>NC_050459.1:37080516-38465516 GCF_903995425.1 Onychomys torridus | reverse complement strand
GCCAGCTGGCCTAGCAAAAACTGTGAGCCTAGGCTCAGTGAAAGACCCCACCTCCAAAAATAGAGAGTAAGAAGGGGGTGAAACACTCAACATCCACTCTCAGATTCCACATGGGCTTGCACAAACAAGTGCACCTGTACACACCTGTGAGAGAGAGAGGGGGGGGGAACTAATAGATTTAAGGCTCTTGAAGAAACAAGGAAGGAAGGAAAGAAGGAAGGAAGGAAGGAAGGAAGGAAGGAAGGAAGGAAGGAAGGAAGGAAGGTAAGTTTGAACAACAACAACATCATAAACACAACAGAGGCGGGGGGGGGGGAGCAGGGGGCACCAAGATTTCTGAATAGGACTAAGGTCCAACTGCATGAAGAGCTGAGTACTTATGAGCTGTAGTAAGTGAAATTTACAAACTGTAAGGCTACAGGACAAGGTCCTGAGTGTATGCGGCCGCCTGCTTAACTCTGCTTGGCAGAAACTTGACTTCCAATAACTTTCCTATTGTTCTGCATTGAGAATGAAACCAGGAAGGTGTAAAGACCGAGGCGGGCCATTCACCTAACCTACAGTTACTGCACCTAATCCATTAGGTTATTTCCTTTGCCACCTCTTCAGCCTCTTTTTTGCTTTTCCCAATAATCTAAGAGCTGTTGCAGCGTTTGTCTTTAAAAAGCACTGTCCAAAGCAGTTTCTCTTAGCCTGGAAGTCTCTCAAATTTGCACTGCCTCATACAGTAGCCCCCAGCGGCACACGGCCACTGAGCAACTGGAATGCGGGGAGGCTAACTGGAAAAGTGGATTTTCAGATTGAATTTACATCACTTAAAAAGCCACCGGTCATTTCTGCTCCTTTAAATGGTCTCTCATTTCAAAGTACATGCCAAGATGAATCTCTACACGACTTTAAAATGTTTGTGGTTAAGCATCTAAAGAGACAATTCAATAGCAAATACATCCATGATCAAAATCCAAATCCTGTAAACATCTGCCTCACAAAGGTAAAGTTTTCCAGTATTTCAGTGTGGGGGCTGCCACTCTGCCAGGCCCCGGCCCTCAGCTGGAGATACAGAATCCTAGTTTACCACTGTTACCTTACAGCTTTGCCTGATACCTAAAAATCATGTCTTTGTGTTCAACCCCAACCTCTGCATATAATTTGTCTACCAGTATACGCCTTTTACATTTGATGGCTTCTTTCTAGTAGTTTAAAACTGACAAATTAAGTTCCTGAACAGCAGTAATGCTGTCCTAATATTCTCCAGCTCAAACACCCAGGGGTTCTGCCTGCATTGTTATTTAATGTGTTTGCCATCACAGCCTCCCCAACTGTGTCCCCTGAAAGACACACACAGAGCGTGTGTCCAGAAAGGTAAAACCCGACCAGAGGCAGGGAGGTCTAAAGTCTAGGTCTAGGAGCGAATGTGAGTGTTAATGATGTTAAGAAAGCCATTGGTGGCTCTTCAGTTACAAGCCCCCTTTCATGCTTACTTTTTCTTCAAATAAGGCAAGCTGTAGAATGACCAGAAGATAGGACCTTTTGATTGACAGCTATCACAGGTCCTTACCTTGTGCCTGTAAGCAAGTTACACCTACTTAGGGGACCAGCAAAGCTGCTATCAAGGCATCCCAGCTGCTTTGACCATTAAAGGTGCCCTGAGGGAACCGCGCTCAGGTGACTGGGGATACTGAACCAAGCAAGGTTTTGCTAAAGCTACAGACTTCTTTGGGAGGCTTGTTCCGGTAAGGACAGCTCCAGGCAACTATCCACAGCAAGGAAGCCAAGACTTAGTGACCACCAGATCACCTTGCCTACAGCCACTCCTGAGGCCTAGACCCTAGCTGGCTGCTATGCCTAGTAACAGCTGTGCTTGATTAGGCCAACATCAGGAAGGACAACCCCTCCTAGTGACTCAGCAAAATGCTTGCAAGCAAGGGAAGGTGGGGCCCATGACTGGTCCCTAACTGAAGGTATTTGAGTGGGTGAACTGGAGACAGTGCAGATAGGTGAAATTACAAATGAACCCATGGTACCCCGCGTTCCTTTTCTAACTACAAAAGCAGGCTGTTTATACTTATCTGGACTCAACATTAGGCTCCAATACAGAGTTGTCTTACGCCTTATGGTCTTATCACAGGTAGAGAAAGTTGGGCTGGCCACAGGAAAAGTAGCACTTTTGTTGTTGTTGGGAGCTGGTTTTGTTTTGTTCTTTGGGGGGACTGGGCATCACTAGCCTAGGCTGGCCAGGGTCTTGTGTTCCCCTGGCCTCAACCCCCAGAATAGCGGCATTACAGGTGTGATCCACCATACCTGGCTTCCTTTTTAGCACAATAACTGGGTGCTTTCTTTGGTTCCAGGTTAAGCATTCTAAGAATCTAAAACATGAAGGAATAGGTAGGCTGGAAAAAAGGTACCACAGCTGAGCAACTTTTAGACAAAGAGATCCAAGAACAAAAAGGCAAATGTTAGTGTGAGCCTCACGTACAGATGCAACCTCACGTACAGATGCAATGTGTCTACACAAAATGTGTACGGAAATGTTCACAAGCCAAAGTTGTCAAGAGAAAAAGGAAAAAAAAAAAAAACTGGTCAAAGCAGAGGCTGAGAGGGGGCAAGAAAAAAAAGAGAGTTTCACTTCTTACATTATACAATTCTTTGTGGTAGTGATCTTCAGTTTTTAACCAATATTTTACTTGAAGAAACTTGAGCCTTAAAAATACCTTAAGGCTAGGAGCAAAAGAAATAGAAGAGCAATTTACTCAGTGAAAGTTATTTTTATATTGAAAAGATTTAAATAAAACATTGTTAAAGCCTCAACTACGCCGCAGCCACTGACAAATCGTAAGCAACTGTTTAACCACGGCAGCATGTGGGAGACAACTTTTTCTGGTTAGTTGAAGCAACTCAAAATGAAATGCATTCTATTATAAAACTGCTTCTCATTGCACAAAGCAAATTTCCTGGAACTGGAGGGACTTTTCGAATCCCCTATCCAACACTTGCATTTGATGAGTAAGAGAATGAGGTCCAGGAAAGGTAAACTTATTGCCAAACTCAGCAATACCATGGCGAACAGAGCTGAGCTCCAACCAAAGGCAGCATTCGGGCGACGCTGAGGACTCTAGGACTTTTAAATGTGAATCAAGATCACGAAGTGGGAAGAGGGAGCCACATTCCCATTCCCATGCTGGAGCCATGAATCACAAGCCGCATGTATGAGCACACATGGGAGCAATCTCATGAGGGTACTCTGGTGATCTCAAGTTATAGACCATTATATTCTTCTTTTTTTAAAGCCTAAATGAAACAAAACAAAAACAAAAACCCCCGACTTTCTTACTTCAGTAAATTTTGTTTTAGTCACTGTAAAAATTACCACCCCCCATATCTGGAGATAAAGTATATTTATTTCCTTAAGCTACCACTGAAATAGAGAAAAATCGAACATGAATCATGATATGAGAGAAACAAACTGTAGGAAATGCTGAACAGAGTCCAAAGAGCCGCCCTGAAGGCCTCTGCTGCTCAGAAGTGACTTAAACATCTCCCAGCATCCTCTTGCCAAGGTGCCACTGACGACTGTCCAAATCGTTAAACCCTACAGAACTGAAATGAAATGAGAGGCATTTTCTCATATGGAAACTAATCTAAAGCACTATATTATGTCCGCCTTATTTTTCCTTGTTTTGAGTAAACGCCTTTTATGGTGAGCCCCAGCCAAAAGTTACATCTATTCCGGAACATGCAAATGTGGCCTCTCTGGAAGAAAGGTCTCTGAAGTCTAAGGACTCCTGGATGACAGCATTTTGACTTTGAGATGTCTCTAAATTCAATCAGAAGTGGCTTCTTAAGAGGAAGTATGAGACTAAGAGGCACAGAGAAGTTCCTGCAGCCAGAGACATATTTTTTATTGATGTGCCAAGGCTATAGAGTAAGTCTTCAGAGAGAAAGCGGCCTGCAGGCAGCTCTCTTCAGACTTACGGGCTTTGTCCCGATCTAGTATAGTAGCCCTAGAAAACTCATACATTCAAAAATTAACAACTTTATATCGAGGTACAACTGCTAAAGAAAATTAGGTACTTTATATATTTAAAGTATATATGTAATTTTATTAATCTCAAATTGGATTTTTTCCCATTATTGGCATAAGATAAGTTGTTCAACAGTTCTCTCTGAATGTATTTCAAATACTTTCTCCTCTATAAGAAGTGACTAGCGCCAGGTGGTAGTGGTGCACACCTTTGATCCCAGCACTCTGGAGGCAGAGGTAGGCAGATCTCTGGGAGTTTGGGGCCAGCCTGGTCTACAGAGCGAGATCCAGGACAGGCTCCAAAACAACACAGAGAAACCCTGTCGAGAGAGAAAGGAGAGAGAGAGAGAGAGAGAGAGAGAGAGAGAGAGAGAGAGAGAGAGAGAGACAGAGAGACAGAGAGACAGAGAGACTAATAACAATTATAAATATTTCTTTAACGCTTATGAAATAGAAAGTCTTGATTTTAAAATTGTTAGACCTAATGATCAAGATAGAATCAAAATAATTTTTCTATGTTCTCCAGAGTTCACTTAACAATCAAGATGAAGGGCACAATGAAATTAATCAAGACATTTCCAAAACTAACCAACAATACAGCCTCTCGAGTCAGAAAATGTCCATTTACTCTCCCTGCATTCACAAACTCATCTTTTTCTATTTGATCCATCTCGCTGGTCCTCTTGTACATTGATACTCTTTTTTTTTTTTTTAAACCGCGAAAATAATGTCAGTTATTAGGATAAAATAGCAGCATTTAAAGGCAGTGTTCTAGATGGAACTTTTTATATCTCAAACCCTGGGCTGCTAAGCAAGTTTCTTGTTTCCATGGTATAATGTTGAAACACACTTAGCATTAGTTACAATGCCAAGGACCTCAGAGACTATGGTCATAGAGAAGACAATGAGGGGGAAATCATTATGCTTCAGAAGGACATGTTAAAGGGAAAGCACATCCACACAAGAGACTGTAAGGACAGAATGCCATGTAACCCAGAAGACTGCACAAGCACCTTCTCTAAGAACATCCTAGCCTGCGTATCTGTACCAAGCAGCCCTAATAAAATAAAATTTAAAAAAAAAAAAAAAAAAGGCATCAGAACGAAGCCATTTGTAGCAGCTGTGAAGACCACAGACGATGGATGGAAGACAGACAGGCAAGGGATGCTAAAGAGGGCACATGAAAAGCAGAACCATTCCAACTGGCTGCGTTGTAAAACCCTTTAGCAGTGAACTGGAAAGCAGGAATTGAGAAGCATTCCCACACTCCGTGCTGGGCTTCGCTCTGCTATGGATACAATCGCTGGATACAGAAAGGTCCTGGCCCTTGAGGACTTCAGCCAGGAACAGAACCAAGCAACGGGCAAGATCAGAACCAACAATGAAGAAGTCAGAGTCCCTGTTCAGCTCAGACCAACAGGGAGGCAGGACGGCCCTTCTCCCAACTTCTGTGCTAGAGACGCAGATGGCCTCATAGGTAGACCCTGAGCAAAGGTTCAGCTCTCCCTATAGCTGCCGCACAGCATCCACTTGGATAGAGCTTCCGACTGATATCCCAGAGCCTGGGCAGCATGCACTGTCTTCACCGAGGTGGTGTTCTGAGACCACATCGAACTACATACAGTTGGCTGGGAGCTCTCTGGCAGCTGTGGCCATGTGAGCGGTTATTGTCTGTCAATGTGGTACTGGTGCCGGCGGGATTAGGCTTGGGGCCAAAAATGGAATTCTATTCATAGGCTGTCAAGGCTGCAAAGCAGCTTGGCGTTCATTTCACTCCAACTTCCAGAGCTCCACAGCAAACACTAATAAAGCGAATCAAATGGCCCTTCTGAAGTCACATGGGGAGTGGCTGAGGTCGCTATCACCGGCCTCTCCTCCGCTTTTATATCTTCATGGAAACTGGTGTTTTCAAAACACAAGATCAGAAGGCAAATCGAATTCACGGGGAATTAATTGTTTTTAGTATTCTACAGAAGTTATGTAGCAGAGGGCGGGGAGAAGGAAGGGAGGGAGGGAGGGAGGGAGGGTACTCAACCTACTGAAGGTTACGATCAGCTCAGCTCAACTCAAGAATTTTAAGTGCAAAAATCTTACATGTAATTTTTAGTCACTGACATTCAGTGAAACAGAAAAGCAGAATTCTCCACGACCCAACTGACCTAAAGGATCCCCTGAAAACAGATTTGACCTGTGCAGAAAAGGCAGAGAAGTAAAATCTGACTTTTTAAGATTTTAAGACATTCTATTACAAAATAAAAACTGGTATAAGAAATGGGTAAGAAAACCATCTACAGTCCTTACAGATACACACAGGTAAATTTTTTGTTGTTGTTGTTGTTAATGAATTCCTGCCATTGTGGTGTGAGTGGCCCTCCATTTCCTTCCTCTCTGGAGCTATCAAATGTCACCGGAAACCCTTGGAAGTTGTTTGCAGCTGTAGCCCCTTCCTATTGCACTTTGGTAGGTCTCCTTCCCAGCCACAATAAAGCGCCATTTACTTATTACCTCATTACCGGGTAATATGACACTCATTACTGAAGGAGCATGGGGCTGGAACAAGGATAGGTGCCCAGTGCATCTACTAGCCACTGTATGTAGGGTTTTTGTGATCTTAGAATGCTTTAGGGATTACTAAATGTAAATATCCTATAGCTACTAGATCTATCTGAGCAATCTATTGAACAATCACACCATCCCTCATATCTAACATAAACAGTTCTATATTAAGTGCACTGTTCTACATGTTCACAAGGAAATAAAAAAGAAAGTGTACTGATGTTCTCTAAAAAGCACAAAAATTATAATGTAGCCATCTGAGCATGAGCAAGTCAGCTCCAGATAAGGTTACTAAAAGAACAATGGAGAAAACTGTGGATGTTCACCAAGCACCAAGAACCATGTGAGCTGGCATCTGCTGCTCTAGTTATTTTTAATAAGAGATACCAGCAGCACAAGGACAGAAGTCTCCCAAATGCAGGCATAGTTTATCTTCAAGTGAGAAACAATTTATCTCTTAAAGGAGAAAGAAAATTTAAAAAACAACTAATTAGTGGTTGACTATCCACGCCTAAGCATCTACCATGAACTTGCTAACTCTAAAATATAGGATGTGGCAACAAATATTCTGTTGTAATGTAAATGACTAAGAGCCTGGAGAGGCAGCACTCAGTGTCCTTCCCTGCACTCCTGCTTGTAGCAATGGGAAAAGCTGGATATTTTTCTTCCAGAAAGAGTTCAATTTGAATAGCTACTTCCTCCACCGCATATTAAAGTAAAATAAAACAAATCCATACCTTAACTATTTCCACTGTTCAGCATAACATATCAGAGGCAGGGGACCACTGCTCAACTTGTACAGACTTTACATTGCAAATGGCTGAACACATCGTTTGAGATACTGAAACAAACTTCCAAATTTTCTTGTGTCATTGGGCATGTGTCTTCGTTCCTAGATGGCAGACTGTGCTTAAAAAAAAACCCAAACAAAACCAAAACCAAAAAACCAGAGCTGAATGGGTATGACAGACACTGGACCACCTGCCTACCTGGAAAACTTTTGCGGTCTTTTACACAAAAACTGTGCAGTGATTCCTGTCCTGCCGGTACACAGTTAATGGCAGCAAGCTTAAACTTCTAATTCCATTTAAGAATGTTGTGGTTTTTAATTGGAAAAGTGCCGCAGAAACACTATCAGCCTGCAAGTAACTATTATACGACACAGCATCTTAGGATGCATAATAATGACTGCAAACCCACACTCACACATCAAAGCCACTATACTAAGCAGCAGCAGCAGCTAAGAGATTCATGCCTATGGCTTGGGCCCCTGGGTGGTCCTGACCTCTCTGGAGTCGTGTAATTATTTGTAAAGTGGGGAAAATGCAAGTGAGTGTTTTGAACCTCTACCCTTCTCACAAGGTCCCTACAAAGATTTCAGAGATGTAAGGGTGTGAACGTGATCGTAAAATACAAAGTACAAAGTATAGAGAACAGTGCGCTTTAAAACGAAGCTAAGAGATGGCAGAAGGGTTAGAAAGTATAAGTCAACAACAAAAAAACCCCAGAAAAACAAAAAAAAGAAAAACCAAGGTTTGCTGGTGTCTCTGTGGGAGCCCGTTTTCGGGTTCCTCGTGGCTTTACCCAGCAGGTCCGATAGAGAGGATGATTAGGGCCACGGGCCTGACTGTAGGTGTCTGAGATGGTCTGCACTTGGCTGTGCTGAAGGGAGGTCTTTTGCTCCTACCCCTTGGTGTTTCTATAAATTCCTTAGGGCAGAGACAGTCAGGGCTGTTGGAATAAGTCCCAGGCCCTCTCGAGGCTATCCTTTATTTTCTATCTGTTTATCTTTGCAATCTAAATCCTTCTATCTAATATTTCCTGCTGGTCACACTCAAGGAAACTCTGGGGAGCTGTGGGGTTACTGGTGGGTAAACACCCGGCATCTCTCTCACTCTCTCACTGAAGCTCAACTCTCTAAGATAACTTTGATACACAGCAGAAATTAGTCCAAAAAGGGCACCAGCGCCGCTTACAAAAAAAGCCGAATGTGTACTAAACTGCGGATCCAGAAATGATCCAGCCTTTGAGTAGGACCTCAGTCCAACCCATGGGTTGTAGCTCAGCAGTAGTGTTTGCCTAGCATACATGGGTCTTGAGGTTCAATCCCCATTACTGCCCAAAAGAAGAAGGAAAAGAAAAAAGCCACCATGAAATTCCAAAGCCTTTTTAAAATCTCAAGTAGACAGAAATAAATGATGCGGCTGGATCAGGAGACGGACTTGGAATGTGCCTGCTGATATAACCACACATATAAAACAAAGATGCCTTCCTTGGGCTTGCTAGCCATTTCTAACCTATTTGGTGCAGCCATAAAACAAAATTCTTCAGATATTTCTCTCCAGACAGGAAGAAGGACAGCAGTGAATGAAAATCTGTAAAAGGTAACCTATTTACTAGAGGACATAAAGGTCAATGGAATGGGCAGAGGAAGAAGGGACACACACCTATAGTCAAGTAGTAATAATGTGCCAAGTCCATCAATAATTACGCTAAAGGAATTTTTCTAAGCACAGTACCTCAGGGAAGAACGAAAGATGTGTTACCAGTGGGCACAGGTTGTCAGCTCCTGCACAACAAGATGCGAGCAAAATAACAAGCGTTTTGCCTTGCTCACCTAAGAGTGAAAAGAAATATAAGCAGTTGCCTCTGCGTCTGGAAATAGAGGCCGCATTATTATTCAGTGTGGGGAAACCCAAAAGATGATTCTGTTTACTTAAAAGTCCCACTACATGTTCCCTTAAGCAGAGTGACATGGGAAAGCATGGACAAGAGCCTTTATGGCTGAATTTAAAAAAAACAAGGTGGCAAAAAGTGCTTGTGGTTGGCTGGATTAGCTGGCATCAAACAGTAGGCACAGAGGCTGTCCTTAGCTGATTCCAGCTAACAGGCAGGGCAGGGCAGGGCAGTGACTCATTAAAACAGAGGAGGGGCTATGAGCAGGGGCTCAAGATTGGTTAGTGTGCCAGCCAGTTTTATGTCAACTTGACACAAGCTAGAGTCATCGGAGAGGAAGGGAGCCTCAATTGAGAAAAATGCCTCTGTAAGATCAGGCTGTAGGCATGTCTGCAGGGCATTTTCTTAATCAGTGATTGATGATAGATGATATCTTGCTGTGGATGGAGCCATAACTGCCCTGGGTTCTGTAAGAAAGCAGGCTGAGCAAGCCAAGAGGAGCAAGCCAGAAAGCAGCACCCCTCGATGGCCTCTGTATCAGGTCCTGCCTCCAGGTTCCTGCCCTCACTGCTTTTGCTATAGAGCTGTTATATGGAACTGTGAGTGAAATAAACCCTTTCTTCCCCATGCTGCTTTTGGTCATGATACTTCATCACAGCAACAGTCACCCTAAGACACTTAGCTTGCCTGTGAAAGGCAACCGCTCTGTCATCCTCCACCTCCAGCCCTAATATGGCTCCAGACTGCAGAGCATCAATATAGAAAATAACATGCCGTTAAGATACTACAGAGAGGAATCACAGGGACTATGTAAAAGTCAGCCTTCACATGGGGATTCTTTCTGTGCCCTTTGAATTCTCTACCATGTGAATCCACTACTTATTAGAGGAGGTAATATATTCCAGAAGGCGTGTGATCCCCAGCATGTGGGCAGACAGTAAAACACATCTACATCCCAGTGTTGGTAGGCATAAGCAATGAATGGTCATTATGAGCAGCACAGACTAGCCAGAACTAGAGGACAGTCCATGCTGGGTGTCCTCAACGGTATCGTTTGGAGAGACAGAAAAGGGAATGTGTCTGTCTACCAACTCCAGAAACACATGATGCTAAGTTTATATCTAAATTAATCTGCAAGTTCAATTTTGATGATTTAAACACACACACGTTGGTTGGAATTATCTACTACTCCTTTAGTAAAGTTTTTTGGGGGGAGGAGTATATGCGTATTTATTGCGTATCTGAAACTGGGCATTTTTAAGATTAAAAAAAAAAAAAAACCAGCAATAACTGAGCTTCATATCAGTAACAAGGGGTCAGAGCTATACTCTAAAACCAAAAACAAATAAAACAGACGAAGTAACAGTTTACAAGGCATTTGATATTAGGCCAAAAAAAAAAAAAAAAAAAAAAGTAAGTCTCAATTAGCTTTCAGTCTTCATGGTTTTTAGAATATTCATTCCTATGAAGTCCAGGAGATATGAAACGAGATGGTCTCCTGAAGATTTTTATCAATGTTAATGGCAGCATTATTACCTACAACCAACATGGTAACAGCCAAATGCTCATCAATTACTGAGTGAGTAAACTGTATCTCAGAAGGATACAAAGAGGGGACATTAAGGCTCAGCCAGAGCTGCATCATACATGAATCTCAAACAAACCCTCTCCCCTGAAAATGGATACATCACGTCAGCCCACCTATGTGAATTCTAAGGGCAAACGTGTTGTATATAACTAACATAAGGACAGGGGCAGAGCTGAGGTCATAGAGGGATGGGGTAGTGAGGAAGACAGGGACTACAGAACGCCAAAAGAAAATTCTTTGCAGTGAAGGGTATGCCCACTGCTTGACAAGGTGATGGCTTCCTGGGTAACAGACAAATGTCAAGATTTACTGAACTGCAGGTTTTCAGTGTGCGCAGTTTACTGCATGTAAATTATACCCCCAGGGAGCTTTTTTAGAAGTAAAAAAAAAAAAAAAAGACTTATTTACATCAAAAACCTGGAAGGTAACAAATACACTGAGACTAAGACATTGGTCTTTTCTGAAGTGGGCACATGCCTCCAGAGTAACCTTCAAAATTATCTGGCAAACTGTAAGCTGCGTATCACACTCCTCAAAGCTGATAACGTGAAGGCGCGCGCACAGGTGGAGTCAGTTGCCAGGGGTTACTGGAGGATAAGGAAGCATGTGAAGCTTACACTGGCCTCTTTTGTCTGGGGCTCCTCCTCTGTCCTTGGCATACCATGGAGCTATGATGCTGCTGCTTGCGTGAGCTGGCGGGTGTCAAGGCTCCCAACAATAAAATATCTGTGCTCCTGTCTCTCTCCTGCCTTGAGCAGAGGCACAATTTATGTTAAAAGAAGCAAACTGACCCTAACTGATATTTGATAGACTCAAACAAACAAACGGAAAAAAAAAAAAAAAGTTACTAAAAATCTACACAAAAGTGTCTGTGTTAGGGAAGGAACATGAATTATTATTAAGCCTTTTTTTTTTTTTTTTTTTTTTTTTTGGCTTGTGTGCCGGAAATGAGAAACCTCATCAAACCCTACTTATAATTAGTATACTAACAACTGTCTGAGACGTAGAAAGACAGCCTCGGTACCATAATTAAACACTGGAAGATACTAAAAGAAGAAGCTCATTCAAGCTTGCCGCTTGGAGACCAAAAAACTTAAAAAAAAAATAAAATAAATATGGAACTCAGCTCCAGAATATTTTTAAAAAAAATCTTTTTGTCAACAACAAGAACAAAAATAATTGGGATGTTTCCCTCATTTACAAAATGAGTATACGGAGGCCATTTAAATGTCTATAAAACGTTCTAAGGGCTCTAAACACACTCTGGAAAATAAGTCCTTCTTCACAAAGGCAACAGGAATGCTATCTTTAGTCCTTACTCTGGTATTCCAGTGTCCGGGCTGCCATCCATTCACCTAGCTCTGTCTCTTAGACCCTAACTACTCCATCTGCTCCCTCACCTTCAAAATCCACCCCACAGCACTTCCAGGGGCTATTTCCTGACTGTCACACACCCTCAGTCTGTCCCCAGTTCCTCCGCACGCCTTCATTACAGGCTGTGCCACACTGCCTCACACACGCCCTGCCCTGCCCTCCTTCACACCTCCAAATGACATGCCTGTCATAATCACAGGGAAGCAAATGTGCACTTCACCCTACATTTGTTTGTTCAAGAAAATGCACAACTCTATTAATCCACTAAAACCTTGGTTGTCTCAGATACATTGAAGAAGCAACTGAAACACGAAAGAGAAACAGGCTGCGGCGCATTTTCCACAAAGGACTCTGAGGACTCGAGGGGACTAACCTTATTAAGAGTGTAGATGGCTCATCGCTAACCCTAAAGTCTAACCCCCTAATGTCTGTTTCCTCCATGGTCCCAGGAGGAAGGCCTAACTATGACTACATCTCAAGAGTTCCAGCCCAGTGATTTTTCTCCTTCGGCCATTAATTACTAAGGACTTTGATTTAAGTACTCCAGGTGGTGTTTCAGGTCAGTAAATCACAAGAACTTTCTTCTTTCAGATCGTCTTTCAGCAGCTCCCACAATTCAGCCCCTATTTTAACAAACCACCTCTTACAACTCAGATCTGCCATATGGTTTCAGGGGATGAGGCTCCTATTAATGCCCAATTGGGCTTTGAGAGGACCCCGCTTAGATCTTCTGCTGAGTTGGGAGCACAGAACCATTTGGAGACATAACTCATGAAACTGTACTTACTATATTTTCTTAACAATATGCTTGCTGAGCCAGGGCTATTTTTGGATCTTTAAAGACACAGTGATTTGTGCAACTGCTCTTTACTAAACATACAGTTTGTAACATGCTTCTCAGCAACTGGACCCATACACTATACTTAGCCTCCACTCCTCTCTGCCTTGAAGCCGTAAAAAAACAACCTGTTTGGAGACTGATGCATTTTCTCCTGCTATCTTACCAGCAGGACACCTGTGCTTCTCACCCAGGGGTGCCAGCTCACTGTGAACTCCTCCAGGGTATGTCTTCACGCAGAAGATAAGGAAGAGTGCAGGAGTCCAGAGGCATCATTTCCTAAGAGCCAGAGAGGAGACTCAAAGGGAAAGCAAGGCTGGACACAGGCTCATTCCAGGGGACGTGACACTGGCGTCATTATTCCTGAGACTGAACCTGGACAATTTTAACTTTCTTTCTCCTATTAATTATGCCCAGACCTGCAGTATTTGCTCTGATAATAGGCATTTATCACTTGCTTTCCTCCCACTTCGTGAGGGGCCTTAATCTAATCTAAAAGTGGGACTCAAGGCATATGGTGGAAACATTCTAGAAATTTAATTCTTTAAACAGTTTTAAGCAGAGCTATCCCATCAAGGTTTTTTCCTGTAGACTTTTCTCTCTTTCAATACTGGGACCACCCCTTCAGTTCAGGCACGCTTTTTGGACTCTTAAACCCTCCTCTGAAATTATTTTAAACTTACACATTTCTTCTTTTATAGCTGGCAATGTGTTCTAAGTTTCTGACTCTTACTTAGTTTTTGGATAACTTTCATGTGATTTCACAACAAAAGTGGAACCTAATTACCACCTGTACATCGAAAACAGTACATATCACATTGCCAAAACAAGCCTTTTGCTGGAGTAGAGGCTGCCTGAAACTCGGCATGGCCCGGCCATGGTGCTAACCTACTTCTTAGGCTCCAGGTCCATCATACTACTGTCAATGCTCCTGAAAACAGAACACTCTCAGATCCCATCATTTCTCCTTTACATACTTCAATTTTTTAAGGCTCAATCAGTCTTGACACTCAGTTTTCTAAGAATCTAAACTGGACCAAAATTTTTCCAAAAAACTGGAGTATAATGATCCGTAAACAAAATAAATCTTGAAGTCACTCATCTATTAAAGAAAAGATAGTCTCTGCAATGTTAGGCTGAAATGTGCTGACAAGAGTTTTACAAGCTAACAATTTAAGCCCCCTTACACACACACACACACACACACACACACACACACACACACACACAAACACACACACACATACACAGGGGACAGAACCTAGCTGCATGTATGTTGGGCAAATGCTTGGTCACTAAGTCACACCAGCCCTTAAACACATTTTTCAAGGGATCAAGAACAGTATGCCTTCATGACCTCCATGGGTAGCTACATACAGGTATTTCCTCCACAAACTTAGAACTCAGGTGCCTATCCTCTCAAGATTTGCTTCACTTTAAGTTCAAGGAAACAAAGTAAGAAATAAGAATGGTGTGTGGAGGAGACATGATAACAAAGATTAAGCTTCTAACTTTCTGAGATTCAAACAAAGGTAAGACAGCTGTATCAGAATAGCGACATCTATCTTGCCCTGCAGAATGCCAGGTCCATCAGATTCTACCAGCAAAGATGGAAGACACACACACTATTTTTCAGGCCAGTAATTTGACAGGCTAAGCCGTTCCACCATCCTACAAGGAAAGTGTCCTTTCAACGTCATACACTAGCTGTTGTTTTAACTGACTAATAATAATAATTGAAATTCTTCTGCACGCAACACATAAAGCTTTCATAGCTCAAACACAGCTAAGTTGCTCACTGTGCAAAAGGATAACTACAGTGATCATCTCCTTTCAGCGTGGGAAATACAGAGGCCTAAGAAGCAAGACAGGAATGAAACACATTAGCCAATGTAGAAGAGCAGAGATTGCGGGCTCCCAGGATGGAGGAAGATTCGCTGGTCATGGAGCCAACCTTCGAAGAAGCAGAGGGTCACACCACACACTTTTACTTTTTTCCACTATGAGCACGTGTGATTATCAGTGTGCGAGTTTGTGCCTGTGAACACAGGTGCCACGGGGGCCAGAGGCATCAGACACCCCGAAGCTGAAGTGCTGGGAATTGAACTTGGGTCTTCTGTAAGAGGACTGCATGCTCTTCAACCTCGGAGCTGTCTCTCCGGCCCCTGTGGGGTCCCAGACTTGGAACAAAGAAGGAAAGGCTGGGGGTATCAGTCCATGAAAGTGATGACTTCCAACCCTACAGGTTAGCCCCAGTTCTGTTGCCTACAGTCAGAGCGCTGGGCAAAACTTAAGTCAGTACTCACAAAGCCATGAACTCTGAAATAAAACCTAATACTCATCCCAAATAAAGAGCCATTGATAAAAATTCAGAAACACAGTAGCAAAATTTGCCCTGGGTTTATTATATCGTGGTTGAACTAGTATTGAAATAATGAAAACAGCTTTAGACCCAGAGTGCAAAGCTTTTACTGTGGAGCAAAATCATAAACCAGCTGTATCAGAGGTTCCCAACCTGCCTAATGCTGCGACCCTTTAATACACTTCCTCATGCTGTGGTGACCCCCTCCTCTACCATAAAGTTATTTTCATTGTTACTTCATAACTATAATTTTGCTACCGTTTATGAGTTGTAATGTAAATATCTGTGTTTTCCCATGGCCGTTGGGGAGGTCACGACCCCTACGCTGAGAACCACTGAGTTATAAGGGTAGGAAGCCCAAAGAGGTTAAACACATGTTTGGGTTGAATTTCATCCACAGATAAAGGCTTATTCTGAATAACTGAAAAGCAAAGCGAAGAGCCAAGCCAAAGAGAGCTCAGCAACCAAGAAACGCTAACTTAGTCCCCACCTGGGAGAGTGTACTCACACACATACAGTCCATTGAACAGTATGGACATACCTGTTTTAGGATGGATTGAGAAGAATCCTTGGGGATTGCCACTTGTAATTTTGTAAGTCAGCTTGTCGCTGGAGCTAGAATCGGGATCGAATGCCTCAATCTGGACCACGGATACATCCTTGGGTGAATTTTCCATTATTTCTGGATAGTACACAGGCTCTGATGTCTGTGGTGCGTTGTCGTTGACATCTTCCACCTCTATGTAGACCTCGATGAAGGACGACAGGGGTACCACACCCTGATCCGTGGCGTAGACCGTGAGCCAGTAGTGGGAAGTCGATTCCCTGTCCAGTCGGTCCAAAGTCTCTATGACACCTATAGAGAAACAGTCAAAACAAAAAGTTCACAAGAGGCCACTTACTGGGTTCATGAACTTCAGCAAGCTATCTACCCAGTTTCCCTTCCAACAGAATGGAAGTAACCGCATGCTCCTTAATGACTGATTCAATGAGCTCATACCTATGTAACGGTCAAACATGTGGCATATAATACCAACTACAGAAGTATTTACAATTGCTTTAAAAATGTCTCATCGGAATCTGAAAATACCCCAGGGTATAGGCACTAAGAGATCTTGTGGTCTAATAATGACCCTGTTTTCCGAAAGGTAAAATTTATGGCTACTTGAAATGTGTTGGCTTCCATGGAGATTAAGCAGGAAGCCAAAGAAAAACCAGAGTCAGGGTTCAGCTCCATGGCCTCGATCCCACTCCTTAAGACACAGTCCAGGCACAGAGAGCAGGGGGCATATTCCTCTAGACATCTGAGTTACACTATCCAGTCCTTTAAAAACCACTAAGAAAAGAAAATGGGAAATGTTTGAAAGCCTAGCTAGCATAAGAAATTGTTCAGGTTTCTTACATGCTAAACTTCTTAATATTTTTAACCATCTTAACCAAACCAATATGGCATAACAACATAAATTCTCCCTGTTATGTTCTAAACTGCAAAAAACGTGTATCTTCCCTAGCTACTCATGATATTTCCGGCTCCTCCTATAAAGCACGACAGCTATCCACTTAATGAGTAAACTGCCCCAGTATGTTGGCTAGCATTGGGATACAGAGGCTTCCGTGGAGACCCAAACTAGAACACATGTTTAGAGAGAGAACTGGTAATATAGAAAGTGTATGATGGCTGAGCAGAGTCCAGAGGACTGGGTTATTCTGGCTCCATCGTGGAAACCTACTAAGACTTTAATTCCAGAACCCTCCTCCAACAAAGTGATTAGAAGTGGAAATATCAACTCTCTTAAGCAAATGTGGCCTTTCACTTAATGGCATACTCTTGCCTTCCGGCTCCCAGAATGATTGATCATTGTGAACTGATGGCGCCTCAGCACACAACACCATGCACCTGACTACACTTCAGAAATCCTCCGACTTCAGGATCACTGAGGTCCCCTAGCTGATGCAAAATGCAAAAATCAAAAACCAAGGTCATCTATTTTTAGCAGTAGGACAGTATTTATCTCAACCACTAACCCAGGTTATGTATTTAAATTATCAAATAAGCTCATAACTGTATGCAACACAATGCTTTGAAATGTGGGTACAATGTAGCGTGGTTCAGCTGAGCTAATCAACTATGCATTACCTCCTCCTATAGTTAAGTGTGTGTGTGTGTGTGTGTGTGTGTGTGTGTAGAATACTTAATATTTACTCAATAATTTTCAGACACAATATGTGGTTATTAACTATAGTTAATAAAGTGCTCGTATTTGGGATTATTTAAATTTAAGTGCTTGCTTATTTGGGGGTGATATCAGAAAAAGTCACAGAATAATGAATAACCAAACAGAAAGTGAACTACCTTAAGATGAATGTTTACAGCCACTATGATTAACAATCGATCACACACTAAGATGGTTCCTCTTTTCCTCTAACCCAAACACAATCTATACATATTCAATAATTCACTAAATGACTACATTGTAGAACTGTCTGTATCCGCAACAAATATATCTTTTCTATTTTCCCTTGTTGATTGCAGCCACCATGTCACCCAAGGAAATCAGAGACACAGGCTGTTTCCCCTCCCCGGTTTACATATTAACCAAATGAAGGCGCATATGCTTCTCTCCCGTGCTGCTGCTCCATTAAAATGCAATTAAATTCATTGGACAAGTGAAGTATTATTAGAAAATTTCAAGCAGACAGACACATGGTGATTTTACCCCCTGCCTTTCACTTCTAACTATCAAATATTTCACGCTGCTCTCTCTTTCTTTTCTTTTAATCGTAGTCCTTCCAATGTAATTATAAGCTCATAAAGCAACGACAATTACATAAACAATTTACTCTGGGTTTACTCTATGCCAGGCATCAGGGTAGTCCTGCACTGTCCTGTCTGATCTTTTCTACACTAGTGGTGCTATTGTCCTCACTTCCTGATGAAAAACTCTGAGATGAAGAACATTCCCAGGGCCACCGTAAAGGGCAGCATTTCTGTGAATTCAGGGCCAGCACGGATCTGGTCAGGTCTATTCTGTGAACAATAATCAGAGGAATATTTAAAAAAAAAAAAAAAAGTGTGATAACCCAGAAGACAAGACGGGCTTTGTATCCCGTGCACTTTTTTAAAGTCGGTATTCAGGTGAAGATTATGTATTCATTCAAATACAACAGCTTTAAAGGGAAATTATAAAATGCAAGCATGTTACGATGGAAAACTGGTTATTTACTTCCATGGGTTTTCCCCCTAGTTTCTCATCTGTGTAGCCCTCTGCTGAGAACTGGTTTTTCGCCACCGCACCCCCGTCAACCAGGCAAGAGGGAGAAGAGGGGCCATGTTCCTCTTAAGGCAAACCCCAACCATGAACTCCTGAGCTATGGTCAGGAGCTATGGGAAAGAGGGGGAGGTGGGGCCATGTTCCTCTTAAAGTAAATCCCTACCATGAACTCCTAGCTACAGCTGGATATAAATAAAGGTCGAAAATGAAACACAGTGGTTCTGGTTCAGATATAAAGAAAAACAGGGTTGTATCAAATGTTAAAGACTAAGATTACGGAACAAGAGGCCCACTTTCCTATGACATGAAGTCATGGGCTGTGAGGAGCACAGAATGCGTACTGATACACCCCCTCGATCAAATCAGTGATTGACAGGAATCCAGTCCGTTCTTTACAGAAAGCCTCATTTCTAAAATAATCCATATGCCAGCCATCTACAAGTATGACTAGAAATAATGTTTAGTGTTGGGTCACTCTGAGTCCTTATTCCTGTAACTAGTACTTCCTAAAGCTACTACCAACACAGGGGAAAACAAAAACCAAAACCAAAAGAAAAAAATATATAACTGAAGCCTTCAAGCCATCACTGGGTGTGAACCAGACAACTGTACTCATTCTTAAAATTTGACTCCTATTCTTAACTCTCTTGTTTATGAATCAACTTCCAGTTGTTGATAATCAGTAATAAGTTCTTTCGTATAAGAAGTTACAAACTCATTCTTCCTGGAAAAAATAAGGAACTAATGAAATCTATAGTCTTAACAGATTTTTTTAAGCACATAAAATAAAGCTTTAATCTTCAGACTCTCCCAGTTTATATTCTGTCTTCAACAACCTGTGTTTTGTTCCTCTAGCACTCTCTGTTCCTAGTTCTATCTTTCATTTCTTTGCTTTTAAAACAAAACCAGAATGGCTGCTATGAGATGGAATCTCCCGCTTCCTTCTCCCTGGTGCCGGGATTGCAGGTGCCTGCCACCATGCCTGGCTTCCCTCTTTTTAGATAGCAGTAACAGTGTGCAACCAGATGACAGATAAAGCCAGGGTGTCAGGAGGAAGAGGCAGCCCTGCCTTCTAGAGAATTCCCTTCAGCCAGAAGAAAAATCCAGTAAGAATGGAGAGGAACAAGGAAATTACAGGATTCTTACTTCCTGAGGAATGTGGGACTGACCCACCTGCATGGGACGACCAGGGAGACCAAGCAGACTCTTAGTGATGGTCATACTGAGCACAGAAGACAGGTTCAGACATGCTTGTTCTAGGCACTGCCCAGCACTGTAGCATAATTGGGAACTGTTCCTTTACTTTAAAGAAGTATTTCAGAAGTCCTAAGTGCCCAACTTTCTAACTTTGAGAATACAATGAAAACATTTTCAAAAAAAAAAAAAGTTGTTAATAAGCTGAACAGTCTGAAAAAAGAGCTGGAAACATGAAACTATTAGCTAAGAATATTTATCATTCCTAACATGCTTGATGGGATTGCAAAGCCACCGCCAGATGTCACTATGGAAACTGACTTCAAATATGCATCTACTGAAATCACTGCTACACTGAATGGAAAAAAAAGATCATGTGATTTCTAAAAGAGCACCCAGCTGTAAACAGGAGGTCTTGATCATAATCCCTCCACTCAAGACTTAGGGATCTATGTGGAAGAGGAGGAGGAAGAGGAAGAGGAAGAGGAGGAGGAAGGACGTCAAGAGCCAGAGGTGATGGGTGATTCCAGGGAAACAGTCATCCAGACACAGCGGGCCTCATAGACAGGTGAACTCAGAGAAACCATGGCAGCGTGCACAAGACCTATAAAGGTTAAAACCAGACAAAATCTCTGCATTAAGAAAGGGTAGAGGCCGGGCGGTGGTGGCTCACACCTTTAATACCAGCACTTGGGAGGCAGAGCCAGGCAGATCTCTGTGAGTTCGAGGCCAGCCTGGGCTACAGAGTGAGTTCCAGGAAAGGTGCAAAGATACACAGAGAAACCCTGTCTCAAAAAGGGTAGAAGACACAAAGTCTTAAACCAAGAAGCTCCTTGTAATTAACACCCTCAGGCAAAGGGAAAAAGAGTTTTCTCCAAACAAGTGCCACCAGGTGTATCCACCACACTCCAGGGCAAGCCCTGTGCCCAAGAGGAGTTGGCCAACACAAAACCTTCTCTGCGTTTTTTGTTATATGTTTTGTTTGGCTGTTTGTTCTTTTTAACTTGTTGAACTGATTCTCTCTCTCTCTCTCTCTTTTTTTTTTTTTGGTCTGTTTCTTTTGTGCAGGAGAAGAAAAGATGAAGATGGGTGGGTAAGGAGGTAGGTAGGATCTTGAAACTGGGGGAGGGAAAGAATATAATCAAAATATATTGTACGGAAGAAAGCTAATGTTTAAAAAAATAAAGAAAAGGGGAAATATCGCTGTGGCAGACCTTCCTCCTGGAAGGATGCAGCAGATATTTAATGAAGCAGGTACAGATATCATCCTCCCCTGGCCTGATTTCTCCAGGCTTACGGCACATAACACCACCTCTTGTCACGAAAACAGTTCAAAGTAAAGCAAGCTTTCCAAGCCTGCCTTGTTCTCACATCACGGAGGCTGGCTTTACTCTTACTTCCAATCCTGCCCTCAACATCCACCACTTGTACCAGCTGACATGACACTGTGGCCCCGGTTTCGACATAGTAACTCCTGTAAGGCAAAATGAAGTTGCCGCACTGCCAAAAATAATTCAAGTGACTCAGATTTCCATGCCCACAGAATACCTGGCTTGTTGAAGTTCTGCCGATTTTATTGAAGGGACCATGACCGTTAAGAGGTCCTAGTGCCAGAGATTTTGACCAAAAGCTTGTTATTTCTGACTCCTTGGTTACTCCTACTCAAAAATAAGTTCAATCCACAACTTTACACTGCCCACCTTTGAAACTGGGAGGGGCTGGGGATTCAGCTTGGTGAGGGAACTTGCCAGGGAGCACGGGGTCTTGGGTTTGAGTCTCAGCATGCCTCACCCACGCAACCCCAATCTCCAAAACTCATGTTTTAGTGTCTTTGTATTATAAATACAAAACAAGGTAATGAAAGGTTCTGGTCTGGCTCACATTACCAGATTAGTATGATCAACTGTCACACACCTTTGAGCCTTTTAAAGGAGTGAAATTTCTGAAATCTGATCCTTCATTAAAATAACCACCAATTTCACATGCAACATTATTTAATAAGAAGAAACCCTTGAATGCTTTTAGAACAATGTGACTGATCATATCAGGAGTGTGTGTGTGTAAATTATATATATATATAAAACAAAACATTATATTATAGATAATGCATATGTAAATATTATATAAATTAATATTATATAATTTATAATTTTATACAAACACAGAAAAAAATGCCCTTGCCTGCTTCAGCCATTATTTGGCAAAGTAATGCCACTGACAAATAAAAGAAATAGAAAGGAAGATTCTGGAAAACTGAGGATGGTTGAGATTCTGAAGTGGCTATTTACTCGGTCTATTTTATTGGAAAATGAAACGGAAGAAATACTTTCAGTATTACATTAAGAAGTTTATGTAATTGTTCATTTTGTACAGAAAATAAATGTATATAATTGTTTATTTTGTACAGAAAAGGATGAAACTAAATTCTAGTACTTTTGAAACAGAATGGCCCATATATATGAACACACACATATAAATAACTAAAACTGCCATTTCTTGAAGTCGCATGATTAAACCAAATGCCAAACACTGTAAGAACCAGCAGCGAGCTGGAAGTGCTGACGCATGCCTGTAATCTCGGTCAGTACTCAGGAGGCTGGAGTAGGAGACTGCCACCGAGTCTGACGCCAGCCTTGGCTCCAGTGCCAGTACTTGCCAAATAACAAAAACAGAACAGGAAGGGAAGACGAGGAAAAGAAGCAAGGAGAGAAAGAGGAACACAGTTAAAATAAAAGTAAACACATGATCTAAAGCCGTCTCTTATCGGCCAGACAAAATGCTAGGGCAGAGTACTCACCCTACAGAGAAACCCCTTTGTACGGAAGACTGCCATCAACCACATATAATTCCTAGCTCTCCCGTTGAGCTGAAGACATGTTACTGACTACCATGTCTCAATTTTCCCAAACCGCTAGCTTGTCTTGACTCTCGTGTTATAAAAAGCCATTTATATCCGGGAGTAGAGGAAATTCGTGATAACAATGGTGACTGCAGCACTCAGGTGTGCCAGCCACTGTGAACAGGTGTGTAACAATGCACAGTCTAACATCTTCAACAATTAACATTCCAGCGTATGTCTGCATGAACTTACAAAGTTTTAGGCCTTCAGTTTCTGTACTTTGTTATCTGGCATTAAGTTAGAAATTAATGATTTATAGGAGTTTTCTCCTATCTAGCAATGGTCAAATTTGGTTTTTATTATTACTACTTAGTCTGGCTTCTATCCCTTTAATTAAAAAATATGTATCTCTAAACTTTCATTTGAAATCGCTGAGGTAGCTTTAAAGTCATCTAAGCAAGCTCTTAGGCCAGAAGCTTACTGGCCTCACATTAATTAACTACATAATCTGATTTGAGGTATCATGTTTCAAGTCTGGAGATTTAATCAGCAGTCACTCCCAGGGCAAGCTCTGCAGACCCATGCTTTCAAGACTTGGGGAGAGATGACTCGAAATCTGATTTCCACATCAGAATCATAGACAAGTCTGATCACCGATACTTCTGACGTGGGCTTGCATTTCTTTGTAAGGAGGCTCATCCTTGGGTATGAGAAGTTATGCAAATACCAATACATATTAAGATTGCCTTTGGTGAAACTGAAATACAAAGTCAATTCAACAAACTAATGGTAACATTTCTAGATGTTTGTTGGGAGATTTAGGAAATTATTTTAGTGAATACATTCTCACTTGTAGACTAGTAAATGTACTTCACAAGCACTTTACATTATACACACACACACACACACACACACACACACACACTCATATATATGTCTCATACATATATGAGACAGAGTCTTACTATATAGTTCTGGCTGTCTTGTAACTCATTATGTAGACCAGGCTAGCCCCAAACTCACATCCATCCACCTGCATTTGTCTCCTGAGTGACTACATTAAAGGCGTGCAAAACCAGGGTGCTGTTGCCATCTACTTGGGAAAGTGATCTTATCAACCTATCAGTGGGTTGAGGGGAAATTACACACTCTGAAGTTTGCCGGGGCTTGACCATGACCCAGAAGCAACACAGTTGAAATGAGGCGCCCAACCAGCAGACAAGCACATCAAGGAAGCCCAGGAGTCAGGCGACTCAATGCAACTGAAGAGAACTCAACACCACTCCATTCCACTATAACCACTACAATGTTACTGTACTCCCTATGCTGCCCCGACTATACTCATACTACATAAAACACCATACTGTAGTCATAATAACAGGACAGATACGAGATAACTGTGAATACATTATTAATGTTAAAATACTAAGCAGGAAGTACCCCAGAGTTCTCAATCACAAGCCAATTTTTAAAGTTTACGGCAGGTCAAAAGTGACAATTTAAGGAAAACCCCTTGAGAAAGAAATGTCGATAGATTCTTTCTTAGTTTGAATGCAGGCCTCAACACTGACCTAACAGATATTTGACTACTGCACAGTATATCTTCATCACCAACTTTCCATGTTGCTTGTAGTACCTTGACTTATGCTAGGAATAATCCAGAACGTCACATTACTTACTACTACCTGGTTTAATCCATGCAACCAACATGAAATTCCTCCCATGTGCCAGGCATGGTACCAGGTACTCAAGGAATTAAGAAAGAGGAAAACAGGGTCTTGCGGCAACACAACTAAGTAAAAATGAGTTCACCAGAACAGCGGGGCAAACAACGGTTTGAGAAGGGTAACACTGTATTTTTAACAACTAGGTACATTAACAGCTCTCACACACACAAATTCCTATCTGAGGTTAGGGATTCCCGCCGAAACTTCATGGGGCAATGTGGGATCACATGATCTTACAAACTAATCACAGCATAGCTCCACCTTGTGGGAAAGGAACAAGGCACTGAGAGGTCAGAGCAATGAGTGGATGCTACTTGCTCCACTGCTGATAGTTTCTCATTTGTGCAAAAGAAATATCTCTACAGACATGAATTATTATATCATCCTACTTAAAAAAAAAGTCTCACAAAGGGTTAACTGAGGGTCTTCTCAACACAACTTCAGCTATCTCAAGAATGTAAAAGGCTAAAGTTAAGAGTGACTTGCTGCCTCTCCTAAACTGTCTAACAAGGGCCGAGAGCATGTGTATGGAAAAGTATGTTTCAGTATGAAGACAAAGCCCCATTCAGTGAGTGAAATGTCAGTTGAAACAACCAGTCTTGTGCCAGCTTCCCAAGCTCCTTGCTAAAGAAGGAATGGAATGAGCTTGGGCCTGCCCCTTCCCAGACCGCCCAGGTCACTGTCTGCACACACAGAGCTCCTGCCAAAACAGCCAGTTGTCTCTGGAGTCCTAGAATGCACAAGCTGGAAGGGAGCATAACTGAGCGGGACGGAGAAGGCTCCCCCCCACCCCCCACCCCAGCCTCCGCCCCTTCTCTGAGCTTGCTCGGACTCCTATAAAACAGAATTGAAAATCTAAGATCCGTATGCAATTCAGCTGTACAAGGAGTAAGGTGTGTTCCATGCAAACTGAGTGCCAACCAAGCAAATAAAAATTCCATTTGCTTTTTGCCATTTGTGATAATGGCCCTGGATCAACTCCTACCTTCCTCTCCCACTTGCAAGTAGCTGTTTCTTTTTCTTTTTCTTTTCTTTCTTGGCTAGAAGTTTTGACCAAATGCGTAGTAGAATTTTTTTAAGCTACACCTTACTTTAATAGAGCAATTTCTCAATTTAAAAAAATTCAGTTATCTACTTGTTGAATAGAAGTAATTTACAGGAACTATTCACATGTTGTTAATACACAAAACGCCCAGTTTTGCGGTCCCAAATCTATAAGAATTTAAAAAACTTCTAAGTCAACCTAACCTACTCATGTACTACTTCACAGACACAGTTGGTTACTTAGTAGAAGCCTTGAAAATTATATTTTGTGCTAGCAAATACCTCAAATTACTTCAACTATCTCTCCATAAAGATCTCCATTCAGTGTAAGGTTTGATTACGCAGACCTGGTGACCTTTGTTGAAACAAAGGTCACCGATGGGGTTATTTTAGGAACCCACTGTATGTGGTTTTTTTTTCTTCTTTTTTTGTTTGTTTTGTTTTGTTTTTCAAGACAGTGTTTCTCTGTGTAGCCTGGCTGTCTGGGAACTCACTCTGTAGAGCAGGCTGGCCTCGAACTCAGAGATCCACCTGGCTCTGCCTCCCAAGTGCTGTATTTCCATCCAATTTAGTCACTGTGAATTTTCAAACTAACCAAGTCCACTAAACTCATCCTTAAGGTAAACCTTTTATCCCTATGTAAGATTTAATTCTTAGTCGCCAAATGAAGTTATTAGCATCCCATGAAGGAGACATTTACAAGAACCCTTCTAGAAGAGCTAAGAGAACACCCATGCTGGTGGGAAGGCAGGACTCTGAACCCCACACCTCCTCCTGAGTGCCTTCTACCCATTTCTTGCCTTACCTTCTGCTACTAAAAGCTGCACTGGCTTCTAACACAGCTTTTATGAACTCTAGGCATGAAGACAACTTTTTAGAAATTAAAAACATGCTTCTCAGAGGAAAAAAAAAATGTGCTTTTGAAGTTGTTGTTGTTGAAGTAGCTAAAACAGCAAACTTACTTACAAGGTTCATATCCAAAAGAAAACTGCCAAAGAGGTAAGCTGCTTTGGTACACCATCCACATGGAAAGGAGCCATGATGCACACAGAAGAGCATTGTCCATCTATCTTCTTACCAGTGAGGGCAGATTATCTCTGATGCTCTGGAGGAGCCAAAGGCCAAGCTCAGACTAGATCAAAACCATCAGTGGGGCTGGGGCTTCTATGACAACAAGACAGGCAGCAGTCAGGGAGCACTGGCCCCCAGCACAGAGGGGAGACAAAAAGAAAAGTAGACAGGCCTGACTGCAATGTGGGATGTAGACAGCTGGGAGAGACAGAGACGCAATGCCCCGCCCCCTGGAACTGACTGGGGTATCCAACCTCACCTCACCTACAGTCTCCCACCACAGCCTCAGGGCTCAGGCCAAACTTGCAGCCAGAGGAGCAGGCCCCGTATAATGAGGCTATTCTTCCTTCCGGCTAGAAAGTCTCTACAAACCGCTGTCTGTTCACTCGGCTCACTGGAGTCCCAGCTTTTGAACTAGAAATCCCTGGCCACTCACTCTAGAAGGGCCATGAACACCACACACAGCTATATCACACTGCAGCTCTGTTTAGTTTTCCCACAATACTCCGGAGCTCCAGGAGTGTGGGGAGCACGTGAGAGATAACAGTGTGGTTTTCACTTTGCTCGCTCCCTCCCTAGAAAGCAAGCTTCGTAAAGAACGCAGGGCTGTTTGCCTTGTGCCTGCCTTGCACACTGAAGCCCTCAGCACTTTAAGCAACTTCTTGCTGGACGAGGTGTCCATAAATGCTAAGTACTCAGAAGGGAAAGCAATGAGCAGCTCTTCCCTTAAGCCCAGTGGTTTCTCAACCTTCCTTACGCTGCGACCCTTTAATACAGTTCCTCATGTTGTGGTGACCCCCAGCCATAGAATTACTTGGTTGGGACTTCATAACTGTAGTTTTCCGACTGTGATGAATCATAATGTAACTATCCGATAGGCAGGATATCTGATCTGAGACCCTGCCCCTCAAGGGGTGGAAATTCACAGTTTGAGAACTGCTGCTCCAAGCCTTCCTTCATTTGCAATTGCACCTGTGAAATTCTCCCAACTCTCCCCTTTGGAAAGGCATGGTGGTGCCGCTAATGTCACTGTCCCTTGAGAAAGGAAGGGGGAAAGAAGGCTGGACGCGGACATGCACACTGTTAATGAACAGCACATGGCGAGTAGGTACCATCCACCTGACACCCCCCTACACACACCCACCCACACACCCACCCTTCCCCTCCCACCCTTGCCACTCCATTCTCATTTCCCACAGCCTCCTACAGGACTCTGGGCGAATTCAATAAACAAGGGAACTGGCTTCAAGGTACAAGGGCCACCAAGGATCATTGGCTCTTTTACTTGGTTCTGAATTCTGCCTATTCTCTGTAGTTACTCATTCTGGGAGGAAATGGAGATATCCGTGGAGGGAAATCTAAAATTGGTTAAATTCTCTAAATGGCACCCCTAAAATCTTCATAGACAAAAAAAATTTAAACCACAAAATGCTACATAAAAATATAAGGAAATGGAGTTAAATTCTCTAAGTGGTACCCCTAAAATCTTCATAGACCAAAAAAAGTTAAATCACAAAATACTGCATAAAAATATAAGGAAACAGAGTTTTCGGTTTTTAAGAGTGATAGAAAAAATAAATAAATAAATAAATGAATGAATGAATGAATAACGCCGGGCGGTGGTGGTGGTGGTGGTGCAGGTGGCGCACGCCTTTAATTCCAGTACTCAGGAGGCAGAGCCAGGTGGATCTCTGTGAGTTCAAGGCCAGCATGGTCTACCAAGTGAGTTCCAGGAAAGGCGCAAAGCTACACAGAAAAGCCCTGTCTCGAAAAACCAAAAAAGAGTGATAGCACATTAGGATGGTTATTTCATTATTTCATTAATTCCACTGAGCTAAGACATAGACATTCCATGACTCACTTCTGCAAATAAGTGAAAAAAAAAAAATCAAAGGCCCGGCTAGAACTATAAATACATGCTACCTCCTTAAGGAAATAAGACAAAATTTGTTTGCTATATTGAAGGATGTATTATTGTCTGTAAGAAGTCCGTCTTTACATAGGAATCTCACCTGCTCACTCAAATGATTATGAACTGTGTAGCTGAGGATAATAAGGTACAACTCTGTCTTAAGCTATACAATCTAGACGTCTCCCCAAGTGTAAGTATACCAAGGAGAGTATGAGACTCCACAGTACAGTTCACCTACCCTTGCATGTCTGAAACCATGGTTGAGGAGGGTAAGGCTAGCTGTGTGAAAGAACATGACTCTACAAACCCCCTGTCGGCTCTTACGAGACTCACTACTGGTTTGTGCTTCGCCCCTTGAAAAATGTGCCTTCTACCCTTGAGCATTCCAGAGCCGAAGTGTGGAGCGGACACTCTACCCACGCTTCTTCGGGAAGCTTGAGACAGTCAAGTCAACAGCCAGATGTTAATCATTAACTTTGGGTGAGGAGGGGAGAGACAGAAGCATTAATGGCAGCACACAGATGCTTTCAGGCCAACAATGGCAACAGGGTTAACAACTCAACAAAAAATGCAAGAACTGTAAACAAAATGGCGACCTCTTATTACACACAGACGTGGCTTTGGTTTAATATTTGGCCTTTGGTTTTGACTAACTGGAAAAGGTCAATCTTGCTGAATGCCTTTTATATCCAAAAACCAAGCCATGAATTCGGGAATTAAGCAGCCAATCCCAGTTGTACATGAAACACTGTAGCTAAAAGGGAGAAAAAAAAAAGTCAGCCGGTGCCCTCTATAATCCCTTGGGCGAGAAAGGTGACGTGCACACAGCACAGACTCAAAGCCAAGATGACAGCCGCAACCACAGGGCACATTCCCCTCTTATCTACCCTCTCTTTGATGTACCTCACCTTTCTGTCATTAAGGAAGGGCACTCCAAGGGCACTGAATCTCCAGAAAACAAAGAGATCCAAAAAGGCAAGAGAAGGGAGAACAGATCCTTAATTTCATTAAGGAATAAACTTAACTGAACCAGGCCATTATCTGTGGCCTTAACTATCCTCTGATAGCAGAGACCTTCAGAACTGCAACCAGACAATGTTAAGTGACTACTACTGTGAAAAAGCCATTTAATCTATGCTCTGATATTTGTTAGACCATACAGCAAAAGGCCTAGAGATTCCTATTTCAACTAAAAACTATTCCTATTCTTAAATTCTGATTTTGCGATTAGGAAAAAAAAAGTCTGTGGTAGTATTAGTTGTCCTGTATTCTCTGATAGGGAATGTGTAGTCAACACATTTTACTCTGGCTAACTTTTCCTCTTTGTATATTTTACAGATTCCTTTCTAGAACTTCTTGGAGAATTTGCCCAGTAAATTACCTTTTTAAAAATAATGTATTTTAGCCAATTTTGTAACTGCAATATAACTCATTTCTGTAAAGCCAACATACATTCCCCAGCTACTGTAACAGACAAGGCTTTTTGTTATTTCCACTCAGACTTTTTCCCTACAACTGAAGTTCTCTCTACCAACCAAGAAAATCCTGGCAGGTTTTGAACTCTTGGTTCTATTTGGTAGGCTGAACCATAACACAGCAAAGATTTACTCCTGCATTTGTGGGTAATGAACAATTTCTAAGCACCTTACTCGGGCTATGGAAATCTACTGTCAGGAATCATTTCCTTTAAATCCTGTTAACACTACATACAATCAAATAAAACCTACCTAAATAAATGCACAAACCTCAGTGTCCTTCTAAGCTCTCTGGCTCTCTGAGTCACCTACAACCATCCCCAATAAGGACCTAAATATCCAGGGGGCAAGCATTTGGAAATACTGCCCTAAAGAGCTATAATCAGCCAAGGGTCCTACTGAAGCAGACACCCAGTCTGGGCTAGAAAAGTAATGGATTCCTTACTTCCAGATGATGAAAAAGGGCATCCAGTCAGCACTGTGGCCTCTTAGATGAGCCGCACCCCCACACATCCAAGCAGGAAGCTTATGTAGCTACCTTAAGCATTGTACGTTTGGTTTTTCATCAAATTTTGTAGAGATCTGATCACATCCTTCCTCCCATCTCTATAATATTGCTGCTAAGCAACATTCTACAGTGCAGTTTTTATGAATTACAGGAGTTACATAAAAAGGCAACATGAAGCTAAGGAGAATAATGTTTTCTGAGTTTCTGACTGTGTGCTCTGTTTCCCAAGGGCTATTAACTCAGTTCATGTAAATCTATGTCAAACTATTACATCTAGGCCTTGTGTGTCCCAGTGTACCACTGTGCCTTAAATACAAGGATCATATGTGTATTTAACTCCTCTAAATTAGACAACTCCACTGTCTTAAATGAGCAACTTTGAATTATTTGTCCTTTGTCAACTGGTGTGGCCTCTTGGGTTGTGAACAGAATCCTTTGTTTCCAGGTGCTTCATTCGATCTTTTCTCAATCAAGGGGAGGCGGTGACGGAAGTCAATAGATGAGCACATGGGGAGGTGGGGAAGGATGTCAATAGATGAGCACATGGGTGTATGAAAAGCTCATTCACATGCATGGGGATCAGAGATAAATCTTCAGTGTTGATCCTCATCTATCTCAGTTTTTCTGTCTGTGTTCTTCAGGATTTGTCTGTTTGTTTTGAGACAGTCTCTCACTGGCTGGAAGTAAGGAGGCTAGACTGGTGGCCCAGAAGCCCCAGTGACCCACCTGTCATGTCTCCCACTGCTAAGGTAATAAGCCTCACCTAGCTGTTTTACAGGGAGTTTGGGGGTGCAAATCAGAGCCAAGGATTCTATGAACCGAGCTACTGCCACCACCTTTTCTAACTTTTCAACCTGAGTTAAGAGCTAACCACTGCTTGCTGCCTAGATACGTATCTGGTCTTCTCACCTCATCCTGTGAAGCCGACCTGTGTCATTGAATAATGTCTGCTTTTTATATATATATGTAGACCCAGAAAGAGGGATTGTTTTATAAGGGTCACTTGGAGAAGGAAGTAAGTATGGTTTTGGTTTTTAAAGTCATTTTCTTTTCTTTAATTAATCCCATGGCAACCTGATGTTACAGAGCAAGAAGTATCCAGTCAGGAAAGATGGTTTTCATGCACACAAGCTCCAGCAACTGGGAGACACTAGCTTTTAAAAACTCTAATAACTTAATATAAAGAAATGAGCTTTATGATGTCACTGAGGGGACAACCCCCCCCCCCAAAATGTCAAAGTTAAACCAGACCACTGTCCCAAAGGTTGGTTTATTAAAAACATACTAGATTTTCAAGCAAAACCAGAACCACGAAATTAACATCATCTGTCTCAGTACTAGACAGTGCCCGCTCACTAACTGGTACTGTTTTGATTTTCAGGATGAAGTCTAAATACTCAGAGCTAACAAGGAAGCCAAGCATGAGTAAACTGCTGGTGTGGCATTGCTTCTGGCTAGAAATGTGGCGAACTGTTTTAAATTCTTTCAAGTCCCCATACCTACTGACCTAGGAACCTCATTTCCTAGAATGTAGGCTAGGTTAAAATAACAAAGACATACACAAACAAGGGGACAATTTACCTGGACAAAAGTCACACTATACACACTGTACGCTCTGGGGTGACGGAGACTGCCCCCAATCACATTCTTTAAGAAGCTTTACAAATCAGGAAGCTCTGCAAGGCTGGCTGGCTTTGGCTGTTTGGAAATCTACCACACGGTGCTAGAGAACTAAGGTGATTGGGCTTATAGTTTCAGAGGTGGCTTTCTCAAGGGGCTTTTCTCCTAAGCTTCACGTGGGTTTCTACATTTTCCCAGAGCTCTACAATACGCTACACACACACACTCTTTTTTTTCTTCTAGGGAATATAAGGGTCATTTTAAAAATAAAGGTATTTCTTTCCTCATTCTGACCCAGTGCTATGGAGACTCCACTCTTCAAGAAAAGAATCAACATTATGCAATCATTTTTAAATCCCCCCCCCCCCAACCCGCCCTTCAGGACCTTTAAAGGCGACTTCAGAAGCCAGGCAGATGCCCCAGCAGGAAACAAATTTGCAATTCAACAGATGCACCCACTGAGAGATGGCAAGATGCACCTTCGGTAGCTTTGGCAATAATTTCCTTTTATTATCCCTCTGCTCCCAAGTGCTTTTCAACTCAAAGACAGGCCTGTAGAAGTTAATAGGTCCTTAACATGTACTCTGCTGCCTGAACTGATTCCTGTTCATAAGGTAATGGTGAGACCCCAGGGTCCCCTTTCAGAGGGGCTTTAGCAAATCCCCTGCAGAGAGTTGGCCCCTGGGCAGCTCCGTTTTCTGCAGAACAGGCAGTGACCTAATCAATAGGGTTCCTAGCAAGACAATTCCTACATTCACCAGCCCTGAGGAAAAGAAGTGGGAGGGAGGTTCAAGCTTTATGGAGAACTAAGATTTACCTGTCACAATGACGGTTCACCCAGCGGGAGTTTAAAAAAAAAAAAAAAAAAAAGCTTCCCGTTACTGCGGATTTCCTGGTCAGCAGCCAGTACAAAATAAACATATTTACTTAAGCATCATTCACAACTTTTGATGTGAAACTGCCAAGCCCAACTGGTAGAAACCGGTAGATTTATTTGTAAGATATCGGGACAGCAGGGACAAGGTGACATGGATTTCAATTGCTCCTGTTCATTTAAAATCAGTGACATGAAAAGTACTTACCATGCAAGAATAAACAGAAAAGTTAGCCGGTGTGTCTATCCTCAAATGCACACAGGCAATCCCACAAGCGCTGAAAATGTGGCCTCAACGTAACTGAACAAACAGAATACTGAAACCACAGACAGCAAGTCCAAAGAGCCACATCTACTTTCCATTAACACCTCTGGTTCCCAGAGAAAGGTGGGAAGGGGTTTTAAAAAAGTGAGTTTTTAAATTAATTACACAAGTTAACAATTTTGGAAGCCCATGGGACCCCCTGCCAATTAACATCTTAAGATTTTCAGTTCACTGCAAAATGGCGGGCCCAGACTAAATAAATCATTTGGAAAATTGCTCAGTAAGGGACTATTTTAAGCCATCATATGCAGGCGTACGAGAAGTCAGGTCTCACAGGTGAAGTCGTTAGATTTACACATCAACCCCCAACGCCATTTGAGTGGTAGTTTCAATACAATAATACATGTTTACTTACTCAGAACTTTACAAAAGCTACCGCTGGATAGTTTTTAATTAGAAATGAAGTCTAGGTGTGAAATTAATGGGTGAGTTTCTTCCCCCACACACACATCCATTACGACAGTGCCAAAGTCAAATAATTACAAAATGAGCTCCCATCTAGCTGACACTAGCTTGAGTAGGTTATCTTAGCAAGAATTACATCACTGTGGGGTTTTAAAGTCAATTGCCAGTATTTCACCATCAGCACCTCTGGACAAAGGCATTTCCGCCACAGGCGCACAAGGGACTTTCAATGCCTTTGCTGCAGGCCATCAGAACAGGCAGCAGCAGGGGACTCTTTCTACCAACCCTTTTCTCACAAGGGTTCCCCAGCCAATCACAGGGGATTCCACCAAGGCCTCACCTGAGAGGCAAGGACCCCCACCCCCCTCTGATGGTGGCCATGGTTTACTATCCATAGCAAAGTGAGAGAAAACACCGTTATAATGTTACCAAAGGACTCATTAGAAGTTGGAAAACGGTATTTTTTTCCCTCGCTATTTTATTAGGTTTTTAAGATTTCTGCAGCCATTTCCTCAGTTACTAATGATTACGTCTCCCTTCCTAAGGCCCTCTAACAGTAAATAACGTCAGTTATTACAATGCGCTATAGAAAAGGATGGGAAGCCAGGTGCTAGGATGGAAGCAGGAAGTCTCAGCTAGATGCAGAGACAAGCCTGGGCAACACAGCTAGGCTCTGCCTCCAGAGTGAGGCTGAGTAATTAACATGGTAGTGTCCACTAGAAAGGTGTCTTTAAAAGGAGTACAGATACTTGAGAAATGGACTTGGTTTCTCTGAACCAATGGTCACTGTCCTTTTCAACACTAGTCACTAAGACGGGAAAAGTCCCATATCTTGGAAGCATCCAGAAGAATGATTTATACATTATAACTTATCTAAGTGAGGGACTTGGTTAAACCTACCTTTAGGTCGTAGACATCATGAATGCTATTTACACTGGAATCCGATAACCCACTATTCAATTTTAAGCTGACAAACATCATCTATATGATAGTCAAGCCCTGTTTTAACCTGCTCAATGGAACCTGAAGTGGAACTAGTCGATGTGAGATGGGCTACATATCTAAAACAAAAACAGTGCAATTTGAAATATCACATTAAAAAGAAAAAGAAGGAGGAGGAGGAGGAGGAGGAGGAGGAGGAGGAGAAAAAGAAGAAGAAGAAGAAGAAGAAGAAGAAGAAGAAGAAGAAGAAGAAGAAGAAGAAGAAGAAGAAGAAGAATAATGCTCAGCACTTACCAACAAGCCTGACTTCAATCCCAGGGACCCAGAGTGGAAGGAAAAAGCCAACCCCTCCAAGCTGTCCTTTGACCATAGAGCAACCAGGAGCTTTCACTTCCCGAAAATACTCTGTTCAAGATGGCTACAAGTTTCTTTTACCAGATCAACGTATCCAAAAACCCCAATCTCAAAACTCCCAGACAGAAACGCTATGGAGATGCTTGATAAACTTGTAATACCATCGCTGGAATGCTAGGGCTTACTTCCTCCTCTCAGAGCACCCTCGTATTTATTACGTTGCATATATATCCCACCATGGCTCTAACCTAAGTTAGACTACTTTTGCCTAACACTAAGCGGTATTAAAATGTAACTTCAAGTTATTTTTAATACATTTCCATTTATGCTGAAATTGAAGCAGAAATACCAGACATGTGGATTAGGTTCTAGTTTAAATGGAAAAATATTAAAAATATCTGGAAGATGGATTTTAGTGTGGTTGCATGCTTTGCTGGTATTAAAAACCAGAAGTGAGCTGACTGCATACAGCAGAAGCTTAAGACACCAGTTATAAACCATTTTCAAAAGCCTGTAACTTCTTTCAGCACACTTAAAGCGCTGTCCTCCCCAAACCCCTCCCTCCCTCCTCCCCCCAAAAAAAACACTCAAAGGGGGAAAAAAACATCAGATAAAAGTACCTGTGTCAGATTGAAACATGGACACAAGTCCTGGAATCCCTTCCCACCAAGAGGCAGTTTCTTTTGGCTACTTGGTTTTGAATCAGCTTACTAATAAACCAACCGAATATGGAAGAGGAGACAATGTAGGATTCCTGGGGTTGGGGTGGCTTCTTTTTGAGCTCCTGGGGCCACCATGTGAATAAGAACAGCCCGGGCTGAAGAAGAACTATACCAAGTACCAAGCCAACTCCAGAAGCAGAGCCCCAAGCTACACAGCAACTGGGGTGGGGGGGGGGGGGGAAACACGGGGGAACAGACAACACTTAGCAAAGAGACACTCTGTACAAAGGGTGACTGAAGAAATGGGAGTGAGTTGTTTGGAGCTGGTTTAGAATGGCTGGTTTCCCAATAAAGGCCTGGGGGAGTCTGATCATCTGTGACAGTGAGTGTCTCAGCTCAGCTCTGGATTTCCCTACACTTACTCCATGTGGGTCTTCAACTTCATCTAGACTCCATTAATGTTGCTCAACCTTTCTGAAGCCCTGATGGATCACTCTCCTGGGAAAGGATTCCACGGAGATACAGAGGGAACGTCTCCCATCCCTCAGTCTTCCCAAGGAGTAACTAGATGCTTCTAATTTTATGTGAATACAGGTGAAAAGTTTGTGATTGGAGGCCCAAACAGCAAGGCAGTAGACAAAGATTAAGTTCAAAGTTTACTGAGATATAGTTACTAAAATAAGCGTTCCAGTGTTTTGTTTGGGCTTGTTTTCAGTTTTCATATGGATTACAGTCCTCAAAACCGTCTGGGCAGCCAGGCATGGGTTTATAATCCCAGCCACTCAGGAGGCTGAGGCCAGAGTGAGAAATCTGGTAAGTGTTATCTCAAAAAAAAAGTCAAAAGAAGGCTAGGGATAGAGCTCATCAGTAGAGCACTTGCCTAGCGCGTAAGCAAGGCTCTGGTCTCAACGCCCAGTATACCAAAAACTAGGGGGTAGAGGGATGAGGAGCTCTGACCACTTAATCTCCCATGATTCAGCCTGGCTTTTCAGGAGTTTGTTTCTAAGTCAATGGCATCCATCAACAGAAATATTCAGATTATTATTGTGCATTCACATCCATCAAGAGGGTAGGGGGAACATGTGGAAGCCAAAGGACAGCCATGGAGTCAATGTTTCTGTCTTTATGTGGGTGGGTGCAGTGACTGAATCTAAATGTAGTGGTATATGCTCCGCCTATGACCTTGGGCTATAGGGGTACAAGTGACATTACCCACTGACCCATCTCGCCAGCTCTGGCTTTCTAAAAATTATATAGCAGCAGCATGTGCTCAATTTCATCCAGATAGCTTCAAAAGTACTCTGTAAACTATAGAAGTCTATCATTGCCGTGTTAAGAAGCTCATGAACAATGCCAAGCAAGCTAGATCCCACCACTTCGCGAAGTGGACAAGAGCTCAAGGCTTGGCCAAACGAAATAACCCAGCAGGGATATGGATATGCAAACACTTCTCAGAAGGATTGTTAGTCAAGGCCAGCATTCTGCAACCCTAGGAAAATGTTTCCCCGCCCCAGCTATGTGCATGCTCTTGGGAAGGCGGCTTAGAATCTAGGTCTCTTCATTGTAGGTTTTGGTACTCAACATGGCAAATGAAGCTTTTCTAGAACAGGGAAAAGATAAACCGAAAGAGATCAGCATCGTGTAGTGAGCCATTTTCTTGTTCCGCTTATCTAGGTGTGTCAGCCAAAGAACGCTAGTCAAGTGGCCACCACCTAAACAGAACATGCCAAGCCACGAACAGATTTATAAGCCCTTTCTATTAATACTTAGGTGCTTGCCTTTACCATTTTGATACTCATTCTCAGATCCATTTTTTTTTTTTACACGTTCAAGGAAGGCTTGTTGTGTGCCCTTGGGCCTGGCATAGCTCTAGGCATGAGACACAGAGCAGCCACTGCCCCCACAAACCCTATCTTCCAGAAGGAGGGCAAAGCAGATTTTTAAAATGCATTCAAATAGTTATAAAAATGCACATATGGAGAAATATTTAAAAAACAACAACCTTTGACCCTGAGGGGAAGAGGGTGGGCTAAGTCAAGGAAGTGTGAAAATCCACTATTTTATAAGCTGATTTTTAAAAAGCAATTTGAACAAAGGTACCCTCCATGGACTGACATGGGTTATGAAATGAAACTCTCAAGGCTGGGTGTGGGCTACCTCTCCATAAATTACTGGTTGGAGAGGATCCAGAAGTCTCCAAAACAACACCACCTATTGCCATTGGTCTTGGTTGTCCACCGGAACTAAATGCCAAGACCCTGTTGCTTCAGACAAAACTCATTTTGGTTATAAGAAAGAGAAATCAGGTTGGAACTGACCTGAAAACTTCCTCCCTGCTGGGTAGTTTTATAGTGCTGAAAGGTGAATGCAGGGGAGAAGGTAAACCTAGGGAGAGGACATCAATGGTCTTAACCTGTGCTGCACTCTGAATGCCATGAAAGCGCCCTGCCAGGCAAGGTGTAATAGCGGCATGAATGGGGTAAATGATCGATTTCCCATCGGATCCAAGGCCTGCTCCACAGGAAGGAATTCACGGCAGGTACTATAAACCTGGTCAAAAGTCAAAGGCTCAGGAGATCAGAGGCCCCAGGGTGGAATCTATTTCTGTGGTTTTGTTAAATGGAAATGTTCTCAAAACCCATAGGCTGGCGCTACTCTCAGCCTTGGCCAGAGAAGCTTCTTTCTGCAGTGAGTACCCATACAGACTCACCGCTTGTCAGTGAGTTGAGACGAAGTGGTTACTGGGTGCCGGGCTCTAAATGGGCTCCCTCAACCAAGGTTCAAGATGGGAAGCGTGCTGTGAGATGCCATGGAACTCAAAAACGCACCACGGTTTAGGATCTGTACCAGGTTAAGTCAAAAGAGTGGCCATCATCCTAGCATTAACCACAGCTGGCCTCAGTTTAGGGAGAAAAGGAGGCAGGGAGGGAGGGAGAGAGGGAGGAAGGAAGGAAGGAAGGAAGGAAGGAAGGGCAGATGGACATGAAGAGGTGTGAATGGGAGGCTAGGGTTAGGTCAGATAAAAAACTTCATTGACCTTAAATCATAGTGTTACAGTCTGTAGCTGTGATGGTTAAATAGATCTTTCTGGCACCAATAACACAGGGAATTAAAACCCAACATAAATGATTTGTGTTCATGCTTGCTTAATCAGCATCCATCAGTTATACAATGTTATCACAGTATCTCTCTCCCTGTTTTTTTGAGACAGAATTTCTCTGTGTGTAGTCCTAGCTACCCTGGAACTTGTTTTGTAGACCAGGCTGGTCTCAAACTCACAGACATCAGCCTGCCTCTTGCCTCCCGAGTGCTGGGATGAAAGACGTGCGCCACCACATCCGACATGTTATCATAGAATTATAAACACGTTTTTGGAGATATTTTTAAAATGTAGCCAGCTGGAATTTTCAATTCTCCTACCTCATCCCCTCAAGCCCTGGCATGTATCATCACACCTTTAAGGATCCACTGAATGACTTCTATTCTGCTGCCTCACTCAACTAAGTTAACCTGGCCTTTATAAGGCCAGCTCACCCTCATTTAAATAGATTAAACATCTTCAGCGAAGCAACAAATCCCAAGATGAAAAATGTCACATAACACCAATTCTGCTTACCCAAAGATGGCCGTCACCGAATATCGACTATACACCAGACACTCGCATAAGGGAAATCTGAAATGGCCTAACGTTAAGAGGCTTCAAGACTAAAGTGATATGTGTGTCAATGGCTGTAAGCCACAGATCAGAATGCTGCCATAGGCACCCTGACTCCATCGTCCCCCAAGGTTGCTTAACCCTCTTTTGTAATGAACCCCACAAAAGCAGCACATTCATTTTTTTCCCTTTTGTCCTAAATAAGAGACCTATTCACCAATCTAACATAGTTCATTAAATCCTACACACCCTTGATTTGTAAGTCCATGGACATAAAACCGGAGTCTTCAAGAAAACGAACTCTGTTACCCAAGTGTGAGTTTTCTGACAGCTTACTAATAAATAAAGGAACTATAGTGAGGCCAGAGTGGTAAGGTGGCACACCCAAGGACCTGATGCTAGCCCAGAGGGCTGCTCACCTCAAACCAAAATAGACCGTAATGACTACTTTTGTAGCTGTGCATCTAGCACACCTCAACGGGGAGGCAGCACCAGCTTAGGAGGAAAGGAAAGAGGTTATTTTACTTTACACAACATAAAATGGTTTTCTGCTGGGTCATCTTAAACACAAGGGCATACTCTTCCATCAGAGAATTTTCTCTAGTTCATTTGTAAACGAGAAATGAGAAAACTATTGACATTAAAAGCACAGAGCAACACTGGATGAAGCGCCACGGCAGGCTGTAACACATCATTCACATGACCATCAGGTAGCCTTCCCCTCTTGGTCCCTCTACATGGCAACTTGTGAGGACTGGCAACTTTGAGACATCTGAACAGAGGGACTTAAGGCTGGGGCTCTAAGGACCCTGAAGGTCCATGACTACAGCTTCAGCCCAGGGTGAACCCATGATACTATAAGCAGCCTGCTCCAGCTCTGAAGAAAGAATAAACATCTTTTAAACAGAGCCAAAAGTTTCCATGGTAACCAAACACACAGTGCACCGTCGTGCGTTCGAGGTTCAGATTTAGGTATCCGGGATGCAGGAATTTTGCTCAGTCTTCATAACTACAATTAGGATGTCAGTCATTTACTTGTTGATCCAGTGACTGTGTGTTGCTACGTTGGCTAGGGTGCTCAGCAGACAGGAGAAAGATGATTAAGGTTGGACTCTGAACTTGCGTCCAAGGGGATAGAAACAGAAGAGCCGGATCCCAGCACTGAGTACACCATCTCCTCGATCACAAAGAAGCCAGAGGAGTTGGCGCTAAGGAGAAGCTGTTAAGGAGAAGCATCCAGCTGCTTATCAGACCAACCTAACAAATTATTTGCTGATTGTTAATTATCAGAATCCACTGGGAAAAGATTTAGAATGCCCAACAATGAGCAATGTACAAGAAAAGAACAGCTTCTTAGGTGTATTTAAAAAAAAAAAAAAAAAAAAAAAAAAAAAAAGGCCATTGGTTCCATGTGAGGAAAGTGCTGCTAAGCAGAGTTATGTGGGACAGGAAGAAAAAAAGCTGATCAATAGAAGTACACCCCAAAACAGGGGCGGCTGGAAGCTGAGGACCGCCAGGGGTGGGGTGGGGCAGGAGGAAGGGACTGGCTCCAAAGCGGAAGCAGGGGGCCAGTGAGGGCACACACAACACTTATCAGGAAGCAAGGTTATGAGGCATTACAGGCTGCCCCCAGAGCTGGGACTTTATGCATGGTGGGAGGTGGAGGAGGTTGGGGAAATGCACAGAAGGGTGAAGGAGGAGTCTGTGAAAGATGGATCCGCTCTATTGGAGAGTTAATACAGGAAAACTGTAACACAGTTATATTTTATAAAGAATATTTCAACGTGCTTGATCTCTGTTCAGCACCACGTGTATTATCATCTAATAAAAACCTAAGTAACAACAGAGAGCCGCGTCTAAATTTACCCATGGATTACCATGACATAGCTAAGGCAACAGGCCTATGTAAAAGGCTATTTATAACAGGTGTGACACCCTGCAAGTACTCAATAAATATTCACGATAACTACATACAGATGATGAGGATTAAGGGGGCGGGGTGGGAGAAGCCCGCCAGCGGCAAGGCTGTGGGATAAAGTATCACCAACTAAAAAAGTATTAAGAAATGATTGAAATAGCCAGGAAACTTCTAGTTTTGAAAACAAAGTCAATTACTGGAAAATTACATGTGGTGGCCTCTTCCAGCCTTTAAAAGGAAAAAAAAAAAGACAATGTTATAGAATCCCATTTGATAGGTTAGGCATCGGCCATGAAATGGGTTCAATGCAGTATCAGCTATCCTGAGATTAGGGATAGCTTAACCAGCAAGGCAAGCTAAGCTAAATGATGAGATTTAAAGTTCATACATGTTTCCTGCTTTGCATCACTGTTGTGGAACTGGAGAGCTGCCAACCCAGCAAGCAGAGGCATGTGTCCTTGAATGGCAATCTTCTCAACCCCATTTATCCCTAGTAACTAAGCCACGAAAGCCTCGTGGCACTAGGTCTTAGATGGCGAACATACAATATTTATAACCAGCAGTATGTTAAGAATAAATCAATAGATGCTGTAAAGTTAACTGCAAAGTACTATAATAAACAAAATATAAGCTGAAATACTAAAAACTTGACCAGTCCAGCATGCCAGACTGAAACACTTCATAATCAAAACAAAAGCAATTAAATGGTTAGGGGGGGGGTGTTCATCATGGACAGACACCTAGAGTGTAAAAGCCTATTTTTTATAATTGGGGCAGGTGGGTAATATCGAAAAAGACCAGATAGTCACTGAACTTTACATCTTTATACACACAGGCCACACATCAAATGATAAACTTCTAAACCTGTCACCTTCTTGGAAAGTAAAAATGGCTCCCTGACAGAACAGTGGATGACCAGCTTTCTTACCAAGTGCCAGATGGTTGATGGGGACAGTTGCAGAAGCCAGGGCATCTCGGAGAACAACAGAGCACAAGGACCACAAGGAACTTGATGCAAAGCGGGAACACAGATCAGGTTAGCTTCAGCTACCCTGCAGGGTACACTGGTTCTGAAGGAGCCTAGTGACTGTCTACAACAGTGGCTCTCAACCTTCCTGACACTGCGACCCTTTAATACAGCTCCTCATGGTGTGGTGGTCCCCAACCATAAACCCATTTTCATTGCTACTTCATAACTGTAAATTTTGCTACTGTTATGAATCGTAATGTAAAGATCTGTGCTTTCCAATGGTCTTTGGCGACCCCTGTGAAAGGGTCCTTCGATTCCCAAGGGGCTCGAGACCCACAAGTTGAGAAGCTGACCGAAAACATTATTTCCACAGGAGAAAGCTGGGGACACTGCACCCTCAACATTCCAGAGGCAGGATTTTTCACTGATGCTGGGTGTACTTTAATTACAAGCCTAGGTGAGGCCCATGCCAATCTCGGTGCTAAAATACAGCATGTGATTCTGAGGAAACGATGCCAGAAGACCTTTAGATTCAAGGATCCTTCAAGACCAAGTCTGAAGAGTAGGAGGACTGAAGCCTGAGTCACAGCCCACAGCCAGGCAGGAGCTTTCAAGCGGTTTTCCTCTGAGCATCCTTCTGGGCACCACAGCTGGAAAGTGAGAAGCCATCCAAAGTTCTGTGGCTGAGTACCCAATCAGCCTTGGGCAAGTTCCTTAGCCTCCCCATAATAAATGTTAGCTTACCTGACATGCAGGCAAAGCATCTAGTAGTTGTAAAAATTAACACATGAATTCACATAAAGTGCTTACAGTTCCTGGTGGCAGCTTTCAGAAGGCGGCTGGTGTTTATTTTTCGGTTTTGTTTTGGGGACAGGGTTTTGCTATGTATTTGGCCCAGGCTGGCTTCAAACTTGGAACTGGCTGCGTTTTCTTACACTGACGTTCACCATCATTATCCCTACCATGGAAAGCAGGGCTACAAACCCTGTTTTAAGGTCTCTTCTACCTGATACCCTCCAGCTCTGCCCCCCCACTACACACACACACACACACACACACACACACACACACACACACACACACACACATATTTATTTGAACCTGGGTAGTAAAGAAAGTACCACTAAGTTTTGCTTCATTATATATAACCTTGAATGATAGTGTTTCTCCCCACTCCCAACCCGCCCCCATCCCCATCTTTACTGAGCACTAAAAGCCTCAACTTGGTAAGTACCACACAAATAACCAAAGAAAAGCAACTCTTGTTTCCTTTCCAAACAAAAGGGAGTTTCCTGGATTACTAATTAGATTTCACTTTCACCTTTAAAAAAAAGAAATCCTCCTGCCTCAGGAGCCTTTCCCAGCCCCCAGGAGTGGCAGCCTGGCCTGCCTCAACCAAAAGGGAACTCTAACTGCATACCATCAAGGATGATTCCTGCCCCAGGCTGACTTTCCTTCTCTCTGGGGCTGAGAAGGAAATTTCTTCCTCCTCAACTTTGCTAGAAGACTAAAAACCAACCAGGTGTAGGACAGCAGCTGCGGCCACTTCAGGAAGGAGACGGCAACACTGAAGAAGCCCGTTTACCAGCCAAGTTCTTAACTCCCTAACATGCCTCCCACCAGGCTCTCGTTGAAGTCCTCCTCACCAGAAATTTTAGTCCCAGCTCCCACCACAGTTGCCACCCTCCTGAGGGCCGCTTGGCTTTTTCCACTGTGCAGACTCTGCAGTTAACCACACCACCACCAAGGGCCACCCAGCTCCCAGCCACTTCTGCAGACTCTGCAGTCATGGCCCAGGCGGACCCTCCTCCTTGTGGCCTGTCGGGAGCAGGAAAAAATAAATAAATAAAGTGAGGCCTAGGATGTAGGCACACCATCCTGTGTTAAGTTAGGAAAAGACATTCTTAAAACTGGACCGAGGAAACTACCTAATATTAATGTATTCAGACTTCCAGAACATTCTCTCTCTCAATGAGGTCAGCAGTCAGGCTGGCCTGGACTAGAATTCTTTCTGCTTCCACCACAGAAATGCACTCACCCTGTATCCATGTCACAGTGGGTGGCCAGGGGCCAACCTCCAGAGCTCAATACCAAAATCAGTGACTAAGATGTTCCCATGAAGAGAGAACCACCCCATTTCCCTGTAAGAGAAATGCAGCCTGGTCCCCAGACGGGCCTAACAGTGGAAGCCTGCAGTCACAGAGACCCTGTGTCAAAATTGAAAGTAATAAACGGTCTGAAAACACAGATGCTTGCCTAGCATCACCTGTATGTAGGTAAGTAAGTAGAGAGAGGGGGAAGAAGAAAGGGAAGGAGGGAGGGAGGAGCGGAGAGAGGGAGGGAGAGAGGGAGGAAGGAGGAAGGGAGGGAGGGAGGATGCAGCCCTTAATTTCCCTCCCACATCTTTTGGATGAGGATCTCTCTTGTCACAACAGTTACATTTCCATATTAACTCATTCCAACTTTTCCATGGAAACATAAATTTCAATTCTGCAAACATGACTGAAGTCTAACAAGTAAACACTGCATTAACAAGCTTACAGTTTGATCTTAATGAAAAATATGGACTCCCCAAAGATGCAGTTCAAACTGGGAACACTCTGAGATGCATTCCAGTAACAAGCCAACATTGAACCAAACTACTCCGGAATGAAGAGGAACTGTACCCACAGGCATCCGATACCCCACCCACTCTGGGGAAGACACTGGACTAAACACTGCTTCCAACCTGAATGCCCATGAACAATTTATAAAAAAAAAAAAAAAAAAAGAAAGAAAGAAAAAAGAAGCAGGTTAAGCATTTCTGTAGACCGGCTTACTTTTCGAAATTAAGAAAATGATGTAAGATTCTGGTCCTCAAACCGTAACAGACATGGTGGGGGACAAGAAAGCTAAACGATTTATTCCAGAAACCTACAAAAGGGAAGGAAGGTCTGTTTCTTTTGTTTCATAGCGGGGCTTACAACAAAGCAACCAGAGGTACCATGCAGTAATAAGGGGAAAGCTGAGCATAATGTTGATGCACCCCAATCTAAACATGAGCTCACTCGTGCTGCAAAGATAGCTCATGACGCATTTCTAGTCATCTCTCTTTAGAATCCTCAGCAGGGATATTTTTAGAGTGTGTGTGTGTGTGTGTGTGTGTGTGTGTGTGTGTGTGTGTGTGTGTGTGCTTGCGCGAGCACATGCTCCTTCAAGAGCCCTTGCAAACACAGGTGTGTCCTGGTGGGCATGCACATGCTTGTGCACTTAGGCGCCAGAGTCAAGTTTTTCCTCAATCCTCTTCACCTTGATCCATGTGAGCCCAGGCACATGTGCAGATGTGTATGTACAAGCATGTGGGGAGGAGGCCTTTGGTTTTTTTTTGTTTTTTTTTTGAAACATATATTTATTTGGTCGGGGGAGAAGATGAACCATCCCTACAGAGGTTGAAGGGCAACTTGCAGGACTCAGTTCTCTCCTCCTACAATGTGTGTTCCAATGAGCTGCAAGGATCTGCCCATCTCTACCCACCCTAGCCCTGGGAGAGCTAGGGGCCAGCTCTGCCCTGACTGGATTGACTTGCAAGGGGGCTGGGGATGCGAAGGAGTCTAAGTGGCATACACTTTCCCTGCTGTACCACTTTCCCAGTCCCTTCACTGATTTCAAGAACTGTAATTAGACCTCTGGAAACTGGTACTTGGAGAGTACCAAGTAGTCTTTCCCCACAATGCTCGACCCTTGCAAACCTCAAGTGGCAGAGTGATCACGAAGGCCAGCCAGGATCCCTGAGAGTAGCTCAGCTCCAGAAGCTGCTTAGAAAAACATACAGGGAGATATCAGATAGGCAGATGGCTGCCACTCCCACACTGCAACTACATATTCCCTCCCTGAAAAGCAATTAACAAACTATGTATGAAACTCACAGCTAATACGGCTGTGCATTGGGTGACATACTTTAGGGAGTCCATAGAATATTTTTAATTACTATTGTTGTGGGTGTTGGAAATTGAAGCAGATAAAGAGAAGAATCTTGAACACAGCAAGAATTTAATCCGGGCCACTGAACTGTTCCCTGGCCTGTGAAACACACATAAAGATATGCACACTTGGTCGTGTTGAAATGGTTAAGCCGCCACAAAAATCTGGTCAGATTACTCAATCAGTGTGAGCAGCTGAATGCCAAAGGCAAGCAGCAGATTGGTAAGTAGATGGGTTCTTGGTCTCCAGAGCCAAAACAGGTTGTCCCACTTAGCTTCTCTGCTGCTGGGACAAAACACTGACCCAAAGCAACGTGGAGATAGGATTTGTTGCCTCTTACACTTCCAGGTGGCTCTCCATTACTGAGGGAAGTCAAGCAGGACCCTGGAGGGAGGAACCATATAGGAACACTGCTCTGGCTGGCTTCCTATGACTCGCTCAGCCTGCTTTCTTACACAACCCAGGACCACCTGCCCAGAAGTGGATACACCCATAGTGGGTGGGGCTCTCCCACATCTGTCAACAATCAAGAAAATGGCCCCAGATATACCCACAGGCCAATCAGATGGAGGCATATCTTCAACTGAGGGTCCCACCCACCTCGCAGTTGGCTCTAGCTGGACAGAAACTAACCGGCACAGCCCTGCACAGGCCCTGATCACTTAGAGCAAGCAGCATCAGATGCACCAATGTGAGAGGAAGTAAACGCAGCGGAAATGGGCAAGGGGCAAAGTGCTAGCCTGACTTCAGCTAGTCCACCTCCAGTTGACTTGCACTTGAGGACTGTCTTCTATGAGGTTCCCAGTCTTCCCTAACTGCCCCTACTTTTCTTCATTAGACAGAAGTCTTTATCGACTTCTATATTGGCCAAATTAAAAAAAAAACAGCTTGCTAATTTTAGCTGTGTATGTATTTATGGTGTGTGTGTGTGTGTGTTTACACATGTGAATGCAGGTCCATATGCAGATGTGTATGCATATGTATGGAGGCATTGGGTGTGTTCCTCAATCTCTCTCTACCTTATTTTTTATTTTAACATACATTTATTTTGGGGGGAGAAGAGGAACTATGAGGAACTATGCTACAGTACCCCCATGGAAGTCAGAGGACAACTTACAGAGTTGATCCTCTGCTACCATGTGAGTCCCAGGGACTGAAGTCTAGTTGTTAGGCTTGGTGCAGAGCCCTTACCTAGGAGCCATCTTGCAGGCTCTTCATCTTACTTTTGGGGACAGGGTCTCTCGCGGAACCTGGAGTCCACCCACTTGGCTAGGCTGGCCAGAGAAAGAGCTCTGCCTGTGTCTGTCTCCTGAGGACTGGGATTACAGATAAAGACTCCCACGCTCAGCTTTTCACAGGGGTGCTGGGGATTCAAACTCAACAAGCCTCATGCTTACAGATCAAGCCCTTTACCAGCTAACCCACATCCTTAATCTTAGCATTTCTACCAGATAAAACATGCATATTTTCCCCGAAGAAACTGAACACTTAATACCAACTGCCCTGGCTGCAACTCTACAAAATAACTAGGTCAGGTAATTTTACCCAACTTACATCTTTAAATACAATGGTCCAAATATGTAACTAGTACTTCAATTAAAAAATTTCAGAAACACACCCACGTATCTATCACACATGAATGCAGGTCCATGTGCAGATGTGTATGCATGTGTATGGAGGCCATTGGGTGTGTTCCTCAATCTCTCTATTCCTCTGTAAATCAAGAACCACAAGATAATGACTTATACCTTCCCAGCTTTTCTCTCACCGTTGAATATCATTATAGATGCAGGTAACAGTTTCACTAACCAATCTCACTGCCCAGAATCCCAGTACCTCCCCCACCTTCCCTCCCACTAAATTAACACTGGAAAAACTCTGGCCTTGCCTGGCTGCTGCAAAGCTACTATGGATCTCTCTCAGGATGCCATCGTATGCCTTAGCTGTCTCCTCTTCCTCCCCGTTTGGCATCAGGGACAACCCCTCCCCTTAAATGTATAGGTGAAAAATACCAGTTTCTAAGTGATCCTTTAGGACAGTAATATAAGCCATTTTCCCCTTTAAAAAAAAAAAAAAAAAAAAGCCAAAAGGCAGTGTTCATAATGTAAGTCACGAAGAAAATGCAAATTAAGGCCTAAATTATATTCTCTGACTCAACTTTAACTTCTAACAGCTCCTTATAGGCTTTGAAATTTATGTGGAGAGAGGGAAAAAAAGGGAGGTAAGAATAACTGTTCCCAGAAAATTTACAGGAAAAGTATCAATTTCCACCTTAAATTCTGAGTATTTTTCTATATCGCTACTGGACCAGAAATTCTCATTTATATTGGGCAGTCGGACACACACACACACACACCCCAAAATGAGTCTATTCTCCCAAAAACTGATTACCAAACACTATTGATTATGCCATTTTCCTCCGTCTTAAATTAATTCTGAGAAGTCTCCATGAGTGATGCTAGTGAAATATAATCAATTAGGGGGGAACCCCTTGAATTAATAGAAAATACAATTAAAACAACAACAACAACAACAACAAAAAAGCCTCTCTGTATTTCCACATGCTTTGCACCCTTCGATGGCAGTAGAGGTTCTAGGGTGAATTATAGCTAAAATCCTATGCACTTTTGTTGTGGTTTTATATGTGGGGTATTACCAAACATACTAATCTTTAATATAATAAAGGTCCTTTTAGAATGAGTAGACCTGTAAAAGCATCAGTAAAAGCAGTAAACTGAGGTAGGTCTAGACCTGACTGGTACTAGCTAGAGCCTTGAGTCTCCCTCTGTTTACCACACGCAGAGGGAGAGGCAGCTGGAGATAAGACCTTCATTATTTATCTATTTATTATGTTACTGCATACTGAGCAGCTTCTGTGCACTGGGCCCTTTGGGCTGGATGCTGGAGGTAGAAAATGCCTCCCTATAAAGCTCACACCCCACTAGAACACTGACTTGTACAGAACCTGTATACTCAGAGAAAAACAGTTCAGAATCAGGAACTGGCTGCCCCTGAGACTCCAGTTTTAGAACTGTATTCTAAAAGAAAGCATATTATAGCAAAACACTGCTTTTTTCATTAAAAAAAAAGTATTAATAAATCCAACATGTTACTTTACTACTTCCTCACATAAGCCTTGAGGATATACCAAGCTTTGTATAGAGTCCTTCACTAGCAAGCAGAAGGTCCTAGGTTCAATCCCCAGTACTGTAGTGGGTAGACATCCCAGCATTGGCCTGGAAGTTCCAACCCCCATTGAGGCTTTGGTAATGGTCACGCCCACAAGGCAGGGCGGAGGAGGAAGCGGAAGACCAAGGATCGGGAAGAGGTCTCGCACTTAGTGCCCGGACCCTGGACTGGACGCTGGAGGTAGACCGAGCAGAGTTCTCCAGAGAACACCGCCGGACTACGCGATACCTTTGCCAGACCCTGCAACCTACCCCTTCATTTGTAAGTAAGCCCACAAAATAAACCTCCCTTTTAACTACGTGGAGTGGCCTTAATAATTTCACCAATACAGTACCATACAGCATAACAAAATTAAAAAAAAAAAAAATGAATTAAAAAAAAATAAAAAACCTGAACTTGTTCACCTTATAAATAAGAAGAAATTAATTTTAAGATGTGTTTCACTTGTCCAAGACCATGACTGAAAAAGGCAGCTACCAGCCAGATCTTTTCAGTTCAACATTCCATTACCTACAATGGCCTCTCATATCCTGGATTGGGTAAAGCAGACGATAAAAAAAAATTTTGCATGTAAAACCTCTGGGTACACTGCATAATTTTGCAGGTGTGCAACACCTCTAGACGGCATGCCAAATGGTGTTGATGTTACTGTACTAGCATGCAAATCTACCAGCGTGCAAAACTCCTTAACCAGAATGCTTCTCAAAGTTACTACCAAACCACCACGATGATCTTGATAATAGAGTTTAAATTTAAGAGATCACTATCAGTGTTAACGATCTCAATTTTCTTTCGCGCATCTTATGTACATTTAAACCTCCAGTTCCTTTGGGTCCAACCTCGTGGCTTATGGTCTATTATCTTCACAGCCTAAAGGGACAAAAACACGTGTATGTACTTCAATGCTGAGCCCTCACAGAAACCAACTGGGAATTACGAAGCCAAGACGTGAAGAAATAGGAGGAAGAGCATCCAACAAAAGCAATAATGGTACTCGCCTGTGACTTCATCTATCCTGAAGATGCCAACACCAGAGCCATCTCTAATGGAGTACCGGATCTCTCCATCTCTCCCCGTGTCCTCATCATGAGCTGACACAGCCATCACCGATGAGCCAATCGGGACATCTTCTTTCACCACCCCCTTCTCCACAAAGCTGGAAAACACTGGCGGGTGTAAGTTCTCATTCATATCAATGACCTCAACTTCCACATAGCAAGTGGAAGACAGAGACACTGGCTTCCCTTTGTCCTTGGCCCTTACGGTGAGATTATACACCTGCTTCTTCTCAAAGTCAAGCTGCTGGACAATTCTCACTGCTCCACTGAGTTTATCCACATCAAAGTGGCCTTCTCCGTGGTCCAGGAGACTGTACCTCACTTGGCTCGACTGACCTACATCAGGATCATAGGCCTCTAACCACATGATTATGGTTCCTTCTGGTAAATCTTCTCGGACTTTCACAGAGTAATTGGGTGGAATGAACTTAGGTGGATTGTCATTAACATCATCCAGCGACACTTTCAAAAGCACAGTGGAAAACAGCTGGGGTTCTTCTGTGGCTTGGTCCCTGGCCTCAATCTTTAAGTAATGCACAGGCTGCACTTCACGATCCAAAGGTTGGACAATTTTCACCACCCCTGTCACGCTGTCGATTGAAAACTTATCTGTATCTGTGAGAATCGAGTATGTCACGTGTCCACTGGGGCCCAGATCTTTATCAGTGGCTTCCACCTGGATGATTTCACTATCTATCTCCTTGTCTTCACTCACTTCAACAAAATAGTTCTCCTGTAGAAACTCGGGTGGATTATCATTGGCATCCAGAACTGTGACATCTAGAAGACGCCATGCAGCCTTCTGAGGTATACCAAGGTCATACACCGTAATATTCAGGGTGTATTTGTCCGTTACTTCACGGTCAAGTGGAGATAAGACTTTGAGCATTCCTGTTTCCATGTCAATAACAAAGCAACTGTCATCATTTCCTCCAGAAAGGGCATAGACAAGTTTCCCATTGAAGCCAGAGTCAAGATCAGTCGCATTCATGAAAACTATATTGGCACCCACGGGGAGGTTCTCCTTCACCTCAATTCCAGTTGGAAGAGTACTTCTGAACTGTGGGGCATGGGCGTTGACCGAGTGAGAATCAAAGAAAACATCCTCCACCTCTCCCTGGTTGTGCAATTTATTCGCCTGCAGCAGTTTCTCAGCCAGCATTTTGGCAACACCGGTCTCCTCACACTGCAAGTTCACTGGCTTGCGACTGGCAGCCACCGTGAGGTTGATATACAGTGGCGTGGCAAAATTTTCTCCATCTGTCGCTGTAATTCTCAAACTGTGGAAAGAAACCTTTGCGCCAGAGCCATCCATTAGCGAGTGCTTTAAGGACAGTACCCCAGAGCTGGGGTTCAAGCCAAACAAATCCAACTCGTTCCCAGCTTCGATCTGGTACCTCACCAGCTGAAGCTCATCCGCATCAATGGCGGAAACCGTAGTTATCTGCTCCCCGACGCCTAGGTCTCTGGGAATGGTCCCTTCACAGTTTATCTTCTCAAACAAGGGGGTATTGTCATTCAGATTATTGAGAGTCAACGTAGCAAGGACTTCAACTTCCCGGCGGTAGGGCAAGCCCCAGTCGGAGGCACGGATCCTCAGCGTGTAAACTCGAGGCATCAATTCATAGTCCAGGTTCTCGGAAGTACTCACGGAGCCGGTGAAGTGGTCAATGACAAACGGCACGTGATTTAAGTTTGCAATACTGTAAGTCACGTACCCATTCTCACCCTCGTCAGGGTCTACTGCGCTCACCCTCATCACGGTGGTGCCAATGGGCGCATTCTCATCGAAGGATGCTTTGTAGGCAGTCTGGGTAAACTCAGGGGGGTTGCTGTTGGCACCTACAACTTTCACCACGACTTTGGTGGAAGCTTTCCTGTCACTGGTTGTCACTTCGAGTTCAAAATGGGATGAGGTATGTTGCCTTTTAATTGGTTCTAAGATGGAGATGAGACCGGTGTTGGGGTTCAGACTGAATTTAGCTCTTGCAGGGGTGCTTTTAAATGCATACCTCACGTGGGAGTAACTAGGAATGGCCTTGATTAGGACCACAGGTGTATGTGGAGGAGCAAATTCGCTGACCTCAGCTCTGTAAACATCCATTTCAAACTTTACGGGCCCAGCTCTGAACTGCGGAGAAAGGACATGAATAACTTTCACTGGGGAAAACTGGGGAGGAGTCCCTTTGTCTTTAGCCTGGAGGGTCAGATTGTAGCCATAAGGATGGCTATCCCAATCGATGCCCCCAACAGCTTTCACTTTGAATGCCTTACTCCCTGGGAAAGACCTCACTGTTTTAAACTGCTGCAGAAGGTCGCCAGCCACAATGCTTAAAGATGCTATCTCCCCGTTGGCACCCTGATCACAGTCCTCCACAGTGACAATAGCGTATGTTGGGTCCCTGTCCAGCTCAGAGGGCGATAATGTCACTGCTGTTATCACGGGCGCACACTCGTTGGCCTGTTCCACGTGAACCGTCAGCTTGGCCATGCTGCTGACTCCACTGCTCCCATACAGTTTCATTCCCCGGTCCACAGCCAGGATCTCCAGCTCGTAGAGCTGAGTCTCTAGGAAATCAAGTCTGCCAGTCAGAACAACCACACCACTTGTTGGGTGGATAGCAAACATGTCAGTGCGGTCTTTAAAGCTGTAGTAAAATTCGCCGTTGGTGCCGATATCCGCATCCGTGGCACTGACCCTTGCGACACTGGTCCTTATGGCTGTGTTTTCCGGCAAAGAAACACTGTAAGAGGTGGGCGAGAATAACGGCCTTAAATCGTTTGTATCCAGCACTTGTACCCTGACCTTGGTGCGGGCCTCAGCGTTGCTGTTTTTTTCAACTGCTTTGATCATCAGTGTGTAATGGTCTCTCACTTCTCTATTAAGGATAGCTGTATTTCCTCCTTTGGTCCTTATTCTTAGAAAGCAAAAGTCTCCAAGAACATACTCTTCAGCTTTGAACAGGTTTTCGCTGTCTCCCGAGATGATCTTGTACCTTATTTCCCACGAGGGGTCTAAGATGGAGATGCCCATCTTTCTAGGGTGGCCAACATAGGTTTTGGCTGCGGAGTTTTCATGCACAGTAACATTGTACTGGAAGTGTGTAAACTGTAGAGAAGGGGTCGTGGGTTCGAGTCTTTGGCTCCCATCGCTACCTCCAAAATGCTGGAGAAGGAGAAGCAGAAGCGAGGCCAAGTGTCTCCCCATTGTTTAATTCTCGGCTGCCTGTAAGAGAAGAAGTAAGAAGTGTTACATGGAAATAAAACACAAATAAATTATAAATTAAGGGTAAATTATAAATTAATTACAGTTAAGGAAGCATTTCCCACCTCCACACAAGATGAGTAATTGCTTTTCAATACAAACAACACTCTGACAAGTCTAGAATTATGTTTGGCAGCAACCCTGTTAATATTGTTTTCATGTGTATACGTGTATGTCTATGAACAGGTGAATTTCTGTGCACAAGCATGCAGTGCCTACAGAGGCCAGAAGAGATTGTCGGAGGCCCTGGAAATGGAGGTACAGATGGTTGTGAGCTGCTATGTGGGTGCTGGGATTCGAACCCAAGAACCCAAGTTCTCTGCAAGAGCAGTGCTCTGAACCACTGACATATCTCTCCACAGCCCTGAATTTTATTGTTATACTTAAGTTTTCGGAAGAAACATAAACATCAGGTTTTGTTTTGTTTTTTGTTGTTTTTGGTTTTTTTTGTTTTGTTTTGTTTTTCGAGACAGAGTTTCTCTGTGTAGCTTTGTGCCTTTCCTGGATCTCGCTCCATAGACCAGGCTGGCCTCGAACTCACAAATATCCACCTGGCTCTGCCTCCTGAGTGCTGGGATTAAAGGTATGTGCCAGCACCGCCTGGGAACATCAGTTTTTAAATAGACAGGCAATGGATATTATATTATCTTCTCTTACATACCAGGAATTACATTCTCAAAATCTTATAAACTTATTTTCATGGGAGGGAAGGAGGAAGTCCTTGAGACAGGGCTTCCTGTAACTGAGGCTAGCCTCAAACTTATGATGTAATTGAGGATGGACTTGAACTCCTGATCCTCTTGCCTCAATCTCCCACTGCTAGACTGACAGGCATGTTTCACCAAGTCGGGGAAGCTTACAAATGTGTGCTAATACAGTACTGTAAACGTGCAAAGCCTCCAAGAAAAAGTCCTAAACAGGGCTTTTACAGGCTCTTGTATAATGATAGCTTGTAACCTGCTTTCAAAATTTATCCTGAAATTATTTTCTTCATAAAAATAATTAAGTTCATTCCCTATAGCATGCCTTTACTGTCTCATTTAGTACTATAAAACTATCTGGAGGAATTACAGTAATCACTACCATCAAATTTGTACTCAGGTAATTTCTAAACACCAACCTGAGCATACAGTAAAAGGTCATTTTAGAATATGAAAACCTGAAGAGCTAACAGTTCTTCCTAAGGCACAGAAGCAAATCTCACCCTGAACATTGCCATTTTACCGTCACTGCTGTCAATAACCCCTTGTTCAAGGGTTTGAGATCTTTAAAACCCTGAACAACCTGTCACCCAGAAGTCACCAATAAAAGACAAGATACACGTACATAGAAACTCAATCATCAAAGCATCGTATCAAGGTAGCAGGGAGGGCAGAAGTGCAGGAAGGGCAGAGGGTGACTCGGAAGGGAAAAGAGGGAGCCTGAACAAAAGGCAGCCTTTAACAAGTGGGAAGGAAGGCCAGGTCCACAGGGCTGAGATCTGGACAGAGAATGGGGCTTTTTTTTTTTTTTTTTTTAATCTCTGGACCAGCTGTTCTTCCTCATGCCAACAAATTCATCCTGAAAAAAGGGAAAATCGATGCATTTTCACAAACTCCCAGCGCTGACAGCACAGTGCAGAAACTCACCCTTGCAAAGTAACCCTCGGATTAATATGCATAAGTTCTGAGAGCTAGCAAAGGTGAAAGAAACAGCAGACTGGAAGGCTGGCTTGACAGCCCAGCAAAATTAGGAAGGCAATATTCATTTGCAGCATCTTAGCTCAGCCACTGCCAACCTGCCCCATTAGTCATTTTATTGGGGGAGGGGGGAGAGAACTGATGTGTCTAAAGCAATTAGAAGCCTAATGGATACTGAATCAAGTTCAAGATGGGCACCCTTACCTGCTCCACAGCTATTCATACCTTCCCAGCAGACAGAGTCAGGAAATCACACACATCTCTGACCTCTAGGGGAACAAGGATTACTTAACAAAATAAAAACTTCTCCCAAAACCACCACTACAAAAAAACTCAATCTGTTCGCCAGTTCTAATCTTTTTGGGGAAATTTGAGTTTTTATATTAAAAAAAAAAAAAAAAAAATCCTGGAATTTTGACAAAATGTAAAAAAAACTTCCATTCAGCTCAATTGCAGGTTTCAAGGTCATGCTACCCAATGTCACCATTTTTGGTATGTAAAGATTTAAGAAAGGCAAAGAAAGTACACTTGACCTAGGGATATAAAAGTACATGTTAGGAAAATGCTTTAGAGACCATCTACAAAAATGATGATGAATGGGTGTTGTCCTTCTTGAGATGCACATTCTGCTTTTGGAGCCAATGTTACTAGGATCCACTTCACAAGGAGCAATCACATCAAAATTCTATGTAACCACTTCCACGTGTTTGCTTAGTTTTACATGTAAAATATTACAACAGCCATCAAAAACAAGATGGCATCTAATAGACTGGCGTGTAAAGATACCTACAGAAATGGACTCGCAAAACTAAGCTGATCCCATTTATGTCCGCCAAAGGAGGAAAGCAAAACTGTGTACATGCATATGGATATGGATATGCTTCAAACTGAAAAAAAAAAAAAAAAAATTCTTGACCGAGTCTCACAAATTCTTGACAAAGCTCACATCGGTGACATCTGGAGGGAGAAGTAATAAGCAGACACTTATTTATTAGTGTCTGCACTGTATCCATTTTTAGTTAAATTATGTTTATCATCTGCTTGCTCTTTTCAACAAATATTTAATGAACAACTGCTGTGAGGCAGGTATATCTCCAGAAGCTAGGGGACTGAAAGTGAACCAAAACTCCTACACTGATGGATGATGCACTGCCCGGTAAGCCAAATAGGCTATGAAGAGAAAAGGAGCCCGGTGGACGAGGGGTCAGCGCTTTGGAAGAAGCCCATAGCCAGAGACTGCACAAGCGCCTGGGGAAAGGAGAAACTCATATCCAAATTAAGCTTAGCATGAGTGGTATTTCTGGAAAGTAATGCCTGGGTTCTCTAGAACACAGTGGGATGAGGGAAAAAAATGAGAGAGCCCTGGGGCTGGAGATAGTGGGGCAGGGAAAGAAGGCAGGGGCAGAGACACGGAGAGTTTTATTGTAAAATCATCTTACACTGAGAGAATATGTGCAGAGTTTCTGCATTAGCATCTCCCATGAGCATGTTACTACGGAGTCAGTCTGGTCATGCACTGGAATTTGTCATGTTTTATGATTAGACTGGGTCTGTGTCTTGAAGGGGATCACAGGGTCATCTTCCACACATCATAGCAGTGACACACATGACATCCCAGTGCTGACACTGACCTGGCCCCAACCTCCTCTGAGATCTTGTCGGTTTTCTGCACAGCCGGGTCACTCCCTTCCCTGTTTTCCTGTACAGACACTCTCTGGAAGGAGGCCAACAAGTAGCTGACAGTTTCCCAGGTGGAGAATACAACCCGCAACTCAGAATGCTGAGGTTGATTTGTCCATTCTTACTCAACCCATTTTATGACCCTCGATTTTACTCCTAATAAAATGAGAGCCTGCAGGAGGATTGGGATCAGGGACGTGTGGTCACTGACTGCAAGAAGGGACCCCTATGGACTCTGTGTTGAGAAATGTGGGCAGCATGGGTTGAAGCCAGCGGGGGGGGGGGGCACCCCCAATCTGAGGCTGCTACATGATAAGACATTTGAAAAGCCATCATGTGTGTGAGCCACCATGATTAATGCCGGAGGTGGGGAGAAGCAGTCAAACTGCGTCTGTCGCAAGGTTCTCTGGTGAACAAGGGGAGAGACAGAAAAGGCACATTGAAGTATCAAAGATTTCCAGACAGTGGTGCTGAACGAGGAGGACCTTTACTGGCAGGGTCAGAGAACAAAAGGACGGCCTGGAAATGGGGCCAGCCGTGCACACTACCACAAGATGTTCTGACTGCTGTGGTTCGGAGGAGTTCCCCCAAAGGCCCACGCATCGAAGGCTTGGTAGCTAGCCTGTGGCACCCATGAGACAATATGGTGCCATCAGAGATGAGTGGGGTCTAGAGGAAGGGTGTTACATCACTGGAGGCACGGCCTTCAAGGGGCCATTAGGACCCCCAGCTCCTTCCCTGTCTCCCCACCCCCACCTCTCTACTGCCTAGTCATGACAAGGTCAACAGACCTTCTCCACGGGTTCCCACCGAGATGCCTTTGCCATCACAGACCAAAAAACAGGGCCAAGTGACCAAGGACTGAAACCAAGCACCAAATTACCCCATGCCTCCTCCTAAGTAGGTGACCTCAGGTATCTACCACAGCGAAGGCAGACAGGTGGTGACTAACACACAGAGGCTATGGTTAGGCGAATAAAGCCTTCAAGCCGGCAGATGTGGTTAAGTAAGAAGGCTCTCCAGCCTGGAGGCAATGATCTAAGAAACCATCGTGATAAGGAGAGCTTTTAAAGCCAGGAAGGGGAGGAAAGGCCAGGCAAGGATGGAGCCTTCATGAAGAGGGACGCAGCAGGAGAAGAGAAGAAAGGCAAAGGAGCCAAATTAGCAACTGAGGGGGTGAAGAAACTAAGAACTAGAATCAGTGACAAGAAACTCCAGATGCCAGTCTCCTCGAGTGCTTGGAACTTAACATCTGGACTTGGGCATGCCCCATGCATGCCAGGCACTGCCATGATGCCCTTCCTAGCACCACAGAGAGGCCCTGGGTCCCCTCCCAACTCCTCAGTCATAAGAGAAATCCTAACAGACAAACAGTACAGCTGTCCTCTCTCCATGAACACACTGCCCCTGCCTCATCCTCTCAGGATCCCCAAACACCTCTCTCTCTCTCTCTCTCTCTCTCTCTCTCTCTCTCTCTCTCTCTCTCTCTCTCTCCATAACCAACCCACAGGCTCCATTGGACACATCACAGGCTAAATAACTTCCTGGACCACCCTGACTAACATTCACAACCGATTAGTTTTCTTTAAACTCTGAATTTGCTAACAGAATGCCACTGGAATTAGGTGAAATTACTAAATACTATCATATAATTTTAAAAAAAAATCAGTTCTAGGGAATATTATTGACCCTACAGAAGTATTAATAAAGAACTGTGGGCTTGGGTTTCACTATAAAATGTCATAAGCAAACTACAGCTATTATTCTATACAAAACAAACAATTACACAGGAGGGGAGAGGATCCACCATTTTGTCTAAAAAGTGTGTTATTATCTAAGTTTCATACTTATGAAAATTAAACTCCAAAACTCATCTCAGCCCAGGGCTATGCTTTGATATTTAGAAGGCAGTCACCAGGGCATGAACTCATAATTAAGTTGTGCTTTTAATTTATATTTTCCAAAATCAAAACAGAATATGTCCTACACTTGGTCTTCAGGGAAACATTAAACATCTTTAGTATAGATTTCTAAAACCCATACATGCACAAGAAAGAATAACTTTTCTGGTAAAAGTAAAATATTACTATCCTCATACTTCTTCACTGGAGGCATTCATGTAAAATGTTCCAATACTGAGAATGCACACTCTTCATGAAAGCACACAGTGACCGTGCAGAGACCATACCTCCTAATTTCTATAGGATTAATGATATCTCCTAAAAAGTGGATTTTTTTTTCTGCTTCACGTATTTTTACCTAAAATTTTAAGATTTAGAAGCAGTTCTCATGTTTCAGAGACATGGCAGCATCTCAAACTCAGGAATTCTGATCAACACCAAGACTTAGAATTGAGACAGAGGTCACCTGACACACGCAAGAGGCCACGTTTATCCTCTACATATTAGGAAAACATTAAAGTTAAGAGCGGTGTGCTGTGCCCCCTCACAGCGGTCCACACACTCTTCAACCTCAGCAAGTGACACCATGGTTTAATTTGTTAGTGAAGTGCAGAGTTTCATTTATGACTGTCGCTTGTGTTTATTGGTGGAGACTGGACCCAATGCTTCATACCTATTAAGTCCTGACACAGTCACTAAGCCAACACCCTCCCCCTTAATGCCATCCTTAAAGCCTGTTTGTCTAAGTATCTCTAAACTGTAAAGAAAAAAAATCACATTTTCAAAGCAACATCTGGACAAAAAACCATTTGGACAACGTAGTTTGAATGCAAGTGACTTATTTTAAAAGAATACCGTGTACTAGATAAAATATTTAATCATCTGTAAAGTTATTTAGAAGTGAAATAAATAAATTATTTAGAAGCAAAATAAACCCCATCCCCCAAAAAATAGAAGACCATTCCTTAGTTATAACCAATAGGTAGTTTCCAGAAATATTTACAATGGAGAGACCCAAAAGACACTAAGGTCCATTTCTTTAAAGAATTAAGCAAGACAGTAATCACAGGGGCTTCTATTCTTGCAACAAAGAACTCACAAGTAGATTCTGTTTTCTGGGTACCCACTGGTTTCGTTTCGTTTTTTGTTGTTTTTTTTTAACCTGTAATTTAACAGAATTTTCCAGCGTGGTGTTTATCACGGGATTACTTCTGGTAACTCTCTCGGTTCTTCAATTTACCTGGCGAGGCAAACAGTGTGACTACCCCGGCAGGTCTCCTCTTCAATATGACTTTGAGAGGATCAATACCTGACTCCTATCTGAGAACCGTCTTCAAGTACCTGATACACACAGGGCAGAACTACAGCCCTCCTCAGCATGGAAAACTCCAGCGTTCCCCTGATCTATCTGCTCCAAACAAAACAAGACAAAAAAAAATTAAATACATTTACTCGTTTGCGTGAGTGTTCGAGGGCACATGTGTGAATGTGTAGACATGGTAAGTGCTCATGAAAATCGGGGGATATCTTTGCAGGGGTTAAGTTCTCTCCATCCGCCATGTGGGCTCCGGGAACCAAACTCAAGATAGCAGGCTTTTTTTTTTAACCCACTGAGCCATTTCATTTACCCCAAAATAAATGTTAAAGGTGTTCTCACTCTAAGAAAGGTAAACCCAGTTTTTCTTTTTTCAGGAGCTGAGGACCGAACCCAGGGCCTTGCAAGCGCTCTACCACTGAGCTAAATCCCCAACCCCTAAACCCGGTTTTTGATGATCCATATAGAAATATAATTTACTATGTACATGAATCTTTGGGAACAAGGCTATGAGAATTATGAAGCTGGCTTCTCTAGTTGACATAAGTCAAGAAGACAGTTAAGTGCGGCGTCAGGCGTCTAGGCTGACAAGGCATCCCTGGATTCACCTCTGCTTTCACCCCTCTCTTCCGGACTGGAGCCATGGAAGTTTATGTTGCTCATTCTCTGCTCGTCACACCCGCGTTCCAGGACAAACTTTGCCCACAGAAACAGGCTGTCTGCCTCCTGGGATTTAACTCCCTAACAACTAATGTGCTTTTCCTCTGCAGACAGAAATCATTTACACGATGCTTTGGAGAAGTAAGCGGCAATTACCATGGCTACTTCTTCCACTCCCAAATTAGCAAGGCTTCGGGAAGAGCCAAATTATGCTCCCTGTGCCCTCAGGTGCACGCACCGGTACTTCACTAAATGGCAGGTCAGGGAAGCGAAAGTTCCAATGTCAGGGTGAGAGCCGCTCACCTTCTTTCCTCTCCGGAGGGAGAGAGTCATTAGGCCCGGTTATCTCTTCCCACACCTAAGAGATGGGGCCAACATCCTGACACCATGAAACCCTGCACCCTCTGCAGCTCCAGAGCTCAGACCTCAACCACCCTGTTCCCTCCTGCAATCTTCTGTTGAGCCTATAAACACAGGTTCCTCCCTGCTTAAAAATAAACGGCTCCCAACCCTGCATTTCCTTTAAACTAACCCCCTTATTTTTCTTTTTTACACTGGCAAAGATCTCAATGAAAAGCACTTCTTTGAGTTCTTCCCACATTTCCTTCTCTCCCCTAAAACCAATGTCATCCTCAAACACCTTACAGAAATCCTTCACATCCTTCCTGGCAGGCAACATGCACAGCTTCTTCGGGCACCACAAGCTAATGTTAAACCAAATGACCTTCTTCTGTGTCCACCTGCCGGGATCTTTATATACGCCATGCTTCACGCCACTCACCTCCCTCAACAATATATCCCGTGTCCTTTCCGTTGCCCATGTGCCTAAAACAGAAAAGCAAGCCACAACACACACTAAAAACAACAACCACCGAAAAGACAGTGAGTGCGCTTTCCTGATTCTCTCTACTGCTGCTCTGGACCCCATTCGCCCTCACACGAGAGGACAGTATGACAAACATCACCTCCCAGCCATCTTCCTACACAAAAGCTATTGCCGCCTGAGAGACCTCATCCTCGGAGCACCCGACAGGACCGCCCACAGCTGAGTCCACACTCTCAGGTACCTAGAGAACACACTTCCCAATGGACCAGCTGCTCTAAGTCAGACTGTCTCCCTGCCAACACCCTGCCCACTGTCCTTTCCTACATTCCAGGGAAGAGCCGTACTAATTCCCCACGTCACTCAAATCGACCAGCTAAGGCATCAAACACGAAGGAAGGGACCAGAAGACCTCAAATTGACATCTAGCCCCAGCTTTTGCCACTGTCCAACTGAGTGAAGTCAGGGAGGTCACTCCATCCTGGGGGCTCCGTTTCTTTGAGAAACGGGGGGGGGGGGGGGGGTGTTGAAATACAGTCTTTACAGCTGCCGGCAGCCCTCCCCCATCCCTTCCTGCCCCTCGCTCCCTCCAATTCAGAGTTTAGAAGACCTTTTATTCCTGTTAAACCTCTATGTATAGAGTGTTACCTAGACTTGCCATTTTTGTTCTGAAGTTCCTCAGCACTGCACCGTCATGTCCCCCACCCCCCCCCCCGGCCTGTGCAATCATCACCGGTTCCTATGTGCACTTCTTCAGGAACAGTATTTAAACTTTCTTAGAAAACCTGTTTTCTCACTGTATCCCGTCACCTCTACTCAAACTTCTTTCTTTTGGATATTACATCCGCATTTGAATAAGATTTAGTATTTCCCCTTGGCCTGCTGGTCCAGCTTACTCTTCTCTTTAAGATTTCCTTTATCTTAAATTGTGCGTCTTGTGTGGGAGCATGCACACGTAAGGCCTCCCATTCCCTACAGCTGCGTTATATATAAACCGTTGCCAGCCACCAATGCGGGTGCTGGGAACAGAACTCAGGTCCTCTGCAAGAGAAGCAAGCAATCATCACTGGGCCCGACTCGGTATACTCCTATTAGGATTTTATCATGAATTTTGATAATCTGAACTCTAACTCCTTATCGAATGTAACCCTAGTATCACTTACTTCAAACTAAAAGGGCACTTTCTCATAGGCTTGTGTCCAGCCAAGCTGTCCAGAGCCCAGGATTCCAACCAGTGGCTGAGGGCTGGAATCTAAGGCGACAGGTACAACGCCCGTCTGAAAGAGGATGCAAATGTAACTCTGCTAGCACAGTGTAGTGACTTCACCTTTCTCTCCAGCATTTCCTTGTTTTCTTGCCCTTAACCTTTGCCCCATAAAAACTATCCTCTGGTCTTCACAAGCCAACTTCCGCCACCGTCATTTACTGTTCTGTGTGCCACCCTGGCCAAAAGGAGACAGCTGCTAAGTCCAGTGAACCTAGATTGGAAGTGGCTTCGGGGTAACTCTCCAGAGCTTTCGTTTTCTTACAGCTTTGGTCTCTTTTCTGTCTCGTCAGCAAACCACAATCAAGCCATACAATCCACACTCTGTACTGCCATTCCCTTGCTCTGTTCTCTCCCTACCCACTCCCCTCCCCCCGCCCCCTGCCCCCCACTCTCCTATCCATCATGAAGAACTCATCCTGACCCACCTCCTCCAGGGGTCCCAGATTTCTGAAGTGTTGTCATGCACCATTTTGATCTTAACAGACCTCTTCCTACGCCAAACTGACTTATCCTCCTCCCTCACCAGACTTCAGCTCTTTAAGGACAGGAAACCTGACTTGTTTGCAGGGAAGACCCACAGTTGCTAGGCTAACGATGGACAGATGGATAAAGGATTAAGAACAGAGAATAGAAGGCAAAATTAAATTGGGGAGAGGATTCACAGAATAATAAGAGTGCTTCCGTCCCCCTTAACAGAACATTCAGACATGACCATCCACCAGGCCAGTAACAGCATTACAGATGGCGGCCCTTTATATGGCTCTTAATTCCTAAGTGGTCCAAAATGAGGTCACTACCACTTCAAACCCCTCCACAACTGGCTATGGGTGATGCCACATCAGTGTTCTAGAGCAACTTAATCACAAAGCCCTAGGCTTTAACACTCTATGAAGGACAAAAATTAAATAATGACCGAATTTCCATACAAAGGATGTAAGTAATGAATGTATTTATCATCACATATACAGTGATCTCTTGGAATTAAGCAAAAATCTGAGAAGCATTTAAATGGAAAAGAAAAGATGAGCATTTTTTAACGAGGTGGGGGTGGGGTGAGGGGTAGGGGGTGCTGGGGGGATTGGAGATGGCTCAGCAGTTTACAGCATTGACTGCTCTTCCCAAGGACCCAGGTTCGATTCCCAGCACACACGTGGCAACTCACTACCATCTGTAACTCCATTTCTAGAGGATTTCTTCTGGCCTCTGGGGGCACCAGGCACCCACAAACAGGCAAAACACCCATAAAATTGAAATTTATATTTTAAATTATTGTTGCAAGTAGCAATTTTCTGATCTTAAATACCGGATGTCATCCCATTTGAAAACACCTTTCCAGGGTCTAAGGACAAACAGACATCGGTACCTCAACAATTAAAGTGAGACTCCCAAGACAGCCCCTGGCTCCATCTTCCGCACAATCTGCTCAAAAGAGTACTTTCCTACTGTAAATTCCCAGTCAGGAAGATTAGAATGCAGAGCCCCACAGCTTCCTCTATTAACTAAGCTCCTTCAGGCAACAAATCAGCCACCTAAATGGCATTTAATGCAATAGTGTGCCGACTGGATTTGGCTTATTGAGTTTATGTAAAAAGCAGCCAGATTGGGTGGGAATCAAGCAGCCCTAGAAAACCTCTTAAGAGCGTTAAGCAGAGGTTCCCCTAAGTCCCTTCTACTTCTAACATGTAAGGAAATGACTTCTCCACTGATGATTCAAGAGCTGAATCTGAGGATACTGGGGGGGGGGGGAGTTATTTAAATGAAAACCTTACTACTTGGAACCCACATCTTTAATGTGCACGTAACTGATCAGTCTACTGATACATGACGTGAACTCAGTAAAGACATGCCTAGAGACTACTTACCCTCAAAATTGAATGCACAGGTGGCCCAAATGACTTTATGAAGGCCCCCTAACAACCTTACTTCCTTTCACAGTGCGGTTTAAAAAAAAAAAAATACCCTAGATCATTTAAGTTGTTAATTTTTTTTTTTTAAGAAATGGGCACACAAAGGCCAACTTTTAAACAAAACTTACACTAAGCTTGTAAAATTCAACTTCAGCCAAAACTGGGAGTTGTGTCATTTTTTTAAAAATCGTATCTTATATTAAAATATTGAACAAGGAGAGAAGGCAAGTTCTAACTGCCAGATCAGAGCACTGATGCCAAGACACAAAGCCAAATAAACTAAAATGAACCAATATCACCAGAGAGGACATGCAACAAATGGGTATGTGGGTGAATAGCATAGCTAAAACTCTCAGACTGATGTGAAAAACATCACCATTTCTTAGTATTAGCACATAAAAATATGTCCTTAAACTATTAAATATAGAATAGAGGAAGCACCAGAAGTCAACTTTTGCAAAGGCAAGTATGTGCCTTTTAAATCTTTTCTGACTGTAATTGTCTATGCAAATTCCCAGTTTAAAAAAAAAAAATCTCTACCCCGCACTCGGGAGTTGCTTAACAAAAGACACTTAATGAAACCATAGTCCAGGCACATGAAAAAAAAAAAACTACATAGAAAATATTTGCGAATTTACTTTGCTATAGCACACAATTGTCTCCTTGTTTCCAAGTCCCTGCAATTCCCATCACGGGGGGGGGGGGGGGGGGTCTTACAAGACAACCAAAAGTTAGCTTCCTAAAAGAAAGCATGGTGAATGCTGTGAAGCAGACCCTCGCTTTAATCAAGACCTCCCAAGTTTATCTTCCAGAAAACAGACAACTGCCCGGCCACACAATTCCCCGGCGGCTTAGCCTAGCAAAGGAGCCGCATTCAACCTCGGCGCTGCACTCCTCCGGGCACAGAACATCTAAGAAACTCTGCGACTCCATTTCAAAGATCCCACGCTCAGGCGATCGGCTCTGCTTTCATCTCAGTCCTTAGGAAAAAACACGCTCCACAGCCGAGATGGACAGGAGTCGAACCAGGAACGGGGCAGTCGTGCTCCCGGGTTAGACAGCCTGGAGCCGCACCGAGTACAGCGCTGGTCCGGGGAACCGCAGCGCCGGTCCCCGACTCGGCAATCACCATTCCCCGCACGTCCCTCGGGTCCCTCCACCCCTCCGCCTCCGCATCCTGGAGCCGCGGTCCGCCACTCAACTCTGCGAACTGGGCAAGGAGACGAGCTCCAGCCCCCCGCCTCGGTGCAGCCGGAGAAGCGTGGGAGGGAGGGCACCTACCCGCCGCCCCAGGCTCAACTCCACTCTCTGCAAACTTACTGCAAAGTTGGCTCCAAGTGGCGGCGGTGCGGTCGGGCGCACAGCCCGGGTGCTCAGTGCGCCCGCCGGCGGGAGGCTGCTGTGCCGGGAGCCGCACTGGGCTCGCACGTCCGCATGGCGCCGCTGGCCGTCCAGCCCCGCCGCGTCCAGCCCGGTCCGCGCGCTTCCAGCTCCCCGCCGTGTGTATCCCTCCGCCCGCGGCCACGCCTGCCTGCGCCGGCTCTCGTTTCTGCAGCGCCCAGACTCCCGGACTCAGTGCGCGCAGCTCGAGACCGCCCCGCCCCGGGTCAGAAGCTCCCCGGGACTACCACGATCGGCGATCGGCTTGGAGCAAGGCGAGCGTCCTGGTGCAGCTCGCACTCCTACGAAAAGGGACAGTTTGGGGACTGTTCTAGAATTTCGAGCTGCTGCTGGGGCTGCTGTTGCTGCTGCGAGGAATTTTATTGGATGTTCCCTGCTAGGAGAGGGGAAACATTTGCTTACCCCCCCAAAAAAATATCGACAGTAAAGGAGAAGTCACCTATGGCTAAGCACTCCCCCCACCACCCACCCATGCATCTCCAGAGACTTGTTCCCAACCTCCAGGAAATCCCCAAATCGGCATTTGAATGCCTCGCTCCGCGAGCCTGCAGCCACCAGGGTGAAAAACTACTAAGGGTCTGGAAAGGAATGCAGTTAGGTCGGAATTTACTTCCTCCTGAAATCCACATTAAGGCCCGGGGAAAATACACCAGTCTTTCCGAGACCTGTTAATGCAGACTCGGTTGGACCTCAGATGTTCCTGGACCGGGGTGGGGGTGGGGGGGGTGATGAACCCCAACGCTGGCCACCAGGACAGACGCGCCCCCCCCCCCAGCCCCCAGGTCTATAGGACAAAGGCAGCTGAGCCTCCCTAGGCGCATTCTCAGTGCTTAATTCCGCCCCAAGGGTGCCGCAGTCTGAGATTCTGGCCCCTTAGCTACAAGTTCTCTAGCGAGAATGAGGGATCCCCGGCTAACAGGCGCCCCACTGGCAGAACTCCCTCTGGCGCCCGAGCGCCCAGCCAGCGCATCCCAGGGCTGCAAGTCCATCCCCGGCTTGGGCACAGCTCCAGGTACCGGCTGAAGCGCAACTGAGAGGCAGCCGAAGCCAGCCTCGCTTTGGGACGCAGCCCAGAGAAGAGGGAGGACTTGACCTGGGAAAGTTTGTGGGGCTCGAACATTTTAACGCCGCGACGACGAAGAGATCAGATTTCCCAGGGTGCGGGTGGAGGGGACAACAGGGCGAACGGCACAGCAGCCAGGGGCTAGTAAGACTAGGTAAGGGAGTATTTCTTTGGCTCAAAGTTTATGTCACTTTTTAAGCCACCTTAAGGGAAGATGTCTGAAAATAATAATGGTGCCTAGCAGGTTAAGCTTGGGAAGAAAAAGTAGTGCCTGCAGAATGAGTGTGCTGATTCGCAGCTCTCTATTCCCCTGCACACTATTTGGAACACACACGAATTCACAACCAGCAGCAAATAACGAACATCATCATAACCCAAAGACTCGACTGGCCGCGGCTACAACCGCGCAAAGTGCTCGCGGAGTTACGGTCAGTTCCATACCCGGAACGCGGCGAAGAAGGTAAACGACCTGATCTCCAAGCTCAACCGGTTTGCGACCCTCACGGAATTTTAACTCTCAACAAAACACAGCCACACAAGAAAGCCAGCCGTTGGGGGAGGGGATGTGAGACGGCCTGGGCTAGTGATGCTAAGAGAGGGAAAGAACAATAAAAAAAGTACAAAAACACACCACTCCATAACATTAAATCGCTGGAGTCTCTAAATGGCACAAAGGAATTCCTGAGGAAAAAATTATCATTCATTCATACATACATACATATATAATTAGTGCTTACTAGAACTAAAATATATTCTTAAGATTCCTAACTATCCAGGCTCACTAATAAACCTCACTGCCTGGAAGAAGTTGCACTTGGTCTCTACAGGAACCACCGAAAGCCAAAGATGCATGCAGTCTCCTAGGCTGCCACATTTTGCTAATCCTTTAGACACCACAAAACGACATGGAGATACCTTTTTGGCTACGAGCGCATTGCCTTCACATGAAGAGAAGTGTAGTTCAAGTTCACGGACATCCTTTAAATAGTCGATCTTCCTTGACCCTGTCCCCAGAGCCTCATGGAAATTAGATGGAAGGGGAACTATTCCCCCTAAAAACCTTTCCCCCAGCACGGCTTCTGCACCCAGTCCACCTAAGCTGATTTTTGGAAAGGTATTAAGTGTGGACCGGTATAAATGAAGGCTGGGGTGGAAGCGATAGAGCTCTGTCTGGTCCTCGTCGTTAGAGTACCCGGCAGGTCCAAGTTCGAGGTCTGCACTGAGCTAGGAGCTGGGAACGCGCCTTGCCTGGTGCTCGGACTAGAGGGCGCTGCGCCACTGCAGATCACCCACTCTCCAACGCGCCCTCCCTGGGCACCATTTCTATAACAAGTTACACTGAATATAATGCACAAACGGCTTCGCTTCTCAAGTTCTTTTGAACAGCGCTCTGTGTGTATTTTGTGAATTCCAAACGCTGCGCATGCTTGCCTTTCATTCCCGCGCCCCGTAAAGGCCGCCGGCAGCCCAGTTCCCTGAGCGCAGACCCTACGAGAGCCACATGAATTCCCCCACTCACTTACAGAGAAACACCCCCACGTTATTTCATTTACGTTTAAACTTAAATTCTACAAGGCATGCACTGAACAAAGAACTCACCACAGTAGCTAGCCCGGTCCTCGATGCTCTTCCTTACAGTCCCCGGCAGTTGGGTAAATCCCACGCCGTTTGGATTTTTGTTAGGAGCCGGGCTCGAAGTACCCAACTTTGCTTCCCTTGGATCTTCAGCATATCCCCAAGCAGAGTGCGAGCCTCCAATGCTGTCGGGACTCAGGTGATCGCTTTTCCAGTGGCTTCCGACCCGGGGAAAGTTTTGAGCACCAAAGGAGGTGGAGAGAGCGCGCACGAGGTCTGGAGAGAGGGCCGAGGAGAAGCCAAGTTTGTTAGGACATGTCCAGGCAGCCAGCTGCCGAGTTGAGGAGTTACGGCCGGCAACTGCGGCGGAGCTCTCTGCCTCCTTTCCCCACTCCTCCCTCCAGGAGCGGCTGGGGGAGGGGAGGTGACGTCAAGGCTCCGCCTCGCCGCCGGCTCCCGGGCGCTGAAGGGGTTCTCCGGCTTCAGTTTGCCTCCCAGCCAGTTGCAGCTGCGGATACCCAGGCTGTCGCCGCTTCCCTAGCCGCAGTCATCTCCCTGGCCGCTGCGGTCGACACGAGGAAAGGTCCGCCCCTCTCCTCCCCGCCGAGTCTTGGAGCTCCGCCGAGCGCAGGCTTCCTCGCACTCAGCACCGGTTCAGCCCGCTAGGGCCCCCCGTTGCGCTTACCTCCGGGGCTTCTAAACCGGGTTGGGCAGCGTTTCCCACGCCTCGAACTGCAGACGATGCTCTTCCTCTTCTGCAGCTGAAACTCGTCGCAACGTGTCGCCTGCCTGGGTTTTTGCTGGGCGGAAGCGCCATCAGTCTCTGCAGGCTTACTTGGACGACTAGGACTTTGTCGTCCTCCAACTTCTGGAAATGAGAATTTTTTTTTTAAACAGTTCCTGTTGTCTATCGCTGTTGTGGTCTTTGTATTGAAAATCACCGCGTCGTATTTTTAATCTCCAAATCCTTTCCAAATGTTCCTGTCTTTAGATCTAGTCTGAATCAGAGATTTCGAGGGGTAGGGGGAAGAAAAGGGGCGGAGCCAGTTTTTAACGAGTCTTACAAGTGATCTGTAGTGATAGTGGCTAATACACAAATCAAATCGTCTACACCTCGAAACGACATAAATTTATAAAAATGCAAACCCTGTTGAACCTTACTTTATAAATGCACGCTCGCTTTTATATAAGCGTCCAGGCTCCGGGAAAATATCTGCTTATGAGGGTTTTTTTTTTTAATGCCACTAAAGTACCAAAATGCATCTCCTGAACAACATGAAATTCTAAAGGAGCCATTTATGTAAATGGACACAGCCCCGAAAGATTGTTGTTAAATTTTAAGGAGCCTCGGAAAAGAAGGGAGGGGACTGGAGGCAGGTTCTATCAACATATTTTCATCCGTTTGCGCAAATACATTGGTCTGTAAATCTTTGAGAGGTTAAGAGCGAACAAAGCTAGGGGGTGGCAAACAGTAAGGAAAGAGATGAAAAGGCTGAGTGGGGTGTGTGTGTGTGTGTGTGTGTGTGTGTGTGTGTGTGTGTGTGTGTGTAAGCCTGAGGACTGCTCCAAGCTCCAATGCACTCCTCCTCCACCTGAAGTACGGGACCAATGTCTGCTTCCCATGATAAAAATTGTACATTAAAAGCAAACCTTACTGGGTCTCATCTGTTTGCCACACCGGTAACAACCATTGGTGCAGACAACCCGCTTTTACTGAGCATCTTAGAAAGTGTCTAGCGAGCACCTAATAGGCACTTCCTATCTATCGCTTCACTTGTATCCCGAGCCTCATATTTTCTCTTGCAGTCTGGGGTTTCTTGTAAGAAAAGGGGAGGCTTTAGGTGGCTAGGGAAAAAAAAGAGGGATAGGGGTAAGAACTTTAGAGTCCCCTGCAAGGCCAGGGGTAGCCAGGAAGCGCCAGATTCCTGTGGAGGGAGAAGAGAGAGGAGGCAATCCAGAGGAAGAGTGTTTTGTCAAGCAAGCCTGTCAATGCCCAGCCTACTTCTATATTTCACTATGGCAACTACGCATGCTCAGCACTCCTTTTAGGTCCACAGTTGATGCTAGAAATTGACCACGTATTACCAGTACTCAAAATGATGCAAATTCTCCTGAGGCACTGTTACTCACAAGAGTCAATTTGGCTTGATATGCTAGTCTTTAGAGTTGCTTATGCAAGCCAAGGGATTTCGATTTTAAAAGAACACAGAGGAATTTACGTTTTATTGATAGTAGTAGTTCTTAAAAATAGCTCCTTTGAAAAGTGAGGACAGGATACTTTGAACAAAACCCTTTGACCTGACCAATGCAGTCGATGTGGACTAGCCACGTGTGGCTACTTTGATTTAAGTGAAATTAAATCAACACTCAATTCCTTAATCTTTCTTTTTTTTTTTTTTTGTATGTGGAGCTGAGGATCAAACCCAGGGCCTTGTGCTTGCTAGACAAGTGCTCTACCACTGAGCTAAACCCCCAACCCTCCTTAATCTTTCTAACTGCCCATCACATATTCAATACCCACATTTGACTAGTGGCTACTGTTCCAGTCAAAATAAATTTTAAAAGTATCTTGATTACAACAGAGAGTGCTACTAGAAACACCTTGTTATATGTCTTTAAATTTTTCTGCTTTTTTTTTTTTAAAGGCTGCATCAAGTATTAAATCTCAAGCTCCCACTCCAGTACTGAGTCATTTCTAAAGTATGGGGAGGGGGGGCAGCATCATGAAAGGATTCACTCATTCAGCAAATATTTCTCAAGTACCAACAACATGCCAAGTGAAATTATGTAAGATTCAAGTCCTAATAGGTGAGGTGTGTTTAAGTGATTAAGGAAATATTAACATGGCCTTTTAGTTGTTTTATATCTTTGCTCACTATAGAATACAGGGGAAATCGTAATTTTAAACAAGATAGCATTCTAAGTCATTTTTAGGACTAGCCCTAGAACCAAACGCTCTCCATGAGCCTGACTAATTTCTGGCATCCCACCCTCCTGTTTTTCTATGCTGTTTTCAGGTCTGTCATACTCCTTTGGTCCCGTCCCCTGACCAACACCCCACTGCCCCTGTCCCCTCCTCCCACATCTGGAGATGATAACAGGAAGTATCTCTCCGTGTCCTCAAATGTTACTTTATCCTTTGCATTCAAATCCAGCTCTCCTTTGGGATCTGCTTATATATTTTGAAGGGGGCTTTGAGCCACACAACTGCTCAACCTGGTGAGATTCAGCTGTGCTTAACTCCAGACGTATTGATGTTTCTCCCCTGCCCCCTTCACAATTCAGAGTAATGAGGGCTTTCTTAAAATTATATCTTAATGATAACCTTTCATTCTACTGGTGAAATTTTAGATGACATAACCATTCAGTCAGGAAAATACATGGAGGCATTACCAATCATTTGCTGACAGCTATTATGTTTAGAAAAAAAATACAGACTATATCTTCAGTTCATTGAAAAATACATATAGTGAAACAGAGTAGTTGTAGATTTCTACTGTCCCTTCAGAAATATAAGCTTGTTATCCCCCAATACTTTGGGAACAGATCTTTGCAAAAGAAATAGAACCCTTGTCATACTTAGCTCAGTTACTGAAGGATTTCAAGCTCACCTTTGTGGGGGAGGATCTAGAAACTATTTAAATTCTCAGTAGAAGTAACAGAGGGGAAATTAGGCTTGAAGTTGTAAAATGTTCTTTGACAGATAAAAGTCTAAATTTGTATGATTTCACAGAACTTTGGAGTCTTACTTTATCCTGTCAAGGTCTCCAAAATGATTAACAATAACAACAACAACAACAAGAATCTAGCTCTTAGTTGTGAGCGATATCAATAAATAATTGTTACAATAGCATCATTGTCCTGAAATTCACCTTGCCATTTCCTGTAGTGGATATCTATATCGGTTCTATGACCCTGAAGCACAGCCCTAGAGATGTAGCAGGTAACTGCTCTACCTGCCTTGAAGTACATGCCCCTGGGGCATGGATCTGAGATGCACCTGTGATGTATGCTGCTTGCTGCTCTTTTCCTTTCTCTTTTCTTTTTCTTTTCTTTTCTTTTTTTAAATTTTTTTATTTTTTTTTTTATTTTTGAGACAGGATTTCTCTGTGTAGCTTTGGAGCCTGTCCTGGAACTCACTCTCTATACCAGGATGGCCTAGAACTCACAGACATCTGCGTGCCTCTGCCTCCTGAGTGCTGGGATTAAAGGCGTATGCCACCACCCAGCCAAGTTTTCTTTTTTTTTTTTTTCTTTTTTTGATAAATTCCTTTGCCCTTTAAGCAGACTCCATGGATTTCTCTAATTAACTCCCAGGTCAGTTCTGACACTTTACAGGATCAATAATAATTTGCAACATGTATTTGCTTCAGAACTTTTTGTACTATGGTTGTATTCAAGATAAACACATGTTATGGAATACTATAAGATGTGTTACATTTGTTTATGTTGTGGAACATTTATTTAATGATGGAAAGATGTGTTGCATTCTTTTATGTTGCATTAGTTTAACTCTGTGAAGCTGTGTTACTTTGCCTGTCTAAAACACCTGATTGGTCTAATAAAGAGCTGAACGGCCAATAGCAAAGCCAGAGAAAGGCTAGGAGGGACTGGCAGGCAGAAAGAACAAAAAGGAGAGAAAGAGGGATGAGGAAGCAAGAGAGATGAAGAACAAAAAAGAAGGGACCAGTCATCCAGCTACACAGCCAGACATGAAACAAGGAAAGAAAAGATATACAGAAGCAGAGAAAGATAAAAGCCCAGAGGCAAAAAGTAGATGGGATAATTTAAAATTTAGAAAAAGCTGCCTAGAACAAGCCAAGGTAAGGCTGGGCATTTATAAGTAAGAATAAGCCTCTGGGAGCTGGGTGGCAGCCCCCCCCCCCACAAAGAGCTAAGAGCAAAGATAAAAGCAACCAACATCACACACACACATGATATGAGAAATATAATGATAATATATGTGTATATCTATATATACAAACACACACATATTCTCATCAATTCTTAGAAGTCTTTTATGGTTCGACTCTAAAGCGCTCTCACAGAATCCTGTTTTAAGTTCTTCTTCTATGGCTGGTGTTGCTGGGTCAGCATGCTGTGGAAAATGTATTAGACATGACCTGGCTAAAGAGACCAAGCCACTAAGGGGCAGCCCTTTGAGGCTCATAGCCCAGCCCCTGGTTCTGGCTTCACTCTGTGCTGACACCAGGAAGCAGGCTCAGCCACTCGTTTCCACTGAATGGACTGACCTGTTCTGCCATGTCATGATATATGGCAATGTCCTGAAACCTTGTGCTAAAACAAATCTTTCTTTCCTTAAATTGGTTCTGAAAAGTCCCTAATAACAAAATTCTAGAAGGCATTAGTCATTAATCCCCTACCCTGGTTTCACAGATGAGAAAGTGAAGTATACAGTAGATAAGATAACTCAATCGTTTGGATGAAAACCTTCAGCTGGCTGGCTGCAAAGCCAACATTATTGTCTACTGTCATGCGGTGCAGCTCCGTAGAGCCTGCTCCTCATCTACACTTTTTATGAACCGTGGCTGTTTTACATTAAAGATCAGCAATGTCGTAGTTTGAAAACTGGCCTGGAAGAGGGGGAAATATTATCAAGTCATAGCCAGAGAGAAATGCTCCTTTCCAGAAGCTCTGCTTTATGTGGATAAATAATTCTTCACAAGTGGGTCCTTTAATCATGGAAGGAGAATGCCCCTGATTGTGTCTAGCAATATATGTGTAATGCATCCATTATTTGTTTAGATTGCTTATTTTCCTAGGTAGAGATGCATACACTTATGCACATTGTTTTTAAATTCAAAATCACCATCTGGCTTTTAACTTGTTTAGGCTGAACAACAAAAAAAAAACACACATACCAATGATTTTCAATGAATTCTGACAAGGACCATCTCAGGATTTCACCACTAGCATTTTAATTTTTACTTTGCATTTCACAGTCTTAGTCTGGATTTTCTAGTGTTCCGTTCTCTTTTTAATTCTCCTTTCTTTTCTCCACCTACGGCTATAGGTATGTGGCAGTTTGAATGAGAAGTTTCCATACAGGTTCATGTACTTGAACTTTTGGTCCCAGGTTATGGTTGATGATGCTGTTTGGGGAGGAGCAGGAGGTGTGGCCTTGTTGGAGGAAGTATGTCACTGGGGAGGAGCTTTGAAAGTTGAACTCCACTTCCAGTTGACTCTGTTTGCTTGATGTGTACAGCTCAAGATGTGAGCTCTCAGTTGGCTTCTCCAGCTGCCATGCCTGCTACTTCCATGCCATGATGGACTTTGGTCCCTCTGGACTTGTAAGTCTGAGTAATCTCTTCTATGGATTGCTTGGTCATTTGTCACAGTGACAGAAACAATAACTAACAATAGGACAAGTGGTTTTACCCTGGGAATAATCCCCCATCTGTACATTTTTGCTACTAGATCCCATCTCTTACCTTGGTATCACTTTTAAATAAATCTGGAACAGAAACTCCCAGGACCTCACTTGTAAAATGCTGCATTGTGATGTCCCTTGTGTCTGTTCTCTACCAGATGGTGTATCTGAAGGAATGTGAGGAGCTCTGCACTCCTCACCATAGGCCTGCCAATCACCTGTGGCCAATGAGATGCTGGAGCAAATATGCTGGGGGTGGAGGGAACTTTTTTCTGATAAAGGTCCACAAGCAATATTATCTCTACAGACATGATCAGGTTAGGATATGATACCAGGGACTGATTTGGGTATCTTTCTTACTGAGAATGAGACCTAACCCAGGAAAGATGGGAATGGGGGCCATGGTGGAGGTGCCCAGAGACACTGAATCACTTACACCTCTTTCAGGACTTCATATGGGAGAGCAAACATTATCATATTATTTAAACAGGTTTGTATCAGAATTTGAGTTACTTGAATCTGGCATGATCTACAACAACTAAAAATCCCTCTACAAATGAACAATGAACTGTTTAAAATAAAATAATAATACATTCTATATTTCTTTTACTTGTTGGCTAACAGGAATTGAGACTACGTCTCATGATAACAAAAATGGAGAGATTCTTCAGTGGTGAGGTGAGTATGTCGGTCTGCTTAGGTATTTATTGATGGTTTCTCTTGACTGTTAGCTTGGTGTGATTTAGAATCACCATACCTGCTTGTCTGTGAGGGATTATCCAAATTACTGTTAATTAAGGTGTGAAGACCCACACTAAACACGGGTGGCATTCTTCCATGGACGGGGTTCCAGACTGGATGAAAAAGGGGAAATGAGCTGCAAAGAAGCAGGCATCACTTTCTGCCTCCTGACTGTGGGTACCAACCAGGAGACTAGCTGCCTCCTGGTCCCTGCTTCTGCACTGTCCCTGCTATGGTGGACCGTATGCCCTCAAACTGTAAGACAGGATAAAATCTCTTGGGCTTTTGTTGTTGTTGTTGTTGTAGTTTGGGGGTTCTTTTATTGATTTTGGTTTTTCATTTCAAGATAGGATTTCTCTATGTAACAGCCCTGGCTGTCCTGGAACTTGCTTTGTAGACTGGGCTGGCTTCCAACTCACAGAGACCCTCCTGCCTCTGCCTCCTGAGTGCAGGATTTTAAGCATGTGCCACCATGCCCAGCAAGGCATATCTCTTGTTTTTAAAGTTGCTTCTGTCAGGTTTTGTTTGTTTGTTTGTTTGTTTTTGTTGTGGTTGCTACAGCAGTGAGCCAAGTAACCTATGTAGGCACCATAAGCAAATACAGAAAACTGGGTGTCTTAAACCATAGGGATTTGTTTCCTCTGCAGTTCTGAAGGCTGGAAGTTCAAGAGCAGGATGCCAGCAGTGTTATCCACTGAGGCCACTCTTCTTCTTCCTGACTTATAGATGATATGTCCTTGCTCTGTCCTACAGTGGTACTTACTTCCTCTGTATTTGGAGGGCGGGAGGGGACGAGAGGAAGAGAGAGGGTGGAGGAAGGGAGGGAGGAGAGAGAGAGAGAGATTGATTAACTTCTGGTATCTTCCTCCTCTAAGAAGGGTCTAAGGACATCAGAGCTATTGGATTAGCACTTACCCCCATGGTGTGATTTAACCTTGGTGACACTTTAAAGAGCATGATCCTATCATCATACCATCCATTTAGGAGTTACAACTTCAATTCAGTCCTTCACAATGAGAAAACATGTTCTCTATAAAAGGATTTAGGACAGCAGGCAGCCTCTTTTTTCTACCATGACAGAAAAGAAAATAAGACTATGAAATTTCATTTGTTTACCTACTCCTAGTTTTTTTCCTCTCAAGTATTCCCCAAATTTCCTAGGATACTTTCTAACAGATTCTTAAAGATTGCTCAGAGGTGATTCTGGTGAATGTTAACTAAATCCAGATATCCAATAATTACCAGAGTATAAGCTAGTCAGCCAGAAGCACCCACTGTCAACAAGTCCATGACATTTGGAATTGGAATTTGTTTGCGGCTCCCATTGCCAATATCAAATGCCAAGCCCCAAACCAAAATCAGCCTGGGTTCATGGTGGCCCCTTCTGCCCATGCCTCGTCCTTTAATAATTGTGTTGTCTTTGAAGATGGGTGTCTCTGTAAGCAGGCTGTGTGGATTTGTATGTTTAGGAGGGAAACACAACTGAACTCAAGCAGCTACCCATCCTTTTTATGTGCAGCTGTTTGTAGAAGGTTTGTTTTTTCCTCCTATGGCTGGAAAGTAAATGAATGACAAAGGGTTAGTAATTGCTCCTCTAATTTTTCTCTCTACTTGATAGTTGTTCCAGGAGTGTTAAAGAAAAAAAAAATTCAATATTCCTTATAATGGCAAAGCAGATTTTAAAGCAGTCTCCTGACTCTTGAGACAGTTAGAGAAACTATTCCAGTGTTTTGCAGTAGGGCAGAGAGACTGAGCTCAACCCCCAAATAACACTGCTAAGGAGCTAAGAACAGAGGGGTTCGAGAGTGGGATGGACGTTATTAATATGTGACACGGGGTGGGTGGGGATTCTAGCTAAACCCATGTATGGGATTTTTGCTGAAGGCTGACTGGGCTGGTTACCTCACAGATGGTGGGAAATGAGAAAATATGGTCAGGTTCAGCCACACATAGAGTATAAAAGTAGACTCTAATCCCAGTAGACGCCTTCAATGCAACCTCCTGAGGAATCCTGTGCCATCTCACCCAGCCCAGCTGTTCTCAACATTCTCACTTTAGAAAATGTGAGGTGTTTTTAGCTGCCCAATTGTTGGTGTGTGTGTTGGGGGGGGGGGGAATTATTCCTCAGCCACAGATAATTTTTAGGGAAAAAAAAATGGTTTCCTACCAATAATACTGTGAGAAAATAATCAGTAATGACTACCATTTTGGACAGTGCTCGTCTGGAGACTTTATAAAGCAACAAATAATTATTCCAAAAACAATTATCTTAAAAAAAGAAAAGAAAAGAAAAGGAAAGTGAACACAGTACAAAAACGTATCCCAAGCATATTTTCTCCGCTGAACATGGCTGTTCTAAAGGAAGCCCTGTGCTATTCGGAAGGCCCAGAAATGATGGGTTGACTTAAGTCAATAATTCTCTTCCTCATGCAAAACAGAACAGTGCGTTTTGCAAAACTGGATTATTCTCAGGCCTCAGACAGATTCCATTTTTTATGTGTTTGAGCAATTTATTGGACATGAAAACTATGGGCTCTAACGACTCTCACAGAACTGGCTAATTTGTACAGTGGACTGAAGAGACTTGGAATGAACCACTGTGACCATGGCTTTCCCAACCACCCAGAACAATGCTGACTCATCCACCTGGTGAATGAGAGTTAAACCCTTGGTATTTCTGGGAACCACTGCATCCGATGATGTCATTGGATGAGTATGCTCCTGATGAATAGTGCAGAATTAATTAACGCCCTAAGTTACCTGTGTTTATAGTCAGACCTGCCTAGAGATAGACTTCTAAGTATGCACAATTGCATGTTATCACTTGTAGGGTCCCATGTATTTCATGCTGCTGGAAAATTAGGGAGGTTAATATGGATTTCCTAATTCTTTCTAAATGATATATGTTGCCTGTGATCTGTAATGCAACTAATTGTCACCTTAACATTGACTCTATCCCTAAGTCTCTTGGCAAGTCAGATCATGCTTTTATACTTAAATGTGTGGTCACCTTATCATAAAGTGACTGCTGCTGCTGCAGACATCGATCAAATAAGAATAAAGAGGAATACATTAACCCTATCCATGGAAAAAGGAAAAATTGCATCCTTTTCCAAACTACACACACATGCACTCTCTCTCTCTCTCTCTCTCTCTCTCTCTCTCTCTCTCTCTTTCTCGGTGGATTAAAAGGTAAAGCTGTAAAGCCAATTGTTAAGATTTAAGAAAGAATATAAGACAGTATTTTTTAAAGTATTTACTGTGACCGATCTAAAATGCTCTAAGCAAGGTTGAATAGTAGCCTGGTGGTGGAGAAGTTGCTTACTCTGTGTGGGGCCCTGAGATCGATCCCAACACCACAAAACAAAGGGAAAACATGGAAATGTGAAGGAAAAGATTTGCAACTTCAATTCCATGAAAATATGGGACTCAGTCAAAAGACACCATTGTAAGTAAAAATGGAAAAACTCAGAGTGAGAGAATACTTATAAGGAGGATTGATTCTAAAAGTATGTACTTAAAAAAAAGTCCTATAAATCAATAAGAAAAAAAATAAATAGAATAAAAAGGAAGAAAGATTTGATGGGAAAATGGGAATGATTAGGAATCCAAAATTCAAGAGGAGGAAATAGAAATGGTGATTGTGTGTGCTAATGGTGTTCCTAAAATATTTGTTCATATCCTAATCATTAGAATATATGACATTAGACTGGTGGTGGCGGCATACACCTTTAATCTCAGCACTCAGGAGGCAGAGGCAGGCAGATATCTGAGTTCAAGGCTATCATTGTCTACAATGAGTTCCAGGACATCCAGGCCTACACAGAGGAAACCCTGTCTCAAAAAATTAATTAGTTAATTAATTAAATTAAAAGTTAAAAATAACAACAAAAAGGATATATTACATTGACCTTTTTGGATAAAAGATCTTTGAAAACACAGCTAAAATTAAGAATTGCCCTGGAGCCAAGAGTGTTAGTGCACACTTTTAATCGCAGCACTGGGGAAGGATAGGCAAGCAGATATCCATGAGTTCAAGGCCAGCCTGGTATACTCAGGGAGTTCCAGGCTGGTCAGAGTTACATGGTGTGATCATGTCTCACTTCCCATTCCCCCAGCCAAAAAAAGAATTGTCTTGGATGGGGGGGCGGGGGGACTGGGGCATGAAGTTAGGATTTTAGCTTAGTTTGATCCTCAGATAGAAAACAAAACAAATCAGAATTTTTTTTTAAAAAAAGCAAACAACAAACAACAATAAAAACAATACAATAATAACAACAACAAAACAACTTGACTTGGGTCTTCTAAGTAGTTGTTAAATCTTGAATAGCGTCCTTATGAAAGTCGATCAGGAGAGATGCTTGGAGGAGAAGGACATGTGCAGCCAGTAGCAGAGGCTGAATTACAGCCACAATCCGGGGATGCCAGGAACCACTGCAAACTGCAAAGAAATTTCAAGGCTGAAAGCTTCCTGGGAACCTCCCTAGGAAGGACAGGCCTGCCAACACCTCTTGATTTGGAGTTTCTGGCTCACAGAGCAGTGAGAGAAAATCTTTTTGTTGTTTTAAGATACCTTAGTAAAGGTAATTTGTTAAAGCAACTGTATGAAAATAATTCTTGTTGGACAAAACTTTTCCTATGGAGGCCCTACACACACACACACACACACACACACACACACACACACACACACACACTTTATTCACCCCAGAGAGGAAGCCCATGACAAACCCAAATACAGATACCAACAAAGTTCAACTTGGTCAACCAATGAGTTTTATTAGGGTCACTCACAAAAATGCAAGTGAGGGGTCACTTACAGGAGCAGAAATGACTCAAAGACAGCTGCATCACCAAAGATCACCCCCAACCCGAGTGACAGCTCCCAGAGCTGGGAATCTGGAGCACACTGTATAGCCTGCAGGCAGCTCAACAGGTTGGAGAATGTCCTTTCCAAATAACTCGGCCTGAATCTCTTCCAGGAATCTCAACTGGTTTCTGCTTCTTCCAGGCCAGGCAGCTGGTCTGGTATCAGAGTCTTCTCTGCAGTTTGGCTTGTCCAAGTGACTCTCAGTAGTTTTATTGTTTGGGAAGGGGTCTGGGGGCTGGTGAATCTTGTCAGTTTTGGGGACTTCCTGAAGCTATTTTGATTCGTTTACCTTCCTGCTTAGGGAGCTTTCCTGCATAAGGGAATGTTTTAATTCTGAAGGAAACTGTTACCTGGCACTGGCACAGTATACACAAAAAGGTAACATTGCATTAGTCATTGGAGAAATAGAATGAATTTTAAGATGTGGTAATATTTTATCTGTGCACCCTAATAAAGCTTATCTGGGGATCAGAGGAAAAAGCCAGCCACTGTATTAAACATAGAGGTCAGGCATTGGTAGCACACGCTTTTAATACTAGCTTCGGAAGGCAGAGATCCATCTGGATCTCTGAGTTCAAGGCCATACTGGCAACAGAGCCAGGCGTGATGGCACACACCTTTAATCCCAGTGCTAGTTCACCACAGAGGTCTGGAGGTCTGTACAGACAGACAGGAAGTGATAGAGCTGGGTGGAAAGAAGAAGTGACGAAGCTGGGCAGAGAAAGGAAGTAGGATGGCAGGGCACACAAAGGTATATAGGCGTGAGTATACAGGAAGTAGCTCTATCTTTGGCTGAGGATTTCCTAGAGGTAAAACGTGGCTGCCTTGCTCTCTGATCTCCCAGTTTTTAACCTCAATATCTGTCTCTGGGTTTTTTATTAATACCATTTAGCAGTTTGTCTTACATTAAGATAATAATGGAAGTTAAAATATCAATACTCTTTCTTATTACCAGCATCAGCAAACTGACTACAATCCACAATCACCTACATCAGCCAGGTGTGGTGTCACACACCTGTCATCCCAGCACTTTGGAAGTAGGGGCAAGAGAACTGTGGGTTTGAGGCCAACCTGGGCTACCCAGTAACACCCTGAATCAAGAAGTGTGTTAGAGACCACCGTAGTGGTATAGGCCTTTGATCTCAGCACTTGGGAGGCAGAGGCAGGTAGGTCCCTGTGAGATAAAGGCCAGCTTGGTCTACATAGTGAGTTTCAGGCCAACCAGGACTACACAAAGAGAACTTGTCACAAAAAAATAAATAAATAAATAAAAGAAAAGAAAAGAAAAAGAAAGAAAGAAAAAGAAAAAAGAAAAAAAATGTCAGCTTATACCACAGGTGGCAAAGTCATGGAAAAGGAATTCTTATACAATACTGGTGGAATTGTAAATTAATGCAACTATTTTGAAAACAATTCAGTATTACCTTCTAAAAATAAATCCATATATGGACATATCTGTCAGAAAGCACACAAATGTTCAACAAAAGGAAAGTATGCAAATTAGAGCATAGTCCAACTGTGAATTTTCCACTGTGAAGGTACCATGGTGCCTGTAAGATTATGAGGGATTTGTAGAAAACTAATATAGGGTAAAAATTAGAAACAGCAGAGAATTTGCTCACAACCAGAAAGCTAAACAAGATGTAGTTTAGGTGAGGCTGCAGAAGAAGTAGAAGAACCATTTTTAAAGGGATAGTGATGACTTGAGAAGACCCTGGTGCTTGAAAGGAAGACTCATGTCAGTGTTTCAGTTGACCATGCTTGGGACAGGACGTTGAAGAAACAGAAGGTGGCGAGAATGTGTATAACCTCTCCTGCAGAAATGGAAAGGAAAACCCTCCTTCCGTGTGTTGAAGAGAGAAGGGTCATAGAGAAATGGGCCATAGATCAACAGAAGGACGTAGGGCTGCTAAGATAAAAGTCTGATCCATCACAGAAAAGCTTTACTGGATACTTAAACTCAGGAGAGTCACGCTTTGAGTGAAGATGAATTAGTGCCCTGGAGAAGGAGAGCCACGGGGTTCTCTTGGGAAGAAAAACTCCAAGTTGCAGAGTGTACAGCTTGGTTACTGCTGAGCCTTTTCAGCTCCTGTCCAGTTAGATGGTCATAACCTCAAAATCTGGCCTTGTGTCTGGTGCTTTAAGTGAGTACGTGTGGAGATGAGGGAATTGAACTATTTTACTTGTGATTAGTACAAAGTGGCGGGGTTTAGAGCAGTTTGCACACTTACTGGTTGGTTGTAGGGACTCGCTCTATTTGAAGAATGCCATCTGTTTCCAGTTGTGACCCTAACTGATAGAAGCAATCCTATTATTTCTCAAACCAGCTTTTTCAAGTTGGGGGAGTGGTTTCCTGGCAGCTTTAGCCACCTGCTATTTGGCTATATTCCTTGTAAACAAAGGTGTCTATATAGAACAGCATTTTCTAATTGATTCTTAAGTGTGATCTCACATCAGCAGAGTCAGCACTTTCTAAGAACGTGTTAGAATCACCAATGTGCCAGCCTCACCAAAGAAGACCAGATCCAAGATTTCAGGGGCAAGGACAGAAATCTGTTATAATAAGCTCTTCTTGCAATGCTGAGTGAGACATGCAGAAGTATAAAAGCCATCATCCCAAGGGACACTCAAGGCATAACAGGCTATCTTGATATTTACAGCAGCAGAATTTTGAGCACATCCTGGAGGCGGGGGGGGGGGGGGGACCTCAAAGCAAGAAGAAAGAGTCCCAGCCTACCACATTGAGATAGCAGTGACGCAGCACTCAAGGACATGACCGGTGTGAAGTAACATCACAGGAAAGAAATAGACCTCCCTCCCCATCTTCCATCTGGTTTCGCCATGGAAACCGAAGAGCAAGGAAGCCCCCGTGGACACAGAGCAGTCTCTGGAGATTGGAGCAGAGGGTATAAGTAGAGAGTGGAGTGAAAATAATTTTTGGCGATCTTCCCTTACTTAGTTGCAAAGAGGAAAAGTAGAGGGTGGCACGGTAGAACTGGACACAGGGAATACAAATCCCGACTTCTTGTCCTACTTTCTATATCATGCCGGGAAATAGCACCATCCGAGTCACATAACAAGTTGATGGGTTTCTCCGATACTATAGAAGGAGGAGATTAAGAGTAAAGCTAAAAGACTAGGGGAAAAAAGAATTTTCCTTTGCACACAGTTAAATTGGGGTGTGCTCCAGTGGATCGCTACACCACCATGTTAAGTGACTCAAGGCAATTTCAACAACGTCCTAAATAGGTTACTTTATTGGAGATTAATGAACTGAGGGAACCTATTGAAGGGAGCTGTGTTAATGAGATCATCATGCAACTCCTAAGCCCATGCCCTCTCAGAAGTTGCTAATGAAGAGGGGTGGAAAACAGAAGCCACCAAAGTGAGTTCATCTTGTGATAATTAAGTCTCAACAATAACCACAGAAGTAGTATGGGATAGCAGTTCAAGTTCAAGAAGGAGCTTGGGAGCTCAGGGAGGAGATAAGGGCTTTCTCTGTTCCCTCTGTGGATGCCTGAATCAATGGCCATAAGAAGGGGGCAGCTTTTTATTTTCCAATAGGATTCGCCACTTGAAGGGGTGCTGCTGGGGCTCATGGCTACTTCTGCCTTTCAGCACTGTGCAGACAAGTGACAGGCTGAGAGTGTGAGTCTTGACCTGTCACACAGGGTAGCATGACTGTGTTGGGGAGATGCTATCATAGTGAAACAATTGGTTCCCTGAAGTCCTATACAGCTCAAAAATGGCTGAAATGATCCTATGAAAGAATACAGTGTTGTCGGGAGGGACCTACTAAATTATTTCTAGCATCATGCTTTATTATTGCTTCCCCCACCCATGGTCAGCTCTCAGGAGTCAAGGCATTCTTGTGGACCAAGTTATCATGCCTACTATATGAGTATAATACCTATGAAGTACCTATGAAGATAACCTGTCAAGACCTTATGTGAGCATTAGTTTGATAAAAGCTACTGTTTATTCCCTTTAAAAATGTTTTCGTATTTTCCATTTAAAAAAAAAAAAAAGCCTCCTTCGTCATGCCTATTAAAGACTCTCTGGAATAAAGCATATTTTGATTAAGTAGTCAGCCATAAAATGAGTTTACAAGCACTTCATTTGGCAATGGCTTCCTGCTGTCATATTGCTTGGATATGAAATGAAAGTTCTGGAAGGGAATTGAGTACTTTGACTACAGAAGCCTTAGATAACCCGGTTACCTCTACACAGGTTTTTATTTCTCTTTTCTGAGTGTGTTGTACATTTGTTATTTCTGGTCTATTAATTATGAAGCAATGATGAGGGAATGCTCTAAATTTTAGAGGCCAGAATAAAAAATAATTTAAAGGTACCCATTTCCCGAGAAATGTTCTAGCTCGGAGATGTTCTAAGTAAAATTTTATGTAATATTCATTGGACTGCATATATATATATATGTTTTGGCCAAGTTTAGTCGTGAGAACATTCTAGATTTTCTTTAAGTCTAGATATTCCCTACAGGGAGATTATTTTTCAATAGTGGTTTTATTCTTATATGTGTTTTGTGTATTCCAAGTTATTCTGTTGAGGGGATAATTTGGGTAGACTTTAGTCCTTTAATTCAAGTAAAGCCAATTCTGACCTTCTCCAGAATGTTCTGGAGCCTTCATTAAGTTCCATGTTCTTCTGAAGTACATACAATGTCCACTATTTCAGTTCTCCTCTCAAGGTGCCCTTGGTTTATTTGAATTTTATTTTAAACCTAAGCATTTACAAGTAGTCACAGACAGGTTTTTAAAGGAGAGCAGGAGTAGAGTGGCATAGCCGGAACATTGCAGAGAGCCTGCTCCACGTGTGCTGTCCCCTCCAGATGCGGGGAAAGGACACGGTGACTCTGATACGGATGTGTCTCGAGAAGGAACGATGCCGGCCTGGGATCTGGGAAAGCAGCTCTGAATATATGTTATGTTCATTAGGCAGCATTTTCATAACTAATTGTGCCACTGTGATCACTATTGTGGCTTGGCATGCTGCCCTAATTTGTTTGGGGACGAGATTGCCTCACCAAATGTAAAAAAGCTACTGTGACAGACCAGCTTTGAAAAACCTGAATAATCTATGTTTTTATGCATCTCCTGGAATTGGCTACCAATTAACTTTAAGCCCAGAGCTGACCTTTGCTTTGAGCAAGTTTTATTGCATTTTCCATGAGCTAAGTCTTCCTTTTTATTTCTAGAAACTTCTTGAGATTTTTTTTTTCTAGACCATAGAGTACAAACATCATTAGTAGCAAGAACATGGGCTTTGAAGTCAGACAGAACTGGATTAGGTTGCTACTTATAACGTTGGTTAACTTACTTAGCAGTTCTTAGCCTTAGTTTCTGATTTCAAAATGTACAGAATAATTTTTACTCAATTTGTTATTGAAATAATACATGTAAGGGCATAGCAAAGTTTCAAATAAATGTTTCAACTTTCACCATCCCTTGTCTTATACAATATATTCAAATTCTATTTATTTGAGCAATAACCTGAAAGTACATTTTATATCTTTAAAAGGCAGAGATTAGAAAACTGTTATAAAGGAAACTTGATCTTCTGGCATTACACAACTAACTCTTGGAGCTGAACACTAATAAGCTTTCTTCCATAGATGTGGCTGTTTAAACTATCTTTAGCCCTGTTATCAGTGTTTCAGATTGGGCCATTTGGATGCAAATTAGCCAGAAAATGAACTCCAATAGGAGTGTTCATTTAGAGACCAATGTTGTAGTACTGTGATCCAAAGAACTTCCTCTCAAAATAGGATCATGCAGAGGTCAGTAGTAATAAACAAAAACATAAATCAAAGGAGAGCCTCCCTATAAATCAATACCAGTGCCCTGAGTTATCTCATAAATCAGAATTATTTACAAATATGTCAATGTAATATCTCTTGATGTTTTTCACGTATAATAGATTATACAGATTGCAGATACTTCTTTAATGTAACCTTTTGCAATGTAGAAAGAACCCTACTGTTTAATATCTCTCTGTTTGCCAACCCAAGAAACATTAAAGAGCACATACATCTTCATTTTACTTATCTTGGGAAGTTAATTACTGTTATCCTTTATTCTTTTATGTTGGTAGTTATCAAACTTTCTCAGGCATCAGAGCCATGTAAGAGCTGCTGGGAGAGTGCTGGAACCCCTTCCAGTTGAGTTTCTGAACTGGAGGATTGCACTGGGTCCTGAAGATTTGCATTGTTAACAAACGCCCAGATGGTTCTGCTCACAGGCTAGGCTTTGAAAAGGATGGTATAAATCCCCCCAAGGCTCAGGTATCCTAAACTTCTCTTTTTAAAACTGCAATTTGTAATGGTTAATTTTAGATGTCAACCTCACTGGATGGAGGAGTGTTGGGGCAACAGATGAAGCATGATGTCAGAGTATGTATCCCTTGTAGTTGGACAGCTTCTCTCCAGGTTCCACCAAGCCCCAGCAGTCCTACAACCCACGTATAAAATAATCATACAGACACTTATATTATTTAAACTGTTTGGCCATTAGGTCAGGCCTACCATTATCTAGCTCTTACTCTTAAATTAACCCATTTCTGTTAGTCTATACTTTGTCACGTGGCTTGTGGCTTACCAGTGTCTTTACATGTTGTTTCTCATGGCGGCTGGCGGTGTCTTCTCCATCCAGCCTTCCACCTTCCAGAATTCTCTTCTCTCTTGTCCTGCCTATACTTCCTGCCTGGCCAATCAGAATTTTATTTACACAGAGCGATATCCACAGCAATCCCTGAAGGTGTTTTCAGAGGAGAACGGCACGTGAGTGGTGGGCTTCACAGGGAAGATCAGTCCTAGGTGCAAACCCATATTGTTTAATCAACCACAGTCCCAAATGGACCAAACAGGAAGAGGAAGAGGTAATCATCCCCTCTTCTGGAGCAGAGCATCCTCCTCTTGCGCTTGGGTGTCAGAGCATCAGGGTGTTCACCCTTTGGAAACAGCTATCTTCACAGTGGCATCCCAGGGTTCACAGGCTTTATCCCTGGGTTGACAATTTTCCATTGGTTTAATGGACTTCTCGTTTGGACCCAGCCACACTTTCCCTTTCTCTGGTTCTCCTGCTTTCAGATGATCTATGGTGGTGCTTATCCAGTTTTCTCAATGCTGTGAATCAGTTCCTCTTGTAGATCTCCCTTATACATCTATACCTCTCTATAGACCATTGGTTCTGTCTCTGGAGAACCCTAATTAATGTGTAACTATTGGAAATTTTTCATGTGTCTCTTAGAGTAGAAAGAAAGGCATTTGTGGAGCACGTAGATACAGCTTTCTGGGAGTGGCTGTTGGGGACAGGAAGACCTCTAATGTCCTGTAGTACTCCCGGGCTACTGGTTTCAGTTCTCAATGAGACATCACTGCACCAAAGTGAAAAGAATCATGTAGTGGGTAGCCGGTCCAGCTTTGATCTGGAAGTTCCAACCCCCATTGAGGCTTCGGTAACTGTCACGCCTACAAGGCGGGGCCGAGAGAGGACGCTGAAGACCCGAGATCCAGATAGGCTGGTTCTCTTGGTTCCTGCATCCTGGACGCTGGAGGAAGACTGAGCAGAGTTCTCTAGAGAACACCACTGGACTGCACTTCACCTTTCCCGGATCCTGTTAGCTATCCCTTCACTTGTAAGTCACCCTACAAAATAAACCTCCCTTTTAACTACGTGGAGCTGCCATAATATTTAAACCAATAGAGTTGTGCATAGTTAGCTTTGACAAGTGGGTAGTTACTGGTTAAGTCCAACACTGCAAGGTATGCTGTTACAAAAGCAAACAAAAGCAAACAAAAGAGATGTAACCAGCATTTCATTCCAATTCATAAGCACTTGTAAAAATGAAGGTATAATGAAAGTTTATCAGGTCACGAGGCAGGCCTCCAAAAATTCAAACTATCAATAAGTTTAACTCTTTCCTCCATATTGCAATTAACAATAAGATACATTTCTAAAATTTATAAAGAAGACTTTGGAGGTGGGGAGTGGAGAGATAGCTCAGCAGTTAAGAGCACTCTCTATTCTTCCAGCAGACCCCTGTTCAATTCCTAGCACCCACATGGCAACTCATAATTATCTGTCACTCCAGTTCCAGGGGATCCGACACACTCTTTTGCATGCATGTGGTGCACAGGATGACAAGTAGGGAAAACACCTAGACACATAACATAACTATAAGTGTTAAAGAAAAAAAGATAGAGAATGGAGCAGTTGCCCTATCTCTCCACTGCGCTGTTATTGCTCTACAAGCCAAGCCAAAGTTCATGGAGCCATGTCCGAGCACTCTGAACATTACTTACTGTACTAGTGGGTGGATCCCAGAAAACCTCATCATGGTACTTTATTATTTTACTTAGGTTTTCTTATTCCTCTACTTTCTTGGACCATCCCAGAAATCAGGGCAGAGAACACTCCAGGATACCCTAGTTCTGACTCAAAGAGCAGAAACAGGAACACGGGGGACTCAGGATCACTCCGCGATAAAGCATTTTCCCAGTGTGTATCAAACTCCGTGTTTGATAAACACTACTGCAAAAGTAAGGCAAAGTGTAATGTTCAGAACTTGTTTAGAATTCCCGTTTGCCGTTCTCTCATGCCCTAGGCTGGGAGTAGAGCTATGTCCAAATCACTGTCACACTGAGAAAAGAAATGCTTTATGTCCTAAGCATCTGAGCTATAACTACTGCATATCTTTCGATTGCAACACTATTAAGTAGTGACATTTGGGTAGATATCCATGGAAAAGAATGAGCGCATAGACATTGTGAAATATTCAGGCAGTGGAGTGAAGAGCAGTAGTGAAACTTAATGAAAAAAGGCTAGGAATATCAATATATAAATCTTCAAAATAATGTCAAGGAGCCAAAAGTGCATGGTGGAAGGCTATAATGTAGTTTATATCAGTTTTAGAAAATGCCATATACTATTTTGGGTGTGTATGTCGAGAAATTATTGAAAGGTGAGAATGGTCAAGTCAGGAAAATGATTGTACTTGAGGAGAGAGAAAAGGGAGGTTTCTGAGGAGTGAATAACAGAGTTGCTTCCACATTGAGGAAAAGATGTCAAGATTTGGTCAATCTCGGTGGTGGCCAGGTGAGTGTCCTAGTATACATCTCCATAGGGAGGGATTGGTCTATAGCACAGAGAAACTGTGGTGGTTAATTCTGAATGTCAACCCGGTTGGATTGATAAGCTCCTCCAATGTTAGTAAAGTGTATTTTGAATGTGTTGATGAGCACGTTTTCAAAGAAAATTAACTAAGGGAGGAAGACCCCATCTTCCCTCCTAACCTAGGGCAGCAGCATCCCATAGGTTGATGACTCTGGATGCATTAAAGGTGGTGGTGGTGTGTGTGTGTGGTGTGTGGTGTGTGGTGTGTGTGTGTGTGTGTGTGTGTGTGTGTATGTGTGTGTGTGTGTGTGTGAATATAGGTCTTCTCTCTCTCTGCCTTTTGCCTTTCATTATATGAGATGTTTTGCTCTGCCGTATCCTCCCAGCCACAGGGGATGGAAGCCTCTGAACCCATTAGCCGAAATTCATGTTTCTTCCTTTAAGTCATTTAGGCCTGGTGCTATGTCACAGTGTTGAAAAAGTCTGACTGATATGGAAACTTATCTTTGCAAGTTTTACTAATGACTCAGAACTGAGTCCATCAGGGGCAAGTGTAAGACCTAAGAGGCTAGAACTATTTTGCAGACTGGCCCTGTATTTGTGTTAAAGTTATACACGGGTGTGGTGGCAATACACATACAGCCTAATTAGTCTTCTTTGCAAGCTTGATTCACTCAGTCAGAAAATTTGATTTTAGTTCTATAAAGATGTGTAGCTAGGCTTTGAGAGCTCACGTGTGAAGATCAAGCTCCTTTCCTCTTTTTCTTTTTGTTTTCTTCAAGTGGAACCAAGGGTAGGGAAAAGGAGGGAGAAGTGTGATTACATCAAAACATGTACTTTTGTTATCGTCTGAGAAAAGGTGAGGTTATCCAGTGTTGCGGCTGAAACCCAATCAGAACAATCTAAAAAGTTTTACAATATTATAGTTTTCTGGGATTCACCTCAGAGCCCACTAAAACTGAATCTTCCAAATATGAAGCTTAGAAACTTTACTTTCAAAGACTTGCACAGTTACTGTGAACTCCAAGAGATCACAGTTTCACAAATGTACATATACTGAGAAACACACTCCTTATACTGATGGCCACTGTCCGTTTTAATCTACGTCATAAAACTATAAGAAAGTGCTAAGCTGGGCAGTGGTGGTGCACACCTGTAATCCCAGCACTCAGAGGCAGAGGCAGGCAGATCTCTGAATTTGAGGCCAGCCTGATCTACAAAGCAAGTTCCAGGAGAGCCAGAGCTGTTATACAGAGAAACCCTCTCTCAGAAAACCAAAAAAAAAAAAAAAGTGCTAAAAAACAAGACAAGCTTTTAATCATAAAAAGTAATAACATTACCTGTGCATTGAATTTATGCACAATTCTAAATGGACATGCTTCTGTTAAAAGAGAGAAACATAATTGTAAAGTTTTCTTACTGTGCCTTCAATTTTTGAATGTCATTTAAAAAAATCACCATATGCAAAATATTTCTTTATAGCCATGTTGAGAATGCATTCCCTTGGTGTGTACACCCTCTATTAAGAGTATACAGTGGCTAGGGAGATGGCTAGTGGGTAAAGCACTTGCCAGGAAAGCATACAGACTTGAGTTGAGATTCCAAGAAGCCAGGTAAAGCTAGACACAGCTGTGCACATGTGCAATCCCAGCACTCTTACAATGGGATGGGAGGTGGAGACAGGAGAATCCCTGGAAGCCTGTGAACCAGGCAGCCCTCTGTAGGCAGTGGAGAACAAGAGACCTATGTTGAACAAGATAAGAACTGACACCTAAGTTGTCCTCTGACCTCCACATAGATGCTATGGCATGTGTGCACCTATACACACATACGTGAATACCCATATACAAAGAAAATTGTGGTGATATTTTATTTGTGTTCTAACAAATAAAGCTTGCCTGGGGATCAGAGGGCAAAGCCAGGCACTATATTAAACATAGAGGTCAGACAGTGGTAGCACACGCCTTTAATCCTAGTATTCAGGAGGTAGAGATTCATTTGGATCTCTGTGAGTTCAAGGCCACACTGGGAACAGAGCCAGGTTTGGTAGCACATGCCTTTAATCCCAGCACTAGTTAACCATAGAGGTCTGGAGGTCTGTAAAGATAGACAGGAAGTGATAGAGCTGGGCAGAAAGAGGAACTGATGCACCTGGGCGGAGAGAGGAAGTAAGACAGCAAAGCACAGAAAGGTATTTAAGGCATGAGTATACAGGAAGTAATGCTCTTTAAACTAAGGATTATGTAGAGGTAAGAACTACTAGCTGGCTTGTCTGATCTTTTAGCTTTTATCCCAATATCTGGTTCTGGATTTTTTTGTTAATAAGACCATTTAGCAATTTGTGTTACAGATAATTTTTTCAAAAAGGGTTTGTACCGTAACTCTTCAATTTAAGCTATAGAATTTGGAAGTGCAAAGCCTGAGCTGGTGTGCTCAAAGCTGAAATTGTTGCAATGATGTGTGTGTGTGTGTGTGTGTGTGTGTGTGTGTGTGTGTGTGTGTGTTGTTGTTGTTGTTGTCATTGTGGTCAAAGCCAGAGACTATCCAATGTCACTCAAAGCCTCTACTACTATGCTATTTATATCCTTGACCTATGCATATGATCTTGACAATTAATATGCTATTGTTACCCATTAGGAATATTAATATATTTTTCCTCATTAAAACCCTCATTCTAACTATTTATTATTGGTGAAATTATTAAGGCCACTCCATGTAGTTAAAAGGGAGGTTTATTTTGTGGGATAATTTACAAATGAAGGGATAGGTTGCAGGGTCTGGGAAAGGTATGGCTCAGTCCGGCGGTGTTCTCTGGAGAACTCTGCTCAGTCTACCTCCAGCGTCCAGGGTCCTGGAACCAAGAGAGACCTCTCCTCTTCATCCTGGGTCTTCAGCATCCTCTTTCAGCCCTGCCTTGTAAGTGTGACCATTACCGAAGCCTCAATCCAGGTTGGAACTTCCAGGCCAAGGCTGGAATGGCTACCCACTACATCTCCCTGTTTGGCTAAATAAGAAGGTTCTAACTTAATACAAGACTATATACAAAGAAATGGTTACCAAATATTGTCCAGGAGTAATGAGAGATAATGACCTAGATAAGTTGGAACTACAATCAATGCAAACAATATCAAGAAAAAACACATACTAAAATCCAGGGAAGTCTAGAGCATGGGTAGGTGGCATGTTACAAAGATCATTCCAAAAGGTGTCCTAACCTAAAGAACCTGAGTCTAATACTTAATATATTCTATCTAAGATATTAAAAACCTGAAAAAAAGATTTTAAAACAGAGCTAAAAACAGCTTCCTACTTGTCTCTCTCAAGTTAGCAGCACCCTGCCGGTTTGAACTACTATGGTGGGTTCCTGGCGTGTGCGTCTGATCTGCAGTGTGGTGGGAATGAGAAGTCTACAAGGGGCACTTTACTCTGCTGCATGGTGGATTTAGGCTTTCCGAGTTTAAAAAAAAAAAAAAAAAAAGTTGTTTCTGGGATATGCACTGCTTTGACAGAACTGCTTCTGATAGTTGATGGTACACATGGCTCCAGACCCAGAGCTGGCAGTAAACTGTACCACCACCACTTTGGAAACTGAGGTGGGCGGAGCCAGCAGCCACAGCAGTGTTTCAGTCTTACAAAGATGGATGTTACACAGAGAATCTGGTTTATGTTGTCTTTGGGATTTTTAACTGCAGAAAAAGATTTGATTGTAAAAGCTGTTGAGTTAAACAAATATGTAAATTTTAAAGGTACCTTGACTTCAAAATTTGGATATAAGGATATGTTGCTTTGGAAAAGAGTCTCTGCTTTTGTTTCCACAGAAAGCCAGAGGCTATGGATTTGTTCCAGATTAAGATACATCAGGTTTGATCAGCCAAGACCACCTGAAAGGTCTCTGATGACACCATGGCCCAGATGATCCAACATCCAAAATGGTTTCAAGGCAACTGGCTCAGAGGTTTACCCTCATGGACTACTCCATAATCCTAAAATTTTCTTTGTGTCCCCATAAGATACAGTGCCCCCCTCCAGCAAGAAGTAGTAAGAGAAACTATGCCCAATTTCCCAAAATTATCAAGCTGGCTTTGGAGATGGAATTGGCTCACTCTTTCTCTAAACCCAGGCATATTGCTAAAAGAAAAGGTTAAGAGATTCTTATGTCCCAAATCAAACGAGCCCTCTTGTATGGGACAGAGAAAGAACAATATTTTTATTTATTTCAGGTTGATTATAAATACGATCACTTTCTAAAGAAGAAAAGGAGATATGATATAGATATGATAGGATGAAAGGGTAGATTAATGAACTTACTTTTAAAGAACAACAACTTGTTTAAAATGTTTTACATTGGTATAGATTTTAGTCTATTGACTAATTTTGTTATACTGTGTGTATATTTCTACTCTTGTTTAAGATATTATGTTTGTATAGCTCATTTAAACTTGTAATGGATAATTAAAAATAGATTAATAATTAATCATCTATGATAAGCATACTCATAGCCATGTTAGTTAAGTCTTCTAGGTATACATAGAGATATTTTAGATAGATAGGTAGTCTTCAAATACTTCAAAGACCTACAGAATATTGCATTTAAAATATTTTAAAATTTAGACTTTCTGGATAGTGAGACATGTCTGCTCCTGGCAGCACCGATTTACTTCAGAGAGGAGGATGGACATTGAAGACACTTCATATGGAGCTTATCTTCACCTTGGCAAAAATAGCCATTTGGGCAAGAAACTGTTCTTGCCTGGACTGCTTGATCAACTGGACATGCAGGACCCATGGAAAGGTGACCACTGAACTTTGCTTGACAAAATGGACCTTCAGGTTCCTGCTTCACAGAGGAAACTGCCAGATATTTCACTAAGAAAAGTGACCAAGAGACTCTAGCCCTGTGGGCTGAAGACAAATGCCCCAACTTTACAAAGGAACATTAGGTGACTGTCCAGGCTGCCAGCTGTCTCTGTCTACCCTGCAAGACTCCTGAAAGTTGCTTGCATCCTTCTCCCGGTTCTCAGGTAATATTATATCCTTCTGAGGTCTTTGATGTGGTTGAAGACTAGATAGTTATAATTTCCTCAGTTATGATAAAAGATAAGTTAGATATAAAACCTTAGACTCACAAATATAAGATAGATAGAATATCTTCTTTAATATTATAACTGTAATTCTTGCTTGATAATTGTTTTATTATTTGAAATTTTACTATATAAAAGTTAAAACCTTGCTTTTTGAAAAAAGAAAAGGGTAAGTGCTGTGGGATGTTCTGTATGTCAAATGTGTTGCTCTGATTGGTTAAAATAAATAAAGTGCTGATTGGCCAGTAGCCGGACAGGAAGGATAGGGTAGGTGGGACAAGGAGGAGGAGAATTCTGGGAAATAATGGCTGAGGCAGAGAGACACTGCCAGCCGCCACCATGACAAGAAAGATGTAAAGTACCGGTAAGCTACAAGCCAAGTGACAAAGTGTAGACTAATAAAAATGAGTTAATTTAAGATAGAAGAAATAGATAACAAGAAGCCTGCCCACAGCCATACAGTTTATAAGTAATATAAGCATCTGAGTGATTATTTCATATGTGGGTTGTGGGACCATGGGGGCTCGGTGGCACCTGGAGAGAAGCTCTCCAACTACAATTTATTGATGAGCTGTTCTATGTGATGACCCCAGGGAAGCAAAAGTGAAGAGAAAAAAGAAAAAGGGGAGCAAACACAGTTAGAGTTTCTAGAACTCTAGTTGGCTTCCTGTCTGCAAGAGACACCAGCTGAGCCACTGCATGGAGTAATGCATTCCATTGTACTTTGCTGTGTCTTGCAACAGCATCATAATGATAAATATACTTCCAGGCTCTTCTTTTCTCCCTGCCCTCAATGGTCAGAGTTTGCCTTAGTTCCTTGTTCTCTTCCTTGACGTCTTCAGGCAACATGACTAACAGAGTCGTAATGTACCATGTACATTTGTCAGCAGGTGCGACTTAGGTCACCCTTCCCTACAGCCTACAGCCTAGTGCCTGGAGGCTCATGAGCAGGTGTGATTGAGTGGTGACCTAAAAACCCCAGGCGGAAAGATAAAGTGTGCAGACTGAGGTGCTGTAGGGTTGTGCACCCAGCAACACAAGAGGCTAGAGAGCATCTGCTTCACTGGGGCTGACTAGCCAAAATGGGGGTGTTCTACAGCAAGCAACTGCCCTCCATGTTGAACATGGTGATAAGACTTAATGATTTTTAAGATTCTTAAACAAATGGCTATGGTCCATGCCATTTGGCCTTCTTAGAAGATTACTGACACTGAACAAAAACCTGTGGCTAATCAGTTCCAGGGAAGCCTGTAAACTGGGTCTTAAATAGTGAAAAGTTTTATCCGGTTTCACCTGGCCCCACAGTCCCGCAGCTGCATGTAAAATAATCACTCAGAGGCTTAACATTATTTGAAAACTTATGACCATGGCCTATGACTCAAGCTACTTGCTAGCTAGCTCTTATAACTAAACTCAGCCCATTTTTCTTAATCTATATGTCGCCACGTGTTCTGTGGCTTTACCTGCGTGCCATTACATGCTCCTCCCTGGATGGTGGGATGGTGTCTCCTCTGCCTCTGTCTTTCTTCCTGTCTCTCTCTTGGATTTCTTGCCTGGGAAGACAAGGCTCACCATAGGCCAGGGAAGCTTCTTTATTAACCAGTCGTAGCAACACATATTCACAGCATGCAGAAAGACGTCCCACAGCAGGGTTCTGGTACTTCAGGTCTGCAGTGAACACTACTTAGAATATCATTCTATTTTTTTTTCTTAGTTAGTTTTTTTTTTTTTTTTTTTTTTTTTTTTGTTGTTGTTGTTGTTGTTTTTGAGACAGGGTTTCTCTGTGTAGCTTTGGAGCCTGGAGCCTGTCCTGGTACTCATTTTGTAGACTAGGCTGGCCTGGAACTCACAGAAATCCTCCTGCCTCTGCCTCCTTAGTGCTGGGATTAAAGGCATATGCCACTACCAACCAGTCTGGGTCATCTTATTGAGCCAAAAAATAAAGAGACTGCCAAAGTCAGGACTGGTTAAAAAGGCCCAGTGCCAACTTGGGAGATATTTGCTGACCAAAGAAGATCTACTGTTTTTCCTTCCTTCCCTCCTTCCCTCCCTCCCTCCCTCCTTCCTTCCTTCCTTCCTTCCTTCCTTCCTTCCTTCCTTCCTTACTTACTTACTTACTTTTTTTGTAGGGGTGGGGAGTGTTGAGACAGGGCTTCTCTGTGTAACAGCCCTGGCTGTACTGGAATGTTCTTTGTCGACTAGGCTTGTAGACTAGGCTGGCCTTGAACTCACAACAGATTATTCTGCCTCTGCCCCCTGAGTGCTGGGATTAAAGGTGTGTGCCACCACACCAGGCTCCTAAGGAGACAGTTCAACAACAAAAAGAATAAGTACCATGGATCACTACTTATCAAACATATAAAAGTTAGTTTATGGTGGTAGGCTAAACGATTAATTAAAAGCAAAACTTTCTAAAGCAGAAAAAAAGTCCCACTTTTCTGTTCTGATTTTCTCTCTAACTGAGGATTTGGTGAGTAGAATTCCTCCTTTTGCTGGAAACCCACCTAACAAAGGCAGAAGCAGAAGGGAAGGTAGAAGTGGAGGCTCTTCACTTCCAAAGCTCTAGTAAATCAATGCATAGGTAAAGGAAAGTCTTCCGGCCATTAGGCAGAGGGCTAAGCAGGAATCTTGGTAAGAACAGGACAGTCTGATAACACTGGAACTCGCTGATGACCCTCAGCTCTAAAAGTGGAGTAGACAGCCAGATGACACAGACTGCCTATGAAGTATGAGTGCTTGGAAATTGAACCGGAATCCACTGGCTTATCAGTTTATTGGAAATATAAGAGATAGAGAAACTCGTTGACTAATACCCTGAGGATGCAGTCAGCTAAATAAGGGGAATCCTAAAGACCAAATAGTACATTTTCAACAAGACAGGGCAACATAGGAATGGCCATAGGGAAGAAAACAAATGTTTAGAGAGACTTTGAAAAAGTAAAATATTCAGTTTTAAAATCATGTTTAGAGTTGATTCAAACAAACTAATTTTAAAATACACATTTAAGAGGTGGGCTGGGGGAGTTAGAGAAATGGTGAGCTTGGTAAGGGCATCTGCTTCTCTTCTAGATGACCTGTTTAGTTCCTAGTGTCCACACCAGGGAGCTCACAGCAACCTGTAACTCTGGCTTTAGACAGTCCCATTTCCTCTCCAGGTATCTGTGAGTAATGGTAAAGCTAGTTGCTACTTCCTGATAACCTGAAAATGTCCAAGACCCATCTGTGGAGAGAAGGAATCATCTCCCACAAACTCTCCTCTGACTTTCACCTGTGTGCTGCAGAATGTGTGCATCCCCCGTCGTCACAAAACAAATATACAACTGAAAAAAAATTGTATTATTCTCTTTCCTCCTTTGTCTACTAAGATTACCGCAGACCAGCTACGCTCTTGTTATTGTTGAAATCATTCTCTCTCTCCAGCTAAAAAGTAAGGGCCATTTGAGGGCTAGTGTGAAAACATAATACAGTAGAAGCATTATATGATATATACATATATGAAGGCAATCTAGATGAAATTGCGGAATAATGGGGAGACATCTCTTATCACGAATGAAACTTCCAGTACTGGGACTGGGTTACCTTTCATTGAGCTGTTGGCCAAAGGGATTGGTCCCATGGGAACCCCCAAACAACTCAGGCTGTTGTCAAGACTAGAGGTTGCTTTCATTTCAACCGATGGCAAGGCCTCAATGCTGAAGACAACACCTACCTACAACTCGGTGATCATGGAGAAGTCTAGCTGGTGCCTAATTAGTGCCTTCAGTTTATGTGCTAGCATCTACAGTACAGGAAGGTACTCTGCACACCATCAAAGGAGAAATGTAAACAGCAACCTAGCCACAAACCCTTTGACCTACCATGGTGTCCTGCCTGCAAGATATGCTAGTGTAATGATGGCGCAAAGCTTGTAGGCGTAACCAACCAATGTCTGATTTGACTTAATGTCCACTCCACAAGATGAAATCCATACTCTACACTGCTTGGGTAGCCAAAAACCTGAGACTAGATAGCCTAGGGACCCCGGAATAAAACCAAATACCTCTGTACTAAAGACAAACGAACATACATGCAAACAAACAAACAAACAACAACAAAAGGATAGCACTCCTAATGACAGTCTGCTATAATCATGGATCAGTGCCTTGCTCAGCCATCATCAGAGAAGCTTCCTCCTGCAGCATATGGGAAAAAATACAGAGAGACTCACAGTCAGACAATATGCAGAAAATGAACGACCTTGAAACACTCAGCCCTAAATGGGATATCTCCATAAAAATCTCTCCCCTGTAGAAGCATGTAGAAGAGAAAGCAGAAAAAGACTAAGAGCTAGAGGGGATGGAGGACACCAAGAAAACAAGGCTCTCTAAATTATCATGATCAAGCTCATATGAACTCACAGATATTGAGGTAGCACACATAGGGCCTGTGCAGTTTTGACTTAGATGGGGTCCCAGAGCTGAAAGTGGATACATGCCCTATCCCTAAACCAGAAGCTGTCTCCAATTGATAACTTTTTGCAAGTGAAAAGTTGAGCTTTCTCCAGGGGAATCTCCAAGGGGGAACAAAACACTCAAGAGCAGGTTGCATGCCCAGCAGTAAATGGCCAACAGAAAATGCACTCAATGGCATCTCGTCTTTGCAGGTTCCATGTCTCAAGACGTCATGTCAGGGCTTTTACTTTTCCTTATTAAGTTTTATTTTATTTTTTCTCTCCTTTTACACTATAGGTCCTTTGTATATGGATCATGGCTTCCAGTTCATGACTGTATGGGATTCATGAGTACCCAAATGAGTGGGTCTCTGCATCTGTCTGTTTCTTGAGCTCTTTTCCACCTGCTTCTTTCTGTTGTCTCATTCTGATGTGTCAGTTTTGCTTTGTCTTATTGTATTTTATTCTTAACCTTTAGAAGCCTCTATGACAGAAAGGGGGTGGATCTGGATGGGAGGGGAGGTGGAGAGGAACTGGAAGGAGTAGAGGGAGGTGAACTGTAATCAGGGTATATTATATGAGAAAAAAATCTATTTTCAATAAAAGGACAAAGTATTCTTTCTATTTAATTTTTTCATACTATTGTTTGATGATTTTTTTCCCTCCCTTAACTCCTCCCAGGTCTTCCCACTTTCCTGCTCACCCAACTTTATGTTCTTATGTTCTTTCTCTATCTCTTTCAACACACACACACACACACACACACACACACACACACACACACACACTCATACACAATCACAAAACAAAAATCAAAACAAACATAAAACCAATAAGACAAAAAATGCCCAAACAAAAGAAAATGAAACAAAAAGCACCCACCCCCTCCACCCATTCCACAAAAACACAACAAAAAACAAAAACATGGAGTTCATTTTGTGTTGGCCAACTACTCCTGGGCATGGGGCCAGCCCTGGAGCTGGATTGATATACTCAGTGACATTCCATTGTAAAAATAGATTTTCCCTTTGCCAGCATGTATCAACTGCAAATAGCTTCTTGGTTAGCATATAAAAATTTTTTTTAAAAGAAAACAAGAAATTTGAGTAAATTTAAGTATTAGTTGATACTAAGGATTCATTTCTATTATTTTCAAGTGTGATAATAGTACTATAATTATGTTTTTAAAGTCTTTATGTGGCAGATAGACATAAAAGCATAAGATTATAAACAATATAAGGAAAGCTAAGGTTTACTTTTTAAAATAAAAAAAATTGAGAGAGAGAAAGAGACAGAGAGAGTGTGAACATGTATGTGCATATATAGAATAGAAATTATAGACAAAATGTTGCTAGTTCGTTCAAGATGGTCAGAAAACAATGCCTTTCTTCATTATATATTCTGCCTCTTATGACATTTGAGCATATTTAGAATAAAAGATTGTCATTGTTGGATATTGAATGATCCCGAAGTGTATATGGTAAAGGCTTTGTCAATGTGATGGAACTACTGAGAATTGAGGTGTACCTCAAGAAAGTTCTTAGATTGTTCAGGGGCATGTCTTTGAAGGACTGTGAGAATTCCACATGTTTCTGTCTCTGCTTCCTGTCTCCAGAAAGGATTGGCTTGCTCTATTACAAACACCCACCAGGATGAGCCCTGGCCGGAGAAAAGAATGGGGCCACTTATTCTCAGACTGGAACCACCAGGATTGTGAACCAAAATAATCCTTTATGCTCTAACAACTGAAGGTATTTCACTAGTTTGATGGCAAGCTGACTAATACAGAGGCTGAATATTAAAACATACAAGTTCTTCTCAAATCAGCAGAACAATTCTCAGAGTGCAGAACCATAGAGTGGAAAAGAAGAAAGGGCAGAGGATTTGGTACCACCTCTCCATCCACTGCTCCTCTACCTTGGGGTGGATTCCAAGGGCTCCTAGTCTCCACAGAGAGCACACCATTTAAACATTTGCAGCAGAGGAGAAAGAGTTATTGTGTCAGCCTGTAGTTCCACTAAAATTCCTCCTCAGACCTGAGAAGATTGATGAGGGTTACTATTCAGTGTGTGTCATATGCATGTGTGTGTAGATAGAAGACAGAAATTTATGGTGTGTTCTTTGGCACAACATTTACTATTGATTATTTCAAAGTTAGCTTAACTTGCGCCTTGCAGTGTATAGACAGTATTTAGTTGGGAACAAGACTTTGATTTTGGATCTGTCACTGACAAACTATGTGACCTTCTTGTGGCTTAATTGTCTCATTTCTAAACAGAATGGATAATTGAGGTTCATCTAACTTCAAATTTCTATTCACCTATGAGCAAACATATACTTTCTCTTTCATGTGCATTGTTTAACTTATGTTTGGCAACAACATAGGACATGGACATGGGTAGTTTTATCATTCATACTTGTCAGGCACAAGAGTGGAGGATTAGAAAGAATGAGTTATCTGATGCAGAGGACTCTCAGCACCTTTTGATCAGGAGTTTAAATATATTTAGCCTTCATACTCATACGTAGGGACTGCCAAGCCATTTAGCATCCAGGGGTGATGTAATAGCTATTGTTAATGTTTGAGAACTAAACAAGTTAGATATTTGAAGTCCGTTGAAATGCTAAAGCATTAGCAAAGATTGATTTTGGAATATGTTAAATGAGTTTTACATCTCCAGATTATCTATATAATTTAGGACTATTTCTATAAAACAGAATGCCTTTCACTTGAGTTTGGGGGAGTGTCAAACATGTATGTGTGTCCAAAGGCAATTTCCTAAAATTTCAAGAGAACTGAATGAATGAATATAATATCTTAAATATTAGATATCATGAAAGAGCTACACATAAGCATCCACCATGGATCCTTTTGTTCCAAGTGAATTTGAATCTTTACTGTGACTGAAGAACAATCTGGATGGACTTCAGGGTCAGTTATCATTTAGGGGCCTTGAACAGAACCTGTCTCCTAACTGACTTTTAAGACTCTTGCCTTGTTGGACTGCACAGAATACATTTTGACCTTCTAATCAACATCTTGGCATGCATGGGAAAGTTCAAATTGCCAAATTCTCAGTGGGGGCATAACACCAAGCCTCAAAGGTAACACAAGTGTTTTATGCAAAAACACTGGAAAAAAGCTTACACATAAACACACTCTTTGAGATTAAAAACAAAACAAACAACAAATAACAAAAACGAGGAGACATGTTTGAAGCCATTTCAGCAGGTGTGATTTTGAGTGGCAAGATATCATTTTAATATTAAAAAGCAACAAACAGTTCTTTGTGTTCCCCACCAGACCATTATTTTCTAAGGCTCAGTTTTCTCAATGACTGTGAATATAATACTTGATTGCCTTTTCTATTTTCTTCGTTTTCTTCTGTGGATCAAACCCAGGATTTCACAGACTCTGTAGTAGAGACGTACCATGGAGGTAACACCCCTAATCCTCATGTATTACTTTTTAAATCTTTGGCTGGTTCATATCCTTTGATATTTTTTTGCCAGTTGTCAATGACACTTTCATATAATAAACAATGGCTTAAATCTTAAATGGAAGTGTCCCTACCCTTTTGTGGTAGTATCTATCTGCTAAAAGAACGGTTGCTTGTGCAAATAAGAAATAAAAATACATTTGAAGACAGCCCTCGCACATTTATGTTTCTTCGAGCAGCCTATAGTTATGAGGCTTACATTCTTTGCTAAAAAGATACCCTTTGGGGAAAGCAGTGCTTGTACTAATGCCACCAATTTAGATCTGAGTATTCTGATGAAGTGGAAGGGAAGGAACTTTGAAGCATATTAAACTAAAAAGCATGTTACTCTCTTTTAAGTTGTATGAGCATGAAAATTATAAGCCTTTACTGAACTGTTTTTTTTTTTTCCAATTTACAGTGCATTATAATAGGCATAATTCAGTTGTCTAACTCCCAGTAGCACTGAACAGCAAGCAACATTGTAGGTGGCTGATTAATATTTTATGTTTATCTTTAGTAACTAACTACATCAATATGTGAAGATGTTCTGAGAGAAACAACATATTCAAAACAGACTTCCTTTGCTATGAAAGTTCCATGGGATATTTCATTTTTAAAGTGTTTCTACTGAAGCTTTAAACATACTGTACCACTTAGCTAACAACATATTAGTTCCTCCTATTTAGTAAGATATACATAAAAGTTTCAGGATGGAAAATTATTGGCTTGACAATTATTTAAGAGATGATATTTCCCCAATGTCCCTTGCTATAGTAAACATCTTATCCTGAGTATTATTTTACTGTAGTAAATGACAATAGATCAATCCAAACAGACATCAGTCATGAAGTCAAATGTCCCAGGAAACATTAATCCTTTCATTGGGAAGTTGGGAGCAGACAGTCAGGGAGAAGACGAGATGGGATCAGGCAGTTCCTAAGGGCTCGTCATCTTGATTATGTACCAAGATTTGCCAATCTTGCTGTTATTGGCATTGTGGGAACTAATAATTCTTTTCTCATGGTGGCTATCCTAAAGTAGGATGGTTAATAATACTTTATAGACTTCTATCAGGTGTTATTTTCACTTCCTATACATTATGACAAAAAAAAAAAAAAAAAAGTCTTGCGATATTCTCAAATGTCTCCTGGGCTCAAAATCACCTTAGTTGAGAAACACTGTCTAAAGCCACTAGGAAGTTCAGCACCTAGATATCTCAATGGCTTTTACAGCCCTATCATTCTTCAGACTTCAACTGTCAATTTTATATAGTGCTTAGTAAAGAGCTGTTGAACAAATGAACGATTCAGTCAGCCGACACACTTGGAGTAGTTGTTTAGGAAAAGTCACCTCCCATGCTCTCTTTTGTAGTTTGCCTCTAAGTGCATCTTAAGCGATGACTAAGCAGCCATTTCGTGAGCCCTTTCAACTTGTTGACCACAATACTGGGCGCTATGGGGTGCCAGAAGAAAGCAGGCTCAGTCTCTCCTAGCACCTCATCCCACTCTGTTTATGCTCTTAGTTTCTGTTATCTGCTCTCATGCTTTCTTTGCCTTTTTTTCTCCTGCGCAGATAAATTACACACTTGCAACCCTCAACCTCAACCTCTGCCAGAAGTTTATCTCCAACTTTCCTGGCCCTGTGCATATTACAACTTGCATTTGAAAAGTAGACAACTGTGCTCAGCTTTTGCCTCCCCTCACCGAAGCAGATCTAGCTGCCTCTCTCTCCCGAAACAGCTGGGTATAAGCAAGAATCTCAAAGTCCACTTAACTTAACCAGTAAATAGTTAGCGATCCACTTTCTAGTCTGTATTTTCTGCTCCACTGGACTGATTCTAGCCAGATAACTGTTTTTCCAGACTGGTGTGTCCTCTATTGAATGACAAATTATCTACCAGGAAAAAGACAATTAGTCTTCTTTGGGGATGAACCCTCTAATTGGCTACCCAATACTATATGGTCAGCCCTAAAAATGTACCAGACAGGCAATCCTAAACACACATCGGGTTTTATTTGTATATTTCTTCATGTATATTATTACAAATATAATCTGAATATATGTTATAATAACTAAAGAGAAAGGGCATGAATTTTTGAGGCAGTGGGTATAGAATGAGTTGGAAGAAGAGGAAGGAGAAAATGATGTAACTACATCTTAATTAAAAATATAAATTAGGAGCTAGAGAGAGGGCTCAGAGGACCTGTATCCACATGGTAGTTCACAATGGTCTGTAACCCTAGGTCTGGGATATTTAATGGCTTCTTCTGGCCTCTTTGAGCACCAGGTATGTAGTGGCACACCAACAAAAATGCAGGCAAAACCCCATGCACAGAAAATAAAATAAACTTATGGAAAAAAACCTTTAAAATAAAATTAATTAAAAAAATCTCCACTTCACACAGCACAGAGCAGCAACTATCTAAATGGCAACTGCAGCTATTAAAATGATTAGTTTTCTAAAGGAGAAGTCTAAATTGTGTAACAGCATTAAAAAAAAAAAAAAAAACTAACTTGTCCTTCACTCAGTCTTAGGAAGCTGGAGCTGAAATTCCATGCTCAAGCAGTTCTGAACCATTATTGACATACTCTTACTGTGCGGCCAGTTTGTTTCTGCCTCTGGCTTTCCCCTTTGCCCCTCTATACCTTATTATCTTCTCTGGGACCCTCAGAGTCTTCTGGGAAGCTTGGTCTTTCTTATTCATCCTGACCTTGGTCATTTTTCTGATTTGGGTGCCCTGGGTCCTTCTTATTATAGCATCCACCCCTTGGCTGAAATGAACTCTTTACCCATCGTGTGTTTGGTTACCAGGACGGAGACTGTGTCTATGTGCCTTTATAGCCTTAGAGTCTGGCCTGAATGCTTGACAATGCTTCTAGTGTACTCTCAGTTTCGGGATTGAGGGTGCAGATGTATGGATGGAGAAAATGGGCTAGAAGAATCTTACATGCTCTTGGATGTCCTCCCACTTTGGCCCCTAGAAGCATGACTATGAATCTTAAACGTACATGAGCAAAATGAAGTTGGTTTTCAAGTTTGGGAAAAGGCTGGTGAGGAGTGGGCTGATAGAGGAGCGAGAATGAGGGGAGAACAGAGAGTGTGAGCCTGTGATGACAGACCCTTAAACCTGTGCTCCCCAAAACTATGACCCCATTTCTACTGGCACAATCTTAACACAGAAGCTCAGTTATAATAGTCTCTCTTCCCTCTTCCTTCCTTCCTTCAGGAACCGTGAACAGAGCACACCTCGCCTTTTCATACCATCTTCTCAACGTCCCCTATTCCCCAGGAATATACCGAAAATAAGTTTTTGTGATTTTCTTTCTCTCTCCCAGTCCTGCTCTCCAGACTCAGCTCAATGGAGGACATAAGGCTAGCAGATGGGCATAGTTTTAAAGAAGTTATAATATTTGGGCTGAAATTCCCTGGTCTGTTAATTATGGCCCTGAAGACTTCTTGTCACAAAAGCAAAATTTCACAACCCCCTGACATTAAGAATGTTAATATTCTGTTTTTAATACAGCTGCCGGCACATGAGGCCAACAGATGGACATCCTATTGGGTGGGTGGGTGGGGGGAGCAGAAGAAAAGCCTGCATAGCTAAGGAAGCTCGCTTTGTGGAAAGGAGCCTTGCTTCGTCCTCCTTTCTTGTCCTCCCTGGCCCAGCTTTCTCCGTGGAGCCATTGAAGGGACAGTGTTAAGAAAAGCCGCAGCTAGTGTAAGCGACTGTAATGCGTCCCTATGACCTTCCCGTGGTTGGTTATGGTATCAGCAGGATCCCAGGCCTCATCTGAGGATGCGCTGAAAGAACACCTAAGGTGAGAAACACAGACAGCTGCCAGGACAAAGCATTTCTACGTTTTCACTGGCTCCCGCAGCATAGCTTTGGCGTGCCAAGGGAATGAGGCTCTATATATTACAGTCCATCAGAAAAACAAGGTGCACCATAGAGACCCATTTCTTGGCCTTTATTTTGCATGTTTACACTTTATCTATCTATCTATCTATCTATCTATCTATCTATCTATCTATCTACCTACCTACCTACCTACCTATCCATCCATCCATCCATTTATCTATTTATTTATTTATTTTAGTATATGTGTGTGGGTTGGGGGAAGGGGGCCTGCCACAGTGCATGTGTGGCTATCATAAAATAACTTGTGACTCAGTTTCCTCCTTCCACCAGGTATGATCTGGGGATGGAACTTAGGTCATCCATCTTTATAGCAAGTGTTTTTGTCCACTGCGCCATTTCCACGGCCTTTCTTTACCTTTTAAAACAAACATTTTTTTTCCAGTCCATCTACATTTTACTAAGCTTGAATTCAGTGAAATATGTGTGATGAATATAAAAGTGGAATATCTGTGATCCAAGGACGCTGAAGCGCGTCACCCAAGAAACCATGCCTGACTTGCAGCAGCCAGGTGTGGGAGACGGAGCCCACTGCTCAGCCCCTCAGGCTCCGGTTCAGAGTTGTTTGCAGTTCTCAGGAGCCAGGAGAGTTTCTCTGAACCACTTCCCCTGAGCCTGCTTATTTGTGTGTACAAGCCGCGAGTTAGTAACCAGGTGAGAGCTAATCTTCCCGAGTTTAGAGATTTAAATGTAAAGTGTTAGTGCTTAGGAACCCACTCCTCCTCCTGATGTTGATTGAATTTGTTCCTTAAATGCGTTCCCCTGTGTTTGGAGCCCCACATTCTGCCCTCAAGCCCGCAGGCTGCCTGCTTCATAATCTCTCTTGAAATTTCACCAGCTCATTCTCTCAGCCTGCTTCCTCTGAGATTTCTGGAAGGGAGAGAAAGAGGAGTAATATTCTTCGTTATATGCCTGCGTCTTAGTTTGGTTTTTTATTGCTGTGAAGAGACACCATGACCATGGCAACTCTTTTGAGCGGGGAAGGGGGAAGGGGGAAGGGGGAAGGGGGAAGGGGAAAGGGGAAGGGGGAAGGGGGAAGGGGGAAGGGGGAAGGGTTTTGAGAGAGGGTTTCTTAGTATAGTTTTGGCTGTCCTGGAACTCGCAGAGATCCTCCTGCCTCTGCCTCCCTAGTGCTGGGATTAAAGGTGTGCACCACCACTGCATCGCAGCCACAGCAACTCATAAAGAAAACATTTAATTGGAGTGGCTCAGTTTCAGTTTCATAGGTTCAGGCAGACTTGGTCCTGGAACTGAGAGTGCTACATCTTACAGGCAACAGGAAGTCAACTGACTGTCACACCAAGGGAAGCTAGAGCAAAAGAGACCTCAAAGCCTGTCCCCAGAGTGACATGCTTCCTCTAACAAAGACATGCCTCCTAGACTGCCACTCCCTTTGGGGGACATTTTCCTTCCAACCACCAGACCAGATCGTGCTTTGCACGTGAAAGAACTGACATATAAACAGTAAGATTTGATTCTCATTTACTTATATGGTAGAAAATTCTTGCTCCAAACAAGGATGTATTTTTATGGAAATGAAAAAAGCCAGGTAAGAAGAAAGTCCAAATATAATAGAGAGCCAAGAGACTCATGTGGAAACACTAACTGAACATTGTGTTGATCTTTATTGAGACCTTAAAACACATTGACTAAAAAGACCTCCTTGCGGCACGGTAGTTAGTGTGAGAGTATCTGCTGAGGGGCCCCAGCATTTGTGGGTAACTAAATGCAGTTTGATTTACTTAACAGGAAATTTACTGCAATAAAGTGGAGGGGCATTCAAAAAAAGTCCTTGTTCTTAATGAAGTAACTGTAGAAAGACCCACCTGAGCTGGGTGAAGACTGGACTAGGAGCGAAATGTACTCACTTTCCAATAGATGCCCATGCAGGTGAGGCTGTGGGAATGAGCAAGCCCTCATCTCTATGAGCTCCTTCGGACTGACTTTTGTACATGACCTCTCCAAGCACAACTGCATGCTCCCTGGAAAGTTATTAGAATGAATGCCTATTCTTTTTTTTTTTTTTTTTTGGAAGCTGAGGATCGAACCTAGGGCCTTGAGCTTGCTAGGCAAGTGCTCTACCACTGAGCTAAATCCCCAACCCATGAATGCCTATTCTTAAAGATTTATTTATTTATTATGTATACAGTGTTCTGCCCACATGTGAGCCTGCATGCCAAGAGGGCACCAGATCTCATTACAGATGGTTGTGAGCCACCATGCGGTTGCTGGGAATTGGACTCGGGACCTCTGGAAAAGCAGCCAGTCAGTGCTTTTAACTTCTGAGCCATCTCTCCAGCCCCATAAATAAATAAATCTTTAAAAAAAGATATAAGCTGGGTGGTGGTAGTGCACACCTTTAGTCCCAGCACTTGGGAGGCAGAGTCGGGCCAATCTCTGTGAGTTCAAGGCTAGCCTGGTCTACAGAGTGAGGGCAGGACAGCCAGCCAGGGCTACACAGAGAAAACTTGTCTCAGAAAAAAACCAACAAAGAAAAAGAATTAACCACTAAGTAAAAAAAAATGTAGTTAACAAAAACAAAGCCTTATGGAGTCACATAGTTTTCTGCTTTCATACTTCCTATTCAAGCAACACTCCCGTTTAAGTAAGTCTGATGCTGGAAGCTCTGAAGGCTTCTAACTTGTCTTTACATTCCTGCCATTTATTTATTATTTATTATTTGGAGGGGGGAGGCTTGGTTGTTTTTTTTTTTTTTTTTTTTTTTTTTTTTTGGTCTGTGTATGAGTGTGTGTGTTTTTGTGTGTCTGTGAATGTTTACCTGTGTATGAGAGTGAGAATATTTGTTTGTGTGTGTGTGAATGTTTGCCTGTGTGTGTGTGAGTGTAAATGTTTGTGTGTGAATGTTTGCCTATCTCTGTGTGTGAATGCTTGCATGTGTATATGTGTATGTTAATATTTGCTTTGATCTGTGTTAGTGTGAATGTCTGTGTGTGTGTGAGAGAGACAGTATGAATGTTGGAGTGTGTGTGTGTGTGTGTTGGCATGCCGTATAGCACTGGAGGACAACCTCAGCATCAGACTCCACCTTGTTTGAGACAGTCTCTTGCTTTGCTGCACATGTTGGCCTAGCTTGCCCGTAAGCTTCTGAGGATTCTTCTGTCTTCTGCCATCCTGCTGGAGGAGTGTTGGGATTACAAACATGTGGTCCTGTGTTTGACTTTCATGTGGTTCTGGGGATCTGAAATCAAGTCTCCACATTTTCACAGTGAATGTTTTGCCCCGAGCCATTTCTGCAGTCTAGCTAGGCTGGCCTCAGACTCACAATTATCTGGCCTCTGCCTCCTGAGGGCTGAGATTAGAGGTATGTGCTGCAGTATCTGGTCATTCCATCATCCTCAGCCCAGTGTGTCAGGAATGTCCACTGCTATCAGATGTTGGTTCCAGGAAACACTGTAGCACAGCAATATAAAATTCAGCTTGAATTTTCAAATCAAGGGCGCTCAGAGAGATTCAAGTATTGGAGGTCCTATTGTGAAGTAGTTTCTCCTAGCAGTTGAAGGAGAGTTAGACGCATTCAAGCTGGTGTGGGCAAATATTTTATATTGAGGTGGAGGGGAAGTAGAGAAAAGATATAATTTGACTGATGAAATGACTGAACATAGATTTAGATATAATATAATGTATGGTTCAATGAACGGACTTATTACAAGGGAACCATGGAGCTTACAGTTGACTTTCATGAAAGGTACAGAAGGATTGGCACTGAAATGTGAGTCCTCTATACCACAACAGGTTATGCAAATGTGCTTACCCATAGTATACATATGTTTCCCCCAACACCACCACCACACACACACTTTCCTTCACTATCACTTTTTTCCCTGGGTTTGCCCACAAGCTCATTGGCTCTGAAAACACCAACACTGAAATTCCTTTCCTTAGTTGAATAAAGAGTTTGTTTTGAGTCTTCAGTGAAATATATATATATATATATATATATATATATATATATATATATATTCATATAGACAACAGAAACTATTCATAATGGATGGTATGTATAGAAAAGGCTTTCTGTGAGACCTCTACATGGAACTGGCTGTAAAAACGTTAAGTGTATGTAAATCGATTTCCTGCTCTTCCAGTTCTTTAATTTCAGCTAGTGCTGAGGACAGGCAGAGATTTTCTTCTCCAGTTGTCTCTCATGGGTTGGGGAATCAACAGAACATTAACAAATAATAGCCATATTTGCTAAACGGTTTATCCTCCTGCTACCAGGCACAGTTCTAAGCACTTTATATGAATGAAGACAATGTGGGATACCTTTCTTTATCCGTTGTAAGAATCATGGCTGGTGCTCCCGGGCAAGGGGAAGCATAGCAAGTTCATGTAATCAAAGCTTTACATAGCACAGGAAGTTTTAGAGACAAAGACCCAGGGAAAATGGTCAGAAATGATGATGAAACCACAAGGGCCTAAGGTCAGCACCTGTGGTGGTTTCGTTGCTGTTGTTGTTGTTGTTTGTTTGTTTTCACTCATTCCTTACTCTGGGCTTACTTTGCTTCCTCTAAAGGAACAGGAGTTCACCAGAAGAGCAAAATGAAGAACACTGACCATGATTCCCTCTTTAGTTGAATCGGGAATAAAGACTACGCAAAGTACAACAAAAACCAGCCCCTTTCTTGATCAACAAGATCAGAAGTCCATCCTATCTTATTTCTAATGTTCAAATCTCTTCCTATGGCAGAACATGGAGCACACATTCCAGAAAACATGCAATAACATGATAAGCTCTGCCATACTGCTCTTACTTGTGGGACAAGAATCCAGAAGCTAATGAGTTCACACATCCATATTTACAATTAATTGAAGAATGGACAGCTGTGTACAAATGTCACTGGACAGTAGCATATGATATAATGATAATGGACTGAGGGGGACCACCGGAAAGTCCTATGTGTCCAGAATCTTCTTGGTCTCTCTACATGGCATTCTTCCCTCTGGATATTGAGTAGCACTCCTCTGGAATGAGAGTTTCCCAGGAAGAAGAGACAGTGGAATAGGGTAATTGGTATAGGTCTTATGCCTTGCTTTGTGGAAGAATAGTTCCACTGTGTTTGATCTGGCTTGGAGAAGAAGAATTCTGTTTTCTATGATCCGCTTCAGAGGGAAAAGAGGAGCCAGCAGGAGATAGAGGTAGGATAAGGTCCAAAGAGAGAGACTTTGTGTCTAGGGCCTCCCAAGCCCCTTTAGTTCAAAGTACTCAGCATGCCAAAGCACTGTATTTTACGGTATCATTTTTCCAAGTCTCAGCAACATTTAATCTGTAGGACAATCCCAGATGGAGGGTACCAACTGTCTACTCAAAGGAATATGAATTGAAGCTGATGCCAATCTTAAACTTGCCTTTGCCCTAGTCCAAGAATAGTGTCCACATTCTGGCAGCCATGTGCCAAAGTCAGTCCCTGTAGGCATCTCTAGCAAAATGTGACCCAGAGGCTGGCTTAAATTTGAACTAGGTTAATTTAATCCTATTGGTCAAAGTTGAACACATCTTTTTTAAGAACAATGGGTTAAAGTAAGAAAACAAGGGAAATTAAATCAGACCCAAAAGTTTCAAGAAATAATTAAATTCTAAAAGCATGACTTTTGAAGGCCAAACATGCCATAATTAATACTAAATGAGTATCTGCAACACATTTCTGAAATATGCTTTGTTTTAGTATCCACCGTAATTGGATTCAAGTCCGTCCTTTGCTTAGCACTTGTTGATTTTAATAAGAAGGGAATGGATGCCCAGGACCGGGGCTTGCTCTAATGGTTGTTTTCTCTTAGTTTTTGTGCTATTGGAAACCAAATCATTCAACAAAATATTTACTAAAGAGCATGAACTACAGATTTTATCACAAACCAAACTGTCTCAGTTTCGGTATGTACTTGGAAGGCTGTATGGTTGCAGAGAAGCAATGTTTTCCCCACTGGGCAGCCCTGGTCCCTACTTGTATAGTGTTAGTGAGCAGGAGGACTCAGTCTTGGCCAGCCTGGTGTGTGTATTTACATAACTGCACACAGACTCTAGCACAGATGCGTGGACAGGTATGGCAGAATTAGAATTATGGGATGGAGTGAGCAAGGCTTTGTTTGAGACTTTGAAGCTGTACTTGGGCTTCCTCTCATCATGGTTTAAGAAGGCGTTTCTTCTTATCGAAGCCAGACACGGAATGATAAGATGATTTTGATTGATCTTTGCATCTGCCTCTCCTCTTACCTATACAACAGTCCTTTGATGTCAGCAAAGTTAGGGGGAAAAAATGAAGAAAAACTGGCCAATTGTGAATCATTACTTAATTATTCATGAGGTATATGGTCTATGTCAAAGGGAGATTAAAAATGTTTGATGTAGTCTGACTGGGAGACAAATATTATTCCAGGGCATTTTTTTTCATTTGCAGCATATGAAATGCATAGTATCACATGTGCCAGGTCATGAAAGGGAATGTAAATTTTGTCTCATAGACTGATCAGTGCTTTGAGAGTCATTTGCAAGTTTCTGTCAAACAGAGGGTGGCCAAATGTTGTCTGAAAACTAAAGATCAGCATGGATTACTAACATTTACCCCTTTGATTGTTCCCTGCCATTAAGCACATTTGCCAAGGTGAATGTCTACCTGCAGGTGAACTTGAGATTCCCTCTGTTTTAAGTTTTGGGCATTATTAGAGATAACCGGGTCTGGTTAAGGATCAGCCTATGGTTTAAATTGCTTTACTGATAATCCCCTGGTGTACTGAAGTGGATTTAGATTATCAGTTTAGCAAACGTCTTTCCTTTGTGCCTGGAAGAACCAGGATCATGTTAGTGTTTTAATCACAATAATTATGATTCTCATAATAATGGCCAGCGTTAATGGGGGTTGCTGACTGTTCCCAGTGCAAAGGGAACATTGGGAAAGTCTATGGACTTGAGTTTAGTGGGGTCCCCCTTCAAGCTATCTAGATAACTAGTATGTAGGATGGAATTGAGTTGACTCTTAGTTTGTGGGTAGCAAGATGTCGGACTGTGACTTCAGCTGCCTCAGAAGTTTTCACAGTGTGGCTAAAGATGGTAAAATGTTTCAGAAGAAAAGGAAACTGTTTTCAAATTCAAGATAATCGCACATTGACATGATCTTTACTGTAGATGAAAATTTCTAGATGTTTTCCATTTTGAGTGTGATGAAATGAAGCACTTTCCCACTGTTTCTCTCTCTCTGCATGAGTTGTGTATTACAGGCTTCCGAGTACCAAGAATTTGACAGCAATGAACTGAAAAAAACAAACACTCTGAGCTCTAAGCAAAGAGATGAACACCTGGGAGCAGAATGGAGGGAAATGGCTGGATTCACATTCCCAGAATGCAAAGTGATGTAGGGGGAAACCTAAGCATAATTTGTCTGGCCAATTCAGAATTTTGGTTGAATCCTGTCTTTAGTGTATTATATGGACTAAGTTTCTCCTTTCCAACAAGTTATGAGGAAAGAGAAAATTTGAAAATACTTAGCTAAGATGAAAAGGGAGGGGCTTTAAAAGCTGTTGCCGTGTTTGAAAACAGGTTTGATGTATTCTCCAAGTGAAACAGAAGGATAAAGGAGATATTAGCAGAAGAGAAAGCAACCCTGAGGTCTGTAATTATTATGAAGCATGGCTCTCCCTTAAAACTTTGCAGAAAAATATGAGAAGTTGTAAACACTTCCAAATTATTTATGCTTCTAATGTGCTTTGGCTCTCCATTTCTGCTTTCATGAGCTTTGATTTTATAATCTGTTTGCTTTTATTTACCGACTTATGGAATGTTGGATAAATATTATTACACAAGTGGTTTAGATGGCAATAAGCTATCGTTTGGTTATTGTTGGCATACTTCAACAACCTTAAGCAAAGGGGGTGGGTGGGTGGCCTCAGCGAGTGAGGTTTTAAGTGTTTAATGTGCTGTTATTTCCTAGTATTCCGCCCCTGCTGCATGTGCCGGGCTGCTGGCACATGTGGACTCCTGAGGGTTTCTCTGCAACAGCTGGTATCAGTAGTAGCATCTGCAAACCTCCTGAGTACGTGTGTGTGTGTGTGTGTGTGTGTGTGTGTGTGGTGGGTCTGGCTGCAGCTCTGTCTCAAACCTGTAACCATATACACAAAAGGGACTAGAGCATCCAGGAAGGTGGGCTACCAAAAGGCACCATGGCTGCTGGCATTTGGATGTAGTTTGTGTCCTCTTCTTAGTTGTCCCATGTCAGTCAAGAGGAACACTTATTTTCCACTCTCGGGCAAGTTTTTCTTTTCCATCTTCTAAAGAGAAAACATTTTAAAACTTTTATGGCACAGGTTTTTTTTTTTTTTTTTTGCATTGCACCAGAAGGAGCAATGTTTTCTTACCTTTAAAGATCAGTGTGAGCCACTGCAGGATTGACAGAACTCCATGGGCTATTGATCCATCCCGAAGATGGTCAGGGCAGAAGCAGGACCAACACTGTTTTCTTCCTGCAGCATCACAGCAGCCTGCTTAGCCTCTGGCCTCCACGAGTCTCCTCTTCCCTTTGATGTGTGGAGATGGGCTTTTGGCAGGCTGTGAGGTTCCCACGTTGGCTGTGCCCTCCCTATATTCTCCCTGTAATCAGCAGAATGACAGGCCTGCATCTGTGTCCTCTGCATACCCTTGCCCTCTGTCCCTGCCAGGAGTCTGTATGCAAAATGGCCTCAGATCCCTGTAGCCAAGTTCATGAAGAGCCTCCTTCCTATTAATCAGCGAATTCAGTGTGCCATGGGTGAACTGGAGATTAACTAAGCAACTGAGAAGAAAATCATCTTTGTCCCCAAGGTTTTCAGTGTTTGGCAGTCATTGAGCAGGTGGTTGATACTGCTTCTGTTTACACTGACAAAAGGCAGAGAGCTGCCTGTGGGTTTGAGGAGGATCTATCTGTTCAGTAAGCCTGTCTTAGACCAGCTTGTTCAGGAGACAGATTTGCAAGTTTGGCAGCAGCCTGAGCTACCCTTTTCCAAAATACCAGAAACAAGGCCAGCAGGATGGCTCATTGCTAATGACATATCGCTGCCAAGTCTGATGTTTAAACCTAGCATCTACAAGGTAGAGAGAAAGAACCAACCCCAGGAAGTTGTCCTCTGACCTCTACATACACAGTGCACACAGGCACACACTGTACACACACACACACACACACACACACACACACACACACACACACAACTTTAATAGTCAATGACTTGCCAGCACTAGCATTTACCTTCTCAGAGACCACCACAATCGTGTAAGGGAACACGTGGCAGAATCCTCATTGTATTGGTTCATTTCTCAACTGGCTCACCTTGTTGGGCAGTTCCCACTTCAATGGAAAGAGGTTGCTGGATGGTTTGTTGATCTAATCTAAAAGAGATCTGTGTACATTCATGGGGAGGGGCCAGACTGCATGTTTACAAAGACACAGGAGTCAGGCAAGTTGGGGATGTGGTATAGGAAACTCGGAACTTGGGAAAGTTTTTGGAACTTGGGAAATTTTCTGTTGTTCACCCACTTGCTTGGGAATGTGTCAAGGGTTTGCTTCGTTTCTGCTTTGACTTGGACACTGGATGAGAGACTAGAAAACTGGAGATAATTCAAGGGCTTTACCTTCAGTTCCTAACCAGCAGCACCACTTAGCTACCTAACAATTTACAACCATTTTGCAGGTACTTTTGTTGAGTAAGTGCATCCCACAGACTTTCTCATGTAACCTGCCCAAATACAGTTATAAGGTGGATTTCTTACCCCTTGACATTTACAAATAAGAAACATGAAGTGAGAATTTAACTTTTTTTTTTTTTTTTTTGCTTGTCTATAGGGAAATCAATGGACTTAAAGATCAGCATGCTAAGCAAAGTTAGCCAGAAACAGAAAGACAGATGACTATAACATCATTTACTTACATGTGGAGTTGGGGTGGGGTACATAAAATGACATGCCAGTGGCAGGTGCACTCCCAGGGAAGAGGAAGGCGATCGGGGAAGAGTGTTAAGGGTAGAGAGGGGAGTGGAAATGATCAAAGTACATTTATGCATGCTACAAGCAAACTCGGCGTGTCGTACAATTAATATGCGCTAATGTAACAAGCCAACAACAAAAAGCCCCGTGTTCTGTAGTGAAGACCCTCATCTCCGGTGAGGAGAGGGGGCTCTGGTGGGAGCATATAGGACTTTTGCTTTTTCCTTAACACTACCCAGTGGTTTGATTTAGTCTGGTCCCACCTAGTGGAAAAGGTGGTTCCCTGCCCCCATTCTCTCCCTCCCACCCCAGAGGTCCCGAGCAGAGATCTTGTCTCAGCTTCACTGTATCAGCTGAACTGTCTGTAACCACCTAAAGGTAGATAAACACTGACACACCTACCCGTAATCCAGCACTTGGGAGGCTGAGGCAGGAAATTTGCAACTTTGGGACCAGTTTGAGTTACCCGTTTCCAGAACACCAGAAACACCATCACATTCAGGATTTTTGTTTATATTTTATAAAAATAAAAACCAAGACAAAGAAATGCACATTACATAGATAACCTATGGTTCCTCTAGCTATGATCCCATGTTGAAATAAAGGAAACTAATTTCATGTAGCTTATGTGATAGTATGATCTTTCTTTCTTAAAAGTTTATTTCTTGTTTGGTAACAATAACCGAATTTTAACCGAACACAGGAAGGTTGAACTGCTGGCCTTATTTCCTACCATCCCCTAGTGGCTTAAAGCCACGCTGAGTATCGTCCTCAGTTAGTGGATTTGATCATATGACTAAGGTCTCAGTAATGGCCAGTGAGTGGAAGTAATAGCCTTAACTGCCCCATCACTGGTCTAAAAAGGCTAGCACTCCATTTCCAGCCCTTCTTCCTGAAATTTGGACCCTAGATGTTACATTTATTGAGGCAGTGAACAAGGATAGTGGCCTGAATGAGCCACTTCCCCCCATATATCCTTGGACTATGGGATACTCTACTACTTTGCTTTCTATTGCAGTAATAAAGACCATTAACAAAAGCAACCTTGGGAGAAAAGGACTTATTTGGCATATACCTCCATATCACAGTCCACCACTGAGAGAAGTCAGGGCAGGATCTCAAGCAGGAGCCTGGAGGCAGGAACTGAAGCAGAGGCCATGGAGGAGTGCTGCTTACCAGCTTGCTCCTGTGGTTTGCACCGCTTACTTTCTTATACACCACAGGACCACCAGCCTGGGGTGGTAACTTAGGGAAGGAAGGGTTTACTGGGAGCTTGCTTACAGTTTCAGATGGTTAGTCCATGACTATCACGGCAGGGAACAGATAGTCAAGCATGGCGCTGGGTCAGTAGCTGAAAGCATACGTGTTAAAACAACAATGGAGAGGCAGAGGGGGGTGGAGGGAGGGAAGAAGGGAGGGAGGGAGGGAGGAAGAGAGGGGGAAGATGGAGAGGGAGAGGAATGGTGGGCCTGGGGTTGCCTTTTGAAACTTCAAAACTCACCTCCAGTGACACCTCCTCCAATAAGACCACACCTTCTAATCCTTCCCAAATGGTTCCACCAACTGCAGAGCAAGCATTCAAATATATGAGCCTATGAAGGCCATTCTCATTCAAACATCACAATGACTTTTTGGCAGTGTATGTATACGGATGAGAAACACACGTAGAACACGGTAAGGGGAAGTATTACAATTGGGAAAGGAGCATTGTGCAAGTAGGCTCAGAGTGGAGCATTCATTAGATTTTTATTTTTAAATGCCATCCCATGTCCTCTAATGAACAGGCATACTATGGATTTTCACCTTAGGTAGAGACAGATGTTGACTTGAAAATGAATAAAGTAAGCCTGTTACTTCAAGAAAAATATCTGACAGTGTTTGTTGCCAGAAATAAAATTCAAGCACCAAAAAGAAAATTAGGTGTGGAAGCCTTGTATCTACCAGGATAAGCTTGGCAGGGTCCCAGTAGCTAAAGACTCTTCTGATGGGCAGGGTACTGGAATTGATGAATCTTTAAACTATCACATACTATGCTTCCTAAAATTCTAAAAGTATGCACAACTTAGTAAATCTATTTCCAAATGATGAATATATGATGCTTATGCAGAAAAGATACATTTAAATTGCAATAGGAACCAGCGAATTTCCCTGTGACAGAATAAGAAAATTTCAATGATATTGTCACAGGCTCTACACCGCAGTAACCTTTAAAAATTTACCATGTTCAATTACTTTCTGGATTGGACTTAATGCCTGCTTCACGGGAGGAAACTCATGACTGGTACTGTAAATCTGGAGAAGAACACATGGTTGGGGAGCTCGAAGGCCCCAAGTAGGGAGGAGGTGAATCTACTGTAGTATTCTGTCAAAAGGAAATAGTACGGAACTGCCTCCTAAACTTGTATCTCTCTGACATGGCTTAGTGAAGCTCTCAGACCTCATCAGAGAAGTTCCTTGGTGCAGTGGATGGCGGCTAGTGCAGAAACTTACAACTGGTAAAAGTGCAGAGAAGTAAGTGTCAGTGGAGTGTCAGTCAGAAATGTTTCATTACTATTCCCCCCAAGGCTCAAGGTCCATTGAGGAAGAGGAGGCAGAAAAACTGTAAGAGCCAGAGGCTAGTGAGGACAAGTGTGAAAGAGTGTCTGTTGGACAGGACAAGACAGCTGCCCTCATGTCCTCCCAGCAGCCACAGCCACCTGCACAAGACCTGCTCAAGAACAAAACAGTCAACCGTCTAGTCCAGAGAGAATGTGTTAGCCCCCTCCCCCATATCCAAATGAGGAACGGTGGACAGCTGAGGGCCAGTCAGAGAAGGAGAGTGTCTTCGATAAGGTTTCTATGACTTGATAAAACACTGTGAGCAAAAGCAACTTGAGGAGGAAGGGTCTATGTAGCAGGAATCTTAAATGGTCTTATTAATGAAATCGAACCTGAGGCCCGTTATTGGGGTGAATGTGGGAAGATCAGAGAAGCAGAACAAGCCACAGTTTCCTCACCTCTCTAGTTCCTCAGCTGGTCTTGTTTCCTCAGACTGCAAGCTTCTGAGTCCTCATCCAGAATGAATCTCAGCTGAACTGTGCTGCTCCAAAGCCTAACAGCTTAACCAGCCAAACTGCTGAACCAGCCAAATGCTAAACCAGCCAAATGCTTCTAGTTTCTGGTCTTCATGCCTTATATAATCTTTCTCTTTCTGTCCCCACTCCCTGGGATTAAAGGCATGTATCACCATGCCTGGCTGTTTCCAATGTAGCCTTGAATTTACAGAGATCCTCCTGGCTCTGCCTCCCAAGTGCTGGGATTAAAGGTGTGTGCCACCACCACCCAGCTTCTGCTATGGCTTGCTCTGACCCATTTTCTAGCCACCATTTTTGGCTCTGTATCTAGTGGCTGTTCTGTTCTCTGACCCTGGTTAAATTTATTAGGGTGCACATTATTTTGGGGAACACAATACCACCACAGATCTGTTTTCAACTTACAGATTCATATCACAGTCCATCGTTAAAGGAAGCCAGGACAGGGACTCAAGACAGGAACCAGGAGGCAGACACTGAAGCAGAGGCCATAGAGGAATGCTAATTACTGCCTTGCTCTCCATGGCTTGCTGAGCCTGCTTTCTTATATGGTTGAGGGATCAGGATGGGGTGATGCTGGTAATGCTGGTGATGCTGCAGTTGGTGGTGGTGATGATGTGTCCCCACCTTCAGTGGGCTAGACTACCCCATTTCAACTATTAATCACGAAATTTCCCACAGGCTTGCCTACAGGCAACTTGAGAGAGGTATTTTCTCAGTTGAGATTCCTCTTCCTAGATGACCCTGGCTTGTGTCAAGTTGGCACAAAATGTAACCAGGTCAAGACTGTAAGTTAACTTTAAGGATTTAGACCCTGGTAGATTGACTGCTCTCTAGTGGATGGCCCCATACTCAGGAATATATAAGTAGCATAAATAGGATTAAATAAGTTATTGGAAAAAAAAAAGACACGGAGGGAGGGAAACTGGTTGGGATGTAATATATGAGAGAAGAATAAAAAACAAGAAAGGAAGACCCAACGTTAGGAGGTCAAGAAGGTGGGGATGAATCTGAGAGGATGTGGGGTGAATATGATCAAAATGCGTTATATGACATTCCCAAAGAATTAATACAAATATTTTTAAAATTTTCCCACAGTCGTGTTGTTGCAAAATTAAATAAGCATGCCAATAACTATCTAAAAAGCCTTTAAAACACTTTTAAAAAGCAGATACATAATAACGTAGCGATATATTTTCCTCGTTACTTTAAAGAAACTAACCCATGAGAACCAACTGAAGGCAGCATTAGAATTGCAAGTGTAGACATCATCCATGAACCTGGGTGTTGAAGAAATTCACAGAACGTAAAACAATGCCACTCTTCACATTCAATTTTAGTTTGTTTTTTGCGGAAATGTACTTATTTTTCCCATAAATATTTCCTCTATTGCTCTTAACATGGATGGCTTTACTAATTTTGTGGTAGAAAAAAAAATAGGATGTCTCAAAGATGTCCACCTCTGAATTGCTGGAATCTGTCACTTCTTGACTTTGCAGACTAGAGCAAGTTAAAAGGAAGTTGAGAAAGACAATAAGCCAGTGTATGGGGGAAGACACAATGTATAGACCAGCACTCTCCAGGAGGGAGATGGGCGTGCCAGAAGAATGGGGATAGGAACGTTGGAGAGTTAATACTGATGGCTGACCCGATGGGATCTAGAGTTAACTAGGAAACAAACCTCTCAGCAGGTCTGTGAGAAACTGTCTGAAGGGGTGAACTGAGGAGAAAAGGCCTGTACTAACCATAATTGCTAACATTTTTTGGGTTGGTGATTCTGGAATGAAGGGGAAAAAGTCAAGCAAGATGAATGCTATGCGACCAGTGGGCTTATTAGACTTAGGCTCCGCCATGATGAACTGTACCCTTGAGCCCAAATAACCCGTTCTTGCTTAAGCTGCTTTTGCACAGTGTTCTCTCTATATCAATGAGAAAAGTAACCAATACAGAAGATGAGCGATGAGCTTCACAGAGTAAGGGTGGGGGTCAGAATCCAATCCTGTGCATGGCGTGTGGGAGCTGGAGAAGGCGAGGTAATGGCTCTTCCTGCAGCCTCCAGAAGGAATGTGGCCCTGCCAACCATGGGAGTTTAGACTTCTGGTTTTCAGAGATGTAAACAAATAGTGTGGTACTGTTTTGAGACTTTCCAAGTTGAGTTGGTTTGTTACGACAAAAGTAAGAAGCTAATGTGTTGTTTTTTTAAAGAAACCAAACAAATGCTTCAAGCATTCTGTTTTCATTGCAAATGTGATACAGGAGCTCTTTACAACCCTCTGTAAAACTTAAACGTATAAAAATCTGAGACTGAAAAACTTGAGGGTTGCTTCCCCTTGGGGTGAAAGAGTTCAAAGTTGTTGGTATATTCCTTTTCCAAAGATTCATGTGTTGTTAATGTGGTTCCCAGTAATGGCCTGTGTCCTGGTTTTATGTTCTGCTGAGATAAAATATCTTGACCAATAACAACTGAGAGGGAAGAAGGCTTATTTTAGCCCCCAGTTTCGGGTTACTTTCCATTATTGCTGAGATGTCAGGGTAGAAGGGACTAGGAATGACTGGTCACATCATATCCACAGTCAAGAACAGAGAGAAATAAATGTATGCATGCTACTTGTTTGCTGGTGCTTAGCTCCTTTCTCCACTCATCTACAGTTCCAGAACCCCTTCATAGAGAATGGTGCTGCCCACAGTGGGCTGGATCTTCCCATACCCAATAACATAATTAAAAGAGTCTCTTGCAGACATTCCCACACCCAGCCTAATGTAGACAATCCTTCGTTACATTCTCCTCCTAGGTAAGTCTGGGTTATGTCAAGCTGACAATTAAAGCTAACCATCACATCCTGTATGTGTTGGTGACTTTATAAGGAAGGGGCTAGTCGATCATAGCTAGGTAATGGGAGCACACCCTCACAAATGAATTCCTGCTGTCCTTCAGCAATGGAGCACATCTTCTAGGATGGAATTAATTCCCTTCAGAACAGTTAATTCTGAAGAAAGGCTACTGCATGCACGTGACCCCCTTTGCTATGAAATCTCTTTCAGCTTATTCATTAGGTTGAGATGTTAATGAGGCATGCAATTTATGAAGTTGTATGAATGGAGCAGAACATAGATGAAAAAAGCCCACATAAATGAATGACCCCCAAAGCATTTACAGTGTGGCCTAAAACACCATATTTTGTTTAGAACTTGCCCTTTGAGCATCTAAACTTTCTTCCTGTTCCCTCCTGCTTAATTTTCTTTTGCAAAAAAAAGAGTTGTTCCCCCCATCTCCCTCCCCTCTGCCCCACTACTATCCACAGTCCTTTATCTAATTCTTTGTTCTGAATCAAGAGAACTCGGACAACTCCAAAATCGCCCACAACCACTGATACCCAGAGATTCCAGCATGAACTGTTAAACATTTTCACTCATTCTGATGTCTTGCCAACTGGACCCCCTATCTCTGGTCAATGAGCTCCAGACATCTACTTCTCCCATCTGAAGGATGTCCCTGTTATTATAGCAGTGTGGTTTGGACATAGCATAGTTAACAAATCTCACCCTTAGATTCTCTTGGAAGTAAAAAACAACATTTTAAAATAAAAATGTAGTTGACTTGATGAAAATTTAAAATCTGATCTGATTTTCTTTTGTTGAAAAGGGCCAAAATAAATTAGTGATGCTTATAGGAAGGTGTGCCATTTGTCATTTCCCCATCAAATCCCATTTCTTCCTAGTATTGAAATAAACTTTTCTCTGCCTCGGTGGAAAAAAAAATGACTTTAATGTCATTTTCCTAGTCCTTAAAGTAACAGATTTTTTTTTTTTAGTGATTATTGGTGTTACTTTTTCCACTTCTTTTGTTACTTCTTTCCACTCCTTGATTCAATCAGCAAATTGAAATCTCCTTAAAACCTTAAAATAATAACTACCATGATGCCACCTTTAACCGTATCTTGACAAGGCAGATTGGAAAGGCACTATTTCCACTGGACCAGTGAGGATGTGCCAGGAATTTAAAAAGAGGACTCAAATGCAGTAACTCTCCTTAGCAGGGCCAGAGAAAAAACTAATTTTATGAAGACTACTAAAAGAACATTTTTTTGTTGATAATATATAACTGGTTATTTTGAGAGCGTCTTGTAGGTTATTAACTGCTTGCTGACTTAGAAATAAAGGGTTTTCCAAATACCCAATAATCAGTTTAAATAGCTTTTGAAGTGTGCAACCTCATTCTTATCAAAACACAAGACAAGGATACAAGTGAAAATCACTAAAATTACAATTCAAGTGCATTAGCCAATAGTGCCACCATAACCGTGATGGGCTGTTTACCTAAGAAAAGACTCAAATCCAAAGAGTAAGAAGTGAACAATGCAAAGTACTGGAAAGCTACATCAATAAAGCAAAAACTAAGCCAGAGGACTTACATGGTTAGAAAGACCACCAAGTGTGTGTATAGAACAGGCTGCACTGAGAATAGACAAGATGTCACATCACAGGACGTCTCCTCTGTGAGAAAAAGCTAGGAAACTCAAAACAATGTTTGAAAGGACTTGCTTGTATTCACATGGCACATGACATTGTGATTATTTTCTTCTGACAGAAATAAGTTATATAAATAGGACATCAAAAGCAGCATGGAGCTTTGATCTCATTTCTAATTAATTGCACCCGGGTAAGATTCAGAGCACATAAGTGAGGCATAGTAAGCGTTACTTACGTAAATAATTAATAAGCAGCTATGATCTATCAGGCTTTTATCTGTTCTTCCATAGAGGGGACGTTATCTACAGTTCAGCACTGAGAAACAAGCATGTCACTGAGCCTTCCTTTCTCGGCTGGCATATTTCTTGGAGGGAGTTCCTTAAGAGAAAAGCCACCTCTGAAATCTAATTTTGGGAGAGGGTGTTCCAGACAGAAGCTACAATTAAGAGTTTCTTTTTAAAGACACTGGGGCAAAGATTTTTGTTTGTTTGCCACCCACATTTGCTCTTTTTTTTTTCTTCCTGACGAATGGAGCTGTGGCTGGAATGGGATGTGACTTCACCTCCAGGCCTTTACTTATGAAATGTGTTCATGGGAGAGGTCAAAGGAATGTGAACAGAAGGAAGGGGTTTATTTTCTCATCAGATGTCCTTTTAAAGGAAATTTTGTTTTGAAGCCACTGGTGATGCCACATGTTAGAGATATCTTGCCACACTGGTCCTTGATGAGTTTGTAGAGGTAGAATTATCGTCTGATAAAGAATACTCACATTGGACAGTAATCCAAAGGAGACATGAATTTCTTTGTTCTTTAATATTTGGGACTTTTCTATGCTAGTTTAGCTGGCTTATACATCGGTAAAGAAATGAAACAACATCAGTAAGTGGCCTAAAGTCACACTTTATAACATCTAGTCAATCTAACTGGGGTTATGTGAAGTAGGTAAATTTATTTAGCAAACCAGATCTTGGTGATTCGCCACTTTCTATACTAAGTGTAACATGGTGCTGAGGAGAAGAATAAAAGTATCTCTCTCCCTTTCTTATAAAACACAATCAAATTGTTCCCAACTCAGAGTTTCTATCTGAATATATCCTTTTTTTCCTCTTTGTACAAGATCCTTTGGTTGTAATGCTGTGTAACTTCTTCTGAGAAGACATGAAGAAACATCTGTTCTTCCCACAGAGGGCCCTGACTGAACAAAATACTGATTTATACAAGTCTTCCTTGGTATACTAGCGAGTATATTGTGCTTAGCTACAGGAGCATGGGTAAGGGATTACTTACAGGAACTTGGTTAGCTTAAAACTTCTGCGTCACAAGAAGTCCCACCCTAACCTGGGTGGTAACTCAGTCAGCGTCCATCTTTTATGAACTCTAGCAGCTCCCGGGACTGTGTGCAGCTGGGATGCAGGAGTGACAGGAGAAGTGTCAGGTGAGGGTCTGGTGACCCTCTTTCTCTTCTATGAGGGAATGTGAGCAGCTCCATTATATTGTTGTAGACCAAGTTATACCTGTGTGGCCGTATTTAGTCACTACCATCACTGTAGGGCCATCATATTCTGCAGGTAACCCCACGATCTCTACTCCTTGGTAGTAATGATCATGTCAAGCCTGAGCAAATAGCTTTACCACAGTGTATGTCTTTCAGGCAATGGCGTCATTGGCATTTATTTCCTCTCTTGATTTTATAGTCTTTCTTCTTCTCTTCCCCCATCTCATTTGCTCCAGGGTGTCCTCAGCTCTCCCACATGTTGAAATACCACCTTTTGTTTTCTTAACCCTTGGCATTCTCCTCTTTTATCATACTTTAACTGCTTCCAAAGTCTTGAAAGATGATTGAAAGATCCCCGCTCCAGTTTCATATGATTTGTTTGCCAACCACATACCTTTCTTATTTACAGATGGTGAATCCATTTGCATCTTTATTAGATTTATTCTTTCCAAATAATTGTACAACACCTGTTACCAGGATCTCACTGTGGCCTCCTTGTAGCATCCCAATCTTGTTGATGTCTGTCGAATGAGTTCATTGGAGACAAGGAGTGTCATGTAGAAGACAAGGGCAGCTTATTACAGAACAGCAGGAGGCACTCCAAAGGTGACAGTGAGAGATGATCAAAGGAGCCACTGTGGAGGAGCAACACTCATGGGGGTAAGAGTGGACAATAGCCAGAGGCTGCTGTGAAGACCTGTGTGTCCAGGGAAGCTTTGTACTATTTCCTCAAGTGTCTGGAGCAGACAGCGTTCCTGAAGGGTCTTTTCCTGTGCAGGTTATTAACAGGCCCATTTAAATGAAACCTTGAAGGAGAGAATAATAGAAGGTTTTTGTTCTTCACTAGAGAGCCTTCTGCTGGACATTAATATTATAATATTCCTGGCAGTTTACAAAGTCGTGTCTTCTAGGGCAAGTGATCCCACTCTTGAGAGGCCATGCTTTGACCAGTAATCAGTGTCCCACAGTTTCAGGTTCTGGATTCACAAGCTGGTAATTATGGGGAAGTGGCCATGCTAGTGTCAATGTTCTTGTGTCTATCTCACTGGCTACCTCACACACTGAAGGCTGTTATCTCCACTAATTCTATAGCAGGGGACATGTGCACACATATATGCACACACACACACACACACACACACATGCAGACAGACAACACACATACATATTAAATTAAGTATGTACTTCAGTTTGGTAACATTAAATACTTTAGCATATTATTACCAAATATTATTTATCATTACCTTTATTAGTATCCTCTTTCTATAAATATGTTGCAAGGATCTTAGAAATAATAATGATGTGTTTGTTTCTTTTTTAAACCTGTTTGCTTTAATAATTATCAGATGGAACCCATACAGTAGGTATGTGTTTTGTTTCCCATCACCAACAAAACCAAACAGAATTAGTATTATAAGCAGACATCAAGACGAGCATTTAGATGGTCAGCCCACACAATTCTACATACCTGAGTGCAATGAGTTAGATTCCAGGAGACTTTTTTGATTTGATAGCTTATGCTACTTTATTTTTAATATTCAAAGTGATTACATATTTCTGTGTGCGCAAAGAAGACAAGAAGGAGATAAGTGTCCCGTCTCAGATTAAAGTGCTTGCTGTACTTGATATATAGAAATGATGTTCCTTATCTTTGAAAGAGCACAAAGATTAAATGCAAGTGGAAAGGCCCCAGCAAGAACAAGTCAATTCCGCTGGAATATTAGGTGGATGACACGTATTATTTCCAAACAAGTTTGTGCGAGCGCAATCATCGGGCAAGCATTTGTTGATATTGCACAGTGATTTGTAGAAATCAAAACAAGAACAGTTCTGTGCAGACAATGAATTCCTCTGGAGGTTGATGGGGATGAGGGAACTGTTGCAGAGGTTTAGTCGACAATCGTTTGCAGGAGGCAAACTGACATATAAAAATATCATCATTAGCATTCTCTTGGGATGAATAAGAGCTACAAACTCAGAGAAAACAGGGTGCTCTGATCTCTGTTGAGGGCTTCAGAGTTAAATGCCAGAGCCATCCTGTCAAAGACTGAGGGCTTTATCTATAATTATATTTACTAACAGGTTTACTTCATACAAAAATAGTTACAGATTCCTATCTTCCACAGTGAAATAATAGTGTATTTTTGGCTAGAATGAGCAGCTATTGCTAATAAACTTATATTTTTATTTATTGATGTTAAAAAATAAAAATGAGGTATAGTTAACTGTTGAAACTCAGACTAGAAGCAAGACTATTGAGTTATAGTTACGTGTGTAGAAAGGATGTGGGAACAGGATTCTTCCAAATTTCTTGCCCTGCCTCACCCCCATCTTAGTCTTTCTCTCTGATAGACACAAACCCAGGTGATGCGGACTCTGTAAGACCCTATACCAAGCAGATGCCAGGAGTGAAGTTTTCATGTCCTCTATGTGCCATGAGCCTGGGTGATTGGGACCATGTGTCAGGCTGCCTCCTCCTTGTGTGCTTTCTTCGATTTTCTGTGTCAGGCTTTGAATATCTGGAATTCCTTGTGCGAATTGCTGTTCTCTGGAAGGCCCTCCTTTGTTCTTCTCGGTGGTTCTCTGCTTTATTCTTCAGATTAGCAGCACTAGGAAAGAAATGCCCAGTGGGACCTGGCAGGTGGGTGGATGGCCCCAAACAAGGCTCCTCTGCTGCAACAGCTCTTTAAGGTTACTCGCCAACCTAAGACTTATTAAACCAGCAAAGAGAAACGAGGTTAGAAGCCGGGTGGTGGTGGCGCACGCCTTTAATCCCAGCACTCGGGAGGCAGAGCCAGGCGGATCTCTGTGAGTCCATCCCTCACTGTCCACACCAAGCCTCTTTTCCAGGCTCTCTGTTAGATCCCACCTCCTCCTTCAGGCAACACGGCTATCCCCTGATGTTCCACCAGGCTCTGAGTCATAAGCTGTGTGGTCCTACCCTACTATTAGCTCAGCAAAACACTTCTTTACTATTATTATTATTATTATTTGGGGGCAAATTCTCTCATTCCAAGAGTAGTGACAGACCAAACCCTCTGACATCTCTTCCCTGGAGGAGCATGATTGACTTTAAACCACTCCTAAGCTGCACACCCTTCCCTTTTTAGACTTGTTGGAGAGTTTTTGCCCTTCCCTTCCCTTCCCTTCCCTTCCCTTCCCTTCCCTTCCCTTCCCTTCCCTTCCCTTCCTTTCCCTTCCCTTCCCTTCCTTTCCCTTCCCTTCCCTTCTCTTCCCTTTCTTCCCCCTCCCTCTCTGACCCCCCTCCTCACCTCCTCCCTCCATCCCTTCCATCCTTCTTCTTCCCCACCCCACCCCACCCCACCCCATCATGTTTCCCATTTTCTTGACCCATTCATCTGTTGATGAGCATCTGGGCTGAATTTCTTAGTCACTGTGAAAAGTGCAGCAATAAACATGGATGTGCATGTGCTTCTGTGGCATCTGAGTTAGAACCCTTTGGGTATATAGTTGTTCTAGCTCACTTCCAGTTGCTGTGATAAGACTGGTGTGGTGACATATTGTGTCCTTCAATACACTGTGCACCCTAATAAAACTTATCTGGGGTCAGAGAACAGAACAAGCCACTATAGTAAACACAGAGGTCAGGCAGTGGTAGCACACACCTTTAATCCTATCACTCCGAAGGCAGAGATCCTGGGATTTCTGTGAGTTCAAGGCCACCCTGGGAACAGAGCCAGGCATAGTGGTACACACCTTTAATCCCAGCACTAACTATAAAGGTTTGGAGGTCTGTCTAGACAGTCAGGAAGTGACAGAGTTCGGCAGGAAGAGGAAGTGATGTAGCTGGGCGGAGAGAGGAAATGAGATGGCAGAACAGAAAGGCATGTAGGTGTGGGTATACAGGAAGTAGTTCTCTTTGGCTGAGGATCTCCAAGTGGTGAGAACATGGCTGGCTTCTTTCTGCTTTTCTGATCTCATGGTTTTAAGCCCCATATCTGGCTCCAGGTTTTTTATTAATAAGACCATTTAACAATTTGTCTACAGACTGGGACCAAAGTTAACTGCAAGCAGATAAGGATTTATTGGGCTTACACTTCCAGAATTGATCACTGAGGGACGTTAGGGAAGAAAATCAAGCAGGAACTTGAAACAAACCATGGGATATTTATTGTGGCATGCTGGCTTACACACAGGCTCCCTTTTTAGCTAGTCTTTTCCAGCCTTGGGACCACTTGCTTAGGAAATAATGCTGCCTACAGTTGGATGAAGCCTTCTACTTCAACTAACAATCAAGAAATTTCCCCATAGACATGTTCCCAACAATCTAACCTGAGCAATCCCTTGACTGAGACTCAGGCAACTCTAGGCTGTGTCAAGTTCATAGTTAAAGCCGACTACCATAAAATCCATGAGTGCCATAGCTGGAGTATATGTTAGTTCTATGTTTAGTTTTTATTTTTATTTTTTTTTTTTGTGTGTGGTTTCCAAACTGACTTCTATAATGGCTATACTAGTTCACATAACAGGAAATAATTGAATCCCCCCCCAATATTTGATGTTATTTGTTTTCTTGATGATAGTGATTGTGACAGAGATGAAGCAGAATCTCACCGAAACTTTCTGTGGCATTTCCTTCATGACTAAGGATGCTGAAAATTCCTGTATTCTAGGAAATATTGAAGATATTCCAATATTTGAGGGCAAAAATGTGATAGACTCATTTTCAGGAACTTATCTAATATATTGATTCTAACTACAAATCATATGTAGTCAGATTATACATACATATGTGTATGTGGTGATATATTGTGTACCAAATAAAACTTGCCTGAGGATCAGAGAACAGAACAAGCCACTAGATTAAATATAGAGGCCAGACAGTGGTGGCATACACCTTTAATCCTAGCACTCAGGAGGCAGAGATCCATCTGGATCTCTGAGTTCAAAGCCACCCTGGACTACATGAGATTGACTCAGTTTAGGAGAGAAACTGAGCCAGGTTGTAATAGCACACACCTTTAACCCTAGTACTTGGGAGTCAAACGCCTTTAATCTCAGCACCTAAGATTTCATGCCTTTGCTACCAGTATTTGAAAAGACTCACACCTTTAACCCCAGCACTAGGAAGGAGTGAAATGGCTGGGCAGAGAATGGCATATAAGGCATGAGGAGACAAGAGCCACCTTTCAGCTAAGGACTCAGAGGTGTTTAGTCAGATTTATGGAGATAGGATCTCGACTTCCATTCGGCCTGAGGATTTGGTAGTGGTGAGAAGTTTCTCTCTCTCTTTTTTTTTTCCCCAGAGCTGAGGACCAAACCCAGGGTCTTGTGCTTGCTAGACAAGCGCTCTACCACTGAGCTAAATCCCCAACCCCTAAAATTTTATTTATGTGCATTGGTGTTTTGCCTGCATGAGGGGGTTGAGTACCCTGCAACTGGAGCTACAGACAGCTGTAGGTGCTGGGAATTGAACCTGGGTCCTCTGGAAGAACAGCCAGTGCTCTTAACTGCTGAGCCATCTCTCCAGCCTCGAGAAGTTTCGCTAGTAGTGGCTTGTTCCTTTGTCTCTCTGATCTTTCTGCATTTACCCCAATATCTGGCTCCAGGGTTTTTATTACAAGACCATTTAGAATTTATGCAACATGTGTATATATATACATGGAAAGTGTCACACAAGGGCAATGCCCTTACAGATTTGGGGACACAGGGAGTATGTTAAAGACATAAAGTTCTACCAGGAAGTCTCATAATTCAAAAAGCCTTTCGAGAGAAGATAGACATGTAAATTAATCATTTTATTTCCATTCATCAAGTACTGCAATAAAAGTAGTTTTAAAATCCCGAGGTGTAATTACTTGGGAACGGCCGACCGTGGCTCCAGCAACCAGGAAATGCCTCAGAGATGAGACTAATCATTGCGATGACTCTGCTGAACTTTGCACCACTGTTTAAGGTGCATACCCAATCTAATGCCATATGACTTAATCACACACACCCCTTTCTTCTTGGGGAGGACAACAAGGCAAATGAAGCGGCAGCTGCTTTGGCCGCTTCCTGCCCAAGCCCTGCTGCCTCGCCTTTATTTTACAGGTTACAGAAGAGGAAGTTCATGCTTAGGGAGGGCCTTAGACAAGAGGCTAGCATTCCAAGGGGGCTGGGTTAGACCAGGAGGAGTCTGAGGAAGTGGGGAGGAAGGTGGGCTTCCTGGCCCAGAGAACTTTCCTTGTTGGTAAATTCTTTTCACTCCCTCAGAGCCTGATGGTGTGTGCAACGCTTATCTAAGGAAACTGGCTCATGAGGACAAGTGGACTTGTGCTCCTTGCGAGAGTCAGAATCCGAAGTGTGCGTGCATGTCTACGTGTGTGTGTGTGTGTGTGTGTGTGTGTGTGTGTGTGTGTGTACTGGCCTTTCCCTGGGGCCTCTGCTTACACAAGCCTATGCATTTCTTAGGATGTACTGTTTCTTGAGTTAGTGTCTTGAAACTATAATGCCCATGAGGATAAATCTTACTGTGGACCTGACATGTGGTGATGCTCTTGCGCCTACTTCCTTGCTGGAATGACTCCATCAGTGACTATCTTCTTCAGCTGTGGGAACCCCTCCTTGAAGTCAATGTGGACTCTGCATGTTTGATGTAGGAAGACAGAAAAACATTTGCAAACTACCTTTATAGGACTTTGCTGCATTTCTCTTGATGGCTACACAAGGACAAACAAGCCAGCATCCCTGTCCCCTCCCCTACCTTAGGGTTTGACTTGTTCTCTACCATCACCTTTAGGCAAAAGTGCAGAAAGGTGGCTTCCCAGGCTTTGCCTGTTGGCAATCTGACACCCCCTGAGTATGTTCTGGGACTAGGTTACCGGTTGCATTTTTCTCTCTGACCACATGTTTATCACAGCTTCATTTGGCCTATTCATCTTTCAGTACATTCTCAATCTTTGTCCCTACCTAATCTAAACTGTTTATTGTCCTCCCCAAAGAACAGAAATACCGTCCCTCGCTCGTCTTGCCTATTCCTGTCCCCTTTCCTCCCCACAATGCTTCAACTGTTGAAGAGCAGGTTGTTCCTACACGTCTTTTGTGAGTCACAGACCGCAGCATTTAACATGGTAAGCTCACTGCTGCAGCCACTCAGGACATGAAGAACATTGGTGAGATTCCTTTCATTAAGGAGAACAAACAAAAAGAGAAACAGCATCTCTTCTAAATTCAATTATCTGAATTCAGAATTTTTCCATTCATTAAAGGCAAACAGAAGTGCTTTCAAAAATCTCTAATTCTGATGAATTTACGTCTTATTTACTTTGGCCAATGTTTGATGCCTAGAGCAATGCTGTGTCAGCTGTCAACTCTTCAATGTGTTGTTCGAGATATTGGTAACTTGTAACCATTGGAACAGAATATGCTATGCTTTTTGTCTATTTTGGTTTTTTGAAAATGTAAGCATTAAGCATCAAAGAACTAGAAAAGGCACATATAATTCTTTCCTTTCTTTGTTCTTTCCAGTCATTTACCTACTCAGTGACATATGAGTTCAGATCTGTTGCAGTTGCTTGTATTGCCTGTTTCTTTCTTGAGACAGGGTTATGCCATTTAGCCGAGCCTGGACTCCAACTTCCAATCCTTCTGCTTCTGTCTCCTAGTTGATACTCCAGGCAATGACACATATTGTTACAGAAATTTATTGAAGGTCCACTTTTCTTTGAAATTTCACAAGAAGTTTGGGTCTTTTCTTGTCTTCATGAAATGTGTTAAATTACATCCTTTGGAAGACAATGCCATTTCATCTTTCATGTTCCCCCAGAACATATGGTTATAGTCCAGTGGTTCTCAACCTTCCCAAATCCTGTGACCCTTTAATACAGTTCCTCATGTTGTGGCAACCTCAATCATAAAATTATCTGATTTCTACTTCATAAGTGTAATTTTTCTACTGTTATAAATTGTAATGTTAATATCTGACATGCACAAATATCTGATATGCAATAGTCAAAGGGGTCATGACCCACAGGTTGAAGGTGGTAGCCTCAAATGTCTCTGCCCTCCCCATCTATCATCCATACATTAAAATTCTACCACAAAAATAGTTGTAGAAGGTGGAACATCTTGCAGGTGACTAGGGCATAAGAATAGGGCCCTCAGAAATATAATTACTGTTCTTATAAAAAAAAGAATCTAGAAAAATTCCCTGTAGTTAGAGTTTTCCTGCCTGGCCCAGTCAGGACAAATCTCTCTTACCCGCCAGTCCCACAGTCGCTCAGACCCAACCAAGAAAGCACACAGAAACTTACATTGTTTAGAAACTGTATGGCCATGGCAGGCTTCTTGTTATCTACTTCTTCTCTCTTAAATTAACCCATTTCTGTTAGTCTATACTTTGCCACATGGCTTGTGGCTTACCAGTGTCTTTACATGTTGCTTCTCATGGCGGCGGCTGGCGGTGTCTCTCCCCAGCCTTCTACTTCCCAGAATTCTCTTCTCTCTTGTCCCACCTATACTTCCTGCCTGGCCACTGGCCAAACAGAACTTTATTTACACAGAGCAATATCCACAGCACTTCCCCTTTTCTTTTTTTTAAAGGAAGGTTTTAACTTTTACATAGTACAATTACATATAACAAAACAATTATCAAGCAAGAATTACAGTTACAATATTAAAGAAGATATCCTATCTATCTTATATTTGTGAGTCTAAGGTTTTATATCTAACTTATCTTGTATCATAACTGAGGAAATTATAACTATCTAGTCTTCAACCACATCAAAGACCTCAGAAGGATATAATATTACCTGAGAAACGGGAGAAGGATGCAAGCAACTTTCGGGAGTCTTGCAGGGTAGACAGAGACAGCTGGCAGCCTGAACAGTCACCTAATGTTCCTTTGTAAAGTTGGGGCATTTGTCTTCAGCCCACAGGGCTAGAGTCTCTTGGTCACTTTTTTTAGTGTCCTGTAGAATGTCTGGCAGTTTCCTCTGTGAGGCAGGAACCTGAAGGACCATTTTGAAAGCAAAGTTCAGTGGTCACCTTTCTATGGGTCCTGCATGTCCAGTTGATCAAGCAGTCCAGGCAAGAACAGTTTCCTGCCCAAATGGCTATTTTTACCAAGGTGAAGATAAACTCCATATGAAGTGTCTTTAATGCTCATCCTCCTCTCTGAAGTAAATTGGTGCTGCTAGGAGCAGACATGTCTCACTCTCCAGAAAGTCTAAATTTTAATAATATTTTAAATGACATATTCTGAAGGTCTTTGAAGTATTTGAAGATTACCTATCTATCTGAAATATCTCTATGTATACCTAAAAGACTTAACTAACATGGCTATGAGTATGATTATCACAGATGATTAATTATTAATCTATTTTTAATTATCCATTACAATTTTAAATGAGCTATACAAACACAATACCTTAAACACGAGTAGAAATATATACATAGTATAACAAAATTAACTTTAACTTTGTATCAATAGACTAAAAAATATACAAATGTAAAACATTTTAAACAAGTTGTTGCTCTTTGGAAGTAAGTTCCTTAATCTACCCTTTAATCCTGTTATATCTATATCATATCCCCTTTTCTTCTTTAGAAAGAGATTGCATTTATAATCAAACTGCTTTAAATAAAAATATTGGTTTTTCTCTGTCCCACACCAGAGGGCTCTTCTGATTTGGGACACAAGAATCTCTTAACCTTTTGTTTTAGCAATATGTCTGGGTTTAGAGAAGGAGTGAGCCAATTCCATCTCCAAAGCCAGCTTGATAATTTTGGGAAATTGGGCGTAGTTTCTCTTACTACTTCCTGCTGGAGGGGGGCGCTGTATCTTATGGGGACACAAAGAAAATTTTAGGATTATGGAGTAGTCCATTAGGGTGAACCTCTGAGCCAGTTGCCTTGAAACCATTCTGGATGTTGGATCATTTGGGCCATGGTATCATCGGAGACCTTTCAGGTGGTCTTGGCTGATCAAACCTGATGTATCTTAACCTGGAACAAATCCACAGCCTCTGGCTTTCTGTGGAAACAAAAGCAGAGACTCTTTTCCAAAGCAACATATCCTTATATCCAAATTTTGAAGTCAAGGTACCTTTAAAATTTACATATTTGTTTAACTCAACAGCTTTTATGATCAAATCTTTCTCTGCAGTTAGAAATCCCAAAGACAACATAAACCAGATTCTCTGTGTAATATCCATCTTTGTAAACCTGAAACGCTGCTGTGGCTGTTGGCTCCGCCCACCTCTGCTTCCCAACATGGCGGTGGTACAGTTTACTGCCAGCTCTGGGTCTGGAGCCATGTGTACCATCAACTATCAGAAGCAGTTCTATCAAAGCAGTGCATAGCCCAGAAACCCCCCCCCCTTTTTTTTTTAACTAGCAAAGGCTAAATCCACCATGCAGCAGAGTAAAGTGCTGCTTGTAGATTCCTCATTCCCGCCACACTGCAGGTCATACGCACACGCCAGGAACCCGCCATAGTAGCTCAAACCGGCAGGCTGCCGCTAACTTGAGAGAGACAACTAGGAAGCTGTTTTTAGCTCTGTTTTAGAATCTTTTTTCTCAGGTTTTAGGTGGAAATTCTTGCAAACACGTTGGGCGCCATTTGTAGTTAGAGTTTTCCTGCCTGGCCCAGTCAGGACAAATCTCTCTTACCCGCCAGTCCCACAGTCGCTCAGACCCAACCAAGAAAGCACACAGAAACTTACATTGTTTAGAAACTGTATGGCTGTGGCAGGCTTCTTGTTATCTACTTCTTCTATCTTAAATTAACCCATTTCTGTTAGTCTATACTTTGCCACATGGCTTGTGGCTTACCAGTGTCTTTACACATTGCTTCTCATGGCGGCGGCTGGCGGTGTCTCTCCCCAGCCTTCTACTTCCCAGAATTCTCTTCTCTCTTGTCCCGCCTATACTTCCTGCCTGGCCACTGGCCAAACAGAACTTTATTTACACAGAGCAATATCCACAGCAATTCCCTTGCCTCCCTTTTTACTAGTTACAGGTGCATCAAGAAGATAACTGTCTACAAGTCAAGAAACTGGTCTTGATCAAAGCCTTTCCACACAGGCACAATAGTCCAGGGCCTCTAGAAATCTGAGTTAGAAATCCGAGAAATGTATTTCTAACTATAATAAGAGTGTGAAACTTCTCTATGGCTCAACCACTGCTGAGGCTGACGGAAACAAAAAGAGTGTTTCTACCCAAGTCTCAGTAGAGTATTCACCGCCTCAGTCCCTGTCCTACACTGGTGCTTCACTATAAACTCTCTCTGTTAGCTAACACAAGTGATATAGCTGCTCTATTTCAGTCAACACAAATGCTACTGCCTCTCTGTGTCTGTGTCAATATTGGGAAGGTTTCGGATGTAAAGGAGATGAACTCCTACTGGGACACTTTCTATATTCCAGAATACACCTTGCCCACCAATTACCATCCTCTCAACCAACTTTGCTTTCCCCATGAACATCTTTCTGCAATCCTGGTCCCACTATCCCAGGGTCCTATAAGCAAATTATGAATAGATTATCCAATTTAATAATAACTAATTTGAGTGTGAATATTAATGATCCATGTTCTTCCCAATTTATAAAATTCACTTATTTTGAACCACCTTAAGGTTTCAAATGAGATAATTAATGAGAGAACATTATATATCCATAGCTTGATATTTACAGTCACAGACGCACAGAGCCTTTAGAATACACAGATTTTACAGGAAGGAAGAAACTTAGGTTTGAAAGATGCTCATGTTCGTTGTTCTCATCATCAGCCATGTTCTCCTTTTCTCTCCTTTCTTTCTTCATCCATCTGTTAATTCGCTCACACCACAGTTATTGATCTTACTTTGTGTCTGACATTGCTTGAAACACATAGCAAGGAACAAGACAGTGAGCTTTACAGAGTTAAGAGGTTCTCCATCTTAATGTATCAGGATTCGGTTTTGGTCCACCATGGTACCATTAAGTTTTTCCTTAGCCTGAAAATGTTCTTTCTCCCATACATTTAGACATCACCCAAGAGCCCAAAGAGAGTTGAGGTGAAAAATAATGAGACAAAGGATTAATACATCCCAACTGAATCTGTTCCTTAAACAACACTTTCTGGGAATGGAGATGGGGGTGGGAAGGGCATATAGCTTGCCTAGCACTCATGTAAGTTTTATCCCTAGCATTACTAAAAGCAAAGCAAAGCAAAACAAACAAATCAGACCAATCATTTGGTAAAACCACGAGGAGACTTCCAATAGACTTTATAAAAAGATTTAGTTTTACTTATGGGTATGTAAGTGTGGAGACCAAAATTACTCAGGGTTAGAGAATCTGAGCTTGCTTTACCCAGTAGGGCAGTAAAATGGATGATTTGACCACGGGCATGGTTACCATGTGTTTAGAAGGGTCTACACTTGGCTGTGAAGTGTGCTTTGATCTTGCAAGAGGGAAATGTTTTGCCTCTCCCCTTGGTATATTATAAAAATCCTTTTGAATAAACCTTCGAGACCGTTTGATTCAGACCCTCCTGAAGCTAACCTGTGTTTCTGTCTTTCTTCTTGTCTGCTAGGTCTGTCTATCTATCATTTCTTATTCCTCTCTCTTCCTACTAACAACCCTAGAAAAGGTGGGAGCTGGACACCACCCCCCTACTCCCCACATGTATGTATGTGTCTGGATGTCTGTCTGTCTGGGTATCCATGGAGACCAGAAGAAGGAATTAGATCCCTTAGGGTTGGAGTTACTGGGGGTTTTGAGCTGCCTGATGTGGGTAATGGGTATCAAACTTAGGTCCTCTGTAAGAACAGCATGTGCTCTTTACCACTAAGCCATCTCTCTGCAGCAGTAACCCCCAGACTTTTACTGGGTGAATCTAGGTCAAATATCTGTTCTATTTTAGCCATCCACATTGTTGTATTCAACAGACTCTAGGTTCTGTTATAATGATAGATGGGGATAGGGGATTTGGAAAAGAAGCTAGTCATTTGTAGGGATGTTACTAGCCTGAGAGCTGGGGAAAGCACATTTCCCAAACCTACCATATTTTATTAGGGGTTCTGTCATTAAAGAAAAAAATGTATATATTTACAGTATATGACATGATGTATGGATATATGTATAGGTTGTAAAATGATTAAAGAAAGGAAACTAACATACCTAACACCTTACATACTTACCTTTTTTTTTTTTTGTTGTCAGAACATTTACAATTTCTTAGAGTAATTTTCCAGGTTGTGGCACATTATTAACTACAGTCATCCTGTTGTACAATTAATCTCCTGAACTTGTTTCTTCTGTCTAACTGAAACTTCATACTCTTTGATCAACATCTTCCCATTTCCCCTCCAATTCTTCATCTCCCCACAATTCTATTTCCTGTTTCTGTGGGTGTAATTGCTTTAGATTCCGTACCAAATATTCAAAAGTGTACAGCATTTATCTTTCTGTGTCTGACTTCTTTCACTTACCACACGACTACTACATTTATTCAAGTGTTACGAATAACATGATTTCCTAGTTTGGGAACACTGAACACTATTACATTGTGTCTCAACATTATATTTTATTTATTTTTTTTATCATTGCACATAGTTAAGGTTTATGACATGATGTTTGGATGTCTGTACACATAGTGCAGTAGTTACACCAACAAATTGCCCTCTCTATCAATGCGTCTTTATCAGAAATAGCAGCTAACAATTTATTCTCTTCCTACATCTTCAGCCATTGGTGAAACAGTACTGACTATTGTCGTTGTGGTGTTCATTAGCTCTCTATGCTGGTTATTTTCTATAACTGCACCTCTGTGCCATTTGATCTCGACTTCCCCATTTTCTCCATCTCTCGACCTTGGAACTCTGTTTTTTATCCACGTTTTTTATGTATTCAGTTTCACAACCTTTTTATCCCCAGTTCTGTGAAGTACACTTAGATTGTTTCCATATCTTGGCTATTGTGAATAAAGCTGCAGCGAATGTGAAAGTCCACATGCATCTTCTTGTCAGGCTGACCGTCCCTATTGTCAGAAAAACACGGCTAGTTTTCTCTGGCCCTTTATAGGGCTAACCCCATCTAGGAGGATGAAGCCTTCAGAGCCTAACACAGCCAACAGGTCTCACTTCTTGTTTGGGAAGTGTGCTAGTGAACCAAATCCAAGGCCTTGTGCATGCTAAGCATCCATTCTGCTACCAAACTTAACCTCCAGCTGAAGCCCCATTTCTTCCTAATACTGGACTATGGAATTTGTTCCAACTTAATGAGTATGAATGTTGAGGGACACATTCAAATCATAATTTTCCTCTTTACTTTTTAACAATAAATTCTAGTATTCCCACTAAGAGGTTGCCAGGCCAGGTTCAAGCTAAAAGAACAATGTAGAAAGTATGCAATGAGGGAAGTCAGAGTGTGGTACCACAAAATGAGTAAAGAAAGATGGATTGAAAGTCATTTTGGTAGGGAAAGAGAAGAGCAGCAGGCTGGAGAGATGGCTCTGCAGTTAAGAGCACAGACTACTCTTTAAGAGGACCTGGGTTCAATTTCCAGAAACCACAAGGCAACTGGCGACTGTCTGTAATTCCAGTTCCAGGGTTGAAAAGACCTGTGAATAAGTGGGAAGCGATGAAGCATTTTTGTAGAACATTCCATGGGATATTGGCTTGGTAAAGTTTGCATTTCTCAAAAGAACACTCTGGATCTTTGCACTGGAAGTTAAAGAGAACAGAAAGAAATGGGGAAACACCAGTTGGAGGCTTCAACAGAGGAGAGCGATTATTATTATCATTATTTATGCCTGGACAAAGCAGCTAGAAGCCATGGAATGGGGAGTCATTCATTATTTCAAAATGACAAGACTAATGGCAGAAGGGAGAGAAGCCACAGGAATGGAACTGAAGAGGCCAGCCTAAGTCCTGGGTTTCTAATCGAGGTGATTGTATTCCCCGCAGGAGAGCACAGCCTTCAGTGGAGGTGAACAGTAGATACTGATGTTTGAGGCAACTGCTGGATGGGCAAGAAGGTGTGTATAGTGCAGATTGAATACTAGGGTCTCCAATGCAAGAGAAAGCTCCTGGAGGAAGACTCAGGTTAGGTTGTTGGGATATAAAGATTAGAAATGAAACCATGAGAACGAATTTCTTATCCAGGGCAAAAACAAAACAAAACCTCAGTAGGAATCCTGGTTTAGAATTGGCTAAATATTCATGAGGTGGCTGGAGGTACAGAGGTAAGATGGGGAGGACAAAGATATAAGAGAGTTTCCAGATAACTATCGTATAGAATCTGATTCTATGTGGAAAATGTGGGCATTTGTTGCAGATTTCTGAGTTAGTGGGAAGTACCATTTCAGAAGAGTATAGGTATCAGTGGCACCTCTATAATTCTGGGTGGAATTCAGGCCAATACACTGTGTTCTCAGCCATTAAACACTCCAAGGGCTTATGTGTATATCTTCTGTTTTAATCAGTACCGAGAGAGGCAGGCTCTGGGTAAACCTAAACCACGTAAGTGAGGCTTGTGCACACACCTTTGGCTTACCCTTCCTCATGTCTTCCCTCTTGTGCTACTATTCTGGCTCCCATTTTATGTCTAGCAACAGAAATTCTTCTTAATTAAATCAATACAGGCTCCAATTACAGTCATGTCCTCTTTGTAGAAAATATGTGTATGTCAAAATGTTATTTTACACACACACACACATACACATACACACACACACACACATTTATATATATATAAAACTCTTACATTTCACATTGAACACTAAAATTCATTTCATTTTAAATTAATGGACAGAGACTGTAGGTTATTAGGTTAATGAAATCTTTGAAAACAAAATATCTTCCACAGAATCCCCAGAGGATGGGGTAAGAACACAGGACAAATATCCCTTCCCCACCTCCCCAGCTTTGGTTGCATTTCATAGTGAGCTCTGTAGACCTGTCACTCCACTTCTTAACTCCAGCCCCCTCTTTTCTCTTCTCTCAGGCCATCTCTGGCCAGTGTTCTCAGGTTCATGATCTTGTGGGATCGTCTCTTTCCTCTGCTTCTCTGGCCCTTGGCAGTATCCCTCACTCTCGTAGACTAAGAGCTTGGCCTCCTGCCCTTGTGGAAGAGAGATGTAAACACTGGATAGAAACTTAATGTCCTTTATAAAACACCAGGAACGGCAGTCTGGAAAGCATGTGGACAGGATAGGTTACAGGGAAGAGAGGAAATTCCATTGCTGAGAAATCACATCAGAAGATCTTGCCCGTTTACATGTGGGGAGTTTGCATATGGAAGTACATGGGGAAAAAGAAACCAGACATAAGATAGATAGAACTAGAACTAGTCCATTCCTGGTTAACCAAGATAAAAAAATATAGTTTCATATTTCATATGTATAAGTTTTTAGATGTTAGACTTTTAAAAATGTGTTTGGATTAAATTTTATTTGGAATTAATGTGAACCCTTGTGTGTGTGTGTGTGTGTGTGTGTGTGTGTGTGCACAGGTGCATGTGGTTAGGTACATATGTGTGTGCAAGCCTGTATGTGTGTGTATATTCATACACCTGTGTGCGCATGTGTGAGAGGCTAGATGTCAACAGTGGATGTGGTCCCTCAGGCTCCATTCAGCTTGTTATTTGAGAAAAGGTCTTCCCTGGGACTTGGTAACTTGGCAAGGCTGGATGTTAGGACATCTCAATGATCCTCCTGTGCCTACATCCCAGTGCTGGGGTTTGAATGTACATGCCACCATGTCTGGCTTTTTATGTGGGTGATGGGGATCAAGCCCAAGTCCTTAAGCAGCAAGCGCTTTACCAACTGAATTGTCTCTCCAGACCCTTTAACAGAAGTGGAATAATAAGATATGCACTTATATCCTTATGTATAAACTAAGATATACATATACTTAACACACATATGTATATACATATATACATACATACACACACACACATACACACACACACACACACACACACACACACACACATATATATATATATATATATATATATATATATATATATATGTCAATTTTGAAAATCCTACAAGGGTTGGGAAGATGGCTTAGTTGGGAAAATTCTTGCTTTATGAGCATGAAGACGTAGATGTAACCAGCTTGTTAAATAAGAAACACAGAACCAATTGCAGAGTTAAAAACCACGAGGTCAGAGCAAAAGGGGAAAACCTTACCCTTCACTGCTTCTGCGGTTCCTCCTCTCCGCCAGAGACCTACTTCTATGCGTCCTGTCTATTTAAAGACTTTCTGTTCTGTTTTCTCATTGGTTGTAAACCCAGCCACATGACCCCCTTGTCACTGCCTGTTTGTACAGACCTCCAGGTCGTCTATGGTTGGTATTGAGATTAAAGGCGTGTGTCTGCCATGCTGGCTGTGTCCTTGAACACACAGAGATCCGCCTAGCTCTGCCTCCCAAGTGCTGGGATTAAAGGCGTGCCCCACTACTGCTCGGCTTCTGCTCTGGCTTGCTCTGACCTCAAGGCAACTTTATTGACATCCGCCCCACGTTGGGCGCCAGATGTAGTATGAATCTTAAAGAGTCTTATTAATAAAACTCAAACCCGAGGCCAGTTATTGGGGTGAATGCTGGAAGATCAGAGAAGCAGAACAAGCCACAGCTATCTCACCTTGCTAGTTCCTCAGGTGATCCTTTTTCCTCAGGCTGGAAGCTTCTGAGTCCTCCTCCACATGAATCTCAGCTGAACTGTGTTGCTCCAAAGCTTAAACTAACTACATGCTTTTTCCTCTTTAGTTCCTGATCCTCACGCCTTATATACCTTTTTCTTTCTGCCCCCCACTCCCTGGGATTAAAGGCGTGGGACACCATACTTAGCTGTTTCTAAAGTGGCCTTGAACTCAGAGATCTGGCTAGCTCTGTCTCCCAAGTGCTGGGATTAAAGGTGTGTACCACCACTGCCCAACTTCTGTTATGGCTTACTCTTCCCATTTTCTAGCCACCATTTCTGGCTCTGTTCTAGTGGCTGTGTGTTCTCTGACCCCAGATATGTTTATTTCGGGGAACACACAATATTTCAGGGAATACAATACCCACCACAAAGACATACATTCCATATCCCAGAATTCCATGTTGAAAAATGCTGGACATCGACACTTGCAATCCCAGTACTATTGATGGAGGCAGGCAGATCCTTGGGACTCAAAGCCACCAGTCTGGCTCAATCAGCAAGGCCCAGGTCCCAGTAAAGAAATCCTTTGTCAAAAAACAAGGTAGATATCTCCTGAGGTTGTCCTCTGACTTCCACCCACATATGCAGACCTAGGCATGCAACCACACATCTACGTGCATCTGCACACACATGAATACAAACACACAAAAAATAAGCTTCCTGAATGCTGGAATGACTACATCCTTCTTGGTCATCTACCAGACGTTTCCTTGAGCTATTGTCATCATTAAACACTTGATTTCTGAGGCACTGTCTAAGAAACACACCATGGAGAAGCAGCTCTGTCTCTTGTTGTCAGTTCCAGAATCTTGGAGTTTGGGCAACAGGAATTCTGCCCATACTTTATTTTCAAAATTAGACTGTTTGAAAAAGCCATACCACTCTTGGGCACATAGACCCAAGGAACACTCAATCATACCACAAAGATACATGCTCAACTGTGTTCATAGCAGCACTATTTACAATAGCCAGAACCTGAAAACAACCCAGATGCCCATCAACTGAAGAATGGATAAAGAAAATGGGGTAGATATACACAATGGAATACTACTCAGCAGAGAAAAATGACAGCATGAAATTTGCAGGCAAATGGATGGAACTAGAGAAAATCATCTTGAGTGAGGTAACCCAAACCCAGAAGGACAGACATGGTATATACTCACTCAGAAGTTGATACTAGATATAAAGCAAAGAATAATCAGACTCCAACCCACAGAACCAGGGAGCCTCTATAGCAGGGGCTTACCTAAGGATGACTGTAGCTCATAATAATGTCTGGTTTTACCCAAGTGCTGGGCAAGCCTCAATCAAACATTTCACTATTAGGATAAGAATTTATACTGTATCAAGCTGATAATAGAAAAACAAACAAACAAATAAATAAATAAATATGGGGAACAAAGAAAAAGTGATATGAAAGTTAGTAAATGATCACATTCTTCAATCTAAGTGAGAAGCAATTGACAATACAGGAAGATGTCTCAAGGGGTTCCTTTGCTCTGTAGAACGTTTGCCAGAGAGCAGGCAGCATTTGCCTCTGGAAGCCCATCTTTCAGTTGCTTTCATCTGTGACAATAAATTCAAGGCTTACTCCGACGAGCAGAGTGGAAAGAGAGAAATGTGACCCTTCCCTTGCAAGCACTAGGCTGGACAGCTGTTCTGTTTTGTCAGGGATATAAGAGTTTATAAGAAAATGCCCCTCAAAGAATGGAATGCCTATGTGTATGTTCTTTATGATGAGACTCTAGGAAAAAAAAAAAAAAACAACCCAAAAACCAGTGATCAAATCCTGTAAATGTGCATGATCAGAAACAGACACAGATGTAGATGGCACATTTAAAATGGCCTGGGATATTCTTACAAACCAGAAAAGTGAACTAAAATAATGGAGTCTTAGACTTTCCTTTGAAGAAATCATCTATTATTTGGCTTTTGGTTTCCAAGCATAGCTAAGGCAGCTCTGAGCAGGCCCATGGCTGCTCTCCTGGGTGGACTCTGAACCCTCATCTCTGTTAAGCGGAAATCAATTTTAGCCTGCCTGACTCCTGGTGCTTTAAGAGAAGTACAAGCTTGTGCAGCCCTGTGAGTGAGCAGCTACGCTAGACACAGGAATCTGTGTGTTTATCAAACAAGCCGGTGGGTTTTAATACAGAGGGCTTAGGGAGTTTCACCAAGTAAACATTGTCCTGGGGCTAATCTCATTAATTTATTGTCATCGGAGAGCATTTCTTCACTGGAGATGAGAAAACCCCTCACATTTACAGCTTACATAAAACTTGTAAGATTATTTTAAACATATTTTTGTTCCCTAATTTCCCAGCATTCCTGATAGTATCATTCTCATAATTAAAATCATCACATCATCCAAACAGTCTTATTCTCATAATCACACTTTTAAGTCCTCTATTTCACTTAGAAAGGCTAAGGTACAGCACATCTGGTCCAGGGTCACTAAGGAGACAGTTTGTACCTCCTGGCTCTGGCTGGAGGATTCAAGGCCCACACTGATGTTCAGAATTAGAACTCTGGAATTCCACAGTGTTCCAGTAGTTAAATCATTGTGGGGGTCAGTAATTATTTCCTAAGGCTGAATTCTTACAAGTGGAGTTCCTGGGTTAGAAGCAAATGTTTCAGAACTTTGCTTTGGACTGGCAAGCCACAGTATGAAAGGGGAATAATCGAGTTCAGTATGGTGGTGCGTGTCCCTGGGAGGCTGTGGCTGGAGAGGCAATCATTCCAAGTCAGCCTGGGCTACCCAGTGATGGGATGAGAACTCAGAACAAAAACAAACAAGCAAACAAACAAAGAAGCCTAACTCCAAACAAACAAAACCAACACAAAAAAATCATGAAATCAGTGTGCTCAACTCTGTATCTCCATCTTCTTAACAGTATAAATTCATTACTATCATTGTATCTATTTAAAGATGATGAATGTGAGCTTTCAAAGCGCTAAATCTGGACCAAAGTCATACCATCACTATGTAAGAAGAGCAGAACCAGGACCTGGGTCCTTCGGATGCCAAGCCTTTGTGCAATGTGCTGGGATGTGTTACTTCTGAAAGATTGTGTTACTTGACATCTTGACCACAAGTACACAGAATTCCTGTTTGCTTATGATGTCACCAACCCAGGACATTTCTTTTAAAATGACTTTTTGGGCAATGGTAATGGTTTTGTACAAGGGATGACTATTGGCTTGACAGTAGTTCTAGAGTTCCCCAGTACCAGGGGAAGAAGAATTTTAATTGGCTGTGATATAATCTATGCAAGTATGATTTCTGAACTCAGTTTTTCCATAAGGAATTTGATAGTACATTGTTGTACTTTGAATTGCCAAATCCATTGCAAACAGGACAAATAAAAAGCAAACAGAAAAACTGAGAGAGAGAGAGAGAGAGAGAGAGAGAGAGAGAGAGAGAGAGAATAGGACTTAAATGAGCCACACTTTCAGTTTACCTCTGAGTTCTTGACAAATGAAAGGTAAAGACTGTCCTTTGCTCCTTCCCAGGGAGAACACTCAAGTTCTCACAGAAGGTGAACTCCTGAGGAAGAGTGTGGGGAGGGCCCCAGAGAAAGAGCACCTCAGACTTGAGCATTGCAAGCACAAGCGGTCTTTAAATGAGCACGTTTCCTATTTAATAGAATGTAGATATATTTTCAATAAAGCCATATGTATTAAAATTGACACATATGTTTGAAGAATCTGAGATGTCTGCTCCTAGCGGGAAACGATGGCTAAGTCACTGAATTTCTTTGTGATGTAGTACAATCAGTTTCCAACCCAGGGTTCTAAGTGGTCAGGGGTGAAGTGAAGCTCTGAAAATTATGTTAACATTGGTCATTAATCTTTTGAGATTTGTTACTTCTTGAAACTTTTAAGACTATCTGAATGGTAGAAATTCACAGCTTCTCCCCCGTCCCAATCCCAGAGAGTTCTACTTGAATTTTATCTTCCAAAACAAGATTTACTGTGCAGCATTATTCTTTGAGCACAGTTTAATAACTTTAAGGTTATTTATACCGTTCCAAATACTAAATTGATTATCAACTCATTATAATCAGAATGTCAGGAAACATTACCTATTTCTAAAGTGGATTAACCATTGCTTTATTTTAGCACTTTGTGAATATTTACATGTGTTAACATGTTACAGATAGTAAGTTGCTCTGAAGAACCATAAATTCCTTAAAATATAGTGTTGGAAACATTTATTCCAGTATTTTAGCTTTTACAATAATAAAGTATATAAATTTGGGCAGAATTCTGATCATTAGTAGTACTGTTTGCAATGCTGAGAAACTATGAACTCAGAAAAGCAGATTATAGGTAAGTTCTTAAAGGTTTTAATTATTTTTATTTGTGTGTATGTGTACATGGTGTGTGTGTATGTGCGTGTGTACATGGTGTGTGTGTGTGTGTGTGTGTGTGTGTGTGTGTGTGTGTGTGTGTTCTGTACCATGTGTATGCAGATACTCATTGAAGCCAGAGGGTGCATCAGAGGATCTGGCGCTTTAGGGGATTGTGAGCCACTCAATATGGGCGTTGGGAATGCAGCAGTGATTTTAACTGTTGAACCTTCTTTTCAGCCCCAGGATAGACACTTGTTTTATTGTTATTATTATTATTATTATTATTATTATTATTATTATTATTATTTCTCTGTGTAGCCCTGACTGTCCTAGAATTCACTCTGTAGACATAGCTGACCTTGAATTCAGAAATCTGCCTGCCTCTACCTCCCAAATGAATGCTGGGATTAAAGGCATGCACCACCACTACCAGGCTCAGCATGAAAACTTTTTAATGTGGTACTATGAGGACTTGGGTATTGAGATTGTTTAGAATATTAACTCCTTATTAAAGGTATTCTTGCATGCATTATTCTCTCTTATATTGTCCGTTACCAGAGTTCCTTATTTGTGTGCATTCTATAAACAATTGTGGAACAAGCCATATTCAATTACATATTAATTAATTTTCCCTAGGCTAAATTCAGGCAGGTATCTGGCATTGTTTTAAGTACATTAAGTACATTCACCTTTTCAAACCCTCACCACACCACAACACAAGGCATTTTATACTTGCTATCATCATTGTATAAGTAAGGACAGTGAGACACGGGAAGTTATAGGATTTGTTCACAGGTTAACAGCTCTGAGAGCTTCAGCTGGCATTTGAACAAATGAGCCCATGCATTCATTTCCTGTGTTTATGTTCATGACAAAACTACTTGTCTGTGTTTTGTGTTGTTTCGTGTTTATTTTTTACAACAGAGTCTTGCTATGTAGGTAGAGTTGGTCTGGAACTCACCAGACCAGGCTGGCATGGGTCTTGCCACCATCATCTTGCCTCAGCCCCAAGTGCTGGCATTACAGGTGGAAGGGGCATGTCTTCACGCTCCATATCTGCTTTGACAGTACCTGGAAAGAATGCAACGTGTAGTGTTCCTTGGACTTACTTTCTTTGGTTGGACTGTGAAATATTTCTCTCTGGCATAAAGACAAGATTCCTTCTTGGATATTTGAGCCATGGTTTGTTTCTTTAATTAAATTACTCACTAACATTTTTTTGCCATGTTGGGGTGAGCCTCAGTACATCATGCCTACTAGGCAAGCCCTCTACCTATTGCTTACATCCCACTGCCCAAGCTGTGGTTTACTATGAAGGAAATGGTTTTATAAAGCTGAGCCTAGGAGCTGAAATAAGATGTTCCTTTGACCCTCAGCCACTGTTTCCATCATGCCTGGAGATAAAATTATGATTATCATTACAGAGTGTTTCACCGGCTCCTTTGCGTACTATGTGGAAACCCTAGCCAGTTCAGATCTTCTGTATTGGCTTAGGAGATGCTCTAGGTGGAAATTCCAGGAGGTGTTTCAGTTTTTTGTTCCTTCACTAGTTCTTTCTCTTTAGGATGCTTTCCTCTGCCAAGGGAGTGTGGCTGAGTAGCAAACTGGAAGAATTCTCCCCACCCAAAGAGCTTCTCATGGAGGATGCCAGATACTGGTCCAGCTTCTAGACCTTAGACTCCTACATTCCATAATTCTGATATGTAACTTCAGCTGTGTTCCTGCAGAAATGACAAAGCATGGTTCATTTGTTCTTAGTGGTTGTGTATCAGATGGGTCTTTTGAGGTTTACACATGGTTTTATTGTTGTTCCTTTCTCTAGAATGTAGACGTGGCTCCATGACCTTGCTGAAGAGCATGTGGTTGATAGAAACTTCCCTGTACTTAGAATGATCTCTACTACCTACTCTACCATCCTCTCATTAAAAGCCTATATTTAAGTCTCTCATTCCTTAAGGTGGGTATAACTTAAGGAAACTTCTAGTCTGTGATTTCAATAGAAACATGGGAGACTGGTCTTATTAGTCTCCCACATAGGTCCAGAGATGTTGAATCCTAGTTTCAACATAGCTCACGTTTGAACTGGGTTCATACTACACTAATATTAACTGTGTGAAAAATAATATAAGTATACGTTACATGTATTCTTGCTTCTTATTTTGGAGGAGGAAGTTCACTGTGATGTCCCCTTAAAATGTAAGCAAGGGAGACTGTTAATACCTTTCGTGCACATTGATAGGTTTATTGATAAGGTCATTCTGTATTATTACAGACTACAAATAAACATGAGCAGCACATGTGATTTAGTTGATATGGTTTATATAACAGGGATCTTCAGAGGTGAGGATCCAAAGACATGAGTACTTGCATACTTACATTGGATGAACAGCAGATCTTGTGCAGAAATGTGATTGCATGGAAGGGTTGTGATTGGTCATGAACTGCATGAAAGGGTTGTGATTAATCATGAACTGCATAAAAGGGTTGTGATTGGTCATGAACTGGATAAAACGATTGTGGTTGGTCACAAACTGCATAAAAGGGTTGTGATAGGTCATGAACTGCTTGAAGCTGTTGTGGCTGGTCATAAACTTGAGAGTATCAGCAAAAGATTTGTTCAGATCCTTCTCTATGTCAGCATGTCTGGAGCAATAGGGACATTCTTTCTGTTTTGTTTTGTTTTTTCAGGTAGGGGGACAGCATCTCTCTCATGAGCCTCTTATGACCTAGTTTAGAAGAAGGTCAGAGAATTCTTTTCTTGCCTGGTGAACTCAAGAGAAAACTGATTCTGCTGTTTTATCAAATTTCATGAATGCTAAATTTTAGGGAAGTGTTTTTGGAAATCCATGAAATGGAGAGATCACAGTTCTCCTACTGAAAATTAGACTGTTAGCTGGATGCCATATTTGATTGTTTCTTAACACAGGAAGAAAGGGAAATGGCCTTTGGACCTGTGATGACTGTTTTGAGGGTGATAGTATATGTAAGGAAAGAGTAGCAAAGACCTTGTTAAAATTTGAATAACCATTGTCCTCCACAGACCCATATGCTTGAACACTTGGGCCCCAGCCAGTGACATTGTATTGGGAGGTTGGCAAGTCTTAGGAGGTGGTGGTTAGTTGGAGGAGTAGGCACTGAAGTTCATAGCTTCACAGCTATTTCTGGCCCCAGTGATCTCCTGCTAGGTCTCTCAAGACATGAGCCAGCCACCTCACTGTTCAGCCTCTGTGGAGCTGACTCACCACCATGCTTCCTGTTCTCACCATGCATTCCAAGTATATCAGTATGGACTGTATCCCTGCACTCAAATAGTGGTCCAGAATAAGCCCTTTTCCTTAAATTGCTCTTAGTCGTGTATTTGGTTCCAGTGATAAGAAAAGTAACCCAAATAGCTATCAATCAATAAGCAATAAGCAAAGCCTAGAAAAAATAAGAATTAAAGAATTAAGGAACAGCAGAGCCAGCCAATTGTGCTTTGTCACCAGACTGCAATTATTTCCATATTGCTAGCAAGAGCACCCCTAATGAGGCCATCTCTCTACACACATTATGTGATTCACCGGCAGCACCAAACCACTTGTGAGAATGAAGAATGAAGTCATCACTTCTGATGCCATGAACTGTTTAATTCAGCCCCTTCTCCTTGGTGTGATTCACACACTTCACCGTTGCGGTTTTTACTGCTCTTCCTCCTCCTTTTCATCGTGTTGCATGCTAGCTAGCTACATGTGATAAGAGATGGGCATTCTTAGACTTAATTGCATTTAGTCCTCAGATAAGGCCTAGGAGGGAGGAAACAGCATCACAATGATTTGGGAGAAGGAATAGAGGCTCAAAAATGTGGGGTCAGGATTTGCCTGATTGCACTGTCTTCTGTGTATGACTTTTTTTTCTGTTTGTGCCCAATTGTTGAGAGGAGGAGAATGGAACATTAATGTATTTTATAAATCAATTAAATTCCCCTTACAGAAGTACAGGAATCTCCAGGATTAAGAAGCAAACATTAGGTATTCATGTGAGCCAAATAGTTGTCAGAACTCTGCAAATAACAATATTTTGTTTCCTATTTTATAAAACTAGACTTTAAAGGCACACTCTTCGCTTTTCTTTGTGGATGTTATTTATTGCTTTAATAATAGTAGAAAAGTACATTGAGCACTAAAAAAAAGAGCTGATTGATTATGGAAATTGGGCCAGTGTAGACTGGATTTATTCATTTCACCCTCCAGGGTCCACAGTTTTCTCTTTGTAGGCTCCATACATGTCATGATTATGTTGTTCTAAGATCTTGTACAAGCTTAAAATTGATTTTTGAGAACTTCTGATAGCAATTTATAAGCGTTATAATGTCACAGGTGGCATTTCTAACTGAAATGCTTAGCTTATATCTGGCAATTTAATATAGCCAACTCTTTTCCTTAGAACAATAAGTCATTTCTTAACAGTGTGCATACAAAGGACAAAAGTGAGCTAAATGGTGCTATTTCTTCCAATATGTTCTTGAGTCAGTCACATTGTCCATGGGACACAATAGCCGCTTACTCTTCTTGACTTTGAAGTTCTTGGATACAAAGGCAGACATCAGTGACAGGAACTTCAGTCCTCTAAAATTCAAAAGTTATTCATGATTATGTAGCCTTTGTTTTCTAACAGCAGTGCACATAATTCCCCTTGGGTTTATGCCTATGGATATCTCTAGGTGACATATGTAGTTAATATTAGTTTCCTTGTGTCATTTTCTAAAGCCATTCAAGTGTGTCCATTCTCCTTATTTTGATATGTTACAGGATATTTGATTGCATTATGAAATTACAGCTCCAAAAGCTACACAGAGAAACACTGTCTCAAAAAAACCCAAATATATAAAATAAAATAAAATAAAATAAAATAAAATAAAATAAAATAAAAACCTTGGATCAGGGGTGGAGCCAGTGACTAGTTGACAAGAATTAGCCATAGAGAGGATGGAGGAACTGGGAAGATGGATAAGAGAGTCACACAGGAAGAAGTAGGGAGGGACTTAGAGATCTGTGGTCCTTTTTGGTTTGGGACAGGTGGACAGATGCTCTCTAGCTGGGTCTCCTGTCAAGAAGGAAGGTCAGCTGATTGCTTCTTGGCTTCTTTGATCTAGCAGGTTTTCACCCCAACATCTGACTCCTGAGTCTTATTGGTAAATAGAACAACTTAGATTAAAAACAACATTTTGAAATAAGGTATCATTTACCCCTGCTCTTTTTCTGTACATGTTTACATACTAACCTTATAAGAGAAAGCCTTAAAAAATCTAGAAGACTGTAGTATAAAACTAACCTTACCTATACCTTCTGCATGTTTGTACCCCTCCCCCCACACAACATTCTTCAGTCATGATATACCACCTACTTTCTTTTCCCTCCTTTTGATAGAGTGTGGTTTTTTGTTTTGTTTTGTTTTGTTTTTTTCGAGACAGGGTTTCTTTGTGTAGTTTTGTGCCTTTCCTGAAACTCACTTGGTAGCCCAGGCTGGCCTCGAACTCACAGAGATCCACCTGGCTCTGCCTCCCGAGTGCTGAGATTAAAGGCTTGCACCACCACCGCCCAGCGATAGAGTGTGTTCTAATGCAATTGTTATTATTGTTAACTAATAGTGCTTAGGGAAATTGCAGCAATAAATAACATCAAGGTTGTTTTTGAATCTAAAACCCAAGGATACTTTTCTGAACTAGTCTGTAGTATTTTTAAGAACTATTTGTAACCATGGTTTCATTGAACTCTTTCAGTCTCTGCTACATTGGTCTACAGTCACTGGAAGTAACTTTTAGGTCAGGGTTCATCTTGGTGCCAACAGTGCCAAAGACCTGGCACTTGAATCTCAGATGACATCATAAATACTGGAATGTCGCCTGGATAGTCCCAGGATGTGACCTGAGGACAAATGACTGACGCTCTAGCAAGTCGTCTCAAACGCTTTCCTAAAGAGTCCTTTATAGTTTTAAATTATATTTACATTAATTGTTTGATTAATTGTATGTGTGTAAAGGGACAGAAACAGGTCATGTGTGGAGGACAACTTACAGCGGTTGGTTCCCTGCTTCTATCCTGTGGGTCCTGGGGTCAAACTTGGGTCATCAGGCACAGCAACAAGCAGTTTTATCTGTTGACTCATCTCACAGGTTCTTATGAGACCTTCCATTTTAAGAGTCATTTATTTTAATGTGTATAAGTGTTTTGACATGCTCCATGTCCATGCCTGGTGCCCACAGAGTTCAGAAGAGGGTGTTAGTTCTCCTGGAACTGGAGTTACAGATGTTGTGAGCCACCATGTGGGTGCTGGGTACCAAACCAGGCTCCACTGCAAAACAGAAAGTGCTCTTAACCTCTGAGCCATCTCCCCAGCCTGACCCTATGAGCCTTTTAATGATGTATTATTACCCTGAGGGAAACGAACAGCATGTTAGAACAAATACTATGGAAATACATTTAGGAATTTCTACAGTTCCTTTAAAACTTTAAAGTATCTGTGATTGCATGTGTGTGTGTATATGTATACATGTGTTTGTGTGTGTGTATGTATGTATGTGTGTGTGTGTGTATATGTGTGTGTGTGTGTGTGTGTGTGTGTGTGTGTGTGTGTGTGTGTGTGATTGAAGCACAGGGAGCAGGTTGCTGTGACTATCTGTCCTTCTATCAACCTTATTATCAGTCTTTCACCAGCCGCCAGTCTACTAGGCACCATAGCAGCCTTCTCCCTCCAAAGCCACCTGAGGAGGTCCTGCTGCCACCTTTGTTTATATTCCTAATGAAAACAACACACCAAAAGATTAAACAGCCCCAGGACAGTGCAGCAGGGCAAAGACTGGAATGCAGTTTTAGACCTAATTCACTCGATTGTCATTGTCTGAGAGTGTGATGTGCTGTAAAGTGGTGTTGCCATGAACTTAATCTTGAGCTGAGGTTCTTGGGAGACTGTTTCTGCAAAGCTTGGTCACTACATGAAAGCCGAACTCCTTTCCAGGGAATGAGCTTGTTCCAAGAGAGGATAGATATGTGTGGCTGCAGTTTTCTCCAGTCCTGCCCAGCCCCATGGACTCCACAACCGCTTATAAAATAATCACTCAGAAGATCATATTAATTAAACAGCTCGGCCATTAGCTCAGGCCTACCACTGTCTAGCTCTTACACTTAAACTCAGCTCATTTCTGTTAATCTTACTGGTAACTTACATCTTGCTACTCATGGGGTGGGGTGGGGGTGGCAGCATCATCTGACTCAGCCTTCTTCCACCCAGCATTCTCCTCTCTTCTTGTCCTGCCTACATTATCCTTCCTGCCTGGCTACTGGCCAATTAGAATTTTATTTATCAATCAATCATAGCAACATATATTCACAGCAAACAGGACATCCCACAGCAGATATGCTTTTCTCTTTTGTGCCCTCCCTGACTCTTTCAAACTTCTGTTTCTCCTGCCATGGTCCTTCGTTGGTAAATAAGTGGAAAGCTTCATCAGAGAGAGTTCCAAAGGGAGAAAAAGAAAAACAGATTTTGAAAACTTTTTTTTTTTTCAACTTTAAAGATTGCTCTTTATTTGGATAATATTCCCTCATCTACTCTGGTTAGAATGTGTTCATTGTTGTCTTGAGACAAGTCTTTCTGTGTAGAGCAGGCTGGCTTTGAATGTGAGATTCCTCAGTCAGGGGTTTCCCACTCCACCTCTATGCCTGGCTGCAACATTCTCTTCTTTCTGGTTTTTGTAATATGACTGTTGCAACAATGATTTTTTTTCTTTTATCCACAAAAGCTTTACCTACTGGTGCCTCTAGGTTAAGCCCTAGATTTATAGTTAACATTTTACTAATTATCAAATCTGAAGTCTGGAAACAGTAACGGGGGCAAAAATGATAAGTGAGTCTTAACATTGCTTCCGGATTTTTCCGGAAAGAAAACACACTCAGCAACAGAGTGGAGATGTTTTCAAGGACATGACAGGTCTTTTTCACATCAAATAGGTGATAAGTCACCACCTGTGGTGTTTCTTCTCAGCGGTTACATTTCATCCCTCTTTACCCTCGGTGCAGTGGCCGGCCATCACCACCTCAGTACTTGTAGCCCAAAGTTAGTCACCACTGGGGTCAATGTCCAAGAAAGGAGGCTGTTAGATTTGTTGTCCTGCAGTTTTCATCTTATCTGGAGTTGTGATGTACAGATAATGAGCCTAGATCTGACTCGACCAGAAAAACAAGAAGAGTTTCTTACATGTCTTCCAAATTTCAAACTCTCATTTAAATAAGAATAAAACAGCTCCGGGGGTCCTGTGGGAAGCTTCTGTGGTGGATTGTGATTGGCTAGGGTGATGTTTCTCTCTCCTGTCTTTATCATAACACTTGAAACACCCAACCATCTCAGAAAGATAACTGGGGATTTTCGGTCCCAGGAGTCCCATTAGACTGATGCTAGATCTTTTCTCTACCTCATTTATTGTGACACATGGTGAACAGAGAAAGACACACAGTTTTGCAATTACTGGTTATGGAAAGGACTTACTCGTAGTCTGAGTTCAAATATTATTCACAAATATAAAAGTGGCTCGTAATCATGACAAGCAGAAAGGGGCTGTCTAATCTCAATATTCACATGGGTTTCAAAAGTATGGTGATTATTTTCTTGATGCAACACCGTGCCTTGCACATGGAAAATATTAAATAGTATCTTTGAATGATTGAATGAATTCTATTTATGTCAGGTTCATTTACCAATGCAAACCTTAGCCAAAATTGTATTATATAAAATCACCCCTTATTTTCTGTGAGGATGAACCTGTAATACGTCAAATGCTTAAAAGTCTGTAGAGAGACACATAAAACATTACATATTATTTGCACTCCAGATAGTTTTGGAGTGATTTTATTGTCTCACACAAGTAATATATATAGTTGGTAGTCATCTTTATTTTCACCTATAAACAGTGCATAAAAGATAGCAATACAGAAAAGGGAAATTTTGAAGTGAGTTGACAATAGTGTGTCACCCAAGTATCAGCAAGATTTTGTCTTTCCATTTCCTTTTTCCATTCCACATTTTAGGGTCAGCATCTATAGTGACTATAACTCAAAGCAGAATCCATAGACATCTATAGTTACATCACTATCTACCTGTATATCATTGAACTTGTCACTTGGACATTCAGAGAACTGAATAGAAGTCACTTCATGTCAATATCCACCATGGGCCCTTGAGATGCTCTGCTTCCATTAAAAAGCTGAATTCCCCTGTTCCAGACCAGTTCTACGTTGCTGCTAGGCACCAGCCCAGGTGAGGTACCTCATGGAATCACAGCCCTTAACTTTTAGAATCCCAGGTAAAATATTATTGTGGAAACAGTTGTAGAGTTGGAGGAGGAAGACTGAGGTTCTAATTCTTTTTCCTTGTTAAATAAGGCAGTTGGGTAACAATATTATTAGTATTTTTCAAGGTTTATTAATTTTATTTTATGTTCATGAGAGCTTGCTTGCATGCATGTATATGCACCACATGTATACAGTGGCCAAGGAGATCAGAAGACTTATTGCAACAGGTCCCTTAAATTAGAGCTACAGACAGTTGTGAAGTGCCATGTGGTTGCTAGGAACTGACAACTCCAGTCCTCAGCAAGAGCAGACAGTGCTCTTAACCACTGAGCCATCTCTATAGTCCAAACTTGGTGAGTTTGTTTGTTTTTTTTAATCTTCATATTTCTAAGTTTTAAGAAGGACATTTTTTGAACATTAGCTAAAAGAGTAATAAAAAGTAGTGTTTGGGGTTGAATGTGTGTTCCCTAGGTTTGTGTTTTAGAGGTGGGGACCTAGTTTATAGAAATATTGGAAGATTAGAACCATAGAATCTTAAAGATGTGGACCTCAGTGGGAGGAAGCCCAGTTATTGGGGCCATACCTTTGGAGGAGACATGGGGACCCCATTCCCTGAAGTCTCTCTCTGTGTTTGCTGGATTTAATGAGGTAAGAAGCTTTGCTCTGTCATTCACTGTTGATTATTGGAATTCTGCCTTATCACAAACACAAAGCTATAGAGACAGCTAATAATAGACCAAACCCCGTGGGCTCACAAGCCCAAATAGACCTCTCTTCATTTAAAGTTGGTTATTAGTATATAAGTAGTAAGTGAGTCATCCTTCATTTGGTGTCTTTTAAGGTTTCTTTTAGGTTAGTTTTTTTCCATGAAGGACTGGAAAGATGGCTTGGCAGTTAAGGGCATTTGTTGTTCTTGCAGAGGACCCAGGTTCTGTTCCCAGTATTCACATGGGTTCATAACTGCATGTGACTTCAGTTCCAGGGGAATATGATGTTCTCTTCTGGCCTCCATGGGTACTGTACACACATGGTTCACACACACACACACACACACACACACACACACACACACACACACACACATGCACATACTCAGCCAAACACTTATATTATATAAAATAAAAAAGTGAACCTTTTAAAAAAGATGAAATGATTTTAATTTTCTTCCCATATGACTAAATTGTTTGACACATTCTCCATGAAATCTCTCTTATTCCTCATTTAATTTGTGGAACAATTTGCTTGCTTTTCATACATGACTTACAGTTCCCTGTTTTGTATTTTGTACACTAACAGCATATGCATGTTAGTTATCTTCCTCCCAAAGCCTAGATTCTTTATCATTCCCTGCTTAGTTTTGAATCCCATATCCCTGCTGGTCATAGTGTAATACATAGAAGATTCCATATTCATCAAATAATTTATTAAACCATTGCAGAAGGTATTAGCAAGGGATTTCCTAAACTACAATATTCAATTATTCATGTATTCAATCAACAAACACTAACTGAAGGTTTACTGTGCACTGCATGCTGGCTGGGGACTAGAGACACAAAGGTAAATACAGCTGCTGGAATTACCCAGCTCACAAAATAGCAGGCTGATATTTAACTAACAAATTACCAAATGGTGGGATATATCAACAGTGGGGGCATGTTATGTGGATGACAGAAACAATTTTCTAGACTAGTGAATGTTGTTTCCGTGCTAGACATCAAAGGGTCACAGTGTGTATGTGAAGCAGATCTTAGGGAATGTGTGTGAATATGTGTATGAGCGTGTACTGCTCTGTGGCATTTCTGGGAGAGAGTGATATGGGCCTTCAGAGAGGCTGCTCCTGGGATAGGATATGGGCCTTTCTCTAGAGGAGGAGCCTGCAGATGAGGTTGAGGATCAGTTGGGTCAGGGGCAACAGGTGCAGGATGGGTATACGGCGAAAGGTTTTTAAAGAGAGAATTAGTCATTTCTGGATTATTGTTGAATACCACACAGGGAGAGATTCCAGAGGAGGGAAGGCAGACCTCCAATATTTCTGTGAAATTCCAAGTACGTGAAAGAGGTCTGGGACCTGGCTGGTGTTAGAGGTGGGAGAGGGGAGCAGATGGCTGCCCAGCTGCTTGGCACACGGGTTTGCACTTGGATTAACTTGTATGGTTTCTTTATAGAAGGGCATTTACAACTTAATAAGAGTTATGGTCAGACAATTAATAGAGAAGTTCAAAAATTGCACTCACAAGAGGGGATAAGTAATTGGAAAAGAAAGGCATGATACAACTGTATTCTTGTTAATTTCATTCTGGAACAAAGTCCATGGGCTTCTTATTGCTTTGCATGTGTTCAATCTGCCATAATTCAGTTTATACTGTCGGTTTACTTGGAGACATTTTCTCACCATGGAGCTCTAGCTGGCCTGGAGTGTACTCAGAGAGCAGGATGGTTCAGGACTAATAGTCATCCTCCTGTTTCTACCTCCTGAGTTCCGGAATTACAGGTACACATCACCACACTTGCTTCATAATTCAGTCTTGTGGAAAATTCAAATATACACAAAAGTAGAGATTGTATAGTGAGCCCCAATGTACCCATCACACAGTGACAGTCCATCTTGCTTCATGAGCATCTTGCTTACATTATCTTCCATCATTCTTTCTCTTTTCTTTGTGTGTGTGTGTGTGTGTGTGTGTGTGTGTGTGTGTGTGTGTGTGTGTACATGTCTACATATATGTATTCATGCAGAGGAAACCTTTGGGGGTCATTCCTTAGATGTTATTCAACTTTTCTTGAGACTGCATATAACTCAAGTAGGCTAGGCTAGCTGGCCAGCAAGTCCCAGGAATCCTATCTATGCTTTGCCTGCGCTGGGGTAATAAATGTCTGTTACTTACACAGATTCTGAGGACTGAACTTGTGTCCTTGTGCAAACACTTTACTAACTGAGCTATTTCCACATTCCTTTATTACTTTTTAAAAACATGTTTGGAGATTTTATTTATTTTTACTTTATAAATGTTTTGCCTGTATGCATGTCTGTGCATGGTGTGTGTGTCTCTCTCTCTCTCTCTCTCTCTCTCTCTCTCTCTCTCTCTCTCTCTCTCTCTGTGTGTGTGTGTGTGTGTGTGTGTGTGTGTGTGTGTGTGTGTGTGTGCAGTGTTGACAAGAACAGGCAGAGGGCGCCAGATCCCTTGACCAGCAGTTACAGATGGTTTGAGTCACTGTGTGGGTGCTGAGAACTGAACCTAGGTCCACTGGAAGTGTTCTTAACCACTGAGCCATTTCTCTGGCTCAACCCTCTTCTTTTTAATGTCAGCTTTTCACCCTCTCTTCCCTTCCTCCTTCTCCTCACTCCACCCTCCCTCCTTCCCCCTTGGTCTTGACTTTATCTCCTCCCCCATTTTTCTCTTTTGAGACAAGTTCTTCCATAGATCAGGCTGGCTTTGAACTCACATCCACTGAGTCTCAGCTTCCTGGGTGCTGGCATAACAGACATGTGCCACCATGCTTAGCTGTTTTTACTCATCTTTTGAAACTTGTACCTTAGCCTCTAAAGCAGCTGAGGCTGTAAGTAGGCACCCCTGTGCTCGATCCCTTCACTCTGTTGAAGCAAATCCTGAGTGCCACACATTTCATCTCCAAGGCTTCATCAGAGTCCCTGATGAAGAGTCATTCAAAATAATGGTGTAACCGCAACCGTATCTGGACACCAACAGTTCCTTGATAACATTCAAAAGTTAATAGCAGTTCTTTTGTCATGCATCCAGGAAATGCAGAAACCACTAAATATCTCTTAAAGGTCATGGTTATATTTTTAACTGTTCATTTGAATTTGGACCCAAATAAGGCAAGCACATTATAACTGCCTAATGTTGTCTTTGTGAGTCTCACTTTACTGTGTTCTCCTGACATTTATTTGGTTAGGAAACACCCATGTGGACTTGGGAAGATGCAGCCCCATGGTGTGCGGATAATGGGTTCCTGTGCTCTTGGTACTTCCTGCAAGTCAGTAGTTGGATCCTAGGGATTAGATTGGATCTGATCAGATGCTGGCGGAGGTGGGGGTGGGGGGAGAAGGGGCGGAGGGAGGGACGATGGTGCTTTTGAGCAAGATTTCTTCCTAAACGAAGTTGCTTTCATTACCTAGGACACTTGGAACTTCCTGTGTGTCATTTTGTCACTAAACACACAATGCCTAGGTCTTCACAGATATATTATAATTTTAAAAGTTTGTATGTAAGCACGGTTTGAGTGGGTATTCCAAACCACCACAATTTATTGAGAAAGAATATGTGAGTGCCACCTGAGATTAATAACAGCAGCAACAAACAACTTTTTAAGAAACCATGAATGCAAATAACCCCTAACGACCCCATCAAAGGCTCCTATCATTTATCCAAATTATATGCCATGGATCAGCAAGCACCTTGACAAGGAAACTTCTTTCTATGTGACATAAATCACCACTCGCTACCTTACTTAAAAACTGGATGATGATAACAGCCCTGTGACTCCATAAATTTGAGTTTCTAATATTATGCAGGAGAACATAAAACCTGTTTATGCATTATAATGCAGCAATGATGTATCTTATCACAATCATTGGCATAACTAAATTACTAACTTGCCAATGGCATGCATAATGACAAGTTTGCAAAGGGCTTGGAATTTTAACGTTTGATTTCACCTGGAACGCCAATCCCTGCAGCAATTAAAGAGAAAACCACACATATCAAAGCAACAAATCTCTTTAACTGAGTAAGACGCAGTTTTCAGCAGGGAGAGTTTTTAAACACCCTTGGAGGCCATAGCAAAACTAAAACCCTGCCAATTTGCATATCAGTGTAGTTTTTAAAGTCCTGCATGAAATGATTTGCTTTTTCTTCCTTAAAATTAGGAGTAATAGAAAGTGAATGTCATCATCAACAAGATGTAACTATCAACTGCGCCACATGATTCCCCCCCCCCCCCATTGTTGGCTACTTCCACAGAAGTGAAAATGAGAAGGGCTGGGGTGTAGATCTCCTCAGGAGTTGGCCAACCTTCTGTAAAATCCATACACTGAATCTATTTTACACTTTGTAGGCCATTTGAACTAAGTCATAGCTACTCATGCTGTAGTTGTAGCAGGAGGTATCCTTAGGAAATATGCAAACGGACAAGCATTGCTGTGTTCCAATAAAACTTTATTTATAAAGACAGTGGATTAGGCAGCCTGTGAGTCAGCTTGCTGACCTGGGCAATTCAAGGCAAGTACTTCTGTCTATTAAAGAAGGTTTCCCGTTCTTTTCTTCGTCTCCAAATAATCGAAGCTGGCAGCCTATACTAATTGAGTTCAACAGAAGGTAACTAAATTCTGCCCTCCATCTGATGTGTGTAGACATAAGTTTTGTTATAGTCTTAAAGCAAGTCTTTTGAGAAAGCCAGCCACCTGTCTGAGTTTATTAGAACTAATGAGGGATAAGGATGGACTGTCCTATGTGGAACAAAAGAAATCTTCCAGAAGGAAGTTTGGCACTTGAAGGCGGCTTTGTGTCCACCACCCTTGGTTTTATAGATGGACCACTTCAAAGCTAAAGAGCCACTGGAGTAGGGAGGGGAACACAAGGGAGGGAGCAGGGAGACTTGTCATTGAGAAATTAATCATTAATTGTGACATTAAACATGGACTTTGTATTCCCTCTGCTTCAAAATACAACAATAACAGCAAAAAAAAAAAAAAAACCCAAAAACCCGTATACTCATTGAAACTTTGCACCCAGAAGCAGCTGTTTAAGCTGTCTGTCGACTGAGATTTTCAATGTGTTCAGTGTCTCTCCCTCTTGTTTGCAATTAATTTCTGCCATAACATGGATGATCCGATCCCATAAAATAGTGTTTACAGACTTTCTAATATCACATTTCTAATGTATCTTAACAAATGCAAATGACAGTTACAAAGAGATAATTCCCCCAAACCAGGCATTTAACATTTTTGTAAGATGGACGGTTGGCATCAGAAGAATCAGGCAGAAGCTGTGTCTAAGAGGCTTTTTTTACTGGATTTGAAAAATTCACAGTGGCGTACACTGAGGATTCAGTGGGTGGACATGCAAAGGATGCATTTCCTTTCATAATTAGTTGTGATTAACCCAAACTGGGTGATTTATATGCAACTCATTATTGTAAAGCTATTGTTTATGGGTTAGCTAAAACATTTCTTCTACATTTAGACTTGTTTCCAGAGGACATTTCTAGGAATGTTGTCCAAACTGTTTCTCTAATGTGGCAAATATAACTGGCAAACATCAACAAACCATCTAACCCTGGCCTTCTGTTTTCCCGAGGCCTCCGAAATGTCAAGCATTAGAGACCACTCTACAGTACACAGCAGTTTTGTTCTGGCTTATGCTGAAACACAACTTAGGAGACACAAGGAAAGCTCTCAACACCATGCCTTTCCTCCTCAAGGAGGCTTGACTTCCTAAGCTTGACATTTGAAAGCTTCAAGATTGACGACCCAGATAAACGATCCCTTTTTTATCCAGAAGGAAGAAAAGGAATCAGTAAACAAGTCAGCAACTGCTGTTTATGAAATGTGCTAATGATCCTCCCAAGGAGTGACAGATGAGGGAGTGACAGGTCTCTGTGGCGGCAACAGTGAAGTACAGTGGTTTTGGCATTTAAATCCTGAACTACAGTGTTTTTGTAATAGAGGAAAAAAAATTCAAATTACTTAGTCATGAACAAGTGTGCATTTGTTAATTATACTTATGTTCTCACAAACATGATTCTTTAAACTACAGCACAGCATTGAATTTGGCTTTGAAAACTGTTTTTATTTAGCAAGGAAGTTTCAACCATGTATGTGTTCCTGGAGTCCCATCTTGCTTGTGAGAATCTGCTTTCATAGCACCTCTACTTGTTCTGGGCAAACGTCTGCCTCCCCCTGCTCATTTGCATGGTCTTAGGTTTGATGACCTTCACATCCATGAGCTCATAAATGATCTTCTTCAGCTCTAGAATGAAAAAGAGGCAGGGCACTAGGGTTTTCTAAAAAATTCCTGACAAGGACCCTGCTAATAAAGTGCAGATTCCACAATACATACTAAGTAAGACATTCTGGTCAGTCTTACAAAGAAAACTGGCTCATAAACATAGAACGTATTGTTTCATGGGAGCACATGTGTTAATATTTTAAATTAAAGATGCAGCACAGCTTTTTGTAGTGCATTAAGGCCTTTCTGGAAAAATATCTACATGGTAATAATACTAGGAAGGAGCTGTCATTTTGATGTTTTTTGACTAAATATCTGTTGTTCCGACTGCTTTTGTTTGAGGCAGGATCTTGCCATGTCACCAGGGCTGGCTTTGATCTCCAGATACTCTCATGTCTACTTACCAAGTAGAGGAAATTCCAGGTGTGTGCCAGTTTACCCAGCTGCACCTATTTCTTTTATATGTGAGTATGGAGTGTCCAGGTATACAAGTCAATAATCGCCACCGTGGTCAAGCATTTCCTCCTTGACCATGCTGTTGTACAACAGGGAGGAAGTGAAGTTTTGATTCAGAAAATCCCCCTAAGTCCCCCAGAAAGGATTTCTGAAGTAATATCAACAAGTTCTTGCAGATCCAGAGCAAGCCGACCACAGCGGAGGCAGCAGGATCCTTTCATGATGTTCCGTATGACTGAGTTTTAGTTGGAGGCTATTAGCTGAGGATTATAGTTGAGGATCTGCCAGACAAAATGACAGTGAAAATACCATGGGGAACACGCCCCCCCATGCCTTCTGCCTATGGTCTGGATATTACCAAGCAGATGTGCCTGTGCATCACAGTGTCCCTCAAATTTTCTGAGTATTTTAAAGGAGCATCTGCACAAAGGAATGCTTTGTGCTGGAACCAGTTGCTGGGAAAAGAAGAATTACAGGCGATTTAAAAAAAATAATGAAGATCTAAGAGGGAGATAAGACAGCGATTGGGAGAATGACAAGCTGTAGTCAAATGAGGTCTCTGATGCTGTTCATGGAAACTGGACCAGCTGAACTTTCCCCCAGAATAGTCTTAGGTTATCAATAGATAGGATGTGTTGTTATATGCTTTACATAATTAGCTTGGGGATTTTTGTAGATAAGTAGATGGATTACTCTTTTTTTTTTTTTTTTTTTTGCTAAAAACCAAAACAACAAAACTATGTTGAATTTCATGGAAAAGGGCATTTATTTTGAATGTATTCAGCGGGCCAAGTTTCCAGTTTTTACTGTGGAATCCCACCCTCTTTTCATCAGGAAACAGCTGCATTGCTTCTCAGAACTTGAAAGTAAGACCCTATCGCTGTGGAGGACACACACTTCACACAAAGGACTTGGAGGAGTTGAGCTGGAACTGATGTGGAAGTACATTCCAGAGGTCTAGCTCTCATAGCAGCATTAGGTGCAATGCAAGCTATCAAGGGAGAAGAGTTAAGTTATTGAGAGGCCTAGGAATCTTTAAGTTCTGTGGACTGCAATAACGACTGGTCTGGCAAATCTGCACAGTGCTGCAATAGTGGCATTTTTGTTTGGGGGGCAACCAATGACTCTGTAATGAACATGAGGCCCGCTCTGAGGGAGGGGATTCTTGCCTGGTACTGTAAACCTACCCAATGTTCCTGGAGACGTCATGAACTCCCAAGGATACTCTAGTACTGTCAATAAACTGACATAATTCCTAATGTCATTCTAAATACTTATCCTCATACCTGCAGATAATTGTAGCTCTTAACAGCTCTCATCAAAGACACTTTTTTTTTTTCAGCCAGAGACCATTATAAAAGCCACAACTCGTCAACACACAGAAAACAGCAGGCAGTGCGTGCCTATGCACAACCAGTACAATGGAAACCCTATACCTAAAACATAGGTGATGTCTCAGAAGAGGGAGTAGAAAGATTGTGAGCCGGAGGATAAGACTAGATAATGTTTTCTATACAATGAAAGCAAAATTCTACCCTTGGAATCTCAACATTATACTTACCTTAAAAAAAATCTCCTCATAATGCCAATGCCAATTGACATGTCAATGTGGATGCGTAAACTCTCATAAAGCTTCACTCCTAGATAAGATAGGGAGACTCACTTTCCCTAGGAATAAGCTCCCTGATAGGTTATCCCAAGTGATCAGTCCTAAACACATGAATGTATGAGCAACACTAAATGGATTCAGCCGGCTATCTTTAAATGTAACATATATACATATAGATGGAACATTAATAATATGGAGGAAGAGGCCGTAGATTTGGGGGGAAGTAAAGGGGCACAGGAGGAGCTGGAGCAGGTGCTGATGGAAATGAAATAAATACAATACTCATGCATCAAATTCTCAAGAAAAACTTAAATTGAAACAAATAGATGCCTCCTCCTCCCCCAGCTTTCCCAACATCAGATGCATTCTGCTCCTGCTTCATCCTAGACATTTTCTCATCCATGCCATAATGATTTTCCTCATTTCAAAATTATAGGCTGTTTTTTCCTTCCATGGTCCCCTATCTTTACACATTTAGGTTCATGTTCTATTGCTGATCTGGACTCCCAGCCTAAATGGCAAATTAATTTTGATTTTATAAAAATCTTGAATGAATTTTTTTTTTGAGACAGGGTTTCTCCATGTAGTTTTGGTTCCTGTCCTGGAACTCACTCTGTAGACCAGGCTGGCCTTAGACTCACAGAGATCTGCCTGCCTCTGCCTCCTGAGTGCTGGGACTAAAGGCGTGCACTACCGCCACCCAGCTTCTTGTATGAATTTTTGAACTTGATTTTTTTCACTTGGTATTTCAGTTACTAGATTCATATACATTATTATGAGGAGTGTTACATTGCTCAGTGTAACTGATGAATGCATTTTATTATTTGAATATATCACATTCATTTAGTCACTTTGTTTCCAGTTTAGTAATTACAAATAATCCTGCAATAGGACATAGTGTACAGCTTTTTGACAGTGTATCTTTGTGCTTCTGTTTGTATATTTCTTTATTTTTTGTTTTACCTTCTGTAAAAGTATTTGCTGTTTCTCATATTGAAATTATCCATGAAACTTTATTCATTGTCATATTTTTCTACTTGATTATGGGTCCTATTTCTTTGATTAATTTGTACCTAGTGCCTTAATTATTTTTCCTGTTGCTATGACAAAGTGCCCTGAGAAAAGTTGCTTAGAGAATAAAGGATTTAGTCCGGCTCACAGTAAAGCTAAGGCAGTAGGTGTTGGAGCAGCTGGTCATGTGACTTACACAGTCAGGAAGCAAAGAGCATGAATGTGTGGCAGTCCTCAGCTTGCTTTCCCCATTTTGTATAGTCTGAGGTCCTTGTTCAGAGAATGATCCTGCTCACAGTTAAAATGTATCCATGTCACCATTGAACCTGCTCAACATAACACCTTACATGCATGTCCAAGGGCCCATCTTCTAGGTGATACCTGTCAAATTGACAGTTAATATAGACCATCACACCTAATAAGTTTTGACTTTATAGTGGACATAGCAAACAAAGCAGTCACATCATTCCATAGGACTTAGTCCTCCACTAGTGTGCCAACAGAGAGCTATGGGGCATAGTGATCTATTGGTTTAAATATTAAAGCAACTCCATGTAGTTAAAAGGGAGGTTTATTTTGTGGGGTAACTTACAATTGAAGGGATAGGTAACAGGGTCTGGGAAAGGTGAAGCACAGTCCAGCAGTGTGCTCTGGAGAACTCTGATTGTTCTACCTCCAATGTCCAGTATCCAGGAACCAAGACAGCTGGCCCATCTTGATCTCAGGTCTTCAGGGGTCCTCTCTCCGCTCTGTCTTATAGGCATGACAGTTACTGGAAGCCTCAGTGGGGGGTGGCACTTCCAGATCAAAGCTGGACTGGCTACCCACTACAGCGGTCATATCTTACATGGCCAGAGACTGAGATGAGTTGCCCCTGAGTGGTAGTGTTGGTACAGTTCACTCTTCACCCTGCTGGCTGTTCTTCTTTGGCTGTGATCAAGTTAGTCAATCTTTTCTTCACTTGGATGAGACACTGAGATAACTTAGGTGAAGAAGCATCTGTTTCAGCTCATAGTTTCAGAAGTGTGTTCCTAGGTCTGGTAAAGCAGAAGCATCATAGCATTGGAAGCATTTGGCAGGGAAGGCTTCTCCCCTCTAGACAGCCAGGATGCAGAGAGGCAATGGATGAAGACAAGATATACCCTTCAAAGGCATGCCCCAGAGGTTCAATTTCTTCCAATATGAATAAGTTGGGGCTCATCAACAGATGATGTAGCACCCTCATGATCCAGTCAGCTCTCAGCAGAGTCAGCAGCTAGGAATGAAACAGCACATGAGCCTCTTGGCTACATTTCATAGTCAAAGCACAGCAGTAATTCTCATGGTATTTGACTGGTAGTTCATCAGTAATCATCCTCATTCCTAAAAGATCGTGAAAGTTCCAGATCTGTGTCTTGAAAGCTTCCAGATGAGCTTGGCAGCCACCTTCCCCAGGCATCTTCAAGAACTGATCAAGAAGCCAGGCAGTGGTAATGCATGCCTTTAATCCCAGCACTTGGGAGGAAGAGACAGGCAGATCTCTGTGAGTTCGAGGGCAGCCTGGTCTACAGAGTGAGACACAGGACAGCCAAGGCCACACAGAGAAACCCTGTCTCAAAAGAACTAGCCAAGAGTCTTAAAGGAAATTAGCAAATGTCTTACTCATGGGGTTGAGGGGGATCTCTTTCTTGACAGGTGAACGTATTGAATACTGGGAGGTGGCGGGAGATCTTACCTTGACTTTTAGGAATGCCTGGCTTAGATTGACAGCCTATTGTAGAACCTCACAAATGTTCCAGGAGGTGGAACATCAGGACATTAGGCTCTCCAGGCTTCTGACATGTCCTGTATCTTTCTGCTGTAGCTAAATGTTTTTCTGGTTTTTCTTTTCCACCGTAATGACCTGGGACTGGACCAACCTCTATGTGTTACTGGCCTAGACTCAGCAAATGTCCCTAAGGGACAAAAACGGCTGCTTATGACCAGTTCCTCTCCAAAGTTTTCTGCCTACCTGGAGTTTTAGTTTTTGTCTACTTTATTGTTTTCAAAGTTCTCTGTTATAATACAGGACATATTATTATTATTTTTTAATTTATCTTTCTTTTTCTGCTTTTGCAGTAGTAGCACTAGCCTTTCACAACTGCTACATCTCAGAATCTGAGATTGTCAATAAATTTAATTATACCTCCTATTATATAATTATTTATATTTTATAAAGTAAATACTGTCTCAGTGTGTGTTTTCAAGTAAATTCTATGTATTAAACATGATAAGCATCAGACTTTCTAGATTGGAAAACTAAGTTACGATAAATTGTCTTTTACAAAAAGATTGATCTGCTCAGGGGCAGAGAATGACCTTGTGCCATTTACTTCTCTAAAGTATAGTGTTACTGGCAGCACACCACACTTTTTAAAAATAATTTTTATTTTTTGACTGATAATTAAGAGTCATCTACATTCACTGTTTATCACAATTATTTTAACGGTCATAAACACAGGGGTTGACATTTACAGACCACTCACTGACATTGTGTATGTGTGTGTGTGTGTGTGTGTGTGTGTGTGTGTGTGTGTGCATGTGTATGTGTGTTTGTGTGTGCATGTAATTGTATGTGTGCATGTATGTGTATGTGTGCTTCCTAGCTAAATAACCAATAGCTAGGCAAGATTTTCGGGACAGAGAGAATGCTGGGAAGAAAAGGGCAGAGTTGTCAGCCAGATGGAGAAGAAGCAAGACACACAGGAGGACAGGTAAATGCCAAGAGTCATGTAGCAATATGTAGATGAATAGAGATAGGTTAATTTAAGTTATAAGAGCTAGTTGGACATGCCTAAGCTATCAGCCAAGATTTCATAGTTAATAATAAGTCTCCATGTCATGATTTGAGAGTTGGTTGGTGGGACAGAAAAATCTGACTACAGGGGTGTGTTCCTGTGTATGTTTTTTTATGATGTAGGGATCTATATTTTGTCTATGTGTGAGCATGTTTATGAGTAAAGATATACCTATACATGCACCATGGTGCTCTTTTTTTTTTTTTTTTTTTTTTGAGACCAGATATCTTACTATATGTGCTGTGTATGCCAGACTAGCTTGTCTGAAAGCTTCTAGGGTATTTTAATTTCTTTTCCTGTTACTATGATAAAATGTTCCATGCATGCAACCTAAATGTGAAAGGTTGATTTTTATCTCATGATTTCCAGGCTCAGTGAATCATGGTGGGGAAGTTAGGCCACTACAAGCAGCTGGTCACATAATGTCATTAGTAAGAAGAGAACAATAACTCCATGCATGCTAGTATTCAGCTCACATTCTCTGCCCTTATATAGTACAAGATCCCCTTAATTAGGAATAGTGCCACCTGCAGTTAGCAGATCTCCCCACTTCAGTTAATGTACTTGACCTAATCCCCCATAAATAAGCCAGAGCTCTATCTCCCAGGTGACTCCAAAGTCTGCCAAGTTTGACAGTTAACAGTAACCATCACATGTGGATAACCCTGTTTCCATCTTCCATCTCCCAGCAGAAGCTCTGGCATTACAGACATACTGAACTACTATCTCTAGCCTTCTGTGAGTTTTGCAGATCTGAATTTAAGTCCTCATGCTTTTGTGGCAAGAGCTTTATCCACTGAGCCATCTCTTCAGTCTTTTTTCATCTTATATTTCTATTGTGATGTAAGTACATTGAAAACTTGGAAAGCCATACACATAACAGAACACTGAAAATTTTAATCCTGTTTCCCCAAATTGTCCCGGTTTTACTCTCAAGGGGCATTCCTGGATTGTCATCTTATACCTTAAACCGTTGATTTAGAAGGGATTCTCTTGTTGTTCATAGAGGGAACTGAATATTCCTGGGAAAACATATCTAGTTTCTTATACAATGGCGGGGATGAAATTTCTGTGGGAGAGAAGCAGGTTGTAATAAGTAAGCTACAAAAATGAATTTAAAAAGACAAAGTAATGTATAATGTAGAAATAACATCATGTCTCAGAATATAGACAGAAGTTCAGAATACCTGTGAGCAGTGGGCTTTCCAGAGAATGACATGGTGAGGGGTCACTTGACCACAACTCTGTAGATGTTATTGGTGGAAGAAGGCTGTTATGTTGGAAGACTGTCTAGCCTAAGGGAAGAAAATCATAAACCTGAAATCCAGATTGTGACTGAGGGTGTATTTGTTGGGTGTGGAGCTCTCACTAGGATTAATGTGAGCATACAGCTCTTTGGTTTGACACTGTCACGAGTGTTCGCTCTTGCCAACTGTTCATTGATGTGCTTCTGTCTCTCTAGAAAACATGTTATCTTGTACCCCTTGACTAGTCAAATCATTTTACTTATAGATGAGGTCCTGTGCCCAGAACCAGACAGCTTAATGAAACATGTCCATCTCATCATTAGCTTCTTGAAGTACCTCCTCAAATTAATTCACAACCTGTTAATAATTAGTTCACCCACTGGCATTTCACTGCACCATATTCTCCTGTTTTTATACTTTTGTCCACTAGTATGTGCCCCTTCTTTCCTTTTCCCATAAAAGAACAGACATTTTAGCCTTAGCCCATTGATCTAAGGCCAGGGGGTAGTCAACATGGAACAGATTTTTTTTTTTACCCTAGCTACAATGATTAACTTCCTACAAATATTAGTTAAGATAGTACAACGTATTTTTTGAGATCATGTGAGCTATGTTTAGCATATTCCAGCCAAAGTCAGGACACCGAAGAGAAAATCCCTACATTGGCAGAGAGGTTGGCCATGATGGCTATGTTTTCCCTTCTCATCTTGGACATATAAATCCTGCAGTCCGTCTGTAGAATCTTACAGGTAGAGGCTGCTGTTTTCATGCCTGTATCAGAATCCATGCTGGGTTCCAGACCTAGAGCTGCATAACTCAAGTTCTGTGTCTAGTTCAGCATCACTAAATAAAGGTACTAGTGCAAGCACATGTCTAATATGAATGCAAATCGTGTTTATTGTATAATGAAGTATTTCAGAGGCCGTTAGAGGGGGAGAGCCATAGACTGCAACCGCAGAGTGTGAGAGTTAAAACTGAAAGAGGAAGTTTTGATAACTGAAAGTGAAAGGACTGGAAGAGAGCTTGGTATCTCTGGCTAAAGCTGTTCGTCAAAGGGAGCCTCTCTTTGAAATCGTCTAGAGATTAGAGCTCTATCCAGAGTGATCAGAAGTAGTAAGTATCCCGGGAGATTGTCTTGATAAAAGTAAACAATGGTGGATTATAGAAAGAGGCTGAAACCTTCAAACTGAATATAAGAGAATTCTGTGAAGAGATATTAGATATATTTACATATAAACCATAGAGTGGAAAATTAAACATTATGTGCCCATTCTTGTGCTTGTTCTTATAAAATAGAGAAACAAATCACTTTTTGTTCCTTTGCAGAACTGTCAGTTAATGAAATTCTTGGAAGTCCATAGCCTTACACACTGTGGTGAGGCTGACAGACGTTTCCAAGATCTCATTTGTTTAAATAAAATAATGCGAGAACACTTGGTATCCTTTGCAAACTCTCTGTATTTGGAAGTAGTAACTCACTGGACACAGAATTTCAGTTGGTGTTTCTGTGACTGATGTGACACATTGCATGGAAAAATAGGAGACAATACTAACCTTTTTATTTTTATTTTTTATTTTTTTGAGACAGGGTTTCTCTGTAGCTTTGCACCTTTCCTGGACTAGCTCTGTAAACCACGCTGGCCTCGAACTCACAGAGATCCACCTGCCTCTGCCTCCTGAGTACTGGGATTATAGACATGTGCCACCACCACCTGGCCAAACCTTATATTTTTAGGGCTTCTGTAAGTCAAAGGTTATTGAATGTCGTATACAATTCTGAATGACTCACCTATTTCTTTTAAAGGAAACAATAGCATTCTTTAAAGGAAAGAGCACATTGACTCACAAAACAGCCATTTCTTTTGCTATGTAACTGTAAGTATCAACAAATTTCATCCTAGCACCTTCCTACAAAAAAGAACGTCAGGCTGTGAGAAATAGTCCGATAAAGTAGGCTTAGGTTGGTGTCACAGCTGCGAGTTCATTGCCAGATTTAAAGCCATGAAGATCAACTCCTTTGTTTTCCAAGGGATTTATAGTTTTAGCTCTTTGATTTAGATTTGGTCCATTCTGACTTAATTTTTGTGTGTGGCGTAGGGCAGGTCTCTGACTTCATTCTCTTGTGCATAAATATTCAGTTGTATTTTAGTCTTTAGGGCAAGAAAACTAAAGCCATTCACTTCCTAAAACACTATAGTTAGGACTGTTATATGATGATAAACACTTGTATAAAGTAGGTTTGGTTTATAAATGTTAGTAATTAAGTGTACTTTAGTTGGCTTGAGAGGTTAGTGCAATTTAGGATGGGTATTAAGTTAATGTATTACTTGATAATTGTTTCTTAAAACGAGATTATTGCTGAGGCAGAGCATGTTGGAGAGTGGGTTGGGTTGTTACATGCTGCTGCATGACACTCGGAATTACTGAACACTCAATTTGGTTTTCTTATCTATGAGGTGAAGTCACTAGTTCCTGTCTCATATGATATGTTATGATGGTTAACTGGAGTAAGATATACAAAATGGCCTGGAGGGTCAATAAATATTGATATAGATTGTAATCAACTTGGCTCCAAAGGAAATTGATTTTTGTGATGTACATCTTCAAATATTCTCCTTTGGATCTGCCTCATTTAGGTGTAATGTACACTGTACACACACTGTCAAGATGCACATATTTAAATTATCCAGCTTGATTCATTGTGACAGACACAAGGCACCACCATATAAGCGTGAAGTTACTCCCTAGCCACAAAACGTCCTCTTGTCTTCCCCAAGCCCCTCCCTGGCAGATCCTCTTTGCTCCTTGACCCTCCCCTCTTCTGAGGAACCACTGATTTGTGAACGTGAGTGTATTTTAGCATTTTACAGAGTTTTATGTCATTAGAATGAGCAAGAACATACTGTGTTTTGTTTAATTCCTTTCACGTAATACAGTGATTGCAAAGTTAATACTTGCTGACTGTATTAGGTACTTTTTGGTGCTGTGATTCAAATTCCATGACCCTTGTGGAAGGGTGAATTTGTTGGGGTTTACAGTTCCAGAGAGTAAGTCTGAAATGGCAGGGAAGACTTGGCAGCCGGTGGCTGGAGCAGAAAGCCCAAAGCTCTTATCTTCAACAACAAACAGGGAGAGTTAACTGGAAATGGGGCAAGGCACACTCTCAAAGCCAGTGACTACTTCCTCTAGCAAGCTTCCCATTCTAAGTATTCCAAAACCTCCCCAAACAATCCTACCAACCAGAAGTCAAGAGGTCAAATATGTGAGCCCGTGGGAGCCAGTTCTCATTCAAACCACCAGCAAACAGATCAGTCATTCACTAAGTTTTTTTCTGTGTTATATTCCATTTCATGGGAATGCCACTGATGATCTACCAAACCACTGGTGGACATTTGCTTACCCTCCATTTTGGGGGATCTTACTGAAAATAAGGATGCGATGAATATTGGTGTGTAGATCTTTATATGAACCTGTGGTTTTATTTCTTGTTGAGAAATTCCTAGAGTTGAATGGTTAGATATATGAACTTCTTAAGAAACTGAAAAAAGAAAGCCTTTCAAAGTAGTAGAAACATTTACATCCCCATGTGTGAATTTCAGCTCCTCTGCATGCTTGCCATCAGTTGAAATGGCCAATCTTTTCAATTTTGTCCATATTGATCGGCATGTAAAACTCTCGCATTGTGGTTTTAATGTATAAACTACAGCATTTTCCTAATTACTAATGATGTTTTTATCCATATACTTATACGTCACCTACACATTTTTGATGAAGTATCTGCGGGAAGCTTTTGTAATTTTTTTCAGCTGCTCACTTTCTTGTTGGGCTTTTAGAATTCTTTACATAGTCTAGATATGAGTCTTCCATCTGACACAGATCTTGCAAATATTTTTGTCCCCCTTTTAGGCTTGTTTTGATATTTAATCATTCGTCTCTTTCCAAAAGGTCAAAGTTTTTTATTTCAGTATGATCATATCAGTCAGTGTGTACATGGATGTGTTTTCTGGTGTGTCGTATAAGAAATTTTTGTGTAAAGTAAGCCAGATGGTGGTGGCACATGCTTTTAATCCCAGCACTCAGAAGGCAGAGATAAGTGGATCTCTGAGTTCAAGTCCAGCCTTGTTCGAGGCCAACCTGGTCTACAGAGCAAATTCCAGGATAGTCAAGTATACATGAGAAACCATGCCTCAAAAAACCAAGCAAACAAAAACATCCCCCCAAACCAAATGAACAAACAATCCCCTCTTCCCCTCCCCCCCCCAAAAAAAAGCCAACAACGAATTTTTGTCTAAAGTTTCAAGTATTTTTCCACATGTGCTTCTTCTAGAAGTTTTATAAGTTTTAGTTTTCTACTTAGATCTCTATTACTTTATGTTAATTTTTAATATGGCACAATATATTGAGTAAAGTTGTTTAATTGCGTGTGCATTACTACTTGTTCCAACACTGTTTATTATAAAGACCTTTCTCTACTAAGTTGCTTTCACATCTTCCTTCTAAAACAGTGGTCCATGGTTGTCTGGTTTTGCTTTCTACTCTGCTCCACTGGTCTACATACCTACCCTGATGTCAGTAGCATCCTCTTTCACAATGTAATATCTGAGCAGTTTGGAGATTTCTCTCATTTGTCATTTGCTGTGCAGGTGTTTATCCTGGAGTGTTTTGTACTTTTTAATATTTTATTTATTAGACTTCAGCTCCCAACTGTTTATTATCAGCATATAGGACTATAATTGGTTTTGCATACTGATCATGGTTTATTTTTTTTTTTTAATTTTTTTTTTTAAACCTCTCTAAAAGCATTTTAGTTCTTTCTTCTTTTTTTTCCTTTGGTAATTTCCATTGAGTTTTTTTTTTTTTTCACATAAACAATTTTGTCGTCCATAAGTGATTTTCCTTCCTGCTTTTTAGTTAGATGTATTTCCTTTCTGACTTTTGTATTATTGCAGTAGCTGGCACTTCTGGTGCAATGTTAAACAGAAGTGATGGGGGCGAAGAACTGCGTCTCCTGTCTTGGACTTGGTGTTTACTGAGCTTTGCAACTTGCGGCTTTATGCTTTGTTACACGTGGAATTATTTGGCCCATCATTTGCTCATTTTTCAGCGGTTCCCTTTTCTCTCTTGTTTCCATTTTGGGGACCTATTATGGTACTTTGTGCTTCTTTCCTTCAAGATTATTCTTCTGAAAGGCTGTCCATTGTCATTTCCTGGACTTTTCACTCCCCAGTCCCTGCTCCTGCAATCTTCTAATAGTCCACCCAGGGCTTTGGATTCGTGGTGTTTCCGAGCACGATTCACATGAACACATTTGGACTCTTGTGTGAGAGTCAACTATTCCTGACAATCTTCTCATAACTTCTCCAACGGTCTCACCACTTGTCCCTAGTCTGGCGAGGGCTCTCTGAGCAGCTCTCTCTCCGTGTAGTACTTGCATTTGTGTCAAGAGTGAATCTGGAAGGATGATACGCACTTTTCCAAGCTGCGTTTTATAAGCAAATTTTGTATTTTTCTATGGGAAGGAAAAATGTTTTAGGGTATGAAGAACATGTGGACTCTGCTGCAACTATTCGACTTTGTCGTAGTAGCCTGATCACACTGCAATACATTACCTGAAGTGCTAAGTAGCAAATCATTTAATGCTGGCAATGTATAAGTGAATGGGCGTGGTTGTGTATCAATAGAAGTTCTACATAAAAATAGGTGGTGGGCTAGATTGGGCTTATGGGCCTTAATTAGGGAATGACAGTGGATTGTGCTGTGCTGTGTGTATGTGTGTGTGTGTGTGTGTGTGTGTGTGTGTGTGTGTGTGTGTGTATGAATATATGCATGTGGCCACAGTTAAGTGTGTGCATGTGTGCATGCGCGTGTGAGCGCACACGCACACACACACACACACACACACACACATTCACTCACTCATGTTTTGTTACTATGCCTCATTTGAGACATCTTCATTCCAAATTCAGAGCAGAAACAAGTGTGTACAGCTACCGAAACTTTTCATCTTTTCATACTGGTGTACACTGATACTTGCTTTCATCAATTTTTTGCTTCTGCTTTTGAAATGCTAAGTAGAGAATCATTTAATGCTGACATTTCAGCTAATTGCTCTTTAATGTACATTTGACATATGAGGCAACATATTGCAATCTAAAAATAATTAAGATAAATCATTTGCTTGTGTTTCTGTGCGAGAGACAAATCGTTTTTCATCTCTGTCTCTCCCTCCAAGCATCTGAAACAAGGATGTCTTGAAGACAAAAATGATGATGATGCAGTGTCTGCTCCCCACTGGGTGGTGCCGTGTTAATGTGAGCAGTGTGCTGGTGGCAGCAGCAGCTCCCCAAATTTCTTCTCCGTCACGGACGAGCTCCCCAGATGGGCTTGCATTCCAGGATCTGTGTTTTTTAATTCCTCTAACACACCTTGGCAGGCTGCCAGCCTTCGATGAAGGATTGGATTCTGTCTTTCCCTTTTACAGAACCCCCCGAGAGGCCTTCCTTCTTCAACTTTGAAAAGACTGGCTCCAACCAGCAGATCCAGCAAGTGGTCCCATTGGTGAGCTGAGTATCTTGGGAATTGTGCTACACAAATAGGTCGTAGTCGACTAAACACTATGTGCAAATTGATTTTTTTTTCCCTTTGGGGGAAAGAGCAACCCTTTGGTTTTTTTTTTTTTTCCCCTAGAGGGATTATACCACAGGCTAACAACTGTCACATAAAGGCACCGTCCATTTCTGAGTAGAATGGATCATTTGTTTTTTCCAGGCACTTCATTTTCAGTTATAAAGTTAGCTGATCGTATTTCAAAAGCTGTTGTAATGTATGTTCTTTGAAGGAAACGTTTTCTCCACTGGTTTTAAGCTAGTGGAGGTTTCAGCTTTATTCTGGGCTAAGTCGTATTTTGAAACTGAAGGGATCAGTTGTTTTATACGAAGACACTTTGTTAATTTGGGACCAATTTTAATAGAATGCACACAGTTTTTCTACACTGTATACTTTCATGAAAATAAATGAATTTTATAAACACATGTTGTATGTTTACTTAATTAGATTAATATTTACTTAATACATTATGTATATACGTGTGTGTTTTCTTATGACAAAGTAAGCTAATAGTTGGAATTATGGTGTCTTTGTTTTTAGAAGAATGCTTATTTATTTATTCTATTGTATAGGTATTTTGCATGAATGATTGTGTGTGCACAATGTGTATGCAATGCCACGGAGTGTAGAAGAGGACATCAGATGCCTGGGATTGGAATCAGAGACAGTTGTGAGCCACCATGTGGGTGCTGGGAATCAAACCCTGGTCCTCTGGAAGAGCAGCCAGGACTCTAAAATGACCTAGCCATCTCTCCAGTCTCTAGATTTCTTATTTTATCTTCAATGGCCAGGTTTACCCAGCACATAGTTCATATCACTTCAGTATGTATGAAATGAAGAAATGAATGGAGATATTGGGCCTTGAGGAATGAGACAACTGAATTACTTGAACTGAAAAAGGTGACATGTTTAGACAAATTGTAATTTTAATTTCCCTGTGATTAGGTGGTAGCCATGAGCTTAACTATAGGGAGTATATTGCAACAAAACAATTTGTAGGGTGCATCTGAGAAAATATAACTACTTATACTAACAACATGGGGAAACTATAATAAAACGTAGAAATGAGGAGAATTGAGCAAGGGATAAAAGTTCTTCTTTTGTGGAGGCCTATAAAGGTTTTCTAGTGAGACCTGAGCTTGCTTTTACCCAGCAGGGCTGCATTAGAGGATTGCTTGACCTAGTGCATGGTTACCAGGTGATTGGAAGGGTCTATACTTGGCTGTGCTTGGGGGAGGTCTTTTGTTCCACCCCTTGGCATTCCTATAAACAACCCTTTAGAAGAGATAAAACGGGCCAATGGATGTTGATCCAGGCCCTCCCGAGGCTATCCTGTGTTTCTAACCTTTTCTCTCCCCTCTGTCCTTCTATCTAAATCTCTTATCCCTCACTTCTCAAGAGCACCTTGGGGTAAAGCATGCGAGCTGGTCTCTAAGCTGGCCTCCCACACTCTTTTTATTGTTTGAGAATTTCAAACTTGTATACAATGTTTTATAATACATCTATACCCCACTCTCTCTTCCAAATCTTTCCATACTCTCCCATCACTTCTTCATTCCAACCTCATGCACTCTCTTTTTAACACACTGAGTCCATTTAGAGCTATTAGTACATGGGTGTAAGGATGTACGGCTATTTGCTGAGCAATGGACAGTCTATCAGTGGCCACTTCCCTGAAGAAAATCAACCCTTCCTGTCTGAGTATCTATCATCTGCAAACAGCTCATCAACTAAGGGTGGGACTACATTGCCCTCCCACACCCCCAATGAATGTTGGAAATGTGGCTGTCTTGTGCAGATCTTGTACATGCAGCCACAGCCACTGTGAGCTCCTGTGTACTGTGGCTCTGTTGTATCCCCAAATCTTTGTTTCACATGGTCCCCTACAACCTTGGGCTCTTACAGTCTTTCTACTCCCTACTGTGATGATCCCTGGCCTTGGGAGGAAGGGAGATAGTTTACTTAAGGCTGAACACTTCCATAGTCTATTATTCTCTGCACTTTGACCAGATATGAATCTCTGTATTAATCATCACCATAACATAAAGAACCTTGTCTGATAAGTGTTGAGAGCTACATTAGTCTCTGTGTATAAAGATAAGCATTCAGAGGACAGTTTAATACCATGCCCATTAGCAAAATAGTAGTGGTAGGATCTCTCCTAGGAAAATAGCTTTATTTTTTTTATCCAATGTTATATGGTTTGTTCTCATTCTCTTTTATAAAATCAATAGCAAGACATCCAGCTCAAAACAGTAATTTACATACATTTTGTTTTGAATATTTGTGTTAAATGGATGAATCATCATCTAAAGGTCCATCAGATTATATAAAACATAAAGGCATATCAGTACACTCATAACAAAGCCACCAAGGGGTCAAAATTGTGAAATTTTGGATAAGAGGGATGGTGTAGTTAAGTGGTAGGTACATGAGGCTAGTTTGATCCCCAGCATCCCCCACCAGAGAAGCATCAATTACGTGCACAGTAGTATTACATTTTGTTCAGGTCTAATATTTAGTAAACTTTGTTCTTATAGAGCAGAAGCAGCCATTCACAAGAAATCCTATCAGTTCACAATTTTCAAATGGCTGTGGTTTCGATCCTTTCTGTTGTTACCGGTTCCTAGCTTTATAGAGTTGTGATGAAGAAATGTATTTTGGGTTATGGCGGTTCATTGCACTTTTTCTTTATGGCTGATATTTTGTAACTGTGCCTGATTAGACTGATTGCTAGTCCTCATATCCCAGGGGAAGGAATCCACATGGTCAGAGGTTCTCTAGAGGAACAGAACACCACACACACACACACACACACACACACACACACACACACACATACACATCTGGATTCATCAGACTTGTTTATAAAGTTGGAGACTGGTTAGTGCAACAATGGCTGCTTACAGGTTCAGCACTTCAGAGACCCACACAGTTACCACTCAGTTCCAGAAACTAGAAGCCTCAGAACAAACCTTGGGTGTCCCACCAGTGTGAGGCTAAAGGACTGACAGCTTCCTGGGAGTTGCTGGTGTGAATTCACCTTAGAAGTATGAAGACACCACAATCTCAGGCCCTTAAGTGATGGATTCACTTGCTTGGGAAGGATGGAACTTGCTTCTCGTTTGCACTTTTATTCTATCAGGCTCCCACCTGTTGGAGGGTGCCATTGGCATTCGTGCTGTTTCCCTTCCAGCTATTCTACATGTTCATTGTCTCTGGAAACACCTTGGTGGACATGTCCAGAACTATGCTTTTCTAGTTCCCAAGTCTCTCTCATTTCATAGTCCATTGACAATGAAGACTAACTGTCATATCCACTACAAGGGTGAATTTGATGATTTCATGTAGCTTTTCCCAGGAGAAACTGTTAAGCACATTGACCATTGGCATTGCTACAAGTGATCTGGAGCCACTTCACAGGGCTCCTGAGAGTTCACATCTCTTCTCACACCCGTGTTCACAGAAGTCATCTCGGTAGCTTGCCAACAGTAGCATTTACGCTATGGGAATTAGCAAATGCTGCAGTCAACATTGGTTTCCATCCCCTCGAAGTTCCGATTTACCAACCCATTGCTGTTCATAGCATGATTTTTTTTTCTCTGATAATACTTTGGCACAAAAAGAATCCTCTTAGGTTTCTTCTGGCTATTTGCTTGAGTTGAGAGCATGTTTCTCCGGGAAGCATTTGGTTTGCTTCTTCCAGATATCTGGATGCACTATCAAGCAGGATTATAGTTTAAAATGGAAAATATCAGCTATTTACCAAAACAACTAACACAGAACAGTTGAAAAATACTTGGCTTTAGCTAGGCTGTAGAAAGAGGTGAACCCATATAGCTTGCCTACTGACAGTACATTGGTATGAGCCCTAACTTACAAAGTTTGTGTTTCCTATGACCCATCAGTCCCTTTCACGAATGGAAGAGGTAAGTATGAATGTACTCATCAAAGCATAGACACATGATCCATACCTGAAACTAACCCAAATCAACAGTACACTGGTCAAAAAATTTATGATATGTTTACTCAGTGGAAAATGAGAATGGATACCAGCAACTTAGAAGAATGGAGTGAAGAAAATTTAGAGGAGGAAGCCTGGTTCAAGAGAGTCAATACTGTACACTTTCATTGATAACACATTTCAAATGTATCCATGACTTCTCAACACGACAGGATCATTGTGCTAATGAACTAATAGGACTTGTGGTTGCCTGTGTAAGATCTGCTATATCAACCCAGTTAATACCACACCGTATATTGTGGAGTGAATCCTTGAGTCCCAACCCTAACTGAGGAGTTTTTGGAGGGTATGGGCTACAAAAGGAGAAGAGAGGCAGTTATCTTTATGGTTGCGGTCCATGGTATGGGCTTGGCCTATGGTAGGTTGTCCATGATCCAATACACAACCATACGCATATGGACTCATATGTATGTGGATAGTACTAATTGATTTCAGTGTTTATGGAAGAAGAAGGGAGAAGAACGGAAGAAAAGGAGAAAAAGGAGAAGGTGGAGGAGGAGGTGGTAGTGATGGTGCATTGGGATCTGGGAAGAGTTAGCATGGGTAGACGTTATCTAAATATATTGTATCCATGTATGAAATTGCCCAACAATATAAAGTTAAAAAAATAAAGTCACAAACTTTTTTCTTTGACAGATAATGACAATCCTTTCAGGGGTACAGAGGTTAGGAGTTGCCCCTGAAAGGCTTCCAGCGGGCTGTTTTCATTTTGTTCAGTATGTGAAAATCATCAACCGCTTCACTCGTGTTTTGTGTTCTTTTACTCCTTGTGTGTATTGTTTAATCAAAAATGAAATTGATTGGTGATCTTCAGGGATGCAAAATCAATGATCCTTCAGGCTCCATGTTCACATAAATTCTCTGAGCGACTTGATTTTTCTGGCCCCGAACACTCAGGACTATGTTACCTTCTTTTCTTCCATGGATAACTGGAGAATACATCTGTCTGTGTCTATGTGGTATCTTTCCATCTGTCTATTTCATCATGCTATTGTTGGTTGTTTGCAAGTACCCCAACCCTACTCAGAATTGAAGCCGAAGTTTAAGATCTCTTGCAACTAGGGGACATGACAGTTCAACTACTTCTTTCATTGTCTTTTTACCTCCCAGGAATCTTATTTTTATATTTGTTTTGACCTTAAAGGATTTTCCGTGTCCTCTCTTCCAAGCTTAGCTGCTCATTCTTAAGAGGCCTGCTGATGTTTAATCTAGCACTATAGAATTCCATATTGACGTGCATCAAACCTTTTTCTCCAACTCGGTGACACAGAAATTTCTCTCCCTGGTGTCTGTAGGGCAAAGAGAGAAAATGGGTCCTAACTACTCAATTTGGGTTATTACTACCTACTCAGTTGGAACAAGTTTTGATGGTGGAAATTGTTAATGCAGGGAGCTGGGAAGATAAGACTTCACACCCGAGGATAGAGTGAAATCATTTTACTTTTGACTAATGGTCATCTGTGCTCTCTTTGCAAAAATGAGAATGAAGCTAGGCTGGCTGTTTTCTAGTTTTTGTCTTCAGTTTTAAAAGTAGCAGTGATCATTCAAGAATAAGCATAGGGTCCCCTTAAACGTCACCCTCTTTGTTCATTATTAAATTTAACTTAAATTGCTAAAGAGCTATTTCTGTCTCACAGATGTGAAATGACATCATCTATTGTAACTATTTAGCATTATACTTAAAACTGTTACTTTGCAGTGTCATTGAAGAGATTCTGCTTTTGGCTTACAGAAATAGTGGTGAGATATTTTTGAGTTGAAACTCAACCATACTGTTGTAGCCCAGGCTGTGCTGGTAGCATACATCATGTGTGTTACCATGTTTATGCTCCTCATTTACAAATTCTATATACCTTTCCTGTGTGTGTACCTACTTTCCAAGTTGATCCGTGAGTTACCACAAATGAAATCTATAGTTGTACAACCCTTAAGCAATGGCATATCTCAGGCATTGAAATAAAACTAACTTTTAGTTTACTACTTTTTACTACTAAAGGTACAAATCGAAGATACTAGAAGACGAACATAAAAACAACAAATGAACTCAATTTTCAAGCAACTCAATAACTGTCTTTCTTCCCTGCACAATTCAAACATTCTACTCCCAGTTCTAGGGGTCCAAATCCCATTATGCAGGTGCCATTTCTCTGAGAGAGTGAGTCGTGAAATTTGCTGCTTCCATCCTCTTTGAACTCAGAATTTTGGCTGCTTTATGAAGCCTATATACTGCCGTGATATTCTTGTTTTACATCCTTTGCTGTTACTGCTTACCTTGTGAACATGCAGGGCTTAACTCACAGCTCAATAATCCAGTTCATTTGGAAGTTCATTTGAAGACACTACTTGCCAGCAATATTATTTTAAGTGCTTTATAGCAAGCATCCAATTCTTATTTTTATGGCAGCATTAAAAAAGTCACTTTTACTAAGCATAGAGGTGTGAGATGAAGAAACTCAGAACTGGGTTCTGGCTATCTCTTCCCAACTTGAGCCCTGTGAAATTACAGGTTAAAAAGGACCGACTACCTTTCATTAGTACAGTTTTATGAAACACTGTGGTGCGAGGCTGGGTACTTCTCTTAACTTCATTCACTTTGGTCTGTCAGCTGTAAAATGTGAATGTTAGCCTACTCAGAGGATGGCAAACAGCTCTAAGCTTGGTGATATACTCCAGTGCTTTGTAAGCCATGAGACATCATAAATAATATTTTGTCATCATGCACTTGGTGAAGTATTGTAGATTCTAATTTGTGTCTTCCTTTTAATTGCTATGGTATTGGTTTTATCTAGAAATTAGATTACATGAATTAGGAGAGCAGAAATGTTAGACTATTGGAAAAACAGAATTTAGGGTCATGGAATACATACAAAACACCTAGGAAATGAGTTACCTCTTAGGAAAAGCATTAATAGTGTGTGTAAGATTTTACAATCAATTTTAGATTAAACTGATCATTTAGACAATTGGTGGTCCGCATTATCATCATATTCTTCTGCTTTTTTTTCCTCCACAGACAAAATAATGAGAGAATAAACTCCTACAGATGTACTGTGCATTCTCAGCTTGGTGGGATATAGCAAATTTCTAATGTGTACCCAAGAGTGACCAGGATTTATGAGTTTTATAGAGAGAGATGGTACAGAGGCACCACTTTCATCTGGGTGCTGGGAGAGGCCTCTGCCCATCACATGCCAGTAGTTCATGATGAAACTGTTTTAGCCATGGCCTCTGAGATGCTTGTGGGTGAGGAGTAAAATACTCAAGATTGTTGTAAGAAACTAGGGCAATCATGTGAGTTCATCAAATACAGGTAGGTTAGTAGCTAACACACACACACACACACACACACACACACACACACACACACACACACGCACAAAATGAAGTAGTCAGCATTCTGTTTGGCAAATGTATTAAGCTCCATGTGTTTCCTATACATGAACAAGGCTGAAACAGAACCTCTGTGTTTAACTGAATTGTGTCAGTCAAACATCTGCCCCTGAGTTGGATAGGGGTAGCCCACATGAGCACAGAAGCAAGCTGGTAGGATTCTTTAAAAATCTTGGGCTGGCAGGTTTTGCCACAGAAGTCGAAAAGGACCAGGGAGCGTTGGGGGTGGAGGTGGGGTGGCAGCCAACCATGAAGGAGGGCGCTGGCTGTGTGATGGAAGCCAGCTGGGGAACTCAGCGAGGAAGCAGTTAGGGCTGCCCACACTCAGAAGGTTTGAAATTGTGATGTCACAGCTGGCATGGGCTTTGCAAGTTCCCAATTACAATTTCGTGCTTTTTATGAGTAATGGCTCAGTAGTTAGTGCCCATCCCTAGGAAATCAAAACAAACCATTTTTCTGCCTGTGACACTAGTTAGGACCACAGAAAGCAACATTTTATGCATTCTGTGCCAAATCCATTGCTTACTAGTATGCCTGATGCAGGTTGCTGTGAGAACACGAAATGGCTGGTGGAGTGCGGGGCTGGAAGCCTTGACTATGTCATTTTGACATTTCCCTTTTCTTGCCAAAAGGGGGAAAAAAACTATGTAGAAGCAGAGCACAGAATACATCTGGGCGAGAAATGATAGTTGTTCATCTGTGACTTTGTTTATTACTGATTGAGTACACAGCATTTCAATTAGCTCCTTTGATATTTGTCAATAAAATCTTGAACTGGTGATGCCCTACAAACAGGGAATTTGTGTTTAAAAAGAGATGAACGGGAGAGTTACAGTGTGAAGGCAATGGATTCTACCTGTTTTTCTCCTTCAGTTAACTGTTGCGTGGAAGGGAAGAAATTCAGCATCAGGAGTTCGAAACCACTGGGCTTCAATTCTGGCACTGCCATTTTACCGCAAAGGATGAAAGCCACTAAGTTAAACTGAGTGAGTGATCACAGCCTGAAACACCCCATTATCTATCATTGGTATGTAGTGTCCATAGTGACAGACTGTTTTCTGATGTCCGTTTGGTAGTCTTATCAGTTATACAAAAAAAAAAAAAAAAAAAGAAAGCATTTGTTTTCTTCCACAGTTCCAGTTTCTAAGGTCTCAAAACAAGTCCCGATTTGCATGTCTGAGGCTCCTCGATATGTGAGCTGGATACCTCCCTAGATATTGCAGCTCACATCTCTGCGTGGCTGACAGGTACATCATCATTCTACCAAATAACAGCATGTTAAATATTGACCTGATAGCTATACCCAAACTCCGTAGAATTCCTTCTCTGCCTTCACTACCCTCATTTCTAGAAGTACCTTATTTTTCTGAAATATCAAAACTGTTCCAGCTTGGATTTCTTTCGTCAACACACTCGACACACTCCTTCCCTCTCTAAGTTTTTAGTTACCCTTCATGTTGCTACCCTTTTTTCCAGTTGCTAACAAACTTATCTCCCAGGCTAAACTCTCCTAATTTCTCCTGAAGTTCTTGGGATTGTGCATCAGGTAAGCCCTTCATCCTGGCTGGATGTGACGTTACATCTAATTCACTTACTTCCAGCTGGGATTTAGAGGACAAATATTCCCAACAGGTTTATGTATAGGAGTCCTTGGTCCCCATGTGGCTGTTTTGAGAGTGTGTGGAGCCTTTGGGACATGAACCTTAGATAGAGAACACCAGCCATTAGCAGTGGGCCTTGAGGGTATAGTCCAACTCCGCTTATGGCTCCGATTCTCTTTGCTTTTTGTTTGGTGATAGAGCCAGATGCAAGTTCCCACTGCTACTGTTGCCCCTTGCCTGACTTCTCAAACTGTGTGAATCAAAACACGCCCCTCTCTCCTCTCTTAATTTGTTTTTGTTAGGCATTTGTCAGAACGGTGCTTAATACATTTCCTAACCCACTTGTTTTATACCTTCTCCCTTCTCAACCTCCTCCACCCCTTCCCCAGGTTTTACTCATATCTAATGGCCTTGCTTCCTACATGCTTTTGTGAGAGTTTGGGACATTAACCCCCATCCGTAAATTAAAAACATCGTATCCAATGCAATGCTATTCTAAAGTCAAGTCTTGCAAAGGCTGTTAGATTCTGAGAGGAGTATCTCAGGAACAGATAGATTAGTGCATGGATTGAAGAGACCCAGTGAGGTCTCCTGTCCCCTCCAGCCTGTGAGGATGCAGAGGAAGGTGCCATCTATGAAGCTATGTTAATTGCTGTTCTTGTTGCTATGATAAGGTAACAGGGAAGGCAATTTAAGGGAAGAAAAATTTATTTGATTCAGGTGTTGGGGATTGTGCCTATTCTGATGGGGAAATCATGGCGGTCACAGTGGCTCCCAGTTGTGATGGTAGGAGTGTGAGGTGGCTGGTTAACTGGGCACACAGGAAGAAGGGAGCTATAAGCAGGGCTGGGTTGTAGACCTCAGTGCTTGGTCCCCAGTGATCTACTCCCTCCACCCAGGTCCTGCCTTCTAAGGGTTCCGTAACCTTTCAAAAAGAGAATCACCAGCTAGAGACCAGATGCCCAAGGACATGAGTCTGTGGGGGAACATTTTGTGCTCAAATCACAGCACCTCTTACAAGATAATGCAGTGGTGGCTCTGCTCTCTCAGACTTCTCACACTCTAGCACTGTGAGACATAAATTCCCAGTGTGTAAGCTACTCATTATGGTATTGTATTAGGATGATCAAAATGGACTAATACACCCCTGGAAAATACGAGCAGTAGCCAGAGACTTCATTAGCTTCCACCCTATGTTCCTCTGTTTACCATTTCAACAGTGCACCTGTTTATGCCGTTATCTAAAACCCAGCATATTTGCTTCAGATAGCTCAGCCTAAAAATGGTATTTTCTGTGGTAGGCAGAGAGACCCATCTTAAGATACCATCCCATTATACCCTTCTTAAGATACCTATTCCATTGAATCTTTAAATAAAAAAGAGGTTTACAGGTGTAATTAATGTTGCAGACATTAAAATAGACAGTGTCTTGGATTATGAATGTGGGTTTAATCTCATCGTTTTAATCCTTAGAGAACTCTGTTGGAAAGGCAAGATTATTTAGGCACAAACAAGGTTTACTGAAGGGAATGAGGTGTTACTGCTGGTTGACAAGAAGGGAAATGTGGAGAAAAAGCCTCCTGGATGTCCATCAGCATGGAAGTGGGGTCCATGAGAGCTAGAATTCCAACAACAGCCTGAGAGAGAGAGAGAGCAGAAGTGGTTTATTCACCAGAGAGTCCAGAGTTAGCAATACTGTGTAATTTTGGCATTCTGACACCTTGGACAGAGGGATCAGCCACACCTCTTGAAATATCATTGATTTACAGAAAACTTGAGGTCATCGGCCTGTGTTATTTTGGGCCAGTAAGCATGCGGTAGGTAATTTAATGGGGAAGCCGTGGAGAAAGGATGCACACGGTAGTGTTCAGCAGTCACCACCTCTCACTAAATCATTCTTTTTCCTTTCCCATTGCTCAGTTCTCATCAGCATATGAAAAGAGGCTATTTCTTACACTTTAAAGCCAGCTTTCCACTTCTGTAACAAAATACTTAAGACCGTGAACTCATAAAGTGAAAAGGTTCCAATACCTAGAGTGTTGTTAGAGGTTCTCGTCACGATTAGATGGTCTTCATGGTTTGGAACTTCGGCAAGGCGATTGATCATTGTGGGAGCATATGTTAAAAGTGACGAGGTAGGAGGAAAATACCTTTCTTGCCAAAAACTAAGGAAGAATTGTAAATTAAGAAATTGTAAATTACAAATTTGTCCCAACCGCCTAGTCCCAAATAAACACACAAAAGCTTTTATTAATTTTAAATGCTTAGCCAATGGCTCACGCTTATTATTAACTGGCTCTTGAATTTAAATTAACTCATTTCTATTAATCTATGTATTGCTATGTGACCTCGGCTTTACTGGTCCTCTGCCATCTTGCTTCTCTGGGGGTCCTTGTGTCTCTCTGACTCCACCCCCTGTCCCTCTGAGTCCTCATTTGATTGTTCTTTAGCTAACCTTATCTTGCCTTGCTATAGGCCAAAACAGCTTTATGACCAGCCAATGAGAGCAACACACATTCACAGTGTACAGAAGGACCATCCCACAGCAAAGAATGGCTAAGACCTCACAGTCTTCAGGGGCATGATGCTCTGTTGCCTAAGGACCTCCTGTTGGGCCCCACCTCCAAAAAGCTCCGTCCACTCACAGTGGCACATGAGAACCAAGATTTTCACACATGGGGTTTGACTGGACATTCGAGATTCACAGCATAGCACACACGAACTAACAAGTTTCCCTAGACTTTGTTCTCCTGCTACTATTTCCCCCTTGACTTCCTTGACTACTGAAACTCCTTGAAAGAATTAAGAGTGGGCATTGTGTGTGTGTGTGTGTGTGTGTGTGTGTGTGTGTGTGTGTGTGTGTGTGTTTCTTTTCTGATCCCTCCACAATGTCTGATCTCTATTCCCCAGAAGAACACAGGAACATAGTCTTGCACTCCCATGCCGCTAAGCCCCAGTGTTCAATGTCTAGCCCTTATCTTGCTTGACCGATATCCAGCATTTGACATAACTGATTCTCCTTCTTCTTGAACCATTTGATTTGAAATATTGAACTTGCTTAATTTGAAAAGCTTGAATTACCTCGCTGAATTAATCAGCTTAACCAGTATTTCTTAGGATCCTGCTTATGATATCCTATTAGCCGACTGAGTTCGTGACTTCAAAGACCACATGGTGAAAGTAAAAACCAAGTGACTCACATGGAAATTCTTATCTGAGAATCTTGCCATTTTAGGTGAGAGTTTGTTTTGTTTTTTTTCTTTCTACTTCTCCAGAAAACAACCTTTCCCATTTCCTTTTTCTAATATGTAAAGCCTGAAGAATTTTGATCTTCAGATTAATTTTATGCAGTGACTTTTAGACTGAGCCTATGCATTTGCTATCAAAAGGTAAAGTTCATTATCTTCTGAAAATATTTTCCACTGAAAATATGTGGAAAACAGTGATACAGGGAAGAGAGATCTCTGTTCTTTCTACCTAGAGGCCAGATCCTCCAGCAATTACTCAATCCACAGCTGTCTTGTCCATGGGTGAAGATTGCCTCATAGCCTAGGAATGAACACTAGAAAGTAAATTGTACCTAGAAACCATTTAGACCAGCAGTTCTCAACCTTTAGTAGGATTCCTCATGTTGTGGTGACCCCCAAACATTAAATAATTTTTGTTGCTACTTCATAACTGCAATGTTGCTACTGTAATGTATGAATAGTAATATAAATATCTAATATGCAAGATGGTCTTGGGCTACACCTGTGAAAGCATTATTCAACCCCCAAAGGGGTCATGATCCACAGGTTGAGAACTACTGACTGAGACTCTGATACAAGTTACCACCTCTTCTTTGGCCCAATACATTTCACCTAAGCATCCTTTCCTTTTTCTCAGAGATGTCCTATCAGTTCCGTTCCTTGTCCCTTAGGAAGCACGTACCAGCTTCTTCATCTCTTTGGATTACTACTCCCACTTCCATTGTAGCCCCTGTGCATGTTCTGACTTTGTTGGCCTCTTCTCCTGTTAATATGTTTCTTGCAGATCTGCTTGAGCAGAACCTTCAAAAGGACATTCATTCTCCTTGCTTTTACATTTAGTTGTGGGAAGAGCTGATAGCCAGAACTTGCTTCTTATCCCAGTTCCATCATGTATCAAGTATTAATTCTAGGTAAAAATTGGTTGGCTTGCAAACCTCAGTTTCTTTTTTCCAGAAGAGTTATCCCATGGAACTGTGAGAATAAACTCATAATGCAGCAGATACCCTCAACAGCGTGGCTGGGACATGGCCAGTACCTATTCTATTTCAAAATATTGTACCATTTGTACATATCAGAGATGAACTATAGAAGAACAATTCCCACAGAATGTCAAACATAAATGTTCACCAAATATATGTTACTAAACTATGTAAATACCAGACTTTGAACTTGTATGAACAGAGACTAAATATTTAAATATTTAGACATTGTATTTTTACAAAGATAGACATGCACAGTGTTACCATAATTGTTCCTGCATTTATGTTTCTTTTTATTCAAAGTGGTCATCTATTTAGCTTATATGCAAATTTGAGGGAGCTCAAGAAATCAGAAAAAATGAAGCATTTGCATAGCAACACTCTCATCCTTTAAAGAAGAAATATTTGCATATTAAAATCAAATGTACAGAAACTATCAGGAAAATGTTTTTTAAATGCATTAAATATTCTTGTCTGAGTTGATAACTTACTGTTATTTGTAAGAAACTGCAGTTTTTCCATTTATATTGGTATTTTTCATATGCACAGTAAGAGGTAGTTGCTGTTAATTGTTCAAGGTATATGTTTGAACAAATGTTGCTAAAACAGGCAACTGAAGACAAATGTAGAGATTTTTAAGTGTCAAATATTTACTGACATTATAACTCCTAGTGGATTGAGTTTCTAAGCTTTAAAAATGAACAAATAGGTCAAGGACAGACCCAATAAAGGAAAATACACGAGAAAAGTATCATTACCCAACTGTAGATAATGTATGGGGTATTCTATATTTGATTGTCTAATTCTAAGTATAAACTACATTAAATTGTTTTAATCATTTATCTTTCTTGATCTTTGCAGGCATTTTTTTTTACATTGAATTATTTACATATACTTTCTAGTGCAGAAATAAATCAGTGGCTGGCCCTGGGAAGCTAATTTTGTTGTGAAGTTGAAGATTCCTATAAATAATAGTTTGTAAGCATATCAGTTGGATCACTGGTCTGTAATTTATTAAAGAAAGTTTTTAATTTAAAGGAAGTCAAGGAAGCCATGGTTATCTATGGTAGAGTTTCCTGAAAATCATTATAAAGCTAGAATGAAAGTAGTTTTCAATTATAAAATATTACGTCCTTGATGTCTGAATTGTCTTTATAATAAAACTAGTATTTACTTTCTACCTTGCTCATTTTTTTCTTTTCTACTGTCTTTTCCCTATTTCCAAACAAACAAACACTCAAGTAGTTCACCTGTGTACCTAAACACTCTTGGAAAAAATAAACCTTTGGCATCCCTTGAATGAAGTCTTCTCTATTTGTTACAGGGAATGGGAAGACTTCAAACTCAGCAGATAAACACTGGTCTTACTAGTGAGAAAAGCTATCAAAACGATCATTCAGATTGTTTCATTGAAATTATTACTATATTTGCTTTCAGTGAAATCACTGAGTTCCTCACTGGAACGAAAAAAAAAAAAAAAGAAAAAGCAATGTGCTTGGAAAACATGAGGTATGGATAAAAAGTACATCGGAGACACAGAAAAACTATTCTGAGACACAGAGTCCAGGCTCTCATTTGAACTGTCACGGGCGTCTAACTCAGTGACCTTGGCCAAGTCACTTACCTGGGCTGGGCTCCACTCTCCATCACATGTTAATCATGGCTAGAGTAATGTGTGCTCTCTAAGGATGTTTCTAGCTGCAAGCATGTCAGATTAATCAGTATTTCATTTTGATATGTGAAACTTCTTGTACCCACTGAACTCCCTGCTTTCCGTGTGTGAAGTTCCATAAGCACTGTTAACACAGAGCCTGAGAGCCTCATTGAGTTCTACCTCAAATGCTAGTCTTTGAGTCTCTTATCTTCACATGTTAATGAGCAGGTTCAAGGCGAAGGAAGAGGTGCAGGGAAGCATAAAATGAGAACGGAGTAGAACAAGGAATATTGTTAATCCATAGAATGAATAACTTGCTGTTGAACAATTGAAAATGACTGTGCACTACAGCTAATGTGTTCTAATTGGCGGTAGTTACAAGTACTTTATTTTCAAAAAACTTTTTCCAAGAAGTTTTGTAAGGATTGTTTCTGAGGATAAGGAACAGAATTATCATGCGCTTGTATAATTTTGTGCTAAAATTCATAGTGTGGAAAGATTATGTGGGCACTATTTTTCCTTCCTTATTTGCATTGTGTATAGTCATTTGTTTTGGATTAAATCTCAGAGGAAGTGTAAAACACTTCTTACGCTTGATAAAATACATTTGGGTATGGTCTCACATAAACAAATGGAAAAATTAACAGGAGTTCAAATCAGGGAAATGGTCAAGTAAAAGATTCTGGAGTGCACTTACAAATCTGAAAATATGTTTTATATTGGATGAATATGAAGGCAGATGCATGGACCTTGGTTTCAGAGTAACATTGGGTTTGCAGTGATGGCATAGAAGTCTATTAAAATAAAAAGCATTTGCTGTTTGTATTTATGTGCATAGCCACTCAGTCACAGCACTCTGTTTGAGGGGGTGAGTAGTCATAAGTCACTTCTTGATCAGGCTTCTACACTAAACACTTACTGCTGCGAAGAGAAGTGTCTCCCACCAAAGCTGAGGACAGCACCAATCTACGGGTAACACCGTACATATTGAGAAGGCAATTTTTGATCACACGAACACTTAGCAAAAGAACAGGAGTAGATTTAAGGTAGGTCCTATGACCTTCCCAGCCACAAGCTTTTGACCAGGTTTTAGGGTATCAGACATGAACTCTGTTCTGTGGAGCAATCCCCAAATCCAATTCCAGAGCAGCTGGTTACCCCTATAATCATCATGCCACTATTACACCTGCTAGGTTGGTATTGTAACCTCCAGGGTCTAGCACTGGCTGTCAGGGTCTAGCACTGGCTAGGGCCACTGATGTCTTTGCATGCCAGTAGCCTGCACTGCACTTTTCAGGACTTTCAGCACTTCTGAGTAGGGAGTAGTGAAACTCAACATGGTGACTCAGGAAGACTAAGACTACCTTTAAAGAGAGCAGAAATACTTACGCCACTAGCTCTGCTAAGCAAGCAAGCACATTGGTAACAGCCTGTATTGTTTTGGGATCTCTGGGGTCTCTCTGACCAATAACTCAAGGGGAGGTAAGCTATGCCAGACGTTGAAATGTTCATTTAATAACTCATGGCTTCTGGGAGCAGTGTTGTTCGAGCATGCAGGGTACTTGAGTATTCTTTATAAACTCTTCTGTACCTCAATTTCCTTACTCTACACCAGGGATAATAAATGTATTATGCTTGTGAATTAAAAATGAATCCTTAAAAAAATAACTAGAACAGTTCCTGGGATATAGTATACACGTCCCTTATTCTGTGCTAGGAAACTTGAATGCTTATGTAGATTATCCTGGTGTTCATGGGAGCATGGGTGTACCCAATTTACAGATGAGAAACCTAAGGCCTGCTAAGAATTAAAGTCTAGAGCTGTTCTTTCCTTTCTCCTCTTTTTCTCCTGCCTCTCTCCCTTTATATTGTAAAAATCCTTGAGCTAGCCAGTGATGTTATATTGCATTCATACAACAGCAGGCAGAATCAAAGGTGTTTGGTAGTTCCATCAGCCTGTACTGTTTCACTGGAAGTGAACCCCAAATTTAAAATGTCTTACGGAGTGCCAGTTCTCAGATTAGGAGCCACTGCTCTGAATGGTTGGAAGGAAGGCTGCTGGTTCCTAAGTTCATAATTTTTAACATCTCAGCCTCAGGGAAATCACTTAAATATTGCCACCCATAATATTAGAAAGGTGAGGATTTTATTTTATTTAATGGTTAGTTCTTAATGTGATGCTTTTCTAAATTGCTGGAAAAAACAATTCCGAAAGTCAGCTCTTTAGCTGTTTTGTGTCCTAAAGATGAGCAGTGTGGGCAAAGAATGTCTCACTTCCTTTGGGGTCCCCTAACATTCATTCTTCCCTCTCAGTCCCAGGAGAACGTGGCCATCTCTAGTCCTAACACCAACCCCGAAGTTTATCATCTTTTTCTTTTTGGCTGTTTCTGGCTGCTGCTGTTATAATCTGGCTGGAGAGCCTCCAGGGCCACACACAGAGTGTGCATCCCTGACATTATCTTTTATGGAGTCAGGAAAGGGGACTTACTCTCTTGGAAAGGGAGGGGAGCCAGAAGTCCTGCACAGCTAGGGACCAACCCTCCAGGAGCAGAAGCAGGAAACAGAGGCTTGTTTAACATGTGACCTTCAGGCTGAATCATGGGTAAACACTGTGAAACTCAACTATGGTGACTTACATATATTTCTGAGCCCAAGGAACCATCCTTCACAAAGCCGTCCCCATCACCGACCACTACTGTGTGCTTAAGGAAAACACCCCTCCCCTCTCTCTGTCTTTCCCGACCCATCTTCCTCTGTGTCCTAAATTTACTCCCATTCCCTTGTCCTGCAAATGCTGTCTGAGACCTCTTCATTGCATTGTCCCCTTTTGGTATTATTGTGTTTCCTGCCCTGCCTCTGCCTTGCTTTTTTCTTTTCCTCCTCCTCTCCTCCCCTACCTCCTACATTCTCTAATTCCTCCTCCATGTTGTTTGCTTTATCCTCAGTTTATCCCCCTTCACTGTGAAGAACTGTGTGTCCTTCTTGGGAGTTTCTCTTCACCCAGAGAGACAGCACAGAGGACTCCTGGTTTGCGTGCTTCTTCAGCTCAGGGGGTTTGGCCTTGTGCTTGGACTCCCAGGATGCTGCCTTGGTGGGATAACCTTGCAGGCCTTCTTCTTCATATATAGCCCAAACTGGACACATTGGTCTCTAATGCACCTCCGCCCCCAGGAATCTTCTCTATCTGAATTATCTAGTTTAAAGTGCATAGGTCACAAATCAATCTATACCGGAACTGTTAATGCTTCTCCTTTTCTAAAGAATTCAGTGTCTCTGAAAGTCGCCCATCATATCTGAGTAAACAGGCAATTCTATAGAGAGGGTGGAAGGGGACTGCAGGTACATCTCAATTCCAGTGTGCTCTGCTGAGGGCTGGCCTGCCAGGGCCAAAGAAAAAGCATAACCCTAGATTTGTGTGCCAGTTGCCTTAGCTAAATATCTTGATTTTGGCTGCCACTTCCCCCGACATCCCTAACATTTTTGCTGCTGTTATTTTGGGGGGCCATAAAAAGAACGTGTATTCTGATTTTTCCCCCACAGAGCCTTAAGGTCTTTGGAGTAAATATACTACACGCAGCCATGAAATCCATCAAAATGGCAGCACATCTTCACTGAGAAATTTTTTTTGCAGATATACAGTTCAGTTTTTTGAGGTTCTCTAATGGGTTATAGGGGTGGATCTGTAAAGCTTTTCCCTCCAAAACATCTGCAAACTAATTTTCTTTTTTAATCTAAGAATGTTCATGGGGAACTCAGACAAGAAGACAAAAAACAAATCAAGGACTCCAGAGTAAGGAGAAGGAAAATAAGAGTGAGACCCCCCAGCCTCAGTACTCAGAGCAAGGCATCTCCAAAGGGAATGCCTTTGTCTCTCAAGGGCCACTAGACAATATCCAGAGACATTTAGATGTCACATCTGGGGTCTGAGGGGGAGGCGTGGAAAACTCTTTCTACTAGTATCTCATGGACTAGTCCAGAGCCCTGCAAAGCATCCTACAATGCATGGAAACTCCCTCCACAAGGAGTTGACCAGCTCAACAGGCCTAAGTATCTCTCCTGGAGAAATCCTGTGCATTGAATGTGATGCTTCACACACACACACACACACACACACACACACACACACACACACACACACAGCACCATCATATTTTGCACACAGATGGCCTCTATTCTCACTAATCTGAACTTAGCCTTTTTCCCGATAGTGATATGTCGTGATTATTTTTCATGTTGACACATGCAATGTATGTAATTTTTGACTGCTGTATAGTTTCCACTTGGCTTATCATACTGGGACGTGGCTACCAAACTCTCCACAGTGTTTAACTTTTCCCTGGTGTAACCCGACCTCCGTGAAGGGAGTTATTGAAAGAAAAGTAACAGAGAAGGCTGGAGGCTGCCTCTGCCTGGTGATTTTTGCTTGCTTCATTTTTGCTCAGAACCTGGCTTTGGGATGATACTTACAATGAGACTCGGAATCAGTCTCTTTCTTACAAGTTGGATCCTCCAAGGCCTGTGTCACCCAGGAGGCTGGGACAAGGAACAATTTTTTTTTTTTTTTTCATTCTGTAGACATTTCTAATGCCTGACTCACCAGGCAGCAAATCTTGTCAGCTGTGGAAATGTTAAGCTTAGGGGGCTTGCCATGGCTGAACCACATCCAAACCTTCTTAAGAACCTGGATTAGTTAAAATATGCTAGAGATCCGGGCTGTCCCTTAGGTTAATAATGAAACAGGAACTTCAAAGCCTTCCGTCATTGTCTTAAGTTTTTCTTTCTTTCCCTTTGAGTTCATTCCAGAAGTTCAACCAGCTGGTATCTTTTTACTGATTTCATAGGCTCACGGTTTGATTGGAAAAGCTAGAATTGTTCTTACCATGTAGCACAGTGGTTCTCAACCTTCCTAATGCTGCGACCCTTTAATACAGTTCCTTGTGCTGGGGTGACTCCCAGCCATAGACTTATTTCGTTCCTACTTCATAATTGCAGTTTTGCTACTGTTATAAATCGTAACGTAGCCGGGCGGTGGTGGCGCACGCCTGTAATCCCAGCACTCGGGAGGCAGAGGCAGGCAGATCTCTGTGAGTTTGAGGCCAGCCTGGGCTACCAAGTGAGTTCCAGGAAAGGTGCAATGCTACACAGGGAAACCCTGTCTCGAAAAAAACCAAAAAAATAAAATTAAATAAATAAATTGTAACGTAAATATGAAAATATTTGATATGCGGGATAGCCATTATGCAACCCCTATGAAAGAGTTGTTCAATCCCCAAAGGGGTCGCGACCCACAGGCTGAGAATCATTGATATAACTAAGAGCTATAAGATGTCCCTTGGATTCGAGGCACAGAGGTTTGCTATCCATTGAACAGTGAAGAGTCACATCGGGTGTTTAAGCGAAGTGCTATTTTCATGACCTGGCAGAGCAAGCTGTTGCAGGGAGAGCATTTTATCATCATTTCATCATTTCCATTTGACACAGTTGACCTCCCAGAATCATAGATTTTTAATGCAGACATCTAGTTTTTTGGATGTGTGTTTGGGAGTGTGGGAATGAGATCAAGCCTGAGGCTATGCTCAAGTTCCACCATTGAACTACACGCCCAGCCGCAGCACTTAGCTACTTTATCTCACCGGGTGCAGCATGCAATTTAATTTTCTTTCAAATTGGTCTCTGCTACTTTATGAGAACTGGTCAAAGTTCATGGCCTCAGCTTGTCTCTCTCTCTCTCTCTCTCTCTCTCTCTCTCTCTCTCTCTCTCTCTCTCTCTCTCTTCTCCCATCCCCACCCCCCCCAGAAAACCTGTTTCCCTCAATAGGAGCATCTGCATTTCTTTATTAAAACATGAAATCAAAACGAGAAGACAGCAAAACTGCTTTGCATTTTCCCTTTAAGATCTCACGGGTGCTGCTCGAGCCTTTACCCTTCATGGCCTCTCCCACATTGTAACAGAATCAACCGCTACACTGTCAACTTCCGGCTTTCCCCAAAGACAGAGAAATCAAAGCTTTCTTGTGAGCCTTCTTATCTAAGCAGGCTCCCTGGTAAGGTGTCTTGGGGCTCCAGTAAGTTGCCATAAACTGAAACAAGCTGGTCCTACACGGGCTGGCTCCCTGGAAAATGGCTTGGCTGTGGATTCTCTGCTAGCTCTCTCATGAATGCAAAATGAAAGGCCACACAAGGAGACAGGGTCCAAAAGTCAGTGACTGCTTCCTCTGCCAATGATTCACTAAGTACCTTTGGAGGAATCCACTCACTTGTTTCATGTGATAAAGTCATTCCATGTGAAGGAGAAGCGGCAATGTTTTCTTATCTTCGCAGAAGCCAGAAGCTATAAAGTCAAGGCCATGGCCAAGTCGGCTTTTTACTGTTCTTCCGGAAGCCTTTGTAAAGGAGCACAGGAAGGATCAGCTGGGGGAAATATGACGGAAAGAGAAAGTAAATGAGTGTAGGTCTGGAAAGAACCCTGAAAGAAAAAGAGAAGAGCAGAGGATCCTCTGTCGGAAAACACAGACAATTACTTGGAACTTCCTTCTCAGGAGCTACAGCCTTGCCTTTGAGGATCTTCCTGTTTTATACCCGGTAGCAGAAGCCTAAGGCTAGAAGGGCTGTTTGAGGATTTCCAAGAAAGATCTACTTTATTTTAAAAATCCATTGCTTTGGGAATTAAAAGTCTAGGAGCTGCCACCAGTAGCATGGACAGGGACCTTCCCACTACAATCCCTGGAAACCCCCCTTCTTTCATGCTGTTTTTCTTTCTTTTTTCTTAGAGTGTATCAGTTATATAAAATAATGGACTTCATAGTGACATTTTCAAAGGTGCATATACATTTAATTTGATCTAATTTGCCTCTGCCTTGTCCTGTCTTGGCATCTCCCTCATACTTCCCCTTGACCATCTTCTACAAAGTTCTCCTATTTTCATGTCTTTTTTTTTTCCCTAAATAAATCTGGATTCTCTATATGAAAGAACATGTACTATGTTTATCCTTCTGAATCTGACGTATCATATTTAACATGATGAGTTCAGGCATCATCCATTTATCCATAAGTGACAAAAGTCCAGTTTTCTTTGTGGATGGATAATACTCCACTTCTTGTGTTAATCCACTGATGGACTCCTAAGACAAGATGATAAATATGGGTGAGCAATCTCTATGGTTCGGTGATTTAGAATCCTTTAGAAACAGACTCAGGAGTAGTATAGTTGCATCAGAAAATAGTTCTATTTTTAGTTATTTGGGGGACCTCCATCCTGATTTCCACAGTGGATGAGCTAGTTTGTGTTTCTAACAGCAGTGAAGAAGAGTCCCTTTTTACTCCTGCAACTTTGCCAACATTGATTGTCTGTTTTCCTGATAACAATTCTGATGGGAGAAGGATTCATAATGGTGTGTGTGTGTGTGTGTGTGTGTGTGTGTGTGTGTGTGTGTATTTGTGAGTGAGTTATATGTGTGTGGCCATGAGGCACTTGACAATGTAGGTTTATTTTTTCATTTCTTTTATGGCTGAAGATGTTGAATGAACATTTTTTTAATGTAGTGTGTCAGTCTGTGTATGTGTGCACGTGTATATGATCATGGGGTACATGTGGGTGTGTGCAGTGCATGTGCATGGATAAGTATATGAATAATGGAAGGCAGAGGTCAATCTGGAATGCTATTACTCAGAAACAACTTCCCCTATTTTTTGAGAGGAGTATTTTACTTGCTTGGAGCTTGCCTGGAAGCTATGCAGCTTCCCAGCAAGCCCCAGGCGGGATCCATTTTTTCATGTCCTCAGTGCTGTAATACAGGCAAATGACAACGTGGGGTTTTTACATGGGTTCCAGGGAGTGATCTGGGTTCTCATGCTTGTGCCACAAGAACTTATGGATATGATATGATAAAAGGTCAATCATCGAATCTGCATTTAAAAAGGTACTACTTGTTTTAAATAGGATAAACAATGAAAATTTTTTGTCTGAGTTTGTCAAATGTTACTGGACTGGACATTGTTAATGTAATTCTTGACTGTATATATTGTATATACTTATTGGATATAGTTTTTCCTGTACTCGTTATAAGCTTTTTTAAATTTTAGACAAAAAGGGGAAATGTGGTGGTATTGTGTTCCCCAAAATATTGTGCATGCTAATAAACTTTTATGTGGGGTCAGAGAACAGAACAGCCACTAGATACAGAGCCTAGAAAATGGTGGCACTCATGCCTTCAATCCTAGCTTTCCAGAGGCAGGAAGCCCTCTGGATCTCTGTGAGTTCAAGGCCACATTGGAAACAGCCAGGCATGGTGACCCACACCTTTAATCCCAAGAAGTGAGCCTTTAATCCTAGGGAGTGATGGCAGAAAGCAGAAAGATTTGTAAGGTGTGAAGATCAGAAACTAGCAGCATTTGGCTGGTTAAGCTTTTAGGTTTTGAGCAGAAGTTCAGCTGAGATTCATGTGGATGAGGACTCAGAAACTTCCAGTCTGAGGAAACAGGATCAGCTGCGGAACTGGCGAGGTGAAGTAGCTGTGGCTTGTTCTGCTTCTCTGATCTTCCAGCATTCACCCCAATAACTGGCTTCAGGTTTGATTTTATTAATACCTACTACAAAGAACTTTTAAGATTCCTGCTACAACTTATGGCTCTATCTCCTTAGGCCCTAAGTTTTCATAAATTTATGGCTATTTGTGCTCTGTTTTGAGAAGTGTCTTGTACCAAGATTTTTCTTTTGGGCCAGCAACCAGCTCCCAAACCATGACACAGAAACTTTATTAGTTTTGAATGCTAGGTCTTAGCTCTTATTTTAATCTGTTTCTCTTTATCTACATTTTGCTTTGGGACTTCTCTCTCTCTCTCTCTCTCTCTCTCTCTCTCTCTCTCTCTCTCTCTCTCTCTCTCTCACACACACACACACACACACACACACACACACACACACACTCACACACACTTTCCTGCTTCTCAAGTCTGTCTGTCTAGCAGCCTGGTTACAGGCCCTGGGAATGTCCCTCTCTCTCATTCCCTCTTCTTTCTCTCTGCCTGCCAGGTGCCTTAGGCAGGCATGGTGAATCAAATGCAACATATCTTTGCTGGGGGATGTCTTTCTGTATGCTGTGAATATATGTTGTTCCTATTGGTTAATCAATAAACTGCTTTGGCCTATGGCGAGGCAGCTTAGAGGCAGGTGGAAAAGGAGAGAGACAGGAAAGAGAAAGGCAGAGTCTGGAGAGATGCCAGCTACCATCAAAGGAACAACAACAAGCCAGCAGACCAGCAAACCACGGAACACGTGGCAAAACATAAATTAATGGAAATGAGTTAATTTAAGGTGAAATAGCTACCAAGTAAGAGGCCTGCCATAGACCAGGCAGTTATTATGTGGCATAAGCCTTTGTGTGTTTACTTGGGACCTAGCGGTTGCATGATGTGGGTGGGAGAGATTCACCCGGCTACATATTTTCACATAATTATGAGCATTGATGATGGTGTCAGATCCCCTGGAATTGGAGTTATAGACAGTTATGAGCTGCCATGTGGTTGCTGGGAATTGAACCCGGGTCCTCTGGAAGAGCAACCAATGCTCCGAACCGCTGAGCCATCTCTCCAGCCCCTGACCATTACATAATTAAGCAAAACCAGCATAAACAAATGTAACACATCTTTCTGTTGTTAAAATAATATTCCACAACAGTGTCTCTTTAGCTAGCTCTTGCCCATTTATTGATTAGGTTGCTTGTTCTTTTGGTGCTTAAGTTTATTAGTTACGAGTGTGTGTGTGTGTGTGTGTGTGTGTGTGTGTGTGTGTGTGTGTTAATCCTCTGTCAGATGAGTAGCTGGCAATTTTACATTTCAATTCTGTAGGAAATCTCTTCAGTCTGCTAATTATTTCCCTTGGTGTGTAGAAGGCTTTTAATTTGATAACGTCCCATCCGCTAGCTCCTTCTGTCACTTTTGAACTATTAGAGCGTTATTTAGAAAGCCACTGGCTATGACTGTCTCTTCTAAACAGTTGTTTGAACATTTTATTTATTTATTATTTTTACATGTGTGGATGTTTTGCCTGCATGTATGTCTGTGTTCTACGTGCATAAAATGTTCTCAGAGGTCAGAAGAGGGCATAGATCACTAGGAACTAGAGCTACAGATGATTGTCAGCCATCCTCTGGGTTCTGGGAATAGAACCCAGGTCCTCAGAAAGAGCAGCCACATGCTCTTAACCACTGAGCCATCTCTCTAGGCCCTGTCTCATGAAAAATGTTTCCTCTGTGTTTTCCTCTAGTGGATCTTACCTTAAGAGCTCAGGTACATTTATTGTGCTGTATCTACAAGCGTGTTTTAAATGATTTCTTATACAGAGTCTTTGGGAATGCTATAATACTTTACACAGCAATTTTACAAAACCATTTGTGTTTATTTTATAATTCCTGGGAGCTATGAATCGGTTGGGGTGATGGGGTGGGCCAGGTTGAATCTGAGATCTTCCCTTCAGCCTCATCTTTTAGTGCCTGGTCCTTAGCTCCTATTTTGGGAGCCCATCAATAAGATGTGGGGCCTAGCCCAGTGGAAGTCAGTTCCTAAGGATATGACTTGGAAGTTGTTATCTGGCTCCCTTGGTTCCTGCCTCAGTTTCTCCTTGCAGGTTCACAGTGGTATGAGCAGGCTCTGTCATGTGCTCCAGCCTGCATGATCTTAACTGCTCCACGCTCAACGCAACCATGAGCCAAGATAAGCCATTCTCTTTTAAAGTTGCTTCTATCAGACATTCTTTCACAGAGGCACCAACGTCATCGGTGCAAATGTCATCATAGAATCCTACAGAACAGGTTAACATGCTGCCTTATTTAGGAGTTAGCCTGAAGAATCTCTGCGAAAGATAAGGGCAAAGGGCACCAAGTGTAACTGGGTGTTCTGGAGTCACAGCTCCATTCCCAAAGAGAAATCTGTGTGTGGCGGATCCTTCTCCACTTGAATTGGAAGCAAACTGAGCAAGCTCTCAACAGAACAAAACAGAAACTCATTTCTCTGTGCGATTCAGTCTTTTGAGTTTACATGCCTAGAGAGCAGAATAAAAATAGTTCAGCCCTGAACCTTCTAGGGAAGTTACTTTTTTTCCTCTAACAGAACAATTTCTGGAAATTGATGCTGAAATTATAGTTTGCACATTGTAATGCTTTGAATTTCCCTCCTGCTTTGCTCTAAAATAGCATTGTGCTGTATCCAATTGCAGGCACAGAGCAAAATTACTGCAGGAGATTTCAGAGTAGCGTCCTTCATCCCAATGGCTACCTGTTCAACATGGAAACTTCGATGGGGAAGGGCACCAAGTGAGGGTGGGAGCTGAGTCACTGTTCTCCTCCTGGCTGTGACCTTTATTATGAAGATGGACAACACTTTGAATGCATGTGTAGACATTGATTTACTTTATTTCTTAAACTGAAACTAAGTGTTTTTCATACAATATATTCTGATCACTCACTGTTTCTCCTCCCCCAATTCCTCCAGACCCTGACCATTCCCCCCTACCCCCAACTCTGTGCCTTCTATCTCTCTCTTTAGAAAGCAAACGAGTAACCAAAAAAGCAAACCAATCAGAATAAAATAATAATAACGAGAAAGCACAACACACATACACACACACACACACACACACACATACACACATACATACCCCATAAAAACACAAAATCGGAAGTCATAATCAAAATACAAGCAAAAGACCAGGAAGACAAAAATGCGTAAACAAAGTGATATGAGACACAAAATAAAAGCTTTATGTGTAGGCTGTTAATCTGTGCATATTTAGATTGCTAATCACATATACATATGTAAATCTACTCACAGCATTTTCATAAATTTACACATGTGTTTGAAACTTTTTGTTATGCTTTATTTTACATTGAAAATGTATCTGTGTGTGTGTGTAGTAGGGGTTTGCACACATGATACAGCATGTCTTTAAAGGTCAGAGGGCAACTTGCTGGAATTGGATCTCTTCTTCCACTGTGCTTCTGGGAATTGAACTGAGGTGGTTGGTGGGTGGCAAGCACTCTGCACACTTAGCCATATCACCCACACTACCTACATGTATTTTGGTTTTGTTTGTAGAGGTTACGGCAGAAGGAACATAGTCTTAAACCTCTTTGAAGTTAAAACCTGTTGCGCTAAAAGAAACACAGAAGTTCTTTTTCTATTTTGCCAGAGACAGATCAAATTTTCTATTGTCATGAGCAGTTGTGATTTATTGACATAATTATCAGTGATGTCCTGAAAGAAAAAGTAAGATGATTAAGATTTATTACTTGATGTTATTATTCTCTCCCTGAAAATATTGGTGACTTGTTTTTCCTCAGCGTAAACATGTCCCAAATTTCTCAAGTTCCCTGTGGCAGTTTCTTTCATTCTATTTTTATTATGTCACATATTTCCTTGCTTTTTTGTCAAAGGGCCTGGTATTTTTGTATCAGCTAGTTTTCCAGTTGCTGTGACAAAATGCCCAGGCAGAAGAAACGTGTGAGAGGAAGGGTTTGTCTTGGCTCACATTGAGGAGACAGTCCTTCATGGCAGGGAAGTCCTGTTTGTAGGAGGTTGAGGCCCGTGGTCACGTTGCCTCTGCAGTCAGGGAGTGGGAAGTAATGTCTGCTTATACTTAGTTCACGGTCTCCTTTTTATTCGGTCCAAGACTCCAGCCTATAGCAATGGTGCTGCCTACTCGGGGTGACTCTTCCTATCTTATTTAACCTAATCTAGTTAAACCTTCCTGGGCATGTTCCGAGGCTAATCTGATACAGATAATCCTTTACAGGTGTGCCAAGAGACTTGGGTCCTAGGCGACTCTGTCAGGTTAGCAATACATATTGACCATGGCATGGTAGTGTTTGCTGTCTGTCTGTGTGTTATGAGTTTATCAGATTTGGCTCATGCTTTGTGTGCTTTTATAAATATCCACTTGCATATTCATCTCTGGAGTTTCTGATACAATTCAATTATATACATCTCTACCTGTTAATAGTTCAAATTGAAACCAGCTGTCTCCTGAGTTAATACACATCCCTTTGGGACAAATCTGCCCTTGTGTAGATCCTTAATCTACTTATAAAAAAATCAGAAAAACTAAATGTGAGGGGGTATTCTGCAAAAATAACTGGCTTTTATTAAAAAACAAACTAATAAAGAAAGAATACCATGGTGAACCTCAAAGACAGCTCAAATACCTATTTCTAATTGAACAAGACTGAGTAGACATTGCCATCGCATCATCACGGGCAATATTTTCCCTTGACTTAATTAGACCCTAGACTTGAGGGAGTGCTACAATAAACATTATTGGGGCAATTGGTAAATTTTAAATATGGATAATCAATAGTGATAGATCAGTGTTACACTTTCAGCTTTTAATAATTGTGCTGTAGTTGAATAAGATAATATCCTGTTCTTAGGAGAAAAAGGCTGGAAGTATTTAAAAGTAAGGGGGTATGAGTACTACAGTTTCATCTCAAATGATTTAGATATCTATCTGGAGGGGGTGATCAAAACTGAAGCTGATCTAGCCATACAATATACAGGAATAGTGTAGTATACATTAAGTTTCACAGTATGTTTACTACTTTTTCAAAGTTTGCAATTTTATCAAACTAAAGACTTACTAGAAAAGTAATAAAATGCAGATTTATTTGGTTACACTGCTTACCTTTCTTCGGGTGTCATAGGGTTCATGTTGTATAGTAGAATAATCACTATGGCATTTATTTTTTTCTAACTGTTTTTGGAATCAAAATCACATGTCAGAATTTCAGTAGCTTTTCTTATATTCTGCTATTATTTAACGTGGAATCCAGTACAATGTTAATTTTGGGAGAAACTGTCAATTGAATGACAGCACCAGCTGACAGGGAACATTAGCATATTGTGAATCCAAGAAGGCAGAAGACATCCAGCTGTGAAAGCCTGGGAAGCCCCTTGAGGGAGTTAAGATAGAAAGGTGAAGCTTTGTACATTCTATATAGCCCCCAAGGAAGGGGTGGTGAGTGATCACCCTAAGCCATTCTGAAAGCAAAAGTGAGTTTTTAGTGAAATAATTATTGAAAGCAAGATAGGAATACAAGTATAAGGCACATGAATGTTAAAAATGTAGTTCTCTTGACTGTAACACTATTTGCTAGTCTTTAAACTTTATGACTTTCACTTCCAATTGAATGTATTTTCATCATATTTTGTATATGGCAAACGGCAAAGTTCCAAGTTTTGTACCAATTGGCTTTTCATAATAGAAATGTATATGTGTGTGTACATGAATGTGTATGTGAGAGCGAATGAGTGAGAAAGACAATATTTCAAAGTTATATGTTGAATGACTATTCCTGCAGCGATGTGAACAAATGTATGTTCACCTCAGACAGAGCACTAGTAAAAGAATCCAAGGAAACAATTCTACCCAAGTTCAGCTTGGTGTACCTGTGCATTTATTGAGATTACTTACAGAAGCATGGTAAGCGATAAACCTACAGGAACATGGGTAACTTATCCCTGAAAAGTCCACTCCAGCCTGAGCAATGACTCACACAAGCTGCATCCCTAGAGCTCCCTGAACAACTTGTAGGCAGCTCTATCAAAGAGTCTATCCCTGCTCCAGCAACTGCTGACTGCTTACGTCATCTCAGGGAGGGGCCTTGAGTATCCTCCTGAGCTTCCTGAGTCCTGTTCCACTGGCTTACTCCCTTCCCTCCAGAAGGGGACGATTTCACCAGGAGGCATAGTTATACAACATGCAGACCATATTGAGCTCTAGATCAGGAATAGACTCTGAAGACACAGAAACTGGTTAGCAAGTTCTTATTTTCTAAGAATGTATTATAGGCATGCAGGGACCACTGTTCAACATTCAGCATAGTAGTAGAACAGTGTAAAGAAAGAGCAGTGCTCTGGGAGCAGATTGAAGGGATACTTGGCATGGAGCAAAGGTAGGGGAAACTCAAAAGCTCACCGGACAACAAACAACAAATAAGAAAAAGGATATAACCCTTTCTACTTAGTTTTTTTCTGACCTAGTGGGAGAGGTGTGGAGAGATTCTAGATGTTAATCATCCATTATACCACTGATCAATCTCTCCAGCCCTGAGTTTGTAATTTTAAAATAATTTTGTTGAAGAATAATATTCTGTATTTAAGAATTTCAATACCTATTGTCTGTGTGGTTATTTTCTGTTCTCTTTGCTGGTTCTATCTTATGTTTTAGTTTTCCTTCTTTTTTTGTGTGTAGCTAATGTGAAGTCAGGTTCTTTTTGATGGAAATATATTAACTTCTAGATGAAGCAGTACGTTGTGTTTGCTTCTTTCAGCCATCTTAAGTAAGCAAGCTCTGTGTCCAGACAACTTGAAATAAAATTCTCTGCTTTAAATTTTCTGAATTACACAGGTAGATGGATTTGGATTTCAGTAGTATAATTTCTCATTTTTTCCTCTTTCAAAGTTAAAAAGGACTATTGGGAGTGCAATTTCTATAAGATTGGCTTAGTTTTCCTTTTTCTTTAGCCTAAAGGTATGTAGATCTTTGATGTCTCAGCATCATGCGAGAAATCCTCCCATTTTCTTCCCTTCCTTGACCATGGATTTATGTCCTGTCTTCCATATCCACAGCTGCTGTCCTGGTGGGTACTCATACCCTTTGGTGCTTAGCATAAGCCCTTTGGGATCTGGCATGCTAGTTACATCGCTCTGGATTTCTATTTACACTTCACTTTTGGCCTCTACGAGCTTCTTCCTTTTACAAAAGCCCAGAAATGCAATGAACACATTTCCCCTTAATTCAACACTTCGGTTATTTGTTACTGGCAGAATTTTTCAGGATATCAGGTCTATATGAGTACCAGAAACAGAAGTGAGCTCTAGTCCCCCTAACCACCAATGAGAAGAGGGAAATCCAATCAATTACATGGTCACAGGGGCCAGAAGAAAAATGACTCTTGGTAGCTTTGGAGAAGTGCAACAATTTTTGGCCCTGACGCCAGACTGGAATTTTTCTCAGCAGCGATTCCAGCAGGCGTCAGTCACTCCTCTTCCTTGGATGTCACCACAGTTCCAGCAGCGGCTCCACTCCCCTTCACCACCAATGTCCTTTAGATCACCAAACTGGATGGTGTTCGAAGGTAATGATCCAGTAAGACAAACTATTCTTTCTGCTTTGCGTTCTAAGAGAAAGATGGGCTTCAAAGGGAGGTTGTTTCCTCAAGAGTCCTGGGAATCTTTATGCCCAGATTTTACAGTTTCTTAGATGTGCGCAGACCAACTGGAGTCTCTTAGGGCTCAGACATGGAAGATAATTTCTCACCTGGGTAGCACAGGATTAGCTCAGCCCCTAAATGGCATTGGTGGAACTGGCCTATAACCCTGTAGTAAAACTGAGTCACAGCATCTTTTACACCCCTTTTATTGGGTGTTACAGTCCTGAAAGTACATCTCCAGATAAGTTGAAATCAAAGATCAAGAATGCTTTGCTGCAAATACCTTGTTGAATTGTGATTCATGTTTTATATCATTCTCTAGCTATATTTTAGTTGGCTTCACTAGTACACTTATAAAGGTATATGGAATTCTTACTTGATTGGAAGACTTCACTAAGAGTAAAGAAGTTAATTAATACTAACTAAAGTTTTGAGCCTTAAATAAAACTTGATGAGAAGATATTTTCTAGGTGTTTAATAGGTTCAGTGGCAAATGGAATCTGTGTTGGCTGGTTTTTGTCAATTTGTCATAAATCTAGAGTCACCCAGTTAGAGAGGGGAACTTCAAATGAAGAATTTCTTCCGCCAGATTGGCCTTTAGATATGTGTGGGGTCATTTCTTCATTGATTATTTCTTAATTGCTAATTGATGTGGGGAGGGCATCCCATTGTGGGTGCTATCGTGCATAGGCAAGTTCTCCTTCACTGTCTAAGAACAATCCAGTAAGTCAGTTTCTTCCATGGTTCCTGTCTGGGGTCTTGCTTGAGTTCCTGCCTACGCTTTCCTCAATCTGGAGCAGGATATGTAAACCAAATAAACCCTCCCCTCCACAAGTTGCTTTTGGTCATGGTGATTATCCCAGCAACGGTTTCCCATAGTCTTTGTTCCATGGAATATGGTTTGCTGGTGAAGCAGAACATCATGGCAGTGGACACTGTTGTAGGAATTCTCACTTCATGGTAGAGATAAGGCAGCAGTGGGGTGGGGGTTGGAGGAGAGACTATCGACCATATATAGCCTTCAAAAATACTCCCTTAGTGATCTACTTGCTTGAGTAGGTCCTTGCTTCCTAAAGACTGCAGTTTCCCTAAATATCACCAGATCCAGGCTGTGCACTTGATCCTATGGGGCACATTTCATATTGCAACCAAAACAGAATGGTGGATTTCTGTTTCTGCTTACATAAAAATGTGATACTGTTTATTAAAAACTTATTTGCAAGGCAATGCCAGGTAGCCATGCTTTCAAAGCTGTGCTAAAAACACAGTTATTTAAAGTTTCTATATCTGGGAGAGTTAAGGAGAAGGGAAATTATATTGTGAAATAGGTTTAGTGAATTGATAATATCAGGGCCCAAGAAGGAATTTATGGGTTGGAGAACAAGCTTGAATCCAAAGCAAAATGACTGCCCTGTAATTTCAGCTGGGTTTCTGGCAGAAACAAAGGGTGGAAAGCAATTGTGTGGATCCCTTTATCCTGTGTAGTGAAGACAGAGTGAACATTCTGAGAGTTTTGTGTTATTTCTTAGAAATAATAGAAAGTGCAGTGAAGACCTCCTGAAGTGGATTTGAAAGACTGTGAAATAAATCAGATATTATTGGCCAGGACCCTTGCTGAAGAAACGCCTTTCATAGGGATGGGTGATTCTGATCACATTCTGAACTTAGCAAAAATTCTAACCGATTTCTGAGACTTTCACCTTCTGGAAAATTATGGTTATATTCTCCATTCTAATTTTTAACCTGCGTTTTCTCTATCGTGCGGCATGTGTGATAATGGTAACTTTAAATGTATAGTCAAATATTATGTTTTGTTTTTAACGGTTTCTATAGTTATTTTTCAGTCTCTAGCTCATTTTTCCCTTCTGGATAATTCTTCCACAATGACATGAAGGCCACACAGCAGGAGGAATACACAGATTCCAACCTTTGTTTGGCATGAAGAATGGCTATTTTTAGGTTCCGGATTTTCTTTTCTTTTTTTCCCCTGCACCTTGTCAAAAATAAGAAGTGTCCTGTTTTGTTAGTAAAAAAAAAAAAAAAAAAAAAAAAAAAAAAAAAAGCTCTATTTAGTGTGAATATTCAAGCCCGTGAGTAAATTCTGAATCTGTAATTTTGTTAAAATTTATGGAAAGAGCTTCAAGAATAGTTCCTCCCTTTCTCTGCTTCGGTTGGTTGGGACAGAGTTAGTTCCAATAATACCAGTGTTTTCCCACAGGCTATTTTTGCACAAATTTGGAAAGCATGTGTCAAGAAATACTTCTCCATCCAAAGAAGATTTAAATATGACTAGAACAATCAGTTGGGTATGGGGATGCTTGCCTGTAACCCCAGCACATGGGAGAATGAGGCAGAAAATTCATGACCTTAGGACAGATTTGTGACATGGTGAAATTCTGTCTTCCACACCATCACAGAAAAGAATAACCCACCACTTACAGTGATAGGAATAGTCCAGGTTATGAATTTAAGCATGCTAAGTGTTTGTGTTTATTGAAGGGGGGAGGGAGCTATGGGCCAATATTGATAATGAGATGCCATTCTTTGTAAGTTCCATTCTTAAATGGGAAGACTATTTTTAAATTGTGCCAGCAAACATCAACGAGAAACTTAGTCAGAATTTTACATGGCAGTGATAAAATCTCCTGGGAGGAGAGTTTTTGTTCCACATTATCCAAATTTCCAAATTTAAGTAGCTTTTTTTTTCCCTAACCTTGGAATATGAAGTGAATCGCCTAAGCTATGTTCTGCTTAAGCATTCCCCTCTCCCAAATTCATAACTTTATTATGTACACAATCTTGGCATTTTCAGAAAAAGTCAGAAGTTATCAGTCCTCATGGGAAGCATGCTTTCCTTCAGGGTGTGATCTTTCAATGATGACTGATGTGTTTGTAGTTTCCTCAAATAGAAATTTACTAGGAGCCTGGAGGGTCCATCTCTTGCTCTGGTGATTTTTACTTTAGGGCCTATGCTTCATGGAGACTGTACAAAGTAGTCCATAGTGATAAGTGGAGCTATACTTCTGCATAGCAACATTTCCGCTCCTCCTCCCCATCCCCCTCCTCCCCTCCCCCCCTCCCTTTTTCTTCTTAGCTTATCAGTCCAGATGGAGATGTCAGTCAGAGCAATCTATCCCTAATACATGGGGGGGGGAGTATGAAGTATCAGCAGTGTGTGTGTGTGTGTGTGTGTGTGTGTGTGTGTGTGTGTGTGTTAGAAACTGAACAACCTGGGATTTTACACATGTTAAGCAGCTGCTGAACACTGACTGAGTGATATCCCCAGCCCTTGTGAGTGAGCATATAACCAAGGCTAGCTACAGTACTGTAGTTAGAGTTTTCCTGCCTGGCCCAGTCAGGACAAATCTCTCTTACCCGCCAGTCCCACAGTCGCTCAGACCCAACCAAGAAAGCACACAAAAACTTATATTGTTTACAAACTGTATGGCCATGGCAGGCTGCTTGTTATCTACCTTTTCTATCTTAAATTAACCCATTTCTGTTAGTCTATACTTTGCCACATGGCTTGTGGCTTACCAGTGTCTTTACATGTTGCTTTTCATGGTGGCAGTAGGTGGTGTCTCTCCCCAACCTTCGACTTCCCAGAATTCTCTTCTCTCTTGTTCTGCCTATACTTCCTGCCTGGCCACTGGCCAATCAGAACTTTATTTACACAGAGCGATATCCACAGCACTTCCCCTTTTCTTTTTTTTTTTCAATATTAAAGAAGATATCCTATCTATCTTATATTTGTGAGTCTAAGGTTTTATATCTAACTTATCTTTTATCATAACTGAGGAAATTATAACTATCTAGTCTTCAACCACATCAAAGACCTCAGAAGGATATAATATTACCTGAGAACCGGGAGAAGGATGTGAGCATTTTTCGGGAGTCTTGCAGGGTAGACAGAGACAGCTGGCAGCCTGAACAGTCACCTAATGTTCCTTTGTAAAGTTGGGGCATCTGTCTTCAGCCCACAGGGCTAGAGTCTCTTGGTCACTTTTTTTAGTGTTCTGTAGAATGTCTGGCAGTTTCCTCTGTGAAGCAGGAACCTGAAGGACCATTTTGTCAAGCCAAGTTTAGTGGTCATCTTTCTATGGGTCCTGCACGTCCAGTTGATCAAGCAGTCCAGGCAAGAACAGTTTCTTGCCCAAATGTCTATTTTTGCCAAGGTGAAGATAAACTCCATATGAAGTGTCTTCAATGCCCATCCTCCTCTCTGAAGTAAATCGGTGCTGCCAGGAGCAGACATGTCTCACTGTCCAGAAAGTCTAAATTTTAAAAATATTTTAAATGCCATATTCTGTAGACCTTTGAAATGTTTGAAGATTACCTGTATATCTGAAATATCTCTGTGTATACATAGAAGACTTAACTAACATGGCTATGAGTATGATTATCATAGATGAACAGTTATTAATCTATTTTTAATTATCCATTACAATTTTAAATGAGCTATATGAACATAATACCTTAAACAAGAGTAGAAATATACACACAATATAACAAAATTAATTAAGTTTGTATCAATAGACTAAAATCTAAACCAATGTAAAACATTTTAAACAAGTTGTTGCTCTTTAGAAGTAAGTTCCCTAATCTACCCTTTCATCCTATTATATCTATATCATATCCCCCTTTCTTCTTTAGAAAGAGATCTCATTTATAATCAACCTGCTTTAAAGAAAAATATTGGTTTTTCTCTGTCCCACACCAGAGGGCTCTTCTGATTTGGGACACAAGAATCTCTTAACCTTTTCTTTTAGCAATATGTCTGGGTTTAGAGAAGGAGTGAGCCAATTCCATTTCCAAAGCCAGCTTGATAATTTTGGGAATGTGGGCGTAGTTTCTCTTACTACTTCCTGCTGGAGGGGGGCGCTGTATCTTATGGGGATACAAAGAAAATTTTAGGATTATAGAGCAGTCCATTAGGGTGAACCTCTGAGACAGTTGCCTTGAAACCATTCTGGATGTCAGATCATCTAGGCCATTGTGTCATCAGAGACCTTTCAGGTGGTCTTGGCTGATCAAACCTGATGTATCTTAATCTGGAACAAGTCCATAGCCTCTGACTTTCTGTGGAAACAAAAGCAGAGACTCTCTTCCAAAGCAACATATCCTTATATCCAAATTTTGAAGTCAAGGAACCTTTAAAATTTACGTATTTATTTAACTCAACAGCTTTTACAATCAAATCTTTTTCTGTAGTTAAAAATTCCAAAGACAAGACAAACCAGATTCTCTGTGCAATATCCATCTTTGTAAGACTGAAAGGCCACTGTGGCTGCTGGCTCTGCCCACCTCAGCTTCCCAACATGGCGGTAGTACAGTTTACCGACAGCTCTGGGTCTGGAGCCATGTGTACCATCAACTATCAGAAGCAGTTCTATCAAAGCAACGCATAGCCCATAAACTTTTTTTTTTTTTAAACTAGCAAAGGCTAAATCTACCATGCAGCAGAGTAAAGTGCCACTTGTAGATTCCTCATTCCCGCCACACTGCAGGTGAGATGCACATGCCAGGAACCTGCCATAGTAGTTCAAACCGGCAGGCTGCTGCTAACTTGAGAGAGACAACTAGGAAGCTGTTTTTAGCTCCGTCTTAGAATCTTTTTACTCAGGTTTTAGGTGGAAATTCTTGCCAATACGTTGGGCGCCATTTGTAGTTAGAGTTTTCCTGCCTGGCCCAGTCAGGACAAATCTCTCTTACCCGCCAGTCCCACAGTCACTCAGACCCAACCAAGAAAGCACACAAAAACTTATATTGCTTACAAACTGTATGGCCGTGGCAGGCTGCTTGATATCTACCTTTTCTATCTTAAATTAACCCATTTCTGTTAGTCTATACTTTGCCACATGGCTTGTGGCTTACCAGTGTCTTTACATGTTGCTTTTCATGGTGGCAGTAGGCGGTGTCTCTCCCCAACCTTCTACTTCCCAGAATTCTCTTCTCTCTTGTTCTGCCTATACTTCCTGCTTGGCCACTGGCCAATCAGAACTTTATTTACACAGAGCAGTATCCACAGCACAGTACTGCCAAGGATTGATTCAGGGATATGCACGTGAATCAAGAATTCTATTTTTGGTTGTGAGCCTAGCCTTTAACGGCTGAGCCATCTCTCCAGCCCTAATCAAGAATTCTAAATCATTGCCTTTCCTCAGATATTGATTCTGACTTCTAATGGGGATGGGGATATCCAATTCCACTGTCGTTGGTTAGCAGGGCAAATGGGGGTTAGTGAGGTCATTTTGTGTGGCAACAAACACATAGGCTGAGCCTGCCTATGGTATGACAAGTGGGGATAAGCATGGTTGAAAGAAAAAGAAGCAAAGTCAAGTTCTGAGCACAGTACTTACCCCTAGACTTATGCATGCTTAAGGCTGTATCCACCTCTGAACTTCCCAACTGCACAGTCATGATGTTCAATCTACCTTTAAGCCAGTGTGAGTTGGTTTACTGTTATGCTAAACCAAAAGCATCTTAACTTAGGGCCTTCCCTGTTGCAGAGTGTTCCTAGCAAAACTGGACTTCAATTGTTGCACGTGCTTAACTTCCCATCATTTTTAATTCCCTTTAGCCTGACCAACAGCCAAATGAGACATTTAAAAAGTTTTTAAACTGATAAGACAAACTCATTGGAACACAAAGAACTATTTCACGCCGCAGGTCGAATGTGGGTTCCCTGATGAGAAAACATGGAAGTGTCTGTAGTTCCCCAGGCCTTACGTAATCATGCTGAACATAATGTTTTCATCTCCTGTTACTGTGGTGGGGTTGAGAGCACCCTGGGAGTTAACCTGCAGGACAATGTAAAGAGGAGCACTCATTCTTTGAAGGCACTTGTAGCTGTCATTTCATTCTCTGAGACTTATGAATAAAGGCATTGTTGCAAACAACTGTACTGTAAAGGCATTGAAGCCAGTTATTACTGCCTATGGTGTCTGCACTCAGATTGATGCAAACACTAGAGTTACAATTTACAGAGGTGAAAAAATGTAAGTTTTTGTAAGATCTAGCTGTGTGCCTGGCTCTGGCTCTTCATTTCATTGGATAGATTCTTTGACTGATGATCCTAAATCTGGGTGCTTGCAATACTGATGAATTCAAAGGGATTGATCAAAATATATCACAGAATTAATTGTATATTAATTGACCTGTATGGGAGCATGATTATTATCCTTAATGGATTGAGTTATTTTCCAATAACATAGATTAAATCAATTCAACATAGTATATAATCTGAAAAATAAGAATGTACTAAACTTACTTCTAAATGTCTCCTATTTTTAATAAAAGATGTATTTTATTTGTAATCCTATGCATGGACATCTTTGTAGATATGTGCATGTGAGTGGAGGCCAAAAACATCAGATCCCCCTGGAGTGGTAGTAGGCAATTGTGAACTTTCTGACATGGGTGCTGAGATATGAACTCAGGTCTTTTGTAAAAACAGTATGTGGCTTATTTATTTATTCATTTATTTATTTAATCTCTGGTACAGTGGCTGAACCTGAATCTATTGCTGTTTCAGCCAATAATTGTGCTCCACAGTTAACTGGCCCACCTCTCTGGTAGCAGCCCATCAGGAATTTTACATCCCATTGGAACTGCCTTTTGCCACCAAATGTAGTTTTAACTAAATCTCTATCATTTTGTTTATTAGTAAGACTTGGGAACCAGAGGCTGGGGTGAAAACCTGCTAGCTCAGAGACTTTGAGGAACAACTAGCTGCCTTCCTTCTTTATGAGCATCTCTAAAAGACAGTATCCTTTCTTCCACTCCATCAAACCAAAAAGACTACCACTCAAAGTCCCTCCATCCCTACCACTTCCTGTGCATCTCTCTACCCATCTTCCAGACTCCAACTCTCTATGATTACTTTCTGTCAACTTGTTGCTGGCTCCACCTCCTGACCCAAGGGTGATTTTACTTAATTAACACAAATGCAAACTCAGGGTTCCCTGTGTGATCAGATATCCTGTAGCAAGTATGTGCTCTTAACAACTGAACCATCTCTCCAGCTCCTCCTGAGCATGTTATAAGAGACATTGAATTTAGATGAGTTGAACCAAAAAGACATATGTTGAAATTGGAGAAAAAAAAACCCATTTATTCTTCTTGGAAGATGTCTTGGATAACCCTTTTCCTTAAAGAGGTATCAATAATGTTGGGCTCTGTGTCTCACACAGCTCAGATGGCCAGTGTCTACCCCTTATCTTCTTGTTTTCTCCAGGTCCTGATCAGAGTCTCCCTTTGGTTAAGACAGATACCAGAATTTGAGAATCAGGTTGTCCTTAGCGCATCACAGTATATGCAAGTAAATCATTCACCATTTCTCCTCTTTCAACTCTCATGCAAATTAAAAGCTATTCCAAAGACATTTACTGAAGACTTGCCAGTGATTAATTTCTCAATTAGTTAACAGAAAATATGGCTCTCTACTGAATTTGTGTCCACACTATTTTCCAGATGTTTTGATGTCACTTAAATCAATGTAATTATTTAAGTTAAAGAATGTTACAGATCATTGCTTTTTTTTTTTTTTAGAAGACAGCCAGCAATCAGATTTCTATGAAATATTCTCACTTTGCACCTGGGTCAGTTAAAGTGCTTTGGGTTATACATAAAGAAAACAGACTCAAGGATAAGTACAGGCATTTGGAGCTTGCAACACTGACATTCTGAGTCAAAAGAGAGACTTTATCCAGGGACTAGGTTCTGTCCAAGGCCTGGAACTCTCTCTTCTCAGCCTTATTTTCCAATATGGATAAGAGTCTTCCACAGATAGCTCCCCACAAAGGTGGGCAGGTCCTAACCATTTGTTTCACTGGGAAAAAGGTCTGCATCCCTGCTATCTCAAACACAATTTCAGAAGTGAGTTTTCCTGGCTCCTATGGGTAGGTCTGACTTAGGCCAGATGTCATGTTTCCTTTTGGATTAGTCTGTGAGTAATGGGCGAGCTTTGCTAACTGGCTTAAGACAATAGACTTCCATTCTCAAAGCTGGAAGCGGGACACATTGCACAGCAACTGTAATACACGGGAACGTTGGTGGCTGTGTGGAGAAATGAAGCAACCAGTAAACCATAAGATGATGAAGGCTGAGGAGGTCTGAGGCAGTGGTTCTCAACCTCCCTACTGCTGCGACCCTTTAATGCAGTTCCTTATCTTGTGGTGATCCCCCCTCAACACCATAAAATTGTTTTCATTGCTACTTCATAACTGAAATTTTACTACTGTTATGAATCATAATGCAAATATCTGCATTTTCTGATGGTCTTAGGCGACCCCTGTAAAAGAGTCCCTTGCCTCCTAAAGGGGTAATGACCCACATATTGAGAGCTGCTGGTCTAAGTATTTGAATCACTGAATGGGCAGCAAGGCATATGCTAAACCCTATCCCCAAAGAATTGTCAACACAGGTCCATGAATGAACACACAGGTCCATGATGGCAATACTGTGAGTCTAGTATGTGGAAATGGGAGCGTTACCTACATGATCTTTATCAAAGTGTGGTCAGAAGTGCATTTTGCTATACATCTAGGGTATCTGATAAAATTCAATTCTTAGGCCCAATTTTGGATTTCTCCTTGCAGATTCGAAGATTGGGGCTCAGGAGTTTGTTCTGTTTTCTCTGGAGATGTCTTCAATATTTGTTTATTTAGCAGTCCCAGGCATTGGACATGCTAGGCAATCGATCCACTAATGAACATACCCACAACCTTTCAACTATTACTTGAGAACTATTGGTGTTTGATTTATATGCCAAAACTTCTCACTGAATCTGTCTCTAAGTCTATACTTGGAAATATCTTTCCAAAATTTCCCTGACTGGTATTCCAAATAAGACTTACTGCTTAACTAATCTGATCATCCATCTTGTTAGGAGGATCCTGAGGCCTTCCTGACATCACCATGTGAGAAGTTGGAGGTGGTGGTACACATCTGTGATCTCTGCCTTCAGGATGCTGAGGCAGGAGGATTATAAGTTTAGGGTCAGATGGACTATATAGCAAGTCTCTGTTCTCTCTCTCTCTCTCTCTCTCTCTCTCTCTCTCTCTCACACACACACACACACACACACACACACACACACACACACACACACTGTGCAGAAGACTGATGGGCACAATTGAAAAACACTTTTATTTTATACTCTACAGGAGTATCAGCAAGTATAAAATGGGTGTTAGGATAGGCAAGAAAATATAAACATGTTTACTCTGACAAATGGCATCAAATAAAGCATGCTATTACCCACTCATCTGTATTATTTACCTGTCACGACTTCTCAATTGTCTTTGGACTATGATTGATATATTAAACAGTTTGCTCAATTTACAACATTTGGGTAGTAAAAGTAGGTGTTGACAACAGCTATTGAAGAATCACACTGAAGCTGACTGCAGCTTTAAATAGGAAATGGGACGTCCATTGTGTTGCTTGGTAAAATTTTTATTTTCACAGTGTAAGTCAGGCAGCATAAATCCCAAGACAACTTCTCTACTTGCATCTTAAAGGTGGCCCAGAGAGGATCTCCCATCTCCCACATAGTGCCCCTGAAAGCCTAAGATGGCTCTTGCTGTCTAATTGGCAGCATTTCTTAGACACTGACTGGGATGACTGTCCATATTGCTTAGAAATAGCAAAGAGCATTGTGGAAGAACAGGAAATTAACATTGTTACTGGAGCAAACCTGATGTTTTCCCTTTGAGTTTCTTATAATGCTGTGGAATTTGTGAGATGTAATGTTGAATTACCATTGTCTGCTTAGGAAGTTGAATTAATTTTTAATGTGATGCCTGAGGAGAAACTAATATAAATGGAGTAGTTTGGTAAAATTCTATGTGCCATGGTTATTGGGAAAAAAAATCAGTGAAAAACAAACAACAACAACAACAACAAATCAGTGAGTCACAGTAGAATATAATAATAGAGTACTGAATATTTGCAAACATACTTTGTATTGTAGGGCACACTAAACCATATTTTCAACAGTGTAAATGCTGTAATTTATTTAACCATTACAAGCTTAAAAGATAAGTTTTGCTAGTATACCTATTAGACAAAGGAGGAAACAGACATATAGAAGTTTATACACTTGCCAAAGTTCATATACTTGGTAAGTAGATGTTGGAATTTGATCACGGCTTGTCTAAACCCAGATAGACACTCTTAATCATTAAACAATAGTCTGGTTGTATAGATTTCAATATGTTATATTATAGTCTTCTGTATCCTCTTACAGTGAGTTCTGTAGAACAAAGGATTGACACAAATAGAGAGTCTTAGGCTCCCCTTAGCTTGGCTTTCTCTTTCCAGAGTTTTCTTATCCATGGTCAACTACAGTGTGAAAATTTTTAAATGGAATATTCTACAAATAAGTCATCATTTTTTAAGTAGCTCATTGTTAGGGGTTACAATTGCTGTGAAGAGACACCATGGCCAGGGTGAATTTTATTTTTTTATTTTTTAAAAAATTATCTATCCATCTATCTATCTATCTATCTATCTATCTATCTATCTATCTATCTATCTATTTAACATCCCAGCCACAGTTTCCCCTCCATCCTCTCCTCACAATCCCTCAACCACCCTTCCCCTTTGTTCTTACCTCCACCCCAATCCATTCCTCCTCCTTTTCTGTTTAGAAAAGGACAAGGTCTCCCATGAGTATCAACAAAACATGACATATCAAGTTGCAGCAAGACTAAGCACCTTCCCATGTATTAAGGCTGGGTGAGGTGACCGTATGAGGAGTAGGGTCCCAAAAGCCAGTCAAAGAATTAGAGACTGCCCCTGTTCCCACTGTTAGGAGTCTCACAGGAGGACCATATACAACTTGTAACATATATACAGAGCACCTCGGTCTGTCCCATGCAGACTTCCTGGTTATAGATTCAGTCTCTGTGAGCCTCTATGAGCCCAGGTTAGTTGATTCTGAGTTTTCTTATGGTGTCCTTAACCTCTCTGGCTCCTACAATCCTTCTGTAGGATTCCCTGAACTCTGCCTAATCTTTGAGTGTGTGTCTGCATCTATTTCCATCAGTTGCTGGATGATGCTTCTATGATGACAATTGGGCTAGGCACCAATCTGGTCAGAAGAAATGGCCAGTTCAGACTATGTATCCACTATTGCTAGGAGTCTTAGATGAGGTCATCCTTGTAGATTCCTGGGAGATTCCTTGTGCCAGGTTTTTACCTAAAATTTAGTTAGGAGCTTGCTTACAGTTTCAGAGGGTGAGCCCATGACCAGGATGCCAGGGAGCATGGCAACAGGCAGGCACACATGGCATTGAATCAGTAGGTGAGAGCTTACATGCTGATCTATAGGCAGGAGGCAGAGATAGAGCTAGATTGGGCCTGGCATGGGCTTTTGAAACCTCAAAGCTCACCCTCAGTGGGACACACCTCCTCCAACTAGGCCACACCTGCTAATCCTTCCTAAACAGCTCAGCAGCTAAATATATGAGCCTATGGGTGCCATAACCAGTACATTCATCATATCCTGAGCTGTGTTTTCCTGTTTTATCTCACTCAGAATGTAAATTCTCCAATTGCTCAGTGTATTCACACTGTGTTTATTAACCACCTGTTGGGCACTGTGATGGTTAATATTGCTTGTCAACTTGGTTTGAATCAGGAATCATCTAGTCATGTCTGTGATGTCACTTCCAGAAAGGATTAGCTGAGGATGACTCATTCTCCTTGAGAGTGGACAAAAGGTCTGGGGGAAAAATGTGGGTCACCCTAGCCTGCCTTCATTTTCAACTGGCGAGTCTGTCTTTGTCTATCCTGTTGCTGCTGCTGCTAGCCTTTGTTACGATCGGAAACCAGCTTCTTTGGCCTTCCAAAATGAACAGAAGACCAGCAGTTCTTCAAGAAACTTCCATGTTTTTAAAGCCAGGTTGGAACTACTGAGGTGGATTAAGTAGCTAACAGGTTTCTCAGCCTCTGCAGCATGCACATGGCCATTGTCTGCCTTTCAAGACCTACCTTGTGAGCCAGTCTAATATGTGCTCTCCATAGTATTTATTCATTCCACTGGTTCTGTTCCTCTAGAGAACCCTGGTTAATATGGCCCCTTAATATTTATCTTGGTGAATGAGTCAACTGTTGCTCTCTTTTATTGCTCATTACTTTTGTGAATTACTGCATTCAATTCATAAATTAAATTGTATCACAGATATGTCTGCACAGCGCAGGGTAAAACTATCTGCCAGCTTTAGTACTACTGTGGTTCCAGGGGAGGTATCTCCAGAGGATGAAGGTATAAGTAGTATATGGTAACATAAATGTTTATGAATATGACTTTATAAATGGGCATCATTCCTGATCAATATCAATTTTGTTTTAAAAAAGGCTTCTAGCAAGGACTTAATGCATACTATCTGTACCACTTTGTTTGTGATGACAAGGTTAATTTGCTTTTAATTCCATAGACCTTTGTGTTAGTTTGTAGGCAGTGAATATTGACTTGCCCAAATCATGCAAATATCTTTTATCTTATTATCTCTGGCCAATATAGCCAATTCATACTGCAAGATGATGGATGAAAGCTAGTAGTTCTCCAGTGGTATGAAATTATACATGTTCACCCTAGATCTATAGAAGTTCCTAGATCTCCTACCTCACTTCCCAAACACTGTTTCTAACCAAAATCAGATGCTGTGTGAGCACAGCAACACAATGTATTTATGAGCACTTAAAGACTATGTTACACTCAAGTCACTTTGATTAGCAATGAAAACAAGTACCTCAAAATATTACCCTTTATAGCGAAATATTATTTTATATGTTTGGTATGTTCCCCTTAGCTTTTTTCTCTTCTGCAGGAACAGAGATATGTATATATTTATAATCTCATTTCATATCTAAATTTTGGACCTTGCTTTGGTTTTGTAATTCCTACCCTACTGTCATTTTTGTAATTATATTTTTCTTAATGACTACTTAACAAACCATTGCATTGATTATCATCCTTTATGAAACTACTTTTTTTCTTATTTTGGATCTTTTAGATTTTCCTCCCTTAGTTTTCATTAATAAAATATTTTGTGTAAGACAAATTGCTAAACGGTCTTATTAATAAAAAACCCGGAGCCAGATATTGGGGTTAAAACTGAGAGATCAGAAGAACAGGACAAACCACAGCCAATCTCACCTTACCAGCCCTCAGCCTCCAAAGAGAGCTACTTCCTGTATGCCCACACCTGTATGCCTTTCTCTCCCTGCCCAGCAACATCACTTCCTTTTTCTGATCAGTTTTGTCATTTCTTGTCTGTCTGTACAGACCTCCAGACATTTATGGTTAACTGGTGTTAGAATTTAAGGCATGTGCCACCACACCTGGCTCTGTTTCCAGTGTGGCCTTGAACTCACAGAGATCCAGATGGGTCTCTGCCTCCCGAGTGACAGGATTAAAGGTGTGTGTGTCACTACTGTCTGGCCTCTAAGTCTAATCTAGTAGCTGTTCTGTTCTCTGACCCTAGATAAGTTTATTAGGGTACACGATATATCAACTGCAGTCTTGTATAGTGGGGTATGACCCATTCATCAAGTCTTGTAATTTTGCAAATAAAAATTCATTGAGTTGATCATGGTAGCTCTTGCCTGTAATACCAATGTTCTGAAAGCTGAGGTAAGCTTGTGAATTCAAGGGAAGCTGACTACATAGTGAGACACTATTTCCAAAGGATAATGAATAAATAAACAAACATATTAATTAATTAATTAAATCAATGGGACACAGTCATACACACTGATTTATGCATCATTTACTGTTTTTACACCATTGTTGAATAGATGTGACAGAAAGCTTAAAATATTTATTATCTGGCCCTTTCAAGAAAACCTCTGCCAACTCTAAATTAGTGTCTTAGTACCCTAATTGATTTCAGCTAATTTCATTAAGACACATTCCCAAGGTTGCCATTACTTGGCCCAGATGTATATCATGTGGTCTCAAAGTACATTTACAAATTGTTTTATAAAGCTATTACATTGATTTATAATGTTACCAACAATATATAAATATTATATTTTCATTCAACTTTATTATAATTGGGCTTTGTCATGGCAAGTTTTTCTTAATGACCAGAAATAGCCCATATTGTGGATCTTTTTGTTTTCTCTTCTTTAGCACAAGAAAAGCCATTTTCTCTCATATTTATTAGTTGTTTATCTCTTGTGTGAGATGCCTGTTGGCATTCCTTCTTAGCTAATCTATTAGAGTCTCATTGCTTCACCCAGTAATTTGTGTGAGCTGGAGGGTGATTTCCTGATTTACACTAAGAGAATCAACCATAAGATTCGTGAGTCCCTGGCTTGCTGTTCACAGACACTTATAAATCCTGCAAGTATTATGTGATTCATTAAAGCAGATTGGGAAGTCAGGCTTCTAATAATTATGAATGCCACCTTTTAAAGTGGGAATATCTGTGTTAGTGATGTAAATAAGACCAGTAGCTCTTTTTATGACTCTTTAAATCTGTAAGCTGAACTCCTGCAAGGAAAATATGTCTTCTCCATGTAATGAAAATATTTGCTTATGTAGTCTTAAATTTCTCATTTGTGTGTGACTTATGAAAATAGACAAGCCATTCAGCTCTGCTCCTAAATAAAAGAACCCCATTACAATAATCTTTTTTTCCCATGATGAAAAATGTTGACAAGCTCAAGTCTCTCCTACTCTGGTTGCAAAAATTAAAACAGGGGCGATGCTGAAATAATAGCATGAAAATCTGTCACCAAGCACAGGCTGGAATTCTGGGCTCAAAGACAGCACAATGTAGTGAGACAGGAGCCACACAAGAGCTTTCTTTACTTGTTTACAACCTCAAGGAAAGTTACAGGTAGATCTACAGCAACATTTAAAAGACTCCAAGTCAGTGCGATTTCCCCCAGGATACCAGGTTCTCTTCCAGCTTCCCACCTATGGCCAAGCCCTTAGTGCTCTTGCTCCATGGATGAGAGGCCAAGTTGGCCCAGAACCAAGAACCAAGATTTTAGTCAGTTTGACTCACAAAGCTCAATTCTTGGCACATGAGGCAATATAGCCTCTTTAGTGAGAAGGAAATGAAGCTTCTAAGTATTTTGTCCCCCCCCCCTTTTTTTTTTTTGCTTACTTTGCTTTTAAGATGGCATCTTCCTTTGTTGCCCCAGGGACTCACTTACTACATGGTCCAGGCAGCCTTCAAACCTACAGCAATCTTCCTGCTGCAGCCACCCAGGTGCTGGGATCTCATGGGTGCTGGGGTTCCAGGTCTGAGTTACCACTCCTGGCTTCCAAATTTCTTCTATTCCCAATAATGTAGGATTTTGATTAATGACCACATGCAAAGTGTACTTGTAACTCAGGATTTGGAGACAGGTAAACAGACAGGAAGGAAGGGCAGGCAGGCAGACAGGCAATTTGGCCTAAGGCATGGAGAAGTAAAATGAGAAGGAGCTGTAGGGAAACAATGGAGAAAAGTACAGCTGGTGGCCATGTTTAGAATGTTGTGGAAGAAATAGCACCATGTCAACTGAAGGGATATTGGGCAAAGACACCGCTTCTTGCCTCATGCCTGCAGTGGAGCACGAAAGGACTTCACAGTTCCCTAACCCTCTCTGGAGAGGCATAAAGGGACTTTGAGAGAGATTATGGAGAGGAACATGGGCTACATTATGGGGAGACTTTGGTTTCCACACTCCATGTTTAGAAGGATGGAATCTGATAATGTACCCAATAATTGTCGGTGTCAGGTGACAAGATAGGCTTCTCTCCTCTAAGTATCTGAAGTTCAGAAAACAGATGGAAACATTGGACCATGACAAGGACATTCATTTTTCTCTGGCAGTTTCTACCTGGTAGCTTAGAGTACAGGCTGCCTGCTTCGCATCCTGGATCTGCCACTCATTAGCTGCCTGACCTGGGTCGAGTTATTCATTTTCCCCATGTCTAAAGTAACGATAGGGTTATTATGACAGTTTAAGATAATTTTTATAGGATGCTTGAAAAGGTGCCTGCACATATTAACCCCCCAACGGTCTCATTAATGTGAATTGTCACTGGCAAGGAGCAGGGCACACACTTGAAGAGGATCCTCACCAAAAGAGATAATTTATGCCTAAAGGAAATTAGACCATCCACTATATTCAACTATATCTCACTGCCCAGGGCTGAACAGATGCCTTGAAGGCAATGAACCCATCTTGCTGGCCTTGCACACATGAGCACAGATCTTGTGAATGTGTGACGTCTGTACAGAAACAAGGCCGAGGAACCCTCCACCATCACCTGAGCCCTTCTACCGCCTGTCTTTGCCTGCATTCACAGCCAAGCTTTTACAAAGAGTTCCCCTGGGAGGGAGTCTCAGTTGGTCTTCTCTCCTTCTCCTAATTCTTTATCACCCCCCTTCTCCACACTACACTGGTACCTGTCCCCAGAACTGTCTGTGTCTAATTGACAAGCCTACAGGACAATTCTCTGAACAATATTTGCTTTTCTGCCTTGCCCATTCTTTTGTTCTTAGGCTCTGTTACGTTGCTCCGTGTTTTTCTCTCTTTCTGGGTTCTTGAAATGCTGTTATGTTCATGGCTCCAGGCTTGCCTCTTTCATTTCTCCTTTGCTCCCAGTTTATGACATCACCTGTGAAGGCAAACATATCTGAGTTTTGAAGTCAGACTATTGTGAATGTATTTGTGTACAGAATTATATGTTGCACTGTCTGACATGTCACTTTTTGTTGGGGTGGTCCTCCACAGCCAATGTATCCCAAGTGGAAATCATCTCCATTTTTTACTCCCATGCCTAAAATACTCCAATTGTTTGACAAAGAACCTCAAGTCAGAACCTGGTGAGTTATCCAGAATGCCTACCCTTCTACCCCTAGAAACATTATCAAGAGCAGTGAGTCTTCCTTTTCAGTATCTTGCCTATCTATCTACCTTCTTCTTTTTGGTCCCACCCTACATCTCCCCTTTAAGCCTTTGTTGGTCCCTGCCAAGACAACTGCAAACATTTCTCACACTGGTCCTGAGGTAGGCTATTCTCCATTTTTTGTCAGAGACATTTCCCCACAATGTGAATCTGAGACAAAGCTGGATATTTAGCTGGCTCTGATGGATCCCTGTTCTTTGCAGGAAAGGGTTTTAGGTTGAAGGAGGAGTTTGTCTTGCAAAGCTCTTGCAGACATCTAACTCTCTAATTCTCACCTTGTTCCTCATAAATCAATTGCTGCAGCTCTATCTTGCTGCTATGTGACAAGACTTTTCTTAGGGAAATATAATACACACATTTATTTATCTCAAGTGGGGAATCCATGACAGGCCCAAGTATCACCAAAATCTAACTTGGTGAACCAACTGAGTTTTATTGGTGTAACTTACAGGACTATGGGTGATGAGTTACTTACAGGGGGAGAAATTACTTAAGGACAGTTGCATCACCAGAACCCACCCCAGCATGGTTGACAGTTCACAAAAGCTGGGAACCTGGGACACACTGCACAGCCTGCATGCAGCTCAACAAGCCGCAAAATGCGTTTTCCAGGTAGTTCAGTTGGTCTGTGCTTCTTCCAAGCAGCCTCACTGGTTGCAACTTGTCTTGTCTGAGAGGGCCTCTCAGCGACCTTTATCATTTACTCTTTGGAGGGAGGGGCCTAGTGAATCTGGTCAGTTTTAGGGACTTCCTGAAGCTACTTTTGAGTTGTTTAGCTTCTAGCTTAAGGAGCTTCCCTACAGGATAACATATTTGTGGAATATCTCAGAGGACTTTGGTACACAACAGTTTCTCACATCTTTCTATGTTCATGTGTCTTCTTTTTTGTATATGCTCTTCCATTTTGTTAGAATGCTTTCCTCATGCTAATCCCTGTGTGTGTGTGTGTGTGTGTGTGTGTGTGTGTGTGTGTGTGTATGTGTGTGTGGTGTTTTACAGTAGTTAGTATTATCTTAGGATAATACCATTTGCTGAGTAAATGAATGAATGAAAAAGGCTTAATGCAGATGAATGCATCTGTGAAGAACTGGGCTCTTTAAAATAGAAGACCAGTGAGCCGCCTCCTCTCTTTAGTGCTATGGGTACTCAGTGGGTACAAATAGATAAAGACACTTTTAGCTTACACATGCCCTTTTCATCTGCCAGTGTTTATACTTCCTATTAGGTCTTTTCCTTATGAGCAAAAACTTCCTCCAATATCTCAGTACATTCAGTCTTTATGGTTAAACACTCTTTAGTGATTTGCTGTGCTTCCTCTGATAATAGGAAGTAGATACACACTCATATGATATGAGTTATAGACAATAAAAATTTGACTTTCACAGACACAGTCTTATTTATTGTGTAATCAATCATGATTACACAAGTCACTCTATTAATTTTTGATAAACAAGATAAAGTCTAGGCACTTTGAGGACTGTCCCTGTGTGTCTATTGTTTGGAAGAGAGACTTAGCTGCTCCAGCGTATTACATGCCCTTTTCATCTCTCCTCAGACGTCAGGCATACAGCATCACTTCATCAATGCAAGCTGACACCTTTCCCTGTTGACTTCTGCACTGATTGGCTATGAAATAGACACTGTTCTCTCCTCTCTGTAGACTTCCTCTTGATGGTACCACAGAAAAAAAAGTGGGTCTTTGAGAACACCTTAGTTTTGGAAGCTTTCTTATTTATTGTCAGGGGAATCATATGACAGGAGATTGGGTGACCTTAAAATCTGTTTCTTAGCTTTTCTTCTAGGTGGGGCTCCAAGGTTCCAGGAATGAAAGTAAATTGGCTCACTCCCATTTTCTCCTCATCAGGTTTACAAGCTATGCGACTCACCTTTTTCATGAAAAACAAACAAATAACCCCCACCCCTCTAACACACATAACCCACAAGAATTTTTTTGTGCCATTCATTGGAAACTTAGCTTCATGCTGAAAAACACATATTTTTAAGCTGAATCAACCTGATTCTCAGACAGCAAGTACTGCCTAAGTTCCAAGACCATGTTGGAATATTTTAGTTGTTAAGGACTGAGAGTGTTACCAGCATTCAGAAAGCACAGGGCAAAGCTCTAACATTTTGTAGTCTTTGCAATGAATATGGATGCATATACATGTAATGTATATGTATATTATACACACATATATGTGTTCACATTATTGTGGGATACACATACATGTATATTATATACACACACACATATATATAATCAACTTGTAGGATACATGATATGGAAATAATATATACAAATAGAAATATACATTATATTATAATGATCTTTTCTATCTCAAAAAAGTCTTTTACATTAGAATTTACTTTAGATTATTTTATTTTATTTTTTGAGCTGAGGACCGAACCTGAGGAGCCAGGGCCTTGTGCTTGCTAGGCAAGCGCTCTACTACTGAGCTAAATCCCCAACCCTAGAATTTTTAATGATATATATTTGTCTTCTAGTATTTGCAGATCTGCATATCACTAGATGCTTGATTTGTTTTCCAGCTGATACAACTGCCACATTGAATTCATTTCATTTGTTTCCATTACAGACATTTTTGGACTTGTTTCTAGTCTCCTGTAGGCTTTCAAAATCTTCTTCATCTTTTATAATTCTGCTTATTTAACCAACATTAATTGAGTTTTATTTGATAATTAAGGTCTTTATTTCTGTTAGTCTAGTGATTATCATTTAATCAAAATTAATTCACTTACTGTGTATAATAAATTAATCTCTTTGTAAGACAATACTAAGATTCCAAAAAAAAAAATTAATTCAGATCACCCCATGATGAATTTTGTCCCAGTTCATTAAAATTTTACCTAATTTTAAAAGCTTACAAATTTGGAACTGTTTTATGGAAACAATATTTTTTTCAACATAGTTTGCAATCTTTGCTTCCAATAATGCCTTTAATCAATGAATCATTCTCATAACGCTGTTTTTACTTTTCTTAAATTATTGTGTTTTTCCTATACCTCTGTGATAGTTTCTCCTTTGAAATCTGAAAATATTACCATTGTTATTTATTGCCTTCCAGAACTTGGTGGCAAGACTTTATTACTGAAGCACCAGACACTTCAGTCATGGGGTATAGAGAAATCAAGCTGTTACTGATCTGCAAGCCTCCCCCCTGAGACCTAGTTCTAGCTGCCAGGGGAGCAAAGGTATAAGTCCTACCCATCTGTAAATCCTGTGAAATACAATAATGAGTGTCCTGGCAAGATGTGCCCGATGCCACAATGGCACTAATATGTTAGGTGTAACCAACAACTAGCTGTCTGGTAGACTTAAAATCCAGTCAATTGAAGAAAACACATGCCAGGTACTGTTAACCTAACCAAGAAGACATGGCTAGAGAGGAAATAGTCCCTAAAGGGGAACACATTATTACCATTTTGTCACATTAATATAGTATTTAAGTTCCTTCTAAATACCTTATCCTTGTCCATAGACAAAGGCAGCTCTCATTTCTCATCAAATAAACTTTTTGCCACAAAGAAAAACAATTACAGAGAATCACAACTGGTCAAAGAATATAAAGTAAGTGACTGTAACGAGCCTTTCTCTGCCCCTCCAGCCATCTCCCAAATAATGACACAAAGACTCCTTATTAATTATGACAGCTCAGCCTATAGCTTAGGTTTGTTCCTAACCAGTTCTTAGAACTTAAATTAAACCATTTATATTAATCTATGTTCTGTGACGTAAAGTTACCTCTCTTCCATCTTTGTACCTCCTCTTTCCTCGCCGTGTCTCCTGGATTCTCCTGCCTCTTCCTTTCTCTCCCTGGAAATCCTGCCTAGTCCTCCTGACTACCTATTCCTGTTTAGTCCTTTATTAAGCCAATCACAGCAATATAACTTTCCACAGGGTACAAATATCCTATAAGTGACTGTCGAGTGCTCTGCCCCAAATGGGACATCTATAACCTTGTCTCTTTACTCAAGACTCAGAAACATTGTGGAAGAAAATGCAGGCATTTGTGAGGGCCAGAGGGCCAGAAGGACTGGTGTGTGACAGTGTCTTCTCAACAGGACAGGGATTTTATGCTCAGGATCTTGAATGCTCAATAATATGGTTTCCTATACAAGTTTTGCATAATACCATACCAAGCAGCATTCTAACATGGCCAGAGGAAAGGTTCACAAGGCCCCACCACTAACAAGAGCTACATTCAATCAAGGGCTGCCGAGGGAGGAAAAGTCAGTTTTCTTTAGGGATAAGGCCCCTTATTGCTCACCCGAGCCTAAGTGGACAGCCCTAAGACCATGTACATACAGGTAATACTAACTGGACTCAGTAGATTGTATTGTATGTATGTATATACAATTACAAAAGGAGATACGAATCTTGAAGAGTTTTATGGTAGAGTAGTGATGGTGTCTCAGGAGGAATTGAAGTGGTGGAAATAATACAAATACAGTGTATTCATGTCTGAAATTCTAAAACAATGATGTATGAATGAAAAAATCTGAAAGTATTTTCCTCTATGGTGTTTCACACAATATAGTTATTAACATAAAACTCAGATACAGTAAAGTACACATCTTAAATACTTAGCTAAATAAATGTTATGTAAATTTTATGTAAACACACACATATGCATATAAAGAAATGCAGATTCCTTTAACCGCCACCTACATCAAAGTATAAAAATGTCAAACACGCCTTCAGACTTCTTTTTTCTTCCAGTTAATTCCTTTCCAAATTACTGTTTTGACCTCTGTCTCTAGATGCACGTCACCTTCATAGTAGCGAAATCGTAACCTATGCATAGTACTTCTTGGACAGTAGTAGTGTTTCACTGTCTGTGGCTTTGGTTAACTGAAATCAACTAACTGTGTTTTAAAATATAAAACAATACAACCTAATATATTTTGAGAGGGAGTGCTAGAAGAACTGGGACAGACACACACACATCATATTCACATAGCTTTTAGTGTGACATATAGTTGTGATTGTCCTGTTTGTATTAGTCATTGTTGAAAATCTCTTACTGTCCTTCATTATAATTTTGAGTTTATCACAGTTATATATACAGAGAAGAAAGCAGAATGTTTGGTATTATTCCTGTTTCTGGCATCTGTGGAATGTCTTGCAACTTACCCCTGAGGATCAGGGAGGACTCCTCCAGCCTCTTTTGTTCAGCTTCTGTAAGATTCATTTTTGCTATGGTTCTGTCTGTTCCCACTGTTCTGCAGTATTGTACTGTATGAACTTCCATAATTTAGTCCTATGTGTTTATAGATTTGGGATCACTCATAGTTTGGGGATTTTATGAGTGAAGCTGCTAAGAACTTCTTTGAGTATTTCTTGTTGAGAACATAAACCTTGTATTCTGTGGGGTATATTGGTAGGCGTGAAATTACTGGTTTACAGGAGGCATGTATACATGCTTAGTTATAGTAGACACAGCCAAACAGCATTCCGAATTTGCTACAGGAATTTGCATTTATCGATGCTATAAACAAGAGTTTAAGTTGTGTTCTCACTCTTGCCAACGCTTGGCATTGTTGGCTTTGTTAGGTTTGGCCAGTCTGATAGGGATGCTGAAGGACTCCATGCAGCATTTATCTGTGCTCTGCTGCCTAAAGGCTCTGGGATGTTTTCAGGTATTCTTCTTGATTAGTTGGATATTCTCTTATGCAAGGTTTCCATCCATAGAGTTTTCTCATTTTTAGCTGGGCTATTTTTAATTACTGGTTCATAGAATCACATAGAGTTACTATGTTAATAAAAAAGTATTTGAGGAAGATAATACAATTCTCAACTGAAACATTTTTCTCTTTGTGTACTGATTATCTGAAGGTATTGAATTTGAACTTTCATTTATTTCTTGGTGAGAAGTTAGCTGAAGGTTTTATCACCATTATTGTTCTTTTGCTGGTGGTCATTATTAATATTCTCTCTCTCTCTCTCTCTCTCTCTCTCTCTCTCTCTCTCACACACACACACACACACACACACACACACACACACACACACGGAATGAAATACAGGAGTTGCTGTATTGTAGGCAGGCATTCTACTCCTGAGCTATATGTCCAGCCTTCTCATTTTGTCTTTAAGGTCATCTTTTGGTTTTATCATAATTAATATTTCACAGGTTCTGTTGGTCAGCTTCTCTCTGCTTCATTTTAGTAGGAAATCACTATTCCTTTTGAATCAAAGATTTCTTTGCTAAATTTCTTGAGCAATATTATCTCTTTTTTATTTAGTTCCTTTAATTAGGTTTGTTTAGACTTTTTGATTCTATCCTTCCTTCGTTTAAACCTCTCTTCTGATCTTCTAGCTCTCTATACAATTTTTCTGTATTTCTACTAATTCATCATTTTTTCACCCCTTCAGTTCACTAATCTGAACATATTTAGGGCTGTGTATTCTTCAATTTGTCTTTGGGAAAATCCTGTGTCCAAACTTTTTACAATTTTCCCTGTGTTTTTATTTTATTTTATTTCCAAAACATACCTCTAGAAATGTCAGTCTTTCCTTTTCTGTTTCTTTCTCTCCCCTCCCACCTCCCTTCTCCTCTCTCCCTTCCACACCTCTGTCTTTTTCTCTTTCCTCCCCTCCCCTCTTCTCCCTCTTCTCCCCACCTAAGCTCCTTTTTCGTTTGAGACAAGATCTTACTATTCTGAATCTTGAACTCTCAGGTTAAGTGATTCTCCTGTCATGTCCCTAGAGTAGCAGGGACAACAGGCACACATCACTTAAAAAAAAAAATTGCTTCCAATAAGTTAATACCTAAAGAGCTTCAAAGTCTAAAATTTCAAAGCCTGTTGGTTTCAAGGTGATTTTTTTCATGTGTGTTTGCTGATATTTAATTTTAAACTCATACAAGTTGAATCAAGGAAGTCTGCAATTATATATGAGGTTGCATTTGTTGGGAGAAGATTCTGCTGAAAGTCCTAGGCATCATGCTTTCTGCCTTTTCTAAAAAGTACGTCCTCAGAAGATTCAAAGCCATTTTTATTATTCTTTTGTTAAATATTATCTAGAATCATGTTGCTTTTCATGATTTCATCAGTCTGGAGTTCAGCTTTCATGTTAGAAGTTCAAGGCTCAGCCTCCCATGTACACAAAATTGGCTCTGTCTTTAGCATTTCTACTATCTGACTCTGCCCATGGCTGCATGCTCCATTTCCCTGTGTTTTCCCTTATTTTATTTGAGCCTTCCAACAAATCATCTTCCCTCTGCCATAACAGAGATATTTTTGCATTTTCCCCCAGAGAGATTGTGGAAGACACCAGTCCTCCTCCAGATAATGCTTTAAAAGGTGCTCTGTGGAGCTCTTTGAGGTGAGGTGGAGCTGGTAGTGGTTGCATTGACGATGAAGGAGATGACTGAAGTAAAAATAAATAAGACTTAGGGCCGCTAAATAAATTTTATTAGGCATGGACATAGAGCTGATGTAATGGCTAATTTTTGCATATCATTTATATTGTCTCGTGCTTTTCAGTTCTGTAACTGGTATCAAAGAGGGCAGAAACACATTGCTGTTTTAGTGAGAAGGATGAATTCTGGATGCCATGTTTACGTCCTTTTTAGTGGAGCACATATTGATCACCTCAGCATTCGGAGCATGTGGAAAGGGAGCTAATCTCTCTGGGTTTGTCATAATGATAAAATAACCTTTCAAATGACAACTACAAATTAAGTATTCAAACATGGTAGCTGAATATAAAAATTAAGTATGGATATAAAAATTAAGTATAGAATAAAGATGCATAATTTTAATTTTTAAAAGAATTTGCTTTAAGATCATGCAATGTTTGATAAACAACTGAAGGTATGAAAAAATGAGGTGAGTAGAAAAGTTACTTGACAGGTGCCTAGGTTCAGCTGTTAAACTCATTTAGGATGTCTTTATCTTCTCAGAACAGCTAGAGAAACACAGCAGCATCTAAGCTTTTATGCCGCTGGCTGAACCAGTTGGACTGATATTTGGAGAGAAATCAGCAACAACAAAAGTGGTCTGCTTCAAGAGAGAGTGTGTCTGTGAGTCTATGTGAGTATATATAAGATATGTGTGTGTATGTATACATATATGAGAGGAAAAGAGAGAGTGTGTGTGAGAGAGAGAGAAAGAGAGAGAGAGAGAGAGAGAGAGAGAGAGAGAGAGAGAGAGAGAGAGGGAGAGAGAGAGAGAGAGAGAGAGAGAGAGAAACATATGCATGCACATTTACTTGTGTGTACTGAGGGTACTAGAGGGTATAACCTTGGCCTTTATAATTCCATTTTTACCATGTTGTACCCTGTTTCTTTTACAGAGTTCTTTGTACTTGTAAGACCATAATCAGAAAATAATTATTTGGGGAATTTCTAGAATCAAGTCCCAACTATTATTTTGTGAAGTCTTGATTAAAGAGGCTACTTCAATACTTGTGTGGAGTTACAATCTATGTGGAGTTAGCTGAAATATTTCATCCAGAAACTGGGCATTTTGGTTTCTCAAGTTTATTAAGGTTTTTTTTTTTGTATTCAAATATAAATCAAAGGACACATCAAAGAACATCATTTTCCCCCATAGGAAATAAGTCTGAACTCATGGTAGAAAGGCTGGAAAGCAAAAATTGTTTTATGAGTATAAATTAGGCCTAGAATCATTGTTGGAGTCAATTGTATAGCTATATGACTTAAGGAAGAGGATATGGGAAAATAATATGTCCTGCTTTGAAAAAAAAGATAAAAAGAGACAAAGGACTACTAATGAGTACACAAGGAAAGCTATTTATTATAGAGTCAGAATTAATATGCCAAGAGAGTGAAACCACAAAATTCACGCTATAAAATTGTCAGGCAAACTGGTTTGTCAGCTCACTGTGAAGGGTGCTGTGGTGAACATCTGCTTTCAACAAAAAAGGCAAATATCAAGGCTCCAACAATTCCAGGCATGCTCCCAAGAAGTAACTCAGCTCAAGCTAATTCATGTTAGATGCGCATTTCCAGTTGCTGCTGGAATTCCAGGCAGTGCACTGATTTGGTCAACAAACGGATAGCATGACAGATCAGACACAATCAGGCTAATTTCATCTTCCCCTGTATGCTCAGGAAGGTAAATTACTCTAAAGGCCTGAAGGGATGCTCTTGGATGCATTTCAAAACGACACACAGTGGAAAGAGAGTGTCTGCAAGACAGTACAGATCTTGTGGGTCTTAACTTCAGTGCTGTTTCCAGTACTTTAAAGACTGGCGCTTTCTGGAATAGTGAGCAAGGTCAGAACTATTCAGAAATGGAGAGTAAATCTGTAGTTCTCCCAGGGAGTCAAGGCAGGGTTTATAGAGGGAGAATGGAAAAAGAATTTTGTTGGAAGACAAGACATCTAAGTTGTTCAGTAGGTTTTGAAGTGCCTAGTGAGTGCTTGACAGATATTAGGGGCTATGTTGAATATGATCAATTTTCACTTAAGGTCCTCTGCCATTTTCTAGAGAATCTTCTATGGTGTGCTGTGGAAAATTGAAAGATAAAACCTGCCTTTTGTAAGGTATCTGACACCTATGTTTCTGAATACAAATTAGGTTTATGTGACTTAGCAACAATCATGCAGCATTTGGAGGGGTAGAATCATGGAGAATACAATATAAAAAAATTTCTCATTGCATGTGGCCAATTCTGAGTTCTTTATTGCAATAGTATTTGGTGTCTGTGGTGGTCTGCCCATTTGATAGCTCTAATGAATAGATAGATGGTCCTTTTCCAATGTGATTTACAGTTCTTCCCATCAGGGGTTAGGGTCTGTTTTCCACTCTTTAATTGTGGCCTGTCTGTGAGACTTGCTTCAGTTCAAATATGGTATGGGATAATGGTGCATCTGTTCCATGCCTAGACCTCAAAATATCTCGCACATTTTAAAATTTGTTTTTGCTTTTGGAACCCTGCCTGCACTGGCCACAGAAAACACACATACATCATCTCAACTGCCATAGACCCCAACCAGCAATGAGCAGAATCATACAGCAGACCCACAGAGTAAGCACTAAAGAATGATTAAATTATTGTTGGGTGTCATGTGTTTTGTTGGTTGTACATCATTACTATGGAAACAGAAACTAGAAACAATGCTTGATTTTAGAAATCTGTCTTATTAAATAAGAAACACAGAGCCAAATACAGGGGAAATAGCTGAAGAGATCAAAGAATTAACAAAGAGCCACTGACTACCCTTTAGCTTACCACCAAGCTATAGCTGTTTTCTGTCTGACTTGCATTTTTATTTCCTTTCTGTTCTGCCTTCTCATTGGCTCTAAGCCCAGCTATATGACTTCCTTGTCACTGCCTGTCTATATAGACGTCTAAGACTCTATGGTTGGTACTGGCATTAAAGGCCCATGTAACCATGCTTGGCTGTATCTTGACCACACAGAGACTCTGTCTACCATGTGATTGGATGAAGGGTGTGGGCTACCGTCACTTGACTTCTGTTCCTGGCTCGCTATGACCTCTGATCTCCAGGTAAACTTTATTTATTAACATATAAATAAAATCACATTTCAGCACAATTAAAATATCACATTTCCCCTTTTATTCTAATAAAAAGATAAAAGAGAAAAAAGTTCTAACTAATGTAAGAAAAACTATATACAATAAGTACAATAACTATATGCAATATATACAAGCAATAAATACCTCAACAATGTCTAATCCACATTATCTGTCCTATTTTGGTAAGTCCAAAATGTACGTGATTCACTTTTTATCCTATCTTATATTACTAACAGAGAACTATCTTATAATGTCTTTCAAATTAATACACTTTATATTGCTTTAATGAGTTTCCTTTCTGAAATTCATAACAAGGAAAACTATAACCATCTAATATTCAACTCACTATAACTATTACTGTCTAATTTTCAACTAACTATAACTATAACAATCTAATCTTCAACTCCCTCAGAGACTCAAGAAGGAAATAATGTTACCTAGTAAAACAGGAAGTGCATGCAAGCAGCTTCCAAAAGATATGTGAGTTGACAGAAACAGCTAGCTTCCTGGACAATCATTTGAGGTTTCTCCACAATGTTGGGGCATCATCTTCAGCCTATAGGCTTAGCATATCTAACAGATTCATTTGTGAAGTAGGATGTACACAAGGCCTACAGTTCGACCTCACATTCAGTGAAAGTAGTCCATGTACCAGATAAACCTGAATTCCACCAGTGTCCTGTCATGATTCAGGATTTTAAATTCTGGAAATTGTTGAAGTTTTTGGAATTCAGCTGTCCATTTTTCTTGGCTTGTGGTTGGCTTCATCTCTTTTATTAAATGCCAGTCTACCATTGAGAGGTTAGACTCCATCAGCCTAATTACTCTTTCAAGAATAACTGTTTCAGCTACTGTTCTACTGCACATCAGAAGCCATCAGTCCACTGCCTTTTCAGTTGCCTTCAAATAAAGGGGCATGACACATTTTATTGTAAAGGCTGCTAAATTAAATGAATATATATACTATATATATATATATATAGTATATATATACTATATATACACTATACACACACACACACACACACACACACACACACACACACACACACACACATATATATTATCTTGACTTCAAAATTTGGATCTAAGGATATACTGCTTTGGAAAGGAGGCTCTGCTTTTGTTTCCACAGAAAGCAAGAGGCTGTGGATTTGTTCCAGGTTAAGATGGATCATATCTGATCAGCCAAGAGCCTCTGAAAGGTCTCCAATGGCACTGTGGCCCAGATCATCCAACATCCAAAACAGCTTCAAGGCAACTGACTCAGACAATGCAACCTCACAGACTATTTCAGTCAGGACTTGACCATAATTCTTAATTTTCTCAGGATCCCCAAAGAATGCAGCACCCTTTATTAGCAGGAAGTAGCCTAGAACACTATGCCCACATTCCCAAAATATGGATTATGGATGTTTGTCTTCATTTAGGTTGTTGGTTACAAATTGTTATTGGTCATAGTTAATCTTTTTCTAAAAGAAGAAAGGAGGATATGATATAGAAATATAGGAGATATATATATATATATATATATATATATATATATATATATATATATATATATATATATAATGGGATGAAAGGATAGATTATTGAACCTACTTTTAAAGAGCAACAACTTGTTTAAAAATGTTTTACATTGCTATGGATTTTAGTTTATTCATATAAATTTAAAATTAATTTTGTTATACTGTATGTATATTTCTACTCTTGTTTAAAGGACTTTGTGAAATTCATTTGAAATTGTAATATATAGTTGAGAAATACTGATTAATAATTAGTCATCTATGATAAACTTATAGTCATGTTAGGTAAGTTTTCTAGGTTTACATAAATATATTTCAATTAGATAGGTAATCTTCAAACACTTCAAAGACCTACAGAACATGGTATTTAAAAATTTAGACTATGGGTTGGGGATTTAGCTCAGTGGTAGAGTGCTTGCCTAGCAAGTGCAAGGCCCTGGGTTCGATCCTCAGCTTAAAAACATTTTTAGACTATCTGGACAATGAGACATGTCTGCTCCTGGCAGCGCCCATTTACTTCAAAGAGAAAGATGGGCATCAAAGACACTCCATATGAAGTTTATCTTCTTCTTGGCAAAATAGCCATTTGGACAAGAAACTATTCCTGCCTGGACTGCTTGACAAAATGTTGTATCAACTGGACATGCAGGACCCATAGAAAGGTGACCACTGAACTTTGCAAGGCAAAATGGTCCTTCAGGTTCCTGTTTCACAGAGGAAACTGCCAGGCATTCTATAGGACACAGAGAGAAGCAACTGAGAGACTTTAGGCCTGTGAGCTGAAGATGGATGTTGCAACATTACACAGGAATTTTGGATGAGTGTCCAAGTAGGTAGCTGTCTCTGACATTCTAAATTTTTGCAAGTTGCTTACAATGCTCTTCCTGTTTACTTAGGTACTATTGTATTTCTGAGGTCTTTGATGTAGCTAAAGAATAGATAGTTATAATTGTGGTTTTCCTTGGTTATGATAAGAGATAAGGTCAACATGAAACTTTAGACCCACAAATATAGGATAGATAGAATAATTTCTTTAATTTTACAAAACACAAATAGACTAAATATAGTAACTGTAATTCTTGCTTGGTATATGTAATTTTACTAGGTTAAAGTTAAAACCTTCCTTTTGTTTAGAAAGAAAAGGGGAATTGATGGGGGAATGTCTTTCTGTATGCTGTGAAAATATGTCGCTCTGATTGGATGATAAATAAAGCTGTTTGGCCAATGGTGAGGCAGAATAGGGTTAGGTGGGACATTCTAAGTAGAGAGGAAGAAGTTGAAAGGCAGAACAGAAAGGATGCTGCCAGCAGCCGCCATGAGAAGCAAGATGTAAAGATACCGGTAAGCCACGAGCCATGTGGCAAAGTATAGGTTTCTAGAAATGGATTAATTTAAGATGTAAGATCCAGCTAGTGAGAAGCCTGAGCCAATAGACCATACAGTTTTAATTAATATAAGCCTCTGTGTGTTTGGATCTGAGCGGCTGTGAGACCATAAGGACAAGGGAGCTGGGTGGGCACAGGAAAACTTTCAGTTACAAAACAATGCTTGATTGTAGAAATCTGTGGGTGTTGCTAGGCACTTATGTCCGAGGTGAGTGAATTTAACAGATTAGCATTCTAGCATCCTAGTTTTGATTTCTGTGATAAGGCACTTTGACCAAAAGCAATTTGGGAAGAGAGTAGGAGGGTTTATCTGGCTTACACTTCCAGGTTAAAGACCATTGTTTAGGAACTAAAGCAGGAGTTTGAAGCAGCAACCATGGAGGAGGGTGGCTTGCTGGGTCTCTCTCAGGCTCATCTTTTGCTAGCTTTGTTATATAGCTCTGGACTGTCTGTTCATGAAATGATGCTACTCATAGTGGTCTGAGGCCTCCTGCATCCGTTTACTATCAAAATACAGACATACTTACAGACAAACCCGAAAAAGTTTGAGACTCCTTTTGAGTGATTCTAGGTATGTCATGTTGATAGTTAATACTAACTAAGACAGCTGGCAATCTGTAATGGCTGAGATTATGATGGCTTCCTGATCCCTGGATTCTTGAACCCACGAATTCTATTGTCAGTGTCCTAATAGTTCCCTTTCTGGAAACTGGTAAAATATGGGGTCTTCTAAACTACTTAGTTAGTATTTCGATACATACCATTGCTATAAGCTCAATATGGATCCGTTCCTCTAGTGATTTTGATGAGTTTGAGGCAACTAATATCTAGGCTTCAAATGCCTCTTTGCTTATGTAGCTATTCTGATTTCTGTTTCATGGAACTATAATACAGCAGTCATTGTATCCATTGTTACTCTTTACAAATCCATACTGACTTCCTGAAGTCTCTAGATAGAAGGCAATTAAAGGAAGCTGCATCCGTGGTACAATTCTCCTGCATCGCATCCACTACTCTCTTCATGTTAAAGAGTGTTCTTTCTAAAACTGTGTCTGGGAATTTTCACATAAAGTTTCAACTTTTAACTTATTAATTTATTCACATTAAATTATTATTTCATTACATAAATTATTAATGTATGCACATGTGTTTAGCGCTTATAAATTGCCATGAATGGTTTTGGACACCTTCATAGAAAAGGCCAATACAACTCCTAAGTTTTTAGCAATTCTTAGTGAACAAAGATTAAAAAATAAGAAAAATATATAAATCAAATACTTTCATAAAACAATTCTGTAACATGAATTGCTAAAAGGTCTTATTAATAAAAAAAAGAACCCAGAGCTAGATATTAAGGTGAAAACTGAAAGATCACAGAAACAGAACAAGCCACAGCCAACTCCTCAGCTGATCCTATTTCTACAAATCCTCAGACTGAAAGCCTCTGTGTCCTCACCCCTAAGGGTCTCAGTTGAACTCCTCAAAAGCTTCTAGTTCCTGGTCCTCATACCTTGTATACCCTTCTGCTTCCTGCCATCACTTCCTGGGATTAAAGGCGTATGTCCTTCCCAAGCAAAGATGTGTGATCTCAAGTGATGGATTAAAGGTGTGTGCCACCACACTTGGTTCTGTTCCAAGTGTGGCCTTGAACTCACAGAGATCCAGATGAATCTCTGCCACCTGAGTGATAGGATTAAGGGTGTGTGCCACCACTGTCTGACCTCTATGTCTAATCTAGTGGTTGGCTCTGTCCTATAATCCCCAGATAAGTTTATTAGGGCACACTATTATGGTACACAATATACAGGGGTGCACAATATATCACCACACAATCCATGTTACAAGGAAGACAGAGTCCTCTAATGAGTTATTTTAGTAGCATTGAGTATTTATGAAGGAGTTCACTGAAGCAGGGACATTATGTGCTGAACCCTGAATGTAGGGTTCTAGCCACTTAAAACATTATGTGGAGATAACTGTAAGTAAAGGGAACAGAAAGTACAGGACCCTAACTGGTGAGAGTTTGATGTATTTGAGGAAATGGGGAAGGCAGATTAGAGACGGGAGTGGAGTGGGGACAAGGGAGGCTACTTTGATGAGATGCCTTTTAGGTACTTAATGTAACTGCAAAAATGTTACCTTGTAGACTTCCTCTTTGATAGTTCTTGCTCTTGCTGATTACTCCAAATGCAAACTATGACATCAATAACTGAGAGTCGCTGTCCCCTTGTTCCCAAATCCTGGCTTTATTGCCCGTTTGTTTTCTGAGTCAAAAATGGTCTGATTCAGTATTTGACATCTTGTGCTTTCTGCCATGCCCGCTCTCTTCTCTCTAGTCCCCAATCTTCACCTTCCTTCTCTTTTACATTCTTGTTTCTTCAGGGGAAAAAAAAATCTTATTTCAGTTGGAAGAAAAACATCCAAATGAACGATTTAAATTTAAAATGAATATGTTCTTGATAGTGGGTGGCTAAAATACCAAAGACATGCTAACAGACCCTTGAAAGGCGACTCCTTCTCTGGTAGTTGGTTTGCTATTTGAATAACCATCTACTGCTTAGGATTTTCTACCATGGATCATTTGATGTTGTTTCCCCTCAACCTGTCTTATTATTATGCAGCCTGTTTGCCTCTTCTGCTATAGTTCTTTTACATCTCAAAACTATACTCATGGATGATGCATGGGGATGTACTTAATTTCCTGCCTGAGAGTCAGCCTGGCTCTCGAAAGTTGCTTAGAAACTGTTCTTTCATCTGGTTTCTTACTTCCCAGAACCCAGATAATTGAACCCCAAGAATCGGATCTCAGTAATGATGACTGAATGTGGCCTCTGACCTAGGAACTCATTATTGGTTATCTTGTCTTCCTGTTTTATCTTGGGAACTGATGGTAATATTAGTGAAAGGCATTGAAACTTGGGGGACTTTGCAGGGAGCTGGCCTCTCATTGTTAGTTCTAGGTGGCCTAGATACAGCTTGTCTTGGAGGCTGAGTGGCAAGTTGACTGTGTTGATCTTGCGTAGCTGGGAGAATCCTGCTGGATACACTAAGTTATTATTAACATCATAGCAATTATTTTTAGTGGAAAATAGAAGAGTTTGTTGTTAAATAGAAGACTTGAGAGAGGCAGTTAGTGACAAACCCAAATGCCATTCTCTTATGAAGATTCCCATGGCTCAGTATCATGTTGACTTTGTAAAAAGGCATGGATTCTGCAACATCATTTTCTAAATGTATTTGTGTTGTTAAATGTGACCTGTGCTAATGTCTGAATGGCTGTACTTAGAATGATTGAGACAATTTTATGTGACAAGAGCTGCTTTTAGGAGTAGCAGAGTTATGATCAGAAAGCAGCTACCCGTTTCCTAATTGCATCCTTGCCTGATGTGCACTGAGTGTAATAAGTAGAGTGAGACAACTTCAGAAGAGGTTTTTAAAGTTTTGGGTTTTTTTTTTTTTTTTTTTAACTAAGAAATGAGTAAGACTCTTAAGACATATTTGACTTAAAATACTATAACCTTTAGGACTGTGATGACATTTCCCCCATCAATTTCTTCAGGAGCAGCAGGAATCCAGGGAAAACCAAAGAAACATTTGTAAAAAAAGGCAGATAAAAATCAAGTTAAAGAATTCTTAAAATGCCAAGTTCACGACTTTCAAGATCTGAAAAGTTCCATAGGTATTTTAGATTACCTACAGTAAAAATACAACTCTCTAGGTTGACTCACAGATGTGAGAAGCTCACATGGTCCTCCTCTCTTTTGTTTCTGGAATTTCTTCCCCTTAAAATGTTGATTTTAGCCATGCTTTTTGGAATATGCTTGTAATTCCAGCCCATTGGAGTCTGGGCCCAGGAGATTGTGGGTTTGAGGCTACTAGAGCCTACATAAAATTACTGGTCTTAAAAAGCCATAACAAAACTTTTGTTCCATTTTTGCATGTAATATTTTTTTAATTTAAAGTATCAGAGTATGACTAATAGGGGCATGTACTTGTGCATCTTCTCCTAATCTACTTCCTGTTGTGGGATGTTAGTTTAAAATGTGTTACATTTGTTTATGCTGTGGAACATTCATTTAATGATGCAAAGATGTGCTGCATTCTTTTATGTTGCATTTGTTTAACTCTGTAAAGCTGTGTTACTGTGCCTGTCTGAAACACCTGATTCATCTAATAAAGAACTGAACAATCATTCAATAGCTAGGCAGGAAAGAGGGATAAGCAGGGATGGTAGGCAGAAAGAACAAATGGCAGGAGAAATCTAGGCTCAAGAGAAGAGGGTGGATGAGAAAAGGGGAATGAGAGGAGGATGTCAGGGTCCAGCCACTCAGCTGGCCACACAGTGAGCCACAGAGTAAGAAGGAAAGAAAGATATATAGAATAGAGAAAGGTAAAATACGCAGAGGCAAAATGTAGTTAAAGAGAAACAGAATAATTTAAGCTAGACAAGCTGGTTAGAAACAAGCCAAGCTAAGGTTGGGCATTTATAAGTAAGAATAAGTCTCCATGTATTTATTTGGGAGCTGGGCCCCTAAAGAGTAAAAAACAAAACAAAAAAAGAATCCCAAAACAACTACAATTTTCTGTCCAAACTGTGAAGAAGTTCACATTTATCAGTCTGATGCTGTCAACTTCTATTATGTGTACATAGATTATAAACAACATGTAGTATTCTTTTGCATGTTGCTTAAATTTTGTATGTTTACTGTATCTCACTACACATACCAGTTTGTTTCTTAAAAATTATTTTTGAGATATAACCATGTTCCAGTTTACACGTGTGTGTAGCTCTAGTTGGTTCTAAATAGTTAATATACAGTAATCTACTTGTAAAACATTATTATTGATTTATTTTCATTTGTTGAGCATGCATTTTTTTTTTTTTTAATTTTGACTAGTAAAAAGGTTGCTGTGATGGCCACTTTTGATTACTCTCCTTGTGTATATCTGCAAAAGGTCCTTTAGGTGATATATGAAGAAGCAGATTCCTTGAGTTGTGGAGTTTGGGCACCTATTTTATTAGACATTATCAGAGTACTTCCTTCCATTTGCCTCGACCAGTTCTTCTTGATCACTAAGCTTATTAATAGTTTATAATACGAATTTTAAGTGTTGCCAGTCTGATGAGAGAAATGTAGTTTTCCTTTGTGTTAAATTTCATTTCCTTGTTTTTCAGTGACTAAGTAGCAATGTGTATGTTTATTTATCTCAGTGTTGTATTTTATAACTATTCCCTCAGATAATGTCACAAAGACATTCTTTGATATTTTCTTCTGAAAACATTAAGTTTTGATTTTTTGGAATTATAAATGAGAGCTTAATTTTTGTGTTATTACCATATAAAATATTTTGTGTACATGGTACCAAATATACCAGCATTGAAAAGTACATCTTACCCCTTCTAATGATTTTCAAATTTCTTTACAGCGTTACCTGTCCACATAATTCTGCCTTTGGACTTTTAGTTATTTAATTTCTCTTTTGTTCATCTTTTACCTAGTATGGGACATCTTAATAACATGTAATAAATATCATCATAACACAGGGCATATTTTCTACATCAGTCTTCAAATATTTCTATGACATTTTTGTCTTTTTGGTCTTCACAAAAGGGAAACCATGAACTAAATAAATATATATGATTACCTCAACTTCGTTGGTAATCAGGGAAATAAAAATGTATTTTGCATAGTGTCTAAATAATACACATGCATAATGATTACAATGAGATTTTTTATTATAATTTCATTTCATTTACAGAAAACCTTGCTGAATTGAGCTGTATGCAAACTTGAATCTTCACACCAATGAGCATGGTCTATTTTTCCATTTGTTTAGTTTTCTTTTGTACCATTTATAATGTTTAGAATTTTTACCATAAAGATCTTACATATGGTTTACTAAACTTTTACTAATTTAGTAGTAATAATAAATTTTTAGTAAAATTATTTAGACAACTTAGAACTTAAAAAAAGATTTTTGAGTAACATTCTCTGGTTGTTACATAGGAATCCTATTCACTTTTAAAATTCTGATATCTTCTCTACTAACATTGCTGATTTTCATTAGTTTTAATAGTTTATTTGGGATTTTATACACATATAGTAACATTTGCCTATAATAGTAGATGCTTTGCCCCTTTATTTCTGATTATTATAACTTCAAAAAGTGACAATGATTTATTTGTTTCTCATTTGAAATAGCTGGACATTATTTAGAACTTGCAGTTTGGGAGCTCAGAAATGATACTTCCCAATAAGCTCCTTTGGATTTGAGGCTGAGAGCACTGAGGGGAAGAGAGGCAGGGAGGACTTCCTGGTAGTTCCTGCTTCCAAAGGATGTTCTTCCAGAGGAGGGGCAACTGTAGTGAGCCCCCTTCTCATAAGCTCACCAAACAGACAAGACGAGCTTGTAGAAAAGAATGGAGTTGGCCTAATACACAGAGCCCCAGGGAGCTTTATCCCAGGTTATTCTCTTCTACTTAGGTTCATACACCTTCTTTTGGAATCGGATCTACTCCTCCTCTAAAATTTCCTATAGCTGTTACTTCCTGATCCCTAAAAAACGTTTATAAACCTCTGAATCTCATTGGATTATGGGTGCTCAGTTTCTCATAACGCACTATGTAGTGATGATAAGCTTGTACATCTTTTCTCTTGTTAACCTGCCTATTGCCAGCCTAGTCTTATAGACTTAATTATTGGGCCCTTGAGAGGGAAGAGAAGATTTTCTTTTATTTCCTATGGTTTAATACAAATAGGAGCAGTTAGCATCCTTGTTTTGGTTCTCATTATAATTGGAATACTTCTATATTAAATTATAATTTTTTTCTTCAGTTGGGCTTTAAAAGAAGTCACTGTCTTCATCAATACGTGCTATTAGAAGCAATGGAACAATATGGTTATAAAATGTATGTATATACCCAGAGTTAGAGTGTATGGAAAAGTGCAGCTAAGGAGTCTGACGTTACTGAAAGAGACACCAAGTGACAAAGAGACAACACCATACCTGGCTCAGAGCAAAATTTCTTCATATTGGAAATGTTTGAGCTCTTGAAGATGTAGACAAAAATTTCAGGGGATTTGCCTTTATCTGGCAAGAACAAATAAAGGAGAGGTCACAGACATAACTCCTTCCTCCTGGTCCCAGGTCTCCAGTCAGGGAGGCCCAAAAAATGTGTACTTCCAACTCTCTTCAAAACACACACCTGTAGTTTGTGTTGCTAATGTTCTCAACGTGGGATACTGAATGAGATGGCTGCCTTTGAGACCAGATGCCTAGGAGCAGCCTTTGCTCCTCCCCATTCTGCCCCTTCTATCTTGAACAATCTCTGCTCCTTCCGGTCATCAGTCACTGGTTCAAAGTCAGGGAGTGTGCCATTCCACAGGAGGAGCCATTGTGTCCACACTTCCTAACTGCCAGTACGTGTGACAGGAGTTCTTTTCAGAGTCCCTTTCAGCTTCAATATTAGTAGGTGGTCTTTGTCTCAAAGGGTAGACACTCCTTCAAAGAAGACAGTTCAGATGCTGTAGCTGAAGGAATGAAAAAAAGGGCTCCCAACACTATACAGGTTTTAAAAGCTACCAGAAAGTTCTTCCTTCAATTTAGTGAAGGAACACATTTTTCTTTTCTTTTATCTGGAAATTTAGGAATGCTCACTTTCTTTTTCTTTTCTTTTTCTTTCTTTCTTTTTTTTTTGGAAGACTCAGTTAAAACTTCAAGCAGACGACATTGATGGAGCCATTAGATTTACAACATGGCATTCAGCTCTGCATATAATTTATGCAAAAAACAAAAAACAAAAAACAAAAAAAAAACCTACCCTGCATACTGAGTGCAAAGTTTGCAAGTCACAACAAGATTACTCCAACTGCCAAAATAGAAGCTCGGGGTGCTGTGCCCAAACAATTTCTGCCTTAACCATCATTACTGATAATAATCCGTGGGAGCCAAGCTCAGCTGGCTATTTGGCTGGTTATGTGTGAGGTCGCATGGAATGCCGTTGACTCCTCAGTACTATTATCCCAGTCTTGCCAAGTACCACAGACAGGCTTTTGTGAGTTGAACAGATCTATGTAATTTGATGTAGCCACTTATGAGTCAGGAGGCACATAAGCTGTCTAATTAAAAATGCCCTTTTGCCCAGGCTCTTTTCAGGCCCAAACTGCACTTTCATACAAAGGAATGCATAAATATACATGATAATTGACTCTAATGACAGGAAAAGAATGTGATGAAATGTTTCCTGATAAAATCTAGTCTAGGCATGCAGAGGGGACCAGGAGGACTCCTCTTCAGTCACTGTGATTTACAACCTAAAGGGTAACATTCTAAGGGGTGAGTGTTTTCTCCCAATTGGAGAGTACATGTGTGAAGGCCAGCAGAGACCTTTACAGTGTCCCAACAAGGGAAAGCAATCTACGTTGTTCTCTAGATGGCAAAGGAATACACCATTTGACAAGTCTTCCCTACTGGCCTTTCTCACACCAGTCGATTTTTCAAATCCTGTTTCGGGCTGCTTGTGGTCCTGATTATGCAGCAGTTAGGCTTAGGAGGCATCCTGAAAGGCACATTGTTTCTGGGCTTTCTTCCATTGTTTTTTTTTAGCGTCTCTAGACACACTTTCCCTATTTTTATTATGAATCTGGCAGCCTTAGAGATATGGAATGCAATTATAATGATCAAGGATGTGAGTGTTAGAAAATGAATCTCTGAAACTAGACACAGTGGTTAGAACACAATTATAGAGCCTTCAATGAACATTCCATGCATCTTGGAGGTGGTAACATATGTGGGGACCTCCTTGCATATAGGGCTGTTACATTAATAAAGCTCAGCTCAGCATTCACTAGACAGATTGCTCATTGGATTCCTTTTCTTCAAATCATTTTGTGTTGAGCTTTTGACAGAAATAGCCTGTATTTTCTCTGGGAAAGAATTGAAAGGAAAAAAAAATTACACAAACAGAACCCAACAAACACATATCCCATCTGATTCAAACAGGATTTTAGCAATTAAAGAACTTGTCAACAGAACAGATACCCTGAGACTTCAGTAAACAGCAAGCACTCGACAGACTAGTGTTTTTGATGTTCATTGTTGGGGATCCAGGCAAAGCCACTCCCTTTACACATTGGACAGATTTCCTCTGTGGCAACTAAAAATGATCTTAGTTAAGGATATTAATTTTTTTTACCCAATTTGAAGGATATTTATCAAACTATTTATCAAAACAGATTTCTGAAACAGGATTGTATAGCTCCAATAGTTTATAATTCTTTCAAAATGTACAACCGTTTATGAATATCTCAAGTTCAAAACTCATTCACTTATATTCTGAAGATCCAAGTATGACTTTCACAATGATCTTCTGTGGCTGCTCTCAATTCTGTTGTATGCCTCAGCCTGCTTTTCTCACTATTTCACTCTGACAATGCTGGTAGCTTTGGAAGTGGTGGATGGGGAGGCTGTTAGCTCTTGGGAGACAACAGGTTTCTAGGGAGTGGCAAACATGTTGAGAACACTGGTGGACTTGACTGTGTGGGATGCATGTGCTTTGCAGAATTGTGGTAGGCAGTGGAAGAAGGATGCTTCTTGTGCTGTGGCTGACTCCTCACCTTCCCACCATTCCCTCTTTTCACCTGTCTTCCTGTATCCAGAGCTCCTGAGTGTCTTTTCCTTACCTGAGGCACACTTACCAGAAATTGAGAGGGTTTGCTAGCTGCATCATATGTCAGCCCTCAGCTTGTGTTTAACAGAAGCTTGAGGATGTAAGAGTTGGATAATGGCTAAAGGGAGACTGCCTAGAGGATTTCTGTCTTGACTCCTCTGCACTGCACATTTCTTTCTCAGTTTTCCCTCACTTACTGGATTTCTCTGTCACGTGTTAGGGTTCTCCTGCTCCCATGTTACACGTTGGTGTCCACTGTGTTTTTTTTTTTTTTCCATTCCTCATAGTTGTCTTCTAAACTCTTTCTATCCAAACTCCCAGTCCCTCAAATCTACCTATCAGTCCCTTACACTCTTCTATCCAAGTTACCAGACCCCAACACCCACCTATCCAACTTCCCAATCTTCAACACCCACCTATCCAACTTCCCAATCCTTAACACCTACCTATCCAACTTCCCAATCCCCAGCACCCATCTACCCAAGTTCCCAGTACCCAACACCTACCTATTCAAGTTTACAGTCCCCAACACCCATCCATCCAAGTTCTCAGTTCCCAACATTTACCTATTCAAGTTTACAGACCTCAGCACCCACCTATCCAAGTTCACAGTCCCCAACACTACCTGTCTGCTTATGGGTATTTTTCTTCACTGGGTCATACCAACTCCAAGGTGGAAACCTTCACCTAGTTGAAGTTCCACTTTTACTTTCTCCTAACTGAATTCTTCATCGTTTCCAGAACAACCATGGTTTCTTTGTGCCATCTTCTGGGTGGCTTTCTTTTGGGTACAGCAGGGAGAAAGCACTGTCGGAAAAGAGCTTAAGTCAGACTTTTCAGTGAGTGAGGAGGGCCCCCAGAAAAAATGAGAGAGGGAAGAGCAGAGAAAGTAGAAGTGCTTTGCCTCAGAGTTTGGGTTTCTGATTCCAGCGTTTCCCTGAGCACCATGGGTACCGGTATTGGGTCCACTCAGTGACTCTCCCAGTGACTGGAGGTGTGTAGTTCAAGAGAGAAGGAGGGCTTGGTATTTAGGAAGGGAAGGCATATTGTTTAAGGGTAATGGTCAGCTTCTGGAACTGCAAATTGTACCACAATAGCCCAGAGAAGAAAATATTTAATTTTTTTTTTTCCAGGCAAACCCTAAAAATAGTATCCCAGTGCTGATGTGGTGGTATTATGATGCTGTCTGTGTTTTCCACTATTTCTGTGTCAAACTCCCAATTCATACAAACTAATGCTCATTCAGTTAATTCTCACAGTTCTCTAAGGAAGTCTAACCTCTAATCTCATTTTTCAAATAAGGAATTGGGGCCAAAAAGAGGGTGGATAATCTGCCCAAAGTATTTGTGTGTAGTAAGTGAAAAGGTAGATGTCCACTGGGTATCATCTGAGTCTCAGGCTCCTCTGTTCCCCATATGATCTTAATTCTCTCCTTCCCCAGGATTTTTTTGAAAAATATTTTAGTCTTTCAATCATTCAAGTTGCCATAATTTATAAACCACATTGATATGCATTATCTTATCCAATAATTCTCCAAGGATGTAACATAGATGAGTTGATGCTGTCACTTCCACTGAAAAATCAGAAAAAAATGATGTTCACAGACACTGTTATTTAAAACATGGCACCCTCATTCTGAAAGCAGCTTACAGAATTATTCCAGTCCATCCATGCTCTCAGAGATGAAGTCTTAGAAAATGAAATTCTTTCCCAAGTGCCCACACTTAGCTGCTGTGGAACCAGCTACCCTTTGAGCTCACCTTTAGCTGATGTCATGGAACTCACCTTAACTTTAGAGCCAGTCAGCTGAGTTACCATTGACTCTTTACAGAACAGGGTTATTTTCGGTTGGATACAATGGCATGCATCCAGAATTCCTGCACTTGGAAGCTATGGCAAGCGGATCACATGTGCAAGGCTGGCTTGACTTTCTGATAAGGCCTTGTGTCTTAGCTCAATACAATGAAGATAGTCTCCAGTGTGTATAGATGCTGTGAGACAGCAAATGCTATTAATACGTAACAAACACATCACGATCCAGAGAAACACTAAACATTCAACAGAAGTCAGGCTTCCCTTCCCTTCTCATATCTTTCCTACTTAAATTGGGAGGATTGAAGAAAACAATTTATTCTCTACAGTATGAGTTTCTCCGCATCAAGAAAACTCCAGGTACCCCTTCTTCTCTGGTCTCCTTCCTGAACTGGCCAGTTTTGTTCTTCTCTGGTCACGCCAGTCACTTAATTCCCAGCTGTCCTCTGTTACAAGAAGAAGCCTTCAAGCCCATCATGCCACTTCTGCTTCCAGTGGGCTGCGTTTCCAGATTGAATTCTCCAGTCCATCACGTCAGTCCCTCTTGCCATTAGTTTTTTAGCACCCTTACCATTCTCTGCTCAGCGAAACTCCAGCCCCAAATCCATCCAAACCGTGGCTTCTTCACTGGCAAGTGAGCACAGCTGTCAGAGATGAAGAGATGCATTAGCATCTGGAGCTGCAGTGCATTCTGGTCTCACCTCAGCCAGACCGACCTTCAGTTCTGCACAGCGGCGTTCTCAATTTCCATTCTAGGCCCCTCGAAGCTCTTCTGGGTGATTCTCTTATTCCTCAAATTCTCACACATCCCTTTCTGTAAGGGTTGCTTCCTAGTGTTTGGAGCTGTAGTGTCTTCCCAAGGGCTCGTCCTTACAAAGCCTTAGTGTCTACCTGCTGAAGTTACTGGGAACAAGTGGTACGTATTGGGAGATGGAGGCCAGTGGAAGGAAGTTCGGTCACTGAAGGGGTATAGAGCCTTTGGAGGAGAACCGTGACCACTGACCTCCTTCCTCTCTCTGGTTCTGTTTCCTGGCTGCCATGAGATGAACCAGCTTACCTTTCTCTCACGGGTCTTCTGTGATGGAGCGCCTTGCCACTGTCTCAGAGCAACGGGGCCGAGTGTCCATGGATGGAAACCCCTGACACCCCAGCCCAAACAGCCTTCTCTCCCTTTATGTTGGTTCTTCCAGGCATTTTGTTACAGCGACAGGAAGCTGATGATCACACTTCCACACTGAGAAAACCAAGCCTGTCTGGTCCCTAATTTCAGCTGAATGCTCAATGCGCTACGTCTTTCATTTATACATTAATTACTTTTCACTAAAGAGTCATGGGATACTCTGTACACTTGCCATTTCTCTCTTTGGAACTGATGCAGCTTAGGTTCAGAGACGACTAGGTAGGTGGCTCAAACTAGAGGCTACTAACCACGACTGCTCTGTCGGTTAACTCCCAGAACTTACCTTTTTACCAAAAAGCAAGTCTCAGTGTTCTCTCCTATAAACTGCACGTTTGGGTTCATTAATTCTATAACATTAGGTTAAAAACCCCACATAGGTATGAAAAATCACAGCTCTCAACCTTCTCGTCTTTAAAGCCCTGTGTTGAGCTGAGCTTTTGGGCACTTACATTTGTATTTCTAAATATCTTGCTGATGCCGTTACTTACTAAATTGTTTCCTCTCTCCAGTTTCAATTGGCTTTCCCCAGATAGCATGAAGATTTAGTCCTGTACATAGCAACACACATTTCCTCCACACAGACAGCATTTTCTGTTGCTTCTTACCACTCCTGCAGGCTAAATAACCCTGATATACCATGAAAGATAAATGCTAATCTGAAGCCATATGTACAGTGTAATGAGTTTTTCTTCCTGCATACCGTAGTGTAAGACTTAAAACTAAGGCCCATAGTTATGTGCTGGCTGAACACTGGTGAAACCAGGAAGGCCAGTTATGAGTTTCTCTCAATCCCTGGCTCCATGGATAAGGTCTCCTAGCCAAAGGACAGCCCCTAAGGAGAGAACCAGCTACCTTTTCTGCCTAAGTCTGAATAACGATTTCAGCTCCTTGATAATCTGTGCATACTGTACAAAACAAGCATATCACTCTCTCCCTTGGGGATCAGGGATCACAGAACTATTGTGATGCCACAAAGCCTGCCTCCTGTGGCTCCTGCTGTTCCCTCTACTCCGGGCTGCTTCTCCTGTGATGCCCTGTGGAGTACACTGTGCTTTCTTGGCTTCTGACTCTCTGTTATAATTACACTGGGGTTGATCTTCTCCCCTATCCTTGGTGCTGGGAGCTCATTCCTCCTGCCCCAAGGAGTGGGGAAGGAGAGGGCTTATCCTGTTTCATTTTGCCACAACAATACATCCCATTGGAGTACTACATAAAGAGATTTGTCACTACATTGGAGGCTGGTGAGGGTCATTTGGCTGTGTTGTTCTCTTAGCAGAAGGACTCATGGGGCGAGAGTAGAGGAACACACACATTTAGGTCTCCTTTCTTTTTGTCATTGTTCCCATCACGTGGGTCCTAACCTCATAGCCTTCTCTGACCCTAATTATCTGTCTACTATCAGCATGAGCATGGATGCTAAGTTCACAGCACATGAGCTTCTGGGAGACAGCCAGACATACCCAGAGGGGACAGAAGCATCTCTATGTTCCTAGTTTCTAGGACTGCTAATGCATTTGGTTTCCTGTGAACTTTTCTGGGGTGTGGAAATCTTTCTTTCTCTTCACTGCCCTCACTGTTAATTTCCTCTTCTTTGAAAGGGTTTCTGTCAAGGCTGTTCCCTTCTGGCTTGGTTGGTCCCTGTGCCTGCTTCCTGTCAGTTTTTGAGAATTTCTGTGCACCTGAAACTGTTAGTCTCATATTTACTTGAGAGTCTGGCCAGGTTTAGAGTTATTGGTTGGAAATTATTTTTCCTTAGAGTTTTGAAGATGTATTTTTCACATCTATTAGTGCTCAGCACCACTGTTGGGAAATTGAGAACCACTTGGATCCCTGATCCTTCATAAATGATCTGCTTTTCCTATGTGCCATGGAGAAGAGCCCTTCACCCCCTCCTTAAACTGACCAATGAGATGCACATGTGTGTTTCTCTTTTCTTTCATTGGACTTGGCACTGGCTGGGTTTTTCTATTTAGCTCTGGGGAAATTTTCTTAGTCATCTAATGATTTTTCCCCATTCCACTTTCCAATGTCTTTTGTTCTGGAACTCTTATGAAGATATTGGCACTCTTCAATAGTATGCTAACCTCATTTTCACTCCTCTTCTTTTAAAGTATATATTTAGCCTTCCACACTTATTTACTTCGTCATCCACTCACACTGAGATTTTCATTATTTCTACTGTTATATTCTCCGTCTCTGTCTCTCTGTCTCTGTCTCTGTCTCTGTCTCTGTCTCTGTCTCTCTCTCTCTCTCTCTCTCTCTCTCTCTCTCTCTCTCTCTCTCTCTCTCTCTCTCTCTCTCTGTGTGTGTGTACACTTGCCACAATTCATGTGTAAAGGTGAAAAGACTAGTATGAATTGGTTCTCTTCTTCCATCATGTGGGTTCTGGGGATTGAACTCAAGTCTTCAGGCTTGCTGGCAAGTGCCTTTCCTGGCTGAGCCATCTTGTCAGGCCTGTGTGTTGAATTTCAAGATTGCTTTTGGTGTTCTTCTCTATGGGCCCTCCTATGCTTGTGGTCAGATTTTATTGTTGATGATCTTCACTGTAGGCTGAGTTGGCAGCTGTGTTCTTGGAGGATCTCCAGTGTCAACTTTGGACTTTGCACACCGACTGGGTTTCCTAGGGTTTTCCTGGTTGCTTTCCAGAGGAACACCCAATGTTGTCGACCTTCTGTAAATTCTCTCCCATAACTTCTTCCATTACTCAATGAGTTTTCATTTTTCCAAACTGCTCTGCTGCTGTTCCTTCCTTTTAGATTCTGATGCTTTTATGTACACGTTAATCATTTTGCTAGCTAAAATAGGGTCTGAGTAGAAGTTAAAGCTAACGTACCTGCTTAAATATCGTCTCCATTTCTCTCCATTTTCTATTTCAGCTAAATTGCTTACAATCCCAAGGCTATTCCTTTATTGATGTTTGAATTCAGTGCTCTTCCATTTTCTGGAAGCTATTGCCTACATCATTATCCCCACTGTGTTTTGTATATACTCTATTTTCAATTGACGAATAATAATCACATGTATTGATGGATGAGATATGATATCAGGTTTAAGTTCCAGAAAATTGGTGAATCTTATTTAGTACCACAGCTCAAAAACTGATTAATGCAGAATCTTGGATATCCTTGTTTTTCCTGTATCTCACCCCTCATCTATACCTAGTCATGAGTGCCTTTACATCTCACCCCTTGAAGAGTTCTCATTCAGCACCCCACTCTCCTCTCTTGGAGTATCATATACTTTTGCCAAGATCTCACACTTTTTGTTGACCTACTGCATCAGTCATCCCATTCAAATCCTTGCTTCTAGCCACACCTTCCTTTGAGGCTGCAAATCAGTTTCTGCCAGAACCACCGATGCAAAGTGTTTACCCAGTCACCCTATTATCTCCTTTAAAGAATTGGTCATCCTCTCTTTATAGCTTGCTCAAGCAAATCCTGATTCCTTAGCCTGGGACCCGAGAGTTTCATGCATCTGGAGAGACAGACAACACCTCGCCTCTCTCCGCAGTGGCCTTCCATGACCTTACTGGTCTGTCTTTACAATGAAAACATTGCATTTGTTGCTTTTTCCCATTAAAACTTCCTTATCCTCTTCTCTCCCCCAACTCCCTTGGTATTTTGTTGAATGCTACACGTTCTTCAAACGTTATTTCAGATTTATATATTTGGGATGGTCTCCTTCACCTGATTCTTGAATTTAAAAAAGACGGCTCCTAGGTTCCTAGGTGCTTCCACATTGCTATCTGAAGACAGCTCCCTTCCACTGAGATGGTGATTTAGATACCGCCATTTCTGCAGAAGCACATGCCTCTCCCTTCTCAAGGCTCCATGTTATTTGATTTGGATATTTCTAATGCTTAATCCAGTACCTGCCATAATATAGGCTCTCAGTGTTTACTGGAGGAATATTTTACACTTCTGCTTTTTATAAGAATGTTCTATTTTCAAGGGCAGCACATTTTTACTTTACAATTCTTTTATGAGTGTATGAAGCAAAGTTTGTTGTGTGAGCATGGGGTAAGAGGTGGAATGTGAAATCCAAATGGATCCTCACACAGGATTGGTCCAAGTTGTCTTTCTTATAGTGATTTCCAGGTTAGAGCTGAGTCAAAGTGTGCGAGTGAGTGGAGTTAGGAAGTTAGGTCACCTGCAAGACTAATGTCGTTGATTACATGTTTGCCAAGGGAAACTGCTGCAGGGTCATTAAAGTACTTTCCTATAGAGTTGTTTGTGTTGGTGTGAGCATTCTCTTGCCAAACTGCACAGTGAAACAATAAGACAAAGTCTGGTCACACATTTGAAAATATGGGATACTAAAAACTTACAAATTTGCACAACTAACAGGCTGTCATGAATTGTCCATGTAAACCTTATCCCTCTGTGCTTACCAACAAATTCCCCCACCTTTTTTTTTTTAATCGCAAACTTTTCATTTTCTTATGGGGTCCCTCCCTTAGTTTACCTCAATCATAAAGCATCTCACATGGAGACCTATAATTACCCTAATTACATTACTTTGAGGTGAAGGTAACTTGGCCTGGGAAACAAGTCATTAGATCTGTTTTGGCAGCTTAGAAATCCAATGCATGACACCCTCACTCCCTCACTATGTTCCCTCTCCCCTCCCTCTCCCCCTTCCCTCTTCAGGTAGTTTGGTATGGTCTGAAGGCCCTCTGCTAGGACTTGGCAGGCAGGACAAAGAGGATGAGATGTTAAAAACCACATCAGAAACATTTCAGTAGATCTGCTGCTGACTCTTCATCTTCTTCCTTCCTGAAGCCCCAGGACAGGCACTGTGGAAGGTGTGAGGGCTAAGTATGTGTGTGTGTGTGTGTGTGTGTGTGTGTATGCATGTGCGCATAGGCACACAAAAAAACTTCCAGCTAGTTCTTATTTCATAATTTTGCTATTTTCTACCCTTGTCTTCCAGTGTAAGCCAAGAAGTGTTGATTGAGTGTAGCTTCCATTTTTAAGAGAACCAATCAACAACACTCAGGAGGTCAAAGTTTTGACTTTTCCCAAGTCCCGTAGCCAGTTAGCAGCAAAGTTAACATAGGAACTCTTATGTCCCAAGCTGTGGGGACAATACTTCTCCTAGACTATGCACTACTCTCCTGGTTGACTCTCAGAAAATGGTTATTCAGCTTCCAGGGGTGTTCAACCTTTTGATTTTGGAGCATGACGTTATCTACAGAAGTGTTTGTTTGTTCACACGCCTAGATATTCTGGGATGCATGCTCCCAATGGTTTAGTGGCTGTACATGCCTGGTAGAGGAAGCCTCTACCTGATTCTCAGGTCCAAGCAACTCTAAAGACCACAACATCATTCTGTCCTTGGAATTGTCTTATCTCACAAAAAGCTCCCAGGAACTTAATAGGTGTTGTAAGGTCCTGAGGATTATGTCTCCACACTGGAACCTCCTTCTACAGGCTTGGGAGCCAGAGTTAGAGAAGTGGCTTGGCTAGTTTTCATTTTTTAATCTTAATATTTGAATTAAAATTATTTATAACTATGGTGTATATATATGTACATGATGTCCATCCAGAGGTTGAGTGTTCTTGGTACACATGTGGAGGTCAGGTGACATCTTTGTGGTGCTGCTTTTCTCCTTCCTCTTTTATGTTGGTTCTTGGGGTCTAGAGACCCCACACTCGTGCAGCAGGTGCTTTTACCTGCTGGGCTGTCTTGTTGACCCTCCTCTTCATTTCTTTTTCAGACATAGTTTAACTAAGTAGCCCAGGCTGACCTTGATCTTGCCATCCTCAGCCCCCTCAATTGCTGAGATCACAGGCATACACATGCCCCGATCCAGCTGTCAAACCTGTGAATCTGAAGAAGCCTTAAAGGAAGGGATGGCTCCATTCTCAAAGAACTGTATAGCTCCAGTCGCCAGAATAAAGATTCAGAATCATCCAATTGGTCCTTCCTGCCAACGAACTGAACTCTAGGCTTATAAGTCCATGTTATTATACAACAGAGAATATTTGCTATGATTCTGAAGGGTTGGTGCCTTGTTCTTAGAGACATCTACTATGAACATATTCTCACTTTTTTTTTTCTTTTTCTTTCTTTTGGTTGGAGGTAGGAATCAGGCTGAGAACTTCCAAGAGAACCAACTGCCCTCCTCTCTTTTTCTAACACCATCACAAGCAAGACAAATCCTGTGTCAGAAAAGTTTTAGCTGTAAGAGGAAATCAGACCAACTACCACCACCCCTGAATACTTAAGAACCTGACATGGTGAGTAGTTTGTAGCCAGCTTCATATTCATCTCTTTGTGAAGGCAGTAGAAGCCTCATTGCGGGGAAAGGTGCTGGGGAGAACACATCCTTGAAAAAGGGAAAAATAAAAGGGGGAGTGTATCTGTGGAAGGTAAAGTAGTTAGATGGGATTCATCCTAGGAAAAAAGGCCTTTCAGGCTGGCTCAGTCAAGTACGGCAAACAGAAGACAATAAGGAAGATGGGCTGAGAAAATGAGCGCTGGGAACTGCCCAGTTGAAATCTCACATTAAGCCCTGCTTCCCACCCCCACACATATGCACTAAGCCACATACACACAATGTAAAGGTTTTACTCTTCAGACTAAAAATTAATAAAGCTATAAGTGATTGCCAAGGAGGGTGAGTGCTAGAGTTTGCTTTAGCTAGCTAGGAAAACAACAGATGGTGGACAGTTTGCTTATCCTGCTTGCAAACCACACGAAGAGAGGCAGTGAAACTGTCATTGGATTTTTGAGGAGCTTTATTCTGGGCAACTTGGATTCAGTTGAAATGGCGTTTCAAATTTTGTGATGCACTCGAAAACTCTCATTGCATTTCCCTGAGTTTTGTTGCATCAGAACAGGTAGTGCATTAGTTTTCTGGGTTGAAAAGATCAGAAATTCTGAAACAGGACAGACTCCAAGGCCATCCTGGAGGCTGTATCTGCTGCTTTTCTGCCTCACCTCTAAGTTTAAGGAAATCCTACTGTCCTTTTTTTTTTTTTTTTCCTTCTTCTTCTCATTTCTCACTCCAGAATATCATTTCCCAGACATGCTAGTTAAATGAACAATTGACCTGGAAGCCAACCAATTAACTTCACATCTACATTATTTGTGTTTTTGCGAGAGCATCGCTTTTCTGTACTCAAAATATTTACCAGTGTTCTTTCACTGTAAATTCAAGACCCGATCTGATCCAGGCTGGAATCACTGCTCCTGTTGCTCTGATACCTTAAACCTTTTCTCCACATATTATTTGCACAGACTTTGCCTCACTGCTCTCCAATACCAGGTGTAAACAACTTAGGTGCTGGTGGGGGGCTACTTATCTTGATTTCTGAGGTCTCAGGCCATGGGCAGATCATCAGAGCTGCAGAGATGCATGGCAGGGGAGCTTCTTCACTTCATGGTAGACAGGAAGCAAGCAGGTGCTGTGGCTGGAAGAAGAGAGTGATAACATATCCCCCACAAAGGTCATGTCCCCTGGGACTCACTTAAAACAGCCAGGTTTCAACTCCTAACATTCCCACAAACTTCCAAAAGAGCGCTACCACCTGGAGACCAAAGTGTCAACACAGCAGCTTTGTGGGGGAATCTCACCTTCGACTCTGACTCATACAAAGTCTTTGTTCCTTGAACATTGTTGGAGGTCTATGTACATTCTTAAAGTCCTTTCCAGAGGAACTTCCTTCATCCTTCAATGGAGCTCCCTGCCCCTGCGCTCCTACAGAATCCACCATTTCAGCAGTTTGTAACACTGGTTGATGCCACAGTTGCTGGTATATATCTCTGCCCTTATCTTAATACTAGGAGCTCCTGGTTGGTCATGAAGAAAAGGGTAGTGTGAAAAATAATGGAGCTACAGGAGTAAGGGCAGGAGTTGAGAAGACTACAACAAAGTAAAGATGCCTCACATGGCATCGTTTTGGAATTATAATTCATTATCAATATATATACATTATAATAATTGGAATATATATTTTATATATAGGTAAAGCACATATGTTCCATAATATATAATGCTCAGCTAGTTTTAGAGTATATAATATCATATGAAAGTACCCGAGTTAGATACAAATTAAATGACAAAAATTCCTAGATAATTCTCCAAAGGGTTCTATGCAATCACTAACTTTTACTTTGAGGGGAAAGAATGGAAGGACATACAATCTGAGTAGATTCAGAACCATGGACTTGGAAACCAGTAGACTAAGAGGACACCATCTCACCTACTTAAATTCCTTGTTGAAACTGCAAAGACATTACCTGCCATTTCTCAGTATTTATTTATGCAAATGAGACATGAGTTACAAGGATATAGAGGTGAACCTTGATTTATGACAACATCAGGGACAAGGCTAAAAATAAGTGTGTCTCAGGAAGACTCAAAGCTCGGTAAGGGCATTTCCAGTGATTTAGTAATAAATGTAGCAGCCAAATCCCATTTATTTTCTCCACAAATATTCCCAAGGAACAGGACAAATGGCAGCTGCATAATTGGAACAGTTGATATTTTCATGTTGGTTGATTCAACTTTTTGTATCAGGGAATGAGAGGGTGGGGGAGAGAGAGGGCGGGAGAGAGAGGGAATCTAAGTCAGGTGAAGTTTGAAGTGTATATTAATCATTCTGTGAATAGAACCTCCAAAATTCGGCAAGAATTCAAATTATCAACATTGAGGTTATTAGTAGGAGCTATGTAGAAGTGAGTAAAAACAGGGTAAGTCTAGATACATAGATGATAGCACTAGAGAGAGATTATTTCATAGTTTTAGGAACTAGAGGCTAGAAGGTGTGGTGTTCCGTAGGGATACATTCCCTTTAAGGACTCCAGGGAACAACACATCCCTTGCTTCTGGTTTCTGGTGCTTTCTAACTTCCTTTTTAACTTTGGTTTTGACCAAATTACTTCAATCACTTTTTCTGTCTTCACACTATCTCTTCTATTTCTTTATAAGACATTGCCAATGGGTTTAGGGGGCACCCAAATAATCCAGTATAAACATTTGTTAAGATAATGATATCTGAGAAAACCTTTAGGCAAGTAAGGTATCATTCACATGTTCTAGGGACAAGGAGATGGACATATATGTCTTTGGAGGCCACCATTCAACTCACAACTTTCCATTGCAATGCATTTAATCTTGCCAGGCTGACTTTGTTGTTTTGAAGAACAATTGAATATTCTTACAATTTTGAGATAATTCTACCCCTATACCATTCTTCCTCCCTAAAACATATCTACATTTCCTTAAACCAATTGAATGGTGGTATTATATTTTATAATTGAACAGTCCTATGAACAATATTCTATAGAAACTGTAAATACTTTCAAATCCAGCATTTAGTCTCTGAGATATTTTGTAAGGAGAAATCTTTCCTGAACATTTTAAAACACATTCCTAAAGAGCCATCTTTTGTTCTGTCAAGGTCTTATCACTCCTTAGTACTGTTAATCCTGGTTGGCTATTTTATTATTTCCCAAATGTTGATCTTTTCTTTCAGACAAGCACACCATCACTTTTACATCTTGGCCATATGCAGTTAATGATAGTCTACTTAGACCTTGTAATAAGTAGGCTTAGTTTTATCTATTTTTTCATAAAACATCTTACTTATAAACTTTTCTTTTGAACAAAGTTGGACACTCCCAGAAGGTAGGTATGTCTTTTATTTCTTTAGTGACAGCTTAAAGATGTTTAATGGGCACAGTAGCCATGTTAGTGTTGCTTATTTATTTAATAAAACTCAACTTGTAAACATCTCTGCTTTTTCTTGCTGAAGTAGGACTTTCCTAACAATGAAAGTTATATGGCCTTATAAAACAAAAAAGCGCTCCAACTACTATTTCTTCTCATTTCATCTGTCCTTAATTTTACCAGAATTAAGCATTTCAGATGTGTCTTTTGAGAAATTTTCCTTTCAGATATATGTTTATTATCTCTTCAAATAAATGCAAGATAGGCATATAACATTGTTTGTAGATATTAACAAATTGTCCCTATCTTAGTTTGGACGATGGCAACTCTTATAAATGAAAACATTTAATTGAGGTGACTCACTTGTAATTTCAGAGCTTCAGTCCATTATCATCATGGCAGGGAGCATGGCAGTGTGCCTGCAGACTTGGTGTTAGAGAAAAAGCTGATAGTCTTATATCTTTCATACAATAGGAAGTCAGCTGAGACATAGGGCAGTATTCTGAACATAAGAAACCTCAACACCCACACCCACAGTAGCGTACTTCCTCCAACAAGGCTATACCCACTCAAACAAGCCACACCTCCTGATAGTGCCACATCCTATGAGATTATGGGGGCCAATCACATTCAAACTATCACAGTCCCTTAAGAAATTTTTGTAAGGGTTAAAAACTTGAGTTTTCAAGGGTTGACAGATCAGTGCTCATGAATGAACTAGTTCACCAGGGAAAAGGGTGAGGAAGATTCCTCTTCTTAACAAGACCTGCAATTCTCTATTTTAGTCACATGACATGCAGTGTTCATTCATTTCACTCAATGAATACGTTTATCCTAAGAGAGATCAACTGTTGTCCTGCTCCCTAGAGAAATGTACTATTTAGTTTGGTGACTATTGCTTTGGGTCTTTACATACAATATGTGTATGTACATGTGTAATGTAAATGGACCCATGCTATATCCTGAGTGTTCATGTGTTCTTTTCAATTAACTCATTTTTCAATCTTTCAGAATGTGACAGATTTAACAAGAATCAAAACAAGAAGGAAAAAAAAAGCATAGGATTAAAAACCAATACAATGATATAATAAAAAGAAACCCTGAATGTAAAAATCTATGTTTGTACATAAACTCATAATCTTAAAAATAAACTATAACTATGTATTTACCTCTGAGTTAATATTAAATGTTTTTGGCAGTTGAGTTCTTGTATTGTTTGATCATAATCCAATAAACACAAGTTAAAATGAAAAGATGAAAATGTCAGTTTTAATATAAAAAAATAAGCCTGGCTATAATAACTATTGTTTGAGAATTCTGTACATAAGCATGTGTTTTGATCAAATCCATTCCCCACTCCTTTTCCTTTAACTCTTCTCATGCCAGCTACCATTTTTTCCCTCCGAGCTTGATGTGTGTGTGTGTGTGTGTGTGTGTGTGTGTGTGTGTGTGTGTGTGTGTGTTTTAAACCCACCAAATCCACTTAGTGCTGCCAGAATGTTCATGGGTAGAGGTCTATCCACTGGAACATGGGCAGTCTCTCAGCAGCTGAATCCTAAGTAAACTAGCTTTTGATATCTCAGCAGTCATCAACTGTAAATAGCTCCCAGGGATGGGACTTCATGAGCCCCGTGTTGTGTGACACTATTCCTGGGAAGACGTGAATATAAACAAATGACTACTCACCCCAGATAAGGAACCAATGACAGACTAATACATGGATATCACCAAAGTCTAACTAGGTGAACTACTGAGCTTTGTTGTAGTTACTTACAGGAGCAGAAATGACTCAAAGACAGCTTCATCACTGAAATCCCATTCCTGCATGGTTGATAGCTCATGAAAGCTGGAAGCCTGGAGCCTGCACACTACAGAAACTTCAGAGAGTTCAGCTGACTGCAGAGCATCTTTTCCAGGAACTTTGTTTGGTCGGAACCTCCTCCAGGGAGCTCAGTTTGTCAGAGATGTCTCTAAGCAGTGTTGCTTACATGTGCTTGGGGATGGGGCGTGGGCCTTGCACATCTGGTCAGTTTTGGGGGCTTACTGAAGTGTCTCAGTTGTTTTCTTCCCTGCAGGACATAATATATGTCATCTCCTTCAAGGACATCCTGTGTCTGAAGAAACTTCCCTATAAGAAGGAATGCCTTATCTCAGAATTGCTACACTCCCCCTATCCATGCTGGTCTTATGTACATAGTCACAGCCACTGGGAGTATATGTATACAATGCCCTGTCATGACCAGAAACCAGTTTTGCAGCAATCTTCTACCATCTATGGCTCTTATAATGTTTCTGCTTGTCTCCTTCTGCAATAAGCCCTGAGCTTTGAGAAGAGAGAGCCTGCTATGGATGTCATATTTAGGGTTGAGCACTCCACAGTTCCTTTTTCTCTGCACACTGACCAGTGATGTGTCTCTGTAATAATCGCTCTCTGTTGCAAAGAGTAGCTTTTCTGATGAAGGCTGAAAGCTGCGTTGATTTATGGGTATGAGGTTAAATGTTTAGGGTAGAGTTTAACACTATATTCATTTATCTGAATACTAGTAGCAAGTTTCTTCTCTAGGGCCTATGCCACATGTTCTTGGCCCAGTTAACAGTATCATGCACGAATTCCATATTAGGGAGTTGTTGCTAAATCCAATCCTAAAGTGGTTGATTACACCCTAAATGTTCGTGGCAGTATTATACTGATGAGCGTATCTTTTCAAGCCAGTCATTACTGTAGCTGCAGGCTGCACAGCTGGGTAAGACTTGCAAACCAAGAACATGCATAGTACCTTCTAGCATTATGAAATATAACAGGTGAGGTGAAGCTTTCAGGTCAGTACTAAATTTCTCCTTATTCTATGGTTCAGGCATGTGGTGTCTTCAGCAGTAGGGTCTTTCCATCACATTCTGGTGGGTAGCCAAAAATATAGATGATAAAGACTATTGTTTTGGGGACCTATGAGACCTCAGGGATTAAAAATTTAAAGTGAAGTAACCACACCTGGTACTTGACTTTTATTTTGATAACCTAGGACATCTGGGAGAGGCATTATTCCTTGTATAGACTAACCCCAATTAAACTCTTTATATATGCAGATGTATAGCATGCTTCATAGAAAGCATCTATAATGACTGGTTTCCATGTGGATTCTTCAAAAGAGTATAATGTTAGTTATCCCTGCGGTTCTCCATCCTACATCTTATGCTCTATTCCTCACCCCACTTAATTCTCACTCTGTTCCACTACCCCTGTAGTTAGAGTTTTCCTGCCTGGCCCACAGTCAGGACAAATCTCTCTCACCTGCCAGGCCCATAGATGCTCAGACCCAACTAAGTAAACACACAGAAACTTATATTTCTTACAAACTGTATGGCCGTGGCAGGCTTCTTGTTATTTACTTCTTCTATCTTAAATTAACCCATTTCTGTTAGTCTATAAGTTGCCACATGGCTCATGGCTTACCATTACTTTACCTCTTTCTTGTCATGGTGGCGGCTAGCAGTGTCTCTCCCGTTCCAGCCTTCACTTCCCAGAATTCTCTTCTCCTTGTCCTGCCTACCCTATCCTTCCTGCCTGGCTACTACTGGCCAATCAGCACTTTATTTATTTTAATCAATCAGATCAACACATTTGACATACAGAACATCCCACAGCATACCCCATTTTGTCCTTCATACCACCTGCTTTCTATCCCCAAGCCCTTGCCCTTGCCCTGAACCCATTCTAGTTTCCCAGCTTCTACAGGTACTCCAGGTTAAACACAGGTAAGTAGAGTTCCAAAGCTAGGCCCCACATATGAAAGAGAAATACACGCTGTTCATCTTTCTGGGTCTAGGTTAACTTACTCAGGATGATTATTTCCAGCTACATGTATTTGCCTACAAATTTTATAATTTCATTTTTCTTTACAGGTGAGAAAAATTCCATTGTGTATGTTTACCCCATTTTTCTTATCCATTCATCAGCAGGTGGACATCTAGGTAGTTGTAACAAAGTCAATATTAAAAAAGAAAAAGTCTACTACACTGAGGATATAGATAAGTGGTAGAGTACTGGCCTGGAGTAAGGCACTGGGATAAATCCTTAGTAACACACACACACACACACACACACACACACACACACACACACAGACACACACACACACATACACACGATCACAAAGAGATAGCTAGACGGACAATTAGAGAGAGAGAGAGAGAGAGAGAGAGAGAGAGAGAGAGAGAGAAAGCATGTGCAATTATGTGAACAACAATGGATCCTTGTACCAGAATGGAAGATGTATTCAAAGGAGGAGGATTATTAGTCTTTAATTCCTTTTCTGGGATATAAATAGCACAACTGAGAACAGTTTCTTCTATTCTAACTCTGGCACTAAGTGGCTGTGGCAACTGAGTCCTCCTCTATGGACAAATCCGTGTGTTGACTGACACTTCTCACTAGTAGCAGCTATGCTGATTTGCAGCTGGTGTGGGAGGCTGTTCTTTGCATCGAGGGAGATGCTCTCTAAGGTCCCACTGGGGTTGGTTTAGCGTGCACAAATGTGTTGGAAGACGTCATTTTGGGTAATAATTCCTTACTTCACCAACAGCTGGCTCTGTTCTCTAAGCCTGTATTGCTTCTTGTTGGATGAGTTGGAAGGTATTTAGCGTATTTTCAGTGACACTAAATAATTCTAGGAAAGTTAAGTCAGAATTTGTACTCTGAGAGAAGTGGGTGCGGGTCAGGAGCTTAGTTTTTATGTTCTAAATTTCAAATCAATGGACTTTGGAGTCATGATTTCTGTTTGGGGCTCACTAATGTTCTTCACTTAGCAGCTTGTCACAGACATTAAAAATACAGAGCCACAACACACATTTAACTAAGTTTGCCATTGTAAGACTATGTCAACATTTGTTTTACCACAATATTTTATTGGGAACATTTATGATTTATTTCAGATATTTTATTATTTACCGATAGTCTTAAAAGTCTTTCTTGTATATACTTTTTCCTTGTTGTTGTATCTCTGTAAGAATGGAGATGTAGAAATGGTTTTATGATGACATTTATAGATATTCCCAAACTGATCCTCTCAGATGGTTGATTTGTATTTGGTAGAATATTAGCTAAAGGATATAAAGTTGAGGTCAGGAAGAAATAGGGACTAAGAACAGAGCAGAAAAGGAGGTGAGGTTAAAGGTTAAAGGTTAGTGTTCTTATAGGTAAGCAAAGAGAGGGATAGTAATTAATCAAGGTGGGCAAGCAAGGATCAGGAACCCACAGACTTGGAGTCATTCAGTGAGCAGAGAGAGGCTCAATGACAGTATTTGTGAAGAGAGAATTTCTCTGGAGAACATTTGCATAATGACTATTCTGAGTCTCTTATTTTCCATAGCTGTGGGGCTTCGCCATATGGGGAACGTATGCATAGATATTGAAATAGTAGCAAAGAACTCAGGAAAGAAACACTTGCCTCTCCTTCGAAAGTAAAAATATTCTTTTCCAGCGTGTTCAAATCAAAACAGTATTCCGCATAAGGAAATGCTAAGTTTGTTAGAGTAAAATCTTTTGTTGTTTTGTTCAATGAATGGATACTTCTAAAGTTTCATTTTATTTTGTGACGAGCCAATGGCTGCTCACTTTTAGATAGGATAGAAACCGTCTGAATTAAGCTTTAGTGGCCCATCGCCATGGTCAACAACAACAGACACTCCTCTGCTCGGTCCACCTGTGTGGTGCTGGGAGTGGGAGGCAGTTTTAACATGTGATCTCTCCAAGGAACCTTAATCCAGATGTCTATGGTGCTAGGAAAGCAATTGTTACAAATGAAAGGCTTGAGAATAACTCTGGGGCTTACCTTGCAAATTGTCCCACAGAGAAATTTGTGTGCCCTGGCATCAGGCCCTGGCTATAAGCCAAAAAGAGAGGGTTCCAGAAAGAGATTAAGGTGTCAGTACTGGAGGAAAGAAAAAGATATAGGGCAATGCACTCTCTGCTTATAGCACACACCTGATTTACACCCAGCCACCGAATACTATGAGTAATGAGTAAAATGCCGGCAGCTGGCCCACTAAGCTTTTGGATGGTGGACATGTAGTTTTCAAACTTTATGAAATGTCTTTTTTTGTTTTCATTATAAATTATTTTGCAATGTTTTCTGTAAAACTTTTGGAAGGACTAATCACATTAAAACTTGATATAATCTCATGCATATTAAAACATGTTAGCTTTCCTTGAGATAAAATGCTAATCTGATAGTATTGTCACTGACAATACTATGATACAAACATTAGAAACTTTTCTAACTCCATATATACAGTAAAAGCAATGTGATCTAAATATAACTTATAGCACAATTAACTGTACTGGAAATACGGTCTCACTATTAAGAAGTGAAGCTTGCTTAGGTTGTTTCTAATTCTCTACACATTTTGCAGTGACTGTGAGAAAAAGCAGTGTGTTCTTGCTGGGAGCATTATTCAAGTATAAAATTACTCTAACACAAGGCAAAGCTTCCCCTCAAGGCTATTTTGATGGATACCTCATCTTCTAGATACATCAGCAAAAGAATTAAAGAATTTAGACTTAACAGCCTTCAGCATCAGACATTTTAATTCTTAGGAGAATAACTGTAGATCTTTTAAATGTTAAACTCATTCTTAGAAGGTAATAAACACTATAATCCAACTCTCATCAATTAGGAAGAATGAGTGAGATTGTAGCTGTAAAGGCGTGTGTGTGTGTGTGTGTGTGTGTGTGTGTGTGTGTGTGTGTGTGTGTGTGTTTGTATATGTTTTGTAGATCGTGCTGTCTCCATGGACCCATAGGAACCTGTAGTCACTGAGAGGGGAAAAGGGAGTGGAAATATGCTTTATTTTACTACTTTACAGCTTTATGCTCCCAGAGCGGTGCTCTCTCATCTCTCCGCTCTCCTCCCTCCCTCCTTTTCTTCTGTGACACTTCTCCATCCAGCCAACCTCTCCCTTCCTGACCTCACCCTGTTAACAGCAGGCAGACTGCATTTCAAAGCCTGACCTCCTAGAAAGAATGTTCTAGTGTCTCCTGTCTGAGCTATCACTGGTTGCATCTCTTTTCATTTAGACATCAAAATCAGGCCTGTTTTTATGACACTCTGATTACTTATTTTCTTTCGCAGTTTTATAGCTCCATGGCCCTATACCATGCTTCCTAGTCAGAGCTGAACATTGTTTTATTTTGAGTGAATATCAAATAATTAACCAAACGCCTTTTTTAACTTAAGCAATAAGAGATCTTTACTCATTTATTTATTCATTAAATGTTGATTAAGATTCTATTGAAAAGGTTGAAGCCCATGTTAATTTGACTGTTTTGCTCAATCCATCATTATCAATGCACAGAATATTTTATTGTTTAAATGTACTCATATGTGTGGGCTTCCATGAGTTTATCTGTCCTGTGTGTATGAGGGTACCCATGGGAGCTTGAGGAGGGTGCTGCATCCCCTGGAAGTACAGCTACAAGTGGTTGTGAGCTGACATAGGTACCGGGTAAGGGGAACTGAACCCTGGTACTTTGTAAGAACAGCTTGTGCTTTTAAGCACTGAGTTGTATCTCCAGTCTTGCACGGAACAGTTCGCAGTATCCTTTCTGTGTTTTTGAACAAAGCTAGTACCTAGTCTATTTCTTTTCTGTGCTGGTTTAGTTTGACCATAGATCCAGAGTAGTGTTTGGTAGTCTATTTCTTTTATTCTTTGTTGGTTTAGCTTGACTGCGAATCAGGGTTGGTATTTTTCTAAAGAGTTAATGTCTGGTTTAAGATGAATATATCCTGAGGTGAATTATAAAATAGGTGTCCCCAAACATGTGACTCATTTAGATGGGTGGTAACTCTGGCTACTAAATGTGGGAGGGAGGAAGAAAGGGAAGCAATGCTGAGGGTATTCACTTTTCCTCTTGATGTCGAAAGCTTTTATTGCCAAGACTATGGTGATTAGTGAGTTTAAAGGCAAATGTCCAAAGTTGTAAAAAACACACTGTGCTAAAAACAGGCAAAGGTTTTCCCTGACCTGTCTTTGCTGTGTTTTTAACAACGGAATTGCTGTGCCAGGAACTGAGCACATACATATCAGTGTGAGGGTGGCTGACAATAAATACACTCAGAAAAAGATTGGCAACATTACAGACTTCCTCTCTTAGTTAGTAGATACAACATGAAGTGTGATCTTTCTGCTGTGTTGTACAGCTTACAACATAATTAATGCGACTGAAGGGGATTTACAAGTGAGTGAGTGCCTGCACTGTGCCCAACCCAGAGAATGGTGTGCAGTACCCTCGGATTTCTCAGGGCTTCTCCTCAGTGGTGAATGACTTAGGGAACAAGTGTCTGATGGAGCCTGAGCAAGTATATGAAGGGACTGCAGAGCCCTTTCTGCAGGATTAAGATAACCAAAGGTAAGGTATGAACTCATTCAAGCTAAATGATTGTAGGCACTATGTGTTCTTGGTGCTTACCCAGCAGCAAGGGGTCTGCCTGCTGGGTTTGACCCTATATCTGAGTCAAAATATCACTTAATTACTCATTTGATCTTTTCTTCTAAATTTGACATAGTTACATGAAGAAATGCATTTGTCTGTAAAAGAAGAAGAAAAAAATAAAGTGAGTGGAGAATAGAGACCTCAAAACTACGTTGGGGGTTAGGGTTTTGTTTAGTACTAGAGTACTAACCAAGCATGCAAGAGGCCCTGGGTTCTATCCTCGGCACAATAAAAAAGCACATACCTTTTTCCCTCTAGAAATATTCATTTGTGTGCATGTCATGTATGTGTGTCTGTGCGGTGCATGGGTGTGTACAGGTGCACATACATGTGTGCACAGGTGCACATGCATGTGCGCACACATGCATATGGAGCCCGGAGGTCGACCCCAGGTGTGGTTCCATAGCTGTCTTCCATGATCTTAGAGCTAGCCAAGCAGGCTAGACTGGGAGACCAGAGAACTCTAGAAGTCCCACTTCACTGCTGGGATTCCAAGCACATATCACCATACCTGGCTTTATTATGTGGGTTCCCGAGATGAGACCCAGATTCTCATGTATGAAAGATGAGCACTCTACCCACTGAGCTCTCTCTAACCCCTTTGCTGGAAATACTCATAAACTAAAATAGTTTCCATTTCTAAGAAACAGCCTGGAAAGTACCAGTGGATATCAAGTCTAAGTCTCTTCCACAGAGAACACCGATGCAGAAGGGAAAGGATTGGCCGTTTGATATGAGATGAAATGCATCCTGCTGTCACAGAACCAGGGTCCTGTGTGGCCTTTCCTGCTCCTCTGTTCTTTATTCTTGCATATCACTTTCGGCAAGCAACACTCTTCAAAGAACAGGATTGTGTTATCACTTGCATTTCCTGAGAAGCCCATTTTCATTTTTATCTTTTGTAAACGTGCTGGTGAGCTGTTTGCCTAAAATTTCCCTGTTAGATTAGTTCCTCACTAATATGTACTCTGATTATGTTTGCACGTGTAACTGGAGGGGCCAAAGTCCTTTTTTTTTTTCCTCCTGTGAGTGAAAGAAGACATGTGAGTGCAGAGAAATAAGACAATGCAGGAAGTAAGTAACAGGAAGGTGGTAACTCATCTGTCACATGGGAGAGGCTATGACATAGGGAAAGAGTTTACCTAACTGGGTTTAAAAATACACTTTATGGGTATAGATTAGGATAGGTCTACTCTGTAATAGATAGTGTGCTGTGTACTACAATAAAGCATGTAGTTCATGCTCTAGTTCAGTAGCCACTAGCAACTATTGTGGATACTGATGAGGGTGACTTACCTTATTAAGTCTCCATTTATGTATCCAGGGACCGGGATTACAACAGTGACCTCATGGCATCACCGTGAGAAATTAATGAGATGCCAGACAGGAACATTTAATAAAGCAGCTGCTAGTTTAGACTTTCTAAATGACAGTTATTATACAAGTAAATATTTCTAAGTATACGAAGCTCCTCAAATTAACAAAATGACATTTACTGGCAGGTTTCCATGACATTGGAGGTCCATAGGCCATTCACATAGCACATTCAGTTTTGTGAGATCTAGGGATGTGTTTTGTGACCAATTATATTCATGTCATCGTAGATCAGAGGTCTGTTTGTAGGGAGACCAGGTTACTAGGATTTTCTCTTATAAATGATAAATCCAGCTGTCAGAGATTTTTCCATTTCCGGACTTAAAATGTGCAGATAAAGACAGTTGTTTCCTCTAATTTCTGAATCCTTGGCCATGTAAGTCTGTTGTGGGTCTTGGCAGACAGGAACAAAAGTGTCTCTGCTTCTTTGGCTCATCTCTGGTCATCATCAGCAAATGTCTCTTGAACTGCATTATGGCGTGTCCTGTTATTGAAGGTGACTTTGATCTGTCATGTGATTTCATTTAGTGTCCTCACTTGTGATAGGACCTTATTGACAATTCCTGAATTGCCTTTGAAGGTGTCCGTGAACTGGATCTTTGTGGGATTTGAAGAATCAGAGAAAATTGATAAAAACCACTAGTTGAGTAGTTATCAAAATGCAATTTTTGGATCTTCCTAAGATATGTTGTTTGGAATTTGAGTTTTGTGTGGGCATTTAAAATAGCTTTTTAAACAAAATAACTTAAAAAATTAGCAGAAAATTATTCCACACATATCCACAGTCATTTTATTCTGAATTCCATTCGTGCTATGGGCTTGTCCAGAACCGTGTTGGTACCTAAAATACAAACATCTAACCTTTGTTGTGTTAGAAAACACATCTGGGGGTGCTTTTACTACAGGATACAATAATAGCCTCCACACAGTCCTAGCTTGTGCTAATGTGGAATTGTTTTTCTTCTAGTCAAAACTAACTTCTCTTAGGGAGTTACAATTGGCAGTTAGATGTTCTTTAATTCCTAATAGGTTAATAAGAAAATATGTAATGTGACCTAATGTGTAAAAGATGCTATTACACCAAAAGAAAGCCAGACCATTGTAATAGTGTGTGAACACAACCACGTGTAGCAGACACACTACTGCTGGTTGAAGAAAAAGTGTAAGCAATAGTAAGGCACCTCAGCTTTTGCTTGCCAAGATTGATATTAATAAAGATACCTAATATTTATTCTTTTCCTACAGTTGCTTAGTGGTAAAGTTTATGCTAAAACTAGAAATTCTCCTCAACATCTTCAAAAAGGGAAAACGAATTTCAGTTTTTACTTTCTTGATCAACAATAAATGATGCAACAATAATTGGGTTGGGATCACATGTTACACCAATTTTAGTAATTCTGATTTCCTTCCTTCTTCCCTCCCTGTCTCCTTACATCCTTCCTCCCTCCCTCCTTTCTTCTTTGTCCTCTCTTCCCCCCCTCTCTCTTTGAGCAAGCTCATGTAGCCCTGGCTGGCTGGCAGAGGACTTTCTTTGTAGAACAGGCTAGCCTTAAATTCAAAGAGATCATCCCCTTGCTGCTGCCTCCTGAGTAGTTGGATTTAAAAACAAGCTCAGTTAATCCTCTTCTTTGAAAGATTCTGGCATGTCATCTAAACATGCAAAGCACTGCTTGGGCCATCAGTTATTGTCAAGTTTCCCTCTGCTCTTTTACCCAATTCTGTTCCTAGTGTACTGGAGCTTTTGGAACCGTCTCCTCCTTTACATGTTATATTTTTGCCGCATAGAATCATTTCAATGTGATAAACTGAACAACATTCTTAAAATAACGACCTTTAAATAGGGAAACAAAGAAGGAGTGGCTTGTATAGTTTTGGAGAAGGGATTTAGAAGCTTAAACTCAGACATTTGAGACTAAATTAGATATCAGACCTCAGACTAGGACCTGTTTCCTAACAACTGTGAGCTTCGAAGTAACTCACATGTTGAGTTGTGAAAGTCCCCTCCACCTCCTGAAATAGCCAGTGGTCAGAGATGCCCACCTGTGACTTCCTGTCATAACATGATAACCCGCTGGTGGCAAAGCTTGGGTTAGATCAGCCTGCAACTTAGTTGTTACTAGCAAATTGTTACCCAGTAATACTTTTGCCAATTTCATTCTTATATTTTATAGTTATCCCAATTTTAATGAAACAATTTAAAGTAACAATTTTAATGAAATTATTTACATAGCAGGTGTTTAGTAGTCTTTGACGATAATTTTATGCCTTTATAGTTTACATTCAATACAGCTATACCAGTGAATCAATAAATATTTTCAATAAAAATTGATAATTTCTTTTATATCATGGTAGAATTTCTTAAAGTTATTGATAGTTTCATTGACTTAAAAACTTGAGAATCTTCTTAGGTAGTCATGGTGGGTTTGGGCAGAAAGTTGTCATAAGATTTATTTTTATACTCTAGATGCTGCTACTGATTAAATTCTAAGTGGTGATGAAGAGTGGACTGGGAATGAGCGACACGATGTCATAACAAGTTATGCGTTGGTAAGCATGGTGAGGCCCAAAAGAAAACCTGATTCCAGCCTTTTTATCAAAACAAATCAACTAACATAGAAGAAAGGAAAATGTTCCTGTGTGTAGGACCCTTAACTGAATCCTTTCCTTTCCTTTTCTTATTTTCACTTCAGTGTTTCTCTGTATGTTGAAGTCCCTTAGGGTCACATCCTATGAACTTGTGAAAAATTTGGCTCTTTCTGCCGCAACCGAAAGACTCATATGTACTCAGACTGTATTTATTGAGCATCCCATATGTGAGATTTTCATGTTGAAGAATCCACACTCCCCAGGGAAAGGATTCACCGTGTGTAGTTTCTGTCTTCAGTAAACCTGGGGAGTTAGAGGACAGCCACACAAAGAGATCCCTTCCACAAAGCGGCAGGATGACCTGCTTTTGGCCCTGTTGGGCTACTTAGCAAAAGTGTCTCAAGCAGCAAATAGCCACCCTCCAAAGACAGCAAAAGCAAAAGCAAACAACGTTGTGTGGCACTTCAGATCTGATTTTGCTTCTATGGAAGCAGCAAATATAATTCAATCAGTGTGCCCTGGGAAAAGAGGCAAGGCTTAATGCCAGATACTGCACTGCATTTGATATAGTCATTAGTGAAAGCAGGGAGTTGGTAAATGAAGCAAGAAACAAAACAGAACAAAAGTGTGTGTGTGTGTGTGTGTGTGTGTGTGTGTATTCCGTCCAAACAGAGAACATCATTTTTGCACAAGCATGAAGTTTTCAATGTCTACGACATACATAAGAAAGTCAATGTGTCACAATTTGTCCTTCTTTCCCCTATAGGAAAGAGATGAGACCAGGAAGGGAGATAAGAACAAACATTTAATTTATAAATATGAATGGAAAGAATTGATGTGAGTAGGAAGAATCTGAATGAAGAGAAAGACAACCAGCGACAGACTGTAGTAGAAACTATAACAATCAGTCCCTTATTTCATTTGCTGATGTATTTTCTGCATGTTTAAGATCAAACTCAGTCAAGTACCTGGGAAGTCCTCTACCACTGAGCCATACTTCCAGAGCTTGATCTCCATCACTGAATGGGAGGAATGAATAAGATTTATTGAGCACATGCTATGTAGCAAGTACTGTGCTAAATGATCTCTTTATTAACTCACTGGATCCTCACTCATTAAATAGGCATGATTATTATGTCTACTTTATGGAAGGCCAATTGAGGAGCAGGGAGATGAAGACATTTGCCTGAGGTAGCGTATTTATATTTAAATCCCTGATGCTGCATCTGACCTTAGCATGTGTCATCCCAGAATCCCAAGGACTTAATCACCACACACTCCCCTCTGACTCATGAGCTTAATTAATAGGACTCTACATCATCTCTAGTCAGAATTCATAGAGCTATGAAGAAGGTATAAGGAAACAAATCATGATGGGCACAAATACATAACAGCCACAGACTTTCACCTACACAGATTCGCACATACTGGTTTAAGGAAAGTCTATTAATATAATCATAAAGTGGTCTGCCAAGACTTCCTGCCTTAAGGTCCTGATCTGAAAGGTTATACCTACTCAGTAGAGGACTGCTCTAGGTGAAAGTTCTCTTTGCTATGTTCCCATCACAATCAAATAGTCAACAACAAGCAACTTAAGTGAAGATGGGCTTGGTTGAGCTCAGTTTCATGCCACAGAAGGGTGGCTGGCAGCAGGTCAATGTCCTCTGTGTGCATTGAAAGTGTCTTGTAGTTTGCTGACATCTCAGCAGACAAAGAAACAGAGACTGTCAGCAGAACCAGCATCCTTCATCCTCTAGTCCTGTCCTCTGCCCACTATCAGGGCCTCAAAGCCTTCAAGGTTGCTACAAGGTGGGCACCATGGGCCAGTCTAAAGACACAAACCAATGAGTGGATATTGTTTGAATCTTAGATGGTCTTTTAATAAAAAAACCCAGAGCCAGATATTGGGGTGAAAGCTGAAAGATCAGAGAAGCAGAACAAGCTACAGCCACCACCTATTACCTCACGAACTCCATGAATTCTCTGACTGAAATCCTCTGAGTCTTCACCTGAAAGGATCCCAGCTGAACTGTTTTAGTTCCCATTTCTTCACGCCTTATATACCTTCCTCTGCCCCGATGTCACTTCCTGGGATTAAAGACATGTGTGCTTCCCAGTTCTGGGATTAAAGATGTGTACCACCACTGCTGGCTCTGTTTCCAGTGTTGCCTTGAACTCACAGAGATCCAGATGGATCTCTGCCTTCCAAGCGATAGGATTAAGGGTGTGTGCCACCATTGTCTGGCCTCTATGTCTAATCTAGTGGCTGGCTCTGTTCTCTGATCCTTAGGCAAGTTTATTGAGGTACACAATATATCACCACAAGTGGATTTCATATTCAAGTCATTTTTACTGGGAGTGACAGTAATTGTGATGTGTGATGAGGATTCTTTGGGAGGGTTGGGGATGCACACACAAGTAGGTCCACATGTGGTCATCCTTCGGGCCTCCTCTTTCAATCTTGTGTTTGATTTCATTGGTCTTGTCTTTCTTGTTCATCTCTTTCTCATCTTTGTCTTGCTAGAGCAGGATATATTAATAAGAACATAGCTCCATATTTAGGAATGGTATATTTTATGGAATACTAGCAGAGTCACATCTAGGACTTTCCAGATGCTGGGAGCTGCTGGGGATGAAACAGGAGAGTGGGTTATTCTCTGCTGAAAGGCCTAGAGTCAGGAAGGCCGACTTGATGGTATCTTCCCTTAGTTGCAGGATATTTCTTAAAAGTTTGGGTAGAAAGTTTAGTATCTCATTTTAGTCAGAAAGGCCAGGATCACATTACCTGAGAGCCAGGTTTGGTGGTGTTAGAGGCCAGTGTTGTCCAATGTACAAATGAAGCCTGGATAAGAAAATTCTACATACACAAAACCTCCAAAATGCTAACAAGTGGCAGTTGTTAGCAAAGAGAGTCTATATGTGGTTCACAGTGGATGGAGGCGTCAAGGATAGGAGCAGCCCAGAAATTAGAGATGAATAACAAAAATGCAGCCATAGATAGAAGTTGTAGTAGGCTCTTGGCCATCTGGCAAGAGTTCATGACAGACGACAAGGAGGAGGAAAAGAGGCATTTGTAATTCTAAAAGAGAAATTTCAGGTCACACGAAGAACACAGGAGGACAGCTACTCTGTCTATACAAAGCAATGGTACGATATACACCCTGTGTCTTCTTAAACGTTAAGTTGAAGATGAATTGTAACTTTCCCTCAGATTCCTGGTGGTCCAAACAGAAAAGTTAAACAGAATAATTTATGAGATTTTTTGCTATTTATAGAGGAAACACACCCAGATGTCAAATGTTAAAATCACTTTTCATCACAGTTCAAACTTAAACAAAGCAGGGAGCAGAGAGATGGCTGAGAGGAAAATGCACAGGATCCTTGTGATGCTATCCTTTGGTATGTTATAAAGAGTTCTTATTTCTCTGGATTTGAAAAGAATACTATAACCACCAACATTCTAATAGATTTACTTTGAAAATCCTCAAAAATGTTTAAGGGCTTAGTATAGATTGTACTCTGTGTATACAAAGTCAAGGCCGATTTTACTAGACTGACGTTTGGATTAGAGTAAGGGATCATCACAATAAAAATATACCATAGATAATAGATTTATGGCCATATGGCTTCTATTTGTTAGTCTTTGGGCACTGAACAAGTACAGAACAGATAAAGAAAATAGACATTTGAGAGAGGGGAATTCTTTTCCTATTGCCTATCACATTCTGAAATAGAATATACGTAATTTCTCCCCTTCTTTAATTAATTTTCTTAGAATCCATTCTTTGATTTAATTTGAAAGAACTAACTCTGATTAAGCACCACATTGAAAGTGGCTCAACACAAAGCCATAGTTAAAATAATGAGACTTCTAACCACAGAAGAAATTCAAATTTGAATATTCAAAACACCACCAACAGTGATGTCACTGTGGCCTTCATCTCTGAGAAAGTAGGTATCCATTGTCGTCTAATGTGATTAAGTGATCTAACTGCAGCACACATATTTAGAAGTCATGATCAGGCAAAGACTTTTCGTTTTGTGGTTCATATAGCAAGAGATATTGGGCGATCCTAAAACACAGTCCTGGTTTCATTTGGACATAATGTTGGTTATTGGCATTATGCTATTGCTCTTTATAGTAGAGAACAAAGTAAAAGGCGTACCTTATTGACCTGTAAAATATATTATAACATGGATAGTAATTGGAAGGTTTCAGAACATTAAAGAGCTAAAGTGCTTTTCTTCTGAGGTAAGATAAAAAGCTGGTAGTACAATTAGCCCAGATTAGGGTAGGGTTAGAGTTGTGCTACTTTGTCTCATGGAGCAATCCCAGAGATTATCTACTTTTTCTGTGGGAATATGTGTTTCTAAGGAAATCAACAAAGTGATATGTTCCTGACTTCATAAGAGTCAATATATTACGACATCAATTAAGGCAGCAATTTCTCTTCTATTACCTGCTGCTATATGGTTCATCAGGCACTTCAGACCCTCTGAAAAGTGATCAGGGAAGGGGGTCAGATATGCTGCATAAGCCATTGATTTTTATCCCTGATGAATTCAGGTAAAATGGTATCATTGAAACTGTTCAACTACTGCTAAGCCAGTTTTAAAAGGCAAATCTGTCTGGGTTTTTGGTTAGGAAACTACCTTTATGACCAAGAACAGTGGTCAGAAAGGTAAGCTATCTTCTAACTGCTGGAAACATCATGAGTGCACCATAGAGCTTTACAGGCAAGGCTTTCCTACACTAGAGGAAAACCTCACATGTGAACTTGTCTGTAACCACGGGGATTCATCTACATGAAAAGACTCATGATATTTATCTTCTGTTATAAACTCTTGTTATAAAAAATAATATTATTTATTTATTTATTATTATTTATTTATTTATTTATTGTTGAGCTGAGGATCGAACCCAGGGCCTTGTGCTTGCTAGGCAGGAGCTCTACCACTGAGCTAAATCCCCAACCCACATTCTTAATACTGCCAGCAAAAGGCACATTTGGGGACCTGAAAGAGTAAGCGGTTTTGGATGACAACTTAGCACAACTGTCATAGTTTTGTAAGTGATAGAGTATAGGAAATGCTACCCCAAAACATGGCACATTGGTAGATTGGCTATTTTCAACTGAAGGAAAAAGATAAATTGTCATTGCCCAGGAAAACGTGTGAAGGGCTCTATGATGTACTGCACTTGGAACGGGTTGCAGTATCCTAAGTTCCCAGGGTACCACCCTGTCTGTATGTGAAGCTGGAGGACAGAGTGAACCAACTAGCCCTGCTAAGTTCCTCCAGGTTACTAGGCTTAGGTTGTATCCTTTATTTATCTAGTCATATTTCTAAAGGGCTGTCTCTTTCCCATGAAACAGAAGCCCAAAAAATACAGTGTCTCCACAGTCACAGGCACATCTTTACCAGCCCTTCCCTGTCACAGCAAATTGATTCATTAATGCCTTTCTCCTGTTAATCTGCCAGCCCCGAATAAGACAGGGGTAAGAAAATTACATTATTTTTCTCCCCTATAGTAGGTTTCAATCTCGGGTTATTTTTCTTTCTTTTAAATTCATAAAACAATATGCATAATTTGCTCTCAAGATATGTTTATGGGAAATCAAGATTGACCAATTAGCAGGAACTATTTATCATGCCAGATTCTATGCACTTGCAAACAAAATTTTGAATTCCTGTCAATGCTTCTCAGAACTCAACATTAATAGGATATCCTGGGAGTTTGGGTCCAGCAGGAATGTTCCCTGTGTTTTTGTTTCCGCTTTATTCTTTTTATGATTGCAAATCACATTATTAATTTGTGCTTATTTTTACAAACTAGTTTTCTGGCTGCTTATTTAACTTGGAGACTAAATTGAATGATTATCAGGATAGCTTTTATTTTCTTCCAAGAAGCGTCGTTTTCAAATATGTTTCAAAGCTGCCCAGAAAGAGAAGTTTCAGATTGTAACGAAACAATCAGCTCCCTTCTGAGCCGGTCTTCGTTCTTTGCATCACTACACTAAGCATTACAACTCTTTCTGGTCTAACTGCTAGCACGTATGAAGAAGACAATGAACAAATTCTTCCCTTTCTTTTGGTACCAAGGATAAATACATAAATAAATAAATAAATAAAATCATTCCCTCCTTAATTTGAGGTGAATGGCATTCCATATGCAAAGACGAAAGGTGAAACATCAGTTTGGAAATAAAAGACAATGAAGATGCTTATCTCTTCACATTATTTGTCATTCATTCATTCATTCATTCATTCGTTCATTCATTTACTCATTCATCATTCATTCATACACACAGCATGTGCTATTTGCAGTGCAGAGATTGAACCTAGGGTCTTAGGCAGGCTAAAGAAGCACTTTCATTAGGCGACATTTCCAGGCCTTTTTCATTCACTATAATCATCACTCACCTTGGTCCTCATTCACTGATCCTAACAGCAGTGGGAAACATTTTAAACTACCCAGTGCATAATCTAATGGACTTGTAGAAGAAACTCCTTTGTGATTTTCAACTGTCAGACATTTAAATGAAAGCATATGATTCACCAGAGAAAAACCACAAAATTCTACTTATTATCTGAAGTCTTTAGTGGATAGTAAAAGACACCACATATTTGAAATGACAACCTATCGATTCTTACTAGTCAAATGCTTGACTTCATAATTAAAAAAAAAATGATTCCTGCCAGGTGTGGTGGCTCACACCTTTAATCCCAGCACTCGGGAGGCAGAGGCAGGCGGATCTCTGTGAGTTCCAGGGTAGCCTAATCTACACAGCAAGTTCCAAGACATCCAGGGCTGCACAGAGAGACCCTGTCTCAAAAAAAAAAAAAACCCAAAAGAACAAATAAACAAAAAATACTACTAATAAATTAATAATAATAATAATAATAATTTACTCCATATTGTGTTTCTAAATTCAATGATACAATGTAATACACTCTAATAACTCTTTATTTAGCTTTGCTTTCCTTCTAGAACCAAAGAAACAACTTCTCTGGAGACAAAATTTTGCCCTCATGTAGAGACTTAGCAGGCATGTTGGTACATACTTGTAACCTAGATAGCCTTAGCTACCTCGTAAAATTTTGTCTGAAAAGAAGTAGAAACTTAAACTTCTCTAGAAATGTTCACAAGCTATCAGTACAACATTTGTTTACAATTTTGCAGTGCTAACATACAGTGTGTATAGATAAGTGTAGTTCTTTCCAATCATGAACACCACACCAAAGTATATGAAGAATGCATACCAAATGTGGCCAATGAACTGAAATCCTATAATGAGTGTTAGTCTTACTAAAATTGTCCTTTTCATTCTCATTAGGATTATTGTTCATGTTACCAGAGATAGAAAAAAAGTAAAGAAAAAAACAGAAGGTGAAAACTGATAACACTAATCCTAAAATCCGATCCTAAAATACCTTTACTTTACTCTGTATATATATATATACATACATTCTACTTCCTAGATATTATTTCCATCATCTACTTTAAATTGTAAATACATTTAACTAGTTGACCATGAATTAATATTTCTTACAAGTATCAAGAAACTGCTTTTGTTAACATACCATTTATCATTTATCCCAGTTTATTTTAATTATATTTAAACATGTAACTTGTAGGTTGGGGGCTTGAAAACTCGACAGCCTTGAGTGTGCCACATAGACATGCTGAACTAGAGAAGTAATCTGAGAACAGATGTCTTTCTGACTCTTGATCATTTGGGGGACCCTATGCCTTTTACAGGGAAAAGTTTCCGTTGTGCATTTCCCAGGGAATATAGTTGCCATGAAGCCCTTCTCCTGGCAGCTCACCCAACAACCACCAAGGATCTGTAACCAGAGTGTGAGAGACCAATCGCCAGGCTCAGGCACACACACAGTGTGTTCCTCTTAGGGCAACCTTGACAGATTGCCTGAGGGATTTTATCTGCACCAGCAACCTTTGTTAACCTGAGCCTCTGCCTCTCACCCTCCCAAAGTTGCTGTTCCTTGTCCTGGAACCCTGGAGCTCTCCCTAGGCCAGGCCTTGTCCTTCCTCTGGACATAGTCCTTCCCTCCAGCGCCTGCTCTCTACGCCCTTCTAAGCTTCCAATATTTCCGTTTCCCTCTAGCCCGTAAAACTCTCCTTCGTCTTTGTCCATTTTTGCTTTTTCTCCTGTTTGCCTAACTTTGCCAGCTCATTGCAGCAAACTCTGAGCTACTACAAAGGAAATTGCCCTTTGTTCTTATAATATGAAAAAAAAAAAAAAAAAAAAAAAAAAAGGAATGGAATTTGCCCTCACTTCTCCAATCACTCTCCGAGTGATTTATGCTACTTATCAACTGGAAGGACTGACTTCCGGTTGGCATTTGTACCCCTGTGTTTATGACCGGCAATTACAAATCCAATTAGCTGATTTTTCTATTTGTGAAAAGAAATATGCCTACCACTTACTCCACAGGCCTGTGAAATGCTGAAAATAGTCTTTAGAATCGGGCACTCTTCCATTTGTTTGTTGCTGGTATGTCTTTAGATGTAAAGTAACCACTATTTTTGGTTAGAACAGACCATCAGATTCAATTTTTTTATTTTAGTTGTATTTCATTAGTTTTTAAAAAATATATGGGCATTTTATTTTATTTATTTATTATTTTTATTTAAAAATTTAAAATTAATTTATTTTTGTGCATGGGTGTTTTGCTTGCATATCTATCTGTTCTGTGTGCACATCATGCATGTGCCTGGTGTCAGAGGAGTCACCAGATTCCCTAGAACCGGAGTGACAGAAGGCTGTGAGCTGCCATGCAGTTGATGGGAATCAAACCTGGGTCCTTTGCAAAAACAGCCTGAGCCATCTCTCCAACCCCTACCTCATTTTGATGAAATGTCTGGTAAAAGCAAATGAAATGCCAAAGTTAGAAACATTTTTAAAAAGTAATAGAGTTATTGAAATGAATTTTAAAATTTGTTGTAGATTTCTGTGAGATGATTTCAATGTGATTTTTCATTCTGGAAAAAAAAGCTTGATGTGAATTATACAACTTTACAGCCCTTCATTTGAACAGAAAATAAAATTGGTCTTGTCTGACCTATTATTGAAGAGTCTGTGCATGTGGGGTTTGTGTGTGTGTGTGTGAATGTGTGTGTGTGTGTGTGTGTGTGTGTGTGTGTGTGTGTGTGTTTAAGGGGGAGTGGCTGCTGACATGTCTCTCTTCCTATCTTTTTATACACTCCCAAAACCCATACAGGAAACCTAGCTTTCTCTAGTCTAAATATTAGATTTAATGAGTTCCTATACAAAGACAGGACATGACTCTTTCTTATATATACAAAGGAAATACTATATACTATAGAAGATGGAATTATTTCTTGGCATCATTCAAATCCATTGTTCAAGACTGGAAATGGAGTACTGTCAGCAGAAACCCATTAACTTTTGAGTAAGAATGGAGTTTTGTCTTTGTTAGTCTGTACTAATATGTCCCAACTTCTGTGTTTATAAATTACATGCATTTGGAAGCATGTAATAAGTTTCTGCTCTTTCTCAGTGCTTTGGAAAATCACCAAAGCAAGGTTTTAATGTTAGGGGAAGACCATATGGAGAATAATAAAACCAGTTACAGCCTACTTTTTTCTACATAATTTAGTTAAAAGGAGAGATTCTTTTCAATGGTATTTTAGTACATTAAAAGCAAGTGACTTCAGTCAATAAACTCTTTGCTTTTTTTTTTTTTTTTAGCTGAGGATCAAACCCAGGGCCTTGTGCTTGCTAGGCAAGCGCTCTACTACTGAGCTAAATCTCCAACCCTAAGTCAATAAACTCTTGAGTTTGCTAAATTCTCTTTTAATTCTGTACAAGAAATTATTATCTATTTATTGAATGAATAAATGAGCAAAGTGGTGTCTGGAAATTAAGTAAGATTAACGGAATAAAACCCTTCAAATTTCTTTAGTCTAAATATTATTATTTAGTGGTAATATAATAAAAATAAACCAAGAATAAACAATAATCTTTAAATGTAATACATACATACAATAACTGAGTCCTGCTGAAAGGAGTGAAAATTTAACCTCATTTTAGTTTGGTTTTTCTTTTTTGGAAATAAAGCCATGCTTTGCAGCCCAGACTGTTTGGACTTATTGTAGCCCAGGCTGGCCTTAAACGTGAGACTTTCCTGTTTCAGCCTTGAGAGTGTTGGGATTACACGGGATTCCATCATGTCCAGCCAATTCTAAATTTTATCTTTATTTCTCATATTCCCATCATTGGAAGTATTTCTAGTTAATCACTTTTTGGAGATGAATCAGAGTATATCCAGTAGAGTCGGATATCTTGTAAATAATATTACTTTAGGTTTTACCTATAAGAGTTGCCATTCTTTCCGGCTGCTGTGCAGCATCCTGAGTGATGATGTGGACATAGTCTTTATTTAATCGCCATACCTTAACAGTGAGAAGCTGAATTATGGTTTCGGAGGAAAACAAAGGCTTGGACCAGTACCCAAGTTAAGTATGATGGAAAATGAAAGACAGGTGCAATCAGGGTCAGAGGCAAGGATCATCAGAAGCAGGACAATCAAAACAGAGGAAAATGAGGTTGAAGGACAGTCACAGTGGACGTTAAGAATTGGCCAAAGGTGAAAACGGCAGACGGTCCTGAGGAAGCTACCCATGGAGCTGGAAGGTTGTTCCATACAGAACCTTCCTGCCAGGAATCCCACTGTTTCTGGACTACCCCAGGGTAAGAGAACGTATTTCCATGGATAGCAGTTTGAAGTGTTTTCAGTTTCTTTGTTTTGTTTTATTGGAATGGTCTTTAATATAAACTAGCTATGTTATTACTCATTCTCAATATTACTTATAATATGTACCCCTGTGGGGATTAATGTAAATACAGTGTTTCCTAGAGTACTAGCATGAATATGATACATGGGGTGCAGAATATGGACACCGGTTAAAAGATGTGGAGCTACTTCCGCAACGGCACAAGTGGCTTTAGACCTTAGAAATGAGGTGATTTTGTTGTTTAGTTTTTGTGTTGTTTGTTTGTTTTATCGTGCATTAGGTAGGAGGGATAAAATACTACATCTGGGGGAAGTGAGCGTAGGGCTGGATGAAGAGGAGGAGGAGAAGCAAGAACAGGAGGAAAGAGGATGAGGAGCAAGGAGGAAGAAGTGGGATGAACGGGTGGAGGTATCTGGTGTGTCGGTCACACCCACACCCGGCATTCAGGCTGGAACCGTTAAGGATCTCCCTAGATGGAGCTGGAAGGCTTAGCCCAAGCAGGCTCTGGTGGCAATCTATTCCCCAGGACTGAAGTCATTCAATTAGCATTTGCCAAAAATATATGAGTTGCAAACCAGCTTTACTGCTGGTTCCAATCATTTGTATTCCTCTTCATGATTTCCTTGGGGCAACCGCATCTGTGTGGTTACCAGGAAGCCTCCTGCTCCCTACCTCTTACTTCAGCTTCTAAACCTGTGCACAGGGCCTCCAGCTCTGCTGCTTTTGCTTCTGTCCCCTGTTTTGGAGGTGAGGTGGTTACCCCAGGATGTTGGCTGAATGCCGAGTGCACTTTGGCCTAATTCAGGACGGACCCTGTTGAAACTTGCTCTGTTATCTCCTGATGGACCAGATCAGCGTTTAAGCTGTCTTTCCAAGAAGATAGGGTGTAAAGCACGCAATTGTCATGTTAAAAATTATTCTTGACATTAAAAAAAGAAAACTAATCTACAAATGAGATTGTAATAATTATAGCTGGAAAATATCTCCCAGGAGTCTATAATCTTAACTAGTCAAATTTATTCATTTTTTCATTCTCCTTAATTAGTTTTTACCCATATGAGTACATAATTTTTATTTAGTTATGATCACAGCAGTAATTCAAATTACTACACAAGATGTACTGTAAGGGAAAATAGAAAGTTTATGTCTTACTACCAACATTGGAACTAAAGAAATTTATCAGCGACTATGCTACCTGCCTCCTGCTATGCTAGCTGGTGGGTAGGTAACACCAGAAAATTTTGGCTTTTTAAAAGTGGAGATGAGCTCCCTTTTTGATATAAACATGATTTCAATACTTCTGATTGGGAGATTCTTGGAAAGCTCCAAAGACAGCTTTTTGCATTGTAAATATTTTCTTGATTCTTGTCAACTTGACAAAAGTGGAGCTATCTGGGCAGAAGGAGTGCCTCCATCATACTGGCCTATGGGTAAGTCTGTGGGGCATTTTCTTGATTAATGATTGATGAAGAGCACTCAGCCCACTTGTGGGCTGTTCTATCCCTGGTTGGGTGGTCCCGGAGTGTGTAAGAAATCAGGCTGGAAGAATAGTGTAAGCAGCTTTTCCCCATGGCCTCTGCTTCAGTTCCTGCCTCCAGCTCCTGCACTGGCTTCCTTTCATGACAGACTGTCATTTGCAAACAAATAAATACCTTCTTCCCTGAATTAGTTTCTTTCTTGTTTGTTTGTTTTTGATTTTAGAAACAGGGATTCTCTGTGTAGCCCTGGCTGTCCTGGAACTTGCTCTGTAGACCTCAGAACTCTGAGATGCCTCTGCCTCCCGAGTGTTGGAATTAAAGATGTATGTTACCACTACCTTGCCCCTGAATTAGTTTTCCTAAGTGTTTTGTCACAATAGAAAATCAAACTAAAACAATATTTTTACAAGATCTCTAACATCACCCAAATCAACTCACAACCGCCCTCTTCAAGTTCTGCTCACTACTCCGTTCTCTTTCCAGTGGTGACTTCAAAGTCCTTCAGTGGTTGGGGTATAGCTCAGTGGTAGAGCTGTGGTCAATTCCCAGCACTTCATTGGAGAAAATAAAATTTAAAAAAATGCAGTCATTCAGAAAAGGAAACGTAGCAGTCATCATCAGCTTAGAGCCAGCCACACTCAGCCCGAGGCCTAAGGGCTCAGAGAGGTTCCCAGATAGATATACACACAGCCTAACACATTTGACCCCCAGACTGTTATAAAAGGAATGTTAATCCTGGAAGAGACATGATTACTGTTTTCATTTTCAAGAGATTTTTTTTTATATATATAATATTGTATGATTTCAATGTGATGACTAGGTAACCTATACCTGTTAAATCGTTAAAAACAATATGGAAGAAAAATGTACTTTTGGTGCTCGAAGGTCAAAATCTGGGGCATATGCAATGGGAATAGCTTCAGATGAACAGCATGCTCCATAAAACATGTCTTGGAACTGCCTTGCTGCTGTTTTTTGTATTCGTTCCATGTGAATAAACCATACAGAATCCTTGACAGGTTAGTTAACTCAGACATGTTAGTGTCTTAATTAGTAGCCATTCTGGAAGGGCATAAATTTGGCAAAAAGAACCTCAGGGGACCATATTTAACCTAAGTGAGTGATTTTCATTCTTTCTTTCTTTCCTTTTTTTTTAAGTAGCAGAAATTCAAAGGGCTGCATTCCTGGAAGGAGAGGGATGTGCTGGATTAAAGGATTCCTGACCTGCAATTATATCATATTAGAGCATGTCTACTTAATGTGTGCACAGACACCTCGGAAAATTGTTAAAAAACTTTGGAAGGGAATTGAGTAAATAATCTTAAGGTTTAGAGAAGAGTGGGAAATAGGAAATTTCAAAACATCTTTACTGAAAAATGATATTTGTTTGAACATGGAATGAGGGCTGGATACCTAACATTACTTCTTTTTTATTTTATAATTAATTTAATTTTACATATCAGCCAAGGATTCCCCTGTTCTTCCTCCTCCCATCCCCCAGTCTTCTCCCCAACCCATCCCCTATTCCCACCTCCTCCATGGCAAGGTCTTGTCTGGGGAATCAGCCCAGCCTGGTACATTCAGTTGAGGCAGGTCCAGTCCCTCTCCTCTCTATACCAAGGCTGAGTAAAGTGTCCCAGCATAGGCCCTAGGTTCCAAAAAGCCAGCTCATGCACCAAGGACAGGACCAGGTCCCATTGCATGGGGGCCTCCCAAACAGTTCAGGTTCATCAACTGTCTCACTAATCCAGAGGGTCTGGTCCAGTTCCATGGGGGCTCCTCAGCTATTGGTTCACAGTTTATGTGTTTCCGCTAGTTTGGCTATTTGTCCCTGTGCTTTTTCCAATCATGGTCTCATTATCTCTCACTCATATAATGCCCCCCTCTCTCTTGCCAGTTGGGCTCCTGGAGCTCCACCTGGGGTTTGGCATCTGCTTCCATCAGTCACTGGATGAGAGTTCTGTCATGACAGTTAAGGGGTTTGGCTATCTGATCACCAGAGTAGGTCAGCTCAGGCATTCTCTCTACCATTGTCTGTAGTCTATAGTGGAAGTATCTTTGTGGACCAGAAATCCACTAACATCACTTCTAAAGAGTAGTCCGTCCACTGAATCTGTCAGAATTCTGTCAATGAAGTCAGAATCTGTCCAGGCAAATGTTCCCCTTCAAGGATTCAGTAACTTTTGTGCAAATCCAACTCTTTGAATGCCTCTGTACTGCTAGGATTTATTATTCTCTTGAGATGACCTTCTTCTGTACCAACTGCTTCCATGGTGTCTTGGAATTCTTCTCTCAAAGAACTTTCATCATTCTGCTATAGTCATGAAGGCTAAGACTAGATGAAGCAACTGACAGAATCTTCTGGAAGCCTTGTTGATGTGGCTTGCCTATGAAATGTTCTCCATTGGTTCCTGTGTTTGGTTGCTAGCTGTTGCTGCTATTTGAATTGTTGTGAGATGAAGCTTGATGGAAGAAGTGAGACACTGTGTGTGGTCATTGAGATTTTGGAGCTCGGCCCAACTTCTTGCTACTCTCTGCTTCTCAAGTGCAGATGCATTGTGACCAGCCAGGCAGCCATAATGGACTGTGCCTTCTTGGAACTGTAAGCCAAACTAATGCCTTCCTATCTTAAATTGTGTTTTGTCAGGTATTTGGTAATAGTAACAAGGACAGTGACTAAAACAGATTGATCCTTCTTCTGGGGTCTTTGGGTCATGGGACATGCATAGGAATTTGTTGATTTCGGGTATATAAAGAATCAAATATCTACAGTTTTTTATTTTTTTTTGTTTTTCGAGACAGGGTTTCTCTGTGTAGATTTGCACCTTTCCTGGAACTCACTTTATAGATCAGGCTAGCCTCGAACTCACAGAAATCCCCCTGCCTGTGCCTCCTGAATGCTGGGATTAAAGGCATGTACCACCACTGCCCAGCCAGTTTTTAAAAAATTCATGTGATAATCTCTAAAATAGAACATTGTTCTTTCAATCAAATTTGATGGTATAGAAAGAAAAATATTAGTAATAGTATGTTTATTTACTTTTGTATATTCATTTATCAGTATATCTTCATTGGAATTACATACAAAAACTTAGTGGTTGAAGTTTTTACTCATCTTGATTTCTAAGGCATATATTCATATAAATAAAGCTGTACTATTTATAGAGGGGTACATAGGACTTCAACTAATTAGAACCTTTCCTCTCATAATGTTTTAAGGAGGCAGCTCCTTTATATGTTGCTCTAGTACTTGTCACAAGAAAATTAAGGGAAGAAATGCCTGCATTGAGAAATTTTTCTTTTATGGTCTGACCCTAACCACAGGGATCTATTGTGTGAAACATTGCTGTAAAAAATCCATGCCATTCTATTTGGCTGAACACAAAACATTAAATTGGGTTATCATCGAGTGTTTAATAGTTAACAAAACTTATATTCATTAATAGCTAATGCTTTGCTTTGAAACATGTATGGGCTTGTTTCCATTTGCCCTCAAGGCTAACTTCTTTGTTCTTTATACGACATCCAGCCATGGAATAAATCAGCCATGAGTTAGTTGTTCATCAGTTAAATTAGTGGCAAGGCAAAAAAGAGTAATTCTTAGCTAGAATTTGCAGTTGTTCAGCAAAGCAAATCATTTTTGCTTATTGTCTTTATTGTTTTATATTATACACAATTATTATGTTCTTATCCCCAAACATTTTTCCCACTATGGGAAATATTAATTAATTTGTTTATTTTCAAAGTTCGGAAATCCACAAAATTAACAATATTAAGGGTGATATGGAAATTAAACTCATAGAAGTCAGTGCTGCCTTTTGCATGAACTTCATGGCCAATGAATATTTGTTTATATATGCCATTCAAACTTGAAGTCAGCCTTAAATGCATTAGTGTGTCAAGTTGGTGACATTGTCCCGACCTAGTGAAGGTCTAGGTTTTAGAAATTCTCTTTGTTCTTGGCAGTGTTCTGTGACACTCTCAGCTTTCCTTTAAAGTGGAGGCTGATATCATGGCCTACAGAGACATTGACCTGCTATAACCTGACCGACAAAACATGTGTGTCTTTATTCTGTTAGGCTCTTTGACAAGCCCCGGTAGGTGCCAACATTTCATTGGAATGGACAAGTTTGATTGCTTTGGGGATCAATAATTATTCTAAGACACATTTTGAAGCATGTTGAGCAACACAAACTTGCCTTCTTCGCTCTCCATTTTTAGACACATGACTCTATTAAGGGAAATTTAATCCGTATGTTTCTGATTCCTTTACACTTAACTCATCAAAATGTTGTTTTGTAAGAGCTCTTTGAAGTCAGGGAAGCCTTTTAAGTCATTTTTTATGAGACTTTTTCAGGCCTCTTTTCTTAGGAACAGGAAGTGGCATTTAGCCAACAGTTAACAAACTCAAACACCAAAAGGTTCAACTTGGGTTTTGAATCTCTGAAATGATGAGCGTTTGAATGGATTCCTGACATGACCCATCTTTGCTGTGTATTACTGCCAATAGCCATCATAACAGTCCTAATTACCCAGACAACTCAAGGGTCCTAACCAACTGCCAACTCTCAAGTGTTTCTCTAATCAATCTACTTCATGCTAAATTATGACTCACTTAACTTTAAAGGGACTACTTTATTACCCATCCCGCCTAGCCAGCATTTGTGTGTATGTGTGTGAGAGAGAGAGACTTCTGTGAGAGCTATTTAAATTGTCACTCTCACAAAGCTGGCTAGTTAAAACTTTAAAAACCCAGTCACTAATAAAATCACACAGAGTTCAAGTTCATGGGACAAGTGAATGTTGATTGATCCTGAAGGCTTCCGGCTGCAAAGACAAAGAGATTACTACTGACACTCAGCTCCGAGGAAAGAAGATAACTCAGATCCTGCAATGCTTTAGAAAAGAAAATGCACATTAAAATAAAGAATGAAGCATCTGACTTCAGAAGTACTTATTTGATTTATACTCAACAGTTGTTGTAAGTATAAACCAGCCTTTATTTCCCAGGAAATTTACAGCCCAAAGAAGTTACGGTGGTTCTCACTGCCTAAAACATTTGAAGTGATTCAGTCCATGGGTAAAGAAGCTTGGAAATCCTCCTGCTAAGTCTTCATTCAACAACTCGCAAGTTATGCAACAATAGATGTACCAAAGGGAAGCTGTTGATTTAGGTTAAGAACTTTAACTGAATAGTCTGAAAGAAGGTCCTGAAAGGGGCAGTAAGAAATAGTTGTGGAAACAAGAGTGTCAATAAGGAGCAGTGAAGGTCAGAGGTCCCTTGGAAGGTGGTGTGTGACTCTGTACTCCACATCAAATATTTACAACCTAGACCAGGGAGTCTGGGAGATGTGGTATGGAAATCTTTGTGGAGGTAAATAAACCAAGATAGCACATGATGTAAAGAGCCAGGCATTCTATGAGGTCTTGAGAAAATGGCACAAATGATAGAATACATTTTGCTTCAGTGGGATGATACATATCAAGTCCCTGATTGTGTCTTGATAAACATCAGCTGCCATGATGATGGGGATGCTTATGCTGATATTGGCAAGATCTAAGAAGTCATATGATTAGGTAGCAGTCATTTAGATATGAGTCAACTCCAACAGAGAGTTGTGAGAACCTCTTCAGTCTTCCTAGCATTTCTCATCCAGTTCCATGACTTGTTTATTGTTGACTCACAGACAAATGTCCTTTTCCTTGTCTTCTCCCAGAACGAGGTCAGAAAGCCACTCTGGTCCTTCCTTAGCTTTTCTTGCTATGGCTGCTTTCTTCCCATCTTCAAGTTTTTCTCTCCCATACTAACAACTTTGAGTATTGTGTTCCTCCTGTCTTTGATCTCTTTACTTCTCATCAACTTTACAAAATTTCCTTGAACTTCTCATGCTCAAGCACTTGTACTCTACAGAGGCTTCTAACTAACTCGCATTGCTGATTTAGGTGTATCTTTTCTTATGATTTCATTTGATCTCACTACTTTCCTACAACCCTCATCTTGTCACATTAAAAAGCCATTGAGTATTTGTTTCACACCCTTTGAAAGACCTGAAAGGGAGAAACTGTATTTTATGTCCTTGAATGCTAGCCCCTCACAAGACCACTCCCAGCAGAATTGAGTGTCTTGGAAATAGTTCACTGACATGAACTTGACCTTCATCTATGAAAGATATGCAATCGTGCTCTGTGGAAAAACAGTGCATATTATATCTCTAATATTAGGTGTTTAGGATTATAGCCAGATTTCAAAGCAGCTCTACCTGCCCAGATATTTTACTTTATAGATCACTGTGTGACCAAGAGGACAAACGCAGCATTGGGTGAGTGGATGTACACAATCAGAGGACATAGAGTATCTAGTTAAGACAAAAAGGCCAGGAGAATTCTGGGAAGAGGAAGGCTGAGTCAGGACTTGCCAGCCAGACACTGAGGAAGTAAGAGAACAAGGCAGAACTGATAAAAGGCACCAAGCCATGTGGCTAAACATAGGTAAGAATTATGGGTTAATTTAAGTGTAAGAGCTAGGCAGTAATAAGCCTGAGCTAATGGCCAAACAGTTATAGTTAATATAAGCCTCTGTGTGCTTACTGGAAGGGCACGATGGGGAGAGATTTGTCCTGGACACAGGATATCTTCCAAGTACACTCTTAGGATCTGTAGCCTTCAACACCAAATGGCCTGTGAGTGAGCTGCTGTGAGTACTCCATCTGCAAGACCAAGAAGGGGCTTAGAGCTCAGCAGGTTCCCTACTGTGAGGAACTGCAGTTTCTACCTAGTTTGACATTCCACACCCACCAGAAGATTTCCCTCTCTCTCTCTCTCTCTCTCTCTCTCTCTCTCTCTCTCTCAATCTAGAGTTGGAAAGCACAAAGTTCAGTCAGCTGCTGAATGCTGTGGTGGAATGCCTTTGTCATTCCTCTTCCTGATGGGGGATGTCACCTGAGATCTGGGCCAGTCCCCCTCTGCAGTCATTACAACATTCACACTTTGCCAAGGAGGTCCTAAGGGCTGGTTTTTAATGCCATCGATTGCTTCCTATTACCGGGTTATGAAAGTGATCTAATCAGTTGTAGAAACTGCTTTAGAACGATAGCAAATAAAATACGGCAGTATATTTTATAAGGCAAGGTTCCAGTTTGTTCAATAAAACTTTTCTTTTTGTTTTTAAAATATACATCTCTTTCTCTATCTCTTTCCCCGCTCCTTAGCACGTGTATGCACATGTGAGCAGAGAGGAGTGGCTTTGTGTGCTGGATATTTGATGTACAATTGATTGCTTACTCTGCATTGCAGTAAAGTAGTTGGAATGCTTCTGTCTTAGAAACTGTGGAGTAACCTGGGGCTCGGGTGTTGATCAAGGAAGCCCAGCTACTCTGTCATAGGGAAGAGCTAAACTAGATCCTGGCTTGGCACAGACTCATGTGTCATGGAGATTCTACTAATCCTATTTTCAATTGTCCATGTAAATGGAAGACAGGGTTATATTAGATAACACACACATGCCCACGTCTAATTGGACTCATTCCCCTCTTAATTATAGAAGCATCTACAGCATAAATACTGGGTGTCAGGGCCTATTCTGGATGCTGGGAGATGAGAGTGTAAACTGTTTTCCCCACTGGCACATAAGACATTTCCTAACACATTACCTACGATTCAGAGTAACAGCTAACTGGTTTATGGGGTCCCCTCTACTCCTGCTGCCAAGCCTTCCCAGTGAAAAGGCTAATAAACAGAAACTGACAACCAAATGACAACCAGAAGGAAAAACTATGCAATTGAGGCTGACTGTCATATAATTAGACCCTCAGTATTTGAAGCCATAGGGGAAGTAGTAAAGCACCATATACATGCTGAACTTCTTCCAGGGGAAGGTTCTATGTCTGTGTGAAGAATCAGAGTATTGCTGCTATGGCTGTTGATCTCCTTCATCAGAAGGGAGAGACCCCTTCCCTTGCTTGATGCTGATTCTGATTTCTAAGTGCCCTTTAGGAGCAAAATTACCCTGCATGGGATTTGCTTCGCTTTGCTATAATTCTCAGCTTTCACTCCATTCCTGGTGGCTGGATGCTAGTCTGTAGCATTTAAAGCTCTCCAAGGAGGGTCCCTTCTGAACACTCAGGCACACACATTGCATGTTTAGTTAACTTTTAAGGGAAGAAAAGCAACGCACCAGGAGGAGAGAAGGTCCATGCCAGGGCTTCCCCGAGCCTTTCCCACATCTGTTTACACTGGAGCCTCAGAAGCCGACAGTATCTTCCCTCCCTTCCTGCTGTGTGTGGTGAGTTGGATCATTTTAATTTAAAATATTTATACTGTCTCATGTATGCGACACTCCTCCAGTAGAACCCCACTGGAAGGGCCTGATACCCTCCAAAACCCTGTTTTCTTTTTCTCTCCCCTCTCTTTCCTTGATAATCTAATTTAAGATCACTCCATATCGCTGCAGGAAATCTTCTTTTAAACATGATGATATACTTCAAGAATGGAGATGCTCAAATTTTTTTTTTTAAACTAAGTTTTAGTATGTAATGGTTGTCCTTCTGTTTCCTGGTAGCATATTTTTGGTGACACATCCATAGCAACGGAGGTTCTATTTACAAGCAAACAGTAAGGGAAACGTGGACTTTGGCTAACCTGGGTGTACAGAGCACACCCTGTGTGTGATAGCAACGGTACCCACAAGTGGAGATGTGGTTCAAAGTTTATCAGGTTTTCCACGGAATCTGTTCTGTGGGAGGGAAGCCATCAGCTATCATGACACATCGTGACTTGAACTTGAGATTTTAATTCATAAAATAAAATTTAATTCAATAAAATATTAATCTCATCTCCCACTCCTAATTGCTGAATGCTAGGCTGTAGCATTTAAAGATCTCCAAGTAGAGTCCTTTCTGAATATGTGGGCATAAACACTGCATGTTTAGTTATGATCATAGCAAGGAAAAGAATGTGCCAGCTTTTCTGAGGGAGAAACATTCCACATTATTTGATGTGGAAATTTTTTACTCAGTTAAGACATTTTAAAGTCAGCTCTGAAAAATAAGTAAAAGTTAGCAACAGGAATTGCTATGGAGAATTTGAGTGTACTTATTAATCAGTTCAACAGATCTACAATGGAGACTTCCTATGTTCAATTCTGCACCGACTGAGGTAAAAGGATATTATCTCTAACCTGAGGAGCTGAGAGCCATGGAGCAGATATTTGTACAAAGAACAAAATGGAGGCAGTGTACACTAACACCTCGATCAGCAGAGTAAGTTATATTAGGTGAGGTGTGGTCAGAGGCAAGGAGAACTGCCTGTGTTAGATTGTGGGGCACTGAGGGGCCAAGAGGTTGGAATAGTCCTGAGGGGGAAGGCACAGTGTCCACTACTCAATTCCTTATTGAGTGGCTGGGTGAGCAGTTGCCGGTTCTCTCTTTCCTGCTCAATACATATGGAAAGAGCTCTCAGCAGAACTCCAGTGAGTCTAGGAAAGAGGAAGGATGCTTGCGTGTGTTTCAGTTATGTGCTGCTGTCTAACACATCATCTCAAACTTCACGTCTGTCTCACTGTTGGCTAAGCTGAGCTCTGCTGAGATGTCTTCCTCTGTGTTCCAGGCTGAACTCACCTAAAGGGGCCATAATATAGACCAGTGGGTCTGAGATGGTCTTGCCTACTTACCCAATCATGGTGTGAGTGGCTGAAAAGTAAAAGCTTGTCTTTTTGTTTTGTTTTGTTTTTAATCAAGCAGGGATTTCTTCCCATTTGATCATTGTAACAGAAAGATCTGGGTTGTTTGCAATGATGGTTCAGGGAAGGTAGATTCAGGCAACAATAATTCTGACAGATTCTTCATGTCAGTTGGCACGGGGGTAATAGAATTCAGTGTAAGGGAGATTCTGTATAGTAGAGTCCATAGGCACAGAGAAGTGTCCCAGTGGTTTGTAAAAGTGTACCTCAGTCTTCTAAGACAAAAGAGAGGAGCTGGGATAGCCATTGTCTCTGGAATATTTCTCAAGAGAGGAAGAAGTTCCAGAAGTTCAGGTTGGAGGGTTAATTATTGTGGCCAGAAGTTTCTTACAGAACCAAGTTGTCATGAGGAATTTACATGAACCAGGGTACCTTTCAAAAAATAAACCAGAAATAAACAGCAACAAACAACACAAACCCTGATGATGAAGCCACCATAGGATCCCAAAGCTATTATTAAGTAATGTAATTTGCCAGGAAATCGATTTTCAAAGAAGTTCCCATTTTTGAGTAGAGTGCTTTTGAAACGAAGATGTCATTGGTATCTTCCTACCTCACGTGCTTTGAAAAAAATTGCATTAAGAAATGTGAAGATCCTAATATTTTACTAGAAATTCAAGCTAACATGTTGGAAGCCCATAGATACTGGCCTGGGGGACGTAGCTCAGCTGGTAAAATGCTCGCCTAGCATGTTTGAAGCCATGAGCTGAGTTGCCAACACTGTAGAAAATGGACATTTAGAAGCAGGAGGATCATAAATTCAAGATCATCCTTAGCCACCTAGGGGGTTCAAGGCCAGCTTGGGACACAGAAGACCCATCTCAAAAACAATTAAAATTAAAACGAATTTTAAAAATGAGAAATAAAAGAGAATGCTATAAGTACTTGAAGAAGACATGAGGATTTCATTGTTTACAATATTAGCATTTATTACAGTATGTATCATTAGTCTTTGGGCTGTTTCTCTAAGCCGAGTGTCCACTTACTTATATAATGGGTTCTGTTTTAAGACAAAATGCTGATAGGAAGTTGGAATCCTTTTTAATGGGAAAGTAGCATAGTTGTTCTTTCTTAGGAAGGAAACTTTTAAATTTATTTATTATGTATGCAGTGTTCTGCCTGCACATATGCCTGCACTGCAGGCCAGAAGAGGACACCAGAACACATTATAAATGGTTGTGAGCTACCATGTGGTTGCTGGGAATTGAACTCAGGACCTCTGGAAGAACAGCCAGTGCTCTCAACCTCTGAGCCATCTCTCCAGCCCAGGAAGAAAACTTTTTATTTGTTTGTTTGGTTTTATTTTCATTATACTATGTTGTATGCAAGACTGTCTAAGGTTATAGAGAGCCATTATCTTTATCTTCCAAGACTGCAAGCAAAACCTATCCTTTTCTTCATAAGGAGACCATGTCTCAAACAAGAGAGCTGAAACCATGTCTCAAACCAACACAATTTGCTATACTAAGCATCTGCTGAAAGACAGACTCAAGCAAATGACAAGTTTCTGTTTATAAGATGTGCCAAAAATATAATTGATCCCAAGAGAACTGTCTTCCAATAGTCAAATTTGAAATTTTATTTTACTGTGCGATTCATGGTTAAAATAAAACCTACACAAATTTCAATCAATATTTCACACCAAGTATAGTATTAAACTACTTCAATATTCTTTATTTTAAATATGTGCCCAAGTTTATAAACTATTTTATCAACTTGTTTTCATCTAGACAGTGAAAGGAAGAATTCAAAGGAAGTGATAAGTAATTTAAATGATTGATTTTAGTGTTCATTAACTCGATCTACTCTTTAGGAAAGTGAGTCACCAGGGCATTAGAGAGGCCACTGATCGGTAGCAACCAATATCTTCCTGTGGGTTGCTCCTGTGTAAATGCTCTTTCCTTATTCAATCTACTTCAGGCAACCCCCCCTCCACCTCTGGTGGGATAGCCAGAGTCATTTGTTCTCAGGGACACATCAAACCCACCAATGTTCCAGGGGATGGTCTCAAGTGCAGGATGCCGGGGTAGAATGGTATGACATGAAGTGTCAATTAAAGTGGGATAATATGGGTCTGATTAAGCCTCAAGTATGATGGAATGAAACAGGAAAAGAGAAATTTTGAGTGTTCATGCAGTGTTTTTCTTATTGGTGAAAATCAGAGTACAAATTTTCTGATCATTGCACCAAATATTCTCCATCTATAAGCAGAGAGTCACATATCTTATTTTAAGTCGAATTCTGCTCAGCTGTGGGGAGGATTGTCAATTCTCAATCCTGGGTAAATAACTGAGCACATAAAGATGAGTGTCTTAGGGTTCCTATTGCTGTGAGGAGACACCATGATCATGGTAACTCTTACAAAGGAAAACATTTAATGGGGTGGCATAGTCCATTATCATCATGGTAGGGAGCATAGTGGTGACTAGGAGTATGGTGGCATGAAGGCAGACATGGTGCTGACTACATCTTGATCAGAAGGCAACAGGAAATGAACTGTCTCACTGGGTATAGCTTGAGCGTAGGAGACCTCAAAGTCCATCCCATACAGTGACACACTTCCTTCAACAAGGCCACACATCCCCTTAGTGCCACTCCCAATGGGGGCCATTTTCTTTCAAACCCCCACAATGAGACATTGAGCATGGAAGGCAGGGCTCAAATCAGAATGAGAAATACTCATTTTCCTACTTCAGCCTTAGAAGGTGGGTAATTAAATGTCTTGCTTTTGTTGTTGTCTCCAACACACATTGCTTGTGCCTCTTTGGTTTAGTTCAGTTTGAAACATAATTCCATTTTAAGGCTAAGCACTCAATCAATTAATTAGCTTCTGAGCATCCAGAAGTGTCTGGTAACCTTGTGACTTCCTGCAGTGGTGTGGAATACAGCTCTAGTCAAAATAGCCCAGAAGAAGAAAGCAAGAAATCAATAGAAAAGTTGTGTATGTTGATGTCCACTTCCTTCCTGGCATTCAGTATTATTTTAATGCTTAACCTTTTTATCTATGACTACCCTAACCACCTCCTAAATGAATGCTGTCTGGATGTACCATTATTTTTGTATCACTTCATTTATTAGGCATTATTTTTATCACTACAGTGAAACACTTCATATGGCTGGCTTTATAAAGTAAAGAGGTTTGTTTAACTCACAGCTCTAAGTACTCAAGGTCATGGTGCCTCCAAGAGTGTACTTCTCTGAAGTTTCTCTTGCCTATGTCACAACATGGTGTATAACTCAAGGCAGCTCTTGGGGAGAAAGGGACCAGATTTCAGTCAAGAATCTAGGAGGAAGGGTGGAGACAGACTCAGGCTTTACTAACAATTCTTATTCAAGAACTGTCTTTTAAAGAGACCTTGAGCATCTCAGTGTGTCTCATGTCTTAACACTCCATGCCACTGGAGAACTACTTGGGACCTTAGGGAGGACATGCAATATTCAAACTAGTACTTCTTGAAATGTTTTCTGAATTGTCAGTTCTCTCTCATTGCTATTCTAAAACCTATTATTTTCTTATTCTCTCCCCTCCCTTCATTTCACATTTTCTGAAAACTAACTCCTAGAAGTGGGTGTTTTTAAAGTTCTGGTTTTTGTGGTTGTTGTTTTCCCCCAGAGAGGCAGCGACTGACCATTAGAAACCCAACTAATGGCTTTGGAGAAATGGATTAATAACATACTAGTTCTGTAAAGGGATACGTGTTTTGTGTTTAAGAGATTTTGATCACTAGATTTTTTTGTTAATTTTTAATCTTTCTTTATTTTTACTGTATGAATGCTTTGCCTTCCTGTGTGTCTGCTTGTCACATGTGTACCTGATCCCTGAGGAGGTCTGAAGAGGGCATTAGATCCTCTGGAACAGGAGTTACAGGCAGCTGTGAGCCACTGTATGGGTGCTGAGAATCGAACTCAGATCTTCTGTAAGAACAGCCAGTGTTCTTAACCACTGAACCTTCTCTCCAGCTCCTGATTTCTAGATTTTTTTTTTAATTGTGCAGACTACTTTGTGGATTTTCCTGTGAATTTTAAAGACTGATTATAATGTTCAGTATGGTTGTGTAAAGTGATCATCGAACAGAATGACAGTTCTCAGACCCAAAGCTACCTCATCCTATGGGAAAAAAAAAAAAAAAGATGGAGGCAGAAAAGTGGGAAAAAAGACAGTCATTGACTGAACATCTGGTCCTGTTTTCTGAGGATGAAAGCTGAACTTCTAAGGTGATGGTGTTGGGGCCATGCGGGGGTGGGGTGGGGGGTACATTGAGGGTGGTTACACCGTCGCAGTAGTGTTTGTCAGGATGATTCCTTACCTCTTTTGCCCACATGCGACATGAAGAAAAGATACCCGGCAGGTAGAAGTAACTTGATCTTAGCCTTCCCAGCCTCCAGAATGGAGAGAAATAAATATTTGTTTTTGAAATCCTCTCATTTCACAATATTTTTCTGTTGTACCAGTCTAAACGGAGTCAGACGAAGAAACGCCAGCCAAGTATTAGGTTCCTTAATCTGCATTACTGACCTTTGTAGGGATGCATAGAAATCTCTTGCAAAGACGGCCTACATCCAGTCATGCTGGTGCCTGTCAGAGCCATGCTTTCTGCTGCGCTGCCTGTGCAGGGACAAGCAACAATGTCAGCAGAGGGAGCTAACATAGTAGGACTGTAAGCAGAGGGAGCAGCACATCAGGAAAGAAAAAAAGCCAATTCAGATTGTGCCATTGCAGATCGAGCTGCAGGGATGGTAAGAGTCCATCCTACGAAAATAAAGCTCAAAGGTGGCTTTTGAACCAAGAAGACCTCCAGAGTGTTGGTGGTCTGATGTGTCCATTTCAAGTGCTTCTCTCTGCTACCCTTCTCTTTGGTTGAAAGGAGTTTGGGTCACACATTTATCTTTCTTGGAATACATACACTCAGTGGATGCCTGGGCTGTGGAGAAACGTGGTCATGTGGTAGTTAGCCGTGGCTGGGAGGGCAAGGTGAAGGCAGATAGCCTGAATGTCTGCATGACACTGGGCGAGGGATGATAAAAACAGCAGGTGTCATTTGGTGGATTGCTATCAGCCAGGTTTAATGCTGGGATGTGGAGATAAAAGTGACTCCTGAGGTGAATTTACTCCCCAACCTTCTACAGACTGATGCAGTTCTGCTAGGATCTGGGCAATTCATGAGCTCTAAAGCCAAAGCCAGTGTTTCAGGATGTCACCCACTGCAAGACAAATGTTCCTGAGAAAAGCAGCAGTGCTTTACTATAGGCCCCCCCCGGGGGGGAAGCTATTTCATCACTAGCTAAGGAGTCATGTTCTATGTAGAAGGACTGAGTGTTGCAGACATGAAAGGACAGAAGAGTATACCAGCCCAACCAGAGCTAAGAGGGAACTGTAACTGATATAGGGGAAACCAGACATCCAGATCACGATGTACCATGGGGTAGACATTTGCTTCTGATAGTGCCATGTTGAACTTTGAACTTCAAGACTCTACTTCAAGACTTCTCCCTTCACCCTGACTTTTCCCAGGCTTCAAATCCTTTTCTCAAGTGCGAGGAAGGGCCTTTTCTGAGACTCTCTTCCCAGAAAGAATGCAAATCCTCATTAAAATACATTAACCAGGAAAGATCAAATGCTGGAGAGAAAAGGCTAATAGACACTCAGGCCTCTGCTATTGCTCCTAGACACACTGTTTGTTTGTTCTTCTGTAGGCTGCATTGAGTGGTCAACCTAATGACTGTCTACACATCCTTGTTCATGTTCATCTCCTCCTGTAGCCTGTCATCACCAACTTCTAGAGACTTTCAAAGCCATCCCTACATAAGCCTCTATTTCCCTCCATAGCTTGGGAAGCTATTTAGGCTTCAACCATGGGCTCTACAGCCCTTTTGGGGTTCTCATCCCTTGTGTGTAATCCCTGTGGTGTTATTTGCGTTTGTGCATGGGAATACATTCAAATATCTTTTTCCACCTACTAGTCTACTCAGAGTTAGCTTGTTTCCAGAAACCTTCAAAGAGCAATGGACATCTAATAGAAATGGCCACCCTCCAAAGAGGGCATTTTGTGCTTGCCAGTGCACAGCGAGGGTTTGACTCTGAAGATAAGGAGAATGATTTGTTTGCACCACTTCCTTTTTTAGTCTTTGTGTTTCTTCTCAATAGTCACTTCCAACTTAGCCCATCATACTTCGGCAATGGTCCCACGGAGGAACAAATCAGGGTAAAGTAGAAGCCACAGGAAGAGTCTGAATAGGGACATAAATTCCTGAAATAAGGAAAAGGCATTGGGAAAGAGAATCTTGACCAGAGAGATATTTAGGACCTAGGGAATGAACGAATGAAGGATAAGGATGGAAGGATGATGATGAAAAGTTTTGGTGACTACCAAATTATTAGTTATGGCAAAACCAATTGTAAGAAGATGGATTTGCAAGCGAAACTATAAAGAAATCGAAGTCGAAGACTGAGGAATATGTAAGTTGTAGGTGTTGGGCTAGAGGTGCCATGGACAGCTCAGGGGATCTCCAGAGAGATGGTAGTTAAAACAATGGGTATGAAAGATTGTGTGCAGGAGCTGGAAAGGTGGCTCAGAGGTTAAGAGCACTGGCTACTCTTCCAGAGTTCCTGAGTTCAATTCCCAGCAACCACATGGTGGCTCGCAACCATCTGTAATGAGATCTGGTGCCCTCTTCTGGCATACAGAGATACATGCAGGCAGAACACTGTATACATAATAAATAAATAAATCTTAAAAAAAAAGGAAGAAAAAGAAAAAAAAGGGAAAGATTGCATGCAACAGTAAGCAAGGGATACTCAGAAAAATAAACAAGAAAAGAGCAAATGAATGACTAAGAGGTGGAGGGAAACTGGGAGAGCACTGGTCAGAGCATGGAAAAGAACATCTGTACGCATGTGGATGTGTATATACTTAGAAAAGGGTCAGAAAGTGCAGGGAGTCAATGAATGTAAGTTTTGGATTTAGATGTTTCAGGAGCCACAGTAGATTCCAGCCCAGGGCCTGCTTGAAACTCAAGGACCAGACTGACAGGCTGGACAAAACACTGGATTTGAGAGGCCTTGGCAAATGCCACCTGTGGGGTGAGCCTAGGCCCTTCTGTGTGGCATTTAGGGAAGACTATCAAGGGCTTTTGAAGCAGTGCACAAACTTCCAAGCCTGGGGATTTTTTTTAAAAGACCATACACCTCCTTTCTCCTGAATTTTAATGACCTAAGTACATTTAAGAACTGCTTTTTTCTAGCCTTATGAAACCTCCCACTTCGGTAATGAGAGAATACAATTACTGTCTAACCAAGATAATTGAATGGCTAAGTAAGGTCATTTACAGGATTGCATAGAGTCATGCATGCAAATAAGTAATTTTGTGCAATCTTTATCGGCCTTCCCAGCTGAAGTCACTGGTGCCAAAATCTGCAGACCTAACTAGTTGACATGCTGGCCACACCCAGGTGATGTGCTGATGGAGTTTGTGGTTCTGGGTTTAGGGTTCAGTGTGCTGTTAGGTATGAGCCTTGGGTACATCATGCTTCCTAAAAGAGACACTTCCATTCTTTGGGGTTTGTCCTTAGTATATTTTGTTCTCTCTCTCTCTCTCTCTCTCTCTCTCTCTCTCTCTCTCTCTCTCTCCCCTTCCCCTCCATCCCCCCCTCCAAACTTTAAGATGATTGCTGTCTGTTCATATGTGGCCTCATGCTATCCAATGAAAGTTCCATTGACCCTGACATTGCCTAAGCCAGGCCTGGATGAAGCTGAAGGTGCCCCTGGCTCTGATGCCTCCGTTTTGGACCTCAACAGGGCCAGCTTCCCACACTCTCCCTGCAGCAGCTGCCTCCACCTCGCCACTTGGCTGCGTTCCGAGAGCATAGCCCACTGGCTCTCATTCATCAAAGTTCATGATGCATAATCACCGATACAGGGCTACTTTCACAGAAAACATACTCAGTTTGCTTCTGTACTTTTTTTCCCCCAGAGTCAAAATTAAAACGAAATAGAAGGATCCATGTTCAACCTCAAGCCATGGGAAGCTTTCCTTGAACACAATGGTCCCAAACTGCATTTTGCTATTGATGGGAGCCTGCAAAGGAAGGGATGTGATCAGTTTTCAGCAGACTTGAGGGAACAATAGTACAATATGGTCATGAAGGGCTTGCTTAGGGATTAGCAGTCCAAACTAGTGTTTCTGGGTCTGACGACAGGAAATCTCAGACATGGTTTGTCAACAAATGATTGTGTCTGGATTTTTTCTAAAACAGAAGTTTTATTCTTTCTATTATAACAAACCCCAGTATTGACTGCATGAAGGAAAGAATTTTTTTTTGTCTTGTGAAATTACTCTTATATCAGAGACTAGAAACATTATGGAGGATAGTTACAGGATCAAGGCCTACAAAAGCTTTCGATATGTGGTTCCACTGATATACTGATTTTATACTGAACATCAGCTTATACTCCATTCTTCCCTTCATTCTCAAAAGTGTCTAAATTGGACCATCACTAACGTTGGCCTTGGAAACATTTCATTTTAATATTTAAATAATACATTTTGAATAATAAGCATCATCACTTCCAGTTTAGAAGTGTTCAAATGTCTTTAAAAAGCTAACAAGTATTTAGAAATGTCTCTTTTCATAAAGTTAGCCTTTACAGAACTCCTGTTACACCTGTGTTTGCAGATGCCAGCAATCTTCTTCCATTTTGACAAAATAGGTGATTTCTGGCCAGGGAAGATCAATAGAATGGAGCTGAGCACTTTGTCAATATATTGAGATTCTTTTATTCACAGTCTGCAAACAGACAGAGGGAATCTCATCCTTCAGCCGCCAGCCTTTAACTGCTAAAAATAGCTCATAGAATGTGAAGTCACCAAAAAGACATCACAAGCATGGGAAAACCAAGAGCCCCGTGATTTGCTTTCTGTGATAAGACTATTTCAAAAGTACCTCAGGGACTGGAAGGAGACATCAGACGCCCAGGCGGTCTCCAGAGCTGCTTATTTTGGGAACACTTACAGAAGATAAAAACATGTTTGTACACTAAAAGACTCAGAAGAGAGAATGTATGCTCGGTTCGCCGCCGCATCTGTGGTGAAGGAAGCAGGCGCTTTTCTCCTGACCAATTTAGGGCTCAGTTTGTGTATAAATCAGAGCAGGCACTTCGTTAGCTCCTAAAATGCCTGGCAAAGGGAATCCAGTATGAGTGGGGTGAGGAGAGGCCAGGGAGAGAGAGAAAAAAAAAGCAGCTGCAGGGATTAGTGTTAATCAAGTGGAGGATGGGAGCATTTGGAAAGGTTCTGCATCTACTCGGGCCTTTTCCTGTCTCCCATTTAATCCCGGGAATTTCTCACATGTTGTGTATTTTAGAATGGGAAGTGCCCAGCTTAGAAATTATTTTAAGGTCCATGGTACATGAAGGATGTGTGAGTAAATGTAGTCTTCCCCCTCCAAACTAACATTGTCCTTTTCTGTGTAACTGGTAAGAACCCACTGTCTCTGGAGATAGAGACAGGGGGCAGGGCAGTCTGTTGATGAGAGTGATGATCGCCTCCAGCCTCCAGGGCTTGCTCTCATCTCTCTGCTTGTCCATTTCAGGTCTCAAGCTGGCTGTGGAGCCCGCATGCTGATGCACCTGCTGGGTGGATAGACATCCAGTGAGTTCTAGGAATGGAAGGCTAATGCCTGCTTGCTAAATCAAGGCAATCAGAAACTCCATTTGAAGTCATTTGGGGGACAGCTGGGGAGTGCTATGATGAAATGACAGTGTCTATTTTTATGTAAATTCTGCATTCATTTCTGTTCAGTGCCCTGTAGGTATAGCCCACAGAAAATAAGAATATAGCCTGCTCAGTTATTATAGCTCTAGGGAGAATCCATGCAGGAAAGGAAGCATCCCGCTGGCTTACATGTATTAGTAATACTTCATGGCTTCTTAGGACATATGTAACTGTAAAAATAGCCTCGCTTCACCTCTAACAGCAACCACATGGTATTGGGCTCATAACTTCTCAGAGAGATCTAGTCGGCTCTCTGGAACTATCCATCTTTGGATAGCTGCTTAACATCTCTACACCTCAATGCCTAAACCCTTAAACATGGTATAGTAATATAATTCAATTCTTCATTCAACTCTCTGTTTGTTTGTTTTTTGACATTGCTATTAGACCTGACACACAGCAGGTATTTGGCATGTAGCGTGAATAGCTGTGGGTAATTATAACCACGACTGAAGTGGCCACGCTTCCTCCATTTGTTTTATGTTTTCTCTCAGGTTGCTTCCTAAGACTCTCTATGTGCGTCTCTAATAATGGTTTCTGTTTACGCTGAAGAGCCACCAGCACATGGGTTAAAATGCAGCTTCCCCGGTTCTACCTTTAGCAATTCTAATTCTGGGTTTGTGGTAAGGCCTGGAAGTACCTGGTTAAGGAAATTTCAGGTGTTTGTGACCCCGGTAGTGGGACTGATCAGGTTGAAAGTCCTGGGTCGTGAAGTACACTGTAACCTTCTGAGCCTTTGTGTCCTCACCATGCTGTTTTTTATTTGGCAGCCATTCATCAAGTAGCCAAGTGCGTGCAAGGCATGCATCTAGGATCTGTACATACTGTAGTGGTTAGACATGGACTGTTCCCCCCAAAAGGGCTTCTCTGAGGTCTGCCTGGGATGAGTGTTAGAAGCTGATGAAGATGCAGAACAGTCAGTCAAGGACATTTGTATACATTCGGAGCTGGGCAGAGGCTACTATAAAGGCACAAAATATCCAGCCCCTTGCCATGGTGTTTTTGCTGTTTGTTGTTGTTGTTTTGTTTTGCCTTAAGAACAATGATGCAATTGAACGTTTTGCACCTGTGCATTGTGGGAAACGTCCTCATGGAAACATACCCAGGAGTAGGGTTTTGAGTCACCCCACTGTGTATGATTCTCAAGTTTATTAGACACTGCTAAATTGTTTCCTAAGTAATATGGGTTAATCTACATGCTCAACAACAGTATACACAACCTGTCATTACACATAGGAGTTTGCTCCTGCTTGAAGGGAAAGGATCAGTCCCTTGTGATGCGCTGGGGCAGCAACATAAACGGAACAATATGGAATCCGCACGAAGTCAACACCAGGGATCTTCAGAGTGACTGGGTTATCAATCCCCTTTTTAATATCAAAAGGCCTTGCAGAATGCTGGACTTAGAAGTTTCTTAATATAGTCACACTTACCAAGTAATACAATTTTAACCCAGGAATTGCCTTTCAAACTGATTTATTTTTAATGTCTGTTAAAACCTTATATGCATTATGTCTGCTCTGAAATAGGTAAGATTCCAATCTATCACCTAGAACTTTTGTGGGGCTTTCTAATAATGGGCTTAATGGCTGAAAAGCATAATGTAATACTCATAAGTAATGAGGTCAGCACATCAGAACAAAAGTTGGGAGATGCTCAGAGGCTGAGTTAATGAGAGAAGTCTTAAATGCAAGGTGGGGGGAAAATGTTGACTGTGTTTCAGTACTGTAAAATTTGAGCTGTGTCATTATTTAGGGTGAGCCAGGATGCAGAACAGCTGTGACTGCCTCGTGTAGCAGGTGCGGGCCCTCAGTCGGTCTCCTTAGTGCGAGCAAATTTAGGTCACCATGAAGGCGGCTCTTGCTGTTCCTGTCACTTTCTAAGCATCTGAAAAATGATACTGTGTTTGTTCCTTGGGAAGGCTAAGCCTTCAAGGGACCATCAAAGGATGCGGAAAACTCACCCAATCCAAGGAGCCTTAGGACAGTAAAATGTTCAAAGGGTGTATGTGTGCTTTCCCTCTCCAATTTTCAAAAGCAATTGGCATCTCAATGCCTGTTACCAGACCTCGACATTTTGTAGTAATTCAGTGCTGTCCCCTCAAGAGAGCCACCAACCTCCTCAGCAGACCTCAGGGCCAAGTTAATCAGAGACTGAGCACTGGCTTTCTGAGTTAATTACAGAAAGTATCTGCAGGGGGCGTGACTCAATCAGTAAAGTGCTTGCCTATGCAAGAGTGAGGACGCGAGTTCAATCCCTGGAAACTCACAGAAGAGTACAGCCAGGGACAGTAGTGTGAGCCTATATTTCCGGTTCTGGGGAGAAGGAGACAGAAGGACCCTTGGGGTTTGCTGGCTATCCATCTTTCCATCTTACCCAAATAAGTGAACTCCTAATCAGTGAGGAGCCTGGACACACACACACACACACACACACACACACACACACACACACACACACAGAGAGAGAGAGACAGAGACAGAGACAGAGACAGAGACAGAGAGAGGGAAACCACCTCCAATTTCCTTTTAGGAAAAAATTCAGTTCTATCTAAAAATCCCTATTGCTTTTCTACTTCCAAAAGACAAGCCAACATCACAGAGGAGACGGCAAAGAAGGGAGACATGATATTTACCTCTAGAAATTTGAAGCTAGACAAGAGTCTTTTCTTGAAAGGCCTTGTCAAATCAAACTCCCTCCGCACTCCATTTTGCTTGCAAAATTATAGTTTGCAAGTCTGACGACAGTGTATTCCAGTCAAGGAGAGGCAGCATGCACAAAGACACAGGCACTTCCCCTGATGAATTTTGCCAATGAAGACTGAAATGGTGTAGCACAGAAAACCATTTTACAAATGTAGAAAAGCAAGGCCTCTCACATCAAGGAGATGGCTATCTTTGGGCAAGTGTTGCTTGCTTCTGTGCAGTTGGCAGTGCAGTGGGTTTGAACTGGACCAATGTCAGCCCAGGGGGAAAAATGGAACCGGCTAAGTATATCTGGAAGCAAATACTCCACAGATGGAGAGGGAAGTAGGAGGTTAGCTCAGACCACTTGATTTTAATTAACCGGCTTTCTTTCTTTCTTTCTTTCTTTCTTTTTTTTTTTTTTGTGAACTTGGAAAAGGAAAAAGCAAGCAGAACTGATAAAGTCCATGTGACATTGAATGTGTTTCCTCAGCACCTAGATAAACAAGAGCATGTCTGTTAGGGCTAATGTAGTAGGGACCTATGTTGCAATTCCCGTGCCTGAGGAGGTATGTATTCTTATTGCTGGGATATGTTAGAAGTATTTGAGAAGTGGAGAATCAGAGAAAGAGCACCTAGTAATTTTTGGCATGCGTCTGAATAAAGGGCAGATGTAGCAGTGATTTTTCGATTTGGGGATGTTTGAGAGGACACCTGAGAGGGAGGGCACACGGCCTCATGCTTAGAAGAACAGATGGACTGAAGGGCAGCTCCGCCCGGCTTCTACAGTGGGCTCCAGTACTCTCCATTAACATTTAGGATGCAGCCACCCAGAAAGACCATGAAGCCAGCCAGAAGCAGCAGCCCTGCCAGCATCCAGGTGTATTAAAGGCCAGGAGCAAACTACTTCACTGCCCAGAACTAAAGATGGACTCAGGGGCTTTTATTGAACCCTCAGTGAGAAGAAGTACTCAAGAATTCCTTCTACCATTTTAATTCCTCCAAGCTCATCACTGGCCACCTTCTTCCCTTAAGCCCACACTTTTCTTGTTTAGAAATGACTGTCCAGAAAATCTAGTAGCAGTCATTGTTGGCCTTTTAATATTGGACATATGCTGAGTAGGTCATTTCTCCACAGGGAATTTTTTTTTTTACCTCTCGGGACATCTGGCACTACTTGTCACTATTTTCGGTTGTCACCATAGTGGAGCACAACATTACTGCCACGTGGTATGTAGAGGCCGGTACCACAAGTGCATGTCCTACAATTCACAAGATATCTAAGGAATATTGGTTTGAGCAACTATGGTTTAAGTGAGGATCTGATTTTTTTTTTTTTTTCTGAGAAAAGTTGGAAGGGTTGAGTGGAGTTGGAGCAAGCTGCGTTGGCGGATATGTTTCTGTGAGTTTTGCTTTAAGCATTTTTTTTTGTTGTTGGCTTTTTAGTAGAGTTTGTAAGATGGTTTTGGCACTCAGATTCTTATAGCCCTAATTGTTAGTCTTTTTGTGAAATGTGGCAGATCACACACTGGAATCTCATCCTTGTCAATTGCAATCTTTGAGGTAGAAGTGAGGGGTTTCCTACCAATCTTCTAATCTAGGACTCTGGGTTTTTGGCAGGTGGGAAGAATATCATTGTCTAATGATCATTTTTTACCTCAGAGGAAATTGCATACTGAGTGAGAAACAGCAACGTATTTCTCATTGCCATTGCTTGAATATCCTCCTTTATTTTATTAAAATCTAATTCAATGATTTCCGCACATAACTGCATTATTAGTAATGTGAACATGTTTGTTCAGTAAAGTGAATAAAAAGAAAACAGATTTTGGTTTGTAACTTGCAGAATGTTCCACACTTGACTGACACAGATCTTTCTTCATTATGGCCCAGGGTAACCATTGTTTCTGGGGCAGATGGTATGCGGGCTCATCTTGCTGTTCTGCACTCCATAACCTGAGGTATGGCAGAGAATTTAGTGCAGATGCCCAAATATCAGTTGACCTTGAATCTATGGTACACCGATTGCTAAGATTTTGTTTTGTGTGTGTGCCACACTGAACATACAGATAGTATTTGCAGCTAAACTAACACATTTAATAAATTTAGTTACATGTATATATTTAAAATTGTATATATTTAAATGATATGCCAATTGAGCAGTATTGATTTTTTCCCTTTCTGTGGTTGTAAAGCAGTTTTAACTTATCACATGCATCTTTAGATAGTGATCTTCATTGTCACTAGAACTATAATTTGGGATTTTTCTTTCAGATGGAATATCTTTATCGAGCATTGGTTTGCCTCAAATTCACAATCCCCTATTTTCCTGCATCAGTCCTTGGAAGGCTGGACCCGCAGCATGTGCTTCTGTGCCCAGCTTGAGCAGCTCTGTGGGCTCTCTGCTGTCACATTTTGCATGGTTTCAGAGATGGTGACTTTTGAATTATCCAACATATTGTCATAGGAACTTTTACTAGACCCTAGCTGCCCATTCACATAACTGGAAGATTGACTTTTTCCGCTCCTCTTTCATCTGTCTATCTATCTATCTATCTATCTATCTATCTATCTATCTATCTATCTATCATCTATCTATCTATCTCTCAATCTCTATCTATCTATCTCTATCTATCTATCTATCTATCTATCTATCTATCTATCTATCTATCATCTATCTATCTATCTCTCAATCTCTATCTATCTATCTCTATCTATCTATCTATCTATCTATCTCTCAATATCTATCTATCTATCTATCTATCTATGTATATTTGCAGTCATCACTTGTAATTTTGAGGTCATTTTTTTCCTAGTAATGATGATTTTTATCTGTTCAAATTCTTTTTAAGAGATTCTGAAGGATAACTTCTATACACAGCGGTGAGCTGCCTGTCACTGGGATCTCTGCCATAGAATTTGTTCTTCGTAAAATCATATTTTGTTGTCCATAATAAAGTAATCCAGACAGCATCCTTGATTCTCTAAGATAATAAATATGAGGGATTTTTCTCCTTTCTGTGGCACAATTTTAGGAGAAAAATTCTCAGTGTAATATCTGAGCATACAGAGTGTCTGCAAACTTATCTCTTTTGTCCTATTTGTCTTGGTGCTTTGCCTGCACCTTCTAACCCAATGGTTCTCAACATGTGGGTCGCGACCCCAATGATCCTTTCACAGGGGTCACCTATGAGCATCCTGCATATCAGATATTTACAATATGATTCATAACAGTAGCAAAATGACAGTTATGAAGTAGCAACGAAAATACTCTTATGGTCGGGGGTCACCACACCACGAGGAACTGTGTTAAAAGGTCGCAGCGTTCAGTGTTCCAATCTATTTGTTATTTGATTGCAATTTGGAGATCCTGAAAGCAATCTGAAAGTATTTTAAAAGTATTTAAAAAGTAGTTCAAGAAAAGAACTGTGTTTGTAAGTTCAAGTTCCATTAAATTTTAATTAAACTTTTCTTAAAAATACTACTCATTGATTGACCCTAGTCCCTTTTCCAGGCCCCAAAGTACGTGGGAAAAGGTTCTTGTTCCTTAAATAAGAGTGAATAATACTCACATGAGAGAAGCCACAGAGACCAGGTGCTCTGCTCTATGACTTCACCCCCCCCCACCACCACATGTTTACCCCTGGAGAGGGAGCAATATGTTTCGGAAATAATTTGTAGGTTAAGAAAAACATTAAGGGGAAAAATGAATATAATATTAGGCCAGAGCACATGGGTTCCAGGTGTGCATTCACGATAGCTTCCTGACAAATGTACATATTTCCTGAGCAATTAAACTTAGCTTTGGGTTGTATCGTAACATCATCTGAACAACACAATGCAGAGAAGGCAGCATACAAACAACTCCATCTGGATTTTAACCTCTCCACCGTTTACTACCTAGGTGACCTTGGTGAAGTCACAGCTGCTTTTAACTTTCCTTAGAGGATGTTCCTCTGAGTGACTGCCAAAGGCACATAAGATGACCTCCTTATACAAGTGACAACTTACATGGCAGTTAACATTGATAAGTAAAAGTCTACAACATTGCCAACATTGTCTATTCCTTTCAAATTCTACACTAAATGATGTTAGGAGTCTAAGCCCATTGTAAGTTCTTTTCTAACAGGGCTTTCCCATGGTCCTATCATCAACAGATACAGCTATATGTGATTTTTCTCCCCAAGTTGTGGAGTGTTTTATTTCCTGGAAGCCTTTCTCATTAAATCATCTTAGTCTTTATTTACTTGAGCCTATGGTCATGTCTGGATCAGATCAGAGTAATCCTTGACTCATACAGTGAGCTTTCTGGATAATATAGCAATATAATATAATAATGGAGGTCGGAGTCCTTTTACTAAACTCAGCTAGGGCAAACATAGCACCTGAGCAGCCGGGGAGTGATTGGGAACTGAATCATGCAGCAGCTCCCGTGATCACACAGCGAGGCAGGGCCATTTTCAGAGAGGTAAGCAACTCGATTGGAGTGAACCATCTAATGTTGAGCACACTGTTGGAGGGAGTATTCTGATCGTCACTTTATCTGCATTCTACACAAGGAGAAACAGGTTCTGGGCTGAGCGAGTGCCTGAAACCTAAATGGGACTTATGGCAGAATAAGAGAATTCCAGAGCTATGGTGGCCACCCCCACCCCCCAAATACATCCTGTCAGCTAAGGTAGCTAAGAGTTTTAGGGAAGTTGCAATTGGCAGAAAAAGATGGAGCAAATTTCTAAGGAGGAGTAGTGGCCTCTTAAAAACAGATACCGAAGAGCTGTATCAGAGGGGTCTGAATTAATGATCCATATCAAACGTGAATTTGCTATGAAGAAGACAAATGTCTTCAGAAGAGGATGTTGCAGAGATAAAGTGGTAACAAGCAGCGGAGAAGAATTGAATGGAGATGGGAATAAAGCGTGTAGTTACACTGAAATAAAGGATCTGGTTAGGGAAAGCTCCCCGGATGCGTAAGAAAGGGATGAAAGGGCGAAGCTATCTGAAAAGATCTTAAATGATCGAGAAAGGTCAACTTTGCTCTATTAAAGCTAAATGAAGTAGAGAATTTTTGTTTTTGTTGAAATCATGGTCGAGCCTGAAAAAAAGTTGGAAGAATGAAATCAAAAGATCCACAGACAATACTGATGAAGAAAATCCAAAATCCTGACAGATTATAGTTAATTTAAAGCTCCAAAGACGAAATTCTAAAAACACATCCAGTTGAAAACATTATTTCAGTCATGATGGTGAACGCCTTTAATCCCAGCATCTGGGAAGCAGAGGCAGGAAGATCTCTGTGAGTTCAAGGATGGCCTGGTTTACAAAGCAAGTTTTAGGTCAGCCAGGTCTGTGACACAGAGAAACCTTGTCTTGAGAAAAAAAAAAATTCAAACCTAAACAACAACAACAACAAAACCTTGTTTCATTGTAAATTAAGAATAATCGCCACCAAATTTCTCAATGGGAATACTAGAATGTTAAAATTATATTTTAATATTGTTAAAAATACTTAAAATACTTTTAAATGAGTAAATATCACCTCAGGTGCAGAATTTTAAACAAAAATAAACTTGAAGTTGAATAAAATGAAGTTGATCCAAATTACAGCTCTAAAACTTTACAGGAAACATATCATGGGAGCGTCTACAGAGAAAACAAATGATTTGAAACCACAGTTAAAGCCTAGCAATAAACAATGGCAAGATGAACGAGTGTGAAATGAAGCTGGTGAATTATAACGTGCTTTGTTGTAGAATTTCTTGCCTTAGTGAAAATAAGATATTTGTGCCTTCCAGTATGATAGAAGTGTACAGATATCAAAATGTAAAACAAGGACTAAGGTTTTTACATTTTATTGAACTTAAATGACTTAAACAGCCTTATGGGTTGTAACTCTGTAACATTCCAGGTATAATTTTATAGAACATATCAATTATGTGAGAAGCATGAAAGTGGCAGAGGTCAAGATTTTTGACACCGTGCTGACATCTTTGTGTTAATCAAAAGAAATAAATCAGGCGCTCTACCACAAAGTAAGAGTCTTAATACACGGGCAGAAACAAATGAATGAAGTTGACATTGAATTTTAGTTTGTAATCAAGAATGATGATGACAAAGTGACCCAAATAACACTAAACAAGAAGATGGTTTGTAGGAAATGTGAAAGAGAATGTCAGGAATAAATTGCAATGAGGGTAATGAAAGTGAGTGTAAATCAATTAAACATGTACACCAAATCCCAGAGACTCAGGGAAATAAGATGCTGTTGTGTGTTGTCTACCAGGCATTTAAAACAAAAGGAATTAAAGATAAAACAGCTAGTTTTACATAAAATACATAATACATGAAAGCACCGTCAGTTTTTCATTTTGTCAGTTTTAATAACAGAACACACAAGTTAAGCGGTTAAACTGTGTTGGTAAAAGATACAAATATTACAGATGCAAAGGAAGAGATCAAAAGAAATTAATCAGGAGGATATCCAAGCCTCTGATGGAGAAGGTGAATTCTAAAGGGAAAATATGTGAATCACATGTACTTGGAGTTATTGACATACCCTCATGAAGGCAGACTGATCAGGACCCCAGACACCTCTAACACCCTGCAGATAAAAACAAAAACAAAAACAAAAACAAAAAACAAAACAAAACCAAAAGCTATAAATAAAGAGAAGTTCTGCAAAATGCTGCATTCTGAGTAAGACACAGCCACTCCTATCATGATTGAACAGTACTTAAACTTGCCTGCACAGAGCCTGCACAAGGCTGGGACTTGTCATCAGTCAAGCAAGGCTCAGGGGGCCCCTCACATGACTGTCCCCCCCACTGCTGAACTACTGACTGCTACTGGATTCTAGGGGAGAGACAATTTTAGTCTTCACCTGTGTATCCACAGGTGAGGCCTCCAGGCTGTAAAAGATAGTTTGAAACCTATGGTTACACAGACAACCCTAGTTAAATTGTGTCAGGAGACAAAACAGAAACACACGTAGGTTCTAAAGAGCATTGGGTCGGCAGGACTGGCTGGAAGAAAGAGGCACAATAGACAGGACAGTGAGCAGACTGGATCATCAATATATATGACATTTTCAAAGAAAATTAATAAAAATACATAAAACATTATCTTTGTACTTAAAAAAAGGCCCCCTCCAAACTGTGGTGATACTTTATTTGTGCTGAAGAGTGGTATTTTATTTGTATGTTAATAAATACAGTTTGTCTGGAGATCAGAGGTCAGCGAGCCATAAACAGAAGTCAGGCGGTGGTAGCCTATGCCCTTAATCTCGATCATATGGCTGGCAGAGTCTCCATGTGGTCAAGGACACAGCCAAGTGTGGTGACACATGCCTTTAATCCCAGTACCAACTATAGAGACCTGCAGGTCTGTATAGACAGGCAGTGATGAGGAAGTCCTGTGGCTTAGAGCCAATGAGAAGGCAGAACAGAAAGGCAATCAAAACACAGGTTACATGGGAAGGAGCTCTTTCTGGGGAAGCTACTGCTGATGGTAAGCTAAGGCTAGTCATGGCTATTTGCTCGGATCTCTTTGGTTGTTACTTCTGTATTTGGCTCCATGTTTCTTATTTAATAAGACTGTTTAGAAATTCGTCTACACTAAAGAATTTAGATGGCTATAAAACAAACAAACAAATAAACCTCTACTTGATAAGGTCAAATCCACATAATGTCCATAGAGTTTACTCTCCAAACATTACATGCATGCACATTTTGTTCTGTATATAGTGAATATATTATTTCATTATCTTAACTTTTGATTTGTCTTTATTATTTTCATATCATGTGTAGATATGTTTGCCAATGAGTGTATAGGTATTTGCACGTGAGCTCAGGTGCTCCTGAAGCCATAGATGTTGGATATTCTTTGGGCTGGAGTTACAGGCAGTTGTGAGCCGCCCAACATGCGTGCTGGGAAATGAATTGTCCTCTGCAAGAATGGTATGCATTCTTAACCACTGAGTCATCTCTCCAGCTCCTGTAATAAATATTTATTCACCCTAATAAATATTTATTAACTCCTAAATACTATAAAACAAGGGGCTGGAGAGATGGCTCAGCAGTTAAAAGCACTGCCTGTCCTTCCCATGTACCCAGGTTCTATTTCCAGCATCCACATGGCAACTCACAACTGTCTGTAACCCCAGTCCTAGATGATCTGATGCCATCTTCTGGCTTCGTGGCTACCAGCCATGCTCTGGGACACAGACATCTGTGCAGACAAAACACCCTTTCACATATAAACTAAAATTAAAACAAAAAGTTCTGTGAAATCAAAATCATAAATGTTAAAGTCAGCAACAGAAAGATAATTTTAAAGTCCCCCCCAAAAAATACCCTCATGTAATACAGAGATAAAAATATATTAATAGCACCTCATGAAAAATGAAGTGGATGACATTTGAAAATGTGGAAAAAATGATTAATTTCTGAAAAAACATAATACTAAAATTACTGAAAGATTAAGCATAAAATTAAAATGAGGTAAGTATCAGGGGGAATGAAATGTAATCAAGAATTCTCCTCCTAAATGGACCTCATCGTCTTCAGCTTGTTCATGTATGATCAGTCTGTGTGTTTGTCTTAGGTCCTAGGAATCAAATCCAGAACCTCACACGTGCCAGGTATGCACGCCCTGAACCACTGAGCTACACCCCACACTCTGCATAGCTGACTTTATTTCTCCAGTGCTGTGGTTTAAACACAGGTCCTCATTGTGCTACACAAGAGCTCTACCACCGGGCCACACTTTCAATCCTATTGGTTAATAGTGTGAAATGTGATTTGTCCCAAGGTTCATAAACAGATAAACTCTACCTTATGTAAGAGTAATTAAATCCAAGTTTAATTAAGTCTGATAATGTCTTAGAATACATAATAATTAAATATATTTTCCCAAATAATTTGGTGTTTTTTACTATTAGATATCAGATATTATATCAGAGAAAAGCTACACTTGTGTATCTTTTTAAAATGGGGGCAAAGTTGCCCATTTCTGAAAGGTAGCTTACATTTTTTTTTTTTTTTTTTGCAGATGACAGATCTCTGAAGAGAAAACCTCCCAGAATCAACAGAGCTCTGTAGCCATGATGAAACCGAACACAGCTGTTTAATGCTGGAGAGGTGTCTGAAGTCAGTAGCCTTTTAAATGACAAACTTAAACACACAGGGAAAAGTCAGGCATTGTTTACAGTAACCACATTTCTAAAATGGCTCCAGAGTTAGAATGACAAAGAATCCAGTCACCTCTACTGTTCAGAGACTGGAGCAGGGACTAGGTCAAATCTCATTAATAGCTTTTCAAAGAATTATTTAAGCAAAACGTGACTGAGTTTAGGATTAAAAAAAAAAATCCTTTCTTAGGCCAGTTTTCCAGTCTATGTCCAAATTGTTCTCAGTATACATGAGTTATAGCTAGATACCAAATTGACTACTCCGAGTAGGCCAAAGGCAGACTTCTCTAACAATGCTGAACTGACTCAGTCACATTTTATAGACACTGCTACAAGCCCCCACTAGTTCCCAATGGGAGTTCTTTGCATCCTGCTGTGCACACCTAGGTGAATCCTCTCCTGCTGACTGCAGGTTGGATCTTGTATCTGTCTCTTCTTCTGTAGAATTCAGCAAAAGTGATAAGACAGCGTCTCTGAGGCACAGTTACTCAGAGTGTGCCTTTTCATCTCTTCTGCCCCCCCTTCTCTTTTTCTTTCTTGTTTTTTAGGTCCCCTTTCTCTCTCCCTCCCAAGGGAGCCCAGCTACCTGATATGAGTCACACTGTGAGAGGACCACAGGCCAAGAAAATGAGGCCTATAGCCCCTGAGATCCTGAATCCGGCCAACAGTTGTGGGAATGCTTTTCTGAACATGTCCTCCCCTTGTGGAACCTTCGGATGAGACCGAAGTCCCTATGACACCTTGAAAGAAAAGCTTCCGACTCCAGCCACTCCAGGATTTCCAACACAGAGGTACTGTTTAGTCTTTTAAGCAGCTAACTTTCTTTCTTTCTTTTCTTTCTTTTTTTTTTTTTTAAATTTCAAGACAGGGTTTCTCTGTGTAGCCCTGGCTATCCTGGAACTCACTGTGTAGACCAGCCTGTCCTCAAACTCATAGAGATCTTACTGTCTCTGCTGGGATTAAAGACGAGGGCCTCTACTGCCGGGTGTGCTGGTAACTTTTTAATGCACTTATGGCTAGCAAAGACAGCTGATAAAAATTATCTAAAATAAATGATTAGCCAGAGAGGAATGCTGTCTGCCTGCCTCAAAATGAGAACCAGGGTTGTCTTAGCTAGTTGGTGGCCCCCAGGAATAACTAAAACAATAAACAAACAAACAAACAAAATCTGGCCACAAGTTACTCAGATTTTTGAGTCATTGGATTCACTTAATCAAAATAAAACACGATTCTGTCATGTTCTATGACAGCTAGTATATAATGGTTCACTGCAAACGGACATATCCCCATTCCTTGTCTTGCCTGGACCTTGGAGCTGGAAAGCAAATGTTTGAATTTGTAGACTTCTCAGGGCTAGTCACTGTTTTTTGTAACTATGACCGGGTGGTAGTAGTACACACCTTTAATCGCAGCACTCGGGAGGCAGAGCCAGGCAGATCTCTGTGAGTTCGAGGCCAGCCTGGTCTACAGAGCGAGATCCAGGACAGGCACCAAAACTACACAGAGAAACCCCGTCTCGAAAAAACAAAAACAAACAAACAAAAAAAATGAAAGACAAGGGGGAAAAAAAAGAAAAAATATCTAAAAAAGAGAAAAAATATTTATTTTGAGTTAAGGGTTGGTTCTGAGGCTTCAGTCTGGTCACCGGGTTCTGTGCCTTTAGGGCCTGTGGTGATGGGAGCTATGGGGCAGGCTGGTGTCCTCATGGAAGCCAGAAGCCGAGACTGAGAGACCCGTATCCCCTGTAAATCTGTTCCTCCAGGGAGGCTTCAGTGCCTAAAGTTTCTGCTACCCCGCAACAGCTCCACCAGCTGAGACCTAAGCCTTCCGTTCATGATGCTTTCCCCGAGACTCTAGATTCAAACTGTAACAGGAAGTGGGGGACATCTTGCAGCCAGGACCCCAGAAGGGGTAGACAGCTGAGAATGGAAATACAGGAGATTTACAAGGCTCTTCGGGATTCCTGTGGCCTTGATAAAGCCAAGGACTAGCCAGATGCCAGGACCAGACTGAGATCCTGTCTATCAGGTAAGCCCCTTCAATTCTAAATACACGTCCTAGGGCATTGTGCTATTCGCAGATGATGAGACTATTTTTAAGTAGAACCAGTGAGATAGCTTCCAGCTTAACTATTTAAATTTGCTACAGCACATAAATTTAATTTAAATTGGAAGAGGGAAAAATTTTGTCAGGTTATCTCCGCTAATAAGAAGTGAAATTAGGAGAATTTCATGACTGTTGACTCTAGGAATTATGTTTTCTTTATCAGAAACTTAATGAAAAAAAGGGAAAAAATAAACTATGGAAAATTAGTCAAAAACCACCAAAGACCTAAATCTTTCAGTGTTGTTTTATGTGTGAAAGGTCTTGTGAATCTGGATTGAATTGTACCTGATTTCAGTAAGTTTGAAACTTACTGAGGTATGTAATCGCCCCCCCCCCACCCAGCCCACTTTTATTAGAGTGTTTAACTTCAGGATTTTTTTTTTTCAGGGTCATTAAATGGAATTTCTATGACAACTTGAAAGCCAGTGTAAGAATGAGACAGTGTTGTTCAGTATAATGAGTCCAACTATATTTTACCTCTTAGTTCTGGTTCTTAAGAAATAGGTGATAAATTTAGGACGCCATTCAGCACTATCCAGGAAATAGTCCACTAATGACCTGAAAGTCCAACAAATCTCCCTGTTTCACTCAGAGTACTTTGTGGCCAGTTATAGGAACCAGCTCTGGAAATAGAAACCAACTTGGAAAGGGATTTTACTGGAAGGATGTTGGGACATTCACAGAATTTCCAGAAAAGCTGGAGAATGTGATGCAGAAAATGAGCAGGCACTGTGGGTGGTAGTGAATGGTGACTTCAGCAAACTTCCATGTGGGGCACCCTGGCAGAGGTTTTTCTCTTGTCACAGAATGATGGAGGCCAGCATTCCCCCTGGATGCTGCAGAAGCACAGATACTACTCACCACCTCTGGCCCCACCGCCCAGCCAAAAGACAACAATTCCCATGAATTGGAAAGAGTGTTCTCCTCTGACATAAGTCTTCAGAGTCCTTGGCATCACCATCTGACCACTGAATTATACATCATATTAAATGTTAAAGTGATAGCAAGGAAGTAGACAGAACAATGCATCATATTTTCTAAATTCATTTCCAGGTCTAGGAGTGTTTCATTTCAAGTAAGGGATGGTATAAAAAGCAGAAAAACACAAAATTGGAAAGAGGTTATGGAAACAACTGATTGATGGAATAAGTGAAGGGAGTAGTCAAAGGATAAGAGTCTGGCATGTGACATGAACAGAGCACCAAGATGTATCTTACCTCTGTGTGTTGTGGGACAATCTTTTTGTACACTGTGAAGATGTATCTCTGCCTAAAGCACCTTCTGATTGGTTTAATAAAGAGCTGAATGGCCAATAGCTAGGAAAGAGGAAATAGGCAGGATTTCCAGGGAGGGAGAGGAACTCTGGGAAGAAGAGAGGCAGAGACACCAGTGAGACACTGAAGAAGTCAGATGTACAGAATGGAAGAGAGGTAAATAGGCACATGGTGGATTATTAGGAACTGGTTAATTTAAGTTATAAGAGCCAGTTGGGAACAAGCCTAAGCTAAAGGCCAAGCTTTCATAATTAATGCTAAGACTCTGTGTCATTATTTGCGGGCTGGCAGTCCCAAAGAAAGCCTGACTACACATGTGTGTTTGAGAAGTTTGCCACCTATTCAGGAAAAAGAAATAAGCAGGAATGTTAATTTCTTCTCTAACCTATCCCAGGAAATTTGGTTGAAAGGGTCTTTATCTCATGGTAGATGAGCATCCAGACCTCCTTTTTAAAGTGTACAATTTAATGGTTTGGAAACTGTGCACACCTATACTAAACTCTTTGTTTGGCTCTTCATATAGTGGAGTTTCTTGGGTGAACTAGTTGTGATGTTAGCCTGCTTCCCTCTTGGTGTTTTGCAATCCTTTTGGTGAATCTTGATTGATTTTTCCAGTTCCCATCAGCCATATAACCAAATGCACATGGTGCTCTGAGTAATCATGACTCTCATAACCGTCATCTGCCACTCGCCTGTTTCTGTACGAGAGTTACAGGTGTCCTTTCCAGCAGAGATGCACAATTCATGTGGAAGGCAAACTCCAGATGTGAGTTGGAAGGAGATCACTAAGAACTGGTTCTTAGTTTCTTTCCACAGAAACCAGGAGGACACATGGCCTGGAGGGCTTCTGGTGAGGTTTGAACTTTCATTAGTCAAGGACAGGTGTTTTCAGAAGTAGGTGGTCAAAAGGGCATTCCAGGAAAGTGCAGAACTACATTCATGAATGGAGACCCTAAAAGATAAGACAAATGAAAATCCACTCTTGAGCATTTTTATGGAAAGTAGCGAAATGTAGCCAGAAACCGGGGACAAAACAGCTCTTTTAAAAATAATTTCTTTTTCTCCTAGTAAAGGGGTCTCTGATCTCAAAATCTCAAATGGAGGGATTGGCACAGGAACTCAGCCACAAAACCTTCAACCTACCATTTGTCCTGCCTGCAGAGTATATTGGGACCAGAGCCTAGCAGAATCATCACCAAAGTGACCAGAGAGACTTCATCCAGCAACTGATGGGAGCAGATGCAGAATCCCAGACATTAGGCAGAGCTTTGAGAGTCCTGCAGAGGAGGGGGAGGAAGGATCAGAGGAACCAGAGGGGTCAGAGACACCACAAGAGCACAGCCCATAGCAGCAACAGAATCAACTGACTGGCACTTGCAGAGATGGGGGAGCTTGTAGGCTCTGATCTAGGTCCTCAGCATGTATGTTATGGCAGAATATCTGGTGCTCTTATGGGACCCCTAACAGTGGGAGTGGGGTGGTTTCTGAGTCTTTTACATACTTGCGGGACATTTTTCCTTCTGTTGGGTTGTCTTGTACAGCCTTGATGTGATGGTATGTGCTTGATCTTATTGTAGCATGTTATGCCGTGTTTGGTTGATGTCCCTGAGAAGTCTGCTCTTTTCTGTGGTGAGGTAGAGGAGGCATGGTTCTGGAGAAGAGAGACTGGGAGGAGAGCCTGGGGAAAGTGGAGGTAGGGGAAACTGCATTCAGGATGTAATATATGAGAGAAAAAGAAACACATAAAAATAATTTTTTTAAGTTAAAATATAATTACTTTGCCCCTTCCCTTTCCTTCCCCCAGTCCTTCTCAAGCATCCACTCTTGTTCTTTCTCAAATGCGTAATCCCTCTTCTTGAATCTTTGTCATGTGTGTTCCTAAATATATAAATACAACCTAGCACTGGTGTGATCTCTATTTTTGTTGGTACTGTTAAGTGTTGTAGGGAATCTGGGTTTAATTAAACCTAAGATTCTTTTCAGTGGCCAATCAGGCCCTGTGGACATGGAGTTAGTCACACCTGCTGCCATGTAAGCTTCAGAAGGAAGGGGCAGGTCTACCTTGTCCCTCACATGGTACCTGAGTACTTGACATGAGTAATTCCTTCATGGCCTGTTGGACACCTGGCAAATAGAAAAAAATGAATAATATGTGGAAATTTTCTTCCTGAAGACTTCTATGGAGAATAGATGGTGAATGGGTAAATATAAATCCAATCTCATCCTCTGACTCTAAAGGATATTGACAGCTTTTGTTGAGTTCTAGTATTCTATGTCTTGTGGCTAATTGTTCTTCACAAATGCCTGTAAAGGACAAATCTTTGTGTATAATATGCTTTCTGTAAATATTTGTTAGGATATTACTCATTTTTTTAACTGATTGTGCCTATGATTTTTTATTTCAATTTGGTGTAAATCTAACTGATTATGGAATCCCAAGAATGTGTTCAGCCTAGAATTGGTTTTTCTATATGTTATGCTGGATTGCTATGTAGGTATTCTTTAGAATTGAAATGCATCCATAGTATCTGTAACTGGTATAATTATATGCTTTCTAGAACTGAAGTTTTTCCAAGTTCTTTAGAATTGAAATGATCTATTCTTGGAAATGTATGTTCTGCAGAATTGGTGTGTGTACACATATTCATATGCATCATATAAGTCTCCAGATTTGCTACATTCTATAGAACTGCTATCTATATTTTCTAGAATTGCTGTATCTATATCTACATATCATCTTTGGATTTTAGATGTCCTGTCTGAAGCTGGAGCAAACTCCCTCTCTGGCTACTGTCCCACTTTCTTGAGCCATGACTATACAGGTGCTCCTTAAATACATTTGCTATATAAAGATTGCAATGTTTGGGTACTTTCTAGGTAAGGACTGTAATGTTTGTGTACTTACTATATAAGAACTGCAATGTTTGTGTTCTTGCTATATATGATTGTAATATTTGTGTACTTACTATATATATATGATTGTAATGTTTGTATACTTACTATATAAAGACTGTAATGTCTGCTTACAAAGCTCAGTTTTGTGGTCATTGTCATGGATCTAGAAATACTCTCAAATGTCACATAACAAAATTGTCATTTCTGACTGTATCATTATTTTTCTAACTTCCATGCTTGTGTGTCTACTCTTTATTTTATTTGAAGAATTTTTATCACCATTCTTTGTACTGTAACTTTTCTGCTCTCTCTGCTAAAACAAACAAAAAATAAACCCAACTTCACAAGCCAGAAAACAATAACAAACAACAAAACCCCCCACATTCCCTCAATACCTAAAACCTTAATCCCAGGAACAAAAAGCTAGTGATCATTAGGATCTCTTAATTAGAGATAGTCATAAGAGAGTTTCCTTTCCCAACAAGAATGGTTTCATTAACCATACTCTTGCTGTTTGATTCTGTTTCTCTTACCAGTCATGATCTGTTCTGGTTCCTAGTGAAGTCACAATATCTGCCATGGAATGATTGACTGTCTTAACTTCGTGGAATGAAGAATGAATGGGTGAGTGGTACGTGACCTTGTTAAAAAATATTACAGGCTGCTGGGAAGCTGTTCAACACGAAGCAGGTGGATTGACTTCTGCTTCTGATTTGCTTTCCAAACTACGGATTTTGATAAGTCATTTCATTGCCAAGAGCAAATTATCTCATTGGCTGTCTGGCCACTTGGGGCTGTGTGTGTGTGTGTGTGTGTGTGTGTGTGTGTGTGTGTGTGTGTGCGCGCGCGCGCGCGCGCGCGCGCGCTTGAGACAGCATTTCTCTGTGTAGCTTTGGAGCCTTTTCGGGAACTCACTCTGTAGACCAGGCTGACCTCGAACTCAGAGATCCGCCTGCCTCTGCCTCCCGAGTGCTGGGATTAAAGATGTGCGCTATCACCTCCCAGCTTCCATTCTGTTCTTATTTCTGCTTCAATTCCATGAGTGCAACTCATTGTAGCAACACCATTTGCTATCTTTGCCCACTCCAGCATTGGGGCACAGAGCAAATGAAGTCTAACAGTGTTAGGGGCTTCTACCTCCAGCTCATCATCCCATCTCTCACTAGATAGTAAGGTCTGGTAAGGTAGGAGACAGGCAGCAAGAGAGTGGTGGTTGATGCCCTTGATGGTATCTGCCTTTGAATTTAGGGCTGCACTCTTGGAGTCTTTAAAACTTGTTTTAACAGGTTGGGAAAAAAAGTAACTGCTGTGGGATGGTCGTTCTGTATGCTGTGACTATATGATGCCACCATTGGTTCTGGGCACTTTGACCTATGACAAGACAGGAGACAGTGAGGCAGGAAATCTAAGAGATACAGGGAGAAGACGCTGTGAGCCACTGCCTGAGAAGCAAGATGTAATGGAACTCATGCAGAGCCACAAGACACATGGCGATACATAGATTAATAGAAATGGGTTAATTTAAGATGAGTGAGCTAGTTAGTAATAAGCCTGGGCCATAGACCAAACAGCTTGTAATTAATACTAAGTTTCTGAGTGATTATTTTATAAGCTGCTGCCAGGCTGAGTGGGGCACAGAAAAGCTTCAGGCTACAAATAACAAACCTAAACTCTGCCCCCTTTGCATTTGGAATATTGAGTTTTCCTTCTTGATTCTTTTTGCCACAAGGTTTTGCTATGCCTCCTCTTTCTGCCTCAGTCCATTCCCTCTCCATGTCAACACTAACCTAAATTTCTATTTGTATAATTATCTTTGAACCAAAGTGGGACACCACAAAATCCAAATGTAATGTGCCACTCCAAAAACAAAACCTCCAAGACCTGAATACTAATTAGACCTTCACATCTCAATTGTGTTTCTATTTTCTTCCTTGTAGGGAACATTTATGTTTGGAAAGCATGTCATTTCTAAGTGACATAAAGAAATCACCATTTGGGGATTCCTAATATTTAAATTGAACACTGAAAATTAATGTTATCCTTTCTCCTTACACCATGGGACCTCTTGATGCATCTGTAAGACCATCTTTCAGCTACTAGGCTGGAGGCTTGAGAGAAGTGCATCCAAGTGCTGTGTCCCCCAGACTAATGTTTACAGAGTAGTGGTACTCATTGTTAACTGGTCACAGAATACATAAAAGCATTCTCTTAGCAAATAGTTCTGGGCAGTAAGAATTCGGCAGAGAATGATGGAGAAGCTCCTTTGTATCTTACCTACCGTCTCCAAGGGTACATACACTTACCTAAAAGCCAAAAATAATGTACATTTCCCTACGACCTTCCTATCCTTAACACCTAGCCCTATTTCCCCTCACTTCCGGTTCAACTGTCTCTTGGAATTCCATCCTTTGTCCCCTCCAGTTCCTCTGTTTCTATCCAGTCCTCTGCTGCTTATCTTGGCTTAATTGTCACATTGTCACCTTGCCTGCAGAGGCCTTTTCTAGCCCTTTTACCAAGTGGGTTTGGCGAAGCTAATCCCATGGCATTTCTCATCACAGTCTGCTGCTTGCAATTTCGTGAGGCTGTGTAAAACAATGCTTTTTGCTTACTTGCCATCACATCATTCTCTACCTTACATGCCTGCCCTCTGCCCTGTAAGCTCATGAAGGCAGAGTAGGGGGCAGGCTTTGTGGTGGTTTGAAAAAGGAATAGTCCTCGTAGGCTCATATATTTGATTGCTTGGTCATCAAAGAGTGACACTGTTTAAGAAGAATTAGGAGATATGGCCTTGTTGGAGCAGGTGTGTTCTTGATGGAGGAAGTAGGTCACTGGGTGTGGGATTGCAGGTTTTAAAAGCCCATGCCAGGCTCATTCTCTCACATTGCTTATGGATCTGGATGTAGAACCCTTAGCTACTTCTCCAGGACCATGTCTGTATGTGTGCTGCCATGCTCCCCACTATAGTGATAAAGGACTAACCTTTGAATCTATAAGCAAGCCCCCAACTAAATGTTTCTTTTTTTAAGAATTGCCATGGACAAGATGTCTCTTCACAACATTAGAACACCGACTATGACAGGCTTGTTTGATTTCCTGATATATTTCCCATTCTTTCCTTATTGTCTGAAATAAACAATGGTAGAATATTTTATTCACACATACACAGATATCCACAAAGACATATAAAAATAGTGATGCCTCTCTCTGCATTTTATTTATACAATACTTTTCTTCCATTTTATTTTCAGTAAAATCTTACAGATCATTCCACATCAGGGTGTTTCACAATGCTGACAAGTGTTGCAGTGTGTGGGGTTATCCACAGTTATTACAAGTTTTCAATGTAAATGGATAAGCTAGGTTCTTACTAGTCCAAACTCATAAACCATACTTTACTATGCCAGGTATTTCTGAAAGATAAATTTCTAGACTTGGAATTGTTGATTTGAAGGTGATATATTTTAATTTTGATAGATATTCTTAAATGAGCATGTTAAAAATGAGGTCCCAAGTTCTATTTGATATAACTACTTTTCTAAGAGTTTGTGTTTTGTAATTCTAGTATCACTATGTATTATAAAACTTTCAGTTTTGCCAAGATAAATAGCAAAGGAAGCAAGCACTATATCTTAATTTTTTTAAATTTCATTTTTGGATTCCAGAAAAGTTAAATGGCTTTATTCAGTTTCTGTTGTGTACTACTTTTGATATAAATTGCCATTGTTTTTTATTACTGGTTCCATTTGTTATGTTCTTAATTATTTAGTTACTTTTCTATTTTTTAGAAATTTATGATTTATTATTATTATTTCTTTTATTTTTATGTTATTTTTTGAGATTATTATTTTTCCCTTCTGTCCCTCTGAACCCTCTCATATGCCCATCTTTTCTCTTTTTCAAATTTATGGACTCTTTTTTTCATTAATTGTTGTTGTATGTGAATGTATAGGTATGTGTGTGTGTGTGTGTGTGTGTGTGTGTGTAACCTGTTAGTTTGTCTAATGTTACTTGTATTATATTTTCAAGGCTCACCACTTGGTGTTGGATAACCAATTGGTGTGCTCTTCCCTGGGAAAGACTATTTCTTGCTCTCAGTATTCCTTAATAGCCTGTAGTTTTTTGTGTAGGGTTTAGACCTCCTGGGCTTGTTGTTGTCCTTGTTCAGTATATGTTTAGGCAGTCATGTTGGTGAGACCTTATGTGTGTAGCTTCTGACATTCCCAGAAGACACAATCTCACAGCAAACTCTCTATTCTCTGGCTCTTACTGTCTTTCCACCTCTTCCTCTGCACTTCTTGGTGGAGAAGTTGTATTGTAGATATATCCATTGCGAATAGGTCCCACAACTCTACATTTGGATTGGTTGTAGTTTTCTGTATTGGTCTTTGTGGCAAAGAGAAATTTCCTTGATGTGTGTTGAGGATTACATTTATCTGTGAGTATAAAGATAAATATTTTATTAAACCAGGCTAATCTCTAACTACATTCATTTTTTTGGAGCTGAGGACTGAATCCAGGGCCTTGCACTTGCTAGGCAAGTGCTCTACTACTGAGCTAAATCCCCAACCCTCATTATTTTTTAAACTAAATTTTATTTACTTATGTGTGCATGTGCATATCTAAATACGCTGTAATAGGTGTGTGTTGGTCAAAGTACAACTTAAAAGAATTATTTTGTTCTTTCCTTCATGTGAGTGCCAAGGATTGAACTCAGGTTTGCTAGCAAGCACCTTTACTTTTTAAGCTTACCAGCCAAAGTTTTATTATTTTAATAATTATATTTGTCTCTAAATATAAATGTAAGTACTAGGTTCTGGTACTCTGCTGTTTATTTAAAATTGTTATATGACATCATTTTTCACGTGTGATTTCATTTTTAAGAAGATATAGGATGATATAATTGATATGTAAAGAAATATACATATTTAATGTGGACTATTGATAAATTAGAATTTATGAAGACAAGCTTGGTTCCATCACCATCATCTAGGTGACAGACATGTACCAAACCTTCAGAATTTACTTTGAGTCTCCATTGTTGTAGAATGTTATTTTAAGGTGTGTTACTTTTGTTTATGTTGCATTTGTTTAACTCAGGAAACTGTGTTGCTGTGCCTGTCTAAAACACCTGATGGTCTAATAAAAAGCTGACTGGCCAATAGTGAGGCAGGAGAAAGGATAAGTGGGACTGGCAACCACAGAGAATAAATAGGAGGAGAAATCTGGGAGGAAAAAGATCAAAGGAACAGCCAGAAAAGAAGGAGGATATCAGGGGCCAGCTACCCTGCTACATATAGTAAGCCATGGAGTAAGAATAAGATTTACAGAAGTAAGAGAACTGGAAAAGCCCAGAGGAAAAATGTAGATGGGATTAATTTAAGTAAGAAAAACTGGCTAGAAATTAAGCCAAGCTAAGGCTGTGCATTTATAATTAAGAATAAGCCTCCATGTATGATTTATTTAGGAGTTGGGTCTTAGGCCCCTCAAAAGAGCCAAATAACATTTTGGTAAACCAATGTGGCACTCCAGTTTCTATAGTTCCTGAGAAACCTTAAAAAAAAAAAAAAAAAAAAAAAAAAAAAAAAAAAAAAGATATGGCTCCCTTAAGAATTTCTGCCAGACAGTTTCTGCTGCTCAGTGAGCCCTTGAACAAGTAGTATGTTAAGTACAAACCAAAACCTAAGTAAAAAATGCCTGCCACAGTGCAAGCATTGGCATTCTAGAGCTGTAGGAAGATTGAATGCAGTTCCTGTTCAGACAAACCTCCAATTGGCTGTGAGTTTCACACTTGGTTTTCAGGACCTGAGAAGTTGGAGGAGCCATCCGAGAGTCAAGTGTGGAGGATCCAGGTGTAGGTTAGCAGTTTAAAGGTTTGCTCATATGGTCAAAAAAGACTGAAGATATACAACAAAAGAGGTCCAGATGGAAAAAAATACCTGAACAGGTTACAGTGTGTTTAACAACATGCATAGGCTTAAGAAAAGAAAGAGACTACAGCCATAGAAAGAAAAGAGTAGTTCAAAAATAATAATGTCTTTAAAGAGAGAGTAAAAGTAACATAGCAAAAAAGCCAAGTAAAACAGGAAATAAACAGGGAGTCTGGATCCTGAATGTTATGGTGATGATTTTGAATTTCTTTGATTGTTGAAAAGCAAAGGACAACTGCGAAGAGACCTGGAATTGAAAGAGGGGCTGTTGAAATAAATCAGCCTATATACCTTAGGAATGGCTTAACTTTTAAAAAGTCAAAAAATATATTTGTCAAGTGAAAATCAAAATGCTTCAGAGTTTTGTTCCCACAGGAGACAAGAGGTTATGGATTCATTCAGGTTTGATCAGGGGAGACTTCCTAAATCTTGACAGGTGATATCTATCAACAAAGATTATAGCTGGTCTTTCCAGAACTTGGCCATTATCTGAAATTTTCTCTCCGAGACCCTAAAGATACGTCATTTCCAAACAGCAGGAAGTAGTTTGGAGGACACAAAGTCCACATTCCCAAGAGGGATGTGTGAGATTTTTTGATTATTTGATGGGTTATGAATGTTTATTATCATTTAGGGGAAGATAGTATATTGATGCAAATTTAAAACTTTTTTTTTGTTACACTGTGTTTATGTTTCTACTTTTGTTTAAAGGATTTTTGTATGTTGATTGTAGTTAGAGTTTTCCTGCCTGGCCCACATTCAGGACAAATCTCTGACCTGCCAGGCCCATGGACGCTCAGAACCAACCAAGTAAGCACACAGAAACTTACATTGTTTACAAACTGTATGGCCACCACAGGCTTCTTGTTATCTACTTCTTTTTATCTTAAATTAACCCATTTCTGTTAATCTATACTTTGCTATGTGGCTTGTGGCTTACCCGTGTCTTTACATGTTGCTTGTCATGGCGGCTGCTGGCAATCTCTCCACCCAGCCTTCTACTTCCCAGAATTCTCTTCTCTCTTGTCCCACCTATACTTCCTGCCTAGCCACTAACCAAACAGCGTTTTATTTATACAGAGTGATATCCACAGGAGTTGATAAAAATTTAAGGTTATTTTTGTTACAACATATTGTATGTATGTTTCTATTTTTGTTTCAGGTATTGTGCCTATGCAGTTCATTGAAATGTGTGGTGAAGGTCTAGTTTTTGAAAGCTATTATTATAAATTATATAGGATAATCAGGAAACATAGGTTAATGGTTAATCATTGATAACAATCAAAATTGTAGATAGGTTAGGTATTCTCTCAGGATCATATAGAGATATATTTTAGATAGATGATCTTCAGATACTTCAAAGACCTATAGAATATGGCATTTAAAATGTTTTATTAAATTAGAGCTTTTCATGACAATGAGACATATCTACTCCTGGCAGCACTAATTTACTTCAGAGATGATGGGCACTGAAGAAACTCTGAATGGAGTTTGCTTTCTTTGTGGCAAGGTTAGATACTGGATAAAAAAGCTGTTCTTATCTTGACAAATGACAATGTGCCGTGCAGACTGGACATGCAGGACACAGGAAAAGGACTATTAAGCTTTGCTCAAACAAGACAGGATATTCCTTCAATATTCCTGCTTCACAGAAGTGTCTGGTAGACATTTTGCTGGACATGGAGGAAAGTGACTGACAAACTTTACCAAAATAAGGCAGGGCCGTCCAAAATTCCTGCTTCATAGAAAAGTCTTCCAGATCCTCTAGGCCTATTGGCTGAAGATGGATGCCCCAACATTGCAGAGGAATTTTGTGACTGTCCAGGCAGCCAAATGTCTCTGTTGTTAGATAATATTACATCCTTCTGGGGCTTTGATGAAGTTGAAGACTAAATAGTTATAGTTGCAGTTTTCCTTAGTTATGATAGAAAGTAAGTCAGGTGTAACACTTGGATTCACTAAGAGAATAGATAAAGCATTATTTTCTCCTAATATTCTTTTTTTTGTTTTTATTTTTTATTTTATTTTTTCCCTTTTTTGAAATTATATTTGTGTTTTAATTTTACACATAAGCCATGGGTTCCCCTCTCCTCCCCCATCCCGCTCCCACCCCCACCTTCCCCCCAGCCCCTCCCCTCCATTCCCATCTCCTCCAGGTCCAAGACTCCCCTGGGGATTCATTTAAACTTGGTGGATTCAGTCCAGGCAGGTCCAGTCCCCTCCTTCCAGGCTGAGCAAAGTGTCCCTGTGTAAGCCCAAGGTTCCAAACAGCCAGCTCATGCACTAAAGACAGGTCCGGGTCCCACAGCCTGGGTGCCTCCGAAACAGTCCAAGCCACTCAGCTGTCTCACTTATCCAGAGGGCCTGAGCCAGCTGGGGGCTCCACAGCCTTTGGTTCATAATTCATGTGCTTCCATTCGTCTGGCCTTTCGTTCCCGTGCTGTTTCCAATCCTGGGCTCAACAATTCGCGCTCTTACAGTCCCTCCTCCTTCTCGACAACTGGACACATGGAGCTCCACCTGGGGCCTGGCTGAGGATCTTTGCATCCACTTCCATCAGTCACTGGATGAGAGTTCCAGCCCGACTGTCAGGGTGTTTGGCCATCTGATCACCAGGCTAGGTCAGATCAGGCTTTCTCTCGACCATTGCCAGCAGTCTACAGAGGATATATCACTGTGGATTTCTGGGAACCTCTCCAGTACTCTGCCCACTCCTGTTCTCATGTGGTCCTCATCCATCATGGTCTACCATTCCTTGTTCTCCCTTTCTGTTCCTGATCCAGCTGAGATCTCCTGATCCCCCAAGCCTCCCTTACCTCAAACCTTGCCCTTCATTTCTCCCACTCTTGTCCAGGTTGTTCATGTAGATCTCATCCATTTCTCTGTCATTGGGTGATCCCTGTGTCTTTCCTAGGGTCCCATTTTCTAGGTAGTCTCCCTGGAGTTGTGTAACAGTCTAGTCATCTTTGTTTTTCATCTAGTATCCTCCTATGAGTGAGTACATAACATGTTTGTCCTTCTAAGTCTGGGTTACCTCAATCAGGATGATTTTTTCTAGATCCATGCATTTGCCAGCAAACCTCATGATGTCATTGTTTTTCTCTGCTGAGTAGTACTGAGAGCAACAGCTGGGTCTTGGGGGAGATAGATTCCCAATTTTCTAAGAAAGCGCCATATTGATTTCCAAAGTGGCTGTACAAGCTTCCTTCCCACCAGCAGTGGAGGAGAGTTCCCCTTGCTCCACATCCTCTCCAGCATAAGCTGTCTTCTGTGTTTTTGATCTTAGCCATTCTGACAGGTGTAAGGTGGTATCTCAGAGTCGTTTTGATTTGCACTTCCTGGATAATTAGGGATGTTGAGCATTTCCTTAAATGTCTTTCAGCCATTTGAACTTCCTCTGTGGAGAATTCTCTGTTTAGTTCTATAGCCCATTTCTTAATTGGACTGTTGGGCATTTTGATGTCTAATTTCTTGAGTTCTTTATATATTCTGGATATCAGCCCTCTGTCAGATGTGGGGTTGATGAAGACCTTTTCCCATTCTATAGGCTGTCGCTTTGTCTTGTTGACTATGTCCTTTGCGCTATGAAAGCTTCTCAGTTTCAACAGGTCCCATTGATTGATTGTTTCTCTCAGTGTCTGTGCTACTGGTGTTATATTTAGAAAATGATCTCCAGTGCCAATGTGTTCAAGACTACTTCCTACTTCCTCTTCTATCAGGTTCAGAGTAACTGGATTTATGTTGAGGTCTTTGATCCACTTGGATTTAAGTTTTGTGCACAGTGACAGGTATGGATCTATTTGCAGCCTTCTACACATTGACATCCAGTTATGCCAGCACCATTTGTTGAAGATGCTTTCTTTTTTCCATTGTACATTTTTGGCTTCTTTGTCAAAAATTATATGTTCATAGGTGTGTGGGTTAATGTCAGGGTCTTCAATTCGATTCCATTGGTCCACATGTCGGTTTTTATGCCAGTACCAAACTGTTTTTATTACTGTAGCTCTATAGTAGAGCTTGAGGTTGGGGATTGTGATGCCTCCAGAGGTTATTTTATTGTACAGGATTTTTTTGGCTATACTGGGTTCTTTGTTTTTCCATATGAAGTTGAGTATTATTCTTTCCAGATCTGTGAAGAATTGTGTTGGTAATTTGGTGGGGATTGTGTTGAATCTGTAGATTGCTTTTGGTAAGATCGCCATTTTTACTATGTTAATCCTGCCTATCCATGAGCATAGGAGATCTTTCCATTTTCTGACATCTTCTTCAATTTCTTTTTTCAGGGAATTAAAGTTCTTGTCATATAGGTCCTTCACATGCTTAGTTAGAGTAACCCCAAGGTATTTTATAACCTTTGTGGCTATTGTAAAGGGTGATGTATCTCTGATTTCCTTCTCAGCATGTTTGTCTATTGTATATAGGAGAGCTACTGATTTTTTTGAGTTGATCTTGTATCCTGCTATGTTGCTAAAGGTTTTTATTAGCTGTATCAGTTCCTTGGTTGAATTTTTGGGGTCACTCATATATACTATCATGTCATCTGCAAATAGGGAAAGCTTGACTTCTTCCTTTCCAATTTGTATTGCCTTAATCTCCTTATGTTTTCTTATAGCTCTGGCTAGAACTTCAAGTACTATATTGTATACGTATGGGGAGAGGGGACAGCCTTGCCCTGTTCCTGATTTTAGTGGTATTGCTTTGAGTTTCTCTCCATTTAATTTGATGTTGGCTGTTGGCTTGCTGTAGATTGCCTTTATTATGTTTAGGTATGTTCCCTGTATTCCTGATCGCTCCAAGACCTTTATCATGAAGGGGTGTTGGATTTTGTCAAATGCCTTTTCTGCATCTAGTGAGAAGATCATGTGGTTTTTTTCTTTGAGTTTGTTTATATGGTATATTACATTGGTGGACTTTTATATGTTGAACCACCATTGTATCCCTGGGATGAAGCCTACTTGATTGTGGTGAATAATTGTTTTGATGTGTTCTTGAAGTCTGTTTGCCAGTATTTTATTGAGTATTTTTGCATCAATGTTCATGAGGGAGATCGGTCTGTAGTTCTCTTTCTTTGTTGCATCTTTGTTTGGTTTAGGAATCAGGGTAATTATAGCCTCATAGAAGGAGTTTGGTAATATACCTTCTGCTTCTATTGTGTGGAACAATTTAAAGAGTATAGGTATTAAGTCTTCTTTGAAGATCTGGTAGAATTCTGCAGTGAAACCATCTGGTCCTGGGCTTTTTTGGTTGGGAGACTTTTAATGACTGGTTCTATTTCCTTAGGGGTTATTGGACTATTTAAATGGTTTATCTGGTCTTGATTTAACTTTGGTATGTGGTACCTATCCAGAAAAGTATCCATTTCTTTTGGATTTTCCAGTTTTGTGGAGTAGAGGTTTTTGAAGTATGACCTGATGATTCTCTGAATTTCTTCATTGTCTGTTGTTATGTCCCCCTTTTTATTTCTGATTTTATTAATTTGGATGCTCTCTCTCTGTCTTTTGGTTAGTTTGGATAACGGCTTGTCTATCTTGTTGATCTTCTCAAAGAACCAACTCTTTGTTTCATTAATCCTTTGTATTGTTCTCTTTATTTCTATTTTATTAATTTCAGCTCTCAATTTGATAATTTTCTGGCGTCTATTCCTCCTGGGAGACTTTGCTTCTTCCTGTTCAAGGGCTTTCAGGTGTGCTGTCAAGTCACTAGCATGTGATTTCTCCAGCTTCTTTATGTGGGCATTCAGTGCTATGAATTTCCCTCTTAGTACTGCTTTCATAGTGTCCCATAAGTTTGGGTATGTGGTGTATTCATTTTCATTGATCTCTAGGAAGTCTCTGACTATTACCTGAGGCACTCACCTCTGGTCCAGATGGGAGTTCCGGTGGATGGGAGCTGGGTGCTGGTCTCTGAGTCAGAGGAAGTGGCTGGGGTCTCGGGCAAATGGGTGTGGAGGCAGGGTGTGGAGTCTGAGGGTCTGCCTGCTGTCTTGGGAAAAGGGGAGCCTTCCCACAGGGCCTGTGGATTCGCCGGAAACTGGGGCCAAGTTCTCTCCTAATATTCTAATTATAAATTCTTACTTGATAACTCTTTTTGCTATGTATAGTTTTACTATATTAAAGTTAAAACCTTTCATTTTTATTTGAACAAAAAGGGGGAAATGTACAATATTATTTTAGGATGTGTTACTTTTGTTTGTATTCCATTTGTTTAACTCTGTGAAGCTATTTTACTGTGCCTGTCTAAAATACCTGATGGTCTAAGAAAGAGCTGAATGGGAAATAGTGAAGCAGGAGAGAGAAATAGGTGAGGCTGGCAGGCAGAGCGAATATACAGAAGGAGAAATCTGGGAGGAGGGAAGAAGGAGCCAGAGAAAGGGGTGGACATCAGGGTCCAGCCACCCAGCTACATAGCAAGCCAAGGAATAAGAGTGAGACTTACAAAAGTAAGAGAAACATAAAAGCCCAGAGGCAAAAGATAGATGGGATAATTTAAGTTAAGGAAAGCTGGCTAGAAACAAGCCAAGCTAAGGCTGTGCAGTTATAATTAAGACTAAGCCTCAATGTGTGATTTATTTCAGACCAGGGTGACAGACTCCCCAAAAGAGTAAAAAACAAAAAAACCAAAACCAACCAAACAAACAAAAAACCAAACTACACTCCATATGTGTTATCCTTTATAATCCTCTCTCTCTCTCTCTCTCTCTCTTTCTCTCTCTCTCTCTCTTCTTCCCACTCTTCCTTTCTGCCTCCTTTCCTCTCTCCCTTCTTCCCTTTATTCTTTTCATTTTTTGCAGTAAGGGTATCTTAAGATGAGATGATCTCAACAAATTTTGAAGGCTCACCATGACATTGTGCTTCCCCAGCCATGGCAATGGCAACAGCTATTGTATTCACTCTTGGGAGGAGTTCAACTCCTTTAGGCTTCATGTAAGCCAACAGACTATTTATCCTATAGCTGATTTTTGTTTTTGTTTTGTTTTGTTTTGTTTTACTTCCTTTTCAAGTTCATGTCTTCACATGTTGCAAGAACTTGTTAAAGCTGGGTGCTGGTATGACTCACTAGTAAAACATTTGCCTATGATTAATGTGGCTCTGGGTTCAATTCACAGCATCACAGAAATAAAAAATGTCTTATAAAGGGGGCTGAGGTCTGAGAAAATATGGGAGAAGATGGCTCTGAAGGCACAACTGGCTTGCTTTGGATGCCTAATGATCCCTGGGCCCATAGAAAAATCTAAATGTTGTGACTGACAGGCTAGTATGAGATATCCTGCTTCAAAGCAAGGTGGAACGAGGGAATCAGCTGGTAAAAAGTCGTTCTCTGACCTCCACATAAGTGCCATACACACACTAAATAAGTAAGTGGCTAATTAATTAAAATAATTTTATTGTGAACATATGGATGTATCATACTTTTGTTAACAGTACATCAATGGATAATCTTTCCTCTTTTATCAGACAATTTATTCATCTATTTTTCATGGCTGTGACTTCTAGCTATTGTTACTTAGGAAGGTCACCTCCATCTCAAAAGTACATATATTTCTTTAAGCTTTCATGTAGTTTAAATGAGAATAGACCCCAGAGGCTCATATGATTTTATATTTGGTCCCCAGTTGGTAGAACTGTTTGGGAAAGATTAGGAGGGTTGTCCTTGTTGAGGAGGTGTGTCAATGGGAGTGGGATTTCAAAACCCATGCCATTCCCCCCACCTCTCTGTTTTTTTCTGTCTCTCACTTCATTTCTCTCTCCCCCTCCCCCTTCTTTCTTTCTCTTTCTCTTTTTCTCACACTTTGCCTGTGTTTGAAGACCCTGGATCCCCATAAGCTCTCAGCTACTTCTCCAGCACTATGCTTACTGCCATGTACTTCACTCCGATGATCATTGACTGACCTTCTGAATTGTAAGGAAACCCTTAACTAAACACTTTCTGTAACTTGCCTTGGCCATGATGTCTCTTCAGAAGAATAGACAAATAAGTAAGACACAATTTCTTTCTACATAAAATTTTATTTTGAAAATACTTAGACTCTTTTTCAGTAGGATAGAAGTTAATGACAGTATTTTCCAAATGCAAAGTTTTAATTTGTAAATAGACATTTCCTTATTCATTTATCATCCTTCTTATAATCTAAAGCCATAAATGCATCTGTGTTGATGATGTTGTCTCTGTTGAGCTTTATTTATCTGCTTATCTGTTACTTAAGTCCTAGCTTTGCTTTGATATAATTAGGTTCTCACTCACTGAAACTTTGTCTTTCTTTTTCATTGTGCTAATTTATCTGTCTGTTCAGAAGAGTCCTCTTTTAACTTGAAGATTACATAGAGCTTATGAATTAAATGGGAGAACTGAATTCTTATTATTAAAATTTGTCAACCCAAATCTATTCCTATTTTCCTACTTCTGTCTTTCACCCTCCTCTCTCTCCATAAATGTGTAAAACGTCCATAGCTTTTTCTCTATAGAGTTAATTTTCTCATTGGCGTCATTTTTTCATATTCAATATTTGCTGACTTTGTGAGAAAATTTCTTTTATATTTGCTATTAGAGTATTGTAAAAATTGACTTTTATCTGAGGATATTGATTATAGTCATTTAAATGAACTCTTGCTTGTTTTTAATAAATGTGTGTAGCCTTGGATTGAGTAACAAGAACAGTAACATCAGTGTATCCTCAAACTTTTTGTTTCTATCTCAACTATTACACTTTATTTCACATTCTGTTCTTACAACATACTTTAGTGGCTTTTTTTTTTGTGTGTGTGTATTTCATATGTGTGTGTGTGCATTTCATATGTGTGTGCGCACGTGTATGCATTTCATAGGTGTATGCATGTGTGTGCATTTCATATGTGTGTGCATTTCATAGCCTGTTACACAAACAATGAACCTGAACCTGAAACGAAAATAGACTTGCATTAAAAATGGAACCAGAAAAAATAGGACAGTAAAAAAAAATGTTGTGACTTGTTACTTCAACACTAAGTGATGCCTACAAGGTAAGATTGAAAGTGTATATGTGGTTGTTGGGTAAGTCTCTAATGGTGGAGAATAATATGCTTTTCATAGACCTTAAGTGGTAATAAGAATAAAATACTCCTGAAAGATACCATTTAGTCTGGTAACATTGCTACAGGGAGTTTTTTTTTTTTTTTTAAACATAATTGAGAAAAAGCTTTCCTTCAAAAATATATAACAGGAACTGTGCCCAGCCATAGATGACCTAGTTCAGGGAAGGAAGATGGATACCCAAGCACACAGTGAGATTCAGAGTTAGGTACACCAGGACAGATCTGGGTAGTTTAAATCACATCATGCATACCCAAATTCACAATAAGCACACATGGGATTAGTGAAACAGACTCCCCATTTGTCTAAATTTCTGGCAGCTAATCTGCAGTGCTGAGAGTGTGTTCTCTGAAGGTGTCAGGTAGAGGAGTCATTCTTTGAACTTTTACCATGAAGAGGTGTCCTGTGTATCCTGTGTGTCATTCAGTAGTCATTTGTTAAGAGCCTTTTCTTTCCTAGTCTTTAAATTTCCTCAAGACAATGCTTCAATTTTGGTTTATTAGATTGTATGATAATTTAATTATGCTGTATAATTTGGGTCAAACTGGTTGTTCAGTTGCTGTGCTCCTGAATATTATTATTATTATTTTGGATACCTATTTCACTCCACTTACTTTCTGGATGTATTAGGATGCCTAGCTGTGAAAGAGCAATGAGTGTACCTACTTAGAGCATGTGTTGTTTTTTGTTTTTTTTTTTTCAAGATTTCACTTTGGTAAACCTCTGGATGGGAATAATTCATCTATAATTCACCATCTTTAAAGGAGGCTCTTGGGGTCGTGTATTGGTGATGAGACAAAATGATCTCAATAAAGCAGAAATTGATGGAAATTTCATCACATTTCAGTTTGAAATTATTAAGTTGAAATAGCTGACCTCATGGGTCAAACCCAATTGATTGCTGGGGTGTCATGTTGTTTAGTAATTGCTAAAATGATTTCATTTATTAGACTTTGATAATATGAAGAACAGAGACTGGTCATCATTTTGCACTTCTTTCTTGTATTAAGAGAGAACTATGAAAATATTGATCTACAAGAAGAAATACTATTTTATCTGCCTTCTGAAGCTATAGCAGGTCAAAAAATGTAATGAAAATGATTAAGATTCTTCACAAAAAGGAATTCTATTTCTTTAACTGCTAAGTAACATCATATTTAACTTAGTAGAGCTTATATTCTTTAAACTATGTTCCCTGGTAATTAGCAATATAGAAATCACTCTCTCCCAGGAGAGCAGTAGGCTTTTAGGAACAAAGTATAGACTTTCTTTTTGAAGAATATTCTAGGGAGGATTGCAATCAGGTGTCTACAAATGTGGAATAGTTCTACTGAACCAATTTCAATGTGAGAGTCTTAGACAAGAGTTGTCAAAATGGTGTTAGGATAAAGATTTATTTCCACAGTGAGATCACAATATTAAAAGATACAAATTACAGAGCTCATGCCAGAGTTTTATACTGTTGTTGTCAAGTATAAATAAATTGTGTGACTTTGCTTAATATTATGTATGTGTGTTTAAAAAGCTGAAAATATATGAAGTTCTATAAATACTTTCCTTTTTACACTCTCTTGTAGGGAAAAAAAAACAAAATAGCTACATTAAATTTGCACTTACAAATGGTCATGAAGAAACAAGAAATATTTCTAATTTCAAAAGTTTTTTTTTTCTGAAATAAGTAACTACTTGTGAAAATCTAATTTTTATTTAAATTGATGTGCAATAGATGCTTTGGACCTGGATGTGGTAATGAATACCTATTATCTAACCAATTAGGAAATAAAAAAAAAAGAGGGACAGGTATTCTAGGTTATCCTTGGCTACATATATGCTTGCGATTAGCCTAGGCTATATGATACCTTGTCTCAAAAGAACTAGCTAACTAACCCACTAGCCCTAAATAAACACCCTCACCATACTTTTCCTGCCTTACCCAGAGAAGCTGGAGGGTTAAATTATTTTCTTTAAGGTAATATCAGCTTCCTGTGGGTCTATAAGTCATATAAATATTAGAATTCTGAGGATAGTAGCCTTAATGCTCCTTAATAATGTTTCCTTAATGTTGTTAAGGAAAATTTACTCTCACTTTTTAATAAGTTGCTCAGACAACAAGAGGTTATTCAGTGTTCGGCATTGGTTATATCAAATAATCATAAGCCCCAGATCTTAAGACTTCTAATATCTATTTAAAATATGCTAACTACTTTCTTCACTGGTTATTCTTCTTCTATGCAATTAGAAAGGAACTAAGAACATTATTGCAATTTTTCATCCTTCAGTTTAATATTACATAGGATTTATTGGTTACAAATTTGTGGGTCATATTATTTGGCATCACAATAATTTCCCCCACATGCTGTCTGCAGGACCACTTTACAATGTAATCCATGTCATAAACATTACAAGTCCTGTTAGAGGCTCATGTCAGGTTCTGCACACATTTTTCCAGGAAGCAGTGAAGCAAAGATAGCTGAGACACTATTGACAGATTTGGCTTGGAAATAAACTCAAAGACATGTTGAGGGACAGCAATGCTTCAGCCTGGGTTAAATAGGAATATGCAGTATTTCAAGAGAAAGAAACATTCAATATGAGATAGATAACCCACCTCCATACAGAGTAAAGATTTAATAAAATTCTCAGAAGAGATTGTTTTGGCAATGGGTGGATGATCACATAGTCTTTGGGGGATTAATTGTTCCTGAATGTGATGTGAGTAAATTTCTATAGTGCTCTTTCTGTCTTTGGATAGCTGTACTGTGCCCTGTGCTTGACTGTAAGGATAGAAAATGACTTTTCCATACTGGAGTTTCTTAGACAACACTCAAATCTCAGCTAGTAATGGGTCTTTCCTACTAAAAAGATGATGCATGTCAACCAGACTGCAACAAATGTTCCAATTCCTTTTTCTTTTCCTTATCTTTTTTTTTTCTTTTTTCTTTTTTTCTTTTCTTTTTTTTTACAAGAATCGCAGACTAGGAGGTGATCACAAAGTAATTTTGTTTGTTTCTTAAGTATTCAAGATACTAAAGAGTATTGCATCATAATTCCTAATGTCAACATCTCCAACTCACCTGCTTCTCTCTTCCAATACTGTGTTTCTCATCTGTTGTGTAAAAGTTTACTCTTATATTGAAATATTCCATCCTGCAGGCAAGTTCCTTAAGACAAAAAGTAAGCAACTCAAAATAGTTTCAGGAAGTCCCTGAAACTCACCAGATTCACTAGGCTCCTCTTTCCTTGAGTATAGCTGAGAGTCACTGTCAGATGATCCAAGCTACAAAACAGAAGCAAAGACCAGTCAAACAGCTTGGAATTAAGATAACTGGAAGAAGTGTAGACTGAGTCACTCTAGATTCCCAGGTTTTATGAGCTATTACCTATTCTGAGGTGGGCTTTGGTGATGCAGCTATCTTTGAGTGATTTTTGTTCCTGGAAGTAATCCATCAACTGTATTTCTGTGAGTAAACCAATAAAACTCATTGGTTCACCAAGATGGACTTTGGTTGTATCTGTACTCTGGGGTGAGAAAGGGTGTGTGTGTGTGTGTGTGTGTGTGTGTGTTGCTTGTCCACAGGATACATCTGTCACACACCATCATCTCCTATCCTACCTCCTTCCTGGCTTTACATCAAGAGGTTCTCCATATGAACATCTGAAGTGGGAAGAAAAGGCATCAGACAGTTCTTTCTTGAGATTGTGGTCCTAATGGTTCAATGGAGAAAGAAATGCTCTGGACTTGAGTTTTCCTTAATTCTGTTGTACAGTTCCTACATGAATTGCACTGATGTGGAAAGGCAATGTATCAAAGCACAGAGAGAATCATGGATCTATCAGAGTGGTTCTTTGAAGGCTTCAGAGTGGCTTTCAGAGGCTCTTTGTGTCAGGCTATCCTATTTCTAATATATCTTTGCCTTTTGCACTATTACCCTATTCAGGTGCTATAAAAGTAGTGATGTGTAGACTCTTAGGACCTTAGAACGTGATAGCACCATGCCATAATAGTAGTTAATATTTTCTTCCTTTCCCTGCATATTGAAACCAGACAAATGGAAACAAAAGAATCAAACCACTAGTTTCACTTAGGATAATCTTTTTTAGCACTAAGAGTTATTGATTTCATTGAGCTCAGTTCCTTATGCACATTTTTGGTTAATTTTTGTCATCTTTTACTATTTTTTATTTTTAATCTCCAGCCATATATGGAATAGAAATGTATTTCTATATATGCCAGCTGAAGTCAATGGGAGGTGCTACGCAGTTACTTCCATTTGTGTGTGTGTGTATGTGTGTATGTACCAAGAAATGCCATCATAAGTCCATCGCTTGTCAACTTGACACACCATCATAATGGTCTTGCTTTAGTTGTATCTTGCTAAGTTAGGCTTTACAATTGTTCTGTTTCTCCACCAGTGTACTGTTATTGGATACCCTACTATTCTTTCCATGCACAACACAACTGAAATACTTTTCCTGCCATTCCTACCTCTCTTGCTTATACCCGCTTCTTTATACTTCTTGCCTATCATCTTCTATAGCTTCAACAATCTCAAAAGCTTGCAGACCCTGTCAGTATCCTGACTTTCTTCTCCCAGCTACTTTTCTGACCTTGAGTGTTTTCCAAGTTAATCCCCTTTTCACCCATCCTCCTTCCTGCCCACTCCGATCTTAGTAACTGATCTCTTAGGATGTATCATACTGTCCTTGTTGGCTTATACTTCCACAGTTACTGAAGTTAAAGGGAAACTGTTCTTAACAAAAGGATTAAAAGTCCAGAGTTTGTAGTGGGTAGAAAGATGGCTCAGAGGTTAAGAATGCATACTGTTCTTGCAGGGGAGCCATGATCAGTTGCCAGCCTCCATGTTATAGAATAGCTCACAACTGCCTGTAACTCCAGCTGCAGGGAAATCCAATACCTCTGGCTCCTTGCGCCCCTGCACTCATGTGATCACATACATATAACATATAATCTAGTAATTTAATCTAGTAATTTTTGCTTTTAACACACATATTGATTTTTTGAGAACTCATATATGCACACTATATTTACATTATTTCCCCTTCTCCAAATTTTCTTGTGCCCCTTCCCCACTCATCTCAAATTCATGACCTTTTTCCCTTTAATATTATTGTTACATTATAAACATATATACAAATGTATAAATACAGCCCCTTGGTTCCATTTACTGTTGTAATGTATTATGTTTTCAGGACTGGCCACTTGGTATTGCACAACCAAGTTAGAGGGATCATCCCTGAAGAAGACTGAACCACTACCACCCCCCATTCTTAGTAGCCATTAATTGCCTGTAGCTCTTTATCTAGCACTAGAACCATGTGAGATTCCTACATCTATGCTGACATGTCAACTGGGATCCTCACACAGATCTTGTCTTAGACTCTTATATTGCTGAGATTTCAGCAGATGTCATGGTTGCTTTACTCTTACAATCTTTCTGGCTAGTCATCTACAATGTTCCCTGAACCTCAGGAGTAGGAGTAGATGTATTACTTGGGGCTGAGTATTTGATGGTTGGTTTTTCTCCACATTTTGATGAGTTAAGAAGTGAGAACTACATTTATTTGTGGGCATAAGGATCAGTATTTAGAATGCAGTTAGAAATTATACTTGTATAGGAAACTGGCTGTAGTAGGTTCTCTTCTAGATTCCATCGCCACAGATAGTTGACTAGGTTATAGTAGCAGTTGTAAATGATCTTTTATTGAATAGGCCATAATTAGATGGGATGTAAATACCACTATTTCATTTTTGGTGATATATTGCCATGCTGTTAATTGTTGTGAACCATAGGCATCACAGCAGGATAGAAAAATTGATTTTCTCCCTTGATAACATGTGAAACTATGAAAGCTAGTCCTCAGGTTGGAGGCTACCAGCCAATTCCAGCTGGATTCCTCCACACCCTGTATCCAAAGGGTATGTGGTCATCAGCAATTCTGTACAGTAAAGGAAACAATTAATGGAGTGAAGAAGAAGCTCAGAGAGTGGGAGAGAATCTTTTTCAGCTCTACATCTGACAAGATAATTAATATCTACAATGAAGAATAAAAGAACACAAAGATTTTCACTTCAGTATCACATGAGTGGAAAAATGAAAAAGAAAGCATGGTCTAGCAAGCGTGCTGAATATTATTCATTGAGGAAAAGACCACATTTGCAGTAATTTGGGCAGAACTAGAGCATGATGTATTACATGTTGCATTCATGTGCCAAAGCCAAAAGTTAACCTCATGGAAATAGAAAGTGAACCCAACAGATAATTCTCAGAGCCTAGCAAGGGTGTCATGGAGGGGAAACAAGAGGGATGGTGGATAGAGAAAGGGTCCAATATTGAACAGGAAGGACGTTTTTAAATGTTATTGCATAGTAGGATAACAATGGTTGGCAACGATGAATTTAAGATGTGTGTTTATTTATTTTTAAAAATAAAATGTGTCTCTTTTATTTATGTCCCACCATTTTTCCCTAACTACATTTTGGTTAATGGTGAACCACATGTATGACAGTCCCGTTGATGATTTTGAATGTTCTCACAAAGAAATAATAAATGCCTGAGATGATGGATATGCCAACTAAAGAATACAGAAAATATTTCATTGAAATCCCAGTTGCCATGATTCTGTCCCCCAGAGGACATTTGGTAAGTTTTTACTGTCACAGATGTAGAGAAATATTATTGACTCTAATGGAGAGAGGCCTTGGATATTGCTATATAGTCTACAATGGACAGAACAATTCCCCCACTCAAGGAATTGTCTGCCCACAAATTAACTAGTGCTAATGAGCCTCGGAAATCTGATTGATGGTAAAATACTTCCCAATACAGTGATTATTAATGGAGTACTGTCTCTTATATAAAAACTCAAGGTATATGTTAATGTAATATTTGTCCTCTTAAGGGAAGGTAGAAATATTTCTATTTCTCCATCTTGGTGCATTTTGTGGCTTGGGGAACACCCCAAGGTGGAATACAATCAATTTCATTATTTTCTCCAGAATCTGGCTAGAGCAATGAACGCTGACTTCTGTTTGTGTTAGTTTGAGAGATCTGGCTAATGTCAAAGGAGTTTGGATAAAATGACTAGAGGAAAGACATTGGCCATACCTTGGACTCACAACCTCATGTTTTCACTTATGACAGAGCACTGAAGAAATGTGAAGGCAACTCCAGTCCTTTGTGTTCCCAGAGTGTGATGGGCCCAGCTCTTAGCACTTGGCACATTTGTTTCCTTTAGCGTAATAATGGTTGAGCTTATGAGCAGTTTGTGAAAGAATTGCATCAGAGAACTTCTGATCCAATTTAAGTAAAGAATTGAGTATTTTGAAACGTCAGGATGCACTTAATCTTCAAAGAATATTGCATTAATACAAATTGGTTAATGACTTAACCCTTCCTTGACTTTGACTATGAAGGGTTCATTTCAGACTAACATACTTAACATCATTGAAATCATAGACGCCACCTCATCTAAATGTTAATGGGCCTTGTACATGCCCTTATATTGCTACTATTTTTTACTTCTAACTCCTTCCGGCCACAACTCCAGGCATTTCCAGATTCTTGGATAGGAAAGAATTTTTTTTTTTTTTGTCCTTTATAAATTCCCTTTACCTATAAATGTCTTTACTCTCTTCTGTCCTTGGCTCTGAGAATGAAAATGCCATTTGGCTTGTTTTGTTCAAGAAAGTGTTTATGTATGAGCTGCCTGGCTCGTATAGTAGATGATGAATTGGCCCTGGGCCCTCTGGCATCCGAGCTGTCCTTTGTTCCCTGGCTCCCTTATCTCTCCTGGCTCAGGTTCAAGCATCCCCATTTGCATTTCCTTCTGTAGTGTGCCCGGTTGCTGCAGGTAGGCATTCTTTGGATACTCAGCAGGACTGGAGACTACTATTAGGTTCCTTGGGTTCTGTTTTGAAAGAAGTTCATCTTCAAATTCCCTAGTGTACAGTGGACCACATACTGTAAAGGCTGATGTTATAGATAAACATGAATGAGTTCTAGGCATTTTGAAGGGAATTATACTTTATGTGAATTGAAGAGTGGCCACCTTCCTTTTGTCCATTGTAGAAATTAAAAAAAAATTCCAGTTATGTTCTTTTAGTGAATTTGAAATGTTGTTTTTTTTTAAAAAAACAAAAGAGATTTGCAAATTACACTGCTGCTAATACAATGCTACCCTCTTAATCTCTAGATATAAATGAATTTTTTATGTCTAACTCATAATCGATAAAAGTGGCTTACAAACAATTTCAGTTCCTATATTATTTAAACTACATACTTGCTAACTCTAGGTTTACCTATAATCATACTCTGAAGCTTGGTTTGTGTGGTGATAGGTGTTACGAGGATTTACTAGAGTTAAGAAAAGGCTTCTGTTGTGGTTTGAGTGAGAAATGCCCCCACCCCCACCCCATGTTCAGGTATTTGATCACTTGGTCCCCAGTTGGTGGTGCTGTTTGGAGAGATTATGCTGGAACAGCAATCTTGCTCCAGCAAGTCTGTAACTGGTGCTAGTCTTTGAGAGCTCAGGGCCATGCCCCCTTCCCATTACTTCTCTGCTTAGTGCTTGAGGTTCAGGATGTGAGATATCAGTGTCCTGCTCCAGCTGTGGAACGTGCTTGCCACCATGCCTTCCCGCCGTAATGGATTCTTATTCTTCTGGAACTGTAAGCCAAGATAAACTCTTTCCTCTGTACATTACCTTGGTCTTCATATTTATCACAGTATCAGAAGAGTAACTAATGCAGTAGTTGAGATTAGAAAACTCCCATAAATCTAGCAGTTTTTTTACCATAGGAATCATTGATTAAATTGCATTGGAAAATATAGATAGTGTATATTTTTGATTAGCCTAAAAATTGCTTAATCTGCTAAATCCCCATAATACATAGCACAAAATGGACACTGTAGATAAACTTTGTGTCACCTAGTGCATATCTTAGGCAGAGTCAATGCTTTTGCATACCACACAATATATTATCTTTAATAATTACTAGTAAAAATTGCCCTTAACTATTTAAAAGATTTGTTGATTTAAATCAAAGTATGACTCTTGTTCCTCAATTTATAGACACTGCTTTCTTCTCCTGCGGATCCTTATTGGTTTGGATATTGCTTATTTTTGCATTCTTTCTTTTTCCACTCTCCTTAAACCCCTCAATTTGTCGTAGTTGGTACTGGCTGCTGTGTTTGTCAAAGACAGATGATGGACGGTTGCTCCGTTTATAAATGCAGTATGTCTAGTGCCTTTTCATGCTTGAATTTCATCACTCGTGTTGACTGATGGCATGTTATTTACTGGGCACTGAAAGATGGCTAGTTTATAACATTCAAGGTAGAACATTTTAAATAGTGTGCAGGGTAGAACTTTCCTTCTACCAGGGAAGCTTAATGGCCTGCCAGAGGAGGAAGGGCAACTAGATACTCTAGACGGTTGATCCTCAGCCAGGCACAGTAGCCCAGGCCTTTAATCCTATCACAGGCAAGCAAGCAGGCAGGTCTCTGTCAGTTCAAGGCCAGCCTGGTCTACGTAGTGAGTTCAAGGCCAGACAGGGTTACACAGTGAGACTCTGTCTCTTAAAACCATGCCAAGATCAACTCAGGGAAAGATTTTATATCTTTTAAATGATGAAATTAGTAAATTTGCCTATATTTTAAATTATGCTCCATTTTTTGGAAGGAGAATATGAGGTGTTTGGTCTCAAATGGTCACCTGGCTGAAATATGAAATACACCCATGCAAAACTTGTATTTGGCAACCATAAGACTCCTTTGCCTTTCCTTGTTGTAAATCTCACTTGATAGCCCCAGCATGGATCCCATGCTTCTAAAGCAGAGGTTCTCAATCTGTGGGTCGTGACCCCATGAGGGGTCGAATGACCCTTTCACAGGGGGCTACTGAAGACCATCAGAAAACACAGATTTACATTATGATTCATAACAGTAGCAAAATTATAGTTATGAAGTAGCAACAAAAATAACTTTGCGGATGGTGGTCACCACAACAGGTTATATGGTCTCAGCATTAGGAAGGTTGAAAACCACTGTTCTAAAGGGTGATGGTTTTTTTTTTTTTTTTTTTTTTGTTACAATGGAAGAGAACACAATTTCAATTTCATTTCTGTTCCCTAGAGAAGCTAATACACGGTGGCTCGCATAATCAGAGCCCCACAAATAAGTCAATTATAGCCATTAACTGAAATTCCAATTTTCAATCTCACTTTCCAACTTTTGAAGAAGTAAAATTTCCAAAAAACTTCACTAAAATAGAGTTCTTGAACTTTTGAATTTAACTTTATAAGATTTTGATGTTTAGAAGATTGAAAATAAAAGTTGAGAAAAATAGTAAACATGTCCCCAGAGGTGGAATCCCAGACAATTTTGGGGGTGTGTGTACAGGTGAATGTCATCTCTATGAGTCTCACTCTTCACACTCAATAGCGCTTCTGAATTGCATTGTAGTGGACATTTGGGTCATGGTGTAGTTTTATGATTTTTGTAGTACCAAATTAATGGAGTATTAAAAATATCCAATACTTTTGCATAATGTATTTCAAGAATTATTTATATATTTATGTTTAGGTCTCAGACTCCTTCTGTGGTGATGGTTCGAATAGGAATGGCCCCCATAGGCTCATATATTTGAATGCTGGGTCTTTAGGGAATGGTACTATTAGAGTGAATAGGAGATATGGCCTTCTTGGAGTAGGAGTGGCCTTGTTGGAGGAAGTGTGTCACTGGGGGGTGGGCTTTCAAAAGCTCAAGCCAGGCCCAGTCCCTCTCTCTCTCTCTCTCTCTCTCTCTCTCTCTCTCTCTCTCTCTCTCTCTCTCTCTCTTTGTTGCCTGCAGATCCCTATGTAGAACTTCCAACTTCTCCAGCCCCATGCTCCCTTCCATGATGACAATGGACTTAAACCTCTGAACCTGTAAGCAAGCTCCAGCTAAATGCTTTCCTTTGTAAGAGCTGTCTTGGTCATGGTGTCTCTTCCCAGCAATACAAGAATACTGGATAAGACACCCTCCCTCCCTGCTTCCTTTTCTCCCTCTCTGTGTTTCAGTTTCTGACCTTTTTGAAAACAAACAAGCAAACAACAACAACTAGCAAAAGATTTTGCCATGTTTTCTAGGCTGGCCTGGAACTCATGATCCTTCTGCGCTGACCTCCTGAGCCTGGGATTACAGGCATGTGGTGCTACATATGGCAGAAGACTATTCTGATCATGCTGGAGGAGATGCCTGCTGATAATTCTAGTTACAGCCTAGTGTGCCACATAGTGTCAAGTCCACAGACTAGGAGCTGGGAAAGCAATGAGTTCATGTAGTATGAATGAATCATCAGCTTCTTGAAATGAAGTTGAAGAAACTCCCCTCTCCGATCCCGTGGGATTTTAAGGAAATCCTATCATAACTTAATGATTTAGGCAATATGAAAGCAGCATTCTGCAAGTTAATGGTCAGCTGTGTAGTTTATGGGTTCAAAGAAGACTAGAGAAGAGGGCACTTTAATATGCTGCAGGAGAATACAGAGCAAGTTCTGACAGTGTAGTTAACCGATTTAAAATACCTGGTAAGGTTGCCGGATTCATTAATGGTACTTTTAAGAGAAAAATTGGCAATAAAACAATAGCATTTGTTTAAACAGGAAAAAAAAAATCCCCTGCATTCCTTCTTTTGAAAGGAAATTGCAGCGGTCTGGGTGTTTTTTGTTGAAACAAGGCAACATTTCAAAAACTGTCAAGTTTAGTGTTTCAAAGATTCACTGAAGAATTGAGAAGTGTGTGTGTGTGTGTGTGTGTGTGTGTGTGTGTGTGTGTATGTGTGTGTGTGTGTGTGTGTGAATAAAGGTCCTGATTGCCTAATATCTGCTTCTAGTTTTGCCTAAGAGGTTTCTGGAGCTTCTGGCAGAGTGTGATTTTTAAAGTTTGCATATTAAAGTCAGTCATTTTCCTTTCAGAATACCATGTATAAGAAGTGACCTTACATATTTCCGTTGTTTGAGCTAGAATCGTGGCCAACTCACAGGACACAGGAATACCCATTTTTAATGAGTTTTCTGAACAAAATTTTAACAACAGTTCAAAGTCGCTTCCATTGAGGTAAAAGATACCCACTGAAGTTACGCTCAAAATAGAAGAAAACGAAGTTATCAACTGGAGGCGGTTCTAGCAATACTTACTCTATTTCCAGCTTAGGGTAAAAGAACTTGAGAAATCATGGGTTCTGTGCTCTTATTCACCTAAAGTGAGGCTTAATAGGCAAAATGAGACTAGTTAGTATAGGGAATTATTGGATTCTCAGGAGAGTTTGTGCTTTGATCCCAGCCTCCTGTAAAGCTCAGGAGACTGCTTTCACCCCTCCACTCATTTCCTATTGCATCGCAATAGTTAGATAAAAAGAAGAAAAACAACAGTAAGCCAACAGTGGGGACAAGTTCTTTCTCTCCAATGTCCCCGTTGTCAGATATGTTTAGAAATTTAGACCTTTTGGTCACGTAATTGAATTGAATGAAATTTTTAAAAAGACCATTAAAAGAGTCAGTTGGGGCATGGGTACTACATAGGAATGAGATTGCAGATAATATGGTGATTCTATATTAAATTTGGGATAAAATCATGTATTTTCTGTGATGGCTGTACCATTTTGCATAAACCATATACAAACAGCATATAACTTTCCAATTTCTCAAGTTTCTCTGGCATTTGTTATTTCAAGATTCAAGTATTTTTGTTTGACTTTTGAGACAGAATCTGAGTCTGGAAATCACAGAACTCTCTCTTCATTTCTTAGTCTCCTTACAGGCAAGCATCCATATATCACCAAGCTTAGCTCTTTGCTGTTACAGCTGTGCTGTAGGCATGACGAGGTATTTCACAGTGCTTTTCATATTTCTATTTCCCTACTAACTAATGACTTGGAATACTTTTTCTTGTGCTTGTTGGGCATTTGTGTATCTTTTCTTTTTTTTTTGGGGGGGGGAAGTCCACCACACTCCTTTTTCTTAAGTTGGATTGTCTCTTTGTTGTTGATTTGTGACCTTCCTGTAGTGAATATTAGGCCTCATCAAATACATGATTTGCAGGTGCTTTCTCTCATTCCATACATCGTCTTTTTCTTTCCCTTCCCTGCCGTGTTCCTTGTGTCTTTGATGCCATTCTTTATCTCTGTGGTCAAATCTAAGGCCATCCGTATTTATTCCCACATTGAATACAATGTGGGATTTTTAATTTTTATGTTTAGGTCTTTGATACACAGTGATTTATTTATTTATTTTTTTTAACATGTGTCATGAAGTCAAGGTTTAATGTCATTATTTTATAGATACATGTCCTGTTGTCTTTGTACCATTTTTTGAAGAGTTATTCCTTTTCATTGAAGGGTTTCAGTGTTCTTGTCTGAACCATTTCACTGCATATGCAAGGGTTTATCTATAGGATCTTTATTTTATTCTGTTGTTCTATAGTCCTATCTTTATGCCTGGTCTATACTGGGTTGAATACTCCAAATCTGTGCACTTTACAATCAGCATATAAGAGTCTAATCATGTTGCTTTGCTTTTGTAAGACTATTTTGATTATTCAGGGTCCCTCCAAATTTCACAATAAGCTTTTCTGTTTCTGCCAAAAAGACCATTAAGGGTTTAACAGATTGTATTGAACATATAGATCGCTTTGAAATCATTGCTATTTTGATGTTACATCTTCTAATCCATGAACACATTATACCTCTGTTTTGTTCTGCCTTTAATTTCTTTTGCTAATTTCCTGTATTTTTAACCAGAATATATCCCTGCTTGCTTAAATTCATCCCTTATTATTTTATGTTTTTTTTCATGCTCTTGCAAATGGTATTGCTTACTTGATTTGGTTGTGTTCATTAATTGCTTGTTTGTGGAAATACAACAAGTTCCTCTTTTGATCTAGAATTCTACAACCTTGCTAAATTTGCTGTTAGAGCTCACAGCCTTTTGTGGGGATTCTTTAATGTTTTCAATATATGCATATTCCTGTCATATGCAAACAGTGATGGTTTACATTCTTCCTTTCTGATTTGCATGCCTGCTAGTTCCTTTTCTCATCTGCTTTCCTTGGTCAGAGCTTACTAGGGAGTACTGAACATGAGTGCTGAATGCAGCATCCTTATCCTGCTGCTGATCCAGGGAGCAAAGCCTTTAGTCTTTTGCCATTGACAGTGGCATTGGTTGTGGGGTTTTCATACACGTTCTTCGTCATGTCAAGAAACTTCTCTGCCGTTTTCCAGTTCATTCTGTCTTTTCAATCATGAGAAAGGTTTGCTTTGCTTCAAATGCTGTTTCTGCACTAGTTGAGACAAACCTGTGTTCCCCTTTGTTACAATAATGGGATGTAGTATATCAATCAATTGTTACACATCAAGCCACTTTTGTATTCCTGGGATAATTCTCACTTGGGCATGATGAATAATTTTACTATATGCTCTTGATTTCATGTGGATACTTGGCTTCTTCTCTAGTTTTCTTTCTTGTGTGTGATGCATTGGTTCAGCTTTGATGTCAGCCTAATTCTGACTATGTGCAATGATTTCCAAGGTAGCCTTTCCTTTTTGTGTGGAAGAGTGTGTTTATGTGGAAGAGTCTGATAAAGTGTTCATTCTTCTTTTAATGTTTCAGAGTTTTACCTGTGAAGCCATCCTTGGAATTTTATTTTTAAATATTACTAAGTACTGGAAGGAATCTTAAAGTAATGAAATTCAGGTGCAGTGCCCATGAATACAGTAATATTATGTGTAAGAGTAAAACAAATCCTACCCAGTGTTTAGTGACACTTTCAAAAGTTGCTTATTCAGAAATATGAGGAAGGTGAATAAGGGCATGTTCTTTTATTATTTCAAGATACAGGAAAAACTTATATCAAGCATACTGTATATATGTGAAATGTGTAGAAAAATTGAAGAAATCATCCAAATAAATAGAAGCATAATCCAGATATTGGTTGGTGTCCTATGTTTTTTCTAATACCTTACTTATTCATTTCCTTCATTCATACAATTTCAGTTAATCTTAATTGGAATTGTTTTTAATTAGGAAGAAAAGATTGTTTTTGAATAATATTACGGTTTTATTTTTTTATGTTTGACATAAATTTTTCCAAGTCATTGTTAAGAAATAATAAACATTTCAAAAATTAAGTTTAGTTAAGGTTTTCCCTAGTGTACACACACACACACATACATACATACACACATATGTGCACACAAGAGAGGGTAATGGCAGTTCAGATGTCTGTCAAATAAGAATTAAAAATAGAAATCTATACTTCATGTCTCACAATATAAATCTCCTATATACAAATATTACCACCATCATCATGAATATATTAGTTCCAGAAGGTGTAGATCAGAAAGTGGGTTCAGAAAGATGGATTAAAAGTACTGTCTAATACATTGTTGAGTGATGGCGATGAAGAGTTTCCAGAATCCTGACTTGAATATTCATTTATTTTTAGAGGAAATAATGTTAATGTTTAAATGGCTCCTGTCAACATTGAAGAGACAGATCATCACCGACCAACCTTCACAGGCAGAGAGCTGGTAAATTTATTAACTCCTGAAACAAGTACATCACATAGAAGAGTGTGTACTTTTATTTTGTACTTTTATTTTTGGCTGCTTGAAAATTTAAGGCCTTAAGCATCCTGAGTTTGCATGGTACTTGGGTTATTGGCAGACCTTTCAGACGATGTTTACATATATAACTTCTAGGTGAATTGTGCTAGCTTTTTCCAAATAAGGCATTTGTATTAAAAGGCTTTGTTCACTATGATCTTCTATATGACTGTCTATTGTTAAAACAATTCTAAATGTCTTCTGAGCATTCTTTTCTAGCAGTAACATATATTACGCCTTGGACCTTAAGCAGTTTATAGGCAGAATTTGTATAATTGTTTTGAATTTCTGGCACATGTACAAGTGCTTAATAAGTATTTATTGAATAAATAATCCTACAGTTAAAAAAAAACAGATTCAACTGGGAATTGAATTGTGAACCTAATTAATCTTATCAATAAAAACCAGGAGTCCGATATCAGGCTTATAACCTGAAAGATCAGAGAAGCAGAGGAGCAGCCACTAGTGACTTCTTGCCTCTCCAGATCCTCTGACTGAAAGGGGTGAGATCCTGTCTCCATCCACCTTATCACTTCCTCTTTCTGCCTCCCTAGTGTAGGGATTAAAGGTGTGAGCCTCCCAAGTGCTGGGATTAAAGTTGTGAGCCACCACCACCACTATGGTTAACTAGTGACAAACTTTGCCCTCTGATGTCCAGGCAAGTTTTATTTGTCAGAACACAAAGAAAATACTACACAACAGGAAATGTTGTCCCTTTCTATGTCCAAATATTTAAAATCATTCTAGAAATGGTAACACCAAGAGCTACGCCTGTCACTTACATACGCCTCAGTTTTATTTAACTAAAGCATATATCTACTTATTGCCTTCCAGCTTCTAAATAATATGGCATGAGTTCAAGATCACACTGTGAGTGTCTTTCCCACAACTCTGTCCTCAGTCTCTGAGAAAATGATTTATATAAGTATCATGAGTGAAGCACTAACATTTGGGGAGTGTGTGTGCATGTATCTGTTTGTTTATGATTTTTCTTCTCTGGATAATTATACATGTCACAGGAGTCAGTCAGTACCTGAAAATGCAGACCTGTTCTACTTATAAGAAATGGTCTCTACTCTGAAGGATGTCAGAATCTAATGCATAAAAAGGAAATGTACACAAAATAATGGAAACAACATGAGGAATTTTGGTGAAATTAGACAGCGTTTTATAATTTTCTTGCTGAGTAATGATTTATTTGACATGAATAAGATATATAGCTCATTATTTTTACTTAATTTGAAATGTTTGGGAAAACTCTAGTCATTACACATAGATGATATGGAGGTTTGAATGGATATGGCCCCCATAGGCTCACATATTTGAGTGCTTAGTTTTTACAAAGTAGTATTTGAGAAGGATTGTAGCTGGAAGTTTTCCTGTGTTCCACCAGGTTTTCAGCCACTCAGACCCAAGTTTCAACACACAGAGGCTTATATTAATTAAAATGGCACAGCTATTAGCTCAGGCCTACCACTGACTAGCTCTTACATTTAAACTCAGCCCATTTCGTTAATCTGTATGTCCACATTTTCCATGGCTTTACCTGTGTGCCATTACATGCTGTTCCCTGGACGGCAGGCTGGTATCTCCTGACTCAGCCTTCCTCTTCCCCAAATTCTCCTTGTCTACTTATCCCACTTGTACTTTCTGCCTGGCTACTGGCCAATCAGCATTTTATTTATCAACCAATCAGAGCAACATATTCACAGCACACAGGACATCCCACAGCAAAGGATTAGGAGATGTGGCATTGTTGGAAGAAATGTATCATTGGGGATGGGCTTTGAGGTTTCAAAAGCACAAGTCAAGCACAGTGTCTCTTTTCTCCTGTTGCCTGTGGACCTGGATGTAGAACTCTCAGCTACTTCCTCAGCACCAATCTGCCTGCATGCCACCATGTTCTCCACCATGATGATAATGGACTAAATATCTAAACTATAAACAATACCCAATTAAATGTTTTCTTTTATAAGAGTTGTTGTAGTTATGGTATTTTTTTCATAGCAATGAAACTGTGATTAAGACAGATGGTAATTATAAAATATGCCCAGTAAAAATGAAGCATCTCTAGTAAATTCTTTATGTGTAGACTCTTTTCCTTAAATTTCTACCTGAAGCTTGTCCTTATGTTTTGTAATCCAAAGCTCAGCTTGTGTTAGTGAGTTTATTGAAAAGATCTTCATCCCAAAGTGAGATAGATTTTCAGAGAATTCAGAAGCAATGAGAAGAATTGGGAAAGAATGAAAGGGGAAAAATCTGGGCTGATCATCTTTTTATGCATATAAATGCATGCATTCTTTGAAAAGAATACACTGCTTTTCTATAGAGAAATTGGAAGAACCTCTATGAATAGTATTGCCATTGTTTTGTCAAATGCAAAACTTGAAGAGACAGTAGTTTGTGAACTAAATGACTCAGGCCTCATATAATTTTGGACCTACTAGATTCTGATTTTTCCACTATTAAGGGTAATAATTACCGTGAACTCCTTAGCCAAAGCTGAGTCAAACATGAAGATGTAGCGTTCACGTTCTTTTGACCTTTCTCCCGTCACTCTTGCTGAATTCTCCAATGATAAAAATCAATTAACTTTACTTTATGACAGTGGCAAAGGACAGATATTAAATGTGAAGAAAGTAGGTATTAAATGGATTCAACATAATCAAAGTGTAGAGATAACACTGTAAAAATTTGGGTTTAAAATACATAGTTTAAAACAAATTAATTTTGTTAAGGAGAGTAAATATAAAGATTGTCAGGTTCTAAACAAAGTATTTCAAGAACAGTTACCAGTCCTCTGGGTAAGGAGAAGCCTGGCTGAAAGATGGCTTTTATTCTCACTTAACACTAAGAATCACCAACGTGTACCAAATGCTGCAGTCCAAGTCCAAGGGAATAGTGCAAACAATATCAGCACTGGTACAGAACACATTACAATATTGTCTTACTTCTGGAGTTTGCCTTTCAGTTCTACCAGCATTTGGGTACTTTGCACAAATTATCATGACATGATAGAGGAGAATAAAAGACCTGTAAAACAAAATTCTCTTCTCCAAAGAGCTTTTGATCTGTGACAGTACAAAGTTTTAACAAAGAAGGGTAACAAGCAAACTGAGACAAAAGCATCTTGCCAGGATTTAAAAGGAACAGAGCATAAAAGAAAACACTGTGACTTCATGGAAGAGGCCGAAGCATTCATTTTTGTGCAAAGGCAGAGCAGACTTGACTGGAAAACACTGAAGATGTAGGGTATACAGTTGACTATCTTCTGACCATGCTGTGAATAATAACTGAAGGGAAAAACATGAGAATGTTCAGTACTTCCTACTTGGGTAGGAAGCCAATGGCTGTTGGAATATGAAAGAAGGGTGAAAGTTAAATTGGGCATGATAGATTGTGCTAAGCAGTATGATCAAACATATATCTGACACTAGCAGAGCAGAATGGGCATTCTCATAATTAAATGTAAACATAATGTCCAGGATAGGAGGGATGTCTCCCACACTAAAAAGGCTGCAAAGTCCTTCAGTTATTATCACTGACAGAGCTCTTTGGTGAGCAGGTAATTATAACCACAGACATTATTTGCCAAGCTCATATCACATGCCAGGCATGACCTTGTCTACCCAATGTGCAATACCCAATTTTGTTTGTACTAACATCTTGTGATATATTTTCACAGACCAAGAAAAACTAGTCTCTTAAGGACTGTGAACTAAGGAGTAATAATTTATACAAGTCTAGTAAGACTACTTAGTTTATTACCTGGGTACCTTGGAGAAAGAACAGGCTCATAAATGTTTTGTAGTTACACTTGACATCATAGAATTGCTCCCAGATGAGCGTCCTAAGTAGCTCCTACAATATATAATGTTTGCTAACAAGATATTCATGACATCAAAATCAAAAACAACAAAAGAAATAAATGCCGTTAAGTAATCATAGCTAATAACGAACTATGAGTGTTTTCTATGGAAAGTGGCATATTAAGAATTACAGTCACACTTTGTATGGTCATCTGCCATTTTTCAAGATGCCACATTTCAAACTGGGCTATTAATCCCAGTTCTTGTGCATTTTAGTCCCATTTTACAATGTGAAATTTCTATGAGACAAGCATTCATCAAATATTACCCACAATATTATTTGTTCTGCATCACTATTTTTTTTAGTACATAGGAGTTTTGTTACAGGATCAGTATAAAAACACAGTTCATTTCTCTTTTGTGTAAGGCTTCAAGTGGGTGACAACATGCTCACAAAAAATTCTATGATGACTTTTCTCCCCCATTTTTTAAATTTGTCTCCAAACCTTTTAATGAATAAGCCTATGTTTCCTAATTTGTGGCTTAAAACACGAGTCCTTACTGAAATGTTATATGTTATTGTCAGATCTTCAGCCCCATATGAAAAAAAATGACCTTGGTTTGGTCTGAACTCAGAAATTATTTTGTTTCAGCAACTATTTCAATCCAAGTTGTGAAAAGAGTTTGGAAAAAATGTAAAATACAAATTACAATGGATTTTTTTTGTTATAAAGAATGTGTTAGAATACTCAATAGAAACAGAACCAATAAGCTGTGTGTATGTGTGTGTGTGTGTGTGTGTGTGTGTGTGTGTGTGTGTGTATTGTATAAAATACAATTAGCTTAGTATACATATATGCAAGTAATTCTTATCAGGAGATATTAGGAAATATTTTCCTTTTGTTCTTGAAAGTATTTTATCATATTTTATGTCCTGAAATTCTGCTCTTGAATGTTGTATGAGTCAGATGGCAATAGTATTTATATTGTCCTAATATAGAAAGTTCTAGATACTGATAATGATTCAACTAATCACCTAATAGGACTTTATATTGGGACAAGGAAGTAGGAGGCAAGGAGGAGGGGTGGTGGTAGAAATGTTGACGATCGATTTCCATTCGGGAAACGAGTAGGTAATAACTAAAACTAAGGAAAATAATGTCAATAAGTAATCGTAAGACTGTCAAAAATCAGAATGAATATAGAAGGGTATGCCTGGGTTTATGCAAGGATTTGATCAGCCCTGGATTTAGATACCTGTGGAGAACTCACATCCCTTGGAGCAAAAGGTGATGGTGGTTTCTTCACAGTGTCTTCTCTGTGGGGAGGAAGAACAGTGCAGGGTTGCCTGAGCCTGGTTCTTTTACGATCCTCATTGTCATTAGTCTTAGAACTATTTTCTTTTTGGGGACTCCCGAGGGCATTCTCTGTCTATTCCCTGCCTGGAGAACACAAAGATCCCATATCTAAAGTTTTCTTTAATGATGTTTTGGCTATTTTACTATTACAAAAGCAAAACCTATTGGTAAAAATAAAATTTAGAATATAATGAACATATGTAGAGTTTTAGATTTAAACAGATGTAGAGTTTTAGATCTCCATTATAATAAATAACTATTTATTATTATTATTTTATTTCCTTTTTTATCTAATTTTTTTCATTTTACATACCAACCAAAGTTACTCCCCTTTTCTCTCCCCACCGCCATCCATCATTATTTTTTAAATTGTCTTCTTTTTTATCATTTACCAGTAGAGCTCACAGAAGAGTAGTCATTACATGCTTAAGTAAAACATTAATATAAAATCACGACTTCATACAAAACACACACTGTAGTCATTATTCACTCCTTTGAGTTTGATCTCACCACATTGGACTTCAGGGTATTCCTAAGCTAGTGTGTCTATCAGATTCACAAGTTGTTGAGCTTGATTTTCTGACCTGAGGCAAACCAACCGTTTCACTGGGGAGTCTGCTTTGCATAATACATGAGAAAATATCATCTGTGATGTAGACAAATGTTGCTCTTGGGAGCGAATGTAGCCTGGCAAACAAAGACAACTTCTCTCTCTCAGTGGAGACCATCAACAAGGAAAGGTGTTTGCTGGGACTTGAGAAGCATATTCATTTCTCTGTGCATGTCTTAGACCATCGGATTTGATGCTTTCATAAGGAACAAAATAAGTGAGTGCCAGTTAAGATCATTTTCTTTCTGTTTCTCCAGGGTATCTCTTATACTTGAGAACCACAGACTTCCTTTTTCACAACTTTGGGCTTGCTATCCTGGTAAGAACTGGAAATTCCAGGCTACAAATATTTGCAACTGGAGGAAAGGAAAAGACAAAAAAATTCACCTTCATTGCTGTCACGAGAGAACAAGTTCAGTGTGGAAACTGAGTTCACTGTGGCCTAGATTTATCTTTATCTAAATCAAATGGGTTTTTTGAAGATTTCTGAGTTGACATTCTCACCAATTCCAAAGACAATGAAAGAGTGGCTTGTATTATTTTGATAATGTTATATTAAATTAACTCTCTTAGTTGCTTTCAAGTCTAATGGACCCTACTATCCATACAGCATGTGTGGTTAAAATGACATAGTTATGTCATAAATATTTTTAAATTTAAAGATTATAAAAGTTAATTATACATGTGTAAAATTTCCAGTTAATTTTTCAATGTATCTTATAATCTAGAGATTATAGTTTTAAAATCATAATGTGAAGAATTCTTGTAGAGTAGAATTATCCCATTATATTGGCCTTCTAACCATTATAACATTTTTTGATGAATCTAACTCATTATATCAAAGTGAAAAAAGAAAGAAAACAAACAAAAACCTGCCTTAGAAGATCCCGTGTTTCACCTTTTGGAAGCTTTTTGATTTCAGTGTTGAGAAAGCTTGCCTCTTCACTTATTTTATCAATGTACTTGACACTCACATCTTGAAATTAAGATCATGGTTTCATTTGCCTAAAATTAAAAATTAAAATTTTCCTGTATGTCTGACTCTGCTTGGGACTTAAAAATGTGTGAGTTACCGACCAGATGTTGTAGGACTTGAAAATGTGTGAGTTGTACACCAGATGCTGTAGGTAGACCCAGCAACAGTGTGCTGGGGTCTTCCTGCACAAGCTGTGAATGACCCAACCTGGACCATTCTGCTGTCTGTAGGCACTCCTCTCTTGGCAGATGTTTCTAATTGATTCTGGAGGTTTTCCTGCTGAGTTTTGGTGTAGCTTTACTATCTTGCTCAACACAGGCCTGCAGGCAACAAGGGTACTTGGCAGGCATCTTTAAGTGAGCTGAAGCTGCACCTCTTACTGGTTGGAGACACTGAAAAACATTAGTTCTAGCAGCAACACTTACCATTCACATATGCATTTTTAATATTTTTGTTTTAGTGTGAACAAAGGTAGAAAAGACAATCTAGATGGTACCGATATATCATATGATAAGTAATAAGTAATAATGAATTTTTATTTGCTTAGAATTTATCTTGATATGGTTACAATTCATAGAAACCTCTAGAATAGTGGTTCTCAACCTGTGGGTTGAGACCCCTTCGGGGGGTTGCAAGACACTTTCATAGGGGTCTACTAAGAACATTGGAAAACAGAGATATTTGTTTTACAATTCATAACAGTAGCAAAATTACAGTTATGAGCTGGCAACAAAAATAATTTTATGGTCAGAGATCACCACAACATGAGAAATGGTATTAAATGGTCGCAGCATTAGGGAGGTTGAGAATCACTGCTCTAGAATATTAGCTCTTCCACAGAGAGCTATTCTTTTGCAGTCAGAAAAATAGCTACATGGACATTGGAACACAGTTAAGCATGAAACAATCTCCCAAATTATCATGCCAGCCTTCTTATTTTATATGATGGAGGGTTATCAGAGAAGTGAGCCCGGAAAAGCTTCCTGTAGGTGATGGCACTATTCTTGCCAGAAACCTTGAAACTGCCTTTGGAGAAATATTTAGAATAGACACTCAGGATGCCACGGGTTGATGTCTGAAGACTTTTGTCAAAATCAAGTGTAGATTTTTATCTCAGAAACAGATTTGCCCTTTTCAATGTAGAAAAGTGCTGTTTTATAGAAATACTGTAGAAATAATTTTTAAGATTATAGGCACTTTAGAAAATGAGAGGTAACTATAGCCAAATAATCATGCTAAAGATGTTGATCAAATTGACAAACTAATTTCTTGTGTTGCTGTGAGATGCAAGGCTGTGTGCTAGACTCCTGGAGAATACAAAAACACACTTATAAGAGGTAGAGATAAATACAGGTAGCTAATGATGTTACAAATTAGCTTATGCCGCATGTAAATGAGGGGGCACAGAACTACAAAAGTGAAAGTAATTCTCATTAAGACATTTTTCACGATTCAACAAAAGCTCAAGGAGATGAGAGGAATCCAATACATTAACTATGTCTGTGAATTCAATGCATGAACTATACTTGTGAAATGTTCAAACTAAGTTCATAAGCACACCAAGGACTCTAGTGTTAAAACTCAGAATCTTCAGAAAACCTTGGCAATGGTAAGGAAATGACTAAGAATAGTGTGCACCACAAGGATGGTGATAATGGTGATGTTCATTGTTATTTTGGGGGGAGATGTTGGAGGCAGGGTCTTATTCTGTAGTTCTAGGCTAGCCTTGAACTAGGTTTGTAGTTCTAGCTGGCCTTGAACTTTTGACTCTCCTTTGTCAGACTTCCTAGTGCTACGATTACAGACTAGGTGTGAGGTATTGCGCTTGGCCAGTGAATTTCACGTTTTGTTGGAAAGAGCAGAATATAGAAGTATGTAACCCTAGAGCCACATTCTCTTCACTATGGCTGACTCACTCTCCAGATGTAAGTGTCTGAATATTTGTACTGGCTTATTTTCCTTACCCCATTCAAAGAACAATGTTTTTAAATAGTATGAATGAATGAATGAACTCTAGAAGAGGATTAATGCATGATCAGACCACATAGCAACCTGGAAAGCTAAAGTTCAAAATCTACTAACAGCTGGTATATGCAGGAAAGGGTAAAACTCCAACTTCTAACTTGCAGTTCTCTTGTCAAATAGGACACCTTCTTTTTTTCTCTAGGACAAATTTTACCTTCCCTACCTTATTCTGTGCTCTGGAATGAATCAGGAGGTTCCTTACCAATATCTCTCATCCTTAGGCTTTGTGTAGCGTCCAACCAGTAGAGGGAACCACTGGGAATCTTAGAAAGAAAGTAAACTGGATGCACATTTCCATGCAACTTACATTCTCCTCACTCTTTTCTCTCCTCACAGGTGACTGCACCCTCCTATTACCCTGATAGACGCAGAAATGTTAATTGCACCTGCTGTTCTTATCTCCCAAATGCTGCTCTGATCCCCCCAGTGTCTTAAAATCCCACCTTCACTTTGTAAGTGGTCCCTATACTTTATCATTTGCCCACTGTGTATCTGATAACATCTCCAATCAGAAAGCTCCTGCTATTCTGCCAAGGAGTGGATGTAATTTGTCATGCATCCTTGAATGCTGAGCCTCTGCTGCAAGGTAATCGGCCCCTCTGTGGGTAAGGGGAAGAAAAACAAACACTTGTAGTGCAAGGGTGTGATTTAGTCAGGGTTTTATAAACTAAGTTAGGATTTCCCATAGAAATCATAGTCACAAAAGGTTGGATGTACTGTTTACTAATGATTTTTAAAATGCCTCAATTATAGTCTATATTTCATGGCTCAGTTGAGTTCAGAAAAGGCTAGTATTTTGAGAAAACAGCTTGAATTAAAGAAGCTAGTGGATCACTCTGAAGAAAGGGAAATTATTATCTCCCCCAAATGTAAATATTTTTAGTGTATACATAATAATATATTTTTTATTTAATATATATAAATGATGCAATTATAAAATATACATTTGGAGCATAGAGTAATCTTACAGAAGTTTATCATGGATGAGTATTTATTTATTCACTGATCTACAAAAATAGAAGAGAAAGGATGTAGCTAAACATCTTAGACATATTTACAGAAGTTTGAAGTCTTCTGGCAACTTGGAAAATAATAGTATATAATGAGTTAAATTTGATGCTCTAATTTCATTTTTACTACTGTGGTAAAGACCATGTGTGGTGGTCGGAATAAGAATGACCCCAAATATGCTCATTCATTTGAATGTTTGGTCTCTAGTTGGTGGAACTACTTTGGGAAGGGTTAGGAGGTATGGCCTTGTGGGAGGAGGTGTGTCACTGGTGTTGGGCTTTGAGGCATCAGTCTCTTTCTCTGCTTCACATTTCTGGATTAAATGTAAACGCTCACCTACTTCTTCAGCACCATGCCTGCTTGCCTGCCACCATGCTTCTCACCATGATGAAAATAGACTAACCCTCTAAAACTGTAAGCAAACCCCAATTAAGTGGGTTTTTTTTTTGTTTTTATTTATTTGTTTGTTTTATACGTTGCCTTGGTCACAGTGTCTCTTCACAGCAATAGAACAGTGACTGAGACACCACGTCACAAAGCAACTCAAGGAGGAAAGAACTTATTTGGCTTTCATCCCCCAGGGCACAGTCTACTTCTTGAAGACAAGGCAGGAACTCAAGCAGACCAAGAACTTGGTGTCAAGAAGTGAACCCAAAGTCATGGAGGAACATCACTTACTGTCTTACTCTTTATGGCTTGCCCAAGCCTCTTTCTTATACAACTCAGGACCATCTGCATGGGGTACCACTGCCCATCACTAATTAATCACTAATTAAGAAAATGCTCCACATACTTGTCTACAGGCCAATTAGGGAGGCATTTTCTCAGCTGAGGTTCAGTCTTCCCAGATGACTGTAGCTTGGGTCAGGTTGACAACCGACAACAATCCCAATCAGCAGACTTGATATTAGCATAAAATATAATATTTGAGACATGAAAGACTTTTTGAGATGTCTAAGTTGAGTTTTTCACTTAATGATCATTGATGATAAGAGCAGATGAAGATTGAGGATCTGGATCATATGCATTCCTTCTTCTGAATCAAATGAATGAGACGTGGCTCTTTCCCTAGTTGTTCTTATACTTTTTAGATTACTGATAAAAAGCAAATTCATTCACTTGTCTCTGTATCTATAGCAATATTGCTTCTTAGTCAACAAATGGGAATTTAACTCCCTCTGTCTTCCTTTTTGGATCAATTTCAGGTGAATTTTATTTTGAAGGAATAGAAAGAAAATGTTTTTCTTCTGCTATGTGTCAAGATGTGACTGATGTTCTGTCTAGTTCTAAAATACTAATGCTTTGCCACAGTGCCTACAGTTCCTTATGCATCCCTTGAGGCATGTCCACCTTAATGTAATCATCCTTAGTACATATTGTATGTGGGTTCCTTCTGCTCTAGCACATAGGAAGCATCCTCCTAAGTGTGGAGGCCCCAGTGCTCTTCCCCATCACATTACCAGCTCCAGCATCTCTGACATAGACGACTGGATGTTCTTGCCTATAGAATTGTGCCTTTGGCGCTTAATGTGCTGCAGACTTTAAAGACTTGTGTCGCAGTGAAGTTGGATATTATCTAGTTCCCATTCTAACTTCACTAGCAGGACAGAATCTTGTCTGTCATCATTAGCAGGCTTCTTGGAAACTAATTAGCAGCCAATAGCGTTGGCCTATTTGATCCCATTCAGTTGTTCATTTGTGTGAGAAAGGGATTATATGAACAAGTTTTGAGTGTGCACACGTGCGTATGTCTATGTGTGAGGGGAGGATGCACATGCCTGTGCACATGATGTGGAGGCTAGAGATGGATACTGGGTGTCATCCTTAGTTTCTCTCTCACCTGGTATTTTGAGACAGGGTTTTTTGCTGTACCTGGAATTTACTGGTTCATCTATAGTAGCTGGCCAGCAATCCTCAGGGATCCCCTTATCTCTGCTTCACCAGGGCTGGGATAACACACATGCCATTGTACCTGCTTCTTATGTGGGTATTGCAGATCTGAGTTTGAGTTCTCATGCTTGAGTGGCAAGCATTTTGCCTAAAGAGGATGGAGCCATTACCCCAGGCCCTGGAAACAACTTTGACCAATGAACTCAGCAATTCTAATGAAGTAAGTTCTATTTTAGAATGCAACCTGGTGTGGGAATGAACTGTTTGTGATTATAGTCAAAGACAAGTCAATGTTCATTAAGCATCAGTAAATATTTGTTAAGTGAGTTAAGGAAAAAAAATTGAATCAAACAAAACCCACAACAAAGTCGTCTACCATACGACTTCCTTCATCTTGTAGAATCCATGTTATTTTTCCATTAAACACCACAGAGTTCTTACTAGTTTTTTTTTTAAGCTTGTGTATATGTTCTCCCTGATTTCTCCCCAAGTTCACTTTTGAATCTTTTGCCTTTATATTTTGGAAAGAAAGCAAAGAAACAAATGTGCTCATGTGTACCTATATGCGTACAAATGCATATCTGTGTGGATGTGTATGCTTACTCAGGAAGAAAAAACACACCCAGCCACACCTGCAAGTCTTCTCCATGGTCTCTGAAAGCAGCTAAATTGACATCTGTGCTACTGAAGCTGTATGCACACCTTCTTGGCAGGTGTCCACCTCTGAAGAGTTCCCTCTGTATTACAGTCTTCCAGAGTTCCTTCAGCCTTTCTTGTAGGGGCTGATTCCTCTTCTATAGTAGTTCTTGCTTGGTGAAGGCCTGAGGGTTAGCTGGGTGCTGGAGGAGGACAGAGTTTGTTCTTCAGTTTGGCAAACCTTGTGTAAGAGACTTATTTGCCTCAGTTCCTCAGTCAACATTACAGATATGAGCAAAATAGTAATCCCTTTATCACCTCCCAATCTGTATGATGAATCCCTTCTTATAGTGTTGATGCAATGAAAAGAAGTGTTAAGTGAATTGAACAGGCTGGAGCATCAGCCTCAGTAGTGCCTGGATGTGCCTTAGTGCACAGCTTTAGTTCTCCTTAACACTATTTCAAGGGACTGTTGCGGAATGAACTCCAAATACAACCTTGGTCAACTGAACTCCTTCCCTCCCCAAAGCTCTCCTTTCCTCTCTCTCCTCTTTTCTTCCTTCTCCTACTCCTTACATCCCTAACTCTTCTCTTCCTCTCTCTTCTTTCTACACTCCTCTTTTCTCTCCTCTACTTCTCCCACAAAGTTCCTCAGCATCACTTACAGACGACATTAAAATGCCACTTGATGTCCCCCCCTGCCCCCGTCCCATCACTTTCTCTCCAGCCTTACTGAAAACTGCTTATTTACAAGGTTTCCACACTCAGAACCAGGATCAGGACCTTATGGTACTAAATTCCTAGTCGTTTCTTTAATATACTTGCTTCAAAGCAAGCTTATATTTTCCTCCTGCCTTTTACTAGTGTTTCAGTCACCAATAAAATAGAAGAGGAAAAGCCCAACTAAATTTAGAACCCCTTCCCATGGAATATCTGGTGATGCTCTTTAGAGATACAGAATGCTATGCATTTGAAATAACATGGGGGAACTCTTCTTAAAAACGGGGGCTGGAGGGGTCAAGTCTTTCTTTTCTGTGTCTGGATTGTAGAAGATTGGGAGCACAAATTCTTTTCCCAGCAAAGGCTGTGTTCTTGCTTCTCTCTTTATTTTATTCATTCTCTTTTAGGATTTTTGCAAAGCTGGCTTTCAGTTAACCTTATACCCTTGAAGGCTAAACCTTTGGTGGAAAGCCATTTTAAGGTTTGAACTCTCTGGCTTTTATAGCGTATGTACTCCCAAGGCTGTCAGTGACCCAGCATTGGAGAGAGCAGCTTTCAAAGTTGGTGGACGATCAGCTTCCTGTCTTACAGAGTGCAAAGGAGGTCACAGCAAAGAGCTGGGCACTGCTGTTTTCCACAGAGCTCAATGATATTGCTGGAGGATCCCTCTCGCAGGGCCCCATGACAATGTGCATGTTGTGGCAATAACGTTTGGCCATTTCAGCCAGTTCAGCACCTGCGTCATTAATAGCTGATATCTGGTCAAACCTTCCTGTGTCCAACCTGCCTTGTGTGCACACCCAGTCTCTACAAGATCTTGTTCCATTGATTTCAGCCTAGCAGGTAGGTTATTTAGGGCTCTTTTTTTGTTCCAGGTTTTGCCTTCTTATGTGTTTTGTGTAATTCTCAACAACAACATTGGCTTCTTTATTCCATTATTTTCTCTTGTGATTGATGAACCAGTTCTGGAAGAAAACCTACTGACTGATTTTTCTCTGCTGTTGCACTGCTTCTAAAAGACTAAGGAATTCTAGACCACTGGGACTTGTGGCTCTGCCTCCTTCCCACTACAATGCTGTTGATAGCAAGAAAGTCTGTCTTCTCTAAAGACTCACCTCCTCCTGTACTCTCTATCTCCACACCACACCTTTATTCTCACCTCTACCCCACTACTCACTACACAGCCACTTCAAACATAAACTCATAGGTAAAGTCAAGCTTCTTAAGTGAAGAAATAAAAGGAAAGAAACAAAGGAAGGAATGAAAGAAGGAAGGAAGGAAGAAAGAAAGAAAGAAAGAAAGAAAGAAAAAGGAAGAAAATCAAAAGAAAGAAATTCCATCAAGCTGATGATTAGGACTCTGCCAGCATGCCCAAGGCCTTGGGTTAAAGCCATAGAGAGGAAGAGGAAGAAAGCAAGCACATGAAAACAAATTTTCTTTGTATTTATTTAATAACTCAAACCTAGAGTTAAGGATAGAACACTCTACAGTAGAGCCATCTGTGCCCTGGAGACAATTGTTTTCTTAACACAGGATGTGAGTTTCACAGCTAGTGTTACAGTGTGATCTGTGTTTCTAAGAAGTCAGGGAGCCAGGTGGTGGTGGCACACACCTTTAATCCTAGCACTCCAGAGGCAAGAGGCAGGCTGTGGGTTTGAGGCCAATCTGGTGTACAGAGTGAGATCCAGGACAGGCACCAAAACTACAGAGAAAAACCCTGTCTCAGAAAAAAAAGGCAGGGGAAGGCTGAAGGAATGGCTTAGCACTTCAAAGGACTTACTGGTTTTGCAGAAGGCCCAGGTTTGGTTCCCAGCACTCACATCATGGCTCAAAGTCACCCCAGCTCTAGTTTCAGGGGATCATGCATGTACCTGGTGCACATAAATTCACAGAGGCTCACACACATACACATAAGTTAAAGAAGTCTTAAAAAGGCAGAGGTCATCCAGATTGGGTGTACAGTCTTCTTAGTGAGTATGCACAAATCCCTGAGTTTAACACTTCTCTCAAAAGGAGGTCCTAAGAGGAAGGTGTTTGCAGCCAAGAAATAGCAAAGTGATTTGATCTAGAGCTCAAACCCATGTTGTTCACTGACATGCCAGCATGGTGGTATCAGCAGAGGCAACTGGAGAGTGCTTCTTGTATGAGCCTTGGAATTCCTCATTTGGACACAATCTGCCGTTTGTGCTTGTGGATATGTCCAAAGTAGGGTACTATTCTCCATGCGGGTTTCACACACAGCCGAAAAGGACTTTTCTGTGTGGGCTGGAGCTTCGAGAATATCCCAATTCTCTGTGAGAGTTGAAGTTTATGTTTCTTTGCTGTCAGGGGAGTTGTTTGTGACCATTTGTACTTTTTGTATAATGAGGACATCAGCTTGCTGATAACTGAGCTGGTGTACTGTACCACAGTGCATTAAAAAAGTAGCCCGAGAGATCACAAACACAGGTCTGTGCTCACGGTAGCTTAACGGGCCATAACTTTCCTAAGTAGCTAAATTGTCTTACAGATTTTTATGGTATTCATTGCATTTCATTTTAATAGGAAGTTATTATAGTTGGATAACTAATTACTTTGTAGCAGGTGAGACAAATATGTCTGAGGTACCATCAGTAAGAATGCTTGATGGCCTCTTTCCCTTGTCACAAGGCAATAATCAAAGCCAGAGCTCAAAATAAATAAAATAAACTCCATTAGTGAAACAAATGAAGATTTCATTTTTCAATGCCATTCAATATGCTTGATTGTTGCAGGAGGAAGCAGGCCAAGGCTGGAAACAATAACTGCAGTGATTATAGATTGTATCAAATTAGTAACTAAACAAACAAAAATAAATACAAACTAGTAACTGGCTGCTCCTAGAGGAGGAGGCCTATGTCTGGATTCCTTGTTTCTTTTAACTGGCAGGAAGATTATATAAAGAAGGTAGGTTTTTGGGTTTTTTTGTTGTTGTTTTTGTTTTTTGTTTTTACTTTGTTTCATTTTAATTTGGACTGTGGTACCTAGGATGCCAAAAGAATGATACTAGGTTAAAACCAGAAAGCTCCTTTACCAGGTTCAAGAAATGTTCTTGCAGCAAGGTATAGTGGTTCATGTCTGTAATACCAGCACTTGGGAACCAGAAATAGAATGGTGCCTGTGCATTTGACTCCAGCCTGGGCTATGCACATAGCCAGCCAGGACTATAGAGAGAGACTTTGTCTCAAAAACATGTCATATTTATATTCATAGGTATATGTAGAAGCAATAATTAAAATTAAAGGCTAAAATTAAGAGAGTGATATATGCTACTAAAATACCTATGGGTAAGGACTTTGATTTTTAGTTTTTCATTCATAATTTTTTTAGATCAGGAAGTAGATAAACTGTAGGTGGAATACTACTAAACACCATTAGCTTTAAGGGAAACGTAAACAGATAATGGAAGACCTCATTTCTTTGATAACCAACCTGCTATGATATGTAGTAAGGTGCTGTGGATATCGCTCTGTGTAAATAAAGTTCTGATTGGCCAGTGGCCAAGCAGGAAGTATAGGCGGGACAAGAGAGAAGAGAATTCTGGGAAGTAGAAGGCTGGGGAGACACCGCCAGCCGCCGCCATGAGAAGCAACATGTAAAGACACTGGTAAGCCACAAGCCATGTGGCAAAGTATAGATAAGCAAAAATTGGTTAATTTAAGATAGAAAAAGTAGATAACAAGAAGCCTGCCACAGCCATACAGTTTGTAAACAATGTAAGTTTCTGTGTGCTTTCTTGGTTGGGTCTGAGCAACTGTGGGACTGGTGGGTAAGAGAGATTTGTCCTGACTGGGCCAGGCAGGAAAACTCTAACTACAGTAAGGTATACATTTATATAAATGTGTAATTAATAAACCAACAAAAGCAAATAATTCATATGACAAATACTGTTTTTTCTTAGAAGGAGCAGACATAATCATGGAACACTAGAACTTAAGGGCTTTAGGAATTTATCCTCTTATTTTGCAATTAGAAGCCAAGGTCAGAGTATTGACTAGACGTGCCTTGCCTAGTCTATTATAGCTATTAGTTAGGAATAATACTATTTGAAATTATAATATTGAATTAGTACCTAAGTGATAATCTTGGTATGGCTCTACTTCAAAATTCCACATTGAAATTTAATTGGCCCTGAAAAAAGCTTTAATTTGGCTTCAGATTTAATCTTCTTTATTTGTCATGTAGAGCATCACTGATAGCTTCATGCTGGGTTAATCTAAGTTGCTTCTCAAATTCATTGTCTGCTCATGTAAAAAGCTGGACCATTTACATTCTCAGCAGCATAATCTTAGTCAGTGATATCCACCTTTCCAGACGAAGTTCCAGGAGGAAAACTGGGTGGATTCTTTTCCGAGTGACCTCAGGACTCTCCAGAGTGGTCGTGACATAGGGGACATAGCTCACAATTTGATTGTTCTTTATTCAAGGTTCTTTTCGGGGGGTCTACTCACCTAAGACATCAACTGTTGCTCTGAGGTACTGCTGTTGTATTTAGGGCGAAAGTGGGGTGATTATGTGATTTCCTGGAACCCACCACATGGCTCCGTTACTCAGCCTCATGTGTCCATACACTTACTGAGTCCTGGAGATACACCATACAGATTCTGCCCAGCTCCCTTCCATTTAAAAATATCTTTGCTTTTATTTTTGTGTTTTTATGTATCTGTGTGATTATCTATGGAGGCCTGAAGAGGGTGTTGAGTGGGCACTGGGAATTAAACTCTAGTCTTCTAGAATAGCAGCTAGTATTCTTAACTGCTTACTCATAATTCCAACCCCTTTCAATTTTGTAATCTTAAAAAACTTCACTCTCATTTACTCCCTGGCAGCTCCTCTACAATCCAGACTAGGCCATTGGATACCTTACATAACAAGTGAGGATTGTTCACCTGGTACCTTTGAAAAACATCCATACTCTTGGCCCAGGCAGGAGAACCACTTTGGAATATTTTAAGATGCATTTGACTTTCTTTGAGTTGGCAGGAAAAAATTGATTATCACTCCTCTAATCAATCACTTCTGTTTGCGAGGATGTGGTATGGTTTGGCCACAATATTGAATCCTTATTAAGAAGTGTTATTAAATGAAAGTTCAACTCTGAAACACAGATGAATGTTTCTTTAGTGGGTACTTCATGCACCCCACTTTGCCATAAACAACAATGTTTTTTTTTTCTAGGCCAGTGACATGGAAAATAATAGTTGGCAGTTGATGGCCATTAAAAAACATTCTGGAAATATTGTGATAGCTCAAGGTGACCATTAACTTCATGTTGTGCTGAGAAAGGTAGAATCAGTGGATTTTAAAAATGAAGGGAACTTAGAAATAATTTTGTTCAACTCCCTGGTCTTGTAGATAAAAGTAGTCATGGTACAATTTGTCTTTCTATACCCAATTTAGGATCTCACAATAGTCTTCTATAAAATGAAAACATACAGTCAAATAAGTTCCTGTGGCTTACAGAGACACTTTATTTGAACAGCACATCTATTCCATTTAACCATCACAGTGGTGAATCTGTGGCAACTCCCATCTTTGATCCACAACAATCCCAGGTGCCTTTTAGATTCTAGTCATGAAATTATTGAAACATCCTAAAATGTAATTCACATTTTAATAAAGAATTCAACAAAAACACTTCCACCATAAGGGAATATTTTGCAATAAAATAAGATTAGGTAGATAGAGCAGTTTCTAAAATACTGGGATTCCTGGAGCACTGATAAAATTAGTTGAAAACTGAAAAAAAACAAAACAAAACATTGAAAGTCCAAGAAAGAATGAATCTAAGAAACGAAAGTTTACTTTGCATCTCAGTGGATAATGTGCAATAATATTTAAGTTTTCAAAAATACTATCAGGATGTTCAGTTTCACATCCTAGTCAATTGATGCCCCTGTTTCCCTGGCCTTCTAGTAAATCAGCTTTGGATCCTCATGACTCTCCAAGGAACTTCTAACTCTTTGCCCTTCCTGAGAGCCATCTGTTGCACCTAAGTTCCCCCTGGGCCTGACATAAATATTTACATGTGAGTTCATCTCTGGGAGGTAGTGTGCCTAATAAATTGCCGGAATTCTGTACCGCCCAATGTGTAGTTACAGTTTATTTTTCTCAAGGTATCACCAGCCTGAGGCTAACACAGTCATTCTTTTCCTAATTAGTTAAAACATCTAAATGGGTGATAAAAACGCTTGTGGTCATTGAGTGCCCTAGATGGTCAGAACTCTTTTTGCAGTGGTTGAAAGATCTCTTATCTAAACAAATAAAGTGGTCATATGAATTGAAAATATTTAGACAGTGTTCTTCCCATGAGTCAATTCAAACGATATAGCCCCTTGAGAGTGACTGTCTTGGCATGGTTTATGTAAGGGCCATCAAGTTACCATTGACTAGAGGTAAACTGGTTATAAATTAATTCAGAATGCTGTGATATCCATTTTCATTGTCTTCTGAAGTTGACTTACAAAAATCAAAAGAGTTTCCCCCTGAATATTCTTCATAATGCATTCAAGCAGGCATTTTGCCAAATTCCTTTGAGACTATATTAAATCGAAAGATATTTTAAACATTCATGTTGATGAATGGCATATGGGTAATGACCTTGTGCAATCTGCAGAGCCAGGTCTGCAGTAAAAGCATTGACTAACAAAGAATTCATTGTGGTGAGGTAGAATTTGTTTTTGGTATACTAAATATTTATTTATTTATTTATTATGGTCTTTATTTCAATTTTACAGAATTTTTTCCTGTTTATTAAATTAGCAAGTGTTCTTTGCAAAAACTAAAAAGATAAAAGAAAAGATAAAGATAAAATTGAAAACAATTTTCAGTTTTGAAAAATAGCTACTGTTTTGGTACAAATACCAAAACAAATAGGTAAATATAGGTATAAATACAAGTTGGTAAAATATATGTATGTACATCTTATATATTTATTATATTTATAAACAGTATATTTATTTCTAAAGTCTAAAATTAAGTAGCATGTATGGTTATCTGCTATTTTCTGTCATATATTTAATGTAAGTCTGAATTATATGTAAACATCATCATTTCTTGATCTAGTTCTCTATGACAGAGTATTTGGGTAGTTTCTTTGTTTCTTTTGCAGTGATTCTTTGACAAACATTCATATACTCGAATCACATTAAATCCTCTGCCTTAAAAGACATTTTAAGTGCACACCCTAATCTGATGATATCATGTCCGATTTTTAGAAGTCGATTTCGCATATGAAGATGAGAGATGTGAAATATTCCTGTGGGGAAGTGTTCAAGCAGTTCTAACTAAACTTTGTCCCAGTGTTGATTCATAAGACCGGTTCAGATTGACCTGTTTCCCTTACCTCAATAACTATGTATTCCAGCCATCGACCATTGAAACATGATGTGTTTCTATGAGTAACAACATATTTTCTAGTGGTGTCATGTGTAAATCTTGTTTCAACCAGTCTCTCAATGTTGCTTTTGTAGAGTGCGCAGGGCACTGTGTTCAGGGAGAATTGAGGATGTGCTCTCCCTTTCGGCTTCTTCACCCAAGTTTTCTCTTGAACACACTGTCCTCTGCTGACTGTGTTTAGGCTCTTGAATATGACTGTATTTCTGTGTTCCTGTGACTTTCAACGGTTCCCGGCTCTCCTGGTTCTCTTTCCCTCTCTCGAGCCCAATTTCATCCTTGAACCAGGTGTCTACCCTTGACCTTCGTAGGATGGGTTAGCTACCCTGTCTCTGAGTTCTTCAAAGTTGTATTTTAGTTCCAAAATGGTTTTTTTTTTTGTGTGTGTGTGTGTGTGTGTGTGTATTAGCTCCTTATTTTCAGAAATTATCCAATTCATTGTATTCTTTTTTCTAATGTTTTTAACTCTGTTATGTGTATGTTCAAGTGTCCACATGAATATGGGTAGACATTTGTACAGAGAGACAGAGTGGGAGAGATAGGGGGGAAAGAGAGAGCCTGAGGTTGATGTTGGGTAGCTTTCTCAGGTGCCCTTCTTTTTATATTTTATATTCTTTTTATATATTTCAGGTTGAGTGTCTCACTGAACCCAGATGTTGCTGGATCTGGCTAGTCTAGCCCACCATCTTGTTCCAGGGACCTTTTGTCTCTGTTTCCTGAGTGCTGGGATTTCAGGTGGGTGAGGAGGATCCAAATTCAGGTCCTCAGGCTTTTGCCATAAGCCTTTCATCCACTGAGCCTTCTCCCCAGGCCTTATTAACTGACTGATTGATTGATTTAGGGTATGGATATGGTTTCTCAGAATCCCTAGTGCTGGGATTTCAGGTATGTGTGGTGATATTGTGTTCCCCAAAATATTGTGCACCCTAGTATACTTATCTGGGGTCAGGGAACAGAACAGCCACTAGATATAGAGGCCAGAAATAGTGGCACACAGGCCTTTAATCCTATCACTTAGGAGGCAGAGATCCATTTGGATCTCTGTGACTTTAAGGCCACACTGGAAACAGCTAGGCATGGTGACTCACACCTTTAATCCCAGGAAGTGAGCCTTTAATCCCCAGAAAGATATATAAGGCGTGAGGAACAGGAACTAGAGCTGGTTAAGCTTTCAGGCTTTTGAGAAGCAGTTCAGCTGAGATTCATTCTGGATAAAGACTCAGAGGCATCCAGTCTGAGGAAACAGGATCAGCTAAGGAATTGGCAAGGTGAGGTGGCTGTGGCTTGTTCTGCTTCTCTGATCTTCCAGCATTCATGCCCCCCCCCCGCCCCAAATACCTGGCTTCAGGTTTGTTTTTAATAATAAGACCTGTTAAGATTTGTGCTACAGGTATGTGCTGCCACATCTGGTGGATGATGTAGTTAATTAGACTACATTAGAATATAAAAATCTCTTCGGACACATACATTTATTTGCATATCATGGAGAAATACCCATCACAAAGGAGGCAGTAAAAACGTGCTAATGTATATGCCGTTCCTTTAAAGTTATTTTGCAGATTAGGGTTTTCTTTCTAGGACTAAATCTTTTTTTTTAAAATTTTGTTAAGAATATTCACTTTTTCAGACTGTGTCTCATTAGGTTTCCCTGGCTGAACTGGAATTAGCTATGGAGACCAGGATCTCCTCAGACTCACATATCTACCTGCCTCTGCTTCCCAAGTGCTGGGGTTAAAGATGTGTACCACTATACCAGGCAGGATATTTCCTTAAACTTACTACAGCATCTTACTAGATTCTAACAAACTTGAATAAATGGCACCTTTTCCCTGATTCTGCTTTGGATTGATTGCATCATTATGAAACATAAACATTACCTAGCCCAATTATTAAAGCATGATTAGAAATAAAATTGTATGCATATGTAAGTAATATTTTATCAGTCTTACCTATCTCTACCCAAAGTATTCATAATGTATTATTAGTAAATGGATAACCGATTGACTATCAATTGAACAAAGTCCTGTCGATGGGAAGCAGGGCCCCAAAACCCATGGTGGGAAAGAGACATAATAGGGTTTTATCGTCTAAATTGTTGTTTCTCAGCTTTCACTGTTGTTTGCTTCTTCTGTTATGTAAAAATGAACATAGCTTCTCTCTCTCTCTCTCCCTCTCTCTCTCTCTCTCTCTCTCTCTCTCTTTCTTGAGACAGAGTTTCTCTGTGTGATTTTGGTACCTGTCCTCGATCTCGCTCTGTAGACCAGGCTGGCCTCGAACTCACAGAGATCCACCTGGCTCTGCCTCCTGAGAGCTGGGATTAAAGGCGTGCGCCACCACCGTCCAGCGAACACAGCTTCTCTTAAAAGCACTTTCCACCAGAGGAAGTCCTTCAGTTAGTTGTATTTTGTCTTGTCTGCTTTGGTATCAAGTCTGTTTGTTCCACAATCTAATGCTATTTGCGGAGGTTGGTGTTTCTTCAGAAGATGAAGGGCCAACAGTACCTCCAGCAATATGGTAACTTCAGTGATGTTCCCTGTGGCTATTTTTTTTTTGGGGGGGGGGAGCTTTAAGAACTCTGAAAAACTGAAACTGGAGCAATGGCTCTACTGTACCTCAAGCTCCAGGGGATCAAATGACCTCTCCTTACCTTCTTATGTGAGCATGCATACATACATACATACATGAATATATATATAGACAGACAGATGGACAGACACAAACACTTAAAAAGATTTAGGAAAACCTAAAGTTTTAGTCACTTTAATAAACAAAATATGTACAGTTAATATACACATATGATTTTATTACATTCTACTCTTATAATTTGTTTTTCTAAAAAAAAAATATAGGGTTCACTACAAATAACAGTTAAAGTAAATTTGGCCTTAAAAGTTATCATATTTGTAAGACCTTTATCAATGTTTAAAATGCTAATATACGTTGGGTTTTAGAATGCAGTAAAAAACCTCCTAATTATGTAAATGGTGATTAGGTAAGGTCTGTGCTATTGAATTATAGTCTCCATTGACAAAAATGCATTAACACACTCTAGTATTTCAACTCTTTCTCCTCCTATTTTAATCAACAAAGCTGACTTGGGTGGTGTGGTCCTGATTCCTCAATGCACTGAATTGTCTATTGGGCTTTGTGTGTCTAATGACTGCAGTTACCCCTCCACTACAGAAGCAGATGCCTTATGAATTATAGATTTTTGCATAACCCAAGTCAATGGGCATGGGTTCATTTGGATTTTAATAATTCAGGACTAATCTGCTGTAGGTAGTAGAGTGGAGCAGATCTACCTTTCACAGCAAAATAGTAAAAGGTGGGCATACAGGATTTATTTGGTTATTCTGTAATACTTCAAAGGGTTGAAATCACATTCTGCAATATTATAAACTTGCATAGACACTGTGATTCACATGGAAATTCATGTGAGAGTGATGGAATTTTTCTATTTTTTACCCACAACAGTAATAAATAGTCTTTTTCTGCATTTTGAGAATCATACTATGTATACTTAAAGAATATGGAATGTCTACCAGAATATGCAATGTTTTCCACCAAAGACATAATTATTTCATGGTTGTGCTAGGTTGAATAATGGTCTCCCCAGAGATGTCTGCAATATCATCCTAAGAATCTGTGAATGTTTCTTTACATGGCACAAGGGATTTATAGGAATCTTAAAGATGATCTCAGTATGGCGAGATCATCTGGTGTGTGACTTTTTTTTTTGTAATGTGACAAAAATCCCTGTGAAAATTCAACTTAAACCTGGAGAAATATTTAATCTAGTATGTGGTTTCAGAGGTTTTATGCCACAGTTGGTCTGCTTTGTGGCCTTGATGCTATAGCAAGATAGTACATCATAGCAGAAGCACATTGTGGGAGAACTGCTCACTTCACAGTAGTGGTTGTGGAAACAGAAAGAGGAAGAGTCAGGGTTCCCAATATTCTGTTTCACTACATGCCTCCCACAACCTACTTCCTTTCTTCAGGCCCCACTCACTAGAAAGTTTACACCTTCTAATAACATGACAGGTTCAACACTGAATCTGTGGATATTCCGTTAAGGAAATTTAAGACCCAAACCACAGCACCCTAACTGTTCAGGTGGCCCCTAAATCTAATTACATGGGTCCACAGGAAATAGAAGGAAGATATCTGACTACAGAATTCAAATGTAATGTGATACAGAGCAAAATGATGCTCTTCTGTCTTTGAGTGTAGGTGGTCATTAGAAATTGGAAATGCACGAAATGGATTCTCTCTTTGTGAGAGGCAGATAGGGCAGATATCCCTCTGTGGTTCATGGCTCACACCTGGTAGTGCTTAGGCTGGTTCTTGACACCCAGATTCCCCATGTTCTCTGATAAATGGGTAGGTTCAAGGAGGTGCATAGTTAATCCAAGAACACAAACTATATTTTTTAGTGAAGTGCTGTGGGATGCTCTCTCTGTATTCTGTGAATATTTATTGCTACTATTGGTTGATTAAGAAGCTGTTTTGGCCCATGGCAAAACAGGACATAGTCAGGCAGGAAATCCAAGAGAGACAGACGGAGAAGGAAGGTGGAGTTAGAGCAGATGCTGCACGCAAGATGTAATGGAACACAGGTAAAGCCACAAGACACATGGCAATACATGTATTAATAGAAATGGGTTAATTTAAGATGTAAAAGCTAGTTAGCAGTAATTCTGAGCCACAGACCAAACAGTTTATAATTAATATAATCCTCTGTGTGTTCATTTGGGACCCAGTGGCTGCGGGACATAGGACAACTTTCAGCTACAATGAAGTATCTCCAAATTGCAGAAATTCCTGAAATCATTTTGTTACAGAATATACATGTCCAGGTTGATAAAAACCTGGAACTTTCCTAGGGTTGCATGGGAGCATCATTTAAGAATGAGCTCTTTGGACCCATTTTGTAGACAAGAAGTAAACTTTGGGTTGCATAGGAAGCCTTGAACAAATCTGTGAAGAGTAGATGAAGTCTTGAGTTAATACGTATTATTGACAAGGACCACTGGAAATTGGCAAAGCCTACTTTGGGCAAGGCTCAAGGAATTGGCAAAGCCTTGCTCTGGTTTGTAATAAAAAAATTAACAACTGCCTCTTCTTCTTCCTGATGAGTGCAACCTGAGATAGCCCCTCACCCCCAGACCTTCTACTGAGACTAGCTAATCTTTCCTTTCTGTGCTGAGTATCATAAAGTGAATGGGTTGTTGTGTGGTTGGGGCCACTCTATCAGAGCAAGCAGAGCCGATTGATCCCAGCTTTTCTGTACACATATCATCATGTTTGTTTTTTCTTCAATCCCTTGTTGTTCCAGTTAGGACCAAACCATACTGGATGGGGCAGTAAAGAGAACAGAAAGGCTAACATTTGAAGTTTAGAGACCTATGCTTGATTTGTCTTGTGTGGCAGCCTTTGTGCTTTTTAAAAGTCAAGGCTGACAAGAGAATGCTGACAAGGAACCAACTACTCAGTGGAAAGCTGGAATGTCATGACTAGGTGCAATATTATCAACAGCCGAGCCACTACTTCTCACTTCTTTTGTGGAGGCTTATGACTCTTTACAACACAAAACTTATATCTCAAGTATAGGGACTCTATTTCTGGATCGAAATTTGTTTCCTGCTGGTCACACTGACCTTCACTCCATTGACTGGAGGCCAAGTATTTAAGCCCTACAAAGCTGAATCATTTTTCCAAGATTCTTAACACTATGGATGTGGAATTTCATTGGGATCTGGTCTTGACGTGTCAGCTGAGATGCGTGAGATCCAGAAACAGACACAGGCACCATAATCCTGAGCAATGTAGATTCCTTCAATATGCATAATACGGCATACAAATGCATGAAAATTCAACAAGGTTTGCCTGCTGTGGATGCCAGGCTCAATCTATGACTAAATAAGCTCAAGAGTGTAAGTGCCAGGGAACTATCTTGGACAATGGCTTTGAAGCACAAGGTGAACATTCTCTTTGATCTGTACTAAGGACATTCCCCTGGTTTTTGGCTCTGGTTGGGATTCCATCTCCTGTCATTGTCTCCTGATCCTTGACAGGAGAGGTGGTCAGGTGAGAGAAAGTATGTGATAAAGGGGATGAAGGAATCAGACAAAACTGGCTTTTGGGGAATGCACTTTTGTATTAGGTAAAGTACAGAGAAGCCAGGGTGTAGTCTGAGTCATGTCGAGTACCCCAGATGTATCCAGCACATGGATCTCAGATCCTTGAGGGTTTGGAATCCTCATCCGTGGTTAATCAATGCATCATGAACATCGCCACTGTTTGCAGATTTAAAGAATGCTATGTCATGCATCTGTACTACTTTTTCCAACACCACAAAGTATGAATTCATTTTAAATGCTCACACATGCATATGGACACATTGCTTTTCTGTTTTTCATTGACTCCCCAGAATGTTATAGCAAAAGTAAAGGAACATGTGGAATCCTGGGAAAAGTGATTTTTCTTTGAAATTCTCTAAGAGTAGAAATATAAAAGATCTCCTGTCTTAGAAGGGTCAAATTTTTTTTTGGATAAATGGAGTCATAACTTCTCCAAGTATGAAATATTCTATCTATGCAACATAAAACTAACATTGGATGGATTTGGCTCATTTTTATGAAAACTTACAGCTAGAAATTAGACTATTTTGCTTCTCTGAAAGCTAGTTCATCATATAGACATGGTTAAAAATGAAAATATGACTTCTATTTTTTTGTTTTAGAAAAATATTATATATTTAGTTGATACTGACAGAAGAGAAAAACAGGCTTCACAGATTCACCATTCAATATTTGATGTTAATATCTCAGTATATGGCCTTCTAGAACTTTTAAATGTATATATTCTAGGTTTTGTTTATAGCCCCCATTCCCCATTAATCAATTTAGGGTCAATACTTTTTTTTCATGGGAAGACATGTTAAAAGTTAGAATTCTCTATTAAGTAATTTTTAAAGAAATATGTGATTGAAGAAAATGCAGATTTCTAGAGAACAGAAGGAGAGCAGATTCCATTGTGCTTGGGAGATGTGGTGAATTTATCTGACTACATGGACTTTCTCCAAAGAGCTTCATCCCATCTGAATAATATGGATTCTTTCTTATCTTACATGGTCTACACTTTATCTTCACCATCTGAGATCAAACTTCTTTAAATGAGGAGCTACGGAATCCACTAAATTCATTTAAAACTCAGTGGCTTAGACTTATAATTCTAACCCCCCCCCCCCCCCCGCACTGTTTTGTTTACGTATCAGGCAGTCTTTCACCACGTAGATTTTTCCCATTTCTAAGAATGGAAGGCATTTTATAATCCTATTTTAAAAGCCCCCAAGAAGCACACAGGCAGTAAATTATACTCCAGTATCTGGAAGAGTTGGATTTAAATGAGATAGAACCATATCAACTAGATTTCTTTTAATAAATTCATGAGCTTACACATTATGTGTCTGTGGCTAGACTCAGGAAGGGAAAACTATCTCTTTGTAGGATGAATTTTAAGCTGAAAGAACATAAGGACTTGGTGAGGTTCTGAGCTAGTGAAAGGCCTAGGAATAGTTCCTACACAACAGAGACAGAATTCCCTGTCCTGCCTTTGGTAACATGGCTGAATAGGACAGCAAATGCACTCTATATCAGATAGGGCTCAGCTGATAGATAACTAGTATGTGCAAAACAAGACATGAAGGTCTTATAAGAAACACCTATTTCTTATCCCAAAAAGGGAATTTTTAAAAAAGAAAATCACTTATTAAAAAGGCAGTGGATTTGATGGGAAGTACATCAGAACACTGGGAAATCAGGTGGTCTGAGGTCTACTCAGGCACTGTTAGAGACCCACGTGTCCCAGGGCATGCATTCAACTTCCTCCCTGGATGGCCATTTAATACCCTTCAAAATGAAATGATGGGAATAAAAGATAGCTGGTACTCTATCAGCCCTGACAAGCTGTGGTCAGGAAGACATTACTCTTACTAGCACAGCGGGAATACCATTTGCCCTTTCTAATACCCATCTACCCCTCAATCCTCCATACAAATAAATCCTCATGTTTTTCAGTGGACATATTTTTCCTAGAACAAAAGAGTGTAGTTTTCAGTTTTCTTACTTGGCATAGTGTGGTAAAATAACTGAGACATGATCAATAAGGTGGAAGCAGACCACTGCATAAACCTTTTGGACAGGTGGCTTTGGAGAAGCTAGCCCAGCAGTAAGAGATGCATATCTCCCTATCCTTTGGCTCCAGATGCCCAAGACTGATGCTAGCTGTAGGTGCAGATGACCTTAGTGGTGAGTTTGAGAATGGAAACCATTTTTAAGACAATGGAAATGATACCACTTTATCTCTGTGTCGAGTCAGACAAACACTGTAAGTGTTCCAGCATGGTTACTCTGGGCTCTCATAACAGAGAAAGAGTCCCAACTGGTACAAGCTATAAAGTGGTATCTCTTTATATGAAAATAACAATGGGGAGCAATTAGATCAAAGAGAGTGTTCTAAGTGTTTTCTGGGAATCATCTTATTTGATTTCTACAACAAGGAACATTAATGTTATCTACAATTCATAATTGACGACATGGAAGCTTAGAAAAACCTGACATGGTATCCAGAGGAGTGGGTAAATGTTAATAGCCATTTGTGGATTCCATGCCTGCTTTGGATAATTCCATTTGAATAACTCTTATGAATTGAATGTAGTTTTATTCCCTATGGGTAAAAAATAGTGTTCTTGATTTAGCACTATATACAGTGCATAAGGAACCCAGTGGTAATTAAAATTTCTGGAGGACCTAGTAGAATTGTTGAGGTGTAGACAACATAAAATCTCACCTGCTTCCAGAATTTGATTGGTAGCCAACATGCCTATTAGAACACAGGTAGTGATAACTGTCAAAGTAAGTCAAAGACCTTACTCTGGCATGCAAACACTTTGCCTTCCCATTGAATTTATAAAATTGAAACATTAACTAATATGAAGGACATATATATTTTATAAATATGTATTTTATGTATTTATATGTGTGTATGTGTGTGTGTGTCTTTAATAAATAATATTTGAGAATGTTAATGTTTACAGGATCCAGAGCAATTTTGTGGAAACTTAGATGTACCAGAAATATTGGACTGACCCATAAGCTCTAGAACGTGGTAGTTATGTAAGCACGAATCAGTCATTTAACCTATGTGATGCTCAGTTCATCATGGTCAACTTTATTAGATTTGGAATTACCTTAGAGACCCAAATCTGCATCAAAACCTGTGAGGGCATTTCTGCAGAGGTTTAATTGAAGAGCAAAGAGCTACCCCAAATATAACTGGCAAAGTCCTGGGGACTGAGATCTTACACTGCGTGAAAAGGATCAAGGAGGAAAACAAGTTATCAACCTCTCTCTCCTCTCTCTCTGTCTGTCTCTCTGTGTCTGTCTGTCTGTCTTTCTGTCTGTCTGTCTGTCTGTCTGTCTCTCTCTCTCTCTCTCTCTCTCTGCTTTTTGACTACGAATGACATGTAACCAGCTGACTCCTGTTCCTGCAGCCACTCCGTCCCCTCCCATGATGGACTGTATCTCTTCCATCAGCAAGCAAGGCAAACCCTTCCTTTTTAAGTTGCTCTCATCAGGTATTCTGTTAGAAGTATCCCTAATACAACTTCTCACCATCCAATTTTCTAAGGAGAGGTTTCCTCATTTTCCAGACAGTGCTCCTCATGTTTTAGACTCCCAGCCAATGAAAATAATGTTGCTATTATTTTTACAGGATTCTACTCTGTATATTTACCAACCGTTCTTTCCTTTTCAGCCCTATCCATTTGCATGAAAAGGATTGTTTGTTTTGGAGCGTGGCCAAGCTACTGTCGTGCATGCCCATGTTTAAGATAGCCCTGTGTGGCTTGCTCAGAGGGAGATAGATAGGGGCAGCGTATGTTGTGGCGGGCAGGGCACAGCCATTTTCCTGCCCTGGCCAGATCGCTCTGGAATTTTGTTTGTTTCCTCCATGGCTTGCCCTATTTTTGCCATCATGCTGTAGCCAAGACCACTGTAGCTTCAGGACGGCAGGAGGGCTGTCCAATACTGATGGAAAACATGGGGCATAACTGTTGTGGATTGGCAGCTCAGCACAGATGTTACTCTGCGCCAAGGCTACCCCACATGAGGATATTTTCATGTTTCTATTAATCATTATCTTGGCACCTTTTTTCACGCTCTGACGACTCATTTTATAAAAATCAAATAATTCGACAACACGGGATGAAAACAATGTTTTCCTATGTAGTTGTCGCCCACTGGATTCTGACACCAGCAACTCCTTTAGAACTTTCTCAGAATGTTCAGTCTTCAGTTGTAAGGTGCTGTCTCAGTTCCAGCCCCACAAGTGGTTCTAGGTTAGTATTTACAGTTCAACATCCCCACCCCCTCCTTTCTCTGTGATGTCACTTTCTCTAGAGGTTTCTGATGTAAAGTTCCCCATGTTTGTCCTTATTCACAAGGGAAATGGGTGACTGTACACTCCTACTTCTAAGCTGCTGCTAATAGGGAGGCCTGCGTGGGAGAGGGAAAGGGGTTCACTGTTGCTAACCTCAGACATCAGGCTCCTCCTCCAACTTGCTTCCTCTGGAAAGGAATGCTTTGCCCAAGAGTGGGACAGAGCTGAGGAAGTGTGAACAACACACACCAGACAATCTGAAACAGTTCTGCCAGTCAGCAACATAAACGTGTAGGCATTGTCCTGCTTTCAGAGGTGAGCCCTCTCTTTTTTGCTGACTTCTATTTTAAAAACCAAGATCAGGGGTGATGGCCCAGTTGGTACAACACTTGCCTAGTAAGTGTGAGGACTTCAGTTCAGATTCCCTGAACCCACACAAAAAGATGGGTACAGCAGTGCGTGCCTCTACGCACCACACTGTGCTGTGAGGTGGGAGGTAGAGACAAGAGGATGGAAGTTTGTGGGTGAGCCAGCCTGCTCTGTTCTGCAAAACTGAGGGCTAATGAGAAGCCCTCTCACAAGCAAATGTTGAAAAGCACCAGAGGGCAGACATCAGAGTTTGTCCTCTGAGCTCTACATGTGCAGCCATAAGAATGCCCCTGCCCCTCCCTTTTAAAAAAGTGCATCTGTGCGTACATGAAAGAAAGCCTAACCAGAAGCAATTCTTTTTCAAAAGGAATACAGTTTTAGGATTCTGTGTATTGGGGAAATGGCTCAGTTAGCCTTTTGATTGTGGCTTTCGAAAGCAAGGTGAGTGTTCTCTGATGACAAGATGTACGTGAGTCAAAGAGGCTGGGGAAACGATGTGAGGGTCTGGCTGCTTTAATTGTGCTCATGTTCTGTTTTACGCCTGCATTCTTTGAAGGAAAATGTCAAGTTCTGTTTGGGTTTGGGGATAAATCATTTTAGAAGACCTGATTTACTGGAATATGTCTTCCTCTCTGTTTCTTCTCCTGCCAATACCCCGGAGTTCCGAATGAGTCCCTGGGAGCACGGCAGCAGAAACAGTGCTGATGTTAGCTTAAATGAATAAGCAGACAAGGCTGCTAGACTACAGAGCCTTTGGAGTTCAACTTTCTCCCTGTGTCCAATTCAACACCTGCCTCTGTTTTGAATCGTGTTATCAACGTGCCTTTCTGATTACTTCTTCCTTTGAGCTCTCCTGGCAATTTGTCCACATCGCTATTGCAGAGCTCATCAGATGCGTCCATCCATAACTAGCTGTTTATATGTATTCAATACAAATAATTTTTGATAACAGGAAACACTATTTCAGCAAAATTTCTCTGTCCCCAATGACTAGAATAATGTTGGATAAATATGTGTGTGTGTGTGAATGAATGGGTAAAATACATCCCAGCCATGACAATCACTTAGGAGACAAAAATTTGTAGTGTAATAAGATTTGACATTTGATCTTTTTGAGAAGCAGTGAAACAGTGATGTATAATAGTAGTAGTGTAGCTTTTAGTCAGCTAATGTGAAGTGGGTTGAACTTAGACTACCACTTCCTTTTCAATAAAAGCAAATAACCTTGTCTGGGTATGGTGACCCACAACACTCAGGCTTGGAATCAACTAGATTTTTTTTTTTCCATTGTACTCCTTTATAGATGTTCTTCGAGGCCCTGCGGTAAGTGTACAGTCACAAAGAGGGCTAGCCATCATGCTCCACTCTGTGGAGTACCTGTTTGACTATGGATCACCAAGCCCCTCCATGTCCCTGATGGGTGCAGTGCAGATCTTTGGAGGTACTCCATGCAGTTCTTGTTTCCATCTCAGCATCTTTAAGCAATGTCCTTCATGGATGCAGCATTGCTTCTTGAAGATATAAGCCAAAGAAAGTCAGGAGTGCCTGGTGCTGGTGCTGGTGCTGGTGGTCAGTTGGCTATCAGCTCACTCAATGAGCCTATTGCTACTTGGCTGAGTCAAGGTAAGCAAATGCAAAGAAGGCAGAGTGGTCTGGAACCCGTGAGACACCATTAACTCCTCTCAAGGAAGGAGGCACTTATTCAGACAGCGTCTAGAAGGACCATTGGAAGGTAAATTGTTGGTAATTCTGTGCTATGGCTGTGCCAGGGCCCATTCCTTCTGTGTATCCAACCTCTTCTATCAGTGGTCCAGGAATGAGCTTCCCAATACAATTCCTTGAGCAAATCTGTCTCAGATCTGTTTCTCAGAGAAGCTCACCTCAAGCTGGTAGCAACATGAATCTTCTTGCACACCTGGACTTCCCCATGGATTTAGGGGAAAGAGAAGGGGAATGAGGGTGGTACTCTTGAGACCCTTGACAATTATGTCTGCTGTATTTGCTTAGTTGGAGGTCCCGAGTCTTCAGGCTTTGAAAAACATGACTCTGATATCAGCTGCAGCTTAAGCTTTCTGCAGGGCAAAATTATCTACTCATGACTACAGGAAGCTTCCTCCTCTGATGCTTGTAAAACCTTTGTAGAAATCCAGATTTCAGGAATCCTAGAAGAAAACAAAAAGAAACCAAAACCTGAAACCCAAAAATACTTCAAAGAAATAGGATTTTAATCTTGCTTTTGAAATGATAAAGTTAATGATACTAAGTCATTTATTTTATAGTTATGGTTTAAATGAGTCCAGCCACCTCAAATAACCCTTCTGACATTTATGATAGAAAATTTATATGAATTGTATAACACAATGCCTGACATAAGAGCACATAGGACTTTAAAATCAAGAGTATCCAACCAGCTCTCTACATCCGCAAGTAGATTCCAGTTACTGTTGATTAAAAATATCTTTTAAAATTGTAAGAAGGTTATGGCAGTGTGCCCCTGTAATCCTAAACATTCAGGAGATTGAGAAGGAATGATCATAAGTTTGAAACTAGCCTGGATTACATAGCAAGGTGATATCTCAATAAAATAAAACATAGACCAACCATTTGTCTATATAGAACATATGCAAGCACTATTCTTATGTATATTTCCTAAACAACAGAGCAACCAGGTAGCAACATTTATGTTGTACTAGAGAATGTAAGTACTCTAGAAATAATTTTCACCGGTTTTGAACTTCCTTCTTTATATTAAATACTATTACTAAATTGTTTAAGTCAGAAAGAAAAATTCAGAGGGTGGTGGTATACACATGAGTACCATAAACTTGTGCAGAACACACAGATAGCCTATATTTCACACCTTCAGTGACCCTTCCAAAGCTTGTGAAAAAGTGAGAGATGATTTGAAGTATGTGAGAAGGGCCTGGTGAGAGGCTCAGAGGGTGGGGACACTGATCACTAAGCTTGATGAGATGAATTCAATCCCTGAAACCCACATAGAGGGAAGGGAGAACTGATTCCCCAAAGTTGGGCTCTGACCTCTCCTCATGTGCTATGCCTTATGTATACCACCACACATGTGCAGGAGGGTATACATAAGTTATATTCCAGTTCTGTACTATTGTATGCAGGAGACAAGCAGATGAAGATTTCATAAGTGAGGAAATTAATCTCGGTTAAATGATCTTATGAGACACATTTGATAATCCCCACTCCAAAAGTCGCTAAATTTAAATGGTTGTTACTACAGAAAACATTTATGTTCAGTGAACTTCAAATTTCCTGATACAGTTTCTGCTTTCTTGGCATGTACTGTTATCTATGCACAACTCTCACTGGACATCTGATCTAAAGTAGAGGTATGAAGAAGGACTCAAGTCTCTAGTGAATTCCCCAAACTCTGAAGACATTTTCATTTCTATTTGCTGGGCCATGTTAAACCTATAGAGATGTTTGTGGTGAAGTTTTGAGGCAGCTTTAGTATATAGGCTGTCTCTTAGTTAGGATTTCTATTGCTGTGAAGAGACACCATGACCACAGCAACTCTTATAATGGGTTTTTACTTCTTCTTCTTCTTCTTCTTCTTCTTCTTCTTCTTCTTCTTCTTCTTCTTCTTCTTCTTCTTCTTCTTTTTCTTTTGTGCTGAGGATCGAACCCAGGGCCTTGTGCTTGCTAGGTAAGCGCTCTACCACTGAGCTAAATCCCCAACCTCAGTTTCAGAGGTTTAATCCATTATCATCATGGGGAGAAGTGCGGCGGCATGTAGGCAAACATGGAGCTGGAGAAGGAGCTGAGAGTTCTACATCTTGATCTGCAGGCAGCAGGAGACTGTGTGTCACACTATTGACCATATGAGACCACAATGCCTGCCCCCATGGTGACATACTTCCTCCAACAAAGCCATACCTCCTAATAGTGCCACACCCTATGAGCCAAACATTCAAACACATGAGTCTCTGGGGGCCATTCCTATTCAAACCACACACTAAGTTATAAACAAAAGAAAATGCAATGCCTTGAGAGGCAGGGAAGACCCAGATTAAGGCATCAACAGATTCAATGGCTGCTGAGGGCTGCCATCTGCTTTCAAGAGGAAGCCTCATGATGTGGTAAGGTGGGAAGCTGTCTGGGTTGGAAGGCAGAAAAATCAACCCCTTCCTTCGAGCCTTTTGTAAGGACAGTAATGCCATCTGTGCAGATTGTAATCTCATGACCTAATTCACATGCCAGGGGCCCTACCTCTTGGTCTTGTCACCTTGGAGTTAAACTCCAAACACAGAAATTTTGGAAGAACGTATGCATTCCAGCTATATCAAAGCCAACCACTGTCTCTGGCTTCTCCCTACTCTGCAGGTTGTACAGATGGAAGGTGATATCCAAGCCAGTTTTTACCAACAACTTTCTCAGAATTCCACAATTTTCTTTGTGATACCCTAAGACTATTCCTGACATTTTGCCTCTTTTCTCCAACAAGGGAGGCACTAACACGGCCCAAATCTGCTTAACTTCAGATATCAGGACCAGATCTGGTACATTCAGAGTGATACAGCCCTATATTAAGAAATAACATTCTGTGCCCATACAAAAAGCCTTACCTGGTGCCAAGCTTCATAATGGTCATTTCCTCACAACCTCTGCCCAGGCACCTGCAGATGATAAAGGCTTGCACATTTCGTGTGAGTGCACAGCAGCCTGGTCTCTGCTCTTGGTTATGAGTTAACTTCGATCATTCATCTCTTTCCCCTGTAAGACCTTATTTCCAAGTTGCCCATGCTTTGCCTTCAAAGACTATTTCCTCTGAGTTGGTCTGAGTTGCTTTCTGGCTTTAGAGTGTTAGCAAACAACAGACAATGGCAACTCCTCAGAGGCTTGTTCTGCTTCCCTTGGTGTCTCCAATCCATTGGCACTGTAGACAAGCTAGTGTTTCCCATTCCCAGAATGCTCTGGCCTTAAAGGTACAGGACATGTCATGTAAGAAAGTGAACAATATGTATGCTAATATCTTCAAGGTGGGATGGCAAATGTGGAGGAGATAAAGCATAAGTATTTAGCTCTGACCTCAGCTTTGTGGGTTTCCTACATTAGTTCCTGTTTCCAGGCTGAGGTGGGAGGAAAGGCAGGGAGGAGGGGGTAGCACCAAGAACCAAGAGAACCATTCTGAGTTATTCTCAAGGCCTGGGTTGGGGCTGAGCTGGGCAGCATGGGAGCCTTCTGTTGAGCCAGGATTCCTCTCTGCTCCCGAGATAGTCAGTAGACTAATGTTTATCTCCCACTGCCTGAGGGCATTCAAGCTGGCTCAGTTTCTACTGCATTCTTTCAATCTTACTTTAAAACATTTTTTTTTTTAAATCACAAACTAAAGTGGAGAGAAATACTCATTTTTATTAAGTGAGTTCTTTTCATAAGGTCAGTTTGCACCCATTACCCACTGAGAGGAAAATGATTTGAACTAATGATCACGTTCAATTAGAAAAGAGAAACAATGAGATTTGGCTTCTCAGGATGATGGGAATTTGAGTAATTAAAATTAGCTCAGAGAAGCATTGATTTTCTTTAAATTATAATGTACCCAGAAGCTTATTTAAATTTCATATATAGTCTCATACACACACACACACACACACACACACTCACACACACATACACACACACACACACACACATATATACACACACACACATATGTAGTAGTTTGGTCTTTCTCATTTTAAACCACGTGTGAGCTGACTTTTCCATTTTGCTGAGCGATGTTTTCTCTCTTAGAACGATAATGAAGAATACATCATAAATACTTTACCTTCATGAGGCAATCTCCCAGTAGCTAAGCTACACTGCATTCAGTGTGGCGGCCGGGGGGAAAGGAGAGTGAATTCTATGGGAAACAGTTCTTGGCTTTAACTTCCTTATGTTTGGCAACTTTGTTATGGTTGAAATTCCCCAAATTAAAATGCAAAAGCTGAACTTCTAGGCTGGACTTGCTTATCCTTAATGAAACAGAGGGTGCCGCTTCATTAGTCAGGGAAGTCAGGCAGGGCGTGAATTTTGTCTTCCACTTTGCCTCTTCCGTTTCAGAATAAAATTTCCTGGACCTGGTAAAAAGCAGACAATATTGTTTCCATTATTTCTATCACATTACTATATAAAATGGATTTTGCAGAGACAGTACATGTCTTAAGGGGCAACAACTCCTGTGTCCTCTTTTATGGAAATCTTAAAAAGAGAATCAGTTTTCAATTGTCTGGGAGCAGTTCAAGTATGGCCTGTTTGGGGCAGAAAAGATGGTTTTGCTGACCCATTAATGTGACTTTAAGCCCCACAACCACTTAAATGGAAAATTTTCTATTTCTCCTTGCTAGATTTAATTTGTCACAACAATATGTTTTTATAGATATAGTAAACCCAAACTCAGGTGCAATCTTCCTGTCCATTGTCAAGTAATAAAACACTTAAATTTCTCACACTCAAAATGAAATGAAACCAGGAACACATCTGATATGATCATCTTCCTCAAATTTCTAGGGAAAGTATGGAAATGTGGTAACAGTACTGTAAACAGCGTCTTTTAAACACAACTGAACCAAGTCAGGAAAGCTGAACCATGTCTTCCAGCAGGACCACCAGTGCTCCTGAGGTGAACCTAGAGCTGGGCACCAAGGCAGATGGTACAGACAGGCTGGTTGTGGGAAGGACCATTTTACAGGTATGTTTGTAACCTGTACCAGCTGCCATGCACCCATCATGGGTCTCCTCACAGCACAGGTGGCTACAGCTCATGTTACATGAACACCTGCTATCTATTCTACATCTTCATTTTTTACTTTACACAGAAATGCTACAGCCAAAGACATTCACCATTGGCCATTCTAGCACATAGTTCCTCAGCACCTACACTTACATGGACATGGGTTCTTGTTCTTTCACCCTTGCAGGGGTAGGTTAGCGTATATGTATATGTATAAGTGTATGTGTATATATATGTATATGATGTATATGTATATACTTTACACATATTCATATGCTAAATGTAGATAGGTAGATGATAGATAAATAGATAGTGTGCATGTGTGCGCGCGTGCGTGCGTGCGTGCGTGCGTGCGTGTGTGTGTGTGTGTGTGTGTGTGTATTCAATGTTCAGCTAAAGTCAGATTAATACTCATAGTTACTTGGGCTTTTAAAATTCCCTTTTCTCCAAGAGAGATTCCAAAGTTTGTTTGACTTTAGCAGTTAATGTTGATGGAGAAATTATTTGTGTGAAAATGCGCCTGTTTTGTGCCAACTAATGTTTTGAAGCTTTCTGCTAAATTGTATCACCATCACTGTGGTCACCCCTAAGTATTCTATGTCCATGGGCAGTCAATCACTGCCCTGTCCTTAGTCCTCAGCAAACACTGCCATTTTCCCTATAGACCTGCATTATTCAAAGTCACATGAACTCTTTCAAATGAGTCTTTTACTTAGTGTGATACTTTTGAGGTTCATCTCTGCTGTGGTGTGGTCAGTAACTTTGCCTTTTTATCAGCAAAGAATATTTCAAAGTCTAGCTACACTGCACTGCACTTTATAACAGTATTTTTGCATTAGGTAACATCTGGCTTATGTCTAACTTTTTTGCAGCACGTGTGCACTGCCGTGAGCCTTCAGTAGTAAGCCTTTGGTAAATATAGGGTCCCATTTCTCCTTAGCATAGACTGCAGTGTATCTTAAATTCATGCTTAACTTCTAATTTAAGAACAAAATTTAATGTGGAGCCAGGCACATGCAGAACAGAAATTATCTTCAGAAAGGACTGTATTATTTTGTTTTCATCAACAAGAATGACATGTTTCAATTTTTCCATATCTTTCAAATATTATTTCGTGAATTTGGATTATTTGTGTCCTAGAGGGTATTATTCATGGTTGGTTTGATTCACAATCATCTAAGGATTCCTTCTTTCCTCTCCCCTCCCCTTTCCCCCTTTCTCTCCCTCTCTCTCTCTCTCTCTCTCTCTCTCTCTCTCTCTCTCTCTCTCTCTCATTTTGTTTTGTTTGTGTGAGAGAGTCTCATGAATTGCAGGGCAGGTTGGAACTTACTTTGTAGCTGAGGATGACCTTGAACCTCACTCCTTTCCCCTCCACCTCTAGAGTCCTGGGATTGTAAGCCTATTGTAACACACCAGGTTTCATGTGGTGCTGGGGACTGAACTGAGGGCTTTGTGCATTTTAGACCAGTACTGTATGAACTGAGCTACATCTCCAGCTCTTACCTACATGTCCATGCTCTTTTCAACATGACCATCTGTATATTACCAGTGGAGAACCATCTATATAAACATTTCCATCCTTTTTATTCTTGTTTTGGTTAACATACAAAGAATGGATTTCCTTGTGATACTGATCTTCTCCTACATACCTCTTTACGCCTATTCAACATCCCTGCTGTCCTCTATCACCCTCTACCCTTCTTGATGGGTTTCAGTCTCTTCCACTGTGATCACATGTCATGTATTTTTATTGCCCTCTCTTGTTTCTTCACTGCTCTTTCCTCTAGATGTCTATATCCCCTCACAGTCCCCATATTCTTGGTAGCATTCATTGTTGACGTTCCCCCCCCAATGACAGGCGTTTGACTGAGGTAAGATGAAATCTCATTGAACTAATTGCTAAAGATGTTGAATGTTTTGTTCAAATATCAGTAATTTGTAGTTTTTTTTTTTCTTTAGAATTCTGTAAATAGAATTTTCTATTCAGTTTATCAACCCATTTATTCATTGGCTACCTGGAAGTTTGTTTTTCTTCCCAGTATATGTTGTGTACTCCTTCATCAAAGATCAGGTGGTATATAGCATTGCAGGTTATTTTCTGGGTCCTCTATTGTATCCCATTGGGCTCTATGTGTGTTTTTGTGCCAGGATCATACTGTTTTTTGTTACTATGTCTATAGTATAGTTTGTGTCAGGTACTCTGATGGTTCCTCATTATTTTTTACTTAGTAGTATTTTGACGGTCCAGGGTATTGTGTGTTCCTGTTTGAATTGTAAGGTTCTGTGAATGTTGTTGGGATTTTGTTGGAGATTGCATTGAATCTATAGATCACTCTCAGCCATACAGTGATTTTTACATCATTTATTCTGCCAATTCACAAGCATGGGGAGCGTTTTATCCTCTAATGATTCCTACAATTCCTTTCTTAAGTATCTTAAAGTTTTTATTACAGAGGCCCTTTACCTCCTTGCTTAAGTTTATTCCCATGTATATTTTTGTTTGTTCAAGCCATTCTGTATAGAATTTTCTCTCTTTATAAGATCCTTATTGGTTTATACAGTAGCTACTGAGTTTTGTTTGTTAATTTTATATCCTATTCTTTTGCTGAAAGTGTTGATCATTTCTGAGAGTTTTCTGGTGAAGTCTTTTAGGTCTTTGAAGTAAAGGAGCAGGTCATCTGCAAACAAAGATAATTTAGTTTCTTCCTTTCTTATTTGTGTATCTTCTTTTCTCTCTCATCTTATTGCTCTAGTCAAGGGGCATTGATATTGCTCATGAAGGGATATTGATCTTTGCCACAGACTTTTTCTTTTCTTTTTAAAAAAGATTTGATTTTCCTTCTGAGTTTGGGTATCTATGTCTCTGTGCATGGTGCCTGTAGAGGCCAGAAGAGAGCATTGGATCCTCTGGAACTGGAGTTACAGGCCATTTTGAGCTGGCAAAAGTAAGTGCTGGGGACAGGATTGCATTTTCTGTAAGAGTATCAAGGCTCTTAACCATGGAACCACTGAGCCATCTTTCCAGCACATTCGACACCATACTTGGCTTTTTTTTTTTTTTTTTCAAGTATGGGTTTAGGGGAATGAAACTTGTGTCTTTGTGTTTGCAACACCAACAATTTACTGACTGTGCTGTCTCTCCAGATTGCCACATGCCTCTGCCCTCCCGCCCCCAACATTTATTGGTTTCTTGCCTATTATCTATGTAGAATGGCCCACATAATTTTTTTCTCATTTTTTAACTGGGTCGTTTTGTTAATTGGATTATGAAGTTCTTATTACATTTTGGATATAAATTTTATATATATATATATATATATATATATATATATATATATATTTTAAAATACTTTCCTTTTGAAGCCTGTCTTTAAATATTAATAATGTATTTTGGAAAGGAGAAAAATTTAACTTTGATGAAATTTGATTTTATCAATTTTTCTCTAATTAACCATGAGTTTAGTGTCATATTTAAGAAATCTTTGCTTCTGTTAATGCCAATAATATTTTCTTTTGTGTTTTCACTAAAATTATTACTTCTGCTTTCATATTTGGGCCTCTGATCCATTTTGATTGATTTTTTTCATGGGAGAAGGTATGGGATAAGGATCCTAGGTCATAATTATTTCTGTTATTGCATATAAACATGTCATTGCACTGGTACCATTTATTGAATCACAACAACAACAACAAAAAAAACATTTTCTCCAGTGAATTCTTCTGACTGCCCCAAATCAATTGACCATAAGCACAGAGGTTGAGTTCTGGATCTTTGTATCCCTTTCCACTGATCCGTCAGTCTGTCTTTGTGCCAGCCCTGGTTCCTTCATTTACTTGTGCCATCTAGCAAGTTCTGAAGTTGGGTTGTGAGAGTTCTCCTGCTTTGTTGTACCCTTCTAAGAGGAGCTCAATCATTATTTCCTGGCTTCTTTGTCGGTAGACAGAGTTTAATTATGAAGCTTATGAGAAGGTGCTCATCTTCCCCTGGATCCCTCTGTGAACGTGCAGTTCTTCTTATTGTCTCTCACTTGGGCCAACCTTTTCCAGGGATCAGACCCACTCAGAACCGGCAGTGTGAAAGAACAGCCACTTGATTATCTGACAACTGTGGGTGTCAGCGGTTTGGAATGTGCTTAGCTGAGCAATTGTTCTCTTGGCCTTCGTCATGTGTCCATTGTCAGCTGTCAGTCCCCTTGGCAGCTCTGCTTTCAGGGCTTGCCTGGGTGTCAGTTGGGGAGATGGAGGGAACTGAGCCATATGTTTATCATCTATCAAGCCAGCTTGAGCTTGTTCCCATGACAACAGGGTGGTAAGATCAGCAAGAGGGAAAACTTTTCCAGTCCCTACTGCCATCTCCTTTGTTGACATCCTCTTGTTCACTGTAAATGACAAGGCCAACATCGAAGTCAGCTTGGGAGGAAGTAAAGACATGTAGGGGTTAATTGAAGGTATGGCTGGGTGGAGTCTACTACAGTTTCTAACAATCTGCATGGTTGTTAAATGTGATCCAAACCGAACTTTCCCAATTCTGCTATTTCAAAGTAACAGTTTTAGGTGATTGGTACGTGGTGTGCTATGACCAATTTGTAGACATTCATGTCTCCTCTGAACATCTTAGTCACTAAAGCTGTGGGGAAATAAAATTATGGTCCAACATTTTCTTTAAGAAATCAAAACAATCAAAGTTTATTCACAATAATAATAAAAAAAATGAAGAACTCCCAACTCAATCCCTTTCTAGTTGGACATGATAACCTTTTAAGGGGTACGTGTGGGGGCTCTGTTCATCTGAGCCTGGAGCTTGTACATTAGCCACACTAACAGTCTTTTTACATTACTAAGTCTGGTCACCAGGGTATCCTGACATTAAGATGTACTCATAACTACACAAGCATTAAAAAAAAAATTAATTATGAAAACACTCAGAGAGGCAGGAACTGTAGCTCAGTTGGTAGAGCATTTGCCTACTATGCGTGAAGCCCTGGGTTTGATCCCCAGCCTTACATACCAGGGTGTGATGGAGCAACTCTGTAGTCTTAGCCCTTGGGTGGTAGAGGCAGGATGATCAGTGGCTCCAGGTCATTATTGGCTACATAATGAGTTTGAGGCCAACCTGGACTATATGAAAACCTGTCTCAAAACAAACAAACAAACAAACAAGCAAACAAACAAAAAACCCAAAATGGAATGGTTTAGAAAATGGGTAATCTCAGAAGTAAATGAGGACTCAGAAGTGGTCTGGTTCAGCCTTGGAAGAAGAAGAGTAGACTTGCTTCTGAAATGCAGTATTTCAGTGAGTAAGTTTAGGACCAATATGCATGGGTCCGATATACTCTTTGAGACGACTGGGGAAAGCCAGCTTCCATTTATACTGGAAGAAATAACTTTTGGATTTATAAATCCATTTGGACTTTGTAGTTGTCTGGGTTATTTTTATTTTAGATTTTAAGCTTCTATGAAAACTGTAGCAAACTTCCTAGCTAAACTAAGTGGTTAACTCAATCAATCTAATGGGGCTTTTAATTTCCCCTCTGGATCTCACAGGTTTATTATTTGACATGACTACTATTTTGGTATATTATGTTGGGACCCCAGATACGGAATTGCATCTGACAAATGTAAGTTGCTGTAGTCTAGTTCTGAATGAGAAACGAGTTTCTTGGTGATGGTGGTTGGGGCTACCATTATATAGAGATGCTTCTGAGGAAGTCAAGGGTTTTCCATGGTCAGACAGAGGCCTTATGTGACTCACCCCCAGGCATCAGGTTTTGTTTAGATCTGTGCAGGAAAGCAAGAAAGAGATGCCGACAAGGAAGAGTTGCTTTGTTAATTAAATTAGCAGCGATGATTTTACTAGCTTTAATTAGAGTGAAATAAGCCACAGAAATAAAGATAATGATTAAAGTATGTTAATCTGATTAGAATCACAATAGGCATCGTTCAGGGCTTCTTGATAATGCAGAACCATCAGCCTAAGGCTAGAGAAAGCCACAGGGACCTGTTTTAAAGCAGAGGATCCCACAAACAGGACCCACACCTGCAGCTGCTGTTGGACTGCCAGATTGTGTGTGTGGGAGGGGGGTGGCGGCGATACGGGTGGCGGACGGTTATGTTTGATAAATAGCTTCAGAGTTACAGGGTCCTTGGGAAATTGATAAATGCCATCTAAGAGGGAGGCTTCAAACATGCATGACCACCCACAATGAAGGGATCTAAATCTAACTTTAGTGTTCCCCTAGCTGAGCAAGACTTTAGCCAGCGGGGGTCCAGCTGTTCAGGAGTTTCTAACTTGTGGACAGTATGCAGAGTATTAAAACCAGAAGATGTCTGTCTGCGTTTCTTCCTCCTGATAGAACAAGAGTGTTGTCTGAGATATTTAGCAAAAGGCGTATCAGTATGTATTGAGAGAAATCTTGATTAAATTCAATACAGCTCAAGACACATCTTTAAATGATCGTATGCATCCTGCCCAGGGCTCAGCAGCTTGGTCTCAGTATGGAATTACTCTTAGCTCATGATGTGGATGGATGGAAACTGTCCATTGATTGTCCATTAGTGTTCAGCCCCTGCCATTTCTTGGTTTGTAAAATTTCCAATCACCTGAAGGGCTGACCGGTAAAACAGGACATTTGTCTCTTGCTTGCAATGTGTATATACAATGCACTTATTTATGGCACTTTAATAATATTTAGACAGCCATCAAACCAACAGAATGTACCACACACTTCACTGTTAACTTATAAACAAAGTTATGTTTTTTTTGGGGGGGGGGCATTCCATTAGAAATTAAATAAAAACTGTGCAGCAATTACCAACTTATTTGACATTAGCTCATTTAAATGTTTATCCCTTCAATAGGAGCTTATTGTAAAAATGGATTTTCTTTCAGTTTTGCAAATGCCAAGACATAAGAAGAAAGTCACTTTAAGTGGCCAGGGTTATAATAGAACATTATGGCTGTTACAAATCAAATCATTTACAAAAAATAGACATTTTATTGTCAATTTGATGGTGTAGATTTCAGCCATCGCTGTGTCATTCTTGCCCTATTGCAATGATTTAGTCCAAAAGAAAACATTATTCAGTATGGATTTTTCATTAAAAATTATGAAGAGAAAGAATTTTCTTTCATGCTTAAGGCTAGAATACAAAAAGGTAGAGTGAATAATTGCTAGAATATACTTAGATTAAATTTATTCACCTATTCCCTTATTTGCGCCCAATTCATTAGTTATAAGTCACAATAAAGAATATATAGCTATCACGAAATTGTATGTGAAGTTCAATTGCAACTGAATCACTATGTATGTGGCAACACAATTATGTAGTTTTTCCATCAATTACTACTTACTGAGAATCCCATAAGATTATGTCCTGTATGCTTGGTATCATCTTAAAGGAGTATATACTATCCAGTGAGTAGGTAGGTAGCTTGGCTAGATACTATTATAAAGTTTTAAAAATATTTTTATTTATTTGTAGTGTGTATGTATGTGTGTATGTGTGTGTGTATGTGTCTCTGTGTGTGTGTCTGTGTGTGTCTCTGTGTGTCTCTGTGTGTGTCTACATGGGCACATGTGAGTGCTTGTGCCCAGAGAAGTTAGAAGAGGGCTTTAGAGCTTGAATTATTAGTGGTTGTACTGTGAGCTGAATTCTAGTCCTCAGTAAGAGCAGCAAGTTCTCTTCATAATTCAGCCATCTCTTTGACCACTTTTCTACATTTCAAAGAGATGTATTGATAGTGTATAATTAACATGGAGAGGAAAAGATAAAACCACTGATTTGGTAGAACAGTGAACCTTCCTGTAAATTCAAAATTCAGTCTCTTTCTTCACATCTTCTTCATTCTGAAAACCTTGAAGTGGCCTGAACAGGATGCTCTTGACAGTGGGGAAGGCAGTGGCACAAAGTATTGATTTCCTGCTTGAACAAGCATAGATGGCCTTCCAGTAGAAAGTGTGGGTGTTGAAGCTGGTCCAGGATGAGTAGGCTTTGGGTGTTGAAGCTGGTCCAGGATGAGTTGGCTTTGACTGAACCCCATGGATGAGGGCTCAGATGATTAAAAAGCCTCTATGCAGGACTGAGGCTTTGGTTGCCTAATAAATGTGGAAGGGGAGGAAGAGTCTATGTATTGAGAGAGGATGACTGTGGCCTGCCAACTGCTTTGCTGCTTCAGTGGGGCTAAGGGCCAGGGTTCAGCCTTGTGGAGATCACTGAAGCCTAAGAAGCAGGGTATTGAGTGAGGGATGCTGCTGTAAGATCCACTGTGGGTTGTGACCAGGAAAATGGTGTTTGGAGGGCCTCATGTTGGGACAGGAAGACGGCAGCAGCTGGAGTTCAGGCTGGAGGAGTAGCCGAGTGAGTGATGGGCATGGTAAACAGAATATCCACATGCACATGGCTGCTGGGGAACAGAGTGAATAACAAAGTGTGGGGATGATAGAAGGAACTAGGCTTCCCACTGCTGGGGAGAGGGAAAGGGAGAAAATGCCAATAGACTCTGTGGTGTTTGATTAGAAGTATAGGGATTGGTTTAAGCACAAGATATTGAATACATGTTGTAGATAGGTTAATGTGTATGAGATAAGAATTTCTACTGAATGCATTGTGCACATATACCTATGGTGTGAACCTCTGTGGACAAGCAGATGTCACCAGCTCTACCAGGAAGGAGGAAGAGCTTGAGAGCAGTGGCACCTGGCATCAAGGATTCCATCAACATTCAGGTACAAGCATACAAAGTCCACACCTCGGTAAGAACCAGAAGTCCTTAGCTAAAATCCATACTGCAGCAGAACTCCAGGGAATAGATGGGGTTATTCTTAAATAAATATTAGGCATCTTGTGATGAAAAAGTAAACAGAAATGTTCAGTGAATGATGGGAATGTTCCAAAGGGTGTAACATGAGGTAGCCGATGGACATTTTAACATCAACACAAAGGGTAGTAAGTCTTCTCTACAGAATTTTCTAAGGAAAATTATCTGGAAGGCATAATAATAGTAATAATAATAATATTCAGACAAGGAAAAAAAAGAGAAAGTAAAGCCACCACTCTGTGTTTGAGGGTGTATCTCACTGAAGGAAAGCTTGCCTAGCATGTTCAATGACCCAAATTTGATACTCAGTAATTGAAGGTGTGGGGTAAATAGAAAGAAAGGGAAGAGGAGGAACAGGAAAGAAAAGAAAATAGAAAGAAGAGCCAGCCCTTAATTCTCACTAGGAACACCGCAGTGACAGATCCTGATGGCCACAAACTTGATCAAGAGCTGAAAGTGAAAATTATGAACACATCAAATCGATACTGAACAACACTGTGCCAAGGTGATTGCGAAGTTTCTATCCCAAATATGTAACTTGAATGCGATCATGAGGAGACACCAGAAAACCCAGAGTGGAAGGTGTTCTGAGTAACTAGCCTGACATCTTCGAAAATGTGTACATCACAAAAGATAAAACAAACCAAGACACATTTGGACACTGGATTTGACCAAAACACCATGTGGGCTCCTGACTTGCTTATGTCCTTTGGCTCAAATTCATGTTCATGGTGAAACCTGAATGGAATGGTGTGTGTATATTAGAGAACAGTGTGTGTGTGTGTGTGTGTGTGTGTGTGTGTGTGTGTGTATGCCTTGTATAAATACACATACAAATAATATATTTAGTGTTTTTATTATTGTGTTGATGCTTTGTAGAAAATGCACTCTGAAAGATTTAAGCAGGTAATGGAGTACAGAAGAGCAAAGCAGTTTCTGAACTCTTCAAAATTTAAAAAAAAAAAAATAGGAAAACACTAGGGATGTAAAAACCTGTTTCAATGTTGTTGTTTGTATTGTGCTACAAGCTGGTTATTTTTGTTTGTTTGTTGTTTCTTGAGATAAGATTTCATTTGAACTCAAATCCTCCTGCTTCTGCCCTGTAAGTGTTGGGGTCACAGGCCCTCGTCACTAAGCGGGGATGGCTGAACCTTTTCAAGATTAGAAACCACAGTATATCCTAGTTCTCTATCTCATACTGAGGAAATCAGAATAAACATCCTTAAGATTCTTTCAATATCCTGTACAACAAAGTTTCAGCTCACAATCAAAATATTATATACTTCATGGTTAGGCAAGGGCAGGAAATATTTACCCAGATTTCCGGTGTCTGTACTTCACAATAAATTGCACGTGGTGTGAAGCAGGGGATAAAGGAGTATAAAAAACACAAATGATACAACCAAAGGTTTGGAAGAGTGTTATGAAAGAGCAGGTGACAGGGGGTTCCTTGGTCTAGCAGATACCTACCTTGCCTCTCTTCCCCTCTCTCTTCTTTCTGTCCTCTCCTCTATCTCCTTCCAAATTACAAACATTTCTTAAGCAGTTCCCATATCCAAGGCCTTCAGTGAAACACAGAACTGTCCAAGTCTCAGTAACTGAAAAGGACACAAAGCACAAAACAAAAAACTGCTTCAAGTCCATTGCACATCATCAGTTTAGTATTCTATCTCTGCCCCTCTGATGGTGACAATTAAATTAGCCTCTTAATCAAGTGTTACTCCCTGGCCCCAACTCATTCTTTCTCCTTATTTGATTCTTTTATAGACCAGGTGACATGTGCCCCTTTGCATTGATAGCTGTAAATTTTTACCAGGGAAGGGAAATGCCTTATTCAAGTGAGCAGTTCCCTAAACACTCTATCTGCCTACTGACTAGGAATAAAGCAGGTTTGTTGCTTACAGTTTTAAATCTCAAAGACATCCTGTTTTCCCTTTCTCATCACAGGGAAAATTCTAATTTAGCAATATATGGATGAAATAGACAATTATATTGATGTAAAATTGTTAAATACAATATACATTGAGCTCTTAAAGGTATAAATTGCTTTTCTAAGTTAGTGAAATGATACCTGTATTATTTTATATAATTAATTAATATAGCATAAGTATATTAATTATTGTATTTATATATTATGGTCATATTAGAAAATATGACAGTTATAGTAATCATAGAGAATTTATAAGTGTACCAGTGAACAAGGCTGAGGGGAGTTCATCCTTAAAATCCATACTGTTCTCATTTTGGGTTGTTTTGGAAAAAATATGGAAATTCATGATATTTGAATAAAATACTTTTCTTAATTTTTTTTCTTAGTAGTTATCCTTGTTTATTAAGTCTACATAGAAGAAAGCACTAAGGAAGCCACCCAGGAGTGGCTCAATGGTTCTCTGTCTAAAGGCTTGGCCACTGTTCCAGCCAATAATGTGTCTATTGTCTGGGAAAATGCTAATTGTTAAATTGATTATGATATTCATATTCTGACAGTCCAGATGAACACTGCACAATGTACCACGTGAGGAAGGAAAATAACTTGCTGTTTGAGGCTTTGTGAAAGCATCTCAATTAGGAAAGGTTGACCCTGTGTGCCCTGATGTTTTCTAGATGTGAGTGGCTCAAACTTAGAAAGGACAGGACGAGATTTGAAGTTAGCTTGTTCTTTTCATTGCTCGAGTTCCCCAAAGCAATAGACACCAGCAAGGTAAATGCATTTTGTGTGTTTAGAGGTTGCAAGGATTCTTGGAGAGTCAGTGTGGGTCAGAGGGCATGAAGCTCAGAGTTGGGCACCTGGTCACTGTCATACCATAGGCACACTCTTGCTTTATCTAACCAGCACAAATGCAAAGAAAACAGTGTTTCTGAGTCCCTGTTAGAAAGTATAAATATTACTGTGTCAAAATTCATAGTTGGCACTTGTTAATTATAGGACACTCACTAATAAACTCTACCTAGTCTTTCAATAAATAGTTGCTGAGACCCTTTGATCTGCCAAGACTGTGCTTTTAGGAAAAGCACTGATATTAATGACCTAGACAGCTAGTTAAGATGACATGTGTCATCAAGAGTTTATAATCTAGCCTAATACAGGAAGAGTGGCTAAAAATAAATCCACCTAAGCAGAGTTACCCCACTGTTACGATAGAACTGAGCATAGTGCAAAGCTTTGGATGTGATGCTGAGTCAGGATAAATGCTACCAGAAAAAAAACGCTACTGGCAAAGCAGCATTATGTTAATGGGAAGTTTACTGAATGCAATCATTGTATTGTGGCAATTTAATTCTTAAATTTTTTATTGTGAAGAGATACACAGAAGTTTTGGGGTCATGTTCTTGTAATTTGCTCTCAAATAATGCAGAAAGTGTTTGTGTGTGTGTGTGTGTGTGTGTGTGTGTGTGTGTGTGTGTGTGTGTATGTGTGTGTGTGAATGTATGAGAGAAAAAGGGAGAGAGAGAGGGAGGGACTTTATCTTTGGCAAAAGCAGTATATGGTATTTTGTTATGATTTTTATCCTTTTTCTGAAGGTTTGAAACTTTTCCAATTAGAAAAGAGCTGTGGGGTAGTCAACTGTATGAAAGCAATTGTATTTCAGATAACTACAAAGATGAATCTGATGGAATACAGTGTTATCTAGTTTATTTTTAAGTTTGAGGCTCAAAATAACATCTTTATCTGGGACCAAAGCTCAAAATTCTACAAAGCAACACTAGTCACACACCTCCAAATGACCACTTCCATTTCATCAGCCTCTCCCGGCCTGAACTGAGGGGAAGAGGGACGGAGTCATATTCTGAAGTGCTGAAGTACAGGGTCATGAGGAAAAGAACGGAGATCAAGGATATAAAAACAATCACACGTTCTGTCTTCATTACAGAAGCTTCCTTTCACAATGTGCAGAAGTTGGTAACAGAGACCAACAGATGTTCAGCATGCTGAGAACAAGAGGGTCATGGAGTGCTCAGCCCTAAACAGGACAGTTGTATCACCCTACCTCTCAGGGCTTGTGGAAGAGGGGGCAGGAAGAACGCCATGGGCGAAGCATGTGGCAGTGTCCTCTGGAGATGATGTAGTCATTGTACAAACTCACTGGAAGTTTTGGTTACCTTTGCAAGACTGGACCTGTCACCATTTTACCATGGATGGTGGATGGGCTCATGGTTCTCCAATCATCACCAGTTAAAGGATACTTGCAGGGTGGGGCGGGGGGCTGTAAAGGGGTGGAGCGCTGCCATTTTCCCTAGAGGAGTAGCCACTAACAAAGTGTTATTGCAGTTAATAGTCCCCTACTCATACTCATGCTGGAAACCTTAAACTCAGTGGGAAACAAAACACAGAAAAGTAGGAGGGAAAGTCATTTCACTGAGAGTGAGGATGGTTTAAGAAAGGATAATAGCAGAGAAGGGAGGAAAGGCCCTAAACTCAGTATATAAATATAGGAAGTTGCCGAAGAACAATGAAAAGGATACCTTTTGATACGACTGTCTCTGTAGATGTTTTAATAACCTTGTTTGGCATTTTTCTGCTTACTTTTTCCATCTAATTTTTCAATTTCTATTTAAAGTAAAGTGTTCTGAGAACCAAAATATGTTTGGGTATAATAATTAAAGACAAATTGCAGCTTTGCTGAACTGAATTCTTGTGTAGCCTAACATCATTAACTGCTTCTCTCATCTGTCCTTTGCTATGACCACAGTTGGTGACAGATGCCATGCCCAACCACTGACCTGAAGACTCCCAGAACAGTGTGATCTATGTTGTAACTTGAACATTAAAATATTTTTACATTTTATATAAACATACACATATGTGTTAAAAGAAATAAAAGCAATCCAATTCATTAGAATGATGTTTTATCATGGATGGATAAGTTGGGCATGGTGGTGTACACCTGTAACCCCAGCATTTGAGAGGGGCTAAGGCAGGAAGCTTATGAGTTCAAGGCTGCATAGTGACATTCCATCCTGATAAAACAAAAACAAAAATGAAACAAAACAAAAACAAACAAAACAAGACAAATCCCCTAACATCGAGAAGGATAATGGATATCACTCTTTATTGTCAACTTGGGGACATTTAGACTCACCACATTCACTGTAGAAATGTGCCTCTGGATATTTCCAGAAATGTTTAACAGAAGAACAAAGACTTACCCTGAATGTGGGTAGCACCATTCCATGGGCTGGAATCCCAGAACAAATAAAATGGAGAAATAGTCTCAGTGGCAATGATCCTTCCTCTCTGCTTCCTGATGATGGACATCATGTGACCAGCCACCTCAAGATCCTGCCACTCACCTTCCACGTCATGATGGATTGGTAAGGGAGTCCATGGATAGATACTCTCAGACTATGATCCAAAGTACCTTCCTTCCTAAATTTGACTTTGTCAAGTATTTTGTCGCGGTAGCTAGGGAAGTCTGACAGATGATACGGAGCAAGGCTTGTCTTAGTCCTCATTCCATTTTGAATTTAGGAGAGTATAAATATTTTCTGTCCAGATTCATGAGAAGCACAAAGGATGATCAGTCAGACAAAGAGATTTTGCAGAGAAAACTGTGACCACTGAAGTGCCCTTTTAAGAGTCTCATTAAAAAGTTATATCATCTGGCAAATAATACACGGGGGAAGTAATGCTTTTAGCAGAAAAGCTACAGTGATCTTCAGGCTTCTGTATTAGCCAGCACCAGCCTTGCTTCTTATTCCTTTGGTGTTTGTTTCTTTTCACCGTGAAGATTCCACCTTCAAAGCAAAATCCAACAGCCTGTGCTTTGCTAATCTAGCCTTCCGGGAGATTGTGCTTGGTGGAATAACAGCCTCAAATCTATACGCTCACTTGGGTCCTTATAGCCATTCATCTTAATCAGGCAGTGGAGACACGAAATGAGCCTTACAGAAATACGTCTCACAAATAACTGAATAATGCTACTTCTCGGACTTTCTTGAGATAAAATTACTATGTTCATCACTAGACTTGGTTGAAAGTATTTTGCTTTTTGAGACTACTTTTGTCTCTGAAGTGTTATTTTATCACAAGGGGGAATAATTGTACACTATCTCAATCGAAGACCTTGAACAGATTAGTAATGAGTTATGCAATTATTCATTCATATTTAGAATATTCCTTTTGGGACCCTTTTGGAGTGCACACAAGCTTTAGCATATGAGTTAGCCTCTAATTATTCTTCATTGATGGCTTATTGTATACTTACCTTGCTTTCCAATTATTTAATGTACAGAAGTACTGTATTTCCTCAGTTGTGAGTCATGCTAGGGCCCAAAAAGAAGGGAAGGAGATGACACTTAGAGCAGAGGGAACGGGGTTCATGGCAGAGGCAGAGACTGGCTCTTCACAGGGGTCTTAGATTCTTTCCTGCGGCTGTAATGAAACACCTTGCCAAATGCAATTTAAAGAAACAAACACTTATTTTGACTCACAATCCCAGCGTGACTGGAGAGCTAGGACCACAGGAGCATGAGGGAGCCGGTCACATTGTATCTGAGTCAGGAAGTGGAGACTGAGCACCCACGGTTGACTGCTTGCTGCTCAGAATCCCACTGAAAGAATGTCACATGCAGTGTGTGTGTGTGTGTGTGTGTGTGTGTGTGTGTGTGTGTGTGTGTGTGTGGTGGGCTCCTACCACCATTAACAATCAAGATCATTCCCCACAGGCATGCCCAGAAGCCTATCTTCCAGGTGATTCTAGATTCTGTCAAGATGAAAATGAATACTCACCACCCCACTGGGGGAATGCTAGTGCTTTGGAAATTAACCAGGGAGCAGTGGTCTCCCCAGACACCTTGATGTATTTTCTGGCAGGGTTGGTATCAGAGAGTTGAATCTGTTGACTGAAACATCAAAATAAAAAGACAGTAAAGTGGAAATGCTGCTAGAGGAGAGTATCATATTAATTTCAGGGGAGTAAAGGGGCTTCTATCGGGCAGGCCCCAGAAGGTTGTTTGAGGGCTGAGGGGCTGTGTCCATCCACTGAAGGAGGAAACCAGTTCAGAGAACAATCAAATGGGCTAAATCTCAGAGCAGGACTGCAGACCCAGCAGCATCGATATTGAGTTCTCTCAGGAATGCGAGGGAATAGAACAGTCAATGAGATGGAGTTTGATGAGCTCTGCTGCAACCCTAAATCGCCACTGGAGTGTGAATATTGGTTTGGGGAGTAAGAAACATGAAGGAAGTTCTGTCTTCTGATAGTATTAGGGTGCATTTCCAGACAGGATCTCTCCAGGTATTTGGTTAGACTAACTTTTCAGATAAAGGATCATGGTGACTAGACTGAGCATCAGGACCCAGATAGGATCTGATAAATCTAAGATTTAAGGATCAAGGCATCTGTCTATTTTCCATTCAGTATCCAATGTCTGTCACATCATTAGCACTGCATCCTAAATGCTAGGGGTAGACACTGTGTTGATATTTGTGCATTGTTCGATACCATTCCCTGTATACCTAAGTAGTGCAAAGCCAAGTACAGAATGCCCATTTCATCTGATTAGTTAGGTTTAAGGACACATCCATACTGACAGCCTAGTTTCTTCTCCTGGCTTTAGACATGATCTTTAAAATTATTTCCCATGAGTGTTTCATTGACCACCCCCAATCATCACATTCACCTTCTTGAAAAGCACTGTGAACACCATACTTGTATCTTTCCAGCTGTGACTTGGTTGTCACAAATACAATGGTGGCAAAGTTTGCCCCACTGAAAAAATGAACATTGCTGAGTGTATATGTCTGCCAAATCCAGTGTTATTGTCCAACTCTCATTACTAAAATGAAGTAATTTTCTTGCACACAAATGATATAACCAAAAGCTACTGGAAGAAGAGCTCCTAGAGCAGTAATAGGCAGGCTCGTCCTGTCAGTCAAATCCCCCAAACTCCTTGCTTTATGAATGATGCATGGGTTTACAGCTAGTGGTGAATTTTGCCATTAGTGGATGGTAGACTTCATTCCATTTGCCCAGACACAGCAATGCATAATTCAGTGTAGTCAAGCCCATACGTTTTCCTTCACATTTATTGTATTGCAAAGGGGCTCCGTGGGTTATTTTTCTTTATGATATTTCCACTTTCAGAAAATTCTTCAGTAATTATGAAGTTTAAGACTCTTATTATGCATTTGAAAATCAAAACTCAGAGGGCTGAAATAACTTTGCTTGAGCTCAAGCACTTGCTACTAGGATTTATTATCTTAACTAGCTTCTTGAAAAAAATAGTATTTGTCTATGATTAGAAAACCATTGCAAAGATGACTGTTGCCTTCTTTTGACACACTGGCTCTGTGCAATAGGCTATTGCTGAATCTCTCATACTTCTACTTTCAAGTGTTTACTTCCTTATAGATAACTAATTGTACCCTTCAACCTCTTTAATAATAATCTAGAAACCTGAATTTTCTTCATGAAAGTAAGTTTTCATGAAATTAAATACTCAAGTGTTAAAAAAATATTATCAAATATCTAGTTGTCTTCTGAGTTCGGTTTCTCTCTGTGTCTAAATGCTTGCCCCTGCTCTAAAGAGCGCTCCCTTACACACACACTTTCTGAGAATTCCTTACATTATTCTATGTAAGAATGAGAAAGACTTGTGTTGCTTCTCCTGAAGCAATGATCAATGGATGCTTTTATTAAGTTAAGTTTATTAAAACTCATCTTTCTTACTACTGCATTTCTTACAATAAAGCCTCATGTTCATTTATATGAACACAGCAGTCTCAATGTCATCTTCAGATCTATACCATCAATTCCTCAAAATAATTTCCATTTATTTATTTAATGCCATAAAGCAGAAGATGAGTGATTATAAAGTATTATCAAATAATATGGACCCAGAGCCATAAAGTTATTGATGTACATAGCTCTCCATGTCCTTTTCTTTTGTTAATCATTTAACTAATATTCTTAAATATATAGAAAACTGAGATTTATTTTATTTAAAGTTATATTTTGTATAACAACATGGATAGCCTTATTTATGTAAGTCTTTGGCAAGGAATGTTGAAAGTGGCATTCTAGTTCAAGTATGCATTGTAGAAATAGTTCAGGGAGGCTGGGTGTGGCAGCTCACCCTGTTATTCCAGCACTTGGAAGCCTTAAGCAGATGGATCACCCTGAATTTGAGAACAGCATGGGCTAGTTAGTGAGGCCATGTCTCAAAAAGCCAGAAAAAAAAAAGAAAAACAAAACAGAACTAATACACAACAACAACCCTCAAGGAATTGCATTGCCTTATGCATTTCATAAATTATCCCTATAAATATGACTTTTGCAAAGTTAGTTTAAAATAATTACCCTATACTTGGAAATAAACAATATTTTAACTAGTTAGATGGTATGTAAGCATAATTCAGTTATAGATGTGTGTAGCCACTCATTTACATATGCATACTCCTCTTACCCATATATTAACACACATTTGTAATGATTTCTTGAGTCTAGGTCACAGAAGAAAGCAAGCATAGAGTCTGCCCTCATAGATCCTGTTTAGCATGGGGAATGCTGCCAACTGCTACTCCTTTTCTCTTGGCATGAATCACTAATTAACAAAGACAATGTCATATGAAACCTTTTATCTTTTTTTTTCATGAGCAGGCACTGTGAATGTCTCAGAAATGGCATGGGGGTCATGTTGCTGATGTATTTACATGTTCAGATAACAGTCTAGAAAGCTAGATATTTTAGCTTAAATAACCCAAACAGGGTGGATAACAAGCATCAAATAACGTGACACAGACCAACAAAATGAACTTTTTATTTAGGAATGGGTAGAATGTCTTTTTTTTTTTTTTTAAATCTTTGTTTGTTTGTTTTTGAGGTTGTGAATTAGTTACAGTTCTCCCTTCTCTTTCCTCCCTCCAAACCCTCCACAGACCCCTCTCTGCTCTCCTTCAAACCCATGGCCTTTTTACTTCAATTGTAATAGCATGCATATATGTATTTGTAGATACCTATATATCCCTAAATATAACCTGTAGAGTTGTTACCTGTATGTATGTTTTCAGGCTGATTGTTTGATATTGGGCAACCAATTGGTGTGCCTTTCCTAGGGAAGAAACACCTCTTCCACTCCCAGGTTTTCTCAGTTGCCTGTAGTTCCTTGTTTAGGGTTGAGACCATGTGGGCTTTCCCCCTCCCATGTTGATATATTCATTGGTGTCATCCTTGTTCAGCTTGTGTTTAGGTGGTCATGACGGTGGGATTTTATGGGTATAGTTTCTGATGTTTCTAGGACACACAATGTCACAGCAAAGTCCCTGATCCCTTGGCTTTTATGATCTTTATACTACACTTCCACAATGTTCCTTGAGTGTTGGAGTGTTTTGTAAATGTATCCATAGGAACTGGGCTCCACAACTATGTATTTTGGTTGTGATTTTCTGGAGTGGTATCTGTTGTCAATAAAGGTTTCCTTGATGAGGGGTAAGGGCTACACTTCTCTGTGAGAACAAGCACAAATGTTTGTTAATTGTTGTTAGAGATTATGCTGGTTTAGTAAATTAGTGATTGTAGATTCTCCTCCAATAATCACAATTTCATTAGCACTAGTAGATAATAAGGTTTACAGGACCAGGTATGGTATCCCTCTGGTTGAGTGGGTCTTAAATTTGATTAGAGAGCTGTAGGTTACCACCCAGTTATGTACACCACTGCTGCCCCTGTAAGACCACCTAGTTATATATACCACTGCTGCACCTGTAAGGTTAGGGTGCTGTGCTGGTCATTACATGGTTCGTACGTATCTTAGCTAGGTAGGACTGTTGTTTGCCTGCCCTCTTTGGAACCTTCCATGGTGCTTTCTGGTACCATGAAAGCTCATCCTCAGGAAGCAGGAATTCAAGTCAGTTCCAGCTCAGGTGTCTCTAGGCCCTGTTTCTAAAGTGCATAGTATCTTCTGCAATAAAAACTTACCTTCTGCCTTTGTGAGGTAAACAAAGGCAACAACAACAATAGGCTGTATGCTTTGGGAATCTCTTATATACCTGTGATCATCAATTCAAAAGAAGACTTCTCTTGTCTGAGTAGAGCATTAGGTTTTTGTTAGGTGGTCTTTGGCTCTTGGAGGAAGCACCATCAGCCTAGATGAGAAAAGTTCGTTATAACTATATGTATTCATAAACTGAATCATGTGCATTACAAGTGTGTATGTGTGTGTGTGTGTGTGTGTGTGTGTGTGTGTGTGTGTGTGTAAATAGTTAATAACCTGATTCCTTGTAAACTGTTCAGACATCTTTGGGTGGCATGACTTTTGATTGTCTTTCCAAGGTACTTTCACCAAAACCAAGAGTAAAAATATTGGAGCAGGATTGCAAAGTAGTTTATTTATTTTATTTTTTTTTAAATGTCATTGTGTCCAGGGCACTAAGGGCCAGATTCTTTTTAAGGAGTCATGCCCTCTTCACCCAGAGCTATTGACATGCTTTCATGGAAGACTTGGCAAGCTTGCACTTCAAGGGCCCCAAGGGATTTGTGCCACAGTCATGCATGAGAAAGCTAAATGACCCGTGTAGAAGAGATCTCTGTTATGAAAGAAAATGCATGCTATCAATACAAGCCAATGGAAGTGTGAACATTGGAGCCAGCGATAACTACTCATCTTCACATGAATCTCGCTCAGTAAGTTTTCCTTAAAGTAAAAGAGCCTTTGTGGGAACAGGCTAGTGGCGTGGGTTCCACATCAACTAAACTGAGATTGCAGTCAGGGAGAGACACTGCTCAATGGCAAAGCATTGCAACTGATGGCACCCAGAACAGAGAACCTCAGACATCACACAAATGCACTTGTATGAACAAGTCAGCCTGATGTAGATAGAATGGCTCCTATTAATGATAATAAATTTATGCACATATGTGATTTTAAATTGTAGTAGTTCAAAAATTACAACCATTGCCAAGTTTCAAATCCTCAAGTACTTTTTTTTTAAAGAATATAATGATGTAGTTTAGGCAATTACTTGAAACATCTTTCAAGTATTAGAACATTTTTATGTGTGTGGTATATATGAGTTAACATATTTGTATGTATTTACACATGTGGGTCCAGGTACACATGTGTGGCAATCAGAGGACCAGGTCAGATGTCTTCCAAGATCAGTTACCACAATACTTTTTGAGATGGAATCTCTTACCAGACCTGTAGCTCACCAGTTTGACAATGGCCAAACTAGATGGCCAGCTAACTTCAAACAGCAATCCTCCTGTCTTTGCTTCCCAGTGTTGGGAGTATTTTTATGTGCTTCTCTCTATGTGTAACATTTCATTGAGATGCTGGGGATCAGAACTCAAATCCTTATACTTATGTGGCAAGTACTTTACCAACAGAGATATCTCCCCACCCCCTCAAATTTTAATTCTGATCGGTAAGATTTCTTCAGTGTTTAAGTTAATATAATTTTTATTCACCTTTAAAGCTCAATTTGGTTAAACAATGTTTACAATATCCTGGACTATTTGTATTTAATAATATTAATAAATGGCCATTATCCATTAATTTATGAAAGTTCAACAAGCATATTCATGCTTTCTTACTATGAGCCATGACTGGGCACAGTACTTGTTTTCATGTTTTTGTTTTGTATGTGTGTGTGAGTGGGTGTATGCGTGTGTGTGTGTGTGTGTGTGTGTGTGTGTGCTCTCTCACACACACACATGCACTAAAAAAATAGCTAATCTTTTATATATTCTGAAGAATGATATATATATATACATATATATGTATATATAAGTTTGTAATTTAGTCTTTTACATTCCCTATTGTGTGTCCTTGCTATCTCAGTAAAATGAATAAGAGCTTTAGTAATGGTGCAGGTGGCTTGTTACCTCTTTCTTCTTAACTTCCAGTCTCTGCCGAACTTTTATTAGTAACAGAGCAAGCACTGTGACCCGAGACAAGGGTATAGGGGAGGGCTGAGCATAAAAATAACCATGCGGCACCAGGAGGATTGTAATTGCTGAGGTTGTATGGGCAGACTGTGAGATGAGGATGTTAATCCTCAAGAAATATGTGGCAATAAACAACATATCTTAAAATACCGATTAAAACTGTCTGTTCAGTCCAACGGTAAATGCTCTAGAGGCATTAAATTGAACTTGCAAAGAATTATTATCCACTCGAATCTTTTTAATTTCTCAAATGCCTCTCATATATTACTTACCACTTGTTAGTTTTTTAAATCATAAGTTATGCCATTTTCACATTAAAGATACATACATAGAGCTAAATAAGTAAAATAATAAATCTTTTCTTCCAAGAAACCACCCTGCCCCCTAGCCTTCTTTCATAGTTCAGCAGTTGTGCACAAGTCAATCTTGGGAGATAGTGTAACAGTAAAGGCTGGTCTGAAGTGTGTGTTCATGCACACTTCCCGCTGATTATCACTTACAGTGAGAATCCCAAGGGTCATAGACATAAAGCATTCTTCTACAGAAAGAGCACATGCCTCTATACTCCATGGAAGACATTTGTGCACAGAAGGAAACGCTTACATACAAAGCTCAACTCAGGAAAATAGAAACTTATTTGTTATGGGACCAGGAGACTCAAGCATAGAAAATATTCACAGAACTTGATTCCATTTTAAACAACAATGCTCTACAAATCGTCCATATTATTAGTTTCCTAAATAAGTTTTAAGAGGCTGTGGATTGGCTGCACTCACAGTAATCGGAAATTCTGTTCCTCACCAGCTTTGGGGGGGGGATGATGCTTTCTTAGCTATGCTGAACACCAGCTCACATAAAACAGAAAGTGGTAGTCATGTACACAGGTGAGCATCTCATGTTAGGTATGTCTGTTTTGCCATACACTGTCATGTCTTTTTTTCCCTCACACTTTGTCTTCATCCCATGAGATAATATGGAATCATGGAATCAGAAAGAGAAGTATGAGAATGTGGGGGAGAGATGATAGATGGGGGTGTGTGCAGAGAAGGAAGCAAATGTAAGGAGGCAGAAGAGTCCCAGAGTAGGTAGGAGCCCAGCCTGAGGCCCAGGGAAGTGGAATTTTTCTCTCTTCAGACATTGCCCTTAAAAGTTAGTTTTGAATTCATTTTTGGGAACTTTGTGGTTTTTAAAAATGATTGTAATTAAATTATCTAAAGTAGAAAAGCAAATAGTTTGGGGGGATGTTCTATTTATAGTTTGAGAGTCAAAGAGGGAGGTAAAGGATGGAGGAAGGGAGGCGGGGAGTGGTGAATAGTGGTGAACACTAGTCCCGCCCCCGCTCAGAGATTTCTAGGTCATCTTGGACTTGTCTGTGGATCTCTGCCAATGTTTTCATTCTCCGAGAACAGAAGACAACATGATGCCTCTTATTTCTCTTTGTCTGTACTTTCCTGAAGCTTCTTCATGAGCTATTTCCTAATAGTTTGTTAATCAACATCATAATCCACATTAGCTCCTAACAGGTTTAACCAAAGTGTGTCAGGAATTAAGTACCTCTTCTCATCTGGCCCTCAGCTGTCTTCTTTAAGCCTTTTGTCTAGAGTTCCCCACTCTGTACAATATTTAGTCAACGAACCACAAAATAGAAATGTAGAGTTTATTATAGAGTTAAATTGTGGATCTTAATATGCTGGCAAATTGGGTATTGCAGACAAATTCTACCAGTTGAATTCTATTGAAATACATAAAATATCAAATATCTTTCAAGTCATCTCCTGTCTCTAAAAATATAGCTGATTTACATTTAGGAAGACTAATTTTGTAGAGATTCTTTTATACTACTAATTACATACACACACACACACACACACACACACACACAATCTAAAAATGTTTTAATGAGTCTATCTGGAATGATCTTTGGGATATATAAACATTATGATTTTTTTTTAGAGAAATGTTCATTTTCCATGTCTGTGTTGCTCTTTAAAATAATTTTAGGCCTCCTGAAAATACCAGATGCTAGGTAAAATTTTAAGCGGTGTCCTAATGCATTTAGACTACATTTCCATTAGCACACTGTCAAGTATTCCTTCTTGCTGGTTCATTTGTAATTCTGTGACTCAATGCTGACATTTTACAAATTCACCAATCCACTGGGATGGTTATGACTGTTACCTCTCAAACCCAGGACAAACAGCTGAGGTGCCTGTTTAACATATCAAAGTGGATGTTGGCCACCATGTTGTCCCAGCATCCCTCAGTGCAGACCTGTTACAAGGCTCTTCTGACTGGCAAACCCCGCCCCCTAGCCTAATCTTCTCCAGCCTAGGGGCTGGGCTGTCAGTCCCTACATAATTCAGCCATTTGGGTTACTTGGACTTTTTGTCTATTCTCTTGGTCAGCGTTTTAGCTCAGGCTGCCCATCTTGGTCACTACCTTACCCCCTCTCATCACGTGGCCCAGCTCAGTCTGGTCATGCCCACCCTGGGCTCTCCCAGATGTCCTCACCTCTGGCTATGCTCTCCCTTTTATTTACAACAAACCTCCTGTACCATACTTGGGAGCAGCCATGGCCTTTCTTTTTTTTTTTTTTTTACTTCTTTTTTTAAACTCAATTGCCATTTTAACATCACCATTCATCTTTTTTGTTAACATACATACTCAATGAATTGTTTTTCATTGTTCTTTTAGCCTTCCATGGTAGTTTCTCTTATTTTTAAATTATACAACTTTTGAAAGAGAATATGCTCTGAGGTCTCACACATATTCTTCTGTCTTGGTAGAAACCCCTTCTCAGAAGGAAAAAAATGAACTGCACAGTGGCAATCAAACAAGGAAGCTAGGCTCTGGATAGGAGGGGAATGCTGGCAGGGACCGCAGGACCCGAACTTTGCAAGTTTCTATCACTCAGTCTGTGGCTTGTGTGGTAGGCTCCATCTTTCATTGCTTCGTTTCACTTGTCAGTTAAAAATAATAATAGTTGTGTCCCTGGCGCCTTGTAAAGTCATTTATCTTCAATTTCTACATAATGAACCCTGTTCATACTGAAGTCTGCATTATTAACAAGTGAACAAGGCACAGTGAAAAACCCCCTTCCAGGTGGAGAGCCTGAGGGACAGCCCCGTTTCCTAGTCTTTGGGCTTTACTTTCTACAACGTTGCCCGCAGGTCTGTAGGCCTTGGATTTGCTGTCTCAGCCTGGATTGATAAAACCCTCCTTCCGGCTTACCTATCCAAAGCACCCATGCCTTAATTCTCAGTGAAGATTAAACCTGAGGTGATATAGGACATAATGACATCTTACTTTTGCTGAGAGTCAGACATATTAGTCATAATTCCCGCCTTCCAGAACATGATCATTTAGCAAGCAAAAGCAGAGAAGACACTGGTTTTTTACACTGTAGTCTTCGTGGTTTCCATGTGCCAGGAGACCATTCTTTCCTCGGTGACTCTGTGTAGAATGTGATACACACCAACTCCTGATTAATTACATCTGCTATCCAGGAAGCTATTTGCAGTTGATACCCACTGGCAAAGCAGAAATCAGTTTTCTCCAAGGGAGTCTCACTGGGTACATTAACCATACCTCAGGGCAGATCCCATGCCCATGAACTCAGTGATATTTTTGTCTCATTTTGCTTTGTTTGAGCAGGTTTTTTTCTTATTGATCCTTTGCTTGTTTATTTTGATTTTTATTTTTGTGGAGGTTTGGTGTGTGTGTGTGTGTGTGTGTGTCTGTCTGTCTGTCTGTCTGTCTGTTTCTTGCTTTCTTTTCTTGTTTTGGTTGCTTCATTTAGAGAAAGAGAAAAAAGAAACATCATTTTGGTTGGGGTGGGGATGTGGAGAGGATATATGGAGAACAGGGGAGGAGAAATGCCACCAAAATACACTCGATGGATTCTTTTGTTTGTTTGTTAGGTTTTTTTTTTTTTTTGGCTGATAAAATCATAAAATTTTAATTCAAACTGTTAATCAGAATCTTAATGCTTGACTATCACAGTGTGCCTCACATCATGTGCACAACAATTTGTTAGAGGGTATGGAAACTGCTTCCTGAACGAATGGGACTGCTAAGTATTTCTCCCCAGAGTATCATGTAAACCCAGGTTTTCTCAGAACATATCCTGTACTAGAGGCTTGCGGCTGGCCTTTTCACCTTTGGGTGCTTTGCGTTTGTAGCTTGTGGGTAGAGTACCAGCATCAGCCTGCTCTTGTGTCCATGAGGCAATGCTGTGCCCTCAGCACACCACAGTGCTGTTGTGCTTCTTATGCTTCTTAGGAGGAGGCTTAGGGATGGGCAGCGCATATATGGACTTTCATGGAGCATCTCTCTTGTCCAATCTGGATAGCTTTGAAAAGAGGTCTACATTGGGTGGGTTCTTAAAAAGAAAAAGAAAAAAAAAAAACATCTGGCCATTTTTGTTATTCTTATTTCCCACCTAACAGAGAATGTGTAATTCCAAATCCCCAAATAAAGATATTAAAAATATATCAATCTTAAACATCACTCATAGATTTTTAAGTAGGTAAAAGCCAGATTTGGGTACTATTCACTTATACATTTTATTCATTTATACTAACTTAATTTTTTTCCTTAACTCATATATTAACTGTGGTTATTGCTATTAATACTGTGATTTCAACACTACTATTTCCCACATAGAGTCAAGGACCAAACTAAATATTTATGTGTATTCTCTGCTGGAACCCTATCATGTGGCTCTTGTTACCACTGTCATTTGGATGAAGGATAAAGCATTCCTGAATTGCAGGCACTTGGTAGCAACAGGATGAAAACATGGATATGACAAGCTCTGAAATGTTCTATTTTTGTTTTTATGTTAGGCAAGTAAAATGATTCAATATTTGCTAAATGCCTCTCAGACAATTATCCAGATTTAGGGCTGAAATAGTTTCATAGATTGGATTTTTTGATTTCATGAACATGATCAATGCATTCTTTAGAACTTACTAAGTGTGGAAGGAAGGTGGAGACACCCGTCACTGTCCAGTTCTGTGGGAAAGAATACAAGCGTCAAAATGTCCTGTTATTACTTTCTAATTACACCTTCTTCAATGTGGGCAGCTGTTCTTTTGTGTAGTTCTTAAAACATTAAGTTAATTTTTTATTATTTTTCTCTTTATTCTGAAATGTTTCCTCTGTGTGCACGTGTGCACACATACCCACGTATATGCGTGCAGAGGTCGTGGTGGGTGTGAGGCATCACCCTCAATCACTCTTCTGTCTTACTCATTGATGCAGGGCTTCTCAGTCAAAACTAGAGCTCTCCGAGTTGCCTCATCTTGCCATCCAGATTTCTCTGAAGATTTCTATCAGTCACCTGAGGTTGGAGTAACAGGTGGCCACAATGCTCACCAGAATTTCTGTGGGCTCTGGGGAACAGAACTCCAATTTTGATCCTTATACTTTGACAACAAATACATTAACCACTGTCTCTCGGGCCCCTATTTTCCTTTGTAAATTAACTTCCATTTTCATTTAAGTAATCCCTGCATACCATGTAAACCTCAATAATAAATCCTAGTTACCCATAATTGGAGATGTCTGCCTTTTTTTCTGCTCCCCTATCTCTGCCTTGGGTTTTTGTACAGAAAGTAACAATAAATTCTTTAGCTTGTTCTCCTGATGCTAAACCTCATTATTGCCATATAATAGGATTACCAGTCCATTACTTGGCTTTTTAACGTGCGACATCATTTTCATTCTTTTATAAGCAATATGAATGTAATTATTTCATAACTTTGGAGACGTTGCCAAAGCTGATTGCATTGTCTTAGTACAACATAGCATTGTACTTTGCAATGTATAATTTCCCCTGGATTTTCTGTTTTCTGTTTCAAAGATGACTTTTTTCAGATCATTTTTTTCCAGATTTACAGTTTTTCTTCAAATTTTTAATCACTTTGCATTCTTATTTGTGTAGTATTGGAAAATACAATGTACTTTTTACTCTTATAAGCTTTTCTTCTTATTAATTTTTATGCCCCATTCCTATGTATTATTCCTTGAACCCCAATTATGTCTTCCAAGGGAATGTACTTCTCTTCAGTATTGCTAGAAGCAGTATCTTCTCCAGTGCTGCTGAAATGTTGGTTATGAGGTGCACCCGCCCCATGTGTGTGTGTGTGTGTGTGTGTGTGTGTGTGTGTGTGTGTGTTTGTGTTTCCTTTTCTCTTCTCGTTCATACACCGCATTGTTTTTTATTGTCTCATAGTTTTCACTCATTTTTTGTGAGAAAAGGTATGGAAATCTTTAAAAAAATTTTTTTATTATTATATTTGTGTTTTAATTTTACACGTCAGCCATGGGTTCCCCTCTCCTCCCCCCACCTGAACCACACCTTCCCCCCAGCCCTTCCCCTCCATTCCCATCTCCTCCAGGATCAAGGCACCCCTGGGGATTCATTTAAACTTGGTAGATTCAGTGCAGGCAGGTCCAGTCCCCTCCTTCCAGGCTGAGCAAAGTGTCCCTGTGTAAGCCCAAGGTTCCAAACAGCCAGCTCATGCACTAAGGACAGGTCTGGGTCCCACAGCCTGGATGCCTCCCAAACAGTTCAAGCTATTCAACTGTCTCACTTATCCAGAGGGCCTGATCCAGTTGGGGGCTCCCCAGCCTTTGGTTCATAATTCATGTGCTTCCATTCCTTTGGCTATTTGTCCCTGTGCTTTTTCCAATCTTGGTCTTAACAATTCACGCTCTTACAGTCCCTCCTCTTTCTTGACATTTGGACTCCTAGAGCTCCACCTGGGGCCTGGCTGAGGATCTCTGCATCCACTTCCATCAGTTATTGGATGAGAGTATGGAAATCTTTTTATCAAGGGCGTTGGTCATCTGGCAGAATCCCAGAGCATTTCAGCCTCAGCTTATCCTTTCTTGTGGGAACCTCCCCACATCAGTATCTAAATGTCCCCTGCTTTGCTGCCTTGGTGTCCAGGAAGTCATCAAGTCCCACTTTGGCTGATAACCTTCTGAATTAGGACAAGAGAAAGGAAATGGGAATCTTACAGTTAATTCTCTATTTTATGGCCATTGCTCACACAGGTCTTTATTATGCTCTGTGTTCTCTAAGTCTCAAAAATCGACAAAACAGACTCCAGTCTCTGGAGGAGAAGGCATGTCTTGGGGAGAAGGAAGCTACTGATGTTGCTGGTGGATATCTAAAGAGTTGGTCACTGTAAACACAGACAAGCTGAAAAGTCCTCTGGATAAAGTCATGCATCTTGATCCTGCCTCTGGCCATGGCCAGGCTCACAGATTCTGGGGATCTTGGAGTTCCATGGGGTACCATGATTCATTGTTCATTTTATTCACATTCCAAGCAATTAGGTTGTAACTACGTGTCTTATTTATTTATTTCTCAATTCTTCATCTGTGTTCTGTCTTCCAAATAGTTGAGTTTCCCATCTGGTATTTTCTTTCCCACTGCTTTTAAGTATTCAGAACTTTTGTATCTCATTATTTTCATTTAAATGAGTTTGACATCAGAGAAACATGTGGAAGAATATTTTTTAACAATAATCATAAATTGTTTACTTATCATTTGTCATTTGGTTATGAAAATGTTTACTAAAACTCTCAATATATTACAGATGATCATTTTGGATTAAAAATTTGTAATTATAAGGAATTTAGCAATTCAATGAACATACTACTTCTAATACATATGATACATATGTACAATACTTTATAAAATTACATGGCTTTTAAGTAGATATAAAATAGTTACAAAATTTCCCTGGAAGTGGAGCACAACAGAAATTTCAGTGCCTCACTCTAAGTATAAATGATATAAACTACTCTTCTGATCACAAAGAAAACCTACAAAGTCTACAATTAAAAAATAGTGAAATGTATGTGTTGATGATGGTAAAAAATAAGACAAAGAGGAAGTGAAGCAAATATTCTGATTTTTCTGGCTCAACTTTTTGTAAGATGGACAAAAGTGATGATTTTCTAGATAAACATCAGTTGGGAAACTTATCCCATACAACAGAGAATATTAATATTTCATTTATCATAAAGTAAACACACTGCATTTTCAGCTGTGCAAATATTCTTATCTCATTGTATCTGAATACAAATAAAATCTTTTTATCACTGTAACCATACACAGTCACTTTGCTTTTAGCAGAGCTACCAGTTTGATTTAATGGAGCACATGTGAAAAAATAATTCTTAATGTTTTGCCATAACATATGACTTATATTTCTTTAGTGTAGTTACTTGTCTTCCAACCATAATTCATGACTGACAACATCATCATCAACTGGGAAGTTGTATGTTATGCAAAATCCTTGAGAAGTACCCTTGATGGGCAACTGAACTAGAAACTCTGGGAATAGAGATTAGCAGTCGAATACTTTCTAATTTCACAACCAATACCTGGAATGTTTCCAGTTAAATCTGAGAATGTAATTTCAAGATTTTTATATATGTGTGTGTGTGTGTGTGTGTGTGTGTGTGTGTGTGTAGAGGTATGTATATATGTATGTATCTGTTATCTATCTGTCTATCTATCTATCTATCTATCTATCTATCTATCTATCTATCTTCTAAATATAGTACATGGAAACAAATCAGAAGCCATGGAAGCTTGATCAAATATATTCATAATATGCATCAGTAATTTATTCAAGTTCTTAAAAAACATTTTAATAGGATGCCTCTAATCATTGTTTGGTTTCCAATGGCTATGACTAACATCAATTCTTCAGTACAATTTTAGAAGATCAGAGTATTATGTATCTTTAAAAGTGGCAGAACATGATGCTTATCCATTCCTAGACTCACTACAGCTCAATGAATGAAAATAGGTATTGAATTAAATTTCTTGCCTTTAATTCTAATCGTATTGGAAGTTTTTCAGCGAAGAGGATATAGGTGTCTCACTTCCTAACCATCTACTCCTGGAAGTGGCAAGGATTCACACTGAGTCTTTCTTGAGTGCTTGGCATAAGTAGAGGCAAACGTTGCCATCCCTATCTCCTATTATCAATTGAATAAAAGTACATTTATACTTTTTCTTTTTTTGTTATATATTGACATAACATTTCCCTCTATAAAACTGGAGAGTAGAAATTTGAAGAATCATAGTCTTTAAACATTTTCTCGTTATTATTTATTTATTTATTTATTTATTTATCTGCATGTGATCAGGGAGTGCACATACATACCATGGCATGCATGTGGAGGTCAGAAGACAATTTGAGGGAGTTAATTTTCTCCTCCTGCTATGTAGACCCAGGGACCAAACTCAGGCCACCAGACTTGTTCACACGGACCATGTCATTGGTCCTAAGAATCAAATCCCTAACAAGACTGTGCTATTTCTTTTAGGGCTGTTTGCCACCAGATTACACGGTATGATCTTCTGGCATTCTAATTCTGAATAATAGCAATTCAATACATAAAGAACCTTAAGCTGAAAAGATGATTCTGGAAATTGTATTCGCTCTGCTGCCCACATACACAGACTGTCTAATGGCTATGCTACTTTCTATATTATCTCTTTTCATACAACATCATGACTAGTGGACTTGTCCTTTTATCTTTCTTTTGTACTCTTTGCCAAAACTACACACTAGCTTTGGCTCTACACATTTGAGTAGAGACCTGACCTAGACAACATGTGCTGTGTTGGCGCGTGGAGCTTTTACTTTGGAAAGGTGTCCACCATGATGTGTCTGCTGTGGTTCCTGGTTAGTTTTAAAACAACTATGTCTTGTTGGTTAAAACCTGAGGGTGGAAGACATTGCCTCGGGCATGCCCACAGGATGAGATATCCAAAGGATGCAGCGGGAAATTCCATACTTGTCACTAGGCAACAGGCAGCTTAACATTCACGTTTTGATTGAGAAGAATAGAACTCTTTTAAATAGTCCAGTATGTCCCAAAATTTTTATTCTCCTCAGATCTTTATTCCCTGGTTCTTCTTAGTTTAATAAGTAGTGTGTATACCTAGCACAAAAGACAAGTAGATCTTAAGTGAATGTCTAACAAGCAAAATATTAATGATGCAACTGAGAATATAGCTTTCATTATCTTTTCTACATGGCAGGTGATATTTCCTGCAAGTTCCATGCAAGCACACCAATATGGTCTTCTTCTGGGGGACATGATTGAAAGGGGTGTCCACTGGCCACCCTAATGTAGGAACAGATTGGGGGCCACAATAATTTAATTCTCCCAGCAGTTACTACTGGAAGAAGCAAATTTAAACTTGTAAAAATTTCAGAAACACACATGCTGCTTTGAGAAAATCACTTTTCTAAAATTATATTTAATTAAAGAACATCTGTCCGAAGACGCAACTTTACATCAAACAATATTTGCATTAATAAGATCCAGCACTGTGAAGAGCTGCTGTTGACATCTGTTCTTTGTGAAAGGCTCTGGTAGCCACGATGGGATGTAAATGTACACACACACACACACACACACACACACACACACACACACATATATATATATATATATTACTGGCCAAGGGTCTCTATTTTCTTTCCTGTGCATCCAACATCTAGGCCATTTTTTCCGTTCCATCTTTATTTCCTGACTAGAGTCTGAGAGCCTAGCCTTAGTTGATTTGGAAATGACCTACTCTTTTCAGCACTATGGCTCTGTTTCAGTGATATGGAACCATAATGCCTTTCTAATATCATCATCTTTCTTAAAGTCAATTCCACACATTTCCCATGATCTATATTCCCAGAGCCCTTATGCAAACCCTTCATCAACACACTTCGCATCCTCTTCTGCATGCTCCAATTTGCATGGTTTCTTCCTCTCTGAATCATAAGTTATGAGGAGGCAGGGCCATTTCCAAAATCAATTCCTGGCATACGAGAAAAGGGCCTCCATGCATCAGGAAACCATTTCAAAGGTTAACAGTTTATCCAAGGGCATTAATTAAACGTCTTTCATAAATAAGGTCTCAGTGCTGTCAAAAGGTGGAGAGCATGAAGAGACAATTCAAGGCTATAGCTTCCTTCACAGGACAGAAATGAAGCTCTTCACAGACAAAGCCTATTAAGCACATTCGCTTTCAGATTGCGGGATGTAACAAATGAAGGAGAGAGCCAGGGAGGGGGTGCATAAAAGCCTTTAATTTAAGGCATAAAGGAAACAGTTGTGTTCTTAGGCATTGTGGCATTGTACGATTAAAAAATTCTAAGAGCCATGAAGATGGAGATAATTAGACAAATGATTGATACCAAACCAAAGATGATGGTTTTTTTTTGGGGGGGGGGAGGGTTCATTTGATATCAATTTCCTATCTGTTCTTTTTAGCATTGATCTCCGTGCATGGTTTTAACAGTAACAGAGCCATCTTTAACCAGCTTAAAAGAATTACAGAATTATCTTTCTGAGGATCTGACAAATGGGAATGTTGGCCAAGTAATGAAAGGAGAAAGATGGAAAAATTATAGAATGAATTATTACTTTGTTTTTAGGTCTGCTACAAACACATGACAAAATAGTACCAAGGGCCATGGAATAAACAAGTTGGCGTTTGCTGTTACATGGGTACCAAGCCGTAGCATGATGAAGTGTGGGTATTAGAAAATGAAAGAGGGATTGAGGGCAAACAGAAACATGGACCAACTTCCACCCATTAGGCTGTGCACTGCAGTATCACACATCTCCTAAAGGGAGATGGAGTGACATGATACACTTTAGGGAGAAAATGTGAGGCAAAAAGAAAATCATCCTCAATATTCTGAAACATTCAAATGATTGTTTATTAGAGCCACACCTGTTTCGTATCCTTGTCATTGGGTAGATATGATGGATGCTAATATTTTGAAAAAGCAATTGACAGTAAGAGTAAAAATCCTAAAGCCTTACCATGGGACTTATATTTTCAGTTAGAACTCTTCCCTCCCATTTATACTCAGCAATGACCATTTCCTCTGTTTTTTCATGTGTCCTTTCTCTGTCTCAGTGCTTTACAATCCTTGGAGTCACAAATCTGAGGATGCAAAACAGAGGAAGCTGAGGACATCATCATGTTCAAGGTGATACTGCCAGACAAGGCTGTAATTGTATATTGGCTGAGTACATAAAGGACAAGGGAGAAGGTGGAAGGCTCTGAATGTTGGACATATTGCTGATTAGCTTTGTGTTGCTATAACAAAATACCTGTTGTAATCAACATACAAGGGAGAAAGGCTTTATTTGGCTCCCAGACTTGATGGTTTCAATGCATGTTCAGTTTATCTGAATGAGTCTAGGCCTGTATTAAGGTAGTAGATCATAGTGGGAGTCCGTGGCAAAGGAAATTGTTCCCTTCATAGCAGTCAGGAATTAGAGAATGGAAGGAGAGCCTGGAGACTCCAGACCCTTTCAATGATGCGTACTCGTGTGACTAAGAGATCTTCAGTGAAGCCTTACCTCTTAAAGGTTCCAATAGTCCTGTAGGTCTGTTGGAGCAAGAGGCCATTTTTTTTTTTTACCATATGGAAATTTTGGGGAACACTGAGCCAAATCATTGTAGTCAAGTACCAGTGGTGACATCTCACAGAAACTGAAGGTCCTGAGGCATGGGAAGGACTAGGGTATATGGGAATTGGGTGGAAGGAGATGAGCAATTAGCTACCAATTGACTGACCTGCACTTTTTCCAATCTTGAGTGCACATTTTCAAACTGAGACTGGATTGACTTAAGAGAAGAATGGGATAAACTAGAGATTTTTGCTCTGTGTAAGTATACACCATGAAGATTCTTTTTTATGAGAGGAGATTGGAGTTATATGCAGGGTACAATACTATCATAGTCTAAAGTCTATGAACATAAAGAAAATCAAAGTCCAGGGAGAATAAGGCGTTATGCAGGATGGTCCTTGAAATAAAGAACAAAACAGTGCCTGGTTGGGAGGCAGAAGTTAATTTCAAGAGTCCAAAGTTAAAAACTACCACCACCACCACCACCACCACCACCACCACCACCACCACCACCACAACACCACCACCACCACCACCACCAACAACAACAACAAAACACCTAAGAGTAAATATCCCCCAAATAGATGAATTTTGATCTGGAGCAGAGATGATGCAAACATGTAGTCTTCTATGTAAAAAGGATCTGTGTCACACATAAAGATTAAAAGGATAATAAAAGTACCATAGCAAGAATGTTCCTGGCAAAATACAACTGACAGGGAGGGTTTACAGAGGAATAAAAGCCTCCAAATGCCTTGTAACCATGAAAGAAATTAAATTAGTAGCTCAAATCTTTCTTCAAATGAAACAGTGGAACCGGACCATTTTATAGGGAGCTAAATGTTCAGAACTTGGTGACCTTCTCTGCATTGTCACAGGCTCTTTTAGCCATTAGGAAAGGAATAGTCAGCTCATTCTGAAGGGAAGCAGGGATGTAGCAAAAAAAAGGCACAAAGTTACAAAAGAGAGAATTGTAAGTCAATTCTAACCATGCAAACATTTAAAAAAAAGAAAGAAAATAAAAAGAAAACCCACCAAATCCACCAAGACACAACTGAGTTCATTCTAGGCACCCAAGATAACTTAATATTAAAAATCAAATGTAATTGATTTTAGTAACTTTTTGAACAGAAAGTTAAACAACACTGACCATTATCTTAGCAAGCACACAGAGTAATCTTGATATTCAGAGATACATTGAAATATAACAGGATTATTTGGGGAAATGAAACAGCATATGCATAGGAGAAAAATGACATGTATGAAAATGTTATCGTGAAGCTCATTGTTTTCATACAAAGTTTAAAAATGGATAAAAATGTTATTTTTTGTCAATCATGGTGGTGCACATCTTTAATCCCAGCAGTCAGGAAGCAGAAGCAGGCAGATCTTTGTGAGTTGAAGGCCACCCTGGTAACAAAGCAAGTTCTAGGACAGTCAAAATCTATTACACAGAGAAACCCTGTCTCAAAATTTCCCCTGACACAAAAATAATGTTAATTTATCTAACTTAAATAATTACAAGAAATTCTTAAATAATACTTATTATTAAATACTCCCAAATAAAAGCTACAGCATGTCCAATAGTCTCTCAAGATATATTCTAAACATTTAACATTTAATACTTCTTTGGAATAACTTGGCGTGATGTGTTGGACATGGCTCTGGGGCAGGTGCCACGGATGAGAATTTTACCATTATACTGCTCTTAATAACATAAATGGCCTTTAGACTTAAACGCATCATAACTTTCTAACTAAATGAAGTTGGATCACACCATCTTTCACTTTTTTCCTTGTTTGCATCGTGTTTGCTCGTCAGGTGGGGAGGCTTATGAGGGAGCCTGGAATTTTTGTAAAGAAGGAAGAGATTGCTAGTGGGGACCTGGAAGGACACAGCTCAGTCACTGGCCGAGCCTCCACCACACACTCCTATTGCCAAACCTCTTCCAGCACACATGATGGATGAGACTCCGTCGAACTCATGAAGTGAATCAACGTGTCATCCCTGTATTTTTTCGCAATAATGCAAGAGTTTCTAATACAACCTCCTTTCTGTTTTGAGTTTCTCTAAGACAGTGCTTCTCAACCTTCCTATCGCTGCAACCCTTTAATACAGTTCCACATGTTGGGATGACCCCAGTTATAAAACCATGTCATTGCTACTTCATAACTGTAATTTTGCTGCTGTTATGAATCGTAGTGTAAACATCTGAATGGCAGCCTCAAGGGGGTCATGACCCACAGGTTGAGAACTGCTGCTCTAAGTTCAAGAAATGTAGTGCCTTAGTTGTGATTTACACACAGTTTTGTGTTTGTTACAGTGTAATGAATTTACCAAGTAAAAGGTCTTTTATTATTTTGATAATGGCTTAACATCACTTTTCTAACAAAGTGCAATGCCAACAATGGAAACCTCTCCCAAGCGTAATCCTCGGGCCACAGCCCTGGAGCTTTGGCAGGAGCCCGTTCTCAGTGAGGAGCCATTACAGTTAGGATGCTGATCTTTAGGAGGGGTAGTGTGTGGTGAAATTGCTACTAATTGCATAATAAAATAACACACCATTGACATATTCACTTAAAAAATATCAGTTATATCTGTGTGCAATAAAATAATTCCGTTGATCTCTGATTTTCACCTGGATCTGGACGCCAGCCTCTTTGAGCTAGTCAGTCTCCCAGCTTCAAAACATCTGGGGCTAAGGAGAGTTTCTAACAAGCTGCACATGTGGAATAAGTGAATTCTGAAAGATGATGGGTACCTCTCAGAAGCAACAACCTCTGGTAGCTTCCCTTACCCACTATGGAGAATGGAATATTCTCCTCCCTTCCTCCCCCTTCCTCCTTCCCTATTTCCTTCCTTCTTTCTTCCCTCCCTTTCTCCCTCCCTCCCTCCCATCCTTCTTTACTCCCTTCCTCCCTCCCTCTCCTCTTTCTTCCCTCCCTCTCTCCCTTCCTTCCTTCCTTCCTTCCTTCCTCATTCCTCCTCCATTCCTCTTCCCTCCTGCCTTTCTTCCTCTCTCCCCCTTTTCCTCCCTCCATCCTCCCTTCCTCCATCCCTGCTTTCTTTCCTTCCTCCTTTTCCCTCCCTCCCTTCCTTCCTCCTTTCCTTCCTTATAAAATCTCATGTAATTCACAGTCTATGAATGAACAGACTTGTTGGAGTAAGCCAAAGGCCAATAAACTAACACAGATCTTCATGGGACATACAGTGTGTGTTTTAGGATTCGCGTGCACATGTTAAGTGTTTTTACATTTCACATTTGTATAATACAAAGGATAAAACTAATTGAAGACTCTGATAAAGAGGCAAAACATATAAGGAAGTAAAAAGACAACCTCTAATGTGAGTTTTAACAACCATGGTACACACGCCTTTGTAGTGCACCCCCCCTCCACTTTCAGGTAAGGCAGGTCCAATGACTTACTTCGAATCTATAGACTACATCAAAAGTGCTAGAATGACGTCCCAAATCAAGTTATAAAAAACAAACAAACAAAATCCAAAGAATCATGCTTATCCTGCTCACTCTCTTGCTTTTCCATTTGCTTTCTCGGTCTGCCTGATATGGCTTGCCCTAGAGAAAAGTCTGTCTGGCAGAGGACAGGGTAAGTCTGACCAAGAGTCAGAAACAGAAGATTTCAATCCAGCATTTTTTTGAGATGCCAAGGCCATTCAGCTATGACATGCTTGGGTTGGGAAGAGGATTTTCCCTTTGTGCATTCTTCAGAACATCATCATACAAATAGCCAAAATGTGATTGTGACCTTGAAAAAGCCCTGGCTAGACATACCCAGCAAGACTGAATCCGAAGAGAAACTAAGAGATAATAAAAGCTTGTTGCTTTAAGGCCTTAATGTTTGAGTAATTTGTGATGCAGAAGATAATTAACATAGTCAGGCATGTAATTAACATCAAATATCTACTGATAGAACATCAAGTTTATATTGGCACTGCATGGTTGATAACACAGTTGCTTGAAGGAAGCCAAAGTCTTGTTACTAACTCAACATGGAGTCAAAGCAGGCGCCACCATTTTCAAGAAACTGTGCTTGAGAGGTGGACATAATTTGCATCTCATGTAGGAGAGTCATAGTTCTTCTTCCTTTGGCACTGAGAGATGTGTTTTCTAATTAACCTTGTTAAAGTGATGAACTAGGTGTTGCCATGCAATCACAATGAATAAATAGTAGTCCACGGGAGTTTGCTCAATACAGGAAGGTAAAGTTTTACTTGTACTTTTTACGAGACTACAAAAACTGTAAAATCATCCACTATTTTGATAGACAAGATTGACCTGATTGTAAAATTGAGACAGTGAAGGTGTGCATATGGATGAATATATCCTAGCTGTAGTCTTCATGAGAGTAGAAGAGCTGAGCCTCCAGAGTCCTAGCCAAGTACAATAACCTGATATTTTGTTCTATTCTGAACAAAGCTCCATCAAATAAAATAAAATAAACCAAGGCAGCAAGTAGCATTGAGTACCAGGGACATTTTCTAAAATTCAGCATAATGTTCAAATTTTACACTAGTCTGTGGGTCTGGAAAGTGTCATATTAGAAGTAGTTTTAGAAAGTAGGCAAAAGACAAGGACTGTGAACTTGTTTGTGAAATACAATAAATCCACAGCTTAGTATCAAAGCTATGGAGTCTCTGCCATTTCAATTCCTGTGAAGGCTTCTCCTTGCAGCTTCTCTGTGAGAAATAATTGTACGATGCATTCAGAAATGAGTAGCACATGTCTTTTGCTCATTAGCAAGATTCCACAGCTTTGAATTCAACCACCCATGGATCATCAATATTGAGAGACAGCTTACATCTGTAACAAACATGGATGAGCCTTATTTTTTAACACTATTCCTTAAACAAAACAGTATAACAATTGTTTACATCACTCTAGGTATTATAATAAAAATGGCTTAAAGTAAAGCATATGTGTATAGAATGCATTCAAATATATTGCCACTTCATACCAGATATACATTCATACAGTTTTGTACCTAAATAGGTCTCTATAGATACCCGTAGATACCAAGAGACAACTGAGTGCCTTCAGAATAGATTTCCTCTCTGCAAACCCAAACAACTTTAAAACAGGATTTCTTATCCCATGGCCTACTAAAAACTACATAATACCTTTTTATTTAAAAGTAGTTTCGTGGGGGTGGTGAGATGGCTCAGTAGATGAGGCACCTGCTGCCAACTCTGACCTGAGTTTGATCCCTGGAACCTACTCCGACAACATGTCGACTGACTTTCACATGCATGCCCTGGCACCTGCATGCCAACACACACACACACACACACACACACACACACACACACACACACACACACACACACACTACAACTAAAATTAATTAAAAAAACCCAGTTTGTGAACAATACTTTCTGACTTTCAAACTTCTTTGATTTTTCTGTAATTTTTTTTTCCTGGCCACACCTTTCTTTTGGGTATCTGTGCTCTCCAGATGTATCTAGAACAAACTCCCTATTGATCTGACTAGCAGCATAAAGCCTCATTGTTTACATTGCCTTTCTCCCCATCTAACCTAAGGGACCATGAAAGTGTAGATTTATAGAGAAACATTTGTTGATTTTTTTTTCACATCAACTTGGACTGTGCGATATAAGATCTGAGGCTCTTTCTTTGGGAATGTTATTTATTATCAAATAAGTTAATGTTAATAGATCAGACATGGATAGCACATGGTAGCTTATTCTCATATAATCCTGTTACTTGCATTGGAGTGCTCAGGTAAATCCAGCTTTTAGTTCTGACTTCTTTATTTAGACGTTCTTGATCTGTTAAAATGGCAATGTCTTTTCACATAAAACTGAATAGTATGAGGAGAGCTGAGTGACCTCCACTTTAATAGACACAGCCGATTGTCACTCATGGACTCAGCCACCGCGATCATCAGTGACTGAAAACACAAAGATGGGTTTGTGGAACAAACTTGTAATCCCAGCACTCAGGAAGCTCCAAAGTGAGTTCTAGACCAGCTGGGGCTACTGTGAGAACTTACCTCAAGCCCTCCTCTTCCAACAAAGAGAAAAAGAAAATGCAGTGTACATGGACATATTAATGTCTTGGTTGCTTCATTGCTTGGTGACCTAACACAACCTTATACAATGCTGATTATGCTACCCTGATACTTTAGAAGTCAGCAAAATGTAAAGAGTAAAATTAAAAACTGTAGTCCAAATATGATTTGGAATTACCATCCAAATTCCTTAGTGGACCCGATAGTGTTAGGTGAGGATTCCAATTTCATACTGATGTGCCGGACATTCTGATATTGTCTCAGTCATGTGGACAAACATGCGTCATTTGGATGAAGGATTACCCCAGATGATGAAAACCCAGCACAACTGTAGAATGTCTGCTTTGCCCTCTACATCTCAGTGGTGGTCTTTGTCGTTTTGAAGTGGTACTTTCTTAGGAACGGATCTGGGTTAATCATTTGTAGTGGGGCCCTTATCACTTATATAGAATAACAACAATGCTCTGGCATCCACAGTAATTAATCTGAACAGGAAATAAGAAGACAAAACTTTGCTGAGGGTGGATCAATACTACCTTTATTTTCCATTAATGCCTGTTTGCTAAATATGGAATTTTAATTTCCTCCTTAATTATCAAGGAGTCTCTTTGCTAAGTAGGCCTATTCCCAGACATAATAGGTTATTTTCACTGTGTATTTTTATCTCATTTGTGAAATGTGGTATTTATTAAGCTTGTAGGATGATTAATACACATTTATATTGGAAAAATGTAAAAAACACAAGGGAGCAATATTAAATAGCTAATGGATGTACTGAGCCTCCTTCTGGGCACCAACATTGGTGTTGTATCCTGGGGTTTTAAGAATGGACATAAGGTGATGTTCCTTGCAAGGAGAAAGCAAGCCTCTTCAAGTGACTTCCTCTGCCTTCTGGATGAAATGGGCAGTGAGATTCAGATTTAGCTTTGGTTTTGAAGTCCACAGTCATTGTGAAATGGCAACACAGTCCTTTACTGATCCTGCCCTGGTTAGGTATGGCCACCTCCTCAGCTTTTCTTCTCAGTTGGTGCTTGCTGTAGGATGCCCAATAGTGTTCCTATCTCTGCGTTGGCTGGGAAGATCATAGGTGCTCCAGCCACACTCCTTTTCCTCTGAGGGGTGGTGTTTGCAGATGCTGTTGAAGTCAGAACACTTTCCTTAATATCAGTATCAATGATCATTTCTAGTAGAAAAGGACACAAGTTTAAAATTGTCTCTACAGTGTTTTCTGTCCGATGCTTTCTATCAATCGAGAGGGCGACTGGTCATTTTGGTCAAATATCTGCACTAGTGATCTGATAATAAAGATGATAACACCAACATCACTTTACTCTTTGTGAAGTATATTCTTGGCTTTCAAACACACAGAAATTGTGCTGAGTTGATTATAATTACACAAGCAGTTTAAACAAGAAAAATATAATAAGACATGATTAGAAAAATGCATTGAAGTGCTTATACCTAGTAACTAGAAGTGTTGAATTAATATGTAAAAAACTTATATTCATTGGCTACCATCTTCATTTGCTTTAGGGGGTATAGATTATATAAAATATTTTCTCTTAATATTGGCCTTTGATGTGGGCTATTCTTAAATTAGAAACTTTTGCTAAGAGCCATGGCAGTTGCTTCTGAGATGATTATGGAGCTAAGGAATTATGCTTTGTAAAAGGAGAATGTTGAAAACCTACAAACTTTAAGAAAATAGATTCCCAAGAAGATAAGATTGGCTATCACACGTATTACTCACAGCAGCTATCTGCAGAAAATCAAGGCATCCAACATGCCAGCATGGATTGGAGGAGTGCCAAGAAGCTGGTTGGTATTTGGTAGCTTCTGAGGGAGGTAGAACAGATTCTTTTTTGGGAGTGTTTGTTATCACAGGTAAATTCCAGTGAATGGCCAGGAAGCCATTTGCCTATGAGCAGCAGTAATTAATTATACTAGTTTGTTATTTTTTTAAAAGAAGATATGAATGTGACTGGGGTACATGTTGAGGGATAAATGAGTATTCTAGTTTGCTTCCTGTTGTTGTGAAGAGACCATGATAAAACAACTTAGGGGACGAAAGAGTTTATTTCATCTTACTTGTTACAGTCCACCATTGAGGAAGTGAGACAGGAACTCATGGCCTGAACTTAAGACAGAGCCGTGGAAGAAGGCTGCTTATCACACACACACACACACACACACACACACACACACACACACACACCAGACCTAACTGCTTAGGGATGGTGTCAGCCACAGTGAGATGAGCCCTCTCAGATCAATCATCAAGTCAGTCTCTCAGAGACCATGGTCCCAGGCCAATCTAATGGGGTCAGTTCTTCAATGGAGGTTCCTTTTTGTCCAGGTGACTGTAGTTTGTGTCTAATTAGCACATTTTGTGAATTAGAAAAAGGAAATCTAGAGAGAATATATTCATATTTTATTGTAGACATATATGAAATTTTTAAGAAAAAAAAAGTGGTTAAGAAAGGCAAGGTAAGAAAGACCCTGTTTTTATAAAGTAAATTGCCAAAAAGGGACAGTAGATGGTTACACTTTGCAACTCTCCTTCCCCCTGAGGTGCCCTGAGGGAGCCTGCTCTGGATTCCCTCACAAGTATCGCAAAGAACATTCCAGGGAGATCGTACCATATCCTCCACAGAGTGGCAGGAAGAGGCAGGTGTAGCTCCTGTGGATAATCAGTTCTGAGAGGAATGGCGGGAATTTAGATGAAAACGCTGTTTGTTTTGGGGTTATACTATTTACCTCACTATTATCAATAGGCAACATGGAGACCAATGCGTAGCTTTGGAGAAATGTTCCTACTCCAAACTACTAATGACGGTAAGATCTAGATGGCAACAGCTTTGCCCATACTGCCAATTGCCATTCAAAGTTATTGTAAAGAGAACGTTACAGAAAGGTTTATTTCATGGTTGAAAATGGAGGTATGGGAGGTGTTCTCCTCTAGTGGTCTTATAAGCTTCAAGTTTCATAACTCTAAAGAATATAAGCATTTGTAAATTTCCTTCCACACACTTTTGAAGACATACAGAAATGGAAAAGAAACATATTCCTGCATGTTGAATGGATTCTCTTCTGATTCTGTGTGAATCTGTATGTTCCAATATATGGAGACCATGGCCAGTTTAAACCTTACTTTCACAAATTAGTCCATACAGTTTATGTGTATGTAAAGCTTAAATACAGAAGCTAAAATTTGGTCTTTTAACCCTAATCTTGACACATTAGGAAAGCTATGGGTTGCTCTATGAAGGTTACCAAAGTCTTGTATAAGACTGCATTAAAGAAATTCCCCAAACTATGATATCAACTTGATTAGAGATATAGCTTTGCTGTTGTCCTCTGTTAAATGTGTGTATGAGGCCCTCTCAGCAAAAGAAAAAAATTGAATATTGTTTTGTTACTGCACTCACTAATTTTTCCTTCCTCCCTCCCTCTCTCCCTCCCTCCCTCCCTCCCTTCCTTCCTTCCTTCCTTCCTTTCCTTCTTTCCATCTGTCTGTGTATCTTTCTATTTTTAAACAGGATTTCTATATGTATCCCTGACTGTCCCATACTCACTTTGTAGACCAGGCTAGCCTCAAACTCAGAGATCTGCCTGCCTCTGCCTGAGTGGTGGGATTAAAGGCATGCGCCACCACCAAGCCAGCTACACTCACTAATTCTAAAGTATATTCTCTTATCTTCTGAAAAGAGGCAAGAGGTAAAGAATAAATACAGAGGGAAGAGGAGCCCTCGAGGCTGCAGACGAGAACACAGGAAGAGAGAGTGGAATGGAAACAGAAAGAGGATTTTGGGAGTATCCATTTGTAGGTAAGACGATCTGGGAGCCAAGCACTGGGATATAAAAGCATCCAGTAAGCCTCCTTCCATTGGCATCTTCCTGAGTTGATGGCTCAATGTGCTGGTTGGATAAATTGTCCAAAGTGCTACTGAAGTCTTTTTCCTAGAAGATCAGGCAACAAGGCTGTTTTTTCTTTCTTTCTTTCTTTTTTAAGAGCCTAACAACTTTGATAATGACAAATATCCCTTGCAGAGCACTGATTGGTGGAAGAAACCAGTTGGAATCCAATGTCTTGTGATTCATGCATGACTGAAAACATATGCCTATTGATTTTTTTCTTCTGAAAAAAAAAAAAAAGCCCCTTTGATAAGTTCTGACTGAATAATGGGAAAACATGGTTTTTATATTTTTCTTTTCATTTGATGTGGTTTTCCCAAAAGAGAAGTAATCTGTAGACTCCATTGGGGCTGAGTGGTCATCAAGCCATGTACCATGCTTTGTAAATTATCTGTGATTTAGGACCTCTGTCACAGGAGGGACACACGTAGTTCAAGGATCAAGTTTTTTTTTTTTCCCTGGTATTAAAAAGACAGTCACCAAATCCCAAACCAGAAAATGATAATGATAAGTATCACTATGATAAATAATTTCATTCCGGTACATGACAGTAGTCTTCATGAAGATTAATTATTGGTGGTATCCATCTCTACATTGTAATCCTCATAAATTAAAATTGAGGTCAATTCAAAATATACTTACATTATTTATACATAACTCTTCTTGATCTTTTAAAAGAGTTTATGTTATATAATCCTTTCTACCTTGATTGAAAAATTATGTATTTAAGGTATACAGTGTTATATTTTGATATGTATACATTGTGATTATCACAGAAGCTCATGAATATCTTCACTAATATCCACAGTCAAGGTTTATTTTGCGTGTGTGTGTGTGTGTGTGTGTGTGTGTATGTGTGTGTGTGTTATACTGAAGATCTAGTCTTAGCAAATTTCAAATAGGAAACATATTATTATGAAGTGAAGTCTCCAGGGCATACTCAGCTCATACATGAGAGCCGATCTTTTCTTCTTGTTCCTTCTTTAATGGTTGAATATAAATGATTGAAGGCTAAGTTTTTCCTTGAGTTTTAAAAATGTAGTATAGACTGTCAAAAATGCAGCATAGATATATTTGATAAATACTGAGTTTATATACAAGATTTATTAAAACCTGGCCAGCTGTTTTAAACATCTGTTCCTCATGCCAATTGAGCTTAAAAGGAGAAAATAAAGGAAAAAAATCTGCATTTTTATCTTAAGACAAGTGTTCTCAGTCTTTTCAATGGTTATATACACAATGATGAATTAGTGGCAGAGACTGTAGTCACCAAATGTAGAGTAAGTGGCTTCTGCAGTGTGGTCCTGGCTATCATTTCCCTTTGACCCCACATAGATTCTGGTGTGAAATTATTTTTATCCCACTACTAGCTAATTTGAATGTATTTTGTAGTTTATACAACATAAATTCTGACAGCAGTTTGTAATCCAGAAAGTGTTCTCAGTCTCTTGGGATTATGTTCCTGTAAAGGATAAGGTTATGAAGTCACCTCTTTTAGGAATGTTAAACTCACTCAGCGAAGTAAAAAAACATGTAGAATATGTAATTTTATTTAATTTCAGATCTTCCCCAAATAGTTTATAGAAAAACTCTGGATAAATCATTGACCATCTTTCCCTTTATTCCTGAAAACAGGCATGGCATTATCTAATTCTGCTAAGATTTTTGTGGAAATGTTAATCAAATTAAAGAGGAATAAAATGAAGTCTATCTCATGACATTAGACTGTAGAAGGTAAGACTGTTGAAAGTTGAGAAAGAAATTACTTTCTTATCATTCCCTTAATTTTTTTTATTACTTAGAGACTTATGGTTACAAAGGAATAATAAGACTTAAAACTGAAAAGCTATTAGAAACAGTCTGTTTAAAAATGCAGACAGATAGCCACAATGAATTGAATAGAAAAGTGGCTTCCAACAGAACTTATCCTCTGTGGCTTCCTAGTAGATTGAAAGTCAGTCATGCATCACGTCTACACTGAGCAAATTCCACTCCCACCTTATGATTCAGTTCACCAGAAAGACATTTCCACATCCTCCCAGGACCCAGCCTCTGTGTCAGAAGCTTATTGAACCAGGCATGTGGATGTAGAAAAGCTTACAGATCAGGATCCTTTTAATGATCATGATCCAGTTGGCTCATACTTGTTGAGTGTTTATTACAGCCATGCAGGTTTGGGGCCCGAGTACCTGTGAGTTTGTTTACAGTAATACTTTGGGATGCTACCAATATTATCTCACTTTCCAAATAAAGGGACTGAAATAGAGAAGTTAAATGCTGAAACAATAACAACAACAAAAAACATCACACAATAAGGAAGGGGCAATGCTGTCATTCAGTGTGGCTCCTGTCTATGCTTACTAGGTTGGGGCAAAAGTAGGGTATTGAAAAAACACAAAATCCCTCCCCAATCCTTCAAGTAAACATGATCTAAGAAAGTTTTTGGTGATATCAACCATTTGTAATAATAGTAACAATTGAATATATTTTCAAACATTAGTCATTCACTAATAACAATTGTTGTCTTTCTAAGTCCAATGTATTTTACAATCTGCTCCTCTACATTGGGTAACAATGTTTTAATCAATGAGAAAAACGATAATTTGGAAAAATGAAAACTTAAACATGTGCATTAAATAATTTGTATGAAGACTCTATTGAAATAATGGATTGGGAAGTTAAAGTCGGGCTCCTAATTCTAGATCTCTGGATTTCTTATAAGCCACTGGTAAAAATGTCATTCATACATCAATTAGTTCTCACTTTAGAAGGAAAAGTAAATTACAGAATTTATACTCAATGAATGTGATGAACAGTCAAACTGAAGCCTCAGCTGAAGTTAAGGTAAAAACTGTTATTCTTTACAAATAAATCTCTCTTTTGATTGAATTATATGCTTTGGAAAATTGATCCAATTCTCTTCACATGTGCACAGATTATTGTATATAGTCCAGCTAGCTAAACCCCAGTGATTCACGGAGGGTAGTAACAACCACAGAAGTCAGTTTCAAAGATGTGCTTCTAAAGCACACAGCAGGCTTAAATAGGTGGTAATATGGCTTTATCAGTAATGCTGTGGGTTGGTTTGTAAGTGTGGTCCATTGCATTATATTCAAGTGAGTTTCTCTCAGCCTTCAAATACAAAATTCCCTAAAGGCTGTGCCTTGAAGAAGTATCATAAGGAACAATATATACAATTCTAAAGTTCTTAGCATTTCTTTTGCTCCTGACCTTGATTGTATTTATTTAATCATCATTTGTTGATCATCTCTGAGCAAGTCCCTGGGTTCTGGGACTATAAGGAATGAGTGAGTGCAAGAGAGATGTAGAGCCACATTTTAATGCAAAGAAGCAGTAAATCACAAATACTTATGTAAGTATTCAGTGATGCAAAGTGCCATGAAGAAAGGGAGGTGTGCATAATGCCCCAGAACTTCCTTTGAGAGGAGATGTGGAGGCCAGAGTTTGAATGATAAGCCAATTAGTTTCATGAAGACCCAAAGTAGGAATGTTTTGGGCAAAAGAAATGGGAAGCATGTAGACACTGTGGTAGAAAAGACATTGAAAGAGACTCCAGGCTTCAGTTGCTATGTATGGAGCCATGAGCTAGCTTAAAAAGGAGAGAAGATGATAGACATGGCTTTAAACTCCTGGAGGGCAATATTTTACATTTCTGGGCTATTGTTTCTGCTGTAATTATTTGGTTCAGTCGCTGTAGTGTGAAAGAAGCTTTAGGTAACATGTAAATTAACAGGCCTTGTGGTGTTTCAGCACAAACTCATTTATTGAAACAATAAATTAGAAATTTTATTATTAAATCTTCTTAAAAATAGATTATTATGTTTTGAATGTAAAATCACAGTTTTGAAGAGTTAGCACTGCTTCTGTGTTTTAGGCAGTCATACTTCCAGTGTATCATGTTCATCATGTTCAAAGAAACGCCAATCCTGCACCAAAGTATATTTGTGAAAACCAGTTATAAATCTTTGGATAAGCCTATACAAAAATATCAAGGAAGAAAGGCCCTAGATTCTGGGGCTGTAAGGAAAAATGCTCATCTTGTCATAAAGATGACTTTCCAAAAATAGATGTTTGTGGGTTAGAATAATGGGCCAGTCATTAAGAGCACTTGCTGCTCTTTCAGAGGGCCCAGGTTCGGTTTCCAACACTCCCACAACAACTTAACAATCACATGTAACTACCATGCCAAAGAATATGATGTTTTCTTCTGGCCTCTGAGAACACTACATTCACATAGTCTGTGCACACACATACACACACCACACACACACACACACACACACACACACACACACACACACACACACACATGCAACCCCCCCAGACAGACACATACACAGATGCTCATACACACACACACACTAAGTAAGTCTTAAAAACCAGTTGTTTATTATTATTTTCTTCATATCTTATGAGAATGTCACCTAAGTCTAACTTTTCCTCTCCAAACTTCCCCAAACTCACCAAATGCAGTACATACCACCTCATAATATTGCATATTAAATCTAAAATCTACTCTTTCCTTTATGACAGGAGTTTTAAAAATTCCTGAACTTCACTGTTTTATTTATATATAATCCTTAAGGTATCTACCCTCTTTCTTTCCCTGTTTCAGTTTTCATTTACCATAAATAAAACAAATATGCTATACATATTCTTAATTCTTTTGCTATTAATAGTCAATATTGCTTATTTTATTTCTTGGTAGGTAAGTGCATATAAATATAATTGATCCAAAAAGTATAAAATCTACAGCTTCACACTGGCTATTCTAGATGTACAGAAGTTCACTGAGAGGTATAGATTTGGGGGACTGGCAAATCTCACCGCACAATGTTTTTTATTGCAATTTTTTTTACAACAAAAAAATAATTACCAATTTTTAAAACTTTATTTTATTTTCAATTATGTCTCCGTGTGTGAGTAGAGTAGGGTTGTGTGCACTAATGTTGATTCCTGCAAAGGCCAGAAGAGGGCATTGGAACCCCTAGAACATGTTACAGGTAGTCGTGAACTGCTCAATCCGGGTGCTGGGAACTGAATGAACTTGAGTCCTCTGCAAGAGTGGTTCACATTCGTAACCACTGAATCCCTCAATATTGTGTTTATGTGAAAGACACATGATCATTTAAACTTAGGTCTGTAGGAATGAAAGACTCTGGAGAACAACAGAGTCCTGTTTGCCTGAATAGTTGCTTGAAACTCCCAGAAGCTCAGAATGAGCACCTACCACTGTGGCACCTTTGCCTATAAAGTATGCTTGATGCTTTCTGAAACATCTTTATGCCTTTTCCTCTCAAGCATTTCTGATGGTTTAAATATCTGTGGCAACTTAAATTGTAACCCTATGGATTACAGTTTCAGCTAATGACCTCATCATTCACTTAGCCAAGGACATCAAGTCTGCCTAAATACTTTTGTCTCCTCCTGTTTTACCTTCCTTCTGTGATAAGGTGTGAGGATCCCTGATTAAGAGCAGTCCCTCTCTGGTGTGATGGATCTTAACATTCTCCCCTCCTTCAGACTTTTACTAAACAACTGATGCTCCTTTTCCTGCCTCCTACTTTCTCCTGTCTTCCAAATTATTCTCACTAGCTCACTCTGGTAATTTATGGGTTAGGAAAAGCATACAATAGGCTGGGTGGTGGTGGCACACACATTTAATCCCAGCACTTGAGAGGCAGAGACAGGTGGATTACTGTGAGTTTGAGGCCAGCCTGGTCTATAGAGTGAATTCCAGGACAGCCAGAGCTACACAGAGAAACCCTGTCTCACCCCCCTCCCCCAAAAAAAGAAAGAAAGAAAAAGAAAAAGAAAAACACACAATGAACACATTGACAGTAGCTTCTATGGCTTCTACCCCATTTACCATTACCATTTACTAGAGGTCTCCTTTCAAGATTACAAGATGCTTTACTTGAACTTCCATGCTCATTATACCCCTATGTGTCACCAAATGCATCAAAGATACCAAAGTATTTCATATTGGTCATTTGGCAATGATATCTGTTGCCATTAAATGTGTTTGGCATTAACTCTCTTCTTGAAAGGTCCTCTTCTCCATCACACCAGACTCATTTTTCCAAGTCTAAATGATTGAATACTATTGTTTGAGTTCATTGATATTTAGGTCTGAAGAATGAGTTCAAGCCTTGTGGCTCTCAACACCCAAACTCTGTCCAGTAACTCACATACTGCTGAGATTTTTTTCTTCTTTTTTTTTTCTTTTGGTAGAGGTGTTGAGATAGGGCCTCTCTATATCACCTTGGTGTCCTAGAACTCACTGTGTAGATCAGGCTTGCCTCAAACATACAGAGATTCACCTACCTCTGCTTCTAGAGTGCTGAGATTAAAGGCATGTGCCACCATGTGTGGCCTTTTACTGAGATTTAAACAGTATCTATTGCTTACATACTCTAGGAACTATATCTCCATCTTACTCTCCGCAGACCCTCATGGCCACCTACGTACCTGACAATGTCACTGACTTGTCCTATAGATACTTTAAAATTCATTTGTCCAAAAAGAAAACTCTTATTTTCTTTCATTCTCCAATTCATTTATTCCTCTTGTCTTTCTGTTCATCCATTTTCTTAAGATTAAGATCCATAAACAATTCCTGCTCTCTATATTAACCTGCTGGCATTGTGGGATGATTATAATTAACAGTTGTTGATTCTATAGCCAAGATATAGTCTAGTACTGACTGGTCCACTTTTCATCTTTACTGCAATCTTAATATTCTACATAACCATCATCAAAATGCAAAAGATTCATGATTCCTGCACAAATTTTTATTTTTTAAGCTAATATAATTCTTCTAATAGCTTAAAGCAGATCATGCTACATTTGGTCCTTGATCAAATCTTTCAATAACTTTGCTTTTTATATCCAAGAAATGGGTCACATTGTAGCTCCTTACTATGACCTATTAGATGTTTGTTGTTTTTTCTTTCTAGCTCTCTCTACTGGTCCTTGCTCTGTAATTATTTTTTTATTTTTTATTTTTTTTAGGGTTCTGGCTATCTTGTGACATTGCCTTATCATCTTCACATAAAGCCTCTGCAGACCAATTTAATTTCAGGTAATTTAATTCTTGCTAAATTTTAATGTTTTTTATCTATTTCTAAATGCTAAATCATATCTGAATATTGTATCATAAATAGGTGGGAGTGTGAGGGGGACAACATTATATGTTTAATTCCACTGCTGCATTTGAGAATTTTAGAAACAATTAACTAGAAGTAAGTGCTCAAAAATATTTATTCAATATATGAATCTTGTTATGATTTTGATTCAGGCTGTCCCCAAAATACTCATTTGTTGAAGGATTAGTAACTAGTTGATGGACCCAGTTATCAATAGATGATGAACTGTAAGGTTTACAACCTAATATTTTGTTGACTAATTCCATGGCATTATTAGAGGTAGTGAAAGTTTATAGAAATAAGTAGGACCTAATAGGAGGAAGTAGGCACTTAGGATGTGGCCTAAGGGTGGCAGATTCTGATTTTCTAATTCTTTGGAGGAATGATGTGGGGAGATTTCCTTCCATGTGCCCTTCTGCCACATTCTGCCTCATCACAGGACCAGAAACATAGATCCAACTGATCATGGACTAAAATCTTTAGCTCTATGAGACTAAAATAAACTGTGTTTCTCCTTTAAGTTCTTTATTAAAATATTAGTCATGTTACAAAAAATGATGGCTATTGGCCCAAACTCCCTCCCCAAAACTATATTTCTTACATATATATGACAAGAATAGTATGAGTATTTATTTAAATAATTAATAATAGAACCATAATATATTTTACCTTCCTTCCCTCCTCCCCTCTCTCCTTCCTTCCATCGATCCTTTCTTCCCTTTTTTTTTGAAGGGCAATACTAGGAACTGAACCTAGGGTATCCTGCACTCTACCTAGGAAAGCACTCTACCCCTGAGATACAGTCTCAGCTCATTAGTTTCCTTATGTGTGCAAATGCATACTCTGATAGATCTTTTCAAATACTTTGTAATGAGTAACACAGTAAAATGTGTTTTTGCCTGCACATTATCCCCTCCTCAGAGGAGCCACGCTTTCTTCAGGAATTCTCTGAAATCTGTGGTCTAGTAAAACTGAACTTCCTCCCATGAAACACATCCTGGACCCACATCTTGGAGAATCAGATAATTTTTTCCATAGACATTATTATATTAGGATTGCCACAGAATTTAAGCATGGATAATTATCCTCCTTTGAGGATTTTGTTGAAAAGAGGGGGAAAGTTGCATTTTTTGTGTAATTATATATACTTTCATATCTTACATTATTTTTACAAAGAAAAAGATAATGGCATGTATACAGCTAAAATCTAGGAAAACCTTATGTACATGATGGAGAGAGACAGGCATTGTGGGAGCTCTTGATGCTGCTTGAGGGAAAGTCAGCATATGCATCTGTGGTGCTTGAGTTCTTTTTGACGCCCAACAAAATTTCAATTATATTTCTGAAACGTGCATCTTATAAAGAATTTTTATTTTCCCTTCTTCTCTCCTTCTTGCTCCCTCCCCTTCCTTCCTTCCATGCGCTCCTCATTCCCTCTCTCCTATGCCTATCAAAACCAGATGCACTGTGGAAAGGAATATGGCCAGTAGAAAATTATTATATGATGTAATATATCAATCAAAATAAAGTACTACCTACAGTTCACTCCTTAGTAATTAAAATGTTCCATCTTTTGATGCTCATAAATGGAGCCTCCATGACTCTGCCACTTTTCAAACATCCTTACTTTTAATATGATGTATGAATGCTGAATGGCCACCAACATTAGTATGATAGCACCAATTTTTTTCCTGCAATGCCTACAGTCTATACAGAGTTCCCACAGGAGAAATCCTCTAGCCATCCTTTAGCGTTTACCAAATCCTTTTCCTTCTAAATGCACAGGAGTAATCAATACTTATTTTCTCAATTTTATCATTGTTTTGTTTACTATTCCTTCTCATGTTTGTATATACCTGGTTAGAATGGGATCTGTATAAAACTAAGAATCATGTTTTATTTATAACTAAATACTTTATGTCTGGGGCAATGCCTAGAACATTGTATTCTACATTTCATTGGAGAGCAGAATAAATATCTATACCATCTGTGTTTAATGTGGATGTCATGATGGCTTCTCCTAAAATTATTCATTTAATTATTTGGATACATCCTTCAGCTTGAACATCGAAAAAAATAATATCCAGAATCCCTTGGAGTTCTACTTGATGGATGTTCCTCTTTTGCATTTTCACATATTACTTTGTGATATTGAGTTGAATAACAGCCATGTATGTATAATTAGTAAAATATGCAAATATTTCATGCCATTATATTTCAGCTTAGAAATCAGAATGAAAAATTGTTTTACTTAACATGTTTGGTAGTGTAACTTTCTTTAAATGCCTATCCCTGTCATGGTCCTTGCTGAGAAAATTAATCGTGTATCAACTCTGACTGCTTTGTTCATTCATCAAGTGTTTATTAGTAGACATACAGCTGTCAGTAAGAATAGTTAGATCTTCTTTTTGAGAATATGTAGGCCAATAGAAAGCATTAAGAAATATTGTTGCAACTGGTTTTCTTTAGTAGAATTTTTGTTTATAGAGTAATGGATTGCAACTGCATTTCCCTTGGAATTTCTTTATTGGAAATCATCCTCAAACAGTTGGGCCTCCTTGTCTGGACTATCTTGACTTTCTTTTTAGTTGTGTGGAGAAGGTATGTGAAAGGGCTGTGGTGGGAACATGTCAATCTTTTTGTGTAGAGAAGTTTATGTACAAGGCTAAATAAAAGGAGCTGACTTTCCCAACACTGAACAGTTTCTTAAGGGATGAAGTATGGTTCTGCTCTTCTAGTCTCATAGATGGAATGCAAAGATGTTTGGCTGAGATTCAGTACAAGATTGATTGAGTTTACTTTATTAAGTAAGTGAGTCTCTAGGCTTCAGGCTTCAGGGAGCTGGCTGTTGAGGAAACCAGCAAATACTCATCTTTGCTCTTTTTGTCTCTTTCTATATGAATGCTTTTTATGGCTTAGATTTGCAATGTTGTCTGTAGGCACATGTTTTGAATGCACATTCACCAGTGGGTGGTTATATTTTGAGAGGCTGTGAAGCCATTAGGAAGTAGAAATAGAGTAGTGAAAATAGGTGACTGGAGCAGACTTTTGAAGGTGAGTCTTGTCCCTGGATCTGGCCTTCTCTCTAGTTTCTGGTCTTCCATGGAGCAAATAGCTGCTGTTTTATGCTCTTATGATCACCAATGAACCATTCTACCATACCTTGCCTTGCCTTGCCATTTCTTAGAAAAGGTGAGTCAAACTAATTTCCTGTTCCTGTAAGTTGTTTACATCAGACATTTTGCTCACAAGGATACAAAGGCATCTAATCAAATGCTTTTATTTTTTATGATCATCTGGTGGTAATATTCACTGTTTGGGGAAAGGAGATATAGTTTTCTAGTCTGCCATTGTCTAAACAATCTTCAAATGTAGTTTCCCAAATAACTGGGGCTTTGGAAAAGGAAAGATATTTGTTCTAATTAGTCACTTGTCTCTGTAATACATTTTCTAAGAGAAATATCTTAAGGGAGGGAAAAAAGACTTATTTTGGCTTATGGCTGGCTCCTATTTTAAATATGGATGTTAACATCACCAGATCTGGAAATAACTAAAATGCAAACCAATGGTTATGCCTGTGTAGAATATTCTTGACCAGACCATTTAAAACGGAAAAATCTACCCAAAATGCACGTGTCACCTTCCAGAGGCTGTATGCTTTTCCCTGCTTACCTTCATTTTCATTGGCAGGTTCATCTACCCTCTTGTTACCACAGCTGCACCTCCTTGCCCAGCTAGGAATCTATTTTGTAGAGCTTCCAAAGTTGGCTGAGGAGTAACAGCTCCCTTGTTATCCTCCAGGTTTCCTGTGTACCCAGCCTTATAGACTGAACAACTACTGCATTTGGGACCTTTTTGTTGATGGAAATCCTCAGAAATACTCAGATTCTATTGTGTAGACCAATCTAATACATAACCTCCAGAAAACCCTGATTGAGGCATATAGTAATGCAGAAACATCATAGTAAAAAGGTGTGGACAAAGGAAACTCACTTACTTCATGGCATTTAGGTATCAAAAGACATACAGACAGGAAAGACACAAGATTTATACCTATACAATGACCCCAATGACCTATGTCTAACAACTAAGAACAATTTCCTGGTTTTAATGTCTAATAATTGTGTCAAATTATGATAACATCAATGAATTGATCTCCTGACAAGTCAGAGGATCCGTATAATCCTATAATCTATGAATACTGTAGGAGAAAGTCTTTAGGATCATTTTATGTCCAAGCTACAACAATAATTAAGTGACATTCAGATTTCTCATCATCTGTGTTCTTTAGGGCAAATTCTTTAGGAAATAGCTGCTATGCTAAGGCCAGACTCATGAGTTTTGTAGAACTCTAAATTGGCTTTAAAAAAATTGGTTTGAATCTATGAGAGGACAAAGTTTCTTCTGTCTTGTCTCAGCTGGAGTCATTTTGGTTTAACTTGAAACTGATACCTCTCCCCTCCCTTTTCTACCCCCATGGTGAAAAAGTCCTGTGGAAAAGTACCTAACCTTGTTCTAGAAATTCAGAATCAAAATGCCACAGCTAGCTGCATGATTTTGTCTTCTGTTAAACTGCTTGCTTGCTTTACTTCCTCCTGGAACTACCAACCAGGATGCATTTTTTTCTGTGTTCTTTGCCTTTAAAAGCTCCCTGTAAGATGCTTTTCAGGTTGTTCTGTCCCTCCAGGCAGTCTCTTAATTCGACTTTGATCATGCTGTGTGGTCTTGGTCTCAAACATACAACAAAATCACTCCCTTAGTTTTCAGTTTCTCCCCTATCAATTATCTACCACAAGCACATATTTGGTTGTAGTTTCATATTTATTAATATACTTGTAGAATCAAACAGTAGGCAGTTTGTAGACATGGTCTAGAGACCATGTGCAGTTCGTTAATATTTTGCCTATTGAACTGTCTGTTTTCTGTTACATGTGACTACTTAGTGATGAGATTCTTTTTTTTTCCATGCCACAACAATAGACACACAAACATGACCCATTAGAACCAAGTCTCTGCTGAGGATGTAGGCCTTTAGGAAAGACTATCTTCACTTAGAAAACACAGAAAATTACTTGAAAGTCCTTTAAGTCATTCGAAGTATGAGAATTAATTATTTGTCTTCTTGAGGGAAGAAAAAAAAAAGGGCACTTTATTTAATCTAACATCAGCTCTTAGATAGAGCTATTATTGTATACTAGGACCAATCATGGAGAACAAAGGCAAGCTTCCTTCCTCAGAAACCCAGAAACATTTCCTTGGTCAGGCCAAGGTCTTTTTGAAAAAACAGCATTCCTTTTCTGTCTTTCTTCCCAACACAAAAGTACTATGCCAAACTATTTTTTTTAAATGATTAAATTTGACAATACATTTACCATGGACAATTATGGTTTTAAAAAGCACAGTTTTCTCAAATATAGACAACAACAAGGGCTGGTTATCTACTTGTCCTTTCCTGGTACAGTTAATGATGGCTTCATTACCCAAAGTGCTCAATAAACCAGCTGCTTCATTATGCTGAAAGTGTGATCAATAAAACTACTGGTTTTATACATGTAAACTTTTCTAAATGAAAGTAGAGGGAAAGAAGATAATTTATTTTAGTAAAGAGAAATTTTATATCTTTGTATTCCTTTAAAGTATAGTGTGTGTGTGTGTGTGTGTGTGTGTGTGTGTGTGTGTGTGTGTGTATGTGTGTCTGTCTGTCTGAAGGATAAAGGATAAAGGACATTAATCTTTTCACATAACAATATGAATACATATAACACTTCAATTGCATCTTTGTCTTTGTTGAAAAAATATCATCTCCATTTTGCTTCCAGTCTTTGAACATGCTTTCTTTTCCCCAGACAATTAATCACATTTTTTGATTTTGTGATAGCTTGGTAAGTTTGCAGGTAGATGTTATAAGTTATGTACATTTTATTTCAATTATGAATTCAAGTAATTTCTTGGATGTTGTTCTCTAAAATTTAGCAATTTCTAAAGCTTTGTTGTTTCATAAATATGAGGGCACTTAGCCGTGTGTTGGTGGTGCATGCCTTTAATCCCAGCACTTGGGAGGCAGAGCCAGGAGGATCTCCGTGAGTTCGAGGCCAGCCTGGGCTACCGAAAGGCGCAAAGCTACACAGAGAAACCCTGTCTCAGAAAACAAAACAAAAAAAAAAATGAGGGCACTTAATATATGATGAAAAGTTTTAATGTCTTTGATGATATTAACACAACCTTTGGCTATCTGAACTTCAGTAGACTTTGTGAAATTCTGTGGTATTTATTTGTAAACAAAATAGTATTGTTCCTTTGGAAAATTCACCTGACATTTTTCATATTCATCCTGCCAAAAAATGCAACCATATTCATTAAAAATCATGTCTTTTTTTCATGCTGAATGAGAGATCTCCCAACTTCAAAAATTTTAAGGTTTAAATAAATTAGAATAGAGTGAATACTAAATGTATACAATTCATGTGTGTGCTCAGAAGCCTGCCTGTAACTGATGTATTTATGACATGATATGACAATTTGGACCCTGTGCCAATCAGATGATGAGGCATAGAGACAAAAAGTGATTTAAGATAAGACTGTCTATGCCAACACGGGGAGATTAAAATATCTTTCCATACCCAAATGAAGTATTTAGAATGTTGGAAGGAAATGAGCCATTTGTTGTTATTCTTATCTTCTATCAAGTTCCAGACCAGAAGAAAAATGATAAACTGTCAGAAAATTACTCTGTGAGATTGTAGAGGCTAAGCTCAAACAGCATACTATCTCGGCTGTGATTATTGTCCTCTGTTGATCAGAGCAAATTACTTCTAGATGCCAAGATGTTCCTCAACAGTGAATTAGGTGCTTAGGAAGATCTGCAAGATGCTTAGGCTTTCCAGAAGACTCCTGGGCTTGTGTGGGTAGATGTGATGTATGTGGTGGATTTTAAAAGCACACCCCCACAGTGCTGCTCTGTCCCACACTCTTCTTCCCAAATACCCTGTGTCCAAACTGAAGTGCTGTCATGCCCAATTTCAAGGATATACCCAGCATGAGGAATTCATCAGACTGTGGTCCTGCCATGTTAGGAGAAATCTTAATGATTTTAGGGCATCATTTCAGTCTCATACTTTGTGTGATCATCACTAAGCACCACGAAGCTTCTCAGACAATTCTGTAGCCCTGGTCTTCAGAAACAGAGGGCAAGATAATGTAACCAGCAAGGGGAGCATCCTTTCTGTGTGGCAGAGCTTTCACTGGTGTGAACTTAGAGTGGTCACAGGAGGCTGTGCGTTTGAATAATCCAGGAGGGTTTCATTTATTGCCAATTCTGGATGTGTATGTAGTTGTCAAGTCCAATTCTTCAAAAGTGAGTTCTTAGTGGGAGATGTATTGCATCTAGCACTTTCTATTTCCTACCTTCTCTCTGTCTCTCTCTGTCTCTGTCTGTCTCTCTCTGTCTCTGTCTGTCTGTCTCTCTCTCCCTCTCTCGTTTCATGTAGTTCAGGAATTGTCTTTCTCCCTTTCTTCTTCTCTCCATCCTCATCTTTCTTCCCCCTATTCTTTTTGTGTAATATCTTAATGCTTATGAGAATAGAAAGTTAAGTTCTAGCTGTAATGGGATATGATGTTCCCAGTGTTGTGCTGGGGAAACAAATTGATTTCTAAAGGTCACTTTGCGCATTAAAATTGTGTGAAATATAACTCCTTAGTTATATTCAATCTATGCAATCTATGCATGTGAAAAACACTATTTTAACACATATATTAGTTGGCATTTTGTTTTGCTTTAATTTTTCTTACACAGAACTCCAATAACCATCGTAATTTCTTTTGCAACAAATGATAACAGTCTATAGTAGTAGGAAAGGAATACAATTTTGTTCTCTTATATTTTTGGTTGTGAGCCTAGCCTTTAATGGCCGAGCTATCCCTCCAGCCCAAATTTTGTTCTCTGTATTGAGTTTCCCAACAATATGACCAGCTTTAGAGTCACCCAGAAGTATGCTTTCCCAGTGTGCTTGGGATGGCACTTCCAAAATTGTTTAGCCGAGGAGGGAACACATAGCTTGAATGTGGGGAATCCTATCCTGTGGACTGGGATCACAGACTACAAAGCACCATGTAAAAAGTTGGCCACAGTGATAAGTACCTGTATCCCAGCACTGTGGAAGCAAAGACAGAGAAATACCCCTAGCAATTCCTGGCCAGCCAATCTCACTCAACAGCTGAGTTCTGTCTCTAAAATTAGAGAGTGATAGAGGAAGACACCTGATATAGAACTTGATGTGCACCTCTACAAACACATGCATATATACATCACACACACACACACACACACACACACACACACACACACAGACAGAGAGAGAGAGAGAGAGAGAGAGAGAGAGAGAGAGAGAGAGAGAGAGATTGAGAGAGAGAGAAGTTCTTTAAAAAGGGAGAAAGTAATAGCACTCATTACTCTACAGTTCTGGACTTAAGATTCAATATGACTAGCCCACTTACAGGCTCTCCACCATCCCTTCCCTTTCTGACTGTATTTATTGACACCATGAGCCAACCCAATCCCTTCTCCTTCCATTGCTTTTCCCAGTTATCTTGCTATAGCCATGGGGAAAGCAGTTAACACAGTCTGCCTCCTCTGATTTTGGCAACTTATTGGTATAAAATGGGGAAATAGATATTGCTCAATAAAAAGAGTTTCGGTAACAGAGGGAACCTTTTGGCACTCTGTCTCATCTTGGCTCTGATGTCTGTTGTGTCTGTCACTGAAGCACTGGCTATGCACGCAGAGGAATTCAAGTTCTGATTCTCAGCACCCATGTAAAAAGGTGGCCACCATAATGAGTACCTGTATCCCAGCACTGTGACAGCAGAGACAGAGAAAGACCCCTAGCAATTCTTGCCCAGCCAGTCTTGCCCAACCAGGGAGCTCCAGGCTCAGTGAGAGACATGTCTCTAAAGTTAAGGTAGAGAGTACCAGAGGAAGATACCTGGTGTAGACCTTGATAGAACTTGATGTGTACCCTTACAAATGCATGCACATGTACCAACCCCTCTTCCAACACACACACACACACACACACACACACACACACACACACACACACACACACATACACACACACACACATACACACACACACAGTTCTTAGCAGGATACTATGAATGGCCTCTGTTATGCAGAGAGAGAAGGGGACTGTTTCTTGCCTGCTTTCTGATCAGGATTAGTTGTCTTGGGGCCCACCACTTGTTTGACTGTACCAGTGAATGCTTTATGTACATGGCTTAGCTGTTGGCCCTGGAGCAACCAAGTGCAGTCCATTGTTTGAACAAGGTCATAGCAGCATAGGAAACCTCATAATATGTGTTTTCTGTATTTCAGATCTCTAATGCAAACTATACCAATTGTCAGCCCTGGGGCTATACTCTGCAATAAAAGTTTTTAGAAGAACAAATAACTTTTAAAAACATACCTGATTGACCAAAGAATGCATGTATTCCACTAGTTTGTGTATTTTACTTTATTATTATTTCCCCCCTTTGAATTATTCTTCTTAATTTTATTGAGGCATGGTTTCCAATTAGGAATTGGGTACCTTTAAGATGCACCAGCTTGTGTTTTGATATTCATTTGATTTTGTGTATTTTTTAGTTTTACATATTTTGAATTAGATGGAAAGAAAAATTAACGTGGTTCTATGTACGTCATCAAAGAGTAAGCAAGTGATACTGTGTGGGAATCTTCCTTCCACTCTGGCCCAATACCTAGCATAGTGTACTTTCTTCTTAGGTGCAGCTGCGACTTGCCCTGCTCAGTGGTAGCAAAGGAAGGCAGCAAGCTATGAACTTCCTGCTGGAGGATAGTGGCACCAAGGCCCTGTCCTCTAGTCTTATCCACACCCTCAGCTTCAGTAGTATGGGCCACAAGAAGTTGATGGGGATGAGGATGCTGGCCACTAGGCCCTGACCTTGGGAGAAAACACAAACCAAAATCCCCACATGACAAACAGTTGGGCAGTCAATGCCTGGCTCCTCAGCTGCAGGATTTCTGGAAGGAGAGCTGGAGCACCTAGCCCCACATCAGCTGCTCTTTGAGATGACCAGTACCAGTCAAGGACCCCAAAATTCACCATGTTCTAAACCCTTTGCTGTGATCATCACAGGACCACAAGATAGCCAACTACTCCAGACCTCAAGCCACAGCAATTCTGGGGTCTCATGGCTGTCACCTATACTCACTAGAGCCAGAACTTGACTGAAGAGACTGTTGTTCCCACCTCTGAGTGGTTTTCAAGCCAGCTGCGGGCAGTGCCCAAGCTACACCAAGTACCAGACCTGAAAGAGGCATGGCGGTTACAGAGAATGCCGGTATTGGCCCTTGTTGTGAGGTGCTGGTGTTTCGGGCCCACGCCTGCTGACTCCTGCAGGATTGGCTGTGTGCCATCAGAAGCTAGAGGACTCTGGGAGGCCTGAGCTTGTTGTGATAAGGCCCTGCAGCTACTGGGAGACAAGAGACCCCCAGCCTTGCCTAACACCCTTTGTAGAAGTCATGTCTTGGCTCAGTTGGCTCCCGGGCATGGACAAATGCCAGTCAGAGGATGTGGCAAGCAGCCAGGAGCCTGAAGAGGCTGCTGGAAATCTCTAGAAGGAATTCCACACTAAGGAAATTTTCTTCTTCTGAGTTGATCTCTAGTCAGGTTTTGGCTAGGGTCACCCAAGGATGATACAAGGACATAATCTTGTCCCACCCTTCGGAGCATGGAATATAGCCACAACCTCATCCCAATGTCACAACTGTCCAAGCACTGGCCCTCAAGAACCCTTTGTGGATGAAGTTAAGGGCTAGAATGGCCTTCTGCTTCAGCGCAGACAAATGTGCTTCCTAGAGAGGGGTTTGGTACTGGGCAAGTCTGCCCCACTCTAGGGCACACCGGAACATTGTGACTGCTCCAAAGTGCCAACTACTGTTTGTGAGCCTGTCAAAAGCAGTTATTAGGAACTCTCCCCATAGACACTTGACAGTTTAAACGCACTCTGACATACCTGCTCACTTCCTCAAAAAAGATCACAGAGAAGGGAGCTCTGAGAATGTTCTCCAACAGCTTGGCCAAACAGATAGCTACATCTCTAGCCGCTTGTGTTACAACACCCACCTGCTCCTTTATGATAAACAATTCAAGCCCCTCAAACTGGCAATACATTAAAAACTCCACCAAGGGGTGGGAGTGGCTGAGAGAGAACCTGAGTTACCCAGGTGGGGGTGGAGGCTTCTGTTTCCTAGAGGCTCTTTCCCCTGGCTGGCTCTGGGCCTGAGGCTGATGCTCAGGAGAGGGAACTGATGGCTTCCTTACACAGAACAATAGTCACTTCAGTACCAAGTAGCTGTGTATGTGGCTTCATTTGCTGTCCAATTTTCTAGACAATGTCACTAAAGTACAAGGACTCAAGTACTTGGCCTTGAAGATCAGACCAAATCTGATCCTAGACATGCTTAACAGCAAAGTGTGACTCTTCTATGATGCTAATGCTGATAGTACTTGAGAGTGTGCCTTCCCTGACCACAAAGGTCTGTTTTATAAGGAAAGGTGATTCAAACCAAACAGCAACAAAGAAAACCAAAGCATAAGCAAACCAAATACATAACAGAAAAGAAATCCTCGAAAGTACCAAGAAATGGTGGTCATACAAACAACTTGCCATGAATGTGTTTTTCTATCTCATTACTTAAAAAAACAAACAAACAAAAACTTTATTTAGAAAGTTTTCAAGTGTCAATGATGCAGTATTTAACTTTGGGGAAAAAAAAATCAACTTAGAGTGGTTATTCACAGAATCCTAATGTCTGAAACTTCAATAGTATCCTAATATTTTAATATTTATCAAAAATTCTACATACCTGATCAATAAATTTCAAAATTTATTTGTAGCATTGCTGGGAGGATTCTTGGTATTCTCACTTAACATAAAGAAAACTGCAAGCCAGTTGCTTAAGCATTTGTTTTTTGCCATAAAATTACTAAATAATAGAGCCAAGATAAACGGGACACTTTCCATTTGTTCTTTTGCATGTTTAAAATTTATTAATCATTAATTTCCTTTTCTCACAGATATAATACAGCTACTCACATATTTACTTTCTGAAGAGAAAATTTTCTGAGTTTAACATTAGCATTGTGCATATGGCAGATGGCCCTTGCTCATCATTATAGCAATCCACCCCCGTGTATAAAATATATCTGATAAGAGATTTACGTTAACAGAGTAAATTGTAGATGCTTAAATTTTCTGGTTTCTAGAGTCACTGCATCAGGGAAATTTTGTTGAAGACTTTTTGTGGACTTGACCATGGTGTATCAGTGTATCATTGCATTATCTCTAGACAAGAGAGTGAACAGACCTGGGGAACTGTAGCTGCCGAGTTTGATGGGTTTCTGAAGGACTGCATCAGAGAAAAACCATCAAAATCTAAGGAGCATTTGTTAGCTGAAACATGCCACTAAGAAGGCAGTCAATGGTGTTTCTGACTGTGCCAGCATCACAGCAGCCCCACATTCTCAGGGAGATTTATGAGACAGTGGACTTGGTCAAGTCCTAGTGCTCAGCTGGAAGCAAATCCTAAGAAAGATGTACAAACCCCAAGGGTTGTGATCCTTCACAGCAAGAAGGCAAGAAAACAGTGGTGACGAGTGTCCTCTGCAAAGGAAGGTAAGTTTCAAATATGGAATAGGATGACTACATGCTTGGAAATGGGCACCCAGGCCTACACCAGCAAGTCAAAGGCTGATCTTAAGAAAGGTGATTCTTTGACATTTAAATTTACGTAAAATATATAGTAAAAATGTGACAGTCATATTGAACTGGTCCTGGAACAGAAATAACTCAAGACTAGTGCTTTATAAATTTTCTTTAGTTTGTCAACTGTTGGGGAGCTATTTCATGCCTTCTGTTACCAATTATTGAATTAGGAAAGTTGTTTCATTTCTGCCTGCCTGCCTGCCTTCCATCCTTCCTTCCTTCCTTCCTCCCTCCCTCCTTCCCTTCCTTTCTCACTTCCTCCCTCTCCCCCCTCCTTTTCTTCCTTCCTTACTCCTCCTCTTCTTCATGGTTAACCAATATCAGCAATGACAAAAGATGAAAAAGAAATAAAATTAAAAATAACTGATAACCCCAATGTATTATTATCTTTTAACAAAAATTCTGAAGAGAGAAACTTCTCACTATTGTGTTTATCAAAATAATCAAAATAAAATTTATCAAAATGGATATATTATTCTCAGTAAAGATTCATAACAAAATAAAGTGAATGGCTTGGAGAAAATGACAGGTATATTCTTATTATACCTACCTGAGAGATAAATGAAAACAGCAAAACTTTCTTCTTTTCAGTTGTTTGTTTTGTCTTGTTTGAGACGAGATCTTACTATACAAACTAGGCAAATCCCAGACTTGCAGTTCTTGCACCTTCTAAGCGCTGGGGTTGTATGTGTGAGCCTCAGTGCCAAGCTAGCAAAATGGTTAACTGTCTAAGCTGCGGCAAATTATACATGTTAGAGTACAGACCGCGACGCACATATTAACATGTAGTTTTGTGTTACGAGTCTCCATCAACGAATACCTTAACTCCTGTCATTTATTGGTCAGAAATGCTACCAGAAGTGATTCCCTGGCAAGGCTTTGAACCTCTTCAAACAGCTGGTTATAGGATTCTTGTCGATTAATGATGTGCCTGTTGCTCCTCTCCTTAGCCCTGGTACCTTCTGGTAGTTGATTTCCTAGTCACTGTGTGCAGAGTGCCCGAAGGAATCCTGTGTTCCAAGTACTTTTCCAGGAAAGCAGCACACGCTTCCAGCTCCCTCAACACCTTGTTCACTTTAGTCACCTGTGACCCCAGAAGCAGGCTTTGCTTTTTGGCTTCAGGAAACCGGCCCCTCACAATCTCCCTCTCCCCACATTATCCTTTCTAACTAGTTGACAGAAATCGAGATATTGATGAGGGTTCTTTCTCACAATCTAGGCCCCTGAGATTCTCCAGGGGCTGTTTCTACAGTTTTCTTCTTTCCCTTTGTTTCTTAGTTGGAAAAAGTAGTCTAGTGTAAATATGAGAGACAGATTATTATGATGTGTGTGATTATACTACATCATAAATGTAACACACGAGTGTGCAAAATTAAAACAAAATCGGAAAAGAATGTTAAAAATCTAGTGAGGCTTACAGAACAGACTCACAGAGGAAACCCTCACAAAACTATGCCGGCTCTTCTTTCCGCTCTGGAAACAAACATGTTCTATGATGCTCTGAACATGTTCCCTTCGTTTCCGATTGAACTCCACCTGACAGCTGCTGATTCATGCTTATAACGCTCAGAAGAATGTTAATTGCTGATATAATCTCTACCGGATCCTGGGGGAAAGTATCAGGGTAGCTATTCTCACCTGTGAAATAGAGATATTTAAAGAAGCAAAAGCAATCATGGGCATTTTGTGGACACATATTTGGGCAGGAATGTGGGTCTTCCTGTCTTATCCATATATAGGCCTCTGAGGCGTAGGTTCAGTGACCCAGAGTGTTAAGGGAGAATCTTCATGCAGGCAGAATCTTCACTGACATCAGTTCTCACCAAGGTGAAGAATTTGAGACTTGCATGGGTTCATCACATGCATTAAAAGTTTAGTAGAAGACCAAAAGAAAAATGAGAGTATGAATTTTCAACTCAGGAGGTTGCTTTTTAAACTTTCAATAATCTTTCCTTCTTTCTGTTGCCATACAGATGCATTCACCCTTTCCCCCGCGTTTTGTCCGAATCTGCACCATGGACAAAATGCCACCCCAAAGGAACCAAGATTCAGTTTCACATATACATGCTTAACTCAAGGGCATGGCTGCTTCCATCAGTGTCATCCTGAATTTTGTAACTTTCCTACAGACATGCTAAATTAGGGAACAAGAGCATCTCCTTCCACATGACAGTAGCACTTCAGGGAGGCTGACCGTGCCCCTCTCAAGGCTGAGTTATTAGAAGAAAAATGGAAGAGGAAGGAGGAAGGTTGAGTTTCCCAGCATGGAAGACAGTTTGTCAGGATGAGAGAGAGACACACAGAAGACACGTACAGACTCGCACTCCATCCAAGTGTGTACTTCATCCAAGCTGTCTTCAAAGCTTTGCCTGGAATGTCAAATGGTGTGTTTTCTCTGGAATACAATTCCATTTGAGAGGCCAAGGAAAGGTGAGAGGTTTTTTTTCTTTTTTTTAAATGCACATTTGGTGCCTTCAAGGTCTCTTTCTGTAACTAGAATGGAAACGTTCTTGAAAAGCTGTCTAGAGAGAAAAGGAGCAATATGGTTGAAATTTCATCATTTTTTCCCCTTTGCACCACATTGTATAACTGAAGATTTCTTCAAAATGGAAACAGAGCCCAGCTCTAAGGAGAGGAGGAAGAGAAGCAGACAGACTGCAGAGGAACAGCAAACACTTCTTTGCCATTCCTCATGCAAATAAATGTTCTGTGTTCATTACCAGTCTCTGCTGTCTGATTTCTTCATACAGATCAACGTCAGTCTCCTTTCCAACACACATCTTTCTAAATTGTTCTCATCTTGGTGCTATTTTCGAAGTCGTTTAGATTGTCTCTGCTTAAGAAGTAATGCAGATTCAGTGGTATTCATTGTTGCTTTCTCTCCGGGTAGTCAATCCACTCTTCCTCAAGAAATCTCATGTGTGTGTGTGTGTGTGTGTGTGTGTGTGTGTGTGTGTGTGTATGCATATATATATATATATATATCCATAGAATGAAAACTATATGTGCACACACACATAATTTAATTCTATATATGCTTGGTATAAATTGTATTATTTTTCTGGAAAATTCTGATCATTTTTTTCCCACATTATTTCAAACCTCAAAGTTTGAACTAAAATCCCTTAGCTTCTAACTAAAAGTTCCCTAACTTTTTTGCATGGCACTGATAGAACCATGCAGTCAGGATCAGAACCCTGGACGTCTGTCCGATGCTGTGACACAGGTTTTAGACCTTGATAGGGCCCACTAGATTTAATCTCAATGGTTATCAACTTAAAATAAAAGCAAGGGCTGTTTTCATTTTGTGTTGGACCCGCAGAATGTACTGTTGGACCTTCTTCCAGAACTCATGTTAACACGCATGTCCTCTGCCTCAGGACAATTGTCCACACCATTGTCTTGACATTATTTTTGTGCCTCCACTCCCTCTGCCTCTCCCTCATACACACTAGGGGAGGAGCTCTGGAAAGCAATAGACCTCATTAGATGTCTACTTAGGAACATCTGGAAGGGACAGTTTATAAAGATGCTAGATGACAAGGCCAGAATTATGTTCAGAGTTCTTCAGCAACCCCACTCCCAGCAAACAAAACAAAACAAAACAAAAAACTTAAGAAGACAAACTCAAATCTGCTGAGGCTAAGAGTATTATGGTCTGGATACTTATATCCCTACAAAACTTATAATGAAATTTCATCTCCAGTGTTGGTATTAAGAAGTGTGGCTTTGGGGAGGTGATGAAATTATGAGAGTGAATCCTTGCAAATAGAATTAGAACCTTTATAAAGAGACCTCAGGCTTGTTTGTTCCATCCACCAAAGTGTGTATGCATAGAATATGCCATCCATGAGAAATGGTTCCTCACCAGACACTAAATTGGCTAGCGCCTGCATCTTGGTCTTCTCAGCCTTCAGATATGTGAGCAGTGAGTTTCTGTTGCTTATAATGACCCATCCATGGTATTTGGCAATTGAAGCCAGAACAGATTAAGGGAAACAGTAAAAAAGCTAAAATGTTGTGCATGGTTATTATGTGTTAATCACCACATCCTGCACAGAACAAACATAGCCTACAGTTCCCAACATGAGCAATAGCTGAAACAAAGACTTCATTTTCCAGCAAGGGTTAGAGTGGGAAAGTGTCTGAAGTCAGGCATGAAGGGACAGAACCTGGAGTCCAGGCCATGGCATGCTTTCATGTATGAGTCTATGTTTTCAATTGGTAGAGAACTGTGAAAACTCTTACACTATAAAAAATAAAATAAAAAGATAAAACTTAAGGATGCTGTTACTGGAACAGGGCCAAAAGAGTAATATTATTCTTTCCTCTGCTCTCAAGTATCAGTTTATAAAATTTGTGTCTGTCAACCCAGAGATTTAAGAGAGAGAGAGAGTCTAGTTTATGTGGACATCTCACTGTCTGCCTGCATCTCTTGAGCAATTTTTTCACTTCTTCCCTCAACAATAATAATTTTATAATTTTTTTTTTCTGGAGCTGAGGATCAAACTCAGGGCCTTGCGCTTGCTAGGCAAATGCTCTACCACTGAGCTAAATCCCCAACCCCTTATAGTTGTTTTTCATTGGAGGATTTTATGTATAAGTATAAGACTATTTTGGAAGAAGAGAAAAAGAGGAGGAACTATTATAGAACCCTGTGTAAGGAGATAAAGATGGAGACAAAACCCCTGTCAGCTCCCCATGGTGAGGTTCTAGGGTAAAGGTGCATACACAGAGAGGCTTGCTAATAATTGGATCACATCAAATTCAAGGAGAAGCCTGCCAAGGATCCTTATGCTTATGCAGCAAGAGATTTTATGCATAGAGCCATCTCCCCAATGTATTTGATTGTTCTACCATCTCAGTAATAGTCTCTCTCTGTCTCTGTCTCTCTCCTTCCCCCTTCTCTCTCTCCCCCTCCCCCCTCTCTCTGTGTATTACTGGGGGTTGGACATTGAGGCCTCACAAATACTTAGCCATCATGTTACCTCTAAGCTCTAAGCTGGGTCTCCATCCCTTAAATAATCTTTTCCTGTTTTTCATTTAATTAATTTTATTTATTTTTATTTTATGTATAAGAGTGTTTACTTGAACCTACCACACATGTGTAGTGCCTACAGAAGTCAGAAGAGGGTGTTAAATCCCCTGGAGAGAGTTACAGATGGTCTGTGACATGCTATGTGAGTGCTGAAATTTGAACCTTGGTTCTTTCTGAGAGTGGTTAGTGCTGTTAACTGCTGAGCCATCTCCTCTGAATCCCACCCACTGCCATATAATATATTGTGAGCCACAGTGATGCTATAACCCAACTCCTAAGCCCTTAAATCTTCAATTAAACTGCTTGTTTTCCTGCTTCCAAGAAGGGGGATATGAAGAAATGAAGGGTTTGCTCTTCTAGTTGAAGGAAAGAGCACCGAGTCAGCCTGTGGCTACTCTTGTAACATCATTCCAGTGATCTTTAGCCTCTGTTGGTGAACATGGGTGTTTCTTCCATAGTCAAGTCTATTGGTGAACATGGGTGTTTCTTCCATAGTCAAGTTTAAATCTGAGGACTAATAGATATAGAATTGTTTTTCCTCCTTGAACATTAATGCTCTTTGCTAATTGTGATGTCTAAGTAACTTTGAAGACACATTGCCCAGGTTCTGATAGTCTAGTTGACCCTTGTTGAACATATTTTTAACCCTAATTCTTTAGACTTGTACACACACACACACACACACACACACACACACACACAGACAACATCTGTCAATGGACAATACTTCATAAATGCTATAAAGGTTGTGTGTGTGTGTGTGTGTGTATAAATTTGATGATTTATTATAAGCATCACATCTCTTTATATCTAAAATCTTGTATTAGGTATTTCATAGCTTTTTCTAGATAATCAACAGTTTTGAAGATGGGCTTATTTGAGTGAAATGGTGGAATTTTCTTGGCTTTTCTCTTCAGATAAGAGTATACAGCCCATGATGACCTATGGAGGAACAGTTACGATGGTTGTCCATGCGGTCATCAATTTGAAGACAGTTGTAAGACTCACTGTAAGGTGAAGTTTGGGCATATGTTTCCCAACAGGACCATTTCTGTGCCACTTTATGCATCATTTTAAGTAAACCTCTTTTTTAAAGATTTATTTATTTTTATGTGCATTGGTATTTTGCCTGCATGTATATCTGTGTCAGAGTGTCAGATCCTCAAGAAACTGGAGTTACAGACAGTTGTGAGCTGCCATGTGGGTGCTGAGAATTGAACCCAGGTCTTCTGGAAGAGCAGAAAACCATCTCTCCAGCCCAAGTAAATCTCTTTTGATAAATGAGAAGCAATTCTAACTTCTTTGGACTCAAAATAAAAACCTACCAAACAACAACCAAACTCTATTGGTAGAAGTATTAAGGCAACTCCACGTAGTTAAAGGGAGGTTTATTTTTTGGGGTAACTTACAAGTAAAGAGACAGGTTACAGGGTCTGGGAAAGGTGTTGTGCAGTCCAGCAGTGTTCTCTGGAGAATTTTGCTCGATCTACCTCCAGTGTCCAGGATCCAGGAACCAAGAGAGCCTGCACATCTGGATCTCGGGACACTAGGGCTCCTCTCTCGGCCCTGCCTTGTAGGTGTGACAGTTACCAGAAGCCTCAGTGGGGATTGGTACTTCCAGGTCAAAGCTAGAACAGCTACCCACTACAAAACTGTCCACAAAACGCTGTGTTGCCTGGATCATCCTGCGGAAGAAAACATAGTTGTCACTTTATTTAACACTATCTAGCACAGTTTCACATATATAGATAGAAACTAATTTAACCTTTGGAAACTATAGTGATTAGAACTCTCACTTCTTTTTTGGGATTAGAGAAATTGAAGCTACAATTAAAAGACTGTCCAGGAGAGAATGGTGACTCTGGTCTGATATTGCCAAGCTCAAGCTCTTTTTTGACAAACATGGCAAGAACCACTTTGATCTTAAAATTGCTTCAGGGAGCTGAAAAGATGGCTCAGCGTTGGTAAAGTGCTTGCCTCACAGGTATGAGGAGTGGAGTTGGGATTCCCAGAGCCTATATAAAAGCCTGGTGGGCACAGTGGACTGACTGTAATCCCATTGCATGGGAGGCAAAAACAGGGATCCACTTAGTAAGATGGCGAACCCAACTGACCAAAATGGTGAGCTTCAATTTCAGTGGAAGACCCTGCCTCAGTAAGCAAAGTAGAGAACAATTAAGTAAGACATTCGGCGTCAACTTTAGGGGCACATGTGCACACACACAAACACACATACACACACACACACACACACACACACACACATACACACTCACATGCACACGCACACACATGTGTTCCCACAGAGATACAAATGTATATATACATGCACATATGCCAATATTATATGCAAAAAACTGTTTCAGATTTTTAGCATGTTGATATTTCCCTTAATTAATAAGCAAAAATGATATTCTACACATATTAATCCTCAAATGGCAAATAATAAGAAACAACATGATTAACTGGGAGGAGTTGTATCAGTAGTATAATTAATATAAGTGGCAATCCAACAATAGCCCTCCAAAAAAGTATTTGTGCTTTCCTTTTAGACTTTTTATCTATAGCCCTATTTAAATTGAAGTTATCACCAGATCATACTGGGGATTAGTTTGTACTTCAAGGCAAAACAAATCAATCAAATCAGAAGGAGCATTAACAGCTACCTTTGCTAAGCCCAACTTTAGCATCAGGTTTATTATCACCGTTGAAAGAGAACCCCACACTCAATTTCAAATATCTGACCATCATGCACACTCTGCAGGGAGCCCATAAAAGAAAGCAGCAGAGGCAACAGCCTTACTATCAGAAAAGAATACAGTTTTGACTGTGTGTGGAAGGCATCTATTGAACCCAGTGCTGGATATTGACTCAGGATGCCAGCCTCCCCCAGCATTCCAGCTGAAGTTGAATGTTCTCTCTTTGGAACGGGCACTTTACCCCTGTGGCAGTCCTTGGTGGAGATACAGAACTGATCAGGTATTGGCCTTGGGGGAGCATCTGATTAGTTTCTTCAAATTAAAGGAGATAGTCTCCTTCACGGTGTGAAATTTTGTACAGTCAAGAGGAATGGATGAAGTATAATTTTTTAAAACTAATTAATTTAATTCAGCAAGAAGGTTGCTTTTCACAATCTTTTACATTTTCTTTCCTTGGCTCTACTTAGATTTTAGCCTCTGTCACAGATTTGTTCTCCTCACATTTGCTGCTTTGATTTCTGCTCATGTTAGTCATGTCCAAAGCAGTTTCACAGCACGGCACCTGCAGGTTCTGTGGCACCATGCTTTCAGTACTCCCAGGCTAAGGGCATGATGGGTTTCACCCTGTGTGTAGAAAGGTTGAAAGCCCAGCAAGTGATGTTGAAAGGACCAAAGTTGTCAGAATGAGTTGGAGAAGGTGTCCCAGATTTACTTTGGGAAGCCAGCAGGTAATATCATTATAAAAGTGCAAAGAAATAGAACATTCTCACACAAAGATAAGCTGGTATTTAGTCCAGTCATTATTTGACCATGTGCCAATAGTTTACATTTTAGGTGGATGAGTTGTCATAGCTACACAGTGTTTGAGGACAGCAGATTTGTTCAGTGAACAAATGAACGAATAAGGCAATTTTGGTCCCATATGTAAATGCATACTTTTATAGATAAAATCAAGATATACTCTTTCATCACTATAAAGAAAACTCAGCAAAGCATGAACAGCTAAGGAAAGCTGACATGCCAATTGTTATCCACATATTATTTACAGACATAACAAATTTTTGGTCAAGGACAGACCACATATGCAATGGTGCTCCCATGAGATTATAATGGAGCTGAAAAGCATAAGAAATGTCATAACACAATGCATTGCTTATCGGCCTGTGCTTATGTTGGGATAAGCAGACCTACTGTGCTGCCACTCATATAAAATGTTATCACATGCAATTATGGACTGATAGTTATAATAAACGACAATGCTTCCAGTCTGTGTATTCACTATACTATTTCTATCATCGTCTTAGATAAATACTGCATTTTAAGACAGGAAAACAGGGCCTAGGGTTACAGCTCAGTGAGATAGCTCAGTCTGTATAACGCTTGCTATTCAAGCACGAGGATCTGAGATCCATTCCCAGAACCTATTTTATGTCAAATCCTGTGGCATACACTTGTAATGTTAGCACTAGGGAGTCAGAGACAGGGGGATTCCTGAGACTCAGTGGCCAGCTGGGTGGAAACGACAAGTTGAATGCCAGTGAGGGACCTTATCTCATAAAATAAGGTGTGTGGTGACTTAAGAATGGCACTGAAGCTTGGCCTCTGGCCTCCATGTGCACACATGCACATGAATACACACACACACACACACACACACACACACACACACACACAAGTATGTTGAGTGATGCTGGTGGCAATCTCCTTCAGTCTGTCTTTACAGATTTTTTAAATTGAATCAGGAGAGCACGCTGAGTGAGTGGCTATCACAGACCATCCAGCATGGTGTATGCTCTTTGCTATGCGAACAACATAGATGGCTATTGCCGAGCAGTGCATGCATGCCATATTTAAACACCAACACCCACCCAGCCAAGTTATCTTTTTAAAAGCAGCTCAGCTGGAAGAGGGCTCCCAGAGACTCCATCTCCTGGCATTTGTGCCTTTGTCCACTCTCCTTTCACAGACTAGAGGGTACTTGGACAATGCAGAATCAGTTACCTCCAGGTTGCATCCTGAAAGCTCAAAGCTTTTGCTGTACCCTTTCGTGGACAACATTTTCTGTTCTTGGGACAGTGAAACAGTTCTACCCAGAAAAATGTGTGTTAAGAGTCAAGACCTCCCCTCAAGAACCTGTATTCACTTATCAAGGCACCTGAACCACCTAGAAGCAAACCATCAGGCTCCAGTTAATCTTTGGGTGACTTCAACTCTTAACCAATTTCCTCACTATAATGTCAAAGACAGACCTCCCTAGTAGACTAGTTCTAACTGAACCAGAGCTAATAAGTGTAGCTAATAACTTTCTATCCTCTAAACCCATGTAGAAAAATACATTTATATTGTTTTAATTATTTTAGTTTTATTTTATTCCTCTCTCTCTCTTTCTCTCTCTGTGATATGTGATGAATGCAGTTTAAGTGGTGTCACAGTGCTCAAGCAGAGGTCATTAGACCACCTTGAGGAGTTGGTTCCCCCGTTATGTCATGTTGTCGGCCATGATGCAGACCAGGCTAGCTGGACTGAAAGCCTTCTGGGCAATTCTCCTTTTATGGGATATTTGATCACATTGTTTGATGAGGTCTCTGTTTTACCTCATCTGCCTAAGACATCTTTTAATTGGTGTAGTAAAGAGATGGATGGTCAATAGCTAGGCAGGAGAGGTTAGGAGGGACTTCTGAGGGGAGAGAGGACATTGGGAGAAGAATCAGAGAGACAGGATTCACCAGCAAGACATGGAGAGTGTTGAACATACTGCACTGAAGAGAGGTAATGAACCACGTGGCAGAATGTAGATTAGCATAAAAGGGTTGGAACAAGCCTCAGATAAGGCTGAACTTTCACACATAATAAGTCTCTGTGTCATTATTTGAAAGCTGGTGGTCCAAAGAAAGTCCCAATACATTTGGTGTCTAATGTGAAGGCACATATATCCAAGCATAGGGCCTATGAGCAGCTGGCATGCTACTCCATGGAAGACTAGATAGAAATGCCTGCTGCAGCTCAGCCCAGCAACTTCTTAGAGCTGGGACAGGTAAACAAGACACCCAACTGGATGCCCCAGGTGTAAGGCTTGGCTCTCATGGATCCAAGGGACACAGAGCCAGGTGCCAGCACTATGTGCTAAGCAGAGCCACAAAAGGAGCCTGTATATGCTCAGAAGGCTCTGAACATTTTTGAAACATTTTTCCATAGCCAGGCACCAGAAAGCCAGGTCCAGACTGAAAAAAAATCTCTGAACAGGTACAGCATGCTTGAAAATGTGCTTAGGTGCTGAATAAAGAAGAAAAAAAGTGTATAGACAGTCATAGAAGCATATAGTTTGGAAATAATAAACCCTTTAACAAGAGTAAAGTAATATAAAAAGAATTAGCTATGTAAGGATGGAAAACATTACAACACAGGATGTTTGCATCCTATATAGTGCTTTATTAACTTTAAATTTTAAATGTTAATGAGCAAAAAACAACATCTGTGGAGAATATTGCATAGGAAAAAACCTGCTGAATTAAACCAGCCTATATATTCTAAGGATCTCTTAACTTCAGAATGGGAGACAGGAAGTATGTTGAATTGAGGGAGAGGTTATAGCTTTGTTTCCACGGGAAACAAAAACCTATGGATTCCCTCAAAATTAACAAAGATCAGATTTGACTGGGGGGACCTCCTGAAAATTGTGGCTGCAGACATAAAGGAAAAAACAAAATAAAAAAATCCCTACAAGACAGATGATGTATATGCTGATTCCTCTACAGTTCTGTGACTGGATAAGACATGATACATCTTATTGGCTACAGAGTCCTCATGACTCATTATTACCTGCCATCCTTTTATATGGTATGGATGGAGACTTACATAGCAGTTTGGTTATACAGTCCAAATGGACTTATAAAGTTGACAGATGCCTTTTACCTGCTCAAACATAAAACAAAAAAAAATCATCTTTAGCTGATTTGTGTACACTGTACATTCCATACTTGTGTTACCATTAAAAGCTTTTAAGTTTTTAGGGGGAAAAAAGGATCAGACATCAATGAAGATAAGACAAATAGCCCAGGTGATCCAGTCTCTCAGAATGTCTCCGTTGCAGTTTTGTCAAAAATCTACATATAAAACAACTTAAAAGCAGCCAGCTAAGATAGTTTAGTCTTACCGACTACTTCAGCCAGGACTTCAGATAAGCTCTTCACTTTCCCATCCAAGGACTTGACTGTTATCTCAATTTTCTCTGGAATTGATTGGGTGTTATTTATTTTCATATAAAATTTAAAACATGACTTAGTATTTGATACTGCCGATCATAGAGGACCTCAATACTTTTAGAGCTCACTGTTATTTTTTTTATGCTATAATTTTCATTGCCAAAATGTTACTTCATAAAAATATATAGTAAAAAGTGGCAGAAGTATGTTTAGGGTCACTTCTAAAATTGTTGGAAATTGATTTACTGATATTTTACTAAACTCAAACAACAATTAAAAAAATCTATCTATCTATCTATCTATCTATCTATCTATCTATCTATCTATCTATCTGGCTACAGTTTCCACTCCCTCCTCTCCTCCAAGTCTCTTCTCCCACTCCCCTGTTTCTACCTTCCCAATCCACTCCTCCATTTTATTTAGGAAACAGCAAGTCTCCCATGAATATCAACAAATGTGGCATATCAAATTGCAGTAAGACTAAGCACATTCCCATGTATTAATGCTGGGCAAGGTGAACCAGTATGAGGAGTAGGGTCCCAAAAACCTGTAAAAGAGACAGAGACAGTCCCTATTCCCACTGTTAGGATCTCACAAGAGGACCAAGTTACAAAGCTGTCACATATATGCAGAGTGCCCAGGTTAGTCTCATGCAGGCTCCCTGTTGTCAGTTCAGTCTCTGTGAGACCCTATAAACCCAGGTTAATTGATTCTGAGAGTTTTCTTGTGGTGTCCTTGACCCTTCTGGCTCCTATACTCCTTTCTCTCCCTCTTGTGTAGGATTCTAGGAACCAGTGACCTTTTTGAACAGCTGAGTAATACTCCTTGTGTAAATGTAGCACTTTTTTTTTATATCCATTCCTTAGTTGAGGGACATCTAGGTTGTTTCCAGGTTCTGGTTATTACAAATAAAGCTGCTATGAACATAGTTGATATGTTCTTGTGTGATTCAGCATCCTTTGGGTATATGTCCAAGAGTGGTGTAGCTGGGTCTTGTGGCAGGTTGATTTCTGGTTTTCTGAGAAACTGCCACACTGACTTCCAAAGTGGTTGTACAAGTTTGCATTCCCACCAGCAATAGAGGAGTGTTCACCTTGCTCCACATCCTTGCCAGCATGAGCTGTCACTTGTGTTTTTGAGCCTAGACATTCTGACAAGTGTAAGATGAAATCTCAGAGTCTATTTGTTTTGCATTTTCCTAAGAATGTTGAATATTACTTTAAGTGTTTCTCTGCCATTTGAGACTCTTCTGTAGAGAAATCTCTGTTTAGATCTGAATCTGATTTTTTAATTGGATTATTTGGTTTGTTGACACCTAGTTTCTTGAGGTCTTTATATATTTTTTAAATCAGCTCCCTGTTGGATGTAGGGTTGGTGAAGATCTCTTCCCATTCTGTAGGCTGCCATTTTTTCCTCCTGATAGTGTCCTTTGCCTTATAGAAATGTTTTGGCCTGCGCTATTGATGTTCTGTTCAGGAAGTTGTTCTCTGTGTCAGTGCATTTGAAATTATTTTCTACTTTCTCTTTTATCAGGTTCAGTGTATCTGGATTCATGTTGAGGTCTTTGATCCACTTGGACTTGAGTTTTGCATTCTATTTGCATTCTACATGCTGACATCCAGTTAGACCAGCACCATTTGTTGAAGATGCTTTCTTTCTTCCATTGTATGATTTTGGCTTCTATGTCAAAAAGCAGGTGTCCACAGGTGTGTGGTTTTATGTATGAGTCTTCAATTTGATTTCATTGAACCATCCATGTTTTTATGCCAATATCATGTGGTTTTTGTTACTATTGCTCTGAAATCAGGGTGATACCTCTGGAAATTCTTTTATGGTACAAGATTGTTTTAGCTAGCCTGGATTTTTGTTTTTGTTTTTCCACATGAAGTTGAACATTGTTCTTTCAAGGTCTGTAAAGTATTGTGTTGGGATTTTAATGAGATTGCATTGAATCTGTAGATTGCTTTTGGTAAGATGTCTATTTTTACTATGTTAATCTTACTGATCCATGAGCTTGGGATATCTTTATATCTTCTGATATCATCTTCAATTACCTTCTTCAGAGACTTAAAGTTCTTGTCATGAAGATCTTTCACTTGCTTGGTTGGAGTTACACCAAGATATTTTATATTGTTTGTGGCTATTTGTAATAGGTGTTGATTCCCTGATTTCTTTTTCAGCTTGTTTATTGTTTGTATATAGAAGGGCTACTGATCTTTTTTGTTGTTGTTGTTAATCTTGTATGCAGGCACTTGACTGAAAGGTTTATCAGCTGTAGGTGTTCCCTGGTAGAGTTATGGGGGTCATTTTTGTATAATATCATATCATCTGTGAATAATCATGCTTTGATTTCTTCCTTTCCAATTTGTATACCCTTTATTTATTTATTTTTTTTAGTTGTGGTGGTATTGCATTCCCCAAAATATTGTACACTCTAATAAACTTATCTGGGGTCAGAAAACAGAACAGTCACAACATTAAACACAGTGGTTAGACAGTGGTAGCACACACCTTTAATCCTAACATTCCAGAGGCAGAGATCTGCCTAGATCTCTGTGAGTTCAAGGCCACACTGGAAACAGCCAAGCATGGTTTACTCACGCCTTTAATCCCAGGAAGTAATGGCAGGAGGCAGAAAGGTATTTAAGGCGTGAGGACAAGCTTCAGGTTTGTTCTTTTTAATAAGAACTTTTAAGATTTGTGCTATATACTATATTGGATAGGTGTGGAGAAAATGGACAACCTTGTCTTGTTCTGATTTTAGTGGAGTTTCTTTCCATTTAATTTGATGTTGGCAGTCGGCTTGCTGAAAATTTTTTTTATTATATTCAGGGATGTCCCTTGTATCCCTGATCCCTCTCTCATGAAAGGTGTGGGATTTTCAAACAGTAATTTTTAAAATTAAACATTCTAACACAGCACAACCACAGATATATTAACCTGATGCTTACATGCTGAGGAATGACAGTAGGGAACTGTAAAAAGTCTTTGTTTTCCATAATTACACCAGTATGTGTCTATAGGAGCTGAAGACTTCAGACATGGAAAACACCGCAGTGTACCACACAGGAGTCTCAAAACTGAGCCAAAGTGCTCCAAGCAGCCATTGTTGGCCCTGGGCGGTATGATGTCATGTACAGTTCAAGGTGAATATATTGCACATTCAAAACCAAGATTATAGTTAATTTGCACAGTACAATACAGGATTCACTGCTGGAACGTCTTGGACCCACTGCATATTTAATTTCGAATTGATTTTTGTGTGTTGCATGCTCAGTAACCTTTGACTGTTGCCTCATTTTTCTCATCTCCACATTTAGTTATGCAAGCCCACCTCTGCCACACACCCACACTTTGAGGAAACTGAGCTTATACTGAGGCCTTAAATGGGCTTGCCTGATGGTTTTTCTGTTTCCTGAAATGTGAAAATTATGTACTGGTCCTTTTTTTTTTTCCTTTGCAAATTTATGTATTCTGCCTGCCTAGATCAAGGCTGGTATTCAGAGGACACTTTGTGAATACTTGTTACATTGGCATTAATTCTTGGGGAACTGTCATAATTCAGTTTTTAAGTGGGCGTGAATTAAAGGTTGAGTGATTCCATCAATGTAACTCATTATCTACGACAATAGAAGAGTATTAAGTGTGTAATAAATGTGATTTTCATCTCAAAATCAAATTCACTTATATACACATTTGTATATATACACACATATGTATATGCTGTTACATATCCAAAGCAATGTTCAAACAAGGTAATAAGGACTTCTACTAGAATCAGAATTCGAAGAATGATCATGATATTCCCCCCAAAATATTTCCAAGAAACTAGGGAAAATGAATTTCATGGCTCACACATGTGGCTAAGCAAACTCTTGTTCCATCAAGAAGATGGCTGCCGAGGCATCTCTTACTAACCTCAGCTGCCCTTCTTGGGTGGTTCCATGGTCTTTAGTAGTTTCAAGTCTTAGCAGTTGATTCCAAATTTGTGAAAGGGAGAAATTATGTGATTATTAATGACTGATTTTGAGTACATTATAAAGATATTAAAGACAATGTCAGAGACCAGGTCCATTGCATGCTCTGTGGTCCCTGGTCCCTAAAGAAGCCTAGTGTGGTTACATGATGGCTCTCACATGCAATCACATAAGAATTCACACTATTCACACTTGGGCTGTGTGGATTTTCAAGGATCTTCTGGTACACATTTATTTTATTTTATTTTTTAATAATCAGCTAATACCATCAATATGCTTGAACGTTTGAGCACTTCTGATGGGGTTGCAATTTACATGCACCAAAGAAGCACTACAGAGTCATTTATAACTGGGGTTCTGAAATCTGAAGTCTCAAATATAAACTCTGTCGTGGTCTAGGTGGGGGGAATTCACTGGTAAACTTGATCAAGTTGCTCACTCCTGAATTTCCTCAACTACTACATGATACAATTTTGAAAATTGACTATGAACATGGTGCTTGGTGGAGATCAAACCAAATATCGTAGAATGACTTCTTGTCAATGTAGAACTATTATATTGCTAATTACTTTTTTATTTTCATGTTTAAGCCAGCACACAAAGTAATAGGTTTCATTATGACAATTTTTGCATGTATATATGTATATAGTATATGTAGGTATATGCATGTTCATATGTGTGTTGGCACACATTTATGAACAACTGTGCTTGTGGTTCAATGATGACATATGGAATCTTCCTCAGTCATTTTTATTTATTGAATAAAACACAGAGGTATCTCACAGAGGTTATCTCAATAGAACCCAGGGCTCATGGATCACTTAGTCAATCTGGCCACTTTGCTTGAGGGATCCTCTTTCTCTGTCTCTTAAATCCTGAGATTACATGAAGTGCAGTGCAGCCTCTGTGCTTGCCTGACATTTTGCATGATTTCCAAAGATTCAAATGTAGTCCTCACACTGGCAGGACAAACAGGCTATCTGCTGCTGAGCCACCATCTTCTTTGGCCTCTGTTTCTGGCATTTTCATATATACACATATACACACACACGTGTGTGTGTGTGTGTGTGTGTGTGTGTGTGTGTGTGTGTGTGTGTAATGGTTCTTTGTTCTTATTATCAAGTTGTAATCGTGATTCCCATTAGCTTCAGAATGCATGAAGTCTGAGATTCAGGATAATGAATGTTTTGTGGCTGCAAAAGAAAAAAAAAAATTCTGGCTAATTGTCGGCACCTTCTGTTGATGGTGTAAAGAATCAGAGCGTGGTAGAGAGGGCCTCTCTGAAGCTCTGGCTTCTTTCCCAAGCTCCTCCAGATAAATCAACAACAGTACATAGGCTCTTTCCTCCTACCACTCTACTATTGGCAAAGGCCTTCATTCTGACCAATGGTCCTCAACAGGAGATTCAAGAGAGGCAATCACGTGTTTAGCTGGTGATGTTTTAAACATGGTGAGAGGACTGTGTATTTGGGGAATGGAACACTGTTTTGGAGTTTAGAATAAGGGTATATGATTTAACTTCCAGCAGGAGGAGGTAAAGGGAGAAATCCATGGGAGTCTGCTTAAAGATTATTAGGGAACTTACTAGGATATAAATTGAAGGGAAATACACTAATAAATACAGAACCGAGTAGATAGTTGAAGTCATCCTCTGATCTGACAGGCAGCGAATCTACCTGGTAGTTCAATCCCACCAGGAAGCAGGAAACAGGAAACAGGGAGAAGGACCCTCTCCCTACAATGCCAAGAAACATAGCCTCCTTCTGGCCATATAGCCCAAGGTCATAGGCAGAACAAATACTACTACAAGGAGATGAGGTTACTTCTAGCCCATAATAGCTCATTAAATCCCAAGACACAGAGGCTGATCAGAGTATGTTTTCCTTAGCAATGCACCATCAGCAGAATGTGAGTGACCCTGGATAAATGTGCATGTTGCCGGAAGGTAGGGTTCTTAGATGTAGAGGTAAATACCACACCTTCACTTTTAATCAGAATGAAGTGTTGTTGGGGTTAGCAAGTGGTCATCTTAAGAAACCACCTGGGAATGGATTTAGCCACAGGAAATTAAAAACCAAATCCCCAGAAATCAGCAAGGAAAACTTTCCCTTTTTCAGACAGGCCTCATTCAGAAATCTTATTAGGTGCATGGGCGTGTGCCTGTGAGAGGGCTGGTGTGTGCACAAACGTGACAGCACACCTACATTTGGTTCTTTTATCAAAGAGACATACTGAACCTTTCACATAGAGTGAGGCAAAAATAGGGCTGTGAGACAGCGCAGTATTTTTTTAATCTTGTACACACAGCACAGAATTTATTAAAGCTCAATAGATCTGCAATTGACCTGTGTACCTGTTATGAAAAGAAATACTCATTTGCATACCAGATCTCCAACAGGTCCTGTGCCTTAGTTATAGGTTTTTTAATTGTGAATGAATGCGTGAGTGAAGGAAGACATTTGTCTAAGGATGTTTCCATCTTGCCGTCGTATCAGCAGGGGACTATATCTGCTTGGGGTTGACGGAACAATGATTCACTAAAAATGCCCGTATCCTCATCTTGAATTTGAGAATTTTTGTGGGAGTGAAGGCTGCAGGTGGAATTAATTAACCTTCTGATTTTAAGGTAAAGGGAGGTGATCTTTTATTAACTCGTCAAGCCCTGTGTAATCCTAAGTTTTTTCAAGGTGGTGGAGAAAGCTAGGAGAGTCAGTGGCAGAGTGAAAGATGCAGGACAGACACAGTTAGGTCCCGCTGCCACTGTCGATAAGCGAGCTGTGAATCAACAATGTAAGGGAGCTGACGATAGCCGAGAAATGGAGTCTTTCTAGTGGAAGGAAGGAAATCCCACCAACACCTTGAGTTTTGTCTCTTTTAGGTTTCTGACCTTTAGAGGTATAAGTGAATACGTATTGTTTAAACAACTAAAGTAATGGTAATTTCCTTCCTACCAGAAATAGAAAACAAATAATTTCAAACATTGAAAAATTGAAGGGAGGCTTGAGTTTATTGTTTGAGAAGTCCCATTTGGAGGCTGGGTCACAGAGGCCATCCCTCCATATACAAATCGTAATAAATATCTCTTGAGTCTCTTTTGGCAAGCTGCATGCCATGCCATGAATTTCCTAAATAACAACATTGGCAGTGGTTATTTCTATCTGATTGCTATTTCCTACAGCCATTTGTTTCCTTATTTTCTGACTTTAACACAGTTTCATTAAAAGTAAAAAGAGAATATAAAAGGGGCGGGGGATGAAGCTTCGATATAAAATACATAAAATAGTAGTCGTGGTGTTGGCAAGCTGGCTCAACAAGTGAGGAGTACTTGTTCTGTGCTCTTCCAGAGGACCTGAGTGAGGTTGGTTCCCAGTACTCAGGTCAGGCAGCCCATATTTGCCTGCAACACCAATTCCAGGAGCATTTGATGCCCCTTTCTAGTCTCTGTGGGAACCTGTGCACATGTGGCACACACACACTTACTCACTTACACACAATCAAACATACACACACACACACACACACACACACACACACACAATACACTCATACAGTTACTCACACATATGCTCAAACACACTCACATACACATGTATTCACACACACACTCAACACATTCACACACACCCTCACACACACACAAAGAAAATTTAAACATAAGATGTAGTCTGCAGCTTTCTGCTCAGTTTGGAGGCAGAAAACAGTGATTACAGATACATTTCTAAGTGATACTCTGCATAAATTCTGCCTTTGAATATGAGATTTGATGTAATTCAAAAAAGACCCCAATTTTCCATGAATACATATTGTGTTTTCTCAATGCTTAAATAATTTTCATGATGGAAGGCTAAATCATAAGAGCTCACTCAACAAATCATTGCACCAATAATTCTTAGGTAAATGGCTCACAGTTAATACTATCAGTACCAATTTTAGCATAATACATCACAGAATTACTTGCTACCACTAAGCAGACAGAAAAATTACAAAAAATCAGTCAGTATGAGAATTCAAAGCTATACAAAGCAGTGTCAATTTTCCATGAAGGGATGATCACATCTGCAGCTTTTCAAGAAGAAAACGTTAATGCTGGCTTCTTTCAGGGACTCTGCTGTATTTAGACCAGCTGGAATGAGCTCAAATAAAGAAAACACATTTTAACATTAGCATAAGCAAAACAAATCTGTCAGAAAAACGTTCTTTCATGAAAGGTCTCTGGACCACCTATTGCTTTGAGACATGTTAGTGTCTTCAGTTACTACAGGAAGGCCATAACACCAGTTAGATCTGTCTTCAGCAAAGCACAGAAGTCAATAGCAAAGCTAGAGTCAACAGTATCTCACTTTCTACATCATTAGGCTAAAGGAGAAAGGCTATTCATGAAGCTTATAGTAACACTGTTGTATACTCTTGTCATGCATTATTAATACTACTAATAATTTTCTTTCCATGTAACTGGTGGCTACCCTTGTGTTTTAAAATATAATAAGTCTCACTGTTCCCTATCAACCCCATGTACAATACTATTTTCTGATGTTCATTTACCCCTTGTACTACAAATATTACTTAAATCTTACAGTATCTTTATGGAAATTAATATCCCAATGAAAAGAGTTGAGGATTTTGAGAAATTGTGTATGTTTATGTAGGTGAAGCAAACATTCCCACTTTAGTTAAATTGTGTAACCCAAAGTTTATATATCCCATATCCCATAAACCTAAAGTCAAAGATTTCTTAGAACTGGGTAAACTTGAACTGTAATTTTATTCCATTCATAACTAGTTATATGGTCTAGTGAAGATGATGGATTGTGTTTGAATATTGGCTTTGTCCAAAAGTTAAGTGAATATGTACTTCATAGATTATGGCATTACATAGGGAAATGTAATAAAACAAATGTAAAGCAAAGATTTTACTTACACAGATTCTTAATCCAAAACATCCCATGAATGGCCCTGATATAGTCTTTGCTTCTTTCTGAAACTTCACAAGCCAGCCCCATCTTCTAAGCTCCCTCAACGGCTCATTAAGCTCTGAGCACTCAATGGTTGTTTTACAGCTCAAAGTTCCAAAGTCCTTCCACCATCTCCCCCCACCCCCCCAAAACAAAAACAAAAACAAACAAACAAAAAAACCATGATTAGGTCTATCACTTGCACATGACACTTTCTGGTCCCAAGTTCTAGTTTGTGCCTTTGTTTCTATGATAAACACTTAGCTAAAAGCAAATTGGGGGAAGAAAGGGTTCATTTGTCTTAAACATTCAGATCACAGCCCATCAGTGAGGGAAGTAAGGGCAGGAATCCAAACAGGAGCAGATGAAGGAACCATGAAGGAAAATTACTTACTGGCTTGCTCCCCACGGCTTGCTCAGCCTGCTTTCTTTTTTATGCAACCTAGGGTCACCTGAGCAAGGGTAGTTGTGCACATAGTGGGCTGGGTCTTCCCACATTAATCATTAATCAACAATATACCTCCCAAAGTTGTCAAAAGGTCATTCTGATTGAACCAATTTCTCAAATGAGATTCCCTCATCCAAGGGAAATTTTATCAAGTTGAAAAAAACCAAGGAGCACAAAATGTAAGTTAGATATAAATTGCTGGTCACCAACATGTGTCTTGCCTCTGTGTTTTAGCTTGTTTTTACTCTTTTTTGGCTCTTTGATCTTTTGAGGGGCCCGCCACCCAGCTCCCAAATAAATCACACAGAGGATTATTCTTACTTATAAATGCCTAGCCTTAGCTTGGCTTGTTTCTAGCCAGCTTTTCATAACTTAAAATTATCCCATATACCTTTTGCCTCTAGGTTTTTATTTTTCTCTATTTCTGTATACCTTTTTTTTTTTTTAACTTCTTCCTCCATGGCTTGCTGTGTAGCTGGGTGGCTGGCCCCTGGAGTCCTCCTCTCTTTGTTCTCTTGCTCTTTTTTCTCTTCCTCCCAGATTTCTCCTTCTATATATTCTCTCTGCCTGCCAGCCCTGCCTATCCTATCTCCTGTGTTGCTATTGTACAGTCCAGTCTTTGTTAGACCATCAGGTGTTTTAGACAGACAAAGTAATACAGCTTCACAGAGTTTAACAAATGCAACATAAAAGAATGCAACACATCTCTGCATCATTAAACAAATGTTCCACAGCATAAACAAAAGTAACGCATGTTAAAATAATATTCTATAACACCTCTGGCCCTCTTGTTTCTCACTGGAGCTCTCTTATGGCCCGGGAGCTGTTGTCTTAGGATAACTGGCTCTAACTCTTGTTTAGAGATTATTGTAATCTACAACCAGCCATGAGGTTTAAGGGGAAGTTTTCAAACAGTCTCTTGATGTTTTGCCTCCATACACAAAAGGAAAGTGTAAGAATCTGTTTCTTCCTATTGCTAAAAGTTCTATGCCTTTAAATGCTGTGTGGGAGACTATGATTCTTGGGTTTGTCCCTTCTGTCTAGTGACCAAGAAAGTGACAGAATGGCTGCCCGGTTCCAGGAGAACTGTTCAGTGCTGAACAAACCACTCATGTTTCTGGACTCTTGGGATGATTCTGGTACTTTTAACTGAATCTCATGAGAGTAGGGGTCCAGAGATTTATTACTGTTCAAATTGTTGTTTCAATATGGTATAAAGTATGTGCAAAGCGGTACTGGTATTTTGATAAGTTTCTGCATGGAAGACAGAGAATACTAGTTGACCACATCCCAGAAGGCTTCACGGCAATGAGGCCAATCTCACTGAATGACGATGGGTTTCTCTTTGAACCTGAAGCGTGTGGACAAATATGTGGCAGAATTTTACTTCCCCATAGTGGGAAGCAATGCCTTCTGCAGTACAAGAAGGAGAGTAAACTCGATGCATGAACATCCGGAGCCTTCTGCTGAGAACCATGGGTGTCTTGTCTTATTACATTTCCTTGTGTGCTATGGGATTACATGAGAACTGCAACCAACGCAGCACAGATTTAGTCTGGCTTCTGTGTGAAGTGTTTGGTTGCTAACTCAGAGTTTCCAAAGAGCTGTAGCCTCTGGTAGGATTACTTCCTAAGTACATTCTTTGTCTAAGAAAAAGTATATTTGTTCAGATTGAAAATCAGTGGAACACTCCTACCTACCAAAGTTAACTTGCTGCTTGTGCACTAAACTGTTATAATTTATTTCAGCATGCCTGGCTAGCTTTAAAATTCAACTTAAAAACAAACAAACAAACAAACAAACAAACAAACAGCACATCAAGTGCTCTTAGCGCTTCCACTGCAGGTAAAAAAGCAACATTAAGCAACTCAGGGTGTAGATATAACTGAAGATCAATGGAAAGACAAAAGGACACAGAAGTGGAGTATGTGGAGCACCCCAGTCCTTTCTCATCTTACAGTATACATCTAGAATTGGGGTGTGTGGAGCACCCCAGTCCTTCCTCATCCTACAGTATAAGCAGGACTGCTTCTACATATAGCCCATGCCTTGGCATAGTGTCCACTGTACCCTGCAGGACAGGCAGAGTGTACAAATTAGAGTGGTGTGGTATTGAAGCAGCCCCTTCCACACTGCGATAGAGCCCTGCCTGAGATCATCTAGGACACACATTGTTCCCTTAAACAACAAGAAATTTTCTAAGAACCAGTAGTTCCAGAGCAGTTCAAGAACATCCTGGATCAAGGTAGTGGGTTGATGCCATTATATTCCTGGGTTCAGTGAGAACAAAACAAGAAATCATAAAGGTGAGACTCAGGGACACATGGTGTCTGGCCATTGGGCCATCCCTTTGGGGACAGCTGAGTTTTTTCTCTAACCAGTTTCAGAACGCTTCATTTTGATTCCCACCCCCAACATTTGTAGAATGGCTGCCATTGTTGTTGTGGAAGTCTGATATTGAAAATAGTATATTTGAATAATTTGAATTATTAGAAGTAAAAGCACACACACACACACACACACACACAAATAAGCAAGGTGGAAAAGAATATACCCAAGATTAGTCCAGGACTTTTGTTAGAGAGTGTTCTGAAGTAATGATATTAGAATCTATTACTTATCAAATGACTAATTTGCTCCATTACATGTGAACTTAGGATGTAACTTAGTTCTGCCTGTCCCCGAGGTCATATCTTCCTTCCTTTCTTTTTTCTTTAATAAATATTTTTATTTTATAATTAATTTAATTTTACATATCAGATATGGATTCCCCCGTCCTCCCTCCTCCCACCCCCTTAGCCTCCCCCCAACATACCCCCCATTCCCACTTCCTCCAAGGCAAGGTCTCCCCTGGGGAGTCAGGCAAGCCTGGTAGATTCAGTTGAGGCAGGTCCAGTCCTCTCCTCCCTACACCAAGGCTAAGCAATGTGTCCCATCATAGGCCCTAAGTTCCAAAAAGCCAGCTCATGCACCAAGGACAGGTCCTGGTCTCACTGCCTGGGGGCATCCTAAACAGTTCAAGCTAATCAACTGTCTCACTTATCCAGAGGGCCTGGGCCAGTTCCATGGGGGTTCCTCAGCTATTGCTTCACAGTTCTTGTGTTTCCATTAGTTTGGCTATTTGTCCCTGTGATTTTCAACCATGGTCTTGATATTTCTTGCTCATATAATCCCTCCTCTCTCTTGCCAATTGGACTCCTGGAGTTCCCCTTGGGGTTTGGCCAAGGATCTCTGCATCTGCTTCCACCAGTCACTGGATGAGAATTCTATCACGACATTTAGGGTGTTTGGCTATCCAGTCACCAGAGTAGGTCAGCTCAGGCACTCTCTTGACCATTGCCACTAGTCTATAGTGGAGGTATCTTTATGGATTTCTGGGACCTTTCTAGCACTCTACTTCTTCCTATTTCCATGGGATCTTTGTTTATCATGGTATCTCTTTCCTTGCAGCTATACCACTCTTGGGCATATATACCCAAGGAGTGCTCAATCATTCCACAAGGGCACATGCTCAACTATGTTCATAGCAGCATTATTTGTAATAGCCAGAACCTGGAAACAACCTAGATGCCCTTCAACTGGAGAATGGATAAATAATAAAATGTGGTATGTATGCACAATGGAATACTACTCAGCAGAGAAAAACAATGACATCATGAGGTTTGCAGGCAAATGGATGGGACTAGAAAATATCATCATGAGTGAGGTAACCCAGACTCAGAAAGACAAACATGGTATGTACTCACTCATAAGTGGATACTAGATGTAAAGCAATGAATAACCAGATTACAACTCACAACTCCAGGGAGGCTACCTAGTAAAGAGGACCCTAACAAAGACACAGGGATTGACCAGTGACAGAGAAATGGATGAGATATACATAGGCAAACTGGGGATGAAGGGGTTAGCAGAGGGCAAAGTTCAGGGGAAAGAGAGCTTAGGGGAGCAGGAGGTCCCAGTTGGATCAAGAACAAAGTGGGAGAACAAGGAAAGACGTATCTTCCTTTCTATATCATACCTTAGCTCAGTGTTTTCCATCCTGGAAAACCAAAGATGAAGAGAGAATATACAAACAGAAAAAGGATTATCATTTAAAGTCTATCAGATATCTCATTTAAGTTTTCAGTCCAAGGCTTAAAAACATCAGTGCAGTATTGCCACTGAATGTTGTCAAAATTAATGATTAAAAAAAAAATCAAACAAACTTTTAAATGATTCAGAAGAGAAGTTCTATGAGATATTACACAAAACAATAATATTCTCTATTTGATTAATTTACCTTTCAAAAAAGAAAAACCAAACATGCGTTCATTAGAAGTCTCATGTTAACAAGGATTAATGCAGAAAGCTACACACAGGATGGAGGTATGCCACCATCCTTTGAGGAACAGATTGTGTCCACAAGCCATGAAGTATAATTCTCCCAGTACTGTTAAAAAGGTAAAAACAAGTATTAGTTTAAGAACAGAAAATATGAATTTAGGGTCAGTTCTCATTTTGGATCACTGGCAGTTAAGGTCGAAGTTAATTAATGACTATGAGAGAATAATCAATGTTTAGCTTAAAATGAATTTCAAATACAGGTTATTCCAGGTTTACATATCACCATTGTTTAAAAATTTTAAATTATATGTTGCATTTAAAAACAGTGTTATTTTAATTTTAGCTTTACATTATTTATGAATAGTCTCAATTAACTAAAACTGTTAAGTGATCTCAAATACCTGACAAAAATTTAAGAGATTTTGGTAACATGGAAACCATCTTTTTCTTAAGGGGCATTGTGTTGAGGATACTATGACCTACAGTGTGCTCATTTTTCATTGTTCCATACATACTACATTTACATAATTTTGATTAAGTTAAGTGCATGATGATTTTTTTTCTCGTTAATAAAAAATGGTACAAAATTGTGTCCTAAACTGGAGGAGAAACAGAGTAAAATTAAAACAAATACCCTTTGTCCTCTGAGACATTGCTCTACAATCAAATTAAACTGGCTGTACCAGCATATTTTAATTGATCCTGTATGTTTTTCTCTGGTAACGTTTAAATGCTGCCATGCTTCATATAGACAAAATGTGGTACAAATGCCTTTGCAAAAGGAGTGTGACCTTTTCTAGTCGCCTCCCTGACCTCATCCCATTTAGCATTACCAGTAAAAAATGGAACGTCACTTTCTCACTTTCTTACACAGGAACTTTCTACTTTGGAGGATTGGATCATAACGTCCCTGTTTTCTGTTTTTTGTACTTTCTGAACATTTCTTTGATGGGTAAATGTCTTTCTGTAAGCTGCGGCTATGTGTTGCTCTGATTGGTTGATAAATAAAGCCATTTGGCCTGTGGCAAGGCAGCTTAGAGGGAGGCAGGAAATTCAAAGAGATAGACAGGAAGAAGGCGACCTGCCCAAGGAGCAACATGTAATGGGACACAGGTAAAGCCATGGAATGTGTGGCGATACATAGATTAATAGTTATGGGCTAATTTAAGGTATAAAAGATGGCTAGCAAAAGCTTGAGCCATGACCATGTAGTTATAATTAATATAAGACTCTGTGTGTTTACTTGGGGTACATGAGTGGGAGAGCTTTGTTTCAACTGCTGGCAGGCAGGGACACAGGAAATCTTCCAACTACATTTCTTTGTTGTTGCTGAGGACTGAAATTAGAACCTAATGTATGCTATAAGCTTTAACACAGAGATATACCCAAAGCCATTCTCTGAAATCCTTAAATATCAAAATATGTACACCATTCATAATCAGGAAAAATCAAGACTTCTTATTGTGAGAACTATTATTTTCTCATTAAGAAATAAGTGAGACACAGTCTGTACCACATTTAATGTTTGTCAAGGATGAGGTGTTCGGAAGTCCTACAGTCCAAATGCTGTAGGGCTCTAAGTAGGACTACACTGGGTCTGTTTGTGGAGTGAATGCTGGAGTTCACATCCCAGCCCTGTGGCTTACTACCTGTTTGCTCTGTGTCTTTCCTCTCACTTTCCTCCTTTGTAGATGGGGATTAAAATATTACTTGCCACACAGGGTTGATACAATAGGTTAATAAACACAACGTCCTTACAGTGATGATACTTGCTTGGTACAAAGTGACTTCTAAGATGCTTGCTTAGGTGTTAATACAAGCTACACACTAAGTAATATTTACAATATCAAAACTAACTTGAAATTCAGTGTGCCAGGACCATTTATCTTCCAGGTTCCACCCATCAGGCTGAGAGGACAGCTGAGAGTTTGTCCAAGGGTCCTGGATGTGTAAAGTCTAAGAGTCACGTGCTGGATCCTGGGTGACTTAAAGGAATGAAAATACAGATGACCATAAATAAGAGAAGTTTTCACCCTTATTAGTAGCCAAGGCATTGGAAAGTAAATAGAGGCATGTTCTGATTCACTTACCAAATGAACAAGGATCACAAAATAGACTAAACCCACAGCCTCAAGGGTCACAAGACAATTTTTATATACTGCTAAAGCAGCAGAAACATAAGGAAACTAAACATTCTGCAAGAAATCTTTTGACATACCCAGAAACTATTATGCTTAAACACTTGGCTCAGTAACTATTTTTCTGGAAAGTTTGAGAAATGAAGTTATGCATTCTTTGAAATAGTAAACAGTCTGAAATTTTAATAACAGATTATTAACTCAATGAATTGGCATAATATCTCCTGATGGATATTGCATACCATCATTCTGCATTTGGTAAGTAGCTCATAATGGTTTAGCTGCTAGAATGGAAGCACATTTTGTCCTACTGAGTGTGTTGCATGGCTTCCTGGCCTTCCTAAGATCCACACTGGCTCACCAAGCCTGGAAAATTTAGGAGAGGTGTGAATGCAGTGAACTTTGTAAATTGTTTGTTGGCTGGACTTGCTCTTCTTTGCATCTCCCTAAGGATCGACTTCCTCTGGTGCCATTTTCTTTCCACCCTATTCAAACCAGGACTGCCCAAGACAAGGTTCCAAGTCAGCCTCCTGAGATTCAGCAGGGAAGGTTGGTTGGTTGCTACAGGTGATCACATATATTCTAGGCTAGCATTTACCAATAAAAATGGTATACTGCTTTCTCATCTCCCAGGCCTGTTTTATATCTTCTTTCTAGAATTGGTAGGCAAGCAAAGTGCTGCATTTGATAGGGTTCACTGAACACTTCCACACTTGAAAATGCCCATGAATAAAAGTCATGCAACAGTTGATGTCAAGGTGTAGGAGCTGTTTCACATGGACATGCACTTATGTCTCCCTGTTTCTGAGGGTCAGGGATCTAGAGAGACCTTTCCCAGGTGTCTCTTTCTGAAGGCTTCTCACAAGATTGCGGACAAGGTGCGGAAGGGGCCATAGTCATATAAAAAGCTTGATGGGGGAAGAATCTGTTTCCAACCTCAATTCACAGTGTGAGCAAGGGAATTTCCTTCTTGGTTGTTGGCCCAGACCTCCTTTCTCTGCTGGGCATGTGTGCCTTGTTAACAGGAGCGTTCAGAATTGGGCACCTGACTGCCTTCAGAGTGAGCTGTCAAACCACAAGAGAGCAAGCACTCAGCAGAAGCCACAAATGCTTAATGCCTTCTGTCTTGAAAGTGGCATTGCCTTCACTGATGTCATGTTCCAGCCCTTGCCGTGAGTAACAGTGAGTCAAACCCATACCCAAGGGAAGAGATTGCACCAAGACATGAATCTCAGGAGTATAGGTTCATTTGAGAGGCTGCACCATCCAAGATTAACATTTTCCACAGAACCGGTGGAAAATGTAGATTACCTCATTTCACCTTCATAATAATCAGGTGGGTAAGTTAATAAAATTACCCTAGTTTTAATATGAGAGTGTCAGGTTTTAATATGACCAGTGATTGGCTAAGAAACTCAGAGAGGGTAAAGGAGGGACATTGGTTTTGACAGCCTACTCACTGATCCTGTATTCTCTGCTTAGATGCTTGGGGGAATAGAAACTAAGACAACCAAGTTGGAGATCTCTGAACACATCTCATAGTCTAAGTTTGATTTTAAATCTTCACAGAAAAAGTAGGAAGACAACATGTTGAAATATTAGAAAAACATTTAAACTTTTAGGTAAAGGGATTATGGGAGGCCATTTTCCTCTCTTTATCATATAGTCATACTTATTTTTCTAAATGCCCATATTGACCTTTGCCTAAAATGGGAAAAAAAACCCATAAGCAATACATAGAGTTCTTTCTCACTGACTGCCACAAGGAGTAATCTTCCTTGACTGCAATCACTAAAGGGTGCATTTGCTAAAAACAATTTTAAAAAAGAAAAAATATGTGTTTAATAATTTATTTAACCTCATTTTATGTGCAGAGATTTGTCACTGGAAGGAAAAGCAGAATGGTCTGTCTTCTATCACAAACATGGGAGGGATTCTAGATGTTGAAATTCTGGAGAGTTTATTTTCTTGTAGCAGGAAGTAAGAATACTGGGGGTAGGGGTATTAAAAACAAGGTAAATGGCGCAATCATAGTGTCCAGTTCCTGAGAAGTGGTTGGAAAAGGGACCCAGAGCAGTAGAGAAGATAACAAGTCTCCTTTACAGCCCACTGAAAATCTTATTCTTCTAACCTGATCTTTTTTTCCAGGAAGAAAAGGGGACATTTAAAGTAGTTTAAAACACGGGTGCTTAGAATTTGGGAGCCATACCATGTAAAACTCACCCTCCCAGCTCTTTTCATTATTCATCTTATTTTAAAAAACACTTTTATATGAATTCATTATTTGTATTCCCATGACAACTTGGGGAGATTGTCAGGACATGGAAATCAATTCAAGTGACTTATCTGTGGCAATGTAATGTCAATCTTGCTGTTTATAAAGTAGCAAATGATCCAGATCTTAAGTGCTGTACCAGTGCATTGCAAAACACTACATCTCCTTTCTTTCCTAAATTCATTAGGATAATTGTAAAGTTCACAGCTTGAATGTATAACTTGAAGAGAGACACAGAAACATCAAAGAGATGTGGCTGATTTTCAAATTCTAGTCCAATCTTGTATTTCCTTTATTCTCATGTGAATAAAGTAACTTCGACGATTGCATGCAAAACTATTCTTGTGAAGCACACATGCACCATTTGTTTCCATAGAAAATGAAGTTCCCAGTACATAACCTTGCATAGGTCTGCTTTCCCACACAGATTCTCTCTGCCTCAGGAGAAAACTCTGAACTCCCTTGTTACACTTGTTCAATAATAAGAACAACACAGAATTCAGCAAACTTGTGTGGTTTGATACAGATGGAGAATGTATATTGTTCTCATTTGGTGTATGTGTGTGGCTGTGTGTGTGCTCATGTGCACACACATGTGTGCACATGCACATGTATGGACAATTTTAATAATATGCAAAGTATATATATATATATATATATATACATATATATGTATATACATACATACACACACACACACACACACACACACACACACACACACACATATATATATAATAGTGTCAGTCATCATCAGAAGCCCCCATAAGGCATAAGTTCATGGCTAGTATAATAAAGAGAACTAAATAATGTTAATTAACATTAAATCTAAGCAGTTATTTATTTCCCATTTTGAATAGATAATGAGGACCTTGCTTAGTATTTCTATTATTATTCCATTTTAAATATGCACTCAAGATCATAGCTTTCATCTTATCATTGATCAAGTACCAGCTCTCTTCAGTCTAAAAGCTCCTTGAAGGCAAAAATATACTGGTTATTGTTGAATGCTCACATCCTAGCACACTGCAGGATGCAGTCAGCTTGCAAATGCAGGGTTGACATTTAATTTTCTGCCATTGTTTCTCTCCCTTCTTCCTTTTCTTCCTCCTTCTCCTCTCTCTTCTTTTTCTTGTTTTTGTTTTTGTTTTTTGTTTTTTGTTTTTTTGTGACAGGGTTTCTCTGGCTGTCCTAGAACTTGCTCTGTAGACCAGGCTGGCCTCAAACTCAAAGATGCACCTGCCTCTGCCTTTTGAGTGCTGGGATTAAAGGTGTGCACCACCACCACCTGGCTTTTCTCAGTTTTTAAATTAATCCCATTTCCTTTTAATCTGAAGGAATGGAACTCTCAAACAGAGCAGGGGAGCTTTGGCCATCCCTGGAGAGATTTTTTTCTTTAATTTTGGGACTTCATACATGAATACAATGAAATATGACTGTGTATACCCCCAATCTCTCTCCTCAAACTCCACTAATGTTTCCCCCAAATCATTTGTGAGTATCACAGCTGGAGATGGCTACTGGCGTTTGCCATGTGGAGGACTGGTTTGCTAATGAGACGCCCACAATGCACAGATCAAAACCTGCAACCAAACTTGCTGGACTTAAAACATTAACAGTGTGCATGGGGATTAAAAGACTTGCATTGAAACTGCCCTTCAACTCTATTTGTGTGACTGACTTCCTCATTCTCCCTATGCTGACTCCTCAGCTTTTATTTTTAGTTTTCATTTTTTTCAGATTATAATATAATGCCAACATTTTCCATTCTCCTTTTCCCTCCCAAACCCTACCATATACCTATCTTTACTCTCTTTCAAATCCATGGGCTCTTTTTCATAAATTGTAATTGCATAAATGTGTGTGTGTATGTGTGTACATATTCCTAAATATAACATGCTTAGTCTGCATAGTGTTGCTTGTATGTATGTTTTCAGTATTTGGTATTGGATAATCAATGGGTTTGGGCTTTCTGATTTCACAAACCACATACCCTACTTTCTAATTTAACAACAATGTGGGGGAAAAAACAAAGCCAGATATGTGGAGAAAGTGTGTTAAGAACTCATGGGTACAGATAATCCCTTCAGTATTGTGAATGAAATTAGACCGTGAAGTCAGACATGTATTATGATTGGCAATGATATGATTGCCAAACACTAATACCCTAAAATGGCCCCATAGAAAATGCTCAGAAAAGCTACTGGAATCAGGATGACCTGTAAGAGTTCAATTAATTTAACTCTTTTCAGTAAAGCACAGCAGAAATAATGAGATTTTATTTCTTCTTTCTTCCTAGCAGGTTGGGAATCACTTCTGAATGCTGCTGCACTGTTACATTTTCCAAACAAGCATGAGGACTTGTACTCCAACTGTTCAAAGTACTTGAGAATATGCTTTCTGTCAGCACAACTTGTGTGAAGAGTTCACTCAAAGCTCAATTGAGGGTTACTCAGTAGCAGAGACATTTCAATCCTGACTTTTAAAAAGTTCTGTCCATTCTGTGAAATATATATATATATATATATATATATTAAAAGAAAACCAGAAAGCAGTCTTTTACCTGTATGGTTAGTTATTTCATTGCAACTTTCTCTTGAACCTGCAGGTAATGTTATACCTCCATTCACCATGTTGACTCCCTTTTCTACAATTCAGTATTTAACGAAGGAGTGCCATGTCATTCCAACCACACTGAGTTTTTGTCTGATATTAGAACCAGCACTAGCTCTACCAGACAACCACTAGTATGAGCATACTTGTAACAGTTAATCCATTTTAGTGACAGGATAGATGGTCAGAACAATAGCTTCATCAGACTGCAGGTGGAGAAATAAATGAGGTACTGTCTGTATTGTTGCTTGTTTTCACATTCACAATGAGATATTTCCATAAATAAATAGTGAAAAAAATAAATCTGGAAAGGGAGATAATGGACATTCAATTATAATGGAAAGTCTCTGTAAGGCATGGCTTCAGGACTGGCTTGATCCAAGAGTCCGTCATTGTGTATGGAAGTGTTGTATTTGTCCCTTTCTCCCTTCTCTGCTTACTATAGATGACATAGGTGTAGTTGGAGAGCTTTTCTCCAGGTGCCACCAAACCCCCATGGTCCCACAACCCACGTAAAAAATAATCATACAGACATTTATATTATTTAAACTGCTTGGGCGTTAGCTCAGGCCTACCATTGTCTAGCTCTTACTCTTATATTTAGCCCATTTCTATTAATCTATACTTTGCCACATGGCTTGTGGCTTACCAGTACCTTACATCTTTCTTGTCATGGCAGCGGCTAGTGGTGTCTCTCCGCCCCAGCCTTCTACCTCCCAGAATTCTCGTCTCTCTTGTCCCTCCTATCCTTCCTGCCTGGCCATTGGCCAAACAGCACTTTATTTATTTTAACCAATCAGATCAACACATTTGACATACAGAACATCCCACAGCACATAGGTCCTACCACTTAATGGCTATGTGAGAACAAACTGCTACAGTTTTAGGCTTTGAGCTACATGCCATGCAAGAGAAAAGAGGAATACTGTTACTAGCTCTTGAAAATAGAGATTTTTTTTCTGAAGTTCCCAACAAAAGTTCTCTTGTATTTTAATGATCTGAAAATCTTCATGCCCCCATTTTGAAAACACTGTCTGACCTGAAGATGTTCAAAATAGATGGACTCATAGTCACTTATTCTCAGTACATTTACTAGTTATGGATCTTTGTATTAACCACTGCTTTTTGCAATTACAAACTTCTCTACCCAAGGTTGAGAGCAGCATGGACCTTTACTTATAAACAATATTACCTAGAAGGCAATTTGGCACCATGGCCATTTTAAGTGAGACATGTACACCGAATAACCTCTCCACAAGGTTCAGGGGACATCAAGGAAGAGGAGCATTAAGAGTATAATAGTCAGAGGATGGGGAAATGCTATCTTCTGGGCATCACATGACCATCACACTCATGAGCGCATGGCAATAGTTATTATATTCACAAGATCAAGCCAGTCAGCAGTACAGCATGCAGAGATGGAGAGCTCAGGAACCCCTCTCCTAGCTAAGGAGTGATTATCAGTTGATGGCTTCTGGTGAAGGGAGAGTCATTTGGCTTTTGAGATGGTGACCACTGGGAGGTTGTTTATAAGGGTTGCATATGAACAAAATGCATTGTATACACATACGAAATTCTCAAAGAATAAAAAAAAGTAAGTCAAAGAATATTAGAAAAGATTAAATACCAGTATGTCATTGTTATCCACATCTAATATATGGATTTTGAATAAGGGTTAGTGTCATTTTCCAATTGTTTTTCTTTTGTACCTTTATCTTTAGACACGAGACCAATCTTCTCTTTTTATCACAACATTGCCTTAGTACAGAATGTGTTTCTGTTTAAATAACCTAATGTCCATATTACCAGAGACGCCTCTCTTTGCTGAACTCCAATCCATCTGTTAGAACCTGTGAAGCTCTCTCCATGATTATGATGGTAATGTTATTAACGTATATCTCCTGGGATCTCTTCTGCCATATTCTTTTGTTTTGTTATGTACTTACTGTAGAGTCTCATGACCACCTCCACATGACAAACCATTCACCAGTTCAACCTCTAGTGTAGAATTCTCTTACCTGGGTTTCCTAAATGTATCTTCTGCTCTAGGACTGTGAGTTTTTATTATATTCTAAAAATAAAAACATATATATTTAAAGCCAGGATGATGGTGAAAGGACCAGGCAGACACCATTACAGGATGCTCAGTCTTCTCTCAGAGATCAGGCCTCAATTCCAGTTTCCTGAGTCTTGAGCAAACAGTTTTTGGGAGGGCCATGAACAAAAGACATAGTCCTTTTAGCACTTGCTTTATATCCAGTGCAGGGAAGACCCTGGAAAGAAAACAGTGACTCCCTTACTCAGTCCTACTGTCCAGGAACACAGTGTTGTAGAACATTAAGGTGAGAAGATGAGCTTATGGACCATTTTGCTACACTGCAGAGTGTGCAAGGGCCTTATAGATAAGGTACGTTTTGGAGAAAGACTCCCTTTTTGCAAGTACTCTGACCACCCAAGGTTCAGTCAGTTGTTTTCGGTCTGGGACCCCTCACCAACTTAGTGCTATGTGCATGGGTCAATGTGAATGTGAGAGGCTAGCTAGCTTCCATGGCAGCTCAAGGACAGAGCCTGGGCCACTGAGTCATCCCCCACAGTCATTAAATGCTAGGCCAGCCAGTCTCCATGGCAGCTCAAGGACAAAGCTTGGGATTTGTCCAGGCCTGCCCCCAAATGGTAACTGTAACCCCCAATTAGCCAATTAAAAGTTACTATCATGATTGCCACTCACATAACCCAATCCTGAGTCTGCTCCTATATAGTCTGTAGACCCCAAGCCCCGCTTGCTTTAAAAACCCTGCCCCATTGCTACTCAGGGTCTCTCCTGCTCTGCTGATGCATCAGACACATGGAGAGTCCCAAGTTAACTCATAACAATACAAAAACTCTTTGATTTTGCATTAGATTCAGTCTCTTGGTGGTCTTTGGGAGACTCTGGGTACAACAAAGGAATCAACTTGGGAGAGTGGTATTATTGAGATTGAACTGGCCACACATTTTCTTACCCCTAGAAATGCATCCATGTTCTGTAATAAACACTCATGTTTAGGTGTCTGCCTTATGAGTTCCCATGACTGGGTCTCACACTTCCTATGTCCACACAGGAACATGTGCCCTTTCACATCACAGATGCTAACATGCATGCTCCATGTGAATAAATAACAGCTTTAAGCTTGTTCCCTTTAATCAAGTTCAAGATTATCCTTTTAGCACTTGCTTTATATCCAGTGTAGGGAAGACCCTGGGAAGAAAACAGTGACTCCCTCACTCAGTCCTACTATCCAGGAACACAGTGTTGTAAGACATTAGGTGGGAAGATGAGTTTATGGACCATTTTACTACACTGCAGAGTGTGCAAGGGTCTTATAGATAAGGTGCTTTTTGGAGGTTTTGGAGCTATGAAGGCATCTCAGAGGAAGTAACATCTGCATGGGGATCAGCTAGGTTGGTGAAGGTTTGTCAAAACAAGGGAGAAGAGGGAAGGGGGCAGGGAGAACAACATTTAAGATGATTACAATTCAGTTTGTAAAACCTGTGGATGTGACATGGTATTATTTTTCTCCAGCTGAGGTAACCTATTGCTATCACCAGGAACTTACCGCCTTAGAATGTTCAGTAAGCAAGGGCATAATAGGTGAGTCTGGTCTGCCAGACCAGTTCCTGCCAATTTTCAACTTCTACGTCCTGCACACACCAGAGGTGTTTGTTATTTGAGAGAATGGCTGTGTTATGTTGATAAATTGGCTATTTGGAAAGTGAACAGGCTAATTCCAGGACTTACAGTATTTTTCAATTTTGTGGTGTGAACATTCACACATGGTTATATTAGCTAGATCCTTTGGGTAGTGGCTCAGGAAATCCCTGCTTATCTGTTGCAGAACAAATAGGCTCCATCATATGAAAACTCCATAAGAGAGAGGAATGGCAGAGACACCTAAGAGTATAGAACATAATTCACTAGGGGACTGTCCTGAGTGGTAGCAAGATCAAATGCATCCCTGAAATTTGAGTTTGAAGAGGGGAGCATATGCTGGTTAAGACAGATGTGAATTCACTCAAGGAAAAAATGTACTTACTTCATCATGAGACAATGTCAAAGAGTCAGTCATACTCCTCCAGCCAGGTGCCACTGTAAAATTCCAAACACTATACCCTGGTTTGATCTATTTATAGAATGCTGGGAAAGTACACAGGAAAAACTGACTAGGGTCATTCTAAGGCAGTCACGGATATTACTACTCAAGGTGGGAGATCCATATGTGTTTAATCATTGACTCTTAAGAAAACAACTATCCAAGTTCAATTCATACCTACACTATATCCGCTTGTGTGATTTTCTCCCCAGATCAGTGCAAGAATAGAAAAGGAGTGTTGGGTTAGTCTAAGGCTGCGGTTTACGTAGGACAATGGTATGAAAGAAAAAAAGGCATAATGAAGATAAAGGATACTGATAAGACAGTGTTTCATTGACATGATTGCATGTGACCTAGATTCAAGACACACAGCAGGGACTGAAAGTCTTAATGAGAAGGCCTTAATGAAATTGGGGGAAAGGAGCTGGGACAGATGGATATTAACCACCATGCTTACAGGGAAGTGTGTGCTGGGAAGGAAGGCTATGAATGGAATGGAAAACTACTTGTAGATGTGCAAGATTAAGTAGAAGAAACTTCTCAGAAAGTCTCCTAGCAACAGTGGTATTTACTCAAAGAAACACTATTTATTGGTCATGCTGAATTGATGCATACCCAGGGATGAGATGAAGATATGCACATAATGTACCAGATGACGGGACTCATTGTTGTGCTAGAGCCTTATATGGAACACCTCCTTGCTTGTTCTGGAAGCCAGGTCTCATGAACTAGTTCTCAGAGGGACTTTACAAAGTTCCTACCCCATCTAAGAAAGTCTCATTTGCAGAGGCCAAACCATCTCCAATCTGAATCTAAATCTGGGATTTAGGGCTTTGTTGCTCTCTCCCTTTCTTCTCCATTCCACCCACCTCTCTCATCTACCCTTCTAATCCAGAACATTCCCTTTCTTCTCCATTCCACTTACCTCTCTCATCTACCCTTCTCATCAGGAACATTCCCTTTCTTCTCCATTCCTCATACCTCTCTTATCTACCATTCTAATCCAGAACATTCCCTTTCTTTAGTAGCTTTGGATTGCTAACCACACTGTCACACTACCATTGTGATGCTTCACACATAGCCTTCCTCCATCACTCATCTTTGATCACATGGCATATAGTGACTTATTCTTTTTCAAGATTTTTCTGTACTGGAAAATCCACCCTAGTTTCGACATCACCAGAGTTCACTGTTTTTCACTGTGATAATAAATGTAAATATTATTCATATCTCATTCTCACTTCTTAATCTATCACCAGACTGTCATGTCTTTGAAGGTAAGAAAGGCTTTCTTTACATATAGACAGTTATGTGTGTATATTATTTCTCTAATTTCACCCACTCATGTTGGGAGGAAAATCAGACTACAAATGTAGAAGGGATTTTGAGGAACATAGGAAGGCAGGCAGGTGGCCATTGCCTTTTCTGTCATGCAAAGAAGAAACTGCTAACTGATTGTGACACATTACTGAGCTGAGACAAAATCTTACGGTCCTTTCCGCAAAGCCTTCCAAACCGTCACAACTAATAGTCTCAAATCAGTATGCAGGATGAAACGTGTCTGCCATCATCAACTCAGCATTCTTTTTCCCACTAGTTGGCTTCTGTGATGATGAGAGCTGTCTTCCTTTGTCTTTGTTTCTCTGGCCTTGTTCTAATAATGTCAGATGCCCCATTTACTAAGTAAATCATCTGATTTAATTTCTATCCATACCTTAATAATAAAGCATTTAATCTTCAATCGAGAGTGCATTTTGATATTTTGGAATCATTGAGATCCTTCCATGTCTTTAGTGATAGTATAAAGGGCCCTGAACTGGCTCTGATGACATACAACTTTAGTCTCAGCTACTCAGGAAGCTGAGCCAGGAAGATCACAAATTGAAAGCAAGCCTGGCAACTTAGTGTGGTTCTGTCTCAAAATAAAGAGTGAAAAAGAGTGGTTTCGTGGCTGAGTGGTAGAGTGCATGTTTGATATGTGTGACACCTTAATCACACAGTACTGATAACACATTCAAAATATTTTTCTTATGTAATTTTATTTTGCTTAAATGTGTGACACAGTCAATGTCCAGAATTTTTTAGAGACTTTTATCATTTATAGGAGAAAATTTGAATTTCATGTGTATCTTACTAATAACTTTGTAAGACTAAGTTTAAAAAGTCATGACTAGATATTATATCTTTTTATAACACTGTTTTCCCATTTTCTTTATCATGTAAAATATTTACATATTTAATGTATTTATTCAGTTCTTAGGCATTATCTTTTCACATTTTATAACTCTACCACTTTATATATATAAAGTTATAAAATATAACTTTACATTTTTCAATCTCATTGTCTTAACTTCTTTAGACTTCCTCAAATTTATAAATAATTCTTTCTATTAATTCATTTATTCCAGACACTTGGGAGTGGGTATCCTAGCCACTCTCTGATGACTGGTTTTTTTTCTATAATATTATGAGTATATTACTTTTAAAGTTTGAGTAAGTAGAAGTTACTCTCTCCTCTAGATTAGCTCTTGTGTTTGTGTGGTGGCGACAATGTGTGTGTGTGTGTGTGTGTGTGTGTGTGTGTGTGTGTGTGTTCATAAATGGAGGCTAGAAATTACTATTATGTGCCTTTTTCAATCACTCTCCATATTATGTTTTGAGACAGGGTGTTTCATGGAAGCTAGGGCTCATTAATTCAGCTAGCTGGCATCCAGAAAACCTAGGGATCCCTCTGTCTTGCCTCCTCAGGGCTGGGGATAGAGCCGTGCCCTGTTGTCTCTGCTTTTCTGTGAATGCTGAATATCTAAACTCAGTACTTCATGCTTGTGTGGCAAGGGCTTCGCTCACTGAGCCATCTCCCCAGCCCCAACTCTTCCTTCCATGCCTGATAGTCTTTCCTGATTCCTTGTATTTTACTTTTTAACTCTTCATTGAATTTCTTAAGACAGCAGATGAATGAGCCACATTCCACTCAGTGAAAGGAGGATTTATTCTGGTTATTTCTTGGTAGGAAATAATTAAGGACAGAGAATTGGAAGTCTACAAGCCTTCCGGAAATGTTGGTTGTATTTTGCAAGGATCTGGGAGGTTTGTTCCCAGATTTTAGGAAATCTGTAAGTTTAGGAGCTAAAGAATGGGTGAGGTATGGAGGATGGGTGGCCACAGCTCACATCCTCCAGGCCATTGTTCACTCTAGGTGGACACAGGGCAGGCATGTAGGATGGGAAGGCAGAGGAAGGCACGTCTGTCTAGGTCCTTGGCTGGCTCCTGCCCAGCCCTGTCCTCTGTCTAGGGTCCCTGCAGTCTCTGGGGACAGGCATTGAAGAAGCAGTCTGGAGCCTCCCTGGCTGCTCAGCTGCTCCCACGATGACCATGCCGCAGCCCAGAGGTAAGTTCACCTTTGCTGCCTGTGACACCTCCTGGACTCTCCACTAATGCAGGATCTAAAATGGTTTCTTAATTACCTGCTCTGGTACTTGTGTAAATGCCTGCCTTGGAGTTAGTCCAGGAAATTCAGCTTCCAGGTTCCAATTGCATCTAAATTAACAGGTGTATTGCTGAGACACTCGACACGGTTGCTGAGTAACCAAAACTTGAAGTACAAGGGCAGCTCTTTGATAGGCAGGTTCACACAGCTGAAAACTACATGTGCAGGTATGTTAAGGGCAGTGGTGTTCAGTGCTGGATAGAATACTACCATTGCCATGAGTAGATCGAGGAGTTGTCTGTCAGATCAATCAGGAGACAAGGGTTTTTTTTTTTTTTTTCCTTATCAGATTATCAACATCATGTTAGGAACATCAGCTTTCAACCTCTTCAGTTTCCTCAGTAAAGAGTTTGCCATTGGGACAATGTTAGCCTTTATAATACTTTCCATTTTTGGAGAAGGATCAAAGGATATGGGGTTGATTCAGTTAGTCCCTCTTCCCCCTTTCTGGTTCACATCTGTCTCAGCTTCATCTTCAGATGTGCCTAAGGCTCCATCAGGACTTCACAGGTGTACAGGGTCCAACCTCCTTCCCGAGTCTCCCCAGGACAGCAGGACTGCAGGCTGGTCAGCTTCTGCCCTCCCTGATGTTGAGACAGCTGCTGAAATCACGTGTTCCTTAGTGCTGAACCTCCATCCTCATTACTCTAATGGTTTGAGTTTATTCCTTATTGTAGCCCTTTATGGTTTCATCTCATTGAAGACACAGTGCAAACTGGGGGCAAATGCATATGTCTAACCTGCCACTTAGGAAGTTCTGCTTGCTTTCTAGGGCTTATGTGAGTCTCTAATGGGAACTTCTCTCTGGTATTCATAAATTAACTCCCTGTAACTTTACAAACTTGCACAAATTCTCATGTTCCCATTCAGCAATAACCACTTTCAGAGCTCAGTTTTGTTTTTGTTTTTGTTTTATAAACCTGGAGGTCCACTTTCTTACTTTTATCCTTATGTATTTTAAATCCATCCACAACCAAATTATTTTCCATTTCCCTTATTAAGTTTAATCCAGTTGGTTGGGGCCTTCTGTTATCTTTAAAATATAACTGAACAATTGCTATATACATATATATATATATATATATATATATATATATATATATATATATTATACACTTTATTATATTGCATATATACACACTGAAGATGCTTATCTGCACTTGAAAAGTGAAAACTATGTGTACTTTTAGGTACATAATTATTTATGTCTTCTAATCAATGCCCAACTATAACCCAGAATTTATTTAATATATGCCATATATATTTATCTTTCTCTCTCATACATATATGAGCAATTGCATTTAACCTCCTAAAATAAATCATAAATAACAGCACTGGAGAAAGGATAAAATATTAATGTGCATATGTACAATTAATTAATTACCTAAAATTAATGCTGCAAGGAACTCCTCTGCCCCCCTTTTTTCTTCCGCTCACACTTTCTATTGACATTCCTTGTTGTCTTTCCTTTCTCTTTAGTCCTGATGGAAACACTACAGAAGATATGGAAAGCAGAAGAGATTTAAAAAGAGAGAAACCAAGTTTGCAAAGAAGAATGGATAGCTGGAGCCCATATCTTCCCTCTTGCTTTTCCAATTTTCATCAGTTATGGGTGTCTTCACTGATGAAATGACTTTTTTTTTGGTGGTAAGTTTTGGTGTGCCACAGTGGAGTGAGCATTCTTTTAACTTTTAGGCCATTTCATAGCAAGTCCTCTTAAACTGACACAATATAAATGGATTGTACAGCTTGAACATGGCTTATAAGAAAGGAATTCTTGTCAAGGAGGAGAAAATAACAATCATTATTCTAATGCCTAGGAGGAGATGGAACTCACTGGCAGCCAGCGCATGTCTCTCTTGCCAGATGCCCTGGGATGTTTCTTTCTGTGGATTTTGACCAACTCATTGCATTATTGAGTCAAATTCTTCCTAAGGAGCATGCATGCTTTGAACACTATTCTCTGTTTAAAAAAAATGCTCTTCTTTCCATTCTTGGTTAGAACACACTTGTAGTTTTAAAAATATAATTTTATTTGTTCATCATAAGTCCCCTGTAGAGCCACCAGCTTTCCCAAGTTGTTTGAGCATTGACACTCTGCAGTGCATGTGACATAGCATTTTTGAGTTATTCAAGACTAAAAGCATGCTCTGGCCACTTTTTTTTATCTAACCTACACATTAAAATTAAAGTTAAAACTAGATATTTTAGTATATTAAATGCTTGTATTGTATTTAATAATGTTATCCATTAAATATACAAACATGTATAAATAAATAAAATATATTTATAACATGACAAGAAGGGAAATTCAAATTAGGGCCCAAATTTACCAATTTTATTCTTAGTCTTAATAATTTATTTTTGATTAGCTTAAGTATTAATTTTCATATATTCTTTTCATATTATTAGTTCTCTTCAGAAAATCCAAATTCATATGAAAATTAATATATACCTTGAATGAACATACTATACATTGAATATTTAAACAATATTTCTAACAATATTAAAAAAATGTAAAATGTAATACTGTGATGTAGATTACATATGTTTAGTTCACACAGCCATTTGATTTATCTATAACACGAATTAAGAGACTGTACATATTTTCTTTCTTTTACTATATTCTTGTACTGTGCAATTTAAAGTTCGATCGAATGTTTGCAGAGGTTAGCTGACTCCCTGACTGAGCTGAACACTAACTGAGGATCATCCCAGTGCAACACTAAGCTGGCTATGTGACAAAAAGCAGGAGAATTACTGAAATAACTGAAAATAGGAACATACAGCATGGCCACAGCTATAGGAACTTAATAGAGAGTTTATCAAACTAGAACTGAAGAATCAAGGAAACTGCTGGAAGAAATCTGTATAGTTTAGTGCTTTTGTTACAGTTTTCCCATTGCCGTAAGGTGCAGGGGCAAACATTAGAGATTAAACCTAAGACCCCCTTTGTGCTGAAATGATGCTCTATCACTGAGCTGTACCCGAGCCCTTGTTATAGAGAGTACTCATATTTCCATGATGGAATATATAAGTGGCTTGCATTTCATTTAAGTTTCTAACATAAGATGCTGTATCTGAGCATGGCCCAAAATAACTTTCTGCAATGGTAGAAATTATTTATATATTACAGCAACTATTTGCTGCATGTGGCTACTTAATACCAGAGATGTGGCTACTTTGGTTGAAGAATTAAACTTTCATCTTCCTTTAATTTTAGTTCAGACAGATACATATAATTAATGATAAAACAAGCCTTACTGTGTAAAAAAGAACAACGAGCAAAAATGCTTCCATGAAAAATGCTCTTCAGTGAGGACTGGTTACTAGAAAAGATACTGTAAAAGCAATCTCATGCAATACCTTTTAAGGTAAGCATAATTCATTAAGATTCATCCATCTAAAAGCAGCAGAAAGTACATGTTAAAGGAGTTATTTTGAAAAGAACTCCTTGACATGTTCTTAGATTCACCAAATGCACATATCACTCACAGCTATTACATAATTGATAACACAGTAGTAAGAATGATAATTCCACCTGTTACAGCTCATTGATTATAGCAGCTATGAATCTTACTAAATGAACTCAAATATTTGTCATCCATCAGTGGTATCAAATACTTTTTTTGTTGTATTAGAAAATTAATATGAGAAATGGAGGTATAGTTTAGCTGGTAGAGTTCTTGCTTAACATGCACAAAGCCCTAGGTTTGAGTTTCAGCATGAACTAAAACCAATAGCCATGGGGCAAGGCAGGAGGATCAGAATTTCCAGGCCATTCTCACTAGCATGATAAGGGTGAGATCAACTTGATCTACATGCCAGTTTGTCTCAAAATTAAACAAATGAATAAAAGTAAAATAACACAGAAATTGAGCAGTTTTGTTCTTTGTTGTGACATTATAAGTATTTATCATCATCAGTAGGGGTAGCATGCCTATCTGTTTCACTTTTGATGCCAAGCATTCTATTATCAGTATTGGGATGTTGCATATATGTTAATTTAGGGAATAAAGATCTTGTCACTGGAGAATGCACATATGAATGGATTTTCCCTGCACATCTACTGGCACAATCCAAGGACAAACATTTGTGTAGGTTTCTAGGTTACCATAAGTGTCTTTGTATGAAGGGTGATCCTGGGAAGGAGAAAATTAAAAAAAGAAAAAACGAAGAAAAAGAAAAGAAAGAAGGCTACATCTGATAGAGTAATGAGTTGACAAAGCAAGTCTAAATGCAGCTGTGATACTATAATAAATACCAGAGAAAGCTTAGATAGAATTATCAGTTGTGTTACAAAAATGTATTGATGGAACTAAATAGGAATAGAAATTGAGTGAGCTGCCTTTAGAACAGTGAGGTACTGGTTCCTGGTGCTCTAAATAAATTTTCTGATCACAGCTGAGACTATTATTATGGAAAAAGTAATATGAAAGAGCTAAAAAGAATTTCACATTTTCTTGTTGCTCCAAGTTTTTTTTTTCCCTCTGAGCATTTGCAGAGTGTCTATTGACAAGAGCACTAGACAAATAGGAGACTTTTTTTTGTGCCTTTCCTGGATCTCACTCTGTAGACCAGGCTGGCCTCAAACTCACAGAGATCTGCCTGCCTCTGCCTCCCGAGTGCTGGGATTAAAGGCGTGCGCCACCACTGCCCAGCCTGTTTTTGTTTTTGTTTTTGTTTTTTAATCATCTTCTCTCTACCTCTGTGATCTAATGCAAATCATGGCACTGGGCAGCAGTTTTTATATCCATAGTATGAGGAAATTAAATGTACTATACATTTCATTAAAGATGTATTCTCTAGAATGAATGGGCAGTGCATGTGAAGTGAGAAACATCCAGAACTTCTGTAAGAGATTACTACAACTAGGTTGGAGAGATGCTCAACAGCTGAGAGCAAAGATTGCTCCTTCAGAGGACCAGAGTTCAGTTCCTAGGACCCACGTCAGGTGACTCACGACCACCTGTAACTTATGTTCCTGTGCACCTGATGCTTATGTCCTCCTTGGGCATTCACTGGTGAGTGTGTGCACACATTAAAACCTGAAAAAAAATCTGCAAGAAGAGAGTCTAAAAAGAGCAGAAATATAGTATCTGCCACTTTTGAGAAGGTCACAAGTAAGAAATCAAGCCCTAGCCAGAGCACCGCTCTTCTCTGAAGGCCTTTCTCTCTGCAGACCCTTGCTGTTAGTCCTTGCTCTACTCTAGCTTGTAGGTTCTTTGCTCCAGTCTCTGTCTCTATGGCAGCAATGTTATCTCCTCCATATGTTTATATATGTCAGATTTTCCCTCTTCTTCTAAGGATGCCAAATCCTTCAGACTAGGCCCTCCCCCAAGCCAGCAGGCTTGCGTCCTGACTTACTTCTAAAAAGATTCCATTCACAAATTAGGCAGAAGTGAGACTGAATAGTCACTGCTTTGGAGGACACAACTCAACCCATTGCAGTCCTTGCCAGCACACTCTGCTCCTGCTGAAGGAGTCAAAAGAATGTAGTGAGTTCTGATCTAAGCATAGGAGAAAGAAAAGTGAAATGAAGAGACATATGTAAAGATAATGTTTCATTTCAGTATAAAGACTTATTACATTAATGCACACAGCAGTCACAGGAAACACTCAAAAAATGATGAGAGCAAGTACAAAACTCTGTTGCTATGGTTTGGCTAGGAAAACTCCCTCTCTGACTTATGTGTTGAATACTTGTTTCCTGCTGGTTATACCATCCAGGGAGGCTGTGGAAACTTTGGAAGTCTGACCTTACTGGAAAAGGTACATCATTGAGGGTAGGTTATTAAGGGTTCATCATTGTTATCCATTGCCTGTCTTTCTGTCTACTTCCCACCTGTCATGATGTGAGCAGCTGACACCCCTCCCCTGCCATGATGTTCTCCCTGAGCTCATGGGGCCAATCCACCAGGGAGTGATCCTTCTGAAGTCAGGTGCCAAAATAAATCTGTTAATTTGTTTTTGCTAGGCACTTTGTTGGAAGAAAAAAATAACTAATATAACCATGGTAGTTTTAGATAAAATTAGCTCAGTTGCTTGGGCAGGCATCAGAGAGGTTTTACAGAAAACTCAGGGAAATACCCGCAGACTGCTACAAGATTGTCTTTAACTCCCTCGCATCACAGGTGCATGGCTTACCTCGTCTTCAATTCTCAGAGACCTGGGTCTTAGCAGCATTTCAGAGTTGCTGGATTTCTTATGCACATTCTCAGGTTAGCACAATTAGAAGCAAACTCAGGATTTCCAGCAGCCCTGTTAATTCCCTAGGACATTCTTGATTACCATGTGGACCAGAACTCATATTAAATGTATAGACTTGTTCCATGATAAGCATTATGGCAACCAGTCAAAGATCAGAGTCACATCCTATGAATGTTAAAGGACACAGGATGCACTACTTGGGTGCATTGTTTCCCACAGCAACTTTCTGTGCTCTTAGTACTTGAGTCTACCAGACTCACTTTTGGAAGATTCAATGGTTTGGATCACATGACTATATGAAGTATAATTTCATGACTATAATAAGCACCTTCTCTTCGGTGCTTCCTGAAATTTTGCCTATTGGTAAGAGTATCTTACTTTTGAAGGGCCATTTAAATAAATTGCAGTGATGTGTTAATTAATGATGGGGCATGTTCTGAGGAATGTGGTTTTAAGGGAATTTCATGTTTGTTGTGCACCTTATGACAAAAACCAAGATAGCCATGATGTCACTATGTAATATAGTATACGGGACTACCACTCTAGGTTTACTCTATCATTGAATCATGTGTCATTATGAAGCACATGCTTATGATTGGTATATCTAACAGGGGGATCAAGACTAAGCCTATGCTTTATTTTCTTTGGACCCTGCATGTAAAATTTGCTTTACCTTAATGGATGCCAGAGGGACAACGATTCCTGAAGAAAAAACCTGCAAATGCATATATGTTGTCATTACTTTGGGAGTTGGTTTTGCGGATTTGCCTACTCACTGAGATGCACTTATAATCTAAAAGTCAATACTTGTGGTATGTCTACAATTAATTATGGACACATACAAAACAGCCAAAGCTTTGAGTCAGTTAGAGCACAAGCTCCCAGTTAAAGCCAAAGAAGACAACACTATCTGTATGTGCCTGTTCCATGCTATAAACTAGTGTCCTTTACTCATTCTTCTGAATCCCATTTCTTTGGTATTTGTTGGCAATTTTGATGTTTAAAAAAGAGTCTAAACACAGCACTGAATTGTCACTTAGTGTCTTTAGTATTGCAAAGCACTTGCCTCATAGAAAGCGTGTGTCCAAGATAAGCTTCATTGAGTCATGAGTCTGTAGTGCTGCTGCTGCAAGTTAGCTCTTGTCAGTGAATTGCGCTGTGCATTGATGGGTTGCCTTCAAAAGAAGCATCTGTAAAGCAAAGTTGCATATATTAGTCAGCCGTTAAAAAGGCTATGGCTGAAACCTCAAAGGAAACTAACCCTCTATTTTTTCCTAGGGCAGTGGTTCTGTACTCACCATTTCACCATTCAGTACTATAGAGAATGTTATATATGTACACACACACACACACACACACACACACACGCACACACGCACACACGCACGCACGCACGCACGCACGCACGCACGCGCACAGACTGGGCACAGAGTTTTATCTGTGAAGATCAAGAAGTTCTTGATAGTGAGGGTAGTGATTAAACAAGATGTCATTATGTTCTGTTTGTTACATGGAATTCTACACTTAAAAATAGAAGATGGCAGGTGACACACTTTGTGCCTTTTGCCACAATTACAGACAGAAGATAGATGGTGTACAGTGGAATTTAACCTTGTTATGGTTCTTCTTGATTTGTCAACTCACTGGGCTCTGGAATCGATTAAGAGAACAGAGCTCTGCGTTCATCTGTGAGGAAGAAGCCCTTCCTCCAGAGCGGGTGGCATCTCTGACAGTGGCCAGATACAAAGCGCTCAAAGGGAAAATCCATTCTTGCTTTCCTGTTGACGGAGAGTGGACCCATCCCACTGTCATAGTTACTGCTGTTCCTACCACCCTCCCCTGATGACAGAGTCAAGGTTTTGGCTTTCTGGTGTGGACTTTAGATCAGCAACTACCCCAGAATCCTCTGTGCCTTCAGCACCAGAACGGGACTACTGTGCTTTGTGGTCGAGTACTCTGGGGTTCTCAGCTTCTCCAGTGTGTTCACTGAAGAATAACAGCCACTGTTGACTGTCCAGCTCTTATTGGTGATAAGCCATTCTAACACATTCCCCTTTACTATAGAATATATATATATATATTTAATATATATATATATATATATATATATATATTACATATATATTTAAATTATATCAGTTTTCTTCCTGTAGATCAGTGGTTCTCAACCTGTGAGTCATGACTCTTTGACTGTGGGGGGGAATCAAACAATCCTTTCACAGGGGTCACATATCAGATATCCTGCAGAGCAGATATTTACATTATGATTCATAACAGTAGTGAAATAACAGTTATAAGGTAGCATGAAATTCGTATTATGGTAGGGAGCCACCATAACATGAGAGACTGTATTAAAGGGGTGTGACATTATGAAGGGGGAGCGCCATTGCTCTAGATAACCCTTGGATTGTGTTTTTTTCACCTTGTCATTTGATCCAGGGTTAGTCAGTTTCAGTGGCATACAAATGGTAATCTGAAAAGGAAAATAGAAAAACCTATCAAATCTAATGACTCAAATGAATGATTTTTGGAAGCTAAAAATTTAAGGAGAACAATGCTTTCAGAATGGCACTGGGCTACCTCACTCCCAACACCCTCGGTACAGACAATCCAGTTTGAAAGAACGCTTGCTGCATCTACCGTTGGCTTTTAAACAAGATGTGACTCTATGCTCTTCAAAACCCACCATGCTTACATTTGCATCCACATGGTGAGCAACTGTGCAGGTCCTGAAACTCATGCTTCCTTTGCACAATTCATGGCTGTGTGGCCTCCATCTGCATTTACATTCACATCTGCAAGCTTGAATGTCCAGCCTCATATTTTGCATATTTCAATTCATATTGGTCATGCACAGCAGCTGTTAGGGAGTACATGACTGGTACTAAGAGCCAACATTTGCAAGTCATATCAATGAACCACAGTGGCTCTTTTAGTGGACCGGGTGTCTCTCTGCTGAGCCATGGATCCCTGTTCAAGGAGGACAGGTGATTCAAAGTGTGGAATGTTTTCTCCAGCTGATTGCAGGTGACACGACCCTGGGAAGTCAACTACTCAGGTCACAGAGTAAGTTTCAGTAGTCTGTGGTCTGATCAGAGATATGGAAGAAGAAAACAAGCCAGAGCCTTCAAGACTATTTTAATGTACCACTCCACAGCCTCAGCATGGTCCCTAGAGGCAGTCAGACAAGTCAGGCAAAATGGCTCTGGATCTTTAAGAGCTTTGCAACCTTAGTTCAGTTCGTTGGTCTCACTGTTTTCAAACCCCCGATCTTCAATTAGGAAATAACAATAAATTAATGTGGAGATATTGTGTGAAGCATCAAGGATGTGTTGAGCAAATAACAGCTGACACTTTTCATTTCAGTCCTATTGAATCTGGAAAGGATTTGGAGGTGAGGTTCAAAGTGACCCACTCACATCAAGGAATTAGAGAATCACAAAAGAAACTGGTGCTCCGATTTCTATTAGTAGTCATTTGCAGCCAAGCATTCAGTTGATTTGGGATTTTAACTATATCTTCGCTAGCTTGATGATATGCTGACAACAAACTGAAGAATACTCCAGCCACTACCCTCTGGAACTGGATTCACTCCAGAGACTGAATACAGACTTTGGGAGCATAGATTCAAGGCGGTTGGTATCATTACTACTATCACTATTCACAACCTTCACAAGTGGAGTAAAATGCACCCTGCTAATTGAACTGAAACCAATCTCAAGAAGTCTCAGTCTGAACAACCCATCTGTTTTGTGGCTAAAATGGCATGCAGATATAAGCTTGCTGCTTTACACAAACTCTGCTATATAGAGATTTAAAATTTATCAATCTTCTTAGTTTTTCAGCTTTTAAGAGCACACACACAGAAAAATGGCCTGTCTTGGAGAAACATTGCATATTACAATTCAGTTTTGAGATGTGGCAGGGGCTCATTCACAGTGGAATTTATTTCACATTACATTTGGGGCAGGCATGAGATTTAAAAGCAATGCTCTTCCCTCTAAAGCACTCACTACAAAAGATATATCACACATTCTCGGACTATTTAAAACTCAGCAAGGGAAATATCAACAGATTTTTCTCAAAGTGTGTGCTCTGATCAGCTGGGGGAATAAAACCTTCCTTATGGAAAGCTTGGAATAGAAACAGTTCTAGTGCATGGAAGCCTATGGCTTTCTGTCCTTCTAAGTTAGAATCTTTGGTAACCTTGAACATAAGAACTGTGTTTCTGCAGTTGTATGTGAATTTGTTGTTCTTTGTTCTTGTGACTGTTTGAGTGTGTGCACTTTTTCAGTGGTTATAAGAATACTTGTTAAGGAGCAAGATGCTATTTTTTTTAGCTTGAAACACTTACATATCAATTAAGGACCCCACAATTGTGTGAAACAGAAATCAAACAAATGATGTTTTTCTTTCTTAAAAAGCAAATCCATGGTATTTGCAAATGGAATAGTCAGGGGTGATATTGTCAGGTGTGGAAGGATCTAATTCAAAATTATAAAAGAACACTATTTCCTTCCCTAATTCTGGCTTAAGAAACATAACTAACCTGTCTGTCTATTGTATCTATCTATCTATCATCTATCTATCTATCTATCTATCTATCTATCTATCTATCTATCTATATCATATATTATCTATCTATCTATTATAGGCTGAATAGTTTTATGTCAGTTTGACAGAAGTTAAAATCATCTGAGAGGAGGGAACCTCAATTAAGAAAATGCCTCCATAAGATAAGGCTTCAGTCAAGCCTGTAGGGCATTTTCTTGATTTGTGATTGATCGGGGTGGGCCCTGCCCATTGTGAGTGGTGCCATTTCTGGGCTGGTGGTCCTGGATTCTATTAGGAAGAAGACTGAGCAAATCATGGGAAGCCATCCAGTAAGCAGCACCCTTCCATAGCCTCTGCAATAGCTCTTGTCTTCAGGTTCCCGCCCTTTTATAGTTTCTGTTCCTCTTTCTTCGATGATGAACAATAATATGGAAGTGTAAGCCAAATAAACCCTTTCTGTCCCAGATGGTTTAGTTATGGTATTTTGTCACAGCAATAGAAACCCTAAGACATATTTATCTATCTATCTATCTATCTATCTATCTATCTATCTATCTATCTATCATCTAACTGTCTGTCTGTCTGTCTATCTACCATCTACCTACTGTTTCTTTAATCCACCAAGAGAAGCTGAGAGACTGACTTGCATTGAGCAGCTGCAAACATGGGAGTATCTGCATTGCCTATGAAGCCTGAAGGCACTCTGGGTTGGGAACTTTTCTTTAGTGAAGCTCTGTGTTAAGCCTTGTTTTCTCCATCCTGTAGGTCTTTAACTGATTAAATGAAGCTCTCCCATCCCATCCACATACTGAAAATGACATACTCAAAGTGCATCTAGAAATAATGACATCTAAATATACCTATATAGCAATAGTTATGTAGGCATCTGACAAACATTGGGCACCACAGGTACCCTGGCTCAGCCAAGTAGGTGCATGAAATTGGTCTCCAGTTTGCCCTTATGGGCAAGGTCCTGTTGAGTAATCATACAGGTGGTGATTCAAAGCTGGAAGATATAATGGGTCATTTTCTGTCCCAATAGCCAGCTCCCAAATAATGACATGAAGACTGCTTATTAATTGTGAAAGTTTGGCCTATAGCTTAGACTTGTTCCTAGCTAGCTCTTGTAACTTACATTAAACTATCTATATTAATCTACATTTTGTCATGTGGGGCTACCTCTCTTCCATTTTGCACTTCCTGTTTCCTCTCCATGTTTCCTGGCTTCTCCTGCATGCCTAGATTCTTCCTCCTCTTCTTTTCTCTCCCTAGAAATCCCACCTATACCTCCTGCCTAGTTATTGGCTGTTCAGCTTTTTATTACACTAATCACAGCAGTACACTTTCATGTAATGTACTAATATCCTACAACAGGAGGACAACAGTGTCTCAGCTGGTCATCTCTCACAGAGAGGAGAATTGTCCATGGCCTGTCTTCTGGCCCTATGACCATGGCTCCTGCTTTGCCTTAGCTCATGTCTAAATAAGAATGTGGAGCTGGCAGCTAAAATTTTCTGTCTGGAAAAATTATTGTCCTCTTTCCTTAGTCATTAAAGTGAGGTGTAGTCTTTCAGTACCTCCTTAACTACAAGGGATATTTTCCTCATTGAAAAGGTCCAACCAAAACAAGAACAGAGGAAAACAAGTTGGGCAGGTGAAAAATGACCTCCCATCATTCATGGTCTCACACTGTGGCATGGGAGTGGAATCTAGTTCCCTGCCCCATTTTATGTGAACCTTGAGCAAAGATTGGGCTGTAGACTGCAAGCAAAGATTGGATTTTCTACTTCTCAATTCTTGAAAAGTTGATCAAAAGAAGAGTATTTCCTAAACACCCTAACGGTCGTGCTGGAACTCTCATCCAATAACTGATGGAAGTGGATGCAGAGATCCTCAGCCAGGCCCCAGATGGAGCTCCAGGAGTCCAATTGTCGAGAAAGAAGAGAGAATGTAAGAGCGTGAATTGCTGAGACCAAGATTGGAAAAGCACAGGGACAAATAGCCAAACAAATGGAAGCACATGAATTATGAACCAAAGGCTGTGGAGCCCCCAACTGGATCAGGCCCTCTGGATAAGTGAGACAATTGAATAGCTTGAACTGTTTGGGAGGCATCCAGGCTGTGGGATCTGGACCTGTCCTTAGTGCACAAGCTGGCTGTTTGGAACCTTGGGCTTACACAGGGACACTTTGCTCAGCCTGGAAGGAGGGGACTGGACCTGCCTGTACTGAATCCATCAGGTTTAAATGAATCTCCAGGGGAGTCTTGGCCCTGGAAGAGATGGGAATGGAGGGGAGGAGAGGGGGGAAAGGTGGCGGTGGGGCAGGAGGGAGGAGGATAGGGGAACCCATGGCTGATGTGTAAAATTAAAACACAAATATAATAAATTTAAAAAGGAGAGAAAAATAAATAAATACATAAATTTTAAAAAGTTATATAAAATGTATGCTTCAATGTCTATTAATAAAATTGGATGGGAACACAGCCATGCCCTCTCCTGATGTGTTCTGTACAGCTGCCTCCATCCTAAAACAGATCAGAGTAGTTTCAACAAAGACTGTATGACCTAAAACACTCCACATAGTCACTATATAGTCATCTTTTATAAGAAAACCTCTCTGGCCCCAGGTGCACACCACCATACCTGCAACTAGAATGTAGAATACTAATCTGTGTTAATTTATGTTGGAGCTATTTATTTATATGAAGTATTGTTATTCATTCTGAAACTAGTTTCTTCTGGAGATTACCCAATATTTGAATGGTGGAGAAGGTTATAAAGTGAAAATGTTAAATCACCTTTTTCCTTTAAATGCTTAAGTCCCCCCTGTACTATGGCATCCCTTTCAGCATTACTTTCTCTTTGGTAACTGTTATTCTGAGACAGAGTCTCATTCTGTATAGTGAGCCCTGCAAGTCACTGTGTAGCTCAGGATGGCCTGGGACTCATTATGTAGCCTAGGTTTACCCAGAACTCTCAATGGTCCTCCTCTCTCAGTCTTCTGTGGGAGGATTAAAGTTGAGAACCTTATTTTCATCACGTAAAGAGTTAATCCCTTGGGACATTATGATCCTCATTCAACATTATGTCTCCAATAACATTGAATGTAAATGGTATGGAAATCTCAGTTCACTGAAGCTGTATCTCTTTGGTGTTAGTTGTTGGCTATGTTTATAGCTTCCTATGATGTGTAACAACCATTTTGGCCTCTGGAATGTAAAATACTCCTCATAAAGGAACGCTGGACCTCAGCCACCTTTCCTCCTCCTCAGCTCTTTGCCTTTTCTTATTAAGTTTGAAGACTAAAGACATTTATACTCTGTCCTCAGATGTGCATTTCACATCCTTTCTCTATAGGTATAACTATAATTTCACCGTATTCGGTTACTGATGAGTCCATTTTCCCCCAAAGGTCTGTATTTTTTTAACAATGATGTTTGTGATTATATTTCTCTTTGTTGTCTTTCTCTTTAATTCCTACTAGAGGGGTCTTAGTCATTTTATTTTATTTTTTTTGAAGATTTAGATATTTTTTTTAAAATAATTGTGTTAACTGGATATACATGTGTTTGTGTTGTGTTTATTCATGTGTGAGTGTTGTCTTTATTCATATTTGAGTCCAGAAGAGCATATCAGTTCCCCTGGGAACCAAACTTGAGTCCTCTACAATAGCCCTGTTCTAGTTTGCTTTCTATCGCTGTGATGGATACTGTGACCAAAAGCAACCTGGGGGTGTTATTTGGCTTAAACATCCTGGTCACAGTCTGTCATTGAGGGAAGCAGGGGAAGGGACTCAAATGGGGGGTCAGGAAAGTGGGAGAAAGCTGCTTTGTGGCTTGCTTCCATGACTTGTTCAGCTGGCTTTTTATACACGCCTGTCCAGAATTTGCTGTCTTACAAAGGTCATATTTCTTTTACTCTTTACCCTTTGTTCTTCTTTTTGTCTGCTTTTTATAGCACCCACATAAGCCTTCAGAATTGTTCTCTTTATGAGACTGTAATGGCTAATCTCGATTGTCAACTTGATTTGATCTGCAATCAACTAAGAGACGTGTGTCTCTGGCATGGTCCATGAGGGCCCCCAAAGGAGGGTTGAGAGAGCCTGGGAGAGCCTGGGAGGGCATGTCCCAGAAGTATTTCCTGAGAGCAGACCATCCCCCGGAGTGGTGGTGTCCCATATATAAAGTGGTCTGAGGAATCACAGTGCCATCTGCCTGCCTTCACTTCTTGCTGGTGAATGATGCTATCTCAAAGCCTAAAAGCTTAAAAGGAATGATACAATCTCATTGCTCTTGCTGTTCCTATCATCCTTTGCTACCATCAGATCTCCTGGCCTTCTGGTATGGATCAAAGACCAGTGTCTCTCTCAGAATATCCCTGGCTCTCAGCATCAGATTGGGGCTGCTAAAGCATCTGGTTTCATATATGGTGCAGTATAGGGTTCTTGGTCTCCAGTGGACTGACAGCCATTACTGCATTACCTACCAAGACAGTGAAAGCCAATCTAATAACTCCTGATTTATAGATGATATTTAATCAGATCTGGTCCTCTTGGGACCTGATATGAAAATCTTTGCTGATTTGCTGAGTTGTATGCTGTGTGCTTACACTACATTAAAGGAATGCTTCAACTATATTATTTTGTAATAGTGAAAACTCTCATTTTTTTCCTTGGGGGAAAAAAAAAAACAAAAAACAAAAAACTCTTGTTTTTTTTCAAGGAACTAGCTTTAACGCCCAGCAAATAATTGACCTTTATAATAACTGATATTTGGATTAGTTGGTCTAAGGAAGTAGCATATGAAAGACCACCTCCCAACACACACACAAATCACTGGAGGCTGTATATATGTATAGAAAAATTAAAGGCATATAGTTGTATTAATATAGATCCAGTTGGTCTGGGACTGAGAAACTACTATTATAGGAAGATAATATCCTTTGAGCGATAATCAGAAAAAATGGACTAATCAGTTCTCACCTCTCTGGAGGGTTTTTGCTGTTATTGCTAGAGACTGACCCACAGAACACTGCCTTTTGAATCCATTCTTTCCTAATGGGCTATTTCTCATGATTTTCTTCCTATTGGGAATAATTTTAAAACACATTAATAAATGAGTAAAAACAATATTTGAAATCTTTTATCAATTTTCACAGTCTTATTTCTTTTATTTTTGAGATTTTAATATAATTATATCATTTACTCCTTTCCCTTTCTGTCTTCAAAGCCTTCCATATATCCCTCCTGGCTCTCTTTCAGATTCATGTCCTGTGTTTCATTAATTATTGTTACATGCATACATGCACATGCGCACGCACGCGCGCGCACACACACACACACACACACACACACACACACACACATACACACACAAGTATTCCTAACTATAACCTGTTCAGATTGTATGTTACTTGTATGTATGTTTTCATGGTTGACCATTTGATATTGGAGCTCTTTGGTATTGGCATGCTCTTCCCTGGGGAAGACTATTTCTCCTACTCCAGCATTCCCTTGTTTACTGTAGTTCTTTGTGTAGGGTTGAGACCATATGATCTTTCTCCATCTATTTTTTGTATGTCTATAGTTATTTTCACTGCTCAGCTCATGTTTAGGAAGTTATGTTGGTTTTTTTTTTTTTTTTTTTGTTACAGGGAGCCCAACAGAAATGACTACTCCAACAAGATTACGGACAACTGAAAGTCCTTATTCCAGCCATCTGGGACTATACTTGTCCTTGAGACCTAAGTATAGCTCCAAGCATTTAAAGTAACTGGCTTTTAGAGACAAAAACCATGTCCTGGTATCTCTCTCTGCAGCTGAAGAGGGAGGTTTTGTACAAGCAAGCAGTTTGGCAGATGCTAACATAACTTAGCTGGAACATCTTGACCTCAAGTCCCTAGAATAGAGTGGAATAAATTTCATTGGAATTCTCTATCAAGGAGATCAAATTCTAGTTAAACATGAAATGACATCAGCAAAAATACAAGATGTAAGAACCTCTGTATGGAGGCGGATCTTTGTGAGTTCGAGGCCAACCTGGTCTACAGAGTGAGATCCAGGAAAGGCACAAAAGCTACACAGAGAAACCCTGTCTTGAAACCCCCCCCCCCCCAAAAAAAAAAGTCTTGGCCAGGAGGTGGTGGCGCACGCCTTTAATCCCAGCACTCAGGAGGCAGAGGCAGGCGGATCTCTGTGAGTTTGAGGCCAGCCTGGTATCCAAAGCGAGTTCCAGGAAAGGTGCAAAGCTACACAGAGAAACCCTGTCTTGAAAAACAAACAAACAAACAAACAAACAAAACAAAACAAAAAAAGAACCTCTGCACAGTCTTGTCACAGTTTGTGTGTGTATCGTTTTTATTTTACTAGAAGACATAATCTCACAGCAACCCCAACCACCACGATCTTCTGGCTCTTACATCTTTCAGGTACCTCCTCCGCAGTGTTCCATAAATCTTGGGTGTCAATGTATCCCTTTTAACCGGGCTCCACAACTTTGCATTTTGACTGGCTGTGATTTTTCTGGATTAGTATTTGTCTCTTGCAAAGAGAAGTTTCCCTGATGAGGGGTGAAGACTATACTTATCTGTATGTATAAGAATACATATTTAGAATGTAGTTAGGGGGTTGAATAAAGCAATGGTTGTAGGTTCTCCTGCAAGATCTATGACTTCACTAGCGCTGGGTAGTTGACTAGATTTCAAGTACCGGCATGTTTTCCATCTTGTTGATTGGGTCTTATATCCAATTAAAGAGCTGTTTGGATACTGCTATGGTAAGTGTGCCATTACTGTACCCTTAGGATTCTGATGTCATGCTGGTTATTGCTACGGCTCATAGGTGTCATTTTTAAGGGAGACTAACTGGCTGGTGTTTTAAAGAAATTGACAATGAGTTGTTTCTGTTCATGAGCTTTGAGAAATGGGTCAAAACCAGCTCTCAAATTAGCAGCCAAAATTGTACTTCTATCTGTGAGAATTTCTACATTTGAGAATGGGGCAACAACTCATTGCTTTGTGCTACTATAGTACCTTCACATTTATTTTTGTGTCTATTCAGAATCAATATGCAGTTCTATTGCAACAACATGCTAAGTATTTTTCCCACCACTCTTTCCTCCTGAGTACACATCACATTGTTCCAAATTCCCATATCCAATGCAGAGAAATAGTCATGGACTTCTCATTTCATTGTTGGAATGATGTGCAAATATATCTCTGAGATGCATCTAAATCCTTCCAATGTGGCCTTGTACACTCCACTCATCTTCATCCCTTTGGTAGTTTCCTACGGCTGGTACAACAAACCACCCAAAACTCTCTGGCTCAAAACCACACAGATTTATTTTCTTAAAACTGTGTATGTTAGGAGTCACCAGTAAATCTTGCTAGGATAAAATCAAGGTGCCATCCTGACTGAATTCCACCCTGGAGACTTGAAGAACTACCAGCTTTTTATCTTTCCCCACTTCTAAAGGCACTTGCATTCCTTGGCCTCTGGGCCCACCCTCTATCTTAAAAGACATCTGTGCATCTGTGTCCTTCTTACATACCATTACTTTGATTTCTTACGTCTCCCTCTTCTACTTGTAAAGATCCTTGTACCAATATTAGGTATATGTACATGCAAAATTTTCCCTACAGATAACCCAATTAATTGGCAATCTTAATTCCTTTGTGTCAAGAAAGGAAACATGCACAGATCTCAGAATTACCACCCAGACATAGTCATGGTACCATTATTCTGCTTAACACAATGAGACCTTGAGTTCAATCCCCAGGATCAAACAAAACAAAATAAAACAAAGAAAAAAACTCAGTTGCCACTGTAAAAACATTTGGGCAACTGGAATTTATTAATTCATGCTTTCTTTCCATCCTCATTTCAACTTGAATAAACTCTTAGATCTCAAACTCTGTGTATGTCAGTTTGACCTTTGGATTTGCATGTGAAAGCATCATTCACATTTATGCTTCTTCTTTGTTCATCCTGCTGGTCTCCCATTCTCTATCCATTCTTGAAGTCCCAGTGTATCACTCCCTCTACATCCTTTTTCAACAGCCTGGGAAGAACCAGGGTTCCCGACACTATCCTCTTTCACCACCTTATTTATAGCCACCGTTTCCCACTGACTGCCTTATACGATGGGGTTCTATTGCTATGAAGAGACGCCAGCACCATGATCATGGCAACTCTCATAAAAGAAAGCATTTAATTGGGCCTTGAATACAGTTTCACATGTTCATTCTGTCATCAGCTGATGGGGAGCGCATTGGCATGCCCAGTTTTGGAGCAATAGCTGAGTGTTACATTCTGATCTACAGCCTGAGAGAGGGAGAGAAGTAGTGTGCTTGGTGTGGGCTTTTGTAAATTTCAAAGCCTATCTCCAATGACACACTTCCTCCAACAAGGCCATACCTCCTAATCCTTCTAATCCTATCAGAGAGTTCCACTTGCTGGTGACTAAATGTTTAAATGTCTGAGCCTATGGGGGCCACTCTTATCCAAACCATCACTCTGGGTTGACTCCTCCCTCACACTTTAGTTTCCTTGAAACTTCCCACTCATTTTTTAATATCTTTTTTAGGTTTATAAAAAAAAATCACTCACATTCAAAATGCTAAAATATGTGTGATAAGAGGAGTGAAAGTTTAAATTATCCAGTTTTAATGAAGGAGTCATTAATTAAGACCCTAAGATAGTAGATTTTATGACTATTTCAGGAGTTGTAGGTATCAATTACATAAATTGGTGTCATTTGGGGGGATCTTTGGCAAGGAAGTCAATCATAAAATAAAATTGGATCTTACCCATGGCCTTCATGAGAGGAAAAGATTAGAGTCGCTATCAATCTCAAATCTCTAGAGTCTCCCTCATGTTGCTTCTGAGATCACATTGCATTTAAATGCTTAAGAAGTTACTTTTATCCGAAAGAAAATTCTCAATAAAAGACACTATGGACTTTTTTAAACTGCTTATATGTTGTAGGATTTTAAGGGTGATTATATTACTCTATTGTTGTAATTGACATTTATAATATATGTTTTAATGAAAATATAATATAGAGGCCCTTAGAATGACAACGATGGGTACCTTTAATAGTTTTACATACATAATTATAATTTTCCAAAGAACAAATACTTTCTCCTACTTCTCAAAAATATCAAACATTAGACAAGGATTGTACATCTAGCAATGTGAAGTATTTAAACATAACAGTTCATATAACCACTCTGAGACCTTCCTTAGATGCAGGAGAAAAAACTTCAGGGCATTTAAAGGCTCCTCCTGTAGTTTAGCTAGCTGGCTGGCATTCAAATTCCCATTTTTCATTTGAAAACACTTGTTATTTTAAATAAAAGGTCCCCAGGTTCTAAGATCATACATAGAAAGCATTATACATTTGTTTTAAAAATGAATGCTTCTGAATATTCGTCTTGAAATGTTCAGTATGGAGAAAAAAATGTATATTATTGGGAATAAATATGGAGTTATGATGTTTAGAGCCTAATGGAGTGTAGGTTGTAAACATCATTTTAAAAGCTGATTTTATCCAAAATGCAACTACAAATTCCATATATATGTTGTAGTTCCTTCCATTGATCATTCATCATTTAAACATAATGGAATATATAGCACTTTAAAACACTCTAATAATTTCACCATCCTTTTTATTAGGCAATCAATTATTAATAAATTTCCAAATAACATGGGTTTTTACTGTATTAATTAACTTCAGGAAATACTGTGGAGCCTCACTTTTTGCCAGTCATTGCGGTGTGGAGCAGCACTCAGTAATTTTAACTTTTCTGGATTTGAGTTCATTAAAAATAATAGAATAATAAAGACTACCTCACCCTTGAAAAAATGAAAATCCAATGAGAAAATTAGGTTGATTTATTAGCCCATGTTTCTTTCCCTGCTTGAGAAGTTGCATGAATCTGATGGTGGTGTCTTCAAATTTGCAGTCCCTCGTCTGTGCATATTAGGAATGACAATAATACCTCTTGAGTCAAACACCAGATGTCTTTTAAGATACAAACATCTGCTGATTGTCATGTCCTCATGGGCAAATCATTGTAATCACAAGGACCTATCACTGACAGATGATGGCTGAGTGGATTTTTTTTTTTTTTATATAAAAACAGAGAAGAGTACAGTGGGAGTCTTGGGCCCTGGTGCTGGAGGAAGGTGACCTTCTGGGGACTGACATCTGTAAAGCTTTTGGCTGATCATGTTGGAGAGAACAGAGAGGGTTTCCTGAAGAAGGGGGGCACAGACATTGCATTTGATAAGCAGTGCCCTCAGTTCCCATCTCTGAAGAGCAGCCGGGTGGGGTGGGAGGAAGCTGATGAAGCAGAGTTGCTGTCCTGTCCTTCATCTTGAACCATCTGTAGAAGACAAAGGAAGTAGGGAGAAATGAATGAAGAGACAGGTACTTCACACAGGGCATGTGTTTTGTCACAGTTGGGAAGTCAGTGTCCTCCTGCTGGCCCTGGGCCTCTTTCCAAACTCTCCCCTGTCACACTCATCTCCATGGCCAAGAACCTATGAGCCGTGTAGAATCCTCTTCTGGTAAGCTAAGACAGTGTAAACTTTGCACATCTGTCTGTAGCCTTCTATTGCAGTCAGTAAGAGTAGATACTTTTCCAGAAGTTTCTTTAGGTGCCCTGTCTGGGCCTTTATGTGGGCTGTGTCAGCTTCTAGACAGATCGTTTTCAAGAGTTCAATATAACATTATTGCTAAAACTTACACCACATTTATCATAGAAAAATATTGCTAATAGGCTATAAATATCACTTTGAAAGTTGATTTCATCCAAAAATGCAGCAACAATCCCCCATATATTGTAATTTCTCTCATTGATCATTCATTGCTTAAATTGCAAGGTTTCATGGCAGCCTAGTAACTTTACCACTTATTACATCATGTGATCAATTACTAATAAATGTCTAAATAATGCATTCATTTGTAATATATGAATTAACTGCAGGAAATAGTCCTACTTTGTGCCTGCCATTGCACAGTGTGGAGAATCAGCAGTGAACCAAACTAAACAGGATCCCTGCTGTCTTGCAGTTTACCTACAGGGTATTCAGATGTCTCCCTGCACAGTCTACCTTATCATATAGAAAGACGAGGCTAAATAGGATTTAGTAATTGTGTTTTCATGATAAACAAACTAGGAACATGTAACCAGACTTCGTCTATCAATTGCCCATCAGTTCGCTTCTTCAGGAAAAACAAAGTGCTGATTGTATGTAGAAGAAGCACAGCTTTCCCCTATGACAGCAAACAGAGGAGTCTCGAGGAAATTCAAAGTTCTAGTGGCAACTTTACCTTTATTGTCCTCAAAATCTTCTTTTGCCGCTATCATTGTCAAGAGAATTCTGCTGTATCGAAGGCAGTGGTCCTCAACCTTCCTAATGCTTAGACACTTTAAAACACTTCTTCATGTTGTGGTGACACCCCAACCATAAAATTTTTTCTCTGCTACTGAATAACTGTAGTTTTGCTACTCTTATGAATCATAAAGTAGGTATCTGATATGCAATCCCTGTAGGGGTCATGACCCACAGTTTGAGAACCACAGGTCTAAGGTGAAGGTAACTGGTTTTAAGCTCTGGCTACACAGATCTTTGTCTTCTCCAGAGCTTCTGTGGTGTCTGGGCTGTGGAAATAGAAAACCCTAAGGCACTCTTAGCTGTAAGAAAATGACAATGCCTGATAAGAGGTGCCCCCTGCCAAACATTTATATCTACTGTACCATTTTTTTTTACCATGGTGTTTTGGCTACCCTGTCCTCAGGAGGGAAGCTAGAGTCTAAAACAATGGTTTTCACTGTTTCTGTCATTCCATCACATCACCTGATGTGGGACTCTGGCTTAGCATCTCCTTCTACAGAGAAGAAAATCTCAGACCAGTGGAATAAGCAAGTCACCACAGATGTGAGGCCAGCTATCTAGACCTACATAGTGTTCCCAGTTCTCTGTGACTTTCCCAGTATGTCTGCTATGGTCCTAGAGCTTCTGGGGTAACAGCTTGGTTTCTGTGGAAGCAGGCAGGCTGGCTATGCTGAGACGTTGCTGAGAATTCAATTTGGCAAGTCTTTAAGACTTCAACTAAAATTCTCCTATTAAAGAGATTCCAATTCTCTCCATCCATCAAATTTGGAATGTTTTTCATTATGGCTACTACTGGGCATTCTTTATTAGGAAATCTAATCAGCAATAAAGAGTCTGACTGATGGATGGAATATGAATTTTACTGCTGTGTGGGGACATGGTTTTATTTTGCCATCCGGGAAAATGAGATCTAATTGGGGAATGAGAGACTTATAATCCCCCCCACCACATCATTCTTGTTGTCCATTAAGGCACCAGTCCAACTTCTGCATTCTCCTAGGATGGATCTGGTTCTTCTGCTTTTCCCAATGTCATTTGCCTTCAATTCTAGATCTGACCCAAGCCTAATATACATATAGCACACCCTTTGGCTCTCTAACACTTTCTGAGAGACTCTATTTTACTTTTCTTGGCTGAAGGTTATGGAAAGACCATCCTCTGCAAATAGTGGGGTGGAGGTTGTAGAGGCATTAAGGAAGTGTATTTCAGATTGCCAACACAGATTACGAGGCTGGGTTTATTTATGTAGAAATAAAGGAGCAATGGATCAACAACTGAACTTTAAAAATAGAACATTGAATGTGGGGGATGGTGCCTGAGGTAGTCAAGTGCCTGTTGTTGGGTGCCCAATAACCACAGAAAAGGCCAGCCATAGCATCATGTGCTTATGACCATAACACTGGAGGTTGTGAACCATAGACAAACAGATTTTCTGTTGTTCATCCAGTCGAGCTAGATGGTGAGTTCCTGGTTCAGAGAGGGACTGTCAAAAAAAAAAAAAAAAGATAATGATTAGTGATAGAGAAAGGACATTTGCTCTTGGTGTCTGGCCTTCCCATGCACGTAAATACACGTGCCCATGCACTCTTATATATGTATATCCACATATAAATACAGGGTGCCCCACAAACGTGTAATTCTACTCAAGTGTGTGGCAGTGTTAGCCAGAGTTCATTCAACTTGATAAGAAGATAATGATTCCAGCTTCACTTGGTCCTGAGAGCATGGGATAACATGACCGAGCCTTTGTATGTGGGCCTACTGCAGTTGGAGCCACAAAAGGAGCTGGAAGAAACATGACAAGGAAGTCGATCCATTTCCAAGGAAGCATGCTTTTGCCCTCCCTTCTCAGGAGATGTCATGTTACATGAATATGCTCCAGAGAAGAACAGATTATTAAATATCCCCTCCCCCTGGAATCAGGGAAATAGTCCTTTGGTGGCTTTCCTTGCACTTGACCCATGTCCAGTCCTTTCACACTGTTGGGCTAGCAAACTGGGCTTTTTTCTTTTGGAACCTGTGTCCCTCTCTGTATTGGCACATGCTATAATATGTTGCATTTTGCGGTTAGTTTTCCAAGGCAGTTATTTTTAAACAGCCAAGTGTTTATTCACGTGCTTATTTCTGAGACAGTAAAGTGCTGATGTCCTATTGGGGGAAAGAGATCGTGAGAGGGAGAACATTTGATTTCAAATTTTGGAAGATGAATTAATCCATCTAATCATGCTTGGTCAATGCAAAACTCTCTGGCTTGAACTCTCTTCCTTCTGACATAGAGTAACTGGGCAGGTTTTAAAATCAACTGGGAACAAAGAGAAGAGAGACATCCAAGTGTGCAGAGAACTTTGGAGACCAGACATGACTGCCTCTGGAGACTTGGAAGTTACTCACCGCCAAGTGGAACACAAAGCCTTTTTGATTTGGTAAGTGCACTTAAACATTTTGTAATGCAATAACCAGAAAGGGACATCTCAGTTTTTATACTAAGGCAAAGTAAATAAACATGACTCTACCGACTATGTAACCTGAGCCAATTACTGTAGCCCAGAAGAGTGGGTACCACGTGACCGAACTCTGGACCCAGCAGAGACCTGCAAAATGAAGGTTGTAGGAGTCAAAGCCAAAGGAAATTGCGAGTCTGGGAAAAAAAAAAAAAACCAGGAGAAAAGGCCTCTGCATCTCCTTCACAGAGGTATACCTAAATTGAGTAGCTAAGTGCTGTGAAAGAAGATTTTTATACCAAACTTCTGTTCGTTTGGGTTTGCAATGCAAACACAACAACAACAACAACAACACAAATTACCCATGCTTTTGTAGAGCCATGCCAAATGAAAACAACTCTCACAGCAACTTAAACTCTAAACATAGACACACGTGTCGAGCAACGCCCCAGGAGTTAGAATTTTCAAAGTAGAAAATTAACCCTGTGAAAATAAAACACACAATCGGGCGTCTGTTATTGAGAGACCCTTTCAGGCCATTGAAAGAACTGAACTCCCACTTAACTGCTCGCTCTGTTGAATCTGTTCGTGATTTTCACGCCACCACTTCATCTTTAGTCCCAACTGTCCTTATCTGGGATACGAGGCTACTCCACTTTAGTGTTTCTTCCCATTTTGGATTGTTCAACTGAACAAATACTGGGTCAAGTTTAGGAAGTCCTAATAGAGAAACCTTTGGTAAGTCTGGGGTAGGAAGTCTAGCTGAACAATACAAGAATATTCTTTAGTATTATACATGCTTCATGCAAAAGCACAAATCCCCTCAATGGGAACAAGACCCAGTTCACCCTGGAACCAAACCTGGGTGACCTTATGTCTTGGGAACAGAGATTCATGCTGCTCCAACTTCCATGTTCCAAGGTGAGGTAACAGAACAAATGAAATCCTAAATAAAGTCACCTTTCAGATATGTTAGTGTAGGTGTTCACTAAGACAGCTAAAACAAAGTTGGGAAACCTTTACTGAAGTCCTCAGCCCCTATCTGAAGACACTTGACCTTTTAGTTGGTGGAAGCTAGTGGTCTGTTAAATTAATATCTTCTAAAAAGTTTTGCCTGTTAGTCATCAGAACAGTAGGTCTGATACAGAGATGGGCAAGGGATAGCTATAAATAGGGCCAAAGAGGACCCATGATAAATTGTATAGTTAAGAATTCACAACATGCACTAAGGACAGGTCCAGGTCCCACAGCCTGGATGCCTCCCAAACAGTTCAAGCTATTCAATTGTCTCACTTATCCAGAGGGCCTGCTCCAGCTGGGGGCTCCACAGCCTTTGGTTCATAATTCATGTGCTTCCATTCATTTGGCTATTTGTCCCTGTGCTTTTCCAATCTTGGTCTCAACAATTCATGCTCTTACATTCCCTCCTCTTTCTCGACAATTGGACTCCTGGAGCTCCACCTGGGGCCTGGCTGAGGATCTCTGCATCTATTTCCATCAGTTATTGGATGAGAGTTCCAGCAGGACAGTTAGGGTATTTGGCCATCTGATCACCAGACTAGGTCAGATCAGGCTTTCTCTCGACCATTGCCAGCAGTCTACAGAGGATGTATCATTGTGGATTTCTGGGGACCTCCCTAGTACTCTGCCTATTCCTGTTCTCATATGGTCATCATTTATCATGGTCTGTTATTCCTTGCATGAGCTGGCTGTTTGGAACCTTGGGCTTACACAGGGACACTTTGCTCAGCCTGGAAAGAGGGGACTGGACCTGCCTGTACTGAATCCATCAGGTTTAAATGAATCCCCAGGGGAGTCTTGGCCCTGGAGGAGATGGGAATGGAGGGGAGGGGCTAGGGGGAAGGTGGGAGCGGGGACAGAAGGGGGAGGACAGAGGAACCCAAGGCTGATGTGTAAAAACACAAACATCATAAATAACAAAAAAAAGAAAAAAAGAAAAAATCAGAAGGAAAATAAATAAATAAATTGATAAAAACAAAACAAAACAAAAAAAGAAAACAAAACAAAAAAAGAATTCACAACATGAGGCTGGAGAGATGGCTCAGTGGTTTTAACAACATTGGTTATTCTTCCAGAGGTCCTGAGTTCAATTCCCAGCAGCCACATGGTGGCTCACAATCATCTGTGATGAGATCTGGCGCCCTCTTCTGACCTGCAGACATACATGCAGTCAGAACACTGCATAATAAAATAAATCTTAAAAAAAAAAAAAGAATTCATAACATTCTAACCTCTCCATCATCTTTAAAGTTCTAATCAGTCAACCCACTTTGCAGAAGCTTCAAAGAAACACATGGTTCTTTTCAGGAACTTTCATTTACAGCATCATTGTTTAAACACAAGCTGAAAAAGAATGCCAAAAAATAAATTGCTCAAAATCATTCATGAAATTAAATTCACTTGTGAAATCATTTTGCATATTGTTGGTATAAATGGATTGCCAGGTGAAGAATACATAGTACCCTTACAAATAGTAAATGTCAGAAACAGTTCTTCAAATATATACATATCTATCAAATCAGCAAAATGTAAGTTTTCTGGTAAAAAGGTTTCCATTATGAATGGGGTTTCTTCAAAGATACCTTCATCTAAAATTACTTTTATGGGAGGCAAAGGAATTTTTAAAATGACATGGGATTCTAGCACAATTGAAATGAATGATTACTGTCCTCTCTGATAGTGAATGACCATTCTTCCTGTCATCTCATGTCTTCTGCTTCAATATTGGCACCATTACCACACACTAGAAATGTTGATATTAAACAATGTCCATGTAAGGCTTTTCATTTTTTGTCTCCAGTTTATCAGACTATGACCGTGGAAGCCGTTTTTCTAGGCTTTTGATTTTTCCTGAAACTCAGAGAACACTCCAACTCTACCTCCTTCCATATTGCATTCTTACTAAGCATATTCATTGTATATTTGTGCATATGTGTTATATAATACCTCCAGGCATAGTTTCTGTCCAAGAGAAACACTCACTTTTTTTCTCTTGATGGCATTTTCCATTTGAAGAAAGAGTCATGCCTGTACCATTTTACCTGGTCTTATTGGACCAGTCAATTTGGAGAGATATAAACATTTCCAAATCTCCTCTTTAAAGAAGGAAAAAGCTGTATGGAAACCTACAGTCTTGTCTCCAAACTTAAAAAAAAAAAAATTGGAAGGAAAATCCCCTGCATGGCTAGAAAAGCTCCTTGAAGCTATGGATTATTAAACAAAACCCTAGTGCCAGATGTAGCTAACATCTGAGGTGTTGGTCAAGGAGGCTCCAGAGGTCTACAAAACAATGTAGGCTTCTGTCACTGTTCTTAGTTGCTTAGCAGAACTAGACGGCAAGACCCTGTTGCTGAAGTCGCAGTACAGCTTGGTTGCCCAATACAGAGAAATCAAGTGGAAAACTGAACTGGAAGATGTCTCTGTCTGCTAGGTACCTCTCATAGTTATGCAGGTTGCTGGAAGAGGAAACCCATCAACGGTCTTCCCTGGATATGGACCCCATCAGTTACAACAACCTACCAGGCAAGTGTGTCCACTTGTGTGGTAGTGACATGACTTTTAAACGTGTGTGTGTGTGTGTGGGGGGTGTTAACTAATCATTCTATGATTAGATTTCAGGCTAACTAAACAGAAGGGGAAACGTAACTGGCACCATAAATGTACCCCAGATATAGTTAAACTTTGACATGGAAAGATTCAGCTCCATTCCTTCAAGCTTTGAGCTGGAAGAGGCTGTATGTGCCTAAGGAAATAAGATTACTATGTCCTGAGACTCTGCTTTAGCATGGCTGTATTCCTCTGTATCAAAGCTACTCCATAATAAAGGCTCTAGCCTGCCTTTGCCTAACTCTTCAGTATATATATGTTTTTTGAGGCAGGATTTCTCTGTGTAGCTTTGCACCGCCTTTCCTGGAACTCACTCTGAAGACCAGACTGGCCTCGAACTCACAGAGATCCGCTTGGCTCAGCCTCCCGAGTGCTGGGATTAAAGGCGTGCGCCACCACCGCCCGGCTCAGTTTATATTTTCAATGTATGATTTTATTTATTCTTTGAATGTTTTATACATGTAAACAGTGTATCTTAATTATATCCAACCCCTCCTTCTGCAAATCCTCCCGGGATCCTCATCATATCTCCTTCCAGACTTCATGTCCATTTTTAATAATTCATTATTCTTCTACCCATTGACCTTAATTAGTGCTGCTCACATGCCCATGGGTGTGGAATCTTTGACTGTGGTATGGGGAGTCTAACAGTAGCTACATTCTTAAAGAAAAGCGATTCTACCTCCCCCAACAGCCATCAACTCCTAACAGCTCCTCAGCTAGGGGTGGGGCTTCAAGATTCCCTTCCTGATCCAGAGTGGAATTTTTGGTTGTGAGCCTAGCCTTTAATGGCTGAGCCATCTCTCCAGCCCCAGAGTGGAATTTTTAATTGATTCGATCTTGTGTAAGTCTTGTGTAGGTAGCCAGAGAGGCTGTGGGTTCAAGTGTGCAACAGCGATGTCATGTCCAGAAGGCAGCATTTCACAATATTCTTCCCCATCTTCTGACTCTTACAGTCTTTCTGACTCCTCCGCTATGATGGTTCCTGAGCCTTGAGGCCTGTGGGTAGGGGCAGGGTGGTTGTAAATGCCCCACTTGTGGCTGGGCAGTCCCAGTCACTTAGTCTCAGCACTTTGAACAGTATTATGTCTCTACATTAACCATTACTCACTGTAACAAGAAGCCTCTCTGACCAAGGTAGAGAGCATCACAAATCTACATATAAACAACATAAATATTTAAAAGGCAGTTTGACAATAAGGCCATTTAGAAAAACAACATCAATGGCTCCCCCGCCTCCCCCGGGGTCTATGACTTGCCTAGCTATGCTGTTCATTTAAGTATGTGTGTATGCATGTGTACTTTAAATAGAAGTCCCCTAAAAACTCTAAAATCATAGTTCTAGTCATATAAGAATAACAAAAATAAGAGAGATGCTGAAGAAAGGAGAATAATACTTTTGAGGACATGGCCACTGGGAGGCTTCCTATGCTCCAGTGGGTGGCCCCATCTTCATGCATGTGTGGGCAACTTTGGGTGGACTTGGTAAGTTATGAAGAAAAAATGTGGAAGAAGAAGAAGAAGAAGAAGAAGAAGAAGAAGAAGAAGAAGAAGAAGAAGAAGAAGAAAGAAGAAGAAGAAGAAGAAGAAGAAGAAGAAGAAGAAGAAGAAGAAGAAGAAGAAGAAGAAGGAGAAGAAGAAAAAGAAAGAGGAGGAGGAGGAGGAGGGGGGAGGAGGGGAGGGGCAAGTGGGAGGGGAAGGGGAAGGAGGACATGTTGTGGAGGATACAGGAAGAGCTGGAGTTGTGAAATTGGGAGTGGATATGATCATATTTAATTGTCTACGTTTATGAAATTCTCAAAAATAAAAATCATAATAAAATGAAAAATTTAAATTGTCTCCCATTAAAAATAAAAAATAAGAGATATGGACATGTTTTGCTAGATTCCAATTATACCATCTATACCATCTGTATTGCTGTACAATGAACACATAGTTATCTTCCAAGACATAAAGTATTAAATTACATGCTTTTTCAACTCTCTCTGTGTGTGTGTGTGTGTGTGTGTGTGTTCCTGTGTGTGAACATGTATGTTTGCATATTTTGTTTCTTTCTTTTTTTCTTTTTCTTTTTTTTTTTTTTGAGCTGAGGATCAAACCCAGGGCCTTGTGCTTGCTAAGCACTCTACCACTGAGCTAAATCCCCAACCTGTATTTTGTTTCTTTTTATTCTGTCCTGACATTTTGTCTTATTGGTCTTTTGATTGTTTTGCTTTTCATTTAAGGGGATTTCTCTTGTTTTGTTTTTGTGTTTTTGAAAGAGAAAGAGAGAGAAAACATAAAGTTGGGTGAGTAGGGAAGAAGGGAAGATCTGGGAGGAATTAAGGAAGGAGAAAAACGTAATCAAAATATATTATAGAAAAACATTTAAAGATGCAGACACACACAGACACACAGACACAGACACACAGATACACACACACACACACACACACACACACACATTTTTAAAGACTAAGAAAAGAAATTTCCTCCAAATATATGGCATGGAGTTTAATTCATATGTGTGAGCTATCTAGTCAGACTGCAATTTGCTGGCTCTGTACATCACTTCTACAACAGCAACATGGGAAGAGTAAGAGCCAAACCATGACTTAAAGGATGCAAGCCAGAAAGTTAACACATAGGAAGCCAGCCACTCTCTCTCATATCCACTCCTTTTCATCAAATATATTTCACAAAATTCCTTTATGAACTATATGATCATGTTTCAGCAAATAATTTCTAATGAAACATTTTTAGAATGGTCAAATATATAAATATATTTACTTGCAGAGTCTACTTATAGAACCTGGAAAATGTTCTAAATTAATTCAAGGAAATATAAGGTTAATTGAGAGGGGGGATCTTTCACAAGCAATGAACACAGACATCATCTCTGAACTTAATTCTGGCAGAATAAAGTTAGATGGAATGATGCTTCTAAATATGAACCCCTGTGTTACCAAATGATGCTTTACATAATAACCAGCCTATAGCCAGTCTTGCTCTTCAAGACATACAGAATAATTATCTCTTGGCTTCCAGAGATTGCCAAGGGCAAATAAGAAAAAAAAAAAAAAACTCCAATAGCAATAACTACAGAACAATAACTCTTGTCCAGCAGCCCTGATAAAGAGGTAGCTTCTTGTGCAAATCTTGCCTTTTGTCCTTCTCAACACAGAGGTGTTCAAGTTTGCAACATATGAGAAACACTTGGGTATATGTACCATCAGAAACTTTGATTCATATGTTGAGGGTGAGACGACTATGGGCAATTTAATATCTATCTGTATATAATTTTGGGAAACAACAGAGGGTTGGGTATCATTACTGGAAGCTTCTTGAGTTCCTGTTGGATGTCTCAGTAAGCTGAGGATGAGCCAACACAGTTCTTCAAAGAGCACCTCAAATTATCTGAGGAGCTCAGAATTAGATTGAGGAATTCCTATGGCGTGTTTATTCAAGCCTCCTGCCATATTTGCACATTCAAGGGTAGACCAGTCAGCAGTACTCCCATATGGGATCCAAGAACCTAATGTACAACTAACATTTTCTTTGGAATGTCAACAATAGCATACTTGTAGTTGAGATGAATCATTTGTGTAACTGTTGTTTGTTTTTTTGGCTCTTTTGGGGGCCTACCACCCAGCTCCCAAATAAATTACCTATGGAAGCTTATTCTTAATTATGACTGCCCAGCCTTAGCTTGGCTTAGTTTCTTGCCAGCTTTCCTTAACTTTAGGTTAACCTGTCTGTCTTTTGCCTCAGGGCTTTCTCTATTCTCTTACTTCTGTAAATCTTACTCTTAGTCTGTGGATTGCTGTGTAGCTGGGTGGCTGGGTGGCTAGCCCTGGAGTCTTCCTCCTAGGTCTCCTCTCCTCCCAGATTTCTCCTTCTATATATTCTTTCTACCTGCTAGCCCCACTTATCATTTCTACTGCTTTGCTAGTGGCCGTTCAGTTCTTTATTAGACCATCAGGTGTTTTAGACAGGCACAGTGACACAGCTTCACAGAGTTAAACAAATACAACATAAACAAAGGTAACACACCTTCAAATAATATTCTACAACATATAACTATCAATTACCATTGTTTTTTTTTAAGATTTGTTTTATTCTTATCTGTATATGTATATGTACATCTGTGTGTATGTATGCAAAAATACATATGGGCCCCCATGGAAGCCAGAAAAGGATATTCGATCTCCTAGAGCTAGAATTCTATGTGACTGTGAGTTGACTGACATGGGTGCTAGGAACCAAACTCAGGTCCTCTACAAGAACAACAAGCACCCTTAACTGTAGAGCCCAATCACCACTGTTATCAACAATTCTTTTTCTAAAACTTTAGATCCAAATGATAAAAGGAAACTCATGAATTCCATTAATTCTTTCAACTGCAGATGTGAGCTAATGTCTCTGCTTCTGGTTTACTTGGAACGTGGATAAAATGTGGGTGCAGTGGGAGAGGCTCATTCTAATTCTTTCTCAGGACCTGACTCATGTCCGTAGGGTGTATATCTGCAAAGAATTTACCAAAGTGGGGTGGGTGGGTGGGGAACAAGTCACAAGACTCCACAGTGGGCCAGCTCAGAAGTACTTCCTGGTGATTGGCAGCAGGATGAGGAGGCTTTGTTGCTCAGGGTTAGGATGTGGTTTCCCTGTCCTGTGGCCTAACACATTCTGCAAAGGCACCCTTGGAACTTGTGGCTTCTTCAGGGAGGTATGTTAGCTGAGCAGATTGTCCTCTGTTGTGGCTTCAGAAGAACAACTGGGTAGAGTTACTGTGTTTTAAAACAAAACATTTGTTGGTCTAAATGCCAGTGTTCTTTCCATAACCACGCCCACAGTTTAGAATACTAATTCATTTAATTTCTAATTTAAACTCATGTTATTGCTTTCGGTAAACTATGCCTGGAGACGAGAAAATTACCAAAGCCATCCTCTCCAAACCTTTCAGTGACAGAGAACTGCTACTGAATTAGCACATGACTTTAGAGAAACCACAAAGTCTGAACATACTAATTTTTTCATTAAAGTTCCAGAAAGCTCAGCTTAAGTTTTTGAAACAGTGGCTTTCATATGCTATTAAATTCTCTGTAATAAGCAACTTTTGGAATCAGGATGAAAGCTAATTATAGAAATCCTTTGCCATAGTTGTTTCTATTTACATCGTTAAAACCACAGAAGCAAATATCTTCTTGGACTTCCTAATGCGTCAGCATCTTCCTGATTTGGGAGCTCTTTGAAGCTGCCCTTACATCTTCTACTTGAAAATGTATTGTGATTGAATATTCCTAGCTCAAGGACAATTTCCCAAGCACTCCAGACACTTGCACTCAGAGTAGATGGGAGATCAAAGCTGTTAAATACACACAGTGCATAGCTGTGATTTCTTTTACATATGTTTAATGTTTTGTGGTGACTGTATCATCAGTAGTAGCAATGCACAGATGAAACATAAAATAAGGAATGTGAAATATTTATAGAATATTCTTTTCAACCACCAGACTTAAGTTATAAATCTTTGGGGTTAGTGTTCAATGCATGGCCACTTTTTTTTTTCTCAAGAAATCGTTTTTATTCATTTTACATACCAATCAAAGACTCCCGTCTTCCCTCCTCCCATCCCTCCAGCCTCCCCCTCCCAACCCACTTCTAATTCCCTCCTACAAGAAGGTAAGGCCTCCCATTGGGAGGTACATTTACTAGAGGCAAGTGCAAGCTCCTATCCCTGCCTCAAGGCTGTGGGAAGTGTCCGGTTATAGGCAGTGGGCTCCAAAAAACCTGCTTGTGCACCAGGGATGGATTCTGTTCCTACTGCCAGGGGCCCTCTTAAGGAGATGAAGGTACACAATTGTCTCGCTATGCAGAAGACCTAGTCCAGTCCCATGCAGGCTCCGCAGCTGTTGATCTAAAGTTCATGAGTTTGGTTTGGTTGTCTCTATAGGCCTCTCCATCATCATCTTGATACCCTTGCTCACAGAATCCCTGTTCTCTTTCTTCAACTGGATTCTTGGAGCTCAGCCTGGTGCTTGGCTGGGGATCTCTGTATCTGCTTCCATCAGTTAGTGGAGAGAGGCTCTATGATGACAGTTAGGGTATTCACCGATCTGATTACTGAGGTAGGCCAGCTCAGGCACCCTCTCCACTATTGCTAGTAGTCTAAGCTGGGTTCATCCTTGGGGATTCCTGGGAACTTCCCTAGCACCCGGTTTCTGCCTATCCCCATGATGTCTCCCTCTATCATGGTATCTCTTTCATTGGTCTCTCCCTCCATCCCTGTTCCAGCCCAATCATCCCGTTATCTTATGTTCTCCTCCCCTACCCCCTACTCTCCATTTCCCAGCACTTATTCCTAATTAGAAGAAAAGGGACTGTTCAGGCCATAACTCTCAAGGTAGCACAAAGCCTATTTAAGCAGGCTGTCTTGGCTTGCTATCAGAAGATTTTGTGGACAGTGTGAGCCTATGGCAGCTGACACAGGTGCCTGAGAGGGCTGACTGATTCTGCAAGCAGTTCCCAGCAGCATTCTGCATCCTAAGACACACCCCGTCGACCCAGAACTGACCAGTACCCATCTACACCACAATCTTCGCTGTGTGGGAGAATCACCTAGAGAGCTTTTACCAAGCTGATGCCAGGTAATTAAATTGGACCAATAAAATGAGAGTCCCCATGGGTGAGGCCTAGCTATCTGCAGCTTTTAAGGGCTCCCAGATGATTCCACTGGGCAGGATTGGTTGTAAAAACACCACTCCTTATCTAGACCACAGCCAGGAGGTTCCAATTACCTTGGCATTTGGGCATTTGCCTTCTTCAGGTCACAAGAGTGGGGTAAGAGGCTCCTGTGGACTCCTTGAAAAAATTCTGTTAAAAAAATTCTCCATGTTTTACAAATAGCCAATTAGAAAACAAAATACATAATGTGTAGTCTATTTAAAATTGGTAAGTTCATGAATTCTCTCTTAAGCAATTGAAGTATGTTTCTCTGAATTCTCTGAATTGAAACTAGTCACGGTTTAAAACCTAAAAACTAGTCAGTGGTTTTCAACCTTCCTCATGCTGTGACCCTTTAATACAGTTATGCTGTGCTGACCCCCAACCACAAAATTATTTTCACTGCTGCTTCACACCTGTAATTTTGCTACTGTTAGGAAATGTAATATAAATATTTCTTGGAGATAGAGGTATGGCAAAGAGGTCACAACCCAGAGGTTGAGGACCACTCGTTTATAGACACTGCATCCAAGGATTTGATTCTCGATGCTTTTTATGTATGTTTACGTATCTTGTGATTAGGAAAACACTCTTATAACTATTGAATTGTGGTGGCAGTGACTCAGGTTTTTTTCTGAGCATCCAACTTGTGATCTCACTGGCTCCTTGGGGCAACCAAGTAAGGAGTCTACTGTGTTTATTGTATGTTCAATAAGGAGACTGAAGAGAAGGATTGAGTTACCTCCGAGGTGACTCAAGTGAAAACATGATGAAATGGAGATGTATGAACACTAGTAGTGTGAATCCAATGCTATTCCCTAGCAGAGTCAGGATAGAAGGGACATTAACACTTGGCACCTATAGTCTTGACTGGTATCTATATCTGTATCTATCTATCTATCTATCTAGATATATGTATCCATATATATGTGTGTATAAAACACACATATATACATGACAAAATAATGGAATATTGGCAAAAATAGTGTAACAAGCTTTGAAAGTCTACAAATCAGAGGCCTGGTTAAATTGGCCACATCATAGGCATACAACATGACATTATGTTCCCATAGAAACCATGGCAGAAGTAGTTAACACTTTTCACACTGCAGTCCCCGAAGAGAACTGGTGTGAGGTTTCTCTTTGTCTTACAACATAGAATTTATGAGCAGTCAAATTGGCGAGAGGTAACTGTTCTAGACAGCGGAGGCACAGAACTTCCTAGCCAGAGTAAGAGCTGAAGAGAGAAATGTCTTGACATGGCTACCATCAACTATCAGTTAGAAAACTCCCAGGGACAGGGATATATTCTGCCATAAGAAAATGATAAGGAAGCTACATAGCATATTCTGGACTGATAAATCGATCTACAAGTGTTTTCTAGTTGTTTTAGGGACTGTAACATGACATGGCATCTATATTAACTGTCGGATGATGACAAGTTGGAGGAAGTACAAGGTGAAAACTGGCATAGAGGTCTGGGTTGGTGGGCAAGTGCAGGGGAATTACTCTTGAAGCTTTTCTCCATCTTCAACAAGCGTTTGTTTTGATTGGTTTATAGCTGAGCTTTGCATGTTTTGATGAGAATCATTAATACGTATACATATATGAATATATATATATATACACACACTACTACATATATGCATACATATATATATATATATAAAAGTTTCTGGATGAGCACCTGTAACAAGGGCAACGCTTATTTGACACGTTTCTGGATTTTCCTCTCATCTGTTTTGATTGAATATAGATTATAAATAGAAAAAAAAGAAAGATCAATGATAGTTCTAGAAATGATTTTATGACTGTGATTAATTTCCGTCTTTAAATATTACTATTTCTTTACAGAATTGTCTTTGGATTTCTAAGCAGCACAAAGTTCCTAGCTGCTGGACAAAACTGTCTGTTGATTGGGACTAAAATACTATTGTATATCACCAACATGCTCCAAATGTTAAGAGCCCTGTCCTTATTGTTCAGACACCATATTTTCATGTAGAACCCAGAGAAAGTGAGAGGTCCTCAGTAATAAAACTGAGATGAACTTTTAAAGTCATATTATTTACTTTAAACACAGTAAAGGCATATGAGGCAGCGTCTGTCTTTAGGTTACAGGCCAAGATCTCCCAGGAGCACAGAGCTGGCTTTCCACGGGCTCAAATCAAATGGCTCTTCTGACCTCTGGTGTGGCTGGTGCTGCTGGGAGCCAGGGTCAGGACTGTTGTCACTGGGTCAGAGAATCCAGTTGTCTGCTTGAGAGATGCAATTACATACAGTTCAAGGGTGCTCAAAATCACCTCTGTACACAATCATCTACTCTGCCTACTACAAGGAAATCTTACTTCTTGAATGCTCCGTCACAACTTCAATATGATTGAATAGACCACATTCATATTGTTATGAGACCTTAACTCAATTCATAGCAAAATCCTAGCCATTCCTGATCTGCTAAATAATTGATGCTGAGGAAAACTCCTTCTTCATTTTCCTGAGGCAAACAGCAGTGCCTGAGGCCAAGCACCGAAACTGTCACTGTTTTCTGTCTTTGATTTTCCTCCTCTTCCTGAGGCGCTGCTTCTTAGAGACTGGATGCTGCTCCTTGACTCCCTCTCCTGCTCGTTCTTGCTCCCAGATTCCTCTGATCCTCACTTCTCAGAACATCTTAATTTCCTGAATCTGATTCCTTTGGGGCCGCATCTTCAGGAAACCAAGAAGCAAAATGCAAAGTGAGTTTTAATCAAGAGTTTTGAAACTCCAAAGTTGCCAGAAATGCACCTGGAAATACCATGTAACACCCAAGAAATGAGCTGGTTAAAGATTGAAAGAAGCCAGTGGATAAAGTCAGATCTAATAAAAACTAGAAAGAACAACTACATGTGGAATACACAGGAAACTCAAATGGTAAATAACTTGATTGGAAATGGGGCAACAGACCCAAATTGACATTTTTTTTCTAGAGAATGTGTATAAGTGACTTACAGGCATGTGAAAAAAGTGCTCAGTATTACTAGTTATTCAGGAAATGCAAATCAAACCTGCAATTATATATCACCGCCACCCAGAGACAGAGCATCTAACAAAACGCCAAACAAACAAACAACAATGAACCAAAGCAAAAGAAAAAACAAACCAACTGAAGAATGAGGAGGAAAGGGAGCACTTATATAATCTTTGTGGAATTGAAAATTAGTACAATCATTGGCTTTTCCTTAAAATAGGATACAGTTTCCTAAATCAAAAATTAAAATCATCTTACCTTTTAGCAATCCCACTATGGAATACATAACGAAAAGAAATGAAATCAGTTATCAGTATCAAAGCAAGCCCTGAATTCCCATGTTTACTACAACATCGTTCAGAATAGTCAGGAAACAGAAACCACTCACATGTGTATCATCTTGTGATTGGCAAAAGGAATTTTGTCATAGGCACCCAGGGAATACCATTCAACTGTTAACAGGATGCAATTGTTTCAGAAGTCATTTGAACCAGTGTGGACAAACTGGAGATCATTTGCTAAGTGAAATAACCCAGGCCTAGAAAGGTATGTGCAACCTGATCTCACTTGTACATAGAATCTAAAAAAAAACTGATCCCATAGAAGTAGAGAGTAGAGTGGTAGTTTCCAAAACTTGGGGAGGGAGGTGGGGAAGGGGAGAGGCCAGTCAATCAACACTAAGTAAGAGACAGGAGTTTGAAGTTTGGGGTTGCTATTACAAGGGGACAAGATGACTCCAGAGGACAAGGAACTGTATATTTTCTTAAAAGAAGAGAAAAACTTGAAGAAAGGAAGAATTTGAAAAGTTTATGGCATGAAGAAATGATAATTATTTAAGGGGATAGGTGTTCAAGTTGATTTAAGCTTTACCCAATGCATGCATGTGTCTAAATATTACATGGCACCCCACAGATATGCATACTTCTGTTTCTTTAAGTCTTCACAAATGAAATTTAAGCCAAGAAAAGGAAATTAAGAACTTCAGCTCTATTTCATACTTTTTTTAAACCAGAAAACAGTATTTTTCCTTTTGAGAGACACTACCTTGTGGCCATGACCAGCACCCAAGTGTTATAGGTTTTGTGTGTGTGTGTGTGTGTGTGTGTGTGTGTGTGTGTGTGTGTGTGTGTGATAATATGCACAAGTTACTGAACTAAAAGTACACACACATAGAAAACACATGACTTTAGGAGGGATTCTGCTTGGTTTGGTTTTGTTCATGAGTCCATTTATTTACCCAAAAATTATGACCAGAAGGAAAAATAATTCTATTTGACCACTTTTAACCAAGCTGGACTGGGTGAACATGATGCAGTAAGAAGCCCTCATGGAAGTGTTTTCCAGTAGGAAGAAATGCTCTTAGCAAGTAATGCAAGACATATATTTACAGGAACATACGAGGGAGTCTGAGACAGATCATTATTTACATGATTAGAGACAGAAAAAAAAAAAAAAACTCGCCTTTGTAAACTGAGCATTAAGAACTGATAACAATGCCCTTCACGATACCATCAAAACTGTGACGGGGGAATTGCTGTGGCATGCTTGTTCTGAACACTGTGTGAATATATGTCACTATGATTGGTTTCATAAACAGGCTGACTGGCCAGTAGCTAAACAGGACCAAGTTAAGTGGGAAAGCCAAACTGAGAATGTTGGGATGGAGAAGGGCAGAGTCAGAGGAGTCACCAGACAGAGGCAGAGGGGGCAGGAGATGAACCTGCCATTCCAAAAAGGGCACCTCCATGTGGCAGAGTGTAAATAAGGAGCATGGGTTAACTTAAAAATGTAAGAGCTAGTTAGTAATAAGCCTGAGCTATTGGCTAAGAATTTATCATTTATATTAAGCCTTTGAGTGATTATTTGGGAGCAGGTAGTTGGGTCAGGAAAACTCCGCCTACAGGGAATGATGAGATGTAAAGGAGAAATGGTTTAGTTATTCTCGGGAGAAGAGTCCAGTCAGATTAGGGGCTTCTCAGAGTCCTTAAACTTCACCTACCAGGCCAAAAATTACCTTCTCTGTCTGTCATCAGAGGTCAGAAGAGCCCTTTGATTTGAACATGTGGAAAGAACCCCTATCTATCTAAGTAACCATGTGAAACTTCGTTCTATAAGCTCAAGGGAGAAGATATATTGTCTTAGGGTTTCTATTGCTGTGAAGAGACATCAAAACCACAGCCACTATTATAAAGGAAAACAACTAATTGGAGCTGGCTCAGAGCTTCAGAGGTTTAGTCCATTATCATCATGGCAGGACCTGGTGGCATGTAGACTGACATTGCTGAAGAAGGAGGTGAGAGTCCTACATCTTGATTCACAGGCAGCAGAAAGGTTCTGTGTCCACACTGGATATAGCTTGAGCATAGGAGACCTCAAAGCCTGCCCCCACAGTGACACACTTCTTCCAACAAGGCCACACCTACTCCAACAAGGCCACACTTCCTAATAATGCCACTCCCTATGAGTTTATGGCAGCCAATTACATTCAAACTACCACATATACCAAGTATCTTTATTGTTTTAAAATTTAAATAATCTTATTTTGAAATTCCTCATCCAGGAGACATGATACCCTCAGCTCATTCTCCTTTGCTGTTCTGTATAGCCTTTCCTCTTCAAAGTCTTCCTACTCACCCTCGAAGTGTCTCCTAGTTTCAGTGTGAGACAGAGGCTATATCATCACACAAAATGCTGGAAAGATATCACAGAATCTGGCTTGGGCATTTAAAACAATTTGTTCTTATGAAAATTAACTCAGGCCCCGTGAGAACTGCTTTAGTCCATCCTAAGGGAAGTGAGTGTTCAGTGCAGCAAGTATTTCTAGCAAGCTCACCTCTTAGAAGTAAGTCCACAGCATCTCAAACTGCCACACTGTCAATCAAGCTTCCTTCATAAGACCTTTGGGAACAGAGCATGTCCAAATCATAGCACACCTCTCATTTCTATATACACACATAACTTTGCACTGCGCCATGAGAGTGACTTCATCTTAAGCTGAATCTCACGTTAATATGGAAATTTATTACATTACTCTATCACTATAATTCAGCTTTCTGATATTGTGCAAAAAAAAGACTGCACTAATGATATTGAAATTAAGATTTTCCAGTTTGATAGTTTGCATTTGGCAATTGTTTTAAAACCTCCAAAAAGGTTTTTTTTTGTTGTTGTTGTTTTTATTCAATATTACTTATGAACATGTGTCTCAACAATGATTCAATTTTCCTTGTTTCTTTCAGACAGGTAAAATTTCGCTTTAAGGAAGAATGAAAGTCACATATATTTAAGAACTTAAATTAAAACCTGCTTCAGGGAATGACTGGTGTAAAACAGAAGTCAGTAGAAATGATGTGTGGCTGAGTTTCCAAGGTATGGCTCCAATCAACTCTGTGTGTGTGTGTGTGTGAGTGTGTGTGTGTGTGCGTTATAGATTCATAAACAGCAGACACACAGCAGTCGTAATCCTGTAAGTATGCTTCTTTTAGAACACTCACTAGGACCATGAATACACATACTTGCTCAATATTTACATCAGAACAGATCTCTCTGATGAATGGCATCCAAGGTTATATTTGAATACAGGAAGTGTCATTACAATACTGTACTAATTTGGAAGCAGTTTGTCATATGACTTGGCTATTTGGAGCTAAGAGCTCAGAAACTGCAAATCAGATGTCTCCACACACTTCAACACTGGCTGTTTTGTTTAGAAAAACCTCACTTTAGTCTGTTTCCCCTTATGTACATGAAGCTCAAGTCAGCCAAGGTTTTTTTTTTTTTTGTCTTGTTTGTTTTTCCTTGTGAGAAGGCACCTTGCATTTTGAAGCCCAGAAGGACTTGATATTAAATTCAAGCCAATGAACTCTTCCAGACCCATTTTCTTAATCTGTAGAGCATGAATAATGACATTTAACAATGTGGTTGTATTATGAGAGTTGTGGAATCTAACACATGAATGGAATCTAATGGAACTTGGTGTGCAGGAAGTATTCTTCAATAGTAGTTCATTTTTATTTCTAGCTTGGGGTAGGTCCTCAATAGTAGTTCATCTTCATCCCCTGCCTGGGGCAGATTGGAAGCAGGGAAGATAGAGGGGGTTTCCAAGATGGATTGACCACTAAACACAAGTGAGAACAGCCCCAGCTGAGAAGGAGAGATCAAAACAGACAAAGTAAATCAAAGCACCATGATTCCTTGGAGCTTCTGAGGCTGTCACTGGTCCCAGTAACCACAGACATGTGTATAAGTGGCCTGTACTTCTGTATTTCTCAAAAGATGGGAACCATACTTTAATCACATCCCAAGCATTCTTGTTTCTTTCTTTCTTTATGTTTTCTTTTCCCTGCTTTCCCTTTCTTCCTTCCTTCCTTCCTTCCTTCCTTCCTTCCTTCCTTCCTTCCTTCCTTCCTTCCTTCCTTCCTCTTTCTTTCTTTCTTTCTTTCTTTCTTTCTTTCTTTCTTTCTTTCTTTCTTTCTTTCTTTCTTCCTTCCTTCCTTTCTCTCTCTCTTTCTCTCTCTCTTTCTTTCTCTCTCTCTTTCTCTCACTCTCGCTATTGCTCTTGCTCTCTTTCTTTGTGAGTACTGTAGATAGAACCTAGAACATTCCACATGCTAGGCAAAAATTCTATCACTGAGCTTTTCCACCAACCCTCTTTATATTTATCTTTTACTTTAAGAAATGGCATTTGCCCAAGCTAGTCTTCTTCCCACTCTTTGGTTCTGTTGGCCGTAAATTTGAAATCTTCCTACCTCAGTCCTGAGTAGCTATGATTAGAGGCCTGTTACCAGGAAGGCTTAAAAAAAAAATCCTTCTTAATACACATGTTGTACTAAAGAAAGTCACAGACTGCATTTGACCAACAGGTCATATTTTACCAAAATTGACCACTAGAAGACTGCATAAGATTACAGAATGAAGTACCTTTTAAAACATGCTGTATATATTAACAAGCAGGGCATATGTTATGGACTATGATTTTAACTATGTAAAAATGTGTTACATTTGTTTATGCTGCAGAATATTACTTTACCTGTGTAAAAATGTGTTACATTTGTTTATGCTGCATTTGCTTAATGATGTAAGGATGTATATATAAGTATGTAAAGATGTGTTGCATTTGTTTCCCCTTGCCTGCCTAAGGCACCTAATTGGTCTAATGAAAAGCTGAATGGCCAATAGGTAGTCAGAGAATGGATAGGCGGGGCATGTCAGCAAGGAGAATAAATAGGAGAAGTCTAGGGTCTAGAGGAAGAAGAGAGAAGGAGGAAGACACTTGGGGCCAGAATCCAGGCAGCCAACAGCCAGACTTAGAGATATCAAGAAAGTAAGAAAAGGTAAAAAGCCTGAGGCAAAAAGGTAGATAAAGAGAACAGCTTAATGTAAGCTAAAAGAGCTAGCCGGCATCTAGCCTAAGCTAGGCCAAACCTTCATAACTAATAAATCTTCCCTGTCATGATTTGGGATCTGGTTGGTGGCCCAAAAGAAAAGCCTGGTACAGGCTTATATGTCTGTGCTTAAATCATTATACTAGAACTGAAACGACACTTATCCTTTTAAAAAAAAACGTGTTCTTGGGATTTATTTCCTTAGGCTTACATCTTACAAACTAATATCTTAACCAATCAAAACAATGAATATTGACACTAACACTCACATCCGTGTCTGATAACTAGAAAGTAACATACAATAAAAGCCACTAGTTACTGTGTTGGTCACTGTATATATCCATAGCCTTACCCATACTTTTTTATTGAATTATGTATGAAATATCTGTGTTGAACTTCAAGCCTCACTGTGACTGTATTTGAGCTTTAGCTCTCTTTTCTTTCTTTCTTTTTTCTATTCCTTAAATATGTTTCTTATCTTTGATGAAATGTACAGAATCTCACATGTATCACTTACTGTTTTTTTTTTTTTTTAAGTGCGCACTTCAATGGCCTCAAAAACCTTCACTTTATCGAGTAACCATCACTACCACCCATTTCCAGAAACCTTTTTATCTTGTAAAACTGAAGCTCTGTTCCCATTAAGTCGTAAGTCCTGCAGAGTGCTGTGGCAGGCATCTGTGTGAACTTTGGGTCCAAAAGGAGATAATCAACATGGAATGAGATCACATGAAGTGTCTTCAACAGAAAAGTAATTTCCATTGTTCAAGCCACTGAGGGTGATATTCTGCTATAGAAACTTAATGAGATTAATACAGAATTATTTGGGCTAATTCCTAAACCATCTTCACAGGTGAGGTACTATCATTCTTGGATGAAAATCTAGGGACATGGAATGATGTGGCATGCCCATGCCCATCTCCTGGAGAAGTAACTGGAGAAGGGATCTGCAGCCAGGCTCTGACTCAGGGCTCCTGCTGTTCTATAGAAGTCTTTCTACCCAGGTAGGATATCATGATGAGTTCCTCCCCCTTTTTGTGTTAAAAATGGCTTCTTATTCTACTAAACAGGAGCCTTAGGAGCAGCTAATGCAAAATACTGAGTCTTAAAGTACTTTAACATATGACCACCAGAGGACATCTACAAAGCTCACCCACACCAATTTTCCTGCTTCCAAAGGAGTGAAACAAGACAGAGATCGAATGGCTTATTGCTTGCTGGGGTGAGTGTTGGAACCTGCCCAAGGGAAGAAATACTAACCGTATTTTATTTCTTTCCCCAAGCCTTATATAACACATACGCACTTATAAAGTACACCGTGGCAACGTTTGTATAGACATTTTCATGTAAACCATGCTTTTTTTTTCCAAAATGTAATGTGTGCTGAAGGAAAGATTAATTTTCCAAAATAAACCAGTCTTCCAGAACTTTATAGACGGGAGAGGGATAAAGCAGACATACCTTTTTTAAGCAGCCTTTGTTTTGGCGGTCTTTTCTTACCGTCTCCTTGCTTTCAGTTGCTCTGGATTGCTTCGACCCCTCTTTGGCTAATCCTCAGCATTGTTCTGCAGAAGACATGCTCAGACACAGACTGGAGATTAATGCGAAGCTGAACTGAATTCTAGCTGATTACATGCTTGATTGTTGCTGTAGTGGGGAGACAGTTGCCGAGAGAGTAGGGAACTGCCACTAAAGGGTCCCCCCCTATCTTCAAGTTCTCCAGTTTAACAATGGCATGATATGTGGCTCACTATTTCAAAGTTGTGGTCGGGGTAATGTTGAGTGGGTTCACCTGAGTGTTCTGAGTGAGCAACACTGAAGCCTGATGCCGCAGGAGGGTTGAAAAAGCTCTCCCATGGAAAATGGTCCTTCATTGTGCCCCTATTAAGTAAAACAACATTTAGTTCTTCGAGTCTTTAAGAGCCTGGAATTTTAGTGCTATGAAAACTAGTTTCTAAACTGTGTCTAAATAGACATCTTCAGGTTTTGTTTCCAGAAACCATGCACTAAACTTATCAAATATTCAGCTAGATCTTGGTGGAGCCCGAAGCATAGAAATTAGACTTAATCATTTACTGGGCAGGAAATGTTTTTGAGGAAATGTTTTTGAGGAACACATATTGTGTAAGTTTTATTGACTAACAGTGCATTTATTTCTCCTCATCTTAATGCTACATACTTGATATTCTAACAAGTTACACCTAGAACAAGAATACATTGCCTGACCCTGAGGTTCCATATAAAGGAGTGGAAGCTTGAGTAGCTTGTAGTATTCTGTGTGATTAAAAATGTTTAGGAACAAAAACAGGTCGAGTGCCATTCTACTCTTTGGCAAACACTAGAAAGGACTGGAGATAGCTCAGCCTGAAAATGCTTGCCTTGCAAGCATGAGAACCCATGTTTGATCCCTAAACCCTATAAAGGAAAAAAGAAAAATTCAGGCATGGTGGATTACATGCTTGTAATCCCTGGTCTGGTGGTGGTGGAGGAGACAGAAGAGGTGGAACTGATTGATATATAGTCCTCTCATATGGAGGTTTCAAACAAAATCTGAAATGAAAATATATGAAATAAAATTTAGAGGGACGCTAACCAGACTTTGTAATACGGGAAGAAACAAAAGAAGAAAGAAGTCTAGGTTAGTGTTGCCTAAGTTCACTGCAATAGTGCTGGCAGCAGGCTCCCTGATGTGTGCCAGGTAAATCAGACATGTAGAAGTAGCCAGAAGAGTTGGCACCTGGCACAATTGGGAAAACATTCAGTGGCAGCCATTTGGAGGAGGATAGGATGGATCGATCATAAATCTATTTAATCATTTGCATTAAATCATTTAGGAAACAAGACTGGAAGAGAAGAAGAATAGAAAATATCCCACATAGCAAGAAAAAATATGTGAGTACATTGGTAAAGTAACTAATATTTACATATGTCTGGATTGGGGTGAAATTTCCCTGTTAAAATTAAAGTCAAATTAACTTGAAGAAGTTGAAAGTGCCTGACCAAACTTGTCTTCAGAGTATCTTGTGGGTAATCCAATGTTTTTGTTAAATTAAAACCAAAGCAAAAAGTAAAGATCAATTGATGTGGAACAAGTGTCACACCCTTCCTTTGGCCATCATGGAAGTCATGGAGAGGAATAGTCTACAAATCCTTTTAGCCCCTTAAGGATGACTACAGACCCAGGAGTCAACAGAGACTTAGAACATTTGAGGTGGCACTTTATTAATACAAAACTACATAGACTTTTTTTTAACCTTCCAGGACATAGGGCAACAGGTAAAATTCAGTCTTGTCCTTTTTTTTTCCCCATGTGGTGTGTTCATGTCAGGATGGGACAGTGAACTCTCCTTTGACTGATTAACCAAGATACCGCATTGGTGGTTATAGGCCTATAATCCATATTTGGCCTTCCAACTCCATTTTTCTTTTTTGTTTTTCCATCTCTCAAAGGCATGATGCCTTTGGAAACTGGAAATGAGTTTGTCATGCTTGGCCCTGTGAAGGGCATGACCCAGACTAAGCTGGGAAAAGCAGTTGGACATCATGGAACGGTAAGGCATGCAGATGTAATGCCACAGATTCCAGCTAGTCTCTGAAGGGCTCGAAGCATGGAATCTGTTTCAGAACATCTTCCTTCTAAAGAAGCTGATTCAATATTTATACCTGTGCTTTTGTTTTCTATGCTTTCTGGTCAGTGACCTTCTATTTCCTAAAAAGATCAAGGATGGGACAACTCCTTCCAAAGAGAGCTCAGAGTGCTATTGCAGAAATTTGAAGAGAAAAACTGAAAGTTCATGTTTTTGTCTTCACACTTAGGCTTCTGAAACTCAGCCTCCTCCTCAAATCAATATTTTTGAAAGATGAAACAATCTTTTTTATGAAAGACATTTTTTTTGTTGAAAGTCATTCCAATGCTTTAATGATGAGAAGAGAAATTTACAGCAAGATAGTTCTGTTGAGAAACCATGCTCTAAGAGTGCAGATTTGGGAGGACTGTACTTTTGAAAAGACGAGGAAAGGAAGGGTATATGACAGTAGAAATGAGCTGGATGGAGTGTGGGGATGGGGCAGATGGGTAGATCATTGGCAACATGCAGAATAAGAGTCCTTGTGGGAATTTAAGTGTAGCTTGTCCCTGGCTCAGAGAAGCCCACAGAACTCATATTGAGTGAATACTACAGTTGACCCTTGGAGACAAGTCACATTATTTTTGCCCACTGGTTTTTGGAAAAACTACTGAAAGATTTTGGTTTAGGGAACAAAAGGGACACTAGACAGATTGCCTTTTTATATAAGGGGGTTATTAGAAAAGATATCAATGCTATACCCTGACAGACAGACAGCAGCCACATAGGAGTGGTTCTGAGCACAGATCAGGGCTGAGTGGCAGTGTATGTGTGTGTGTGTGTGTGTGTGTGTGTGTGTGTGTGTGTGTGTGTATTGAGAGGCGTCCCTTTTTAGTTTTCACAGGAAGAGGAGCAGGAAGGGGACTGAAAGGTTTCCTTTGATCCACAGTCTGCTGGTGCTAAGGGTAAACAGTGAATGCTCAGTTGAAGTGATGTGTAAACATCTTTCCTGGCTGAACATTGCTGGGAGTCCATGAGGTAAGAAAGGCAAGAATCTAGAGAAACAGGTTACTTTAGTTTTAGAATTGCAAATTATTGTAGTTACTGCTGGAACTATCAAGAATTCCACAAAAAATGGACATCATAAAATAATATAGTCTTGTCTAAGAGTTACTACCTACACATGGCTCTTGGAGTAAACATTTGCAATATGCACTACATTCTCATGACTTTTCTTTTAGTTGGTTAAAGCCCACAAGGACTTCTGATACAGACTGTAGGGTCTTTAAAGTGTTAGGGGTAGCATGGGTGGGAACAGCCTTACTCCATAGCACGTGGACTGTGGTGTGGGAAGGGGTTACTGAGCATCACTCTAGGCCACAATGACTAGGCTCCTTTGTTCACACAGGATTGAAGGGGAGGAAAATAATGGGAGTCTTGGGATGTGAAGATGAAGGCTTGAACACAGAGGCAGTGGGAACAGTGGGGATGACTTATTCTTTCATACACACATTTTTCCAGAAAAGAATACATTCATACAAGTAGCTTACTAACTTTAAGAAATGCATGTGAAGGTTTTAAAATCTAGATTGTTTCACTGCTGTTTAATGCAAAATGGCTTCTTCATTGGTGTGGGAATTAAAAAAAAAACAAACCAGCCTAGGCAATGCATAATTACAAAGACAAACATTTTTCCTTATTAATCACATTATGTATGCAAAGGCCTAATAGAAAATGTTTTCCCTTCCATGCTCACCAGTATTATCTGTGTCACAGCTCTGGGTTCCCACTCCTCCCTCTGAGACCCATTAGAACAGACATTTATGAGTTGACTAGATGTAGGGAAGAGTCAAATTAAGCAGTGATGTAACTAGTGAGCCACACTAACTTCCTTGCCACTCGGCAGCTGATTCTCTCTGGTAGTCTCTTCATTATGATGGTGGTTGGACAAGTTTTAGAAATGCAGGCACATTAATTAATTTCTGTCGACCTGCATGGGTATTTGGCGGTGGAGATCAACAATATCCACCTCTGCTGTTCTTTCTTCTTCGTGCTCTTCTTTGTGCTCACCGTTGCATTAGGGTGCTTGGCTTTCAGATTTGAGGTTGGGTTTCTGAAAAATTCTTCCCGGTTCACTGTTGGCACACTCGGGGCTCTTCGATGTTATGGGAGGGTCTATAAGCTCCGTTACAGGACATTAGCAGACTTTTTCTGGCCACTCAACAGAAGGGTTACCTAGAATAAACATAAATACCATTTGGGTAATTAAGCACAAATTCCTCATAGGTGTTTGCTTTTTTTAGTTCAACAATTGGAGAAGGCATGTTGGGAAGAACGCTCACTTGGCAAAGTAGTTGGGATCTCTACCTCTCAGGTAAAAACGTTACATTCTGAAATTGCAGAAGTCTATGGGAGAGGGGACAGGAGGGTCTCTGGAGCTCATTGGTCAGCCAGAGCAGACAGATCAATGAGTTCCAGGTTTGAAGACCCTGACTCACAAAGTAAGGTAGGGAGCAATGAAGGAATTCACCTGACATTTGTCCATGACCTCCACTAGCCCAAATGCATGTATATCCATCCATGCACATATTTATACCACATACACATCACAAATAAACACTCACATGCACAAGTACACACATATGAACACATACCACACACACACAGACACACACACATACACACACAGACACACACACAGACACACACATACACACAGACACACACACAGACACACACATACACACATACACACACAGACACACACACACACACACATATGTACACATACACACACAGACACACACACACACACATACACACAGACACACACACAGACACACACATACACACACACACATACACACATACACACACAGACACACACACATACACACATATGTACACATACACACACAGACACACACACACACATACACACAGACACACACACAGACACACACATACACACACACACATACACACATACACACACAGACACACACACATACACACACACATACACACACATGTACACACACACGTACACACACACACGCACACACACACACACACACACATGCACACACACACACACGTTGGAGAAGACATGAGTAAAACTTAACTTTTACATACCATATGATTTTCATAATACCATATTATTTCTTTTAAAAATAATGAAGTTAAGCACGTGTAAGCCTCTTCAGTTACAGTCTGTTTAAATTATTGCCTAGGCTGGGAATGGATTTGCATTCACTCACTCATATTTCCTGCCATACATACTTGCTGAAAGTCCTCCTCTAGATGATTGACTGGACTTGAGGACGGAGGAGCTAGCTTACATTAGTATAATATTTTCCTAAAACCTTTTGATCAGTGGAATCTAACAGCTGGAGATAAGTGTGGTATATAAACATATATTTATTCACTTATTAACAAAACACAGTGAAACATTTGAGCAGCTGAATATGTAATAATAGCCAAGTGATGAAGTTAATTATGGTACAGCAACTTGGTTGCATAGAATTATGAAATAGAAATAGCAGTTATGAAATTGTACAGAAACAAAAAATCTGTAATACTTGAAAAGGAAGCAGAATAAAAGCTATTTTAGGCTGAGTCATAAGTATTAGACATCATAAAACAGAGAAACTAATTTATTTATCGTTTTGGAACCAAAATGGCTTTTGAATGGCTTTCTTAAAAGTTTATGTTAAAACACTTGCTGCTCTTTGAGGCGACCTGGATTTGATTCCCAGTACTCACATTTTGCAGTTTATAACTGCATATAACTCCAACTCTAGGCAATCTGATGTCTTCTTCTGGCTTAGGCGGGTACCTACATATGCATGTAAACATACATACACTCAGACACACATAAAATCATTTAAAATAAACCTTTTAAAAGTTTGCAACTATATGCCCTGATGTCATGAGCTAAGTATACAGGATGACTTCTATATATTCCCAGCCAAAAGTACATAGACCAAATCTGATCATTCAGAAGCATTTAGCACACCCTAGATGAGGACCCTTCGGTAAAATATTTGCCCTGTGCATTTAAAAAATATAGAGGCCACAACTGAAATTTGGGCTCATGTTACTGACCAGAAACTATCCAATTAGAAATCAATGAAATAAATAATTACATGGGAAAATCCAGAATCAAAATACAGCATAAAGCTGTTGAAATCATGAAGAGAAAATTTTAGAGTTTAAGTATTTGACTGACCCTTCATTTTATTTGCCATTGTGATTTTTCCCTTTAAAAATGTTTGACAGTTTATATAGTGCATTTTAATAATTTCCACCCCATATTCCCCTCCCTAACCTTTGCTCTTTTCCCTTCCAGCACCCTTCTTTTCAAACTCTACCCCCTACTTTTATGTATTTGTTTTCTGTGTGGCCCAATGAACTTAGAATTGGGTGGAAAGTTACTCAGTGGAGCAAGAATAACTTACCTGTGGCGACAGCATGTCAGAATGTGACACCTCTCCCCACCAAGTATAAAATGCTGGCACTCCCTCTGGGATGGTGTGGGGCCTCATGGGATGTTTCTGTGCTCAAATCCTGTGCAAGTCTTGTGCAGACAACTTGACTGCAGAGGGTTCATGACGGCAAAGCCCATGTCATGTCCCAGAAATGTGTTTTTTGCATATCTCCCCATTCTTGGTTCTTATATTATTTTCAATTTCTTTTCTGAGATGTTTCCTAAGCCTTGGAAGCGTGTGTTACAGCTGTCCCAGTAGGGACTGAGTGCTCTATCAGTACTTATTCTAGGTACCTTCATGAGCTATGGGTTTCTGCATTAACCATCTCCTTCTCTAAGAAGTTTCTGCAATGAAGCTTGGTGCATTTCTAATCCATGGGTACTAACATGAATATTTCAATGGCTGTTTGACATTTCTCACAATTTTTATAATTTATTTTTTAGAGAACTTCATACATGAACACAATATCTACAGCACCCCTGCCTCTCCCTCTTCCCTAAATCTCTTTCTCTTTCCCTCCCTCTCAATTTCAAGACCTCTTCTTAATTATTCTCATTATCTATCTATATATTATCATTTCACACATGTGCATAACTATATATGCACTCATATCAACTTACTGAGTCAATCTAGCATTGATTGTATGTACATGTGTCTGGGGTTTTTCATGGAATTGGACAACCTGCACAAATGTCCTCCAGTAGCTCTTCATCTCGGGGTCTGACCTTGTGGAATTTTCTCCATCCACACTGGCATGCAGGTCTTGTTCAGACAACCACGCTGATGAAATTTCTGGGTTCAGTTTCCTCATCATATCTAGAGAACACTATCTAGAACCAGGAACCCTGGTCCACTGGTTCTTACAATCTTTCTGTCCCCTTTCTGTGATGTTCTATGAGCCCAAGGGGCAAAGAGTGCCCTTGCAGATGTATGACTAGGGGTTGGGCATCCCAAGATTAGTTACTTACTCACTGAATTTGGTAAGCTGTGGTTCTAATAGACTTCATCTGTTGCAAAATCAAGCTTCTTTGCTGAGAACTGAGACCTACACTTACCCGTGGTTAGGAGGGTAGATATTTAGAATACAATTAGTAATTATTTTACTTTTGGAAAATGGCATCACAAGGTTTTCCTCTAGGGTCTACGACTTTCCCAGCCATTGTTAGTTGAATATCTGTGATATACAAAGAACTCAAAAAAAAAAAAAAAAAAAAAAAAAAAAAAAAAAAGAGAAATCAAGGAAAGAATCAACCTGATTTTAAAAAATGGACTCTGGATCTGAATACAGAGTTCTTAAAGAAATTAAAATTGGCTGACAATATCCTTATTAGAGCTCAACATTATTAGCAATTAGGAAAATGTAAATTAAAACCACTTTGAAAATGTATCTTAACCAGTCAGAGGGGCTAAGATCCAGAAAACAACCACCAACAACTATTGGCGAGGGTGCAGGAAAAATGGAACCTTCATTTGCTGTTGGCAGGATTTCAAACTTAGGCAGCCACTCTGGGAATCAGTATAGAGAATTTTCAAAAAAATCTAAAAGTAGATCTGCCACATGACCTAGCTACATCACTCCTTGACATATGCTCAGTAGGATCTCCTATTACAGAGATACTTGCTCGACTATATTCTTTATTGCTCTATTCACAGTAACTAGGAAATGAAAACAACCTAAATGTCCTTCTACTGAGAATAAAAATGGGTGTCTTTTCACACTGGAATTCTAGTCAGCTGTAAAGTGAAAATAAATCATGAAATTCTCAGGTAAACGGCTGAATTTGGGACAGATTGTATTAAGTGAGATAACGCAGACTCAGAAAGACAAAAGTCCCATGTTATCCCTTATTTATGGATCCTAGCTCTGAATGCTGTGATCTGAATATATAACCTGAAATAGCTGAAGAGAGCAGGAAAGTAGAAAGGGACCATAGAGGAAAGGAGCTCCGGAGAGAAGAATAGCAGGATACAGGTTCTCTGAGGGGGAAATGGCAAAAATTGAAAGGGCGTTTAATATTTAGTGGAGGGAGGAGGGAAATACTGGAAGATAGGGAGAAATGAGAGATAAATAAGATGAGGGATGCTTAAAAAAATAAGGAAACATTATTTTAATAAAATTACCTACATATATGTTTATAATATATATTTGTATTATTGGAGCTTTAATGGTGTTATATTACATGGGCCACCAAAGAGCCATTGGCTATCTACCAAAAACTTTAGTGCCAGGCATAAGAAGTCTCCCAGTAAGGAGAATATAAGAGACCCCGAAACAATTATGGGCTACTGGCATTGCTCTTGGCTGTCTTCAAGAACTTGGAGTCAAGCCCTGTTGGTGAAGCCCCTGCATACTTCAGACACAGGACTTGGAGGCATTGAGCTGAACTGATAGGGAAGCCTCCTTCCTGGGGACTGGCTCTCATAGAATTGGAAGGTGCTCTGTAAGCTGCCATGGGAGAGATACACTCCGCAGCCCTGCCCAGCTCAGCAAGATGTGCAATAGCATAAAAGAGGCATTTTTTTCTCAAGAGCAATAATCAGCTGTCTAATTGTACTTCAGGTCTGATCAACTATATGTACCATGACTCTTTAGCAAACCCATTGCTGTAGGTTCCCATGTAGAACCTCTGACCACCCCAGCAAGATTTATTGAGATCAGTTAAATCTCCATGCAGTTATCCTATATTTGCTATAAAAATTTAATAGCTTTTAATGTTTCAGAATATCCAAACATAGAATTATAAAAGTCCAACAATAACAAATTATTGGTTACAACATTTTTTTTTCTGGTGTAGGCATTAAGCTTGTAATGTATTAAGTTTATAAGGGCAGCAAGGAATAAATACCTTTGTCAGTAAAGTTACTGTAACTTTGCATTTTCACATCATTTTATCAGTCTGGGAAGCAGAGGAAGCCCCCTGAGTGAATGTCTATTGTTTGACATGGGTACAACCATGTCAAGGACTTGCGGCTCAAATCCATAGGAACAGCAAAGCTTTGCCCAATATGGGCCGTGCTTGGAACTGGCAAAGCCTTCCTCTGTTCCAAGTGAGAATATTGACAGCAGATGCAAGTAAAATGTTTACTAACAATTGACCTTGAGTGGGAAAAGCTAAGCTGCAGCTTCTGGCTTCCAGATGTTTACAGCCTGAGACTGCTCCCTTATAGAGACCTTCTAGTGAGACTAGTTTACCCCATGCTCCATGCCATACATAATGAACACCAAGGTTCCAGACTACTGCATACAGCTCCACCTTGGCAGGTGGGAAAATATCTGTTTACCCTTTTAGCTAAAAACAGAAAGCAGCAGCAGAAGCAGCAGCAGCAGCAGCAATAGCAGCAAGTCTGCTCTTGCTACACTGTAAAGGACACTAGAGAACAAGGTTCACCCTTCTCAGATGGACATTTATATGTAAAAGGGGCATGAGAGGCACTTATTTATTTTGTCAAATATTAAACTAATGCAGTTGGCATTTTCCTTTTGTGTGTGCTGCCTGAATCTTAAATAGTTTCCAATAGTGCCTCTACAGCATTACAATTAGACTTCAACAAATATATAGTTTTGTGTGGATGGTTCTAATTTCGCTGAAACCAAGAAAAGTTCCATTTGAATACTGAATTTATAGGGATGGTTAATGTTTTGTTGTGTTCTTCTGGATTACCTGTAAATGAAGGAAAGGCCTCATAGCCCAAAATGATGAGTATCACAGCTGAGATGGTTTCCCAGTTGTAATGGCAGGTTCATTTTGAAACTGCACCCTCTTCACACTCATCACATTGAGATGAGCCATTCAGAGATGCTATTAGGAGTTAGGCATTGGGCTTGGTATAAAGGGGAGGTAATTTGGTCTCCACAGGGCCTCAGACTTTGATTTGGGCCTCACTGTGTTCTCATCAGTGAAACTAATGAACTCCACTCTCTGTGAATTCAGAAAGTGATGATTGTTCCCGGAGCTATGGTCCATCATTTTATGCTGTAAATCAGGGTGCTTACTCATTGCTCACACTTGATCAACAGAAAATCATGTCCATTCATGTCTTTATCTATGGTCCCATATGCATGCCTATCATTTGCCTGTTCAACGCAAATGGACCCGATAGGTGTATGTCACATCTACTACTTTCAATATGTGTTATGAAGTATACGAGCTTTCTTGGAATCCTATTCAGTGACATTTCCATCTAAATTTGTATTTCCCAGTAACATGAATGAGTTTATTGCTATTAGCATATATATTTAATCCGGTATTTTGTAAATATGAAAAGTATTGCTATATTTATTGCTCAGGAAGATTTGACTATTTTGACCAATGGCTACCTATAGAGATGGTATTTTGTGTCAAGCACTATGCTGAATGTTGAAAGGTAGCAAATATAGGAGTAGAAAAACAGGATTTTGAGAGGAAGTGTGGGAAACTATACCCAAGGTGTCTATTATATTGATTTTGCTTGTTTATAGAGATATAGGTAGGACACCTTTGAGCTGTAGCTATTTAGAGAAAAGTGTACATTCCAGTCCCCCTACACACTTGAAAAATAAAGATCCCTTAACTCATAGAGGCTGATTTAAGAGCTACAAAATGATCCTTCCTCAAACATGTGCATCTCCATAGAAAAGTATACATCATGGATTGGCAGATTATAAATTTCCAGTACAACAAGAATTACTAACGTAAATACTAGGGATCATCACAGGCAAAACAAACACTTTCATTTTCAGTTTTCACACTCAGTTAAATATTAGCAAATGACACAGGAGTTCTTTTATGAACTGGTGGACTGTAAGGAATGGAGAAAGCACTGAGTGATTGAAGTCCTGAGTGAATGTGTATTTTTGACATGGGCTCAGTTATGGTGAGGATTCCAAGGCATCAGACCCATGGAAAATTGCCAACACCATTACCTGCATGGGTCAGGTGGCTCAAGATAAATGGCAAAACTTTCCTCCAGAGTCTGACTGTGAGTGTTTATGGGTGATTGATCAGTGTGTGCAAAGACTACCAACTGCAGTTTCTTCCTCCTGGAGCTCCTGGATGCTTACAGCCTGAGACTGCTCACCTAGGGAGGCCTCCTCCTACCAAGCCTAGCTTACTACTGCTCCTCTCTTATGCTATAACCAATAAATACTCTGAGCTTCCAGGTTAAGGTGGAAGCAAAACCCCATCTGATTCCAGGGTCACTATATGTACTCTGTGTCTGTCCTTTCTTATTTCTTCACTTCATCAGGTATCCAGGGCCCAAGCTGCACTGGTTGGGGCAATAAATATGCATTAGTATAATGGAAACATTTTTGTACATTAAAGGGTGAATACTATAAAAGATGCATTGTTTTATGGTCAATGAATGCAATCTAAAAGAATTGCCCAACTCATTACACTCTTAAGGACAATTGAAAGTTTATCCATCTAGGCCAGGTAAAAACTGAAAAAAAGAAAAAGAAAGAACACTTATAAATAACAGCTAATCAAAATTAGAATAAATTCACCATCAAAGAACTAAGAACAAATGGAAAAAAATGACGAATCTTCAAGATTCCTTTAAAAAAGTTGGAAAAGGCCTAAAATTTTTGTTTGTTTGTTTTTGAGACAGGGTCTCTCAACATAGCTCTGGTTGTCCTGGAACTCAATATATAGACCAGAATGGGCTCAAACTCACAAAGATCTGCTTGCCTCTGCATCCTGAGTGCTGGGATCAAGGTGTGCACCATTATACCTGGCCTAATCTAATTTATTTTTAAAATTTTTCCTTTTATTGAAATAGAGACTTCTTTCTTTCCCATACATTATATTCTGATTATTGTTTCCCCTCTCTGAACAACTTCCTCCCCACCTGAAGATCTACTCTTTCTGTTTCTCATTAGACAATAACAGGTATCTCAGGGATAATAATAAAATAAAATATGATAAAACAAAAATTAACACATTAGAGTTATAGAAGACAAACACAGAGGAAAAAGAGCCCAAGAGAAGGCACAGAAATCAGAGAACCCACTTGTTTTCATACTCAGGAATCCCACAAAAACATTAAACTGAAAGCCACAATTTGTATGCAGAGGACCTTCTACTGACCTATGAAGACCCTGTGTATGCTGCTCTGTGAGTTCATATGAGCTTTAGTCATGTTGGTTTAGAGGGCCTTGTTTTCTTAGTGTCTGTCCTCCATCCCCTCTGGCTCTTACACTCTTTCTGATTCCTCTTCCATGGGGTTCCCTAAGCCCTGAGGGAGAGATTTAATACCGACATCCAATTAGGGATGAGCATCCCAAGATCTCTCAATCTCTGCATAATGCTTATCTGTGGGTCTCTGTATTTTTTCCTATCTGCTGCAGGAGGATGCTTCTCTGATGATGGCTGACCAAGATACTGATCTATTATGTAGACGACTATCATTTATTACTGTTTTTTGTTTGTTTGTTTGTTTGTTTTTAAAGAATAGTATTTGGATATACTCTAGGCCCTAGGGTTATTTATCTCTCATTCTTTGTCACCCAAGCAGTGTGAGGTATGGGCTCCATCTCATGGAGTGGATTGAAAATCAAATCAGATATTGGTTGGTTACTCTGGGAAGCCTTGAACTACTATTGCCCTAGTTTGTCTTGCAGGTAATATACCATTGTAGATCAAAGATTTTGTAATTAGTTTGGTGTTTACACTTATCTTTTGGCAGTGTGCAGAGTAACTTCTTGTACCAAAGATGGTAGACCATAGGGGTTATGGTTCTGTGTAGGCACCGGCTTGACTTTTTCAAGTTCAGTGAATGGTATAGGTGTCTCTTCCACAATGGTGCTTGCTATCAGGTTGTAGAGAGCAACTTATAGTCTTGGCAACAACCTGGGTTGTTTTGGGATTCTCATGGGGCCCCTTTCTACTTGATGTTTCCAAGAAAATTCCAGCTATCATTTACTCAAGAATTTAAAATACTGACCCTAAACAGTACAGTGAAGAAGAAACATATCCGCAACAGTCTCAAACCACTGGAAAAGGAAGCCTTTCTATTGTGTGAAGAAATATCACAAAGCCACAGTAAACAGAGTTGTGGCAGTAGCATGGAGAACAAGAAATAGACCAACTATTCAAAAGAAAGTGCTCAAGGATCGGCTTTTGTATATAAAACCTGGGAAAATATTTGACTGGGCATCAAAAATCAAGAGGGAAGAATAGAGGATCTGTTATCAAGTTACGCCCATTGGTATACAATGTTGAGACCAAATGATTTTGATTCTTCCATACATTGTATTAAAATTGAAATTAGCTTGGTAGTAAAGTCATATAACTCAAGCTACTTGGGAAAGGTGAGGCAGAGGCATTGCAAGTACTTGATGAGCATGGGTATGAAAGTGAGTTCAAGGCTAGCTTGGTCACCTTAGAAAGACCTGGTCTTAAAACAACAACAAAAATGTTTTTAAAATGGCTGCTGATATTACATTAATGGAATACTTGCCTAACATGCTTGAAGTCTTAGGGTTGATCCCTAGTAACAACAATAATACAACAACAACTAATACAATAGCAATATTAAAATCTACATGGGTTTTCTGGATCTAAATGTAAATCTATAACAATGAGAAAAATATGAAAATACCTTGTGGTTCAGCAAGTAAGAAATGGAAAATGTTCATGAAATAATTGAAAAGCATATTTTATAATATACAAATGCTAGGTTTTTGTTTAAATAAGGGAGACCATTGTGACTGTGCAGTTGGAGATGTTTCTGCCACTTGAAGCTGGTAGTTTTGTTGATTGGAGCTGTACAGATGTTATGAGACAACAGAAGACCCCTGGGGCAGAGACAAACGATTTGGTTATTCAGTGCTGAGAAGGAAGTGTCAACTTCATATCTAGGTTGGTAGCCTGCCTTACTACCACATATCTTTCAAGTTTCACTGGGGCAGTACAAATGGGCCTTGATAGATGTTCCACAAATAGTGGGTTTGCACTATAGCCAAGAAAACCCCATGCCTAGGAAACTTCAACCTTATATAGAAGGCTTCAAGCAAACCTGTCCAATGTGTGTGACATAGGGAGATACTATCTTTATTATACTGGATATCAAATATTCCCTTTGCTCCAGAGTATGACTGTATCTTTCTTGGCTATTCACTGTACAAACATCTGTAAAATAATGATCAGATCCAAGGCTATTAGTGGCTCAGCCTAGAGGAGATTGAAAATTGAGAGACCCATAGAGGATAGTCTGCCAACAGAACTGACAAAGCAAGTGAAAAGATTACACTCTGAAGAATTTTGTGTTCAACTTTCCTATCACAAAACGGGAATGGTGGTTTGGAAAGATGGCTCAGCAGTGAAGACCACCGGCTGCTCTAGCAGAGGACCAGGTTTAATTGCCAACAATCATATGTAGTTCTAGTCCAAGAGAATCTGACAACCTCTTCTGACCTCTGTGGGTACCAGACACACAAGTGGTATACAGACATACATGCAGGCAAAACATTCATACACATAAAATAAAAGTATGTATACATACATACACATAAAATAAAAGTATATGTATACATAACATAGTAAATATAATATATAATTATTATGTTATCACAATAAATAAATAAATAGATAGATAGATAGATAGATAGATAGATAAATAAGGGCATTCAGAGCTAGTTAGATGCTCACCATTCACCTGCCACCAATCCTAAAGACCTGAGTTTGATCCCTGGACTCACATGATGGAAGGAGAGAACGGACTACTGTAAATTGTCTTCCACCTCCAAATGTGAGCAGTGACATCCCTTACCCCCCCCCCCACACACACACAGTTTAAAAATAAAAGCAGAATAGGAAGGAATTCACAGAAAGTGAGCCGAAGTTTTGAGCAAGAAATTCCCATTGTGAAACTCACAGTGTAATATGCACATAGAGAAAAGTGTTACTACTACTTGGATACATAAAATGCAAGTAGAGCAACTGCATTTGTACCCATCAAATGGGAAGAAGTTATGAGCATGAATGAGCAGTAACCAGAGAATTCTACTGGGAATAATGTATCATGGAATTACATTGTTGCCAATTAATTTGGTGAAAATGTTTTGCTGTACTTTGATATTAAACAGTTGCATTCCTGGGAATAACACTAGAAGAACTTTGTCTAGATATGTGTGAAGATGTTCACCTCAACAGTATGTTGTAGACTGACTAAATGACCATTGAAAGCAAACATAACTATGCAAATGACTTGCATATGACTGGGTAACATCTAATAAGCAGAAACAACACACAAAGGCCTATAAAATGTAACATATGTGTATGTGTGTATGTGTATTGTGTGTATGTTATAAGACTGAATAAAAATAACTGCTATTTACAGTAAAAGGACATTAACACTGAGGTTTAGATGTACATACAATGACTTAATAATATTTCGAACTATATTCCCCTCTCCTCAGGTATTCTTTATTTTCTTTGTTCATCTTTAAAGCTCTTTTTATTGTCTGAAATTTCAGTTTTATTCATATGTATTCATTGTGCATAGTGACATTCATTAGGCAGATATTGGCCTCTGATCTGCTTTTTGTGGTTTAGTGTATTCTTATCTTATTCAGTATCAGGATAACACTGGTTTCGTAAGGTGAGTTTGGTAGCGTTCCTTTCCCTCTTTCCTGAACATGGAATGAAGGGTTGGTGGAAGATTTATGTCAGTTCTTTAACAGTAGACAGAATTCTACGGTGTATTCATTGTGACCTGAGCTTCCTTTCTTCTTGTGTGTGTGTGTGTGTGTGTGTGTGTGTGTGTGTGTGTGTGTGTGCGTGCGCAGGTGCATGTGTGTGCACATGCATGTACAGGCTAGAAGCCAACCTTGGGGTGTGTCTCCTCCAGTGCAATCCATCTTGGTTTTGTAATTTTTTTTTCATAATGAGTTATTTCATTTCCTGGAACTTGATGTTTAGGCTAAGGCTAATCTGCATCTTTCTCTGCTGCCTCAGTCCTGGGATTACAGACATGTGTCATGTGCCACCACAACTAGGTGTTTTTAATGTGCAGTTTTAAAATTGAACTCATATTCTAAGGCTTATAAAGAAAGACACTTTGGTGATAATGCGTTTCCCAATATATCATGCACCCTAATAAACTTATCTGGGGTCAGAGAACAGAACAGCCACTAGACAGACACAGAGGTCAGAAAATGGTGGCACTCACACCTATAATGCTAGCATTCCGAAGGCAGAGATCTATCCAGACCTCTGTGAGTTCAAAGCCACACTGGAAACAGCCAGGTATGGTGACTCAATCCTTTAATCCCAGGAAGTTATGGCAGAAAGCAGAAAGGTATGTAAGGCGTGAAAACCAGGAACTAGAGCTGGTTAAGCTTTAAGGCTTTGAGCAGTGCTTCAGCTGAGACTCACAGGCTTCTAGTCTGAGGAAACAGGATCGGCTGAGGAACTGGCAAGGTGAGGTTGCTGTGGCTTGTTCTGTTTTTCTGATCTTTCAGCATTCACCCAAATACCTGGCTCCAGGTTTGTTTTTATTAATAAGATCTTCTAAGATTCGTGCCACAAAGACCTTCTTGAATGAGCTATCTCTCTAGCTGTGGTTTTCTTTGTTGGGAGATGTCTTATTACTGTCCCAATATCATTGCTCATTATAGTCTATTTAAATTGTTTATTTCCTTTTAAATTAATTCTGACAGGTCATATATATCTAGAAATGTATCTATTTGCTTTATACTCTCCAATTTATTATAATGTAAAACTTCAAAGTATTCCCTAGTGGGCATCTGAATTCCACTGGTCTCTGTAAATATCTCCTCTTAATCTCTAATTTCATTAATTTGGACCTTTTTTTTTTTTTTTTTAAGTTAGTTTAGGCAAGGGTTTATCAATCTTGTTTATCTTTCTCTTTTCCAAGAAATAGCTCTGTTTCTTCTTACATTCTTTTTTGATTTTATCCTGTTGTTTTAATTTCATTAATTTCTTCTCTGGTCATTAATACTTCATTCCATACAGATGTGGGATTGACTTGCTTGGTCTTGTATTCTAAGACGTGCAGGTGTGTTGTTTTGGGGATCCATTAGTATTTTCACTAATTGCACTCATAGCCACAAGCTTCCCTCTTAGAACCTCTTTCATTGTATTCCAGGAATTCTGGTATGTTGTGATTTCATTGCTTATTCTAGCCATTTTGTGTGCACTATCTACAAAAGGAGGTGTTTGGAGGACATTATATTTTCTATTTAGGGACACAGACAGCTTCCATTTGCTTAATCAAACATATATATGAATGACTCTGTTTTCTTTGAACTTACTTTCACAAATAGAAAGTGAGTAATAGATCACTGCAAAGAAATTCAGAACTGAAGATTATTCTTTCACTCTTTGTTTTTATTGATTAAATTTATTATTTGATAATTTTATATACATATAATATATATACACATAAAATGCCTCCTGTTTACTTTTACTCCTACCCTTTCTTGTCTCCCTTCAATCACCCTCCTCCCCGCCAATAACCCTCCTCCATGTAAGACTTCCCCATGCTCATGTCTTTGTTTTGTTTTGTGAGCTACAGAGTTTTATCAAGGCTACTGGCGTGACTGTTAGGATGAAGCTATTCAATGGAGACTTCAGAAGTCACCAGAGAGTCGGCATACATCTGCAGAGAATGACTCCCCTTCCTCTATTAGAAGTCAATAATTTGTGAGTAGTGGGGTTGGGCCCTATTAACTCCTTCCCTATCCATGACTGGTTATTCACAGCCTTGTGAAGGACCAGTGCTGGCAAATGCAGCTTCTGTGGGTTCATGATTGCAATGATTATGGTAATTTCTCTCCTGATTTCTTACCCAACCCACTTATCATTCAGTGGTGTGTTATTTGAATGGTAGGGATTTGTACTTTCTGAAGCTTCTCTTGCTCTTGAGTCCCAGTTTTATTGCATTGTGATGAGCTAGACTACAGGAAGTTATCTTAAATCTCATGTATTTAAGACTCCCTTAATGTCTTAAAAGATCATCTGTTTTGGAGGACATTCCATGAGCAGAATATATGTTCAGGAGTTGTTTGATGCAATAGTCTGTTAAATCTATTTAAAAAAAAAAAAGATGTAAAAAAAGGAAAAAGACAAAAAGTTGGTCAGTAGTAAGAATAGAAATGGGAAATTAATAAAGAATTATAATACTAAGGAAAATGTAAAATGTATTTGTAGAGATAAAGAGTATTGACTTCCCATCCCAGAGATGTTTCTTTCCTGGATGGACACATGGGCACCTGGAGTCCACCTGTTTGCTCTCTTACCTTTCCTTCTGTGATGTGGTTGGCATTTTTTGATGACATGTTGTTTTTGTGGTGCAGTGCCTTTGACCCTAGCACCTACAAGCAGTTGCCACAATTCTCCCCTCTTCTGGGGAGATAGTGAACTTCACTTCAGCCTGACTCAGATCATATTTCACTGTTTGGTATACTACATGATTTTGACTTAAGTGATTTTCCCTTCTAGATTGGAACATTTGACAGGACAAATCTCAGAGAATAGTCTCCTGATATATACATTAGACTTCTAGAATGAGCTTCAAGTAAGGGACTCCTGCATTAGAGCAATCTAGCCACCAACTGAGTGGAAATTGTTTTTGTTTTATGTTTTAAGACAAATTGACAAGTTTTATTTTCTTTGTGTGTGCTTGTTTCTATATGAAAAAAAATCATATTTAGTGAGCATCATTACTAAAAATAATAGTAGTAAGACTATAGTCCTGAAAGGATCTTCCAGTGAATTAAGATTACTATATTAGATCTTTCATAACTACCAGAATAATTTTTGATTTGGTTACATTTATTATACATGTATTGTAAGATTATCAACAGTGGATGAGAATCTCACAAAATTATATGCAAATGCTTAGTATTGTCAGTGCATTTTTCCCTCCCTGACAATAATACCAAGGGGTACTTACTCTTTTAAAGAAAATTTCAGATATTTACACATGTACCCTTAATTACTCCCATATTTATGCTCTGACAAGAATGTGAATTGTCCAGATAACAGTTAAACAGTCCAAAGTTTGCACCCCATTTTTTCTTTTAAATGGGAGAAATGTATATTTTCTTTGATCAATCATCCTCACTCTAGTTTTTTATTGTTTATTTTTAATATTTTTATTTACAAAAATTTTCCTTTCTCTTTCCTTCCTCCAAATCCTCTCATACACCATCCCTGCACTCCTTCAAATTCCTGGCTATAGCCATAAGTTTCTCCGGTCCCACCCAGTCCTGTGTTTCTCTAGTCCTGCCCAGCTGCACAGTCCTGCAGTCACTTACAAAATAATCACTCAGAGGCCTATATTAATTACCAAATGTATGGCCTATGGTAGGCTTCTTGCTAGCTAGCTCTTTCATCTTAAATTAACCCATTTCTATTAACCTATGTTTTGTCACATGGCCATGGCATTACTGGTCTGCTGGCATCTTGTTGCTCCTTGGGCAGCTGGCTCACATCTCCCCTCTCTCTCCTTTATTCTTCTTGTCTCTCTCTTGGATTTCCCACCTGGCTATAACCTGACTCACCATAGGTCAGAGCAACTTCTTTATTAACCAATCATATCAACACATATTTACCGCACACAAAAAGACCATCCCACAGCACCTGGCCTCTCTTTTTACATCAACTGTTGTTTCATGTACATATGTATGTAAGTGGAGCTGGAGCTTTCTGTCCCATCTGCCAGCTTAAACCTAGCAGTTGCTTCTCAAATCACCACACAGAGGTTTATATTAATTATAAATGCTTGGATGACAGCTCAGACTTATTACTGACTAGCTCTTACATTTAAATTAACCCATTTCTATTAATTTATGTATTGCCACATGGCCTGTGGCTTAACTGGTCCCTTAGAATTTTGCTTCTTGGGTGGCTCACAGAGTCTGCCCTGACTCTACCTTCCTTCCTCTGAATCTTCAGTTTGATTGAACTGCCTAACCTTATTTTGCTTTACCACAGGCCAAAACTGCTGTATTAATGCCTAATGAGAACAATACACATTCACAGCATATAGAAGGACATCCCATAGCATATGTATTTGTATATACATAAATATTCCAAAATATAACCTGTTGAGCACATACTTATATGTATGTTTTTAGGGCTGACTGTTTGGTGCTGGATAGTTTGTGTGTTCCTCCCATGCAGGGAATTTTTAAAGAAGGACTTTTTGTTACTTTTATGGCCAAGTGCTGAGAAAAGGCCTTTCCCTGCACCCATGTGATATGTATATGCCAAAAGTTTTCTGCGTGCTTTGACTACAGTCTGCATAGTGATAATTTCAATGTGAAATGTGCTTTAGGATCTCTATTTCTACCCCTACCTCCCCATTTGGTCTCTGATTTCCATCAGCTACAAGGCTTTTGTCTCTTGTACCCTCCATCCTGCCCTCTAAGTTATTTGGTGATGGAAACACATTCATCTTTTCTGAGGCTGATTCTTAACTAATAGTTCCCACCCTCTGTAGTAGTGTTTACTCTAAACTAGGAGCTAGGCACACCCTGCTCAGGACCTACCATACTGGAAAGGACTCTTTCTCACCCTGCTCCATTTTGTAAAGCTGTCCTGCTCTCTTTGTTATTGAAACTACAGTCATTGCCTTTCCTCCATAATCTACCTTCCAGGATGGCTGCTTGCCAACCAACCCTGGCTTTTCCTCACAGATTCAGGCAGTTGGTATGGGGCTCATTTGCTCTCTTCCTTTCTTCTGAATTTGTATTATTTTATTAATCTGCTTATTTATAGTCTGCATCACCACAGAGAAGTCACCATGGCAGTGTTAACTATTTTTCCTCTAATGGATGCAGCTCTTATGACTTTATGTGGCACATACATAATACACAAGCTCCAAAATTAATTTATTGAAGTGTGTATTTTTATGGGTATACTAAGTCTGCTAAAAATAGATGGAAATGACATATTTAGGGTAGTTGAATGTCTTAACATCTTATCCTCTCTGTAGCTCACATGATTGATAATTTTGCTTGGTTATACAAGACCCTTGACTCCTTAAAACTCAAGTACTTTTGGGTACACTATGCACCCATATACTCATCTACCAATAATCTCCATATAGAAGCTTTTGTGTTCTCTTGATCTCTTTCTTATCTTTTGCTTGTGAAGTTACCTAGAGGATGACAGAGACCCATGCCACTTTCAAGTACCAATATTCCAAAGCTAATCTCATGGATGTTCTTAAGCTCTCATGGCTTAGGCATACTCCACAAAGGCTACAGATACATATGGTTTCTTTACATAAAGTTGGAGAACACTTTGCTTCCCAATTCCACCCAGTACTTAGTGATTTTGAAATAGGTTCAAGCAGTCTCCTCAGCAAAGCAAAGATACATGACACCTCACATCCCTTTCTCTAGATAAACAGACAGGTAATGAGTACATACTTTTCATAGCTCTGGAAGCATGAAAGGGTATGGGCATGTTTGGGAGGTGATTGAAGATGTTCTTGGTTACATGCATGCATGAACTGTCTTAGTGTCTGTGTATAAGGATCAATATGACATCACCCTCTTTCTTTAATCCAAAAGGAAAATTTCACTGCATCTGTCAATTTCAATGAAGATATTTCTAATGATGCCATTGGCCCTAGTTTCACAGCACCTGAGTGCTATATTCTAACTATTTTAGCTGTCCTCAGTGTGCTCACACTCCAAAGGAAGCATGAACTTCAAAGAAACTGGCCAACCCTTTACAAATAAGAACATGTTTTGGAGGAAGCCAGTAGATCTGACATCCTCTAATCCATCCATAGCATTAGACACCATGATTGACTGGAACATAACCCCAAAGTACCCTAAGCAATTGGGATGCTCTGTAGGACTGAGCTCAGCAAAGCAGACATTTCTGTCTAATACTTTAAGACCCATAGAACTATTAGTTTTAACTTTTATTGTGTTGAGTAATGTAGATATTCCTATAGCCAAAGCCAAACTTGGAACATTTTTGGTTTCTGGTCTCCAGGCTTAGGCTTCCTTTCTGTGCAATAAACACAGCTGACAATCAGTGGCTTTCCTAGTGCATTGGCCAACATCATCCAAATTAATAAAACAGGCTCCTGCAGCCCAGGCTGTGGTTGAAAATTCCCGAAGGTGTAACAACCCTTCCATGCTTGCCTCCTAACTACTGCTTTGTCATCTCCTAAGCAAAGTGGGCTATTGTATACATTCTCAAACTAAGACTCTAGAAACCCAAGTCATTTGGCTCCACAAGTGAACAGGTCATAAAGAAAAGAGGTTTATAAAGGCCTTTTTATTTATTTATTTTTTTGCCAACAGAGTTGAATATATTCTTTACTATCCAGGACCCATTTTTAATTGTAATGTTCTTATTCTCAGAAAGTATTTTTGAGAAATTGTATTTGTTGCAAATATACAAGCTAACCCAACCCAATATTCTGAGTCTTGTCAGATAAAAGGTGACATTCTGAGTATGATTCCTTTGGATAGATGGCTTAGCCAAAGTACCTTGCTATCTTTGAATATAAATACTTCATAGGAAAAAAAAAACAAATTAAAAAACTCTTTCCTGAAATTCTAGAAGCTGGAAATATGAGAAGCTGCTGATTGCTTTTAGTTAATGCTAAGGATTTCCCCTGGTTATGTTCTACATGGTCTTTCTTGATAAGTGTATAATATAGAAACAAGTAGAGGAGAAAAGAGATGAATGGAGGGCAGGAGAGGAGAGGAGAGAGGAGAGGACAGGAGAAGAGGAGAGGAAAAGACAGGAGAGGAGAGAAGGGGTAGAAGGGGAGAGAGAAGAAGACAGAAAAGGGGAGGGGAGACAAGGGGAGGGGAGAGGAGAGGAGGGAAGAGTAGATTCTATCTTTCCCCCTTAATGTGATCTTACCATGAAGGTGCCACCATCATGATCAAGTCTACCCCATTACTGTCAAGTCATTACTGAATGACTTTGGGTCCAAATACATTGGATCAAATACATAACACATGAATTTGATCAGGAAACATTCATTCACTCTATAGTACCTACCCATAGTTGATTCCAAACGAGATAAGAATTGGTTTTAAAAAGGTCTGAGCCACAGTGCAGATGATGATACATATTTCTCTTAATATGTGAGCAGAAAAGATCTAATGGAGAATCATTCAGAATGAGGCATGGGCTCTGTGTAGAAGTTTTAATTACTGTATGTTTGAGGGTATGGTTGTGTGGGATAGTAGTTGTTGTTGTGGGAAAACTTGAAAAAGCAACCCATGAAATCCAAGTTCCTTTGATTTCCAGAAATTCATTTTGGGGTTACAGCTGTACACATCCATACCATTTAGTTGACAATCTCAGATTTCAGGAGACAATCGTTTGGACCAAGCTTCAGTTGGAGCATGGCACTTAAGAGGACAGATAGAGCTTTCCATACTTTGGCTTTACAGGAGTCAGAGGCACAACTGAAATGAAATATGTCCATGTAGTGCAATCTGTCCATGAGTGTGTCTGCTTGGCAGAGTGGGACAATTCAGCATCTTCATGAGTTCCCTGCATGTCAACATATATAACATAAGCAAAGCGGCATGCTTGCCCGTTTGCTGAGCACTTATGTTTGTGCCCTGCTTCCTTGTTTGAATTCCTACCCACCCACCCAATCTCTATGCTCAGAAACTTGACCAGATTTCCTATTGACAATTAAACAGAACATTCCCTATAAAACAGTTTCCTGGGTCATAAAGTAAATATATTTCTGATTTATGCTTCCAATGTCTTTTCACGTACTCCTTTAGCGCTTGGCGGCCCCTTTCTTATGCCTGGGCTCATTCTCCCATCTAATACTTTTAGTTTAAGGAATTGCTTTTCTTACCAGATAGAATGTAAAGTTTTGCACATAGAGATTGTGTCTAATAGATTTTTATGTTCACTGAAGTGTCTAGTACTTCACAGGTAGTAAATCTCAGGAGACAGATATTGAATGAATAGATGAGCAAATGGAAGATTCTGAATAGAGGAAAAAGGATGAAGTTACCACACTGGAAGATCCCTCATCCTTTGTCCTTATAAGTCTAAATGGCCCTTTGTTTCAGACTTTGGTCTGGAAAACGATAAGATCAAGAAATCAAGACAAGGTAGAAATTTGGGTAATGCACCCAGGGCATGTGCCTTTGTACTTTCAAAGAGAAAGTTAAGCTCTTTACCCATACGGATACTGAGAGTGGTGTGTGGTCATCAAATGGTGTATGAAATAAGACTGAATCAAGTCCCTGCCCATGACAGGTCTGCTGATGTCTTCTGATGGAAAGAGTGTTTCCACTATAAAGGTGAACTTTGTCAGCAACATCAGGTAAAGAACAATTTCTAAAACTTGGAGTAGAAGGAAGCTAGGGTGATTTCAAACAAGTTGAAAGCACAGAAAAGGCTTTGTGAAACACTTATTTCCACATTTCCCACTAGTCTCAATCTATAAAGAAAGCATTTCCCTGTATTTCACAGTAATATATCTTACTTTTTAAAATGTATAGTAACTGCCAGCCAACTAGGAGCTAAAAGCTGAGACATTGTACAGCTACTTTGGCACTATGTCCTTAATATATGTTCAGTGGGTTAATGTGCAGTAAAGCAAAGCATGCGACAGCCAGATATAACACGCTCAATCCTCCTGACGGGAAGGAAAGGCCCCTGCCAGGGAGCTGAAACCCAGTTTCTCCTGTCATTATTCTTTCCATAAGGTACATCTGAAACACACCTTTCCAGTGCACGAATCATTGAATCCAATTATATATTTTTAGGTACCATTAGCCATTTTCCCCCACCTTACATTTCCAGAAAATTCTGCACATCTGGAAAGAACAGCAAAGTACAAGAACGGGCATTTGTGCTTGGCTTCTACTAGACATGTTTCACTTAATTTCCTCTGATTTTACTGTACTTTCCTGTGCGGCTCCTTCTAGACATCTAATAAAACACCTTGCCATGTAGAAACCATAAATGATCTAAGGTGAGCATGACTGACATATTACTTGTCTGATTATCAGAATGATGCTGAAACCAAATTAGGAGCAAAGGCTCATGTTACTAATGAGGACTCCTTTGGGTCCCTTCTTGGTCTCTGTATAGACTCTCCTGCCTCCTTGTCCCTCTGATCCACTACCAGACAGACTGTCCTACCTGTGTTTCTATTCTGTAACCTTCTATGACCTTCCCAGTGTTACAGAAAGAAGAAAAGCAATTATGACTTTAATTTAGTTTTCCCCTCTTCAGCCATCAGTCTCCAATGTTTTGCCAATGTACAAAGGAGAAGTCATTGCTTTAAATCATTTTAGTAATAGAAAATGAAGAAACAGCAATAGGAATCACTTAGATCAAGGTCACGGTGTGATGGCAACATGAAGGAATTAGCCATGGGTCATACAGGTCAAGAATTGAGTCATGAGCTAGGCTTTAAGTATGATGGAGAAGTAAAATGAGGCTGAATTCTCCAGGAAACCATTTGCTTACACCAAGATTTGAAGTTAAATGAGGATGACTGAGCACTTAGGTTTTAGATACTGATTTATCTAAGACACTACTGGCTTTTAGTTCTGACAACATATGAGTAAGATTCAAATTCTTTCCTAGTAGCTGGATGCCAGGTCAGGGAATTCTATCAGGTACTTGGTAGTTTTATTATTTGAGTATGCAAGAAGACACAATGAAAATGCCAAGGGTATAGAAGTCATTTGGATAACTCTGTTAATTTTCAGGATATCACTTCTGGGTTATTTGAAATATTTTAAACTAATATATCTCTTCCACTACTCCCTCACACAAATATGCTGTCAACTAAAACTAGAGAAATGCTGTATCATTTCTCCGTTGGGAAAAGGGTGATAATAAATAAGTCTCTTGATTTAGAACAAAGTCCTCCTTTCCTTCCTTTATTTTGTCTTTCTTCCCTTACTTCCTTTCTCTTTTTCTTTAGTCAAGAAACTAGCAGGTGCTGGTGTGAACACTGCCATTCATACTTTGATGGGAGCAGAAGTCTAGTGGGGAATTTAGGAACTAATGAGGGGAGGAATTAGAAAAGATACAAGGAATAGCTTGGTTCTGGTTATTAGGAGAAGAACAATTTGGGAAGATGTCTGGTTGGGTAATGGACAGTGAGAGTATAGTGTCACATTTTTGGGATTGAATGAAGTGAAGATGGAGAAAGTGACAGTGGTCACTGGCCAGAGTAGGATGCTGAGACCAAATGGGTTGGGAAGTTCATCCACATCAGGAGCGGAAAGAGTAGGAAGATAAACCTTGATGAAATTTGGGTACTGTGTTAGTCAGCCTTTTCACTACTGGGGGCAAATACCTGACATCAATAACATGCACAGGCAAAGTTTGTTTTGGTTGATGTTTTCAAGTCCCATTAACTGTGAGTTTCTCTTAAGCCAGAAGCTAGCATCAGGAGAGGGCATGGTAGGGAAAAGTTTCTCATCATATGCCATCCAAAAAGCAAGGAGAACAAGAAGAAACAGGGAGGAGAAAGGACAGGATATGACCTTCAAAGATCCACCCCCAATGAACTACTTTCTCGAGCTAATTCCCTCCTCCTGATTTTCACAGTCTCCCAATAAGGCCATCAGATTTTGAGTCTACTATTAGATCAATCCATTGATTTTGTTAGAATTGTCATTATTCACTCATTTCCTCTATAGCACCAGCAGTTGAAGACTAAGCCTGAAACTATGGAAGGCATTTCAAATTCAAATGACACAGTATACCCAAACAAAGAATGAGTAAGTAACTGTGTGCATCGAGAGTTACCAAGTTCCATTCATTCCTACAGGTATAAATAGTCACAAATATGGAGAAGGAGAAAATTGCAATGAGCCTTTGACTGTAGAATTAGTAATGTATCCACTACTAATGCTGATAACACTAGGGTTTTTTTTGTTTGTTTGTTTTGTTTTTTTAAACTGGAGCTGAGGATCGAACCCAGAACCTTGTGCTTGCTAGGCAAGCGCTCTACCACTGAGCTAAATCCCCAACCCAGATAACACTAGTTTAGACCCTGCATAATTGAAGAAGAGAACTGTCAACAATTGTCTCCACCTCTGCACATTCACCATATCATGTCCTGGGCCAGCATCCTCCCCCATGTGCACATAAAATAAATAAACAGGTAAATGGAAAGATAGTGCCTTAGTGGAACTACTTACTAAGCATAGCTGCTCACTGACTCATCTAGCTCCACAACACTGGTATTTTTATATGCAATATGCAGATTGGGAAACTAAGATATAAGCATTTAAATTTTAGTACTATACCTAACATTTGACTGTTAGTAAGAATAGATGAGGTTGGATTCAAAGATCTGTCTGAGGTTAGGGTGATGGCTCAGTGGATAAAAGACTTGCAAGGCCAGTGTAAAGACCTGAGTTTGGATAGCTACTACTCTGGTAAAAGCTGGGTAGTGTGACGGTGTGCATCTTTAATACTAGTACTGGGATGGCAGAGATAGGCAAATACCTGGAACTCCTTGGCAAGCCAGTATAACTGAAACAGTGAGGACCAGGTTTAATGAGCAACTGACTCAGAAGATGAGGTGAGGTGTGATGAGGATGACAGGTGATGTGAATCTCTGGCTTCTCTCCATGCACTTGTATGCAAATGTGCACTCTCATACAGTAATATACACATGCTCATATACAGCGAAACATCTGTACATGTACACAGATACATTTCCCCCTTACCTGTCTAATTTTACAACTAGATGAAATATAATAAAAAAGAATGTCAATGAAAGATTCTCAGTATCATCAATTATTACAAATCATGAAGAATATTAATCATAAGTTTCTTCAAGTAAAGTTAGTGAACCTAAAAATTGGAAATAATAGACACTAAACTCCTTTTCAGCCAATGGAACATAGATAATTTTGATAGTAGGATCCTGCACAATTCCAGAGTCTGAAAATAGCCTTGTCACTATTTGTCTATGAAGCAATTCTCAACCTCCAAATGTCCACAAGAAATGCCTTTGATGTTTTCTTCACGGAAATTTAAGTTTATAAGATGAATAGCTAGGAGTGAATACAAAAGCACTTAAAGGACTCTCAAAATGTAGGAGCAGTCACAAGGTGTAGGAACACACACACTGACTAGGCCAGAAGCTTCATCTAATACGTAATCTGGGGGCTTCTCTGTAAGGGACATCATCAGGGAACAAAGTTATTGCTGGCACTCTATTCCCTGAAAAAAAAAATGACTTCTACTGCTCAAAACTAGAATTCCAGAGATGCAGCATCACAAGGCAGCAGAAAAAATACAGTATCCTGAAGAAGGCTGTGAATGCCTTGTATTTATGTGCAGAGACAGATCAGGAGACAAGCAATATCTGATAATATAAGCCACTTTAAAATACAATTTTGTTGAGATTACAACTTTTAATGGGATGTAGTAGACACATTTCTGATGCTTTATTTCCAGTGCCAAATGAAGAAGAATGGAAGGGAAGGAGGGAAGGAGAAAGAGAGGGGGAGAAGGAAAGAAAGAAAGAAAGAAAGAAAGAAAGAAAGAAAGAAAGAAAGGAAGGAAGGAAGGAAGGAAGAAAGGAAGAAAGAAAGGAAAATTATGACCTCTGAATCTATCTAGGAAAAGCTCAAATTGAAATCAACTTCTTGGTCCAGCCTGGTACAGACTTTAAAATATTTGTTTGCATGTCTTTTCACAGACAGTCTGTTTCTGTTCATCCCAGGGAAAAGGAGCAAAGAGGTGAGGGCAAACCCAACAAACTATTCCATTCAATTCTAGCTTGGTGAGTCAGTGGCTTTAACTGGAGTTACAGAATCATGATCAATTGATAGCAAACTGCATCACTGTACAAGAGTCTCCACTTCCAGCAATGGGGACATAGCCTCAGTCTTGAATAATTAGGAGGATAAGGCAGGAGGATTCCTAGTTCAAAGCTGCAAGAGACAACTTAGAAAGTAAACATAAAACAGCAATAACAAAAAAACAAAACCACACACACACACACACACACACACACACACACACACACATTTAAATGCACACTTGCACACACATACACAAAACTCCCTGAAAACCCACTTGTGGCTGCCACTTAGAGACAGCACCTGTGTAGTGTGTAGAAGCTCTAGATCTGGTCTCTAGACATTACCATAGTCATAAAAGTGCGTACTTGGTGGCTACCACTCCCTGTCTAAAATTATCTTCTGGTTAGTTGTAGGACAGAAGCTGACCAACTGTAGGAGTGTTTGGCAGGAAAGATGTTTCTTGGTAGTGGTTTAGAAAAACGTCCCACTTAAAACAGTATCTACAAGTAGTCATGTTAGGACACATTTTTGGAAAGGATATTCTTATTTACACAGAAAATACCAATGGATCTTGATGAAAATCTTAAACAAACAAAACAAAACAAAATATGAACAACAACAACAAAAAAGTGCCTGGATGTTTTTACATGACATTTCAAAATATTCTTAAAAGATTTTAGCTGGGTGTAGTGGCACTCTCCTTTAATCCCAGCACTCAGGAGGCAGATCTCTGTGAGTTCAAGGCCAACTGGTCTACAAAGTGAGTTTCAGGACAGCTAGGGCTATTACACACAGAGAAACCCTATAGGAAAAAAAAATGGTTTTGAAACTTGAGTAAAGAATTTTTTTTAAACTTCTGAGAGAATTATAGTTGAAATTCCTGTATTTTTCCACTGCATGGAGATGACTGGGCTATGTCTCCATGTTAACATTTAGGCTTCCCACAAGCATGATTAACTGAGATTTACAGCAATGTCCTTTTCCTAGTCTTTTAATGAATAGTGCTTAAAAGAACTCCGTTTAGTGTCTAATGGAATGACTGCTTACTGTATGCACAGAATGTACATTTAAATAAATGATATATAATTCAACCTCAGAAACTTCTTTTAAAAGTAAAGTATGATTAAAAAATTTCCTCCTAACCTGCAATTACTAAGTGTGCTGCCTTCCCCTTATTCTCATATAAAACTAGATCATCTCAAATTTTTATTGGGTCATCCATGATTTTATGGGACTTGTCACCGGCTTCTCATCTGGGAACTAAAGAACCTTATTCAAGTATCAAAAATTTTATAGCCCCTTTCTCTATCTTTTGTAGACTTCCATTTTCATTTATTAATTTATTAAGAGAGACATAATTGATTTTCTCTCAGTATGAAGTCATAACTTGCCTTCCCAGTTCTAAGTCTCCCCTCTTCTTTGTCTTGTTCCTTCTGTTCAGACCAAAAATTACTCAGCAGCGCAGGTGTAACGGTGTGAGCAAAGTACAGTATTTTAAGGATTTTCGCACAAATGGTATTTTCATGAGTATTTAAAGGTTTTGCTCTTTAATGTTCTCCCCAATCAGATAGTTCACAAATTATTTTCACCTCACTTAGTTTGAGAAATGCCTTAGTAAGTTAGAATATGTTAAGAAAGTAAGTTGGAAAATGTACCAGGGAGGGGTGGCACACACCTTTAATTGCAGCACTCAGGAGGCAGAAGCATGTGGATCTTCTGAGTTCAAGGCCAGCCTGATCTTCAGAACTTGTTCCAGGACAGGCAGGGGTAAGCCAGAAAACCCTGTCTCCAAACACTGGGGGGAAAAAAAAGAAAGGAAGGAAGGAAGTTTGTTACAGAGATGCATGCCCACAGTCCCTAGCGGCTCCAAAGCTGAGACAGGAGGATTCCTGTGAAATCAAGGCCATACTTAGCTGCAAAGTGAATTCTAGGTGAGCTTGGCATACTGAGATTGGGTAGTAAAATGTCCAAACAAGCAACAAGCAAGCAAACAAATAAAGCATTAAAATAAGCTATGAAAATTTCTTCCAGAAGTTTGTATTCAAGAAAGGATAAAGGGGAAAAATTTACAAAGTAGGAGGCTCTGTGAGAAGAGACCAAGGGCATTATCAAGCTAATACTGAAAACAGATTGTTTTTAAATTTTCAGCTGCTGAATATATTTGTTTATTTTGTGGTTCTACCGTCAGGAGAGACCCTTATTTGGATGACACAGATTGTTGGTGTACAAAAGTTCTGCTGATATATGCTTGTAGGCAGAGTCAACTCTTCAAGTAACAATGAAAGAATCCAAAAGACTGTGTGCTGTTGTTTTTTCTTTTCTTTTGCTTTTGCCTTTGAGACTGAATAAATAGTTGAGAAAAGTTAGGTTGGCACTCTAGTCCTAAGAAGCAAGAGCCTGGGTTCTTTAGTTCTGATTTAAGCTTTAGCACAATTTCTGAGGCTTCCTGTGTCCAATTTACAAAACATCTGGAGGCCAGCTAGAATCTCCAGGCACAAGCCAGAGCAAGAACAAACTGTTATATCTGTGTAGGCATACCCTACATTCTGTCTGTTGTAACAAGAGGATGTGTGTTGTGTCCAGCCAATGCAACAAAATATCTTAGGAAGCCAGGGGTTGAAAAGGCAAACCTGGGAGGGATACACAGTTAGTTGTCCATAACAATGCCATACATTGTTTTGAATATCAGTTGTCTCAAATAAAATTTTCTTGTGAGATATTTTTTGGGGATCTTATTTCCCTAGATGATAGCATGTGGTGCCAGAAAGTGAAGAGGTTGATATTATGGTAAACACACCATCCTCTGAGAAATAGACAGATAAAGGATTTAGAATTCTGGAGAGAGGGAAACAATAGCAACAATAGAAATTTCCTTCTTGTCCTAAGGGTTTCTGTTGACTTGGAGTATGACAGAGAATCTTGATGGTCTTATATATCTATGAATAAGGGACCTTACTCACAGATAAAAAGACTTGTAAACAAAACTCAGATGTGTCTACACCCTCTAAATATTCAGTGGTTCATGTTTGTTGCTATTCATGAACATATTTTATATACTTTTGATTTGTTGATTTACTCTTTTAACATGTTTCTGTTTTTAAAAAGATACATAATATGTAACTATACATATTTGGGATGACTTTGAGATGTTTAATGCATGCATATATTGTGCAAAGCAAAGTTCAAATCAGGTTAAACATATCTATCTCTTTAATATTTATCAATTCTTAATGCTAAACAGGTTCCAAATCCTTCCTTGTAGTTAAAAATATAGGTTCTGGAGACATGGCTCATTAATTAAGAATGCTTTATACTCTTCCAGAGGTTTCAACTGTAGTTTCCAGCACCTATTTCAAGTGTTATATAGAGCTTCAGAGGATCCAGGACCTTCTTACAGCCTCAGCTGGCCAATGAACACATGGCATACCCTTAAATCACACACACACACACACACACACACACACACACACACACACACACACACACACAAGTTCTTTTACATTTACTTTTTGTACATGTGCACACACTTGCAGACATTATTGCACACACGTGTGAACAGTGTACTGGGGTCACTTCTCTCTTTCTGCCATGTGGGTTCTGAGGAAATCAGGACTCTGGACTTGAAAGTGATACACACCTTTCCTTGCTGAGCTATCTCACCAGACATTGTCCAGCTTTCAAATATAAAGTACATTGTAATTATGTGCTGTCACCCTACCCTGCAGTAGCATACAAAAATATTGTACTTCTAATAATTTACCTATTAAGGAATACATATTCTTTTGTTGACTTTAAATTTTTACATAATGCCTCTGTTTCCATATACTAGTATAGCTAACAATTTTTCAAAGGACATTATTAACAATAGTGTATTATTATACTATTTCCCATTTAGTCTTATTTTCAACAGTTTGTTGCATGGGACAGGTTTTCCAGTTTTTCTTGCATGGGAATGGAGATACTAAATTCTGTTGTTTTAGGTAGCACTGTGTTTTGCAGAGATTTAGTTTTCAAGTCTTAACTGCAGAATACAATAGTAACAAAATTGCATTTGTGCAATTTCTTTCAATTTGTGATTTATAATTTTTATTTCCTTGCAAGTTTTAAAAAAAATGACAGAGGATGTCTTATTTAGGAGATTATGACTACTAACTTCTGTATTTGTGTGTACATATTTGAGATCAAGATTTTCAACAGATTCTTATATATTCTTTCATTTATGTATGTCATTAAAGTCTACAGAAGATACTTGTTTTCATTTTATGATACTTAAACATTCATTAGCTGCTTTTCTTAGTGATACATTACCTTAATAATACAGTACTTATTTCCCACCAATGCAACCTTTATTAAAGCACAATTGTCTGTAGTTCCATTGTGACTAAATATAGTCATCCACAAAGAGTAAAGACACAAAAGTAAAATATTTTCTCACTATAGTTGCAAAACTATATGAGTTCTTAGCCTTCACTTTCCATTTTATGAGTGTATTTTAATTTTTAAAATGAATAAAAGTTGTTTAGTCTCCAAACCCAAAATAGATATCCCTACAAGTATGAATTTTTTGAATCTACTTGTATTTACTATAAGCATTAATTTTTTTGGTTTAAATCATAATATATCTTTCAAGATATACATGAAAACATATTTCTTTGATTGTTTTTATGCTAAGATTATTTCAAGTGTATGAATATTTCAATATACAAGTTTCAATATCTGAGAAAATATAATTTTTTCCATCATTCAATCTAGTATGTTCCAAATACAAAAACTATATAATCTACTTACTGGATCACACCATCCATTATGAAGTAGGTAGGAGAATGATATCTCCCTGATATTCATGTATGCATTTATGTATGTAGGTATGTATGTATCTATCTATCATCTATCTTATCTAAAATAATATTTTTGTCTGGATCAGTTTTTCACACTTATTTCTTATACATTCACTTGCTTCATAGCATGAGATATGATATCATAAGATGGTTATTAAAATGGAGATTCTTATTCCAACATAACTATTCAATTTGTTTCTGTGATGCCTCAGCCTCAGGTATCTTAATTCATAACTAGTTTCCTTGTTGACTCTTATGCATACTAAAATATGAAAACCAACACTCCAGGGGTTTTTCATTTTCTAATAATTACAGGAAGGCCAAATGTAATGAAAGTTGTAGGGGCAAGTTGAAGAACATTTAAAAAGAACAACCAGTACTTAAGGGTACAATATCAGTGGCATATCCACATCAATGACCTGGATTATTTAATATCATTCCATGATGAAATGAAGAAAATCAGTTCTCTTACCTAAAAGGGAAGAATTTCTAGATTTATTTTACTTAAGTTTGCTTAATTTATTATCTCTTGATTGAATGCAATCTACTATTCATTGTATAGCATAAGCCTCTAACACAAAAGGCAGCCATTTTCATAAGTTGTGCATGCTTGCAAAGATTGTCCTGGCTGAATTTATTGACTTTTAATGTTACACACACACACACACACACACACACACACACACACACACACACACACAGAAGGAGAAGATGGGAGGGACATTGGACCTCAGCAGGGTATCCAGCTACATTTCCCAGCCTACTGTGTATGCAATTATGCACTAGTTACATTTGAGCTTAGAGAGGGGTTAGCGGTGCTTCTGAAACCCTGGATTGCGAGGAATGACCCTTCAACAGGAATTGCCTAAGACCATCAGAAAACACAGGTAATTTCATCATAATTCATAAATAGCAAAGTTAGAGTTATTAAGTAGCAACAAAAATAATTTTATGGTTTGCAGTCACCCCATCATGAGGCACTATATTAAAGGGTGGCAGCATTAGGAAGGTTGGCATCCACTGGGTTAGAGTATACAGGCAGGGAAGGAATGCACCTCCATCTGTGTGGCCACAGGGAAGTGATTGTCAATGCTGGGTGCAGACCTCCTATTGTGGTTGCGTTAGGGTTTCCCACACTCTTGCCCATGATCTCTCAGCTATGCTTTATAAGTTAACTCTAACAAATTTATTGATTCCCCAAGAAGAAGTTTGGTAAAATCGAACATTGGTTGGTTATTGGGACCTTGCAAGAAGTGCAGTTGATGTTGCCTTGTACCCTGAAGGATAACATGCTCACAAAATTATTTTATTGAAGAATTACATGCATATAGACATGTACTCAGAGACTGAACAAACTACAAGTTTATAAATTTTTATGAAATAATTGGGCTGATGTAACCAGTACATATCAACACAGATAAATTAAATAAATCTCCGGGAGTCTTTTCCTCATTGTGAGTTACCATAGTCATTCTTACTCTGATTTATAATTCTCCCACTCCCAATTCTATAGCACTATAGCTTTGCTAGCTTAGGCTAATTTTGAACTTTACACACACACACACACACACACACACACACACACACACACACATATATACCTTTTCATTTCTTTCTTCAGCACTATATATATTCCTGAGACCCAACTGTGCTTTTTCCTCATGGGTTGTAGACTATTTCATTGTATGAATATCCTACAATATAGCACTGGTATAAATACTTGACATGGACCAAGATGGTTAAGGGGGACATCTTAGAAAAATGACAAGCATCAAAAACACCTATATAATCTAGAGAGCAAAGAGGATGCTTGTGACCCTACAGGGCCCAAAAGCCTAACTAAACCTGAGTGCCTGGGGAACCTACAAAACATACAAAATGTTGGTTCTCTACTCTTACTGTGGATTATGGGCACAAGCATCACCCTATGGATTTGATTTGATAAAGCACCAGTTGTCTTGAATGAATGGAATGTAGGGAGCAGAGGGCTGTTCAGGCCAGTTTACATTTGGCTTGGGTCCACACAGCTACTGCTGTGTATGAGTTGTACAGAGGAAGACGCTATGTATCAGCAAATGTGACTGATACCTGATGTCCAGGGAACCCACAAGTAAATAGTAGTGTAAGATCTTATATAACTATTCCTTCCAAATATTCACTTTTGTGTGACTGTCTAACTATGACCTTGAGGTCCTTAGCTTTCACCAATCCCTGCCTTCCTGTGTGTGTCTGCCTGCAGTTTGCCTGTCTGCCTACCTTATGAAGCCTGCGCGTTCCAATATCTGTGCTTAGCTGTGTATGGTTCGTGTGTGCCAGTGTGTGCCTGCCCAGCAGTCTATTGTGGTGGTGGCTTTCTTCTGAGAGCTGGGGAATAAAGTACCACTTATCTTCCTATGGCTCTATGCCTTTTCCTCAGCTGCCCTTTCTTTGCTCTTTCTGTGACTTTGCTCCTTTCTTAGCATCAAATCTTGGACTTCCCAGTTTTTATACTTGACTTCAAATAGTGATTCCTTCACATTATTATTTTTTTTTTCTGGTGAGAAAAAGAATAGAGCATCTATTATTTATCAGATTTTGTGATGTAACTATTCCTTCATTTGAAAGTTTCAAGCAACTAATGGTGTGTGTCATGCTGGTTGACAGAGCTACTACACATCTACAGCAGATACTATGAAGCGGCTCTCAATCAAGGATGCTTACAGATCACCTGTGTGTGGGAGGGAGGGCTCTTTCTGCCCTGGTGTGGAGAACATTTTACTTCTGTCAACCTGCCTGCCCATTTGCAGCAGTGTCGGTGGGGACTCATGGTTTCCAATGTGCCTTTCCTGATGACTATTGGTCTGCAGCATCTTCTCATACATTTATTGCCGCCGGAATATGGACTTGGGAGAAATGCCAACTATGCGATCTTTCTGTTAGGTCGCCTGCCTTTTGAATTTCTCTGTCTGAGTTTTACACATGTAACTATTATGAGCTCCTATGTTATTCCTCATCAGAAAGTCGCTGATAATCTATTAGAGAATCTCAGACTATGTGGTTAGCTGCAGGCTGGTAGGAACCACTAACTCTCACTAAGAGACTACTCTGTGATTTCTAAAAGCATCCATCATAGCTGAACACCATTTGCCTAAAACCCCTTTATGTATTCAGGTCTAGTGGCATAGGCCTCCAGTTTCTTGAGAGGTTGAAGCAGGATGTTTGCAACTTCAAAGCAAGCTTGAGTCACAGAATGAATTCAAGGCTAGCTAGGAAACTAAGTGAGATACTGTCTCAAGATAAAGAATTTTCAAAAATGGCTGAAGATGTATCTCAGTGTAGAAGACTATCCTGGTATAAGTGCATGACCTCAAGTTCAATCCCATTCTATGGAGATATTTTTTAAAAAAACACCCTCTTTCACTAATTACTTTATTTTAATCACATTATAGCAATTACTAACATAAGAAATGGTCATATTTGCTTGTTTATGGAAACAGTTTATACCTATTATGTTTTCAATATATTCTGTAAGGATGACACTTGATCTGTATCATTGTCAGAGCATTTATAACTCACATGTGATGCTTTTCCAGGCTGACTCCATTGATGCAATTGCCAGCCAGAGCTCTGCTGGTAGTTTAAGAGGAGATCATCAAGTATGGAAAGACCTTTTTATTTCTCATATTATCTGTACAGAACCATGCAATTGCAGAGGCAATTCTATGGCAAGACCTCCAAGCTGCCCAGGTGACAGAGTTGTGTTCCATTTGTAAGCAAGGAGCCTGATGAGATGTGATGTGGCCAGGCAGGAAGGAATGAAGGCAGAGTAGGAATAGTTTAATCACAGACTGGAGAGGAATTTGAGAGGCAATGTGTTTGAGATCTAGTGATTGGTATTTCTCTTGATGGATGGTACAGAAAGTATGATAGGGACAGGTTTGCCCTTGATATTGGTGTATCCCCTAAGCCCTTGACATTGGTGGAGGATGGCTTTTATTCTCATTTTGCTTGTGAGAAAGTGATCAGAACAACTTATTAAGCTTGTGACTAGGAGACTGTATAAATAAGCTTTGTCCTCTCATGACCCAGAACCTGAAAAGTCAGGATCAAAGGAAAAGACTGATGCTTTGAGGACCATGCAGAGCAGTGAAGGCATATATATATACATATATATATATATACATATATATACATATATATATATGTATATATATATATGTATGTGTGTATATGTATATGTGTATGTATATGTATGTATGTATATGTATATGTGTATGTATATGTATGTATGTATATGTATATATATATATATATACACACACACACACTTACACACACACACACACACTCACACACACACATATGATATATATTCTGCCTCTTTTTTTAACATGCATCCTACTCTGTCTCTCATACACTGAGTATTCTATATATGCTTTTGAGAAATGTTATTTTCATGTTTTTCTTTCTCTAAGTATAAATTTAGGAAAGTCTCTCTCTCTCTCTCTCTCTCTCTCTCACACACACACACACACACACACACACACACACGTGCGTGTGCGCACACACACACACACGCGCGTGCGTGTGCGCGCACACACACACACACACACAGAAGCACACAAAATCAGACCCTGTGTTAGGATGTCATTTTTTATTTATTTCACTTTCTCCACCTCTCTCACTTCATTTGATTAACACTTAGGCAGTCAGTATATCATCATGCATTCACATTTAAAAGACAATCATACATGTCATTGATTTTAGAGCTCTTTCTGTTCTATGTGATTGAGTCACTCTACTCTTGTGCCTTGGTGAAACAAGGTGGGACAAGTGTATTCTCACTGACAGCTAGCTGCTTGGATTCGGGATGCAGTTATGGGACAGTGTAAGACAGGGCAGGGGCTCCTCCATCTTATATTCCCGCTGCGGTCATTTTAAGTTTAATTAGAATTTGATCTCTGTCGTGGAGAATCCCAAGGAAAATTATCCAACTCGATCCTAGGAACCCAAGGTCAAGATGCTCCAGCTAACAGATCATCTTAGCTCCTGTTAAACTTCTTGATGTGCAAATCTCCTTCTCCAGCTAACTGCTTATGTTAGCTTCAGTGAAACTACTTGCTTGCACAAAACCCAACCCTCTAGATGCAGAGTGAGATATCAGGATGTGGTTTTTTGGTCTTTAAAAATTCTTTACTCTAAACACTTAGTGGTATACTTGGGACCTGAATATCAAATGTAGTCCTAGTCATCTGGAATAAAGACTTTTAACTGGCCTTAAACAGCTGATATATATATTATTGTGTGTGTGTGTGTGTGTGTGTGTGTGTGTGTGTGTGTGTGTTATAAATACATGCATATGAATATGTGAATTCAGGTCTCTGTAGATGTTAGATGAGGGTAGTGGATCCCCTAAAGTTATAGTAGGTTTTGAGCTGCAGAATATGGGTTCCAGGAATGAAACTTGGGTCCTCTGCAAAAGCAGTATGTGCTTTTAACTGGCCATCTCCTGAGTCCTGTTATGGAACCATAAAAAAAGAAAAAGAAAAAGAAATAAGAAAACATGATAAAAGGAATTTGTTCAATCATAATTTTATAGAATAGTTTTGTTAAAATTTAATTTATTAAAAGAAAATTGATTCGATCATCTTGACTAAAATAATAAGTTTTAGACAAAAGCACTGTGGCGGTTTGAAAAAATGCCCCCCATAGGCTCATAGGGAGTGGCACTACTCTGAGGTATGGCCTTGTTGGAATAGGTGTTCTTTTGTTGGAGGAAGTGTGTCATTAGGGGTTGGGATTTGAGGTCTCAAGTGCTTTTTAGATGCCTGCTTATTTTCTAATGAGAGAGAGAGAGAGAGAGAGAGAGAGAGAGAGAGAGAGTATGAAATTGGGTGGTTGGGAAAGTGGGGAGAATCTGAGGAGAGCCAGGGGAGGGGAACAATAGAATAAATTGTATGAAAATCTGTTTCCAGTTAAAAAATCAAATAAATAAAAAATCAAAACAGGAATCTAATAATAATAAAATAAGATAAAACAAGAAGAGACAACAAATCAGAATAGGACAAAACAAACAAACAGAAATAAAAAGCCAAAGAGAAAGACTGAAAAGCACATATAGACCCAGAGGTAGACATTTCTACACACCAGAGTCCCAGTATAATATGTAAGTAAAGGAAACAAAACGAACCCAAACAAGAACACAAACAACAACAAAAAAGTGCCCTGATATGCATGAGGCAAAAAGAACCTCCAACAATGCCTTTGAGTTCATTTTGTTTGTGTTCCTTGTGAGATTCTGTGGGAGAAAACACAGCTTGCAGGTTAAGGATGGAGGCCTGTGTCTACTTCTCCTTTCCATGCTGAGAACCCATCTGGGGCAGACCCTTGCAAACTCTGTGAATGCTGCCCCTCCTGTGAGTTCATCTGTGAGATGGTCTTGCTGCATTTAGAAGGCTTTGTTTCCTCGGTGTCCTCCATACCCTCTGACTTTTACTCTCTGTTTACCTCCTCTTCTACAAGATTCTCTCAGCACTGATGGGAGGGATTTGACTGAGATATTCAGCTTAGGACTGAACATTTCAGGGTCTCTCGCTCTTTGTTCATTGTCTGGCTGTGAGCCTCTGTATCTGTTTCCATCTACTACAGGAGGACATTTCTCTGATGATGGCTGAGCAAGGCACTGAACTAAATATAGCAGAATGCTGTTAGGGTCATTTTACAAGTATGTCTCTTAAGTAAGACTACAGTATTTAGTTTTCCCCTGTGTCTCTAGCCTCATGTTCTTGGCCACTCAAGAGGCATTGGGTTTGGATTCCATTTCAAAGAGTGGGACTTAAAAACAATCATATATTACTTGGTTAGTCCCACAATCTTTGTACCACTATTGCCCTAGACCATCTTGCATAGGGGTCATCATTGTAGATTAAAGAGTTTGTAGCCAGGTTGGTGTTTAGGCTTTTCTTCTTGTAGCATGCAGAGTACCTTCCATTACCATGAACACTAATCCATAGAGGTGAAGGCTCTAGTAGGCATCAGCTGGACTTCTCCATGTTCAGTGAATTGTATAGGCGTTATCTTCAGCAACAGGGCCTTATTGTCTGTGGAGAGCAACCAACAGCCTTGTAAACGTGCTGGATAGTTTGCAAGTCGCCATGGGATCCTTTGGTCAGGATCTTGATTCCATGTACCATTTCCAGGACTGGAAGCTTCATTTGATGATGAGAGATGTCCAGTTGAGGCTCTGTCTCCCCCATCATTTGGCAATTTTATTTAGATCTCTTTCATGGAGTTGTTTATTTAGGAAGCTTCTACTGTTTCAGCTTTTCAGATAGTTCCTCCAGTGGCCCTTAGTTTACTTGTCCTTCCCCATATTCCTTCTCTCTCTACCATCTTCCCACTTCCTCCCCATTTACATAAAAAACCATATATTTTATATTTGTCCATGTGTCTATGTGTGCATATGTGAACATGTTTGCTTGTGCCCATAGAACCCCAAAGAGGTTATGAGGTCCCCCCAGGAGCTGGAGTTATAGGCAGTTGTAAACTGTCTGACTTAGGAGCTAGGAGATAAGATCAGGACCTTTGAAAATTCAGTAAATGCTCCTAGCTGCTGAGCCACCTCTTCAGTTCTAGTCTTTACATTTTGAGTACAGTTTTAAATAATTCCTGGAATATTTTCAGCATAAGAGCATGAAGATATTGAAACAAATTCAATATCTAACATATCTAACATTTAATTAATTGCCTGAATAGATGACATTAGGGTACAAGATAAAAATATTTCTATTATTTAAGGTGTTTCATATAATACAAAAGAATAGACAATAAAAATATTAATGGATGATTCAGATGAATAAAACATTATTTCTATGCCTTTCTTTTAAAATTATTATTATTAATTTATTGTTTAGTGCATCTTTCTTTTATGTATTTTTATTTTTAGTGCTTGAGAAATTCATACATCTGTATAATATATTTGATTAAATCTGTTCCTACTCTTCTTCATTTCTCCCTAATCCCATACCCTACTCCTTGTTTTCACCTTCCCAACTTCATGTTCTCTCCCTCTCTTTTTTAAACCCACTGATTCTATTTGCTTCTTCTTATATGTGCATGATTGTAAGGGCATCCACAGGAACATGTGTAACCTAGCATGGGTTGCATCCTTAAAGAAAACTGACTCTTCCTTACTAGTCATTATCTGCCTACAGCTATAATGGAATTTTATAGGCCCTTACCAAATTCATGCAGGATTTTGGCTGGCTTAATCTCATGTAGGTCTTGTACATTCAGTCACAGCCCCTTTGAATTTATGTGCAAGATCCCTGTCCTGACTGAAAAACTGTATTTCAGCAGGCCTCAGTGACATGTGGCTTTAAAAAATCTTTCTTCCCTTCTTTCACCAATGATCACATTAGTAAAGGAAAGAATGATATAATTGTCCTATTTGGGCCAGAGCACTCCACAGTCTCATATTATCTGTTGTGAGTCTCTGCAGATCGCCATTTATTAGAAAGAAACTTCCCTGCTTAAGGTTGAGAGTTGTTTTTGTCTATGGGTATAAATATAAATATTTAGAAGGTAGTTTGATGCTTGTTCATTCAACAAAATAATAGTAGTAGGTTATTGATTAGGACCACTGTCCTATCCAGCCACAGGTTCTTGGCTTAATTAACAGTACAAAGCATAATTTCTGTCTTAGGTAGAAGGCCTTAAATTCACTCAGAACGTGGTTGGTTACTCCCATAGCATCCATAGACTCTTGCACCAACACTCACATAATTGTAGTTTTTAATTAAATAGGACAGGACAGTAAATTTAACACTTTCAAAACCATTTCCTACTGATACTTCATTTTAAAATAGTTCTTGTACTTGCTAATGTTGTACCAATTTTGTATTGAAAAGTAGAGATTTCAGATAACAACCTGTAATCAGACAATTTAAGGAATGTTCTTCTACCATGTAAATCCTGAATTGCATCATGTATCAGTCAACTCAGAGGGCAAGAGTTAGTTAGAAGAGAAAATATTATGGGATATTATACGGGCAAGAGAATGTGGAAGAAGACAGTACTTGGATATGTTGCATAAGTTGAAATTTTAGAGGTTTATTTAAGAAAAAGAACCCACTATGTATCTCCCTTGAATGACTCTTCCCTAAAAGTTGTTAGGTGATAACCATTATTAATGACTTATGATGTAACAGTTAGTGTGTGAGAAGCTTTATTTTTCAAAGACATTTAAGGATCTTGGGTTGACAAATTCTTGTCTAGATATGCAAGATGGTGAAAGCTGTTTCTAACACTGATAGTTTGAATTAGTTAAGCTTATTGTCTTCTTAAGTTTGCTAGTAGAGAGATGACCAAACAATTTTCTATGTTCTCAGTGACCATTGTAACAACTTGAATTTGAATGTAGAAATGTTTTCAAACACTTTAAAACACTATCATTTTTCCATAACTCCAAAAACACGTAAAATTGAATACATAAAGAAATAACTCCACAGATACATGTGTAGAAGTATGAACATGTAATGGACTAGAGTGTAGTCAAGATTGGCTAATATGTGAATGATATCCAATCATAGTCACCCTTTAACATGAACACATTGAGAAGACATTTAAAATCTTATAAATGTTTACAAGACTGGGACTCTCATTAATCAGCAGATTTATGGGAAGCAGTTTGGCATTACCTAATAAGGGTAAATATGTGGATTACCTATAAACATAAGAATGTTCCTCGTGTTATCTTCTGAAAAAATTATTACCTATATGCAACAGGACATACATAGAATGATTTTTATACCTGTGTTTTCACAAAAATAAGACTTGGAAGGAACTTAGTGTCTGATAAGATCATCATGAGTGAAGGAAAGTCCATGTTTAACATGAATCTCAAAAACACATTATTAAGCAATAAATGAAAATCACAGTAAATCCATTCATAAGCTTGATATGACTTAATAGTGTAAACTAAAAATCAAGTTAACTGAATAATAATTACTTAGGAATATGAATATTTTGTATAAAATCAATAAATTCAATTTAATAAAATATGAAAGATACCAATAATATACACTGGTAGCTAAATGAATATTTGTCTTATTTTTAATATACTCTATAGGTACTTGACATTTTTTAAAATAACTGACACATACGACAAAAATTGAAGCTAAGCATGAATTCTTATTTTAGTAGGTCAAACTTTGAGTTACCTTTTCTCTTTACCTAAAAACACTATCCCACTTATACTTAAGATACCAAACATAAACCCATGCTCTTTTGGTCAAATTACTGAAAATTATCTTAAGCAAGATTTCATGCTTCCTGTATTGTTTCATTTTGAAAAAGCAAACCTTTCTCCATTTCATTGGGTCTTGTTCAATTTTTTTGTAAAGAAATCTAGTTCTAGGAAAAGTAAGTTATTCTAGTATTTATCCTGATTTTCTTTTTAAAAATACATTTTCTATTAGAGTGTTTAGTATAACATGGAGTCTAAAGGATAGTCCAATGGGTGGACATGGGAATGGTCAAACAATGTCTTTTGTGGAGGTACATCATTCTTCATGGACGAGGTTGCTGGAATGTTTATTCTGTTTGCTCCTTGTTCAAACCAAGGCAAACCAAGGGTGGGGAGGGACAGCAAAACTGACTCCCTATTTCCATCGAAACCATTCAACAGGATACAAGTACGACCTGTTGACACAGGCCACAGCCCTGCATAGGCCAATTTACTGTCTTGTCTTTCAATTACTCCATGCTTAAGAGTAGATAATTCACTGAAAACCAGATGTGACATCTTAGATTTCGGAGGATGACTCCTTCATAATGATGAGAATTAATGGGTAGGTGAATCCCCAGCTCTAAAGCGCTGGTCACTGAACATCCATGTTTATTTTTAAGTCATTGATTTTCATGGTGACATCTCTGATGGGCCATTGCAGACTTGGCAGAAGAGCAAGTTACACCTTGAGTTACAAGTGAATTAGGCTAATCATATCTTTACTATTTTGTAAGGAATTTCATGGGAGCAAACCTAATATCATCCATTTGGAAGAAATGTGATAAGAGAAGCACACACTCCATGGATTTTCTAATTTTTGACAGCTTTTTTTGTTACTGGAGGCAGAAGGTGTCATTGCTGAGAATTCTAAGGAACACTTTATCTTTCAAAGCAATCATGAAAACATGAAAAAAGCAGCTAGACTAAGGTTTGAGGAAAGAAGGTATTAAAAGAAGAAAAAAACAAGGTAAAAATTCTTTTCTATTTTATTTGAGAAGCTCAGAATAAAACTCCTTTTCTGAGATAATGGGAGAGAACAGTTTGATGTAGATAGGAACGTTACTAAGTGCTCATTCTTTTTAACTGTGCAATTTAAATACTCAAGTGTATCAATGGAAAGAAGACTTAACTAGCAAGCCTCATTGCTATCTGCTCATAAAAGAAAATGATCCCCACAGATTATCACGTTTTGTTAAAGTCAACATGGGGATGGATAGTGATTTTGCAGTTTGGGAAGAAGGGCATGTGGGGGAACTGAAATGTGAACAAAACAACAGTTGGGCTTTCTGGCATTCTTTATTGGTGCTTTGGGAATTCTCTGCAGCATTGTCTTTCATGGCTGCTTAATAAATAAAAATACAGTGCATAGCTTACAAGCTTGGGATGTGATTCGCAGAATGGTAGTAATTCACCCAAGGGCTCCCGCCTGATTTAGTCTGGGGAGCATGTCTAAGCATCTGCAGCCATACTGACAATTTCCCCCAAAGCCAAGGGCTGTTGCTATTTTGCCAATCATTTACATAGAATACTATAAATTATGCAGCCATCTGTATTCTTGTGCACCTAGAGTGAATCAAATGAATTTAGAGTATCAAAAGTGTTCCTTCTTCCAGTCTCATGTTGACTTTTCAGGACAACTGTAGAATCTGAGGTGTAACCAGCCCTGTTCTTGAGAATGTCCACCCAGCCTCATTCTCCTTTCTTCCCATAGCTATGTTTTATTCATATCATTTCCCAGTCCAAACTACCACAGGCAACCAGAAGTGTTGTCAGCCTGCCTGGGTGACACTCTCCTCTTTCCTGGCTGCTCCTGTGTAGCATTGGCCCAATGCCTTGAGTTTTCTCTGCTTTAACCCCTCACTTCTGCCAGATCTGAGGATGGTGTATTCTTCCTGGGCTTCAGTGAGGATGAACTGAACTCACCATACTGGCATGCAGTAAATTCTCAGTAAGGGAGAGGTGTGGTACTCCATCTCACATGTCATTCGTTTTATTTGGTTCTACCCAAGATGTAATAGCTTCTTGCCCTAAGCCCTGACTCCCTCAACTGTGATGAGTATCATCAATAAAGGTCCCAGGCAGCCAGCTCTAGGAGGGCATAGTGTTTCCCAGAGGAGAAGACGTAAGCCATAAGGGAACTCTTAAAATGGTATTCATAACATTGCAACTATGGTAATGTCATCTGAATGGCAGGTTATATCTTACTGAAACTAGAGTGAGAGAAAAGTCAAAAGGGGACATTGAAGACAGATGACTCCAAAGTATAAATTTTTACAAAGGGAACCATCAGGGAGGCATCCCCTTGATGTCTTCAGGAATGGGAGATTTGGATAACAAGGGGAGAATGGAAACTTATCATGAGGTTAAAGACTTCTGAGTTTGACAGAAGGGAAGCCAGTGTTATGCAAAATATGACAGCCTAACCCTGAGCTTATTTTAGGTCATATGGAAAAAATGACTCAATTACAACATGCATTGCCAACAAAATCTACAAAAATTCTAAGAATGCTGCTGTCTGTGTGAGAAAGATAGCTGGGTTGTTTGATAATTGGCTGAGGAAAATAATATCATTCTTGGAAATGAAATTCATAGAAGAAATTGGGTGGGCCTGATATATGTGTCATTTCTTCAATGAATTAAAATATTTGTGTTGTATTTATATAATTGGAATTTTTTAATAAAATATAAATGCTCAAAAATTATAGGGAGTGACTTAAACCCAACATTGTCATCATGTACTTCAGTGGTATACATGCTGGGGCATGGCAGGGGAGAAACCAAGACAGTTCTAGTTTTTAGTTCTTGGTGGCAATAGAAGTTGTGTACATAACGTGACAACAGAGAAAACCAAACCCTAATATTTCTTCTGTTCTCTATGACCAAAGCATCATGTAGGATGTTCTTTGAGAGACTTAGTCCTGGATATTCTGAAATTTGGATAGCATCTGTGAAATTGCAGTTCCTTGGTGGGAATGAGATGTTGACCAGAATACTCAGGACTCAACATTATGGGAATGTTTTTCATTTTTAAAAAATTGTTTAAGAAATACATAAATGTGTATAACGTGTTTTGTCAAGTTCATTCTCATCCCCTACACTCTCTTCCTCCCAACGTCATGTTCTCCCTCTCTCTCTCTCTCTCTCTCTCTCTCTCTCTCTCTCTCTCTCTCTCTCAAGCCTACTAAGTCAATTTAACTCCATTTAATACTTCCAGTATGTGTGTTCAAGTAGTGCTACTCATGGGAGCATGGGCAAGCTACCAGGGGTTATATCTCTGAAGAAAGGGGGTTCTCCCTTCCCCAGTAGCCATCAGCTGCAAATAGATCCTTGAGTGAGACTCCATGGTCTACTTCCCTATCCACACTGGCCTTTTGGCTACCTTGATATTACACAGGTCTCCAGATCGATGGGACTACAGAAGAGTTGAGAATTATAGGACAACTGTGAAGGAGGAGATGGAAAGAGCTTGGTCCAGGAATTCGGGAAGATGTTCCTTCCATTTCTGCCTTTGATACTGTGTAGTCCTGTAGATGGCCTTGATAAGATAACTGAAAAAGTGAAGTTCTAAGTTTTCCATCTGCATGCTAGGTGTTTAAATTTTTTATTGTAGCATGAAACTCGTATTAGCAATTGATTTCTGTAAATTGACTAGTAACAGTATTCATAACATGATTATCTTTGGAAGAAGATAGAGTAAACTGGGACACTAATGCATAGATCATAGATGCATATAAATACAAAATGATGTGAATGTAGAGATTTTATAGCCATTGTTCATACCTACCATTATTAAATAGGTAAATTGTGTTTATTCCTCTGCATGTAGTTTCATTAATACCACTTTGTGCTGCCCAGTGGCCGTGGCTGACTTGATGTTGGCCCCAGCTAGCATGTGCTCAGTTAGCTAACCAGGTTTTCCTTACAGCGTCATAAGACTAAAGCTGTGAATTGATAATTTGGTGTTAGACAATTAAAAATCTATTGTTATTTTTAAAATGTAGTTGCTACTGCTAAGTCCATGGATATATACATTGCCAAACAGCTTTTTTTAAAAAAAAAAAAAATCAGGGATAACAAAATCAAGAGAAAATTATAGAAACAAATAATAGGTCTAGATTTCTCTTTAAATCTTCTTGTCCTCTCTCTCTCTCTCTCTCTCTCTCTCTCTCTCTCTCTCTCTCTCTCTCTCATATCCTTTTCCCTCTTTTCTTCCTGCTACCACCAAGTTATTTCCAAAAACTTCACTTATATATCTCAAACACTTTGAATGAGTAAGCAGGTTCTCTGGGTAGGACATTTATAAAACCAAGTGTCCTTTTTATAGTTCAAATTAGTCATAGCTTTGGATTTAATTGTACTGGATAATTCTATCCCATTGAATTGAATATCACACTTCAATATCAACCCCTCACTGAAAGCTCCGATATTGAATTGGTGTAATTTAACCTTCTGGGAGAAATGGTTGGTGTGGAGTTTCTGCCCAGCCAGTACATGCTTTGATTTTCAGAAACTTCTTTGAAGAGTGTCTGATTACTTTCAGGGGTGAGGTCTGTCCTTTTGTCCTTACAACGTTCACTTTTCCATGCCAGCTGCCAAAATTTTTTGTCATTGTGAGATTTTACACACCATTGATTGGAAGTCAAATTAAAGGTCTTAGGCAATTTCAGCGTAAAAAATGCCCATGTAACAGAAAGAATTGAATTTGAGACAGAATTCCACCAGTGAGCAAGTTAGGTCAGGCCTTGGGTGCCATAGGATGAGACCAATTGTTTAGGGTTTTTAATTTATTTATTTCTAAATCAGAATGGAGAAGAAACAGAATCTTCTTGTCATAAGAGGATGTATTTTTTTTCAAACATTGCATGACTTCAGAGTTTTAAAGAAATACTAAAACACAGATACCTCCCTGTTTTAGAGGGTAAGTGAAAACAGGTTTTCTAGAACCTATTTCCTCCTCCTTCTATTTCTTGTTTCTTCAGTATTTCACCCCATTACCACTTCTTACAATATTTCACTTGCCAACCAACATCTGAGTGGAAAATGCCACCCTAGTGGCCATGGCTTATTCACTTTCCTCCTGTCCATCCACCACCACCACTTCAAGCCTTGTGTTTCCACTCATGGTTAGAGATACTGGAGATTGGCCGTTAAAGTCTGAGAAGTTGTAGAAAGAGTAAGTGGTTCAAGGAGAAGTATGGGTCAGACATTCTTACTGATGAGTGAAACGTGAAAAAAAGGTGAAGCAAGGGAGTTCAGAAAAACTGGTCTTTTGCTCACTCAGCTTGCTCAACATGTAATCTGCCTACTCTTATAGCCAGTAAATAATTTTTCTCAACTCCCAGCCCTCCTACCTTAACCTGAAGGAACAAAAGCAGCTGTTTAGAAAAGAATGAGAACAGATGAAGATGGAGAAGTGGATGGTTTTTCTTTGTTTGTCCATATGATGGGCAAAGACTTACCTTTGGGTAACCATTAAAGTGTAATTTTGTGGAATGGAAATTCTTATTTTTAATGTGTAGCTTGTGTTTTAAAAATCACCATAGGACTGTAGATTACCAAGAGAGCTTGCGAAAAAGTGCATTCATTAGTACCCTTCAAGCAAGAGTAAGGTAAGTCTCAGGAAATTTTAAGATGAAGACTCAAATAAAATTGTTAGTTAATAAGGGCTACACAGAGCATCTTGGCTTACTGTGGTATGAAAGCCATAGCAACTGCCTACACTCAGAATCTTCAAAATCTAGTTTCTCCACCAAACACTTGGTAAAGTATAAAAAATTCTGAAATATTTGGAGGTTTACTTCATGCTAAGCTACTTGCTTGCTCATCTCTTACCTTTTGGTCATCAATTAGCATCCAGTAACTCCATGAATGACAGTTTCTCCTGTTTGTTGATGATTTTGTGTGTTCATGTTGGATTGATTTGAACCAGCACTATTGTTCTATGTAGAAGAGCTGATTTTACTTCCCATGAGTGAATGTAAGCTTTTCAAAGAGAAAGATATATAGTGATGAGTGCAATCCACCCTGTTACCATTATTCCAACCAAGATATTCTTTTAAAAATCAATCCCTTGATGATTTTGAACATACATATAATACATTCTGGTCACATCTTTCCAACACCTTATCCACCTATCATCCTTTTACACTCTTCTCTTCAATTCTCCATTTCATATTGAGGTTTTTGTTTTTGTTCTTTTACCCAGGGCTACCTGCACGGGCACAAGTGTAAAGCTATCCACTGGAGCATGAGTAACTCACCAGTGACCACATCAATGAGGGCACTAACTTCTTCATGTAGCTTTTATCACATTGCAGTTTCTTACTTGTTCCTTTTAGTTAATTAACATCTGTACAGGGAGGCAGTGCTCTGACTTTTGTAAGGGTAGTTTTGCTGTCTGTGGACTTTGACTAAATGAGTCAGATACTTTCTTTTCACTTTCAAAATTCTTTCATGGGATATGTGAGATTCAGTCTCATTCGGAATCCTGATATTCATGGGAGACCTGCCCTTTCCTAAACAGAAATGGTGGAGGAGTGGATGGGGGTTGGGAATAGAGGGGTGGGGGTGGGGTGGGAGCTTGGGAGGAGAAGAGGGAGAGGAAACTGCATCCAGGATGCAAAACAAACAAACAAATTAATTAATTAAAAATTCTGATTTGTGATTTCTAACCCAAGAATACTTCATTCTTTATTTTTTTCTAAAACAAGATTTAGGTTTTCAAATTTTCATATACATATATAGTGTATTTTTGTTATATCCATTCTTCTGCTTCCTCCTTCCAGCTCTTCTTGCCCCCTCCCATCTCCTTCTCAGCTATTTTTATTAAATAACCTACTAAGTCCAAATAATGCTGTTCATATGCACATGTGTGTGGTGTCAGCCACCAGGGCATGAGTGACCTATCAATGCTGCCCCCACAAAGAAAAGCAACCATTCCTCACAGCCATCAACTGCCATTATCTCCACAGTTAAACATAGGACATCATGAGTGATCCACCAGCATGATAGAACTTGTCACTGGCTTGATTTATATGAATCTTATATGAGTAGACTTAGGAGCTGTGAGTTTATTTGTGTAAGAGTGATGTTATGTTATGAGGATGCCCAATATGCCTTCCTATCTTCTGACTCTTATGTTCTTTCTACCTTTTCTTCCATAATGTTTCTTGAGTCTGAGGAAAGAGTTTTATTGTTAATATCAATGTCCCATCTATGGCTGAGAACTCAGTGTTGTTTATTTTCATGCCTTCAAACACCTAAGAGTCAGTGGATTAACCAATACCCTCTTCAATAAGAAGCTTTTCTGACCAATGTCTATGGTTATAAAGGTAAATATTTAGAAGGAAGTTTTGCAACATGATCATCTAGCAGAGCAGTATCAATAGGTTCTTTTGTAGGGCATACATTCTTTTAGTTAAGGGTTTTGATCTTTCTTATAGTACCAAACATGAGTTTCCTCCCATGAAGCAGGTCTTAAATCCAATCAAGAGAGAAGTTGATTATACCAAAAATCAGTCTTTCCACTATTGCAGCAGTGGGGCACATCTTTCCCAATAGGTCATTGTTATAGCATTCAGTGCTAGATAAAACCATTGATTCATTTTCTTCCCCAGCAACCTTCACAGAACTTTGCAACATTATTGAAGTTAGGCAGGAGAGAGTTTCCTGGTCAGTTCAAGATTGATTTCTTTGTGGCTGGCAACCTAAGTATGTGGCAATAAGGTCTTTCCAGCTAGTAAATGATAAGCAACCAAAACCATTAGCAACAGCCTGCCTTCTTATGGGTGCTTTTGGGGTCTTCGTGACCAATAAATACTAAGGAAGAAACCAATCTGACATAGAAAAAATTACAACTCATGCCTTCTGGGAACAGCATTGTTACCCTTAGGTAAAGTACCACAGCTCCAATTCCTTAAGAAGTATACTTTAATTAGATTACAGAGCAGTGAAGTTTCAGGAAAACATACTCTTTCAACAGAAGTGAAAATATAATAAAATGGGATAGTAGAACACATGTGATCTGGCTAAGGAAATACTGAGAGCTAACAGTGCAAAAAGGACTCATAGCTTGTTTATTCTTTCTTCCCATGTGTAGACTGCTTCCAGTGTGTAGACTGCTTCCAGGTTCTAATTGTTAATAAGCCTGTTTTGAAAACAATTGTGCAGGTATTTTTTTCAGAATACACTTCCATTAAATATATTTTTGTATATGTCATTTACTTTATTTTGGATACTTCTATAAATGGGATTCTCCAGATGTACAAAGATATAATTTTAATAAAATTATCTACACTTAAGGTTTACAGTGTGGTATTTGGTACACATGTCCATTGTGAAACTATTACAGCTTAAGCTAATTAATGTATCATAGCCTCATATGGTGATAATAGCCACTCTACTAGATATGAAGAAATGACTTACTGAATTTTAATTTTCAGTTTCCTGATAATTACTTTTGACAAGCGTTTCTTCATATTCCTGTTACCCACTTACATCATCTTTAGAGAGATGTCTATTCAGATCTTTGTTCATTTTATAATAGGCTATTTCTTTTCCTGCTGTGGACCTGTTCACATCTCTTTCATGTTTAGCATATTCATCTATTATCATAAGAATTGTTTGCAAATATTTCTTTCCATTCACCAATCTTATTTTGTCCTTACTGACCTTTTCTCTTGCTGTGTAGATGGTCTTAGTTCAGTTCAATCCTCTTTAACTGCTTTTGTTATATATACTTTTGATGTCTTACAAAAGAGAAATCACTACCTGTTCCAATGTCAAGATTATTTTCCTGACCTGGATATCCACATACAGAAGAGTGAAACTAGATAGCTATTGCTGATGGTGCACAAATAGATACAGAGATTAAAAATTTCAACATAAGACCTGAAACTTGAAACTGTTATGAAAAAAAGCACAGAAAAAAGATATCATGATAGGCACAGGCAAAGAAAATAATATCAACAATTTACAAATGGGACCTCAGAAAACTCTAAAATTTCTGCAGAGCAAAAGAATGATTCAATCAAGCAAGGAGACAACCTACAAAATTGGAGAAAATCTTTCCTTGCCATACATTAGAGGACAGATTAATGTCTAGAATATAGTGTGAACCCCAAACTCTAAACAAGAATTCAGAGAAGTGCAAATTAAAATGACCTTGGCAGTCATAAGAAACCACATAGCACCAAATGTTGATGATGATAATGATGATGATGTGGAGGAGGTCTTTATACAGTGCAGATGAGAGCATAAACTATCAGTACGGAAATCAACATGAATATTCATCAAAACAAACAAACAAACAGGCAAAACCAAATAAATCCAAGCCAAAACCCAAACCAAATCTGCCATATAACTCAGTTTTATGACCCTTGGTTATTTAACCAATGGACTCCTTAACAGCATATCACAGAGATATATGTACATCAGTATTTATTATCACTTTACTCATAGTAGTAAAATCATGGAACTTAACTACCTATCCTTCAACAAAGGACTGGATAGAGAAAATATGCTATATATACTCAATGGAATTTGTCTGGCTATAAGAAACAAATTTGGGTCCTTTTCAGGAAAATGGATGTACTACAGACAATCATATTAAACATGTCAAGTCTCTCCCAGAAAGAATCACTCATTTTCTCTCATTTGTAGTTCCTATAATTTATTATTATCATTTTATGTGTATGTGTGTTTTGCTTGAATGTTTGTCTGTGTATCATATTAGTGCCTAGTGCACATGGAGGCCAGAAGAGGGCATTGGACTCTCTGGAACTGGAGTTATATATGATTATGAGCTGCTATGTGGGTAATGTGAGTTAAACTTAAATCCCCTGGCAGAACAGCAAGAGTTCTTAACCACTACACCATCTTTCCAGCCCCATTTGCTAGATTTTATACAAATAAATAAAATCTTTTATGTATCTATGGCATGAATGTGGAGATGAAATTGTCTAGACACCAAGGTTAATTATAAGTGGGTGAGTAAGAAAAGGGAGTGTGGGATGAATATACTGGAAGTACATTGTATACATACATGAACACAATATGAAGTCCTTAAGTAATCCAGTACTATGTGCAATGACTATGCACCAATGGGGGAAAAGGATATTTTCCTGCATATTTTTGTTCTGATAGTTTTATAGTTTCCTATTTTGTCTCTGTTTTTAATTAATTCAAGTTTTTTATATATAATTTGAAACAAGAATACAGTTTTATTCTTCTGAATGTGAACACTCTTTTCCCAACATGATTTATTGTAGGCGTTGCCTGATTTTCATTAATGTTCTCAATACCATTGCCAAAACTCAGTTTGCTATCCATGTGTCAGTTCATTTCTGGGCTCTCTATTATATCCTATTAGCCTGTATATCTAATTTTATCCCATTTCCATGACATTTTATTACTTTAGCCTTATATTTTATTGTTAAAAATAAGATGGCTTTGCTTCTAGTCTTATGTCTCAAGATGATTTTGGCTATTTGGAGTTTTTTGTACTTTCCTATAAACTTTGGGATTTCTCTCCATTTTTGTGAAAAATGGCATTGGGATTTTGGTGGAGATTTTACTGAAACAGTTAATCCTCACTTTCAACAGTTTGATCATTTAACAGTGAATCCTTGTTTATGCTACTGTTTTACAGTCCCCTATTCACATCCTTCTTCTCATTTGTTAAATTTATTCCTAAGTGTTTTGTCCTTTGGTGCTGCTTAAATGATATTATTTTCTTAGCATTTCGAGACAACAGCTCATGGTTACTGTATAGACATATTACTGACAAATGAATGTGAATATACATCTTTTACTTTTACTAAATTAATTTATTTGTTTTACCTGTTTAGAAGTGGATTATCAGTATTCTGCTGGGTACTTTTATGTCAATGTGACATAGGCTATAACCATCTGAGAGGAGGGAACCACAATTGAAGGAATACTGCCATAAGACTGGGCTGTAGGCAAGCCCATAGAACATTGGTTCTCAACCTTCCTAATACTGTGCTCCTCATGTATAAATAAAATTATTTTGTTGCTACTTTGTACCTATAATTTTGTTACTATTACAAACTGTAATGTAAATAACTGTTGTGCAGGATATCTTATATGTTACAACCTACAGGTTGAGAATCACTGTTATAGAGCATTTTCTTAATTAGTGAGAGATGGGGAAGGGTCCAGCCTATTATGGTTGGTAGCACCCTGGGCTGGTGGCCCAGGGTTATGTAAAAGCATAATAAACCCTTTCCTCCTCAAGTTGGTTTTGGTTGCTATGTTTTATTATAGCAATAGTAACTCAAAGACAGGAATTGTAAACACATACTCATAATCTGGAAACATAGACAACATATCGATTTGTATGACTTTTATGGCTTTCTCTTTTCCAATTTCTCCAGACAGAACTTCTAGCACTCTGGTGAATAGGAGTGATGAAATGTGTCTTGTTCCTGGTCTTAGAGGAAAAGTGTTCAGCCGTTCACTGCTGAGTTTGATGTTACCTATAGGGTTGTTTCATGTGGCTTTTGTTGTTTTGCACATTCCTTCTACAGCTACTTTGCTGAGAATATATTTTTTTTTAATTGTGAAAAGATATAAAGGTTTCTCAATGTTTTTCTTGCATCTGTTGAAATATTCTCAGGACTCTGTCTACATTCTGCTAATATGTAATCTCATTTATTGGTCTGTGTGTGTTGAAACATTGTTACATCCCTGGTATAAACCCAACTCTATTATAATGAGTGATCCTTTTAATGTGGGGCTGAATTCAGTTTGCTATTCCATTTTAGAATTATGTTTCTGTTTATGAGGGCTGTTGTGCCATCATTTTCTTTTCCTGGAGCATCCTTCCCTGGTTTTAGAATCCGAATACTGCTGGCCTGGAAAAACTAAATTGGAAGGGTTGTTCCTTTTAAAGTTTTTACTTCTGGAAGGGTGGAAGGATTGTTGTTTTGTTTTTTTTTTTAAACAAATGTTTTGTGGAATTAGAGACAGAGGCAATCAAGTCCTTAGCTGAGATGCTCATTGCTAAGAAGTTTTTTTTTTTTTTTTTTTTTTTTTTTTTTTTTTTTTTTTTTTTATTACTAACTCAATCTTCTTTTGGTCTGCTCATACCTTCTATCTCTTCATAATTCTGTTTTGAAAGATCACATGTCTCTAGAAAAACAGCTTTTTTTCTTCTGCATTATTTGACTCTGTTCCTCCCCTGAATTCTTTTTCTTTACTGTAATTCCTCCTGTGATTTCACTGCCCGAGTCTTCTCTCTCTTTCGTGGTCTAGGAAAAGGTTTTTCAAGTCATTGTTATTATTATTTTCAAAAATAGAGGGCGGGAGACCAGATCCCACATTTATTTACCCCAGGGACTCTTGAGGAATGAGGGCTAAGAGACTGACTTAGAAATAGAAAGGGGAGAGAAACAGAGAAATGTAGGATAGCCTCAGGTTGGCCTGGATCCTTATCCACTGGCCCAGAACTTTATTGCAAAGGGCTGTTTATAATAATGCCAAGGGGCTAGTTACAGCCCCTTGCTAGTTACAGCCAAGTGTAGACCCTTACAAACACCTGGTACTCAGGCCCATGGTCCAGTCATTCTCTTATGCAGCCCTGCTGGGTAAAGCCACTAGGAAACGTTGGTGAGTGCCAACAATTGAGTCCTCAGTTGTACTGTTATTTTCTGTGGTCTTTCTGGTCTACATTTCCCCCACTCCACTCTAACCTGTCTTTCCTTTTCGCTGAATTTGAGCTCTGTATGTTCTTTTGCATTTCTTTGCAGTCTAATAGATACCCTTCCTCTAGACAGCCACAGATAGAGGTAGCTCTCCTGGAACTATTTTTTACTACATTCTGCATATTTGTAATTACTTTTAGTTTTCTTTTATTCTTTTAATTTTTCTCTTTGACTCATACTTTCTTCCAGATCATAATTTCATAACTTTTTATTTACTTAGTTTTTCCAGACTTCCTATTATTGGCATCTAGTTGTATACTATTATGGTTGAAATGAATGGTGGATATGATTTTTAACATTTTCGAATTGCTAAGCCTTGTTTTTTGCCCTCAAATACAATCTATCCTGGAAAAGGTTCTATGTGTCCTTGAGGTGAATGAGTAAGCTCTGCTGTTGTTGGATGGAATGTCCTGTATCTGTCTACTGGGTCCAGTTGGGCTATAGTGTTATTCAAGACTACTTTGGTGGCATACGCCTTTAATCCCAGCACTTAGGAGGCAGAGGCAGGCAGATATTTGTGAGTTCGAGGCCAGCCTGGTCTACAGAGCGAGATCCAGGAAAGGTGCAAAGCTACAGAGAGAAACCCTGTCTCAAAAAACCCCCCCAAAAATTATTTCTTATTTCTAAATGATGTGTCGGAGTCTGTATGTGGGTGTGTACATAAGAGGACAGGTGCCTGCAGAAGCTGTAGGTATTGGATCCCTTGGAGCTGACATATTAGGTGGTGTGAGCTGCCTGACATGGATATTGGGAAGTGAAGTTGGCTCTTGTGCAAGAACAGTATGAACTCGTCACCAGTGATCCATCATCTCCCTAGCCCCTGGTTTTTTGTCCCTATGCACCACTCATGTATTCTATAATCTGTCAGCTTAATGTCTTCATTCTTGGGGAAGCATTTTTGATTTGGCGATGGTTGTTCAAATTGACCTGATGTTTTCATCAAGGATCAGGTGTTGGAAATGCCTTTTGTCTTGCTGATGTCACTCTCTTGAGCTCTTACTTCGAAAAGTGTGCTGCTTCTTAAAGAGACTTCATTGAGCATCTTTAAGACAAATGCATGAATGCATGCACACCCTTTCCACAGCTCACACAGTTGGCAGTCTGTGAGTCCTATTCTTTCCAAAGAAAAGTCAAATTCAAGAAGAATTGAAAAATAAGGTGGCTTCTAAAATGGAGAGAAGGATAAAGGAAGTTAAGAATCATAGACTTGTCTCACCAGGGATATGGGTGTCAATGATCCAAACAGAAAAGGGAAGACAAAGCAGTTTGGATTAATGTGAGCTAAACAAGAGTGACACCAATGGACAAGCCAAAAGGGAAGATGAAAAGCCCATGAGACCTTGCTTTATACAAAGAAGGTTTGGCAACTGAGTAAAGCTGGGCGTGGGAGAGGTGGTCTTCACTGGGAAAAAGCATACCAATTGGTTGTCCAATGGTCAGTCCAAACATACCTACAAGTGATATTATGAGGACTGAACAGGCCATATTTTGGAATATATGTATATAAAAATACATATATAGGCCAGGTGGTGGTGGTACACACCTTTAACTCCAGCATTCAAGAGTCAGAGTCTACAGAGTGAGTTCTAGACCAATCTGGTTTACAGAGAGAGTTCCAGGACAACTATGGCTGTTACATAGAGAAACCCTGTCTCAAGATATTTGCATATATATATATATATATATATATATATATATATATATATATTCACAAAGAGGTCATCAACTGCAAGGAATGTTGGGTAGAGCTATTTGGGAGGATATGAAGTGAGGAAAGGAAAAGAAGACATGTAATTAAATTATAGTATCAGAACTAAACAAAAAAGAGAAAAAGTTTAAAATCAGTTTTAGGAATAGTACTACTTTCATATTATAATGTTGATCTGACCATTGGAGATATCAGTGATTGAATTTAAACACGATCAACCTGAAAGAAATATGATTTGAAGTTGTAGGAGTTACTAAATAGGAGATGTCATTTCCTAGCTGAAATTACAAGATAATGTTAGAAACCCCTCAAAGTTAGGAGGAAGATGAAAACAGTCCTTAATCCAATGACCCCAAATAAAAAAATGGGGGTGATTCCTGATAGATTTCACAGATATTCCAGAACTTGATCATCACTAATAAAAATCAAAGATAATTTGCAATAGAAATGGGAAAAAGATACTTTCATATCTCTTACTTTTGAAAGTGAAAGTTATCCTTAATTAAAAAAATAATCTAGTGATCTTATTATCAAGATCAAAATGCTGTGCTCACTGGAATCTTTTCCTGATGTGTTTATTTAAAGTTAAATTCATAGGACACTTAGGAAAGTGCCTAAAATGGTCAATAAAAGTCTGCAGGCCCATTCCCCATCTCTCCTTTCATCTTTTTCGTTCCTCTCTCCCTTATTCCATTTGGATTTCCTTTTCTTTTTCTCCCCTTCTGAAAATAGGCATGTTTCCATGGTCAATGCCTTGTCCTGTGTGCTTTGGCTTCGGACAAGATTCCAGAGAGTACAAGCATGCACAGGAATAATTGTAAATTAGAATGCTTCCTGATTCTTGAGATGGTGGTTATTGAATGACAGGTATGGATCCGAAATAACCAGATTTCCTCTTCATTCTGGGATGACTATGGCTATAGGCAGTAAATACAAAGGGAGGTCTGAACATAATGGTGGCTAATTTTGAAAAACACAGTGAGAGTTCTTAAAAATAAGTGTGTTAGGAAGGAAACAAACCTGGTGTGTAGGCAACACTGATCTAAATCTGTTCTTGAAGAATATTCACAGCAAGGTAATTAATTTTGAATGTTCAGATAAAGCTACTGTTGGGTCATAGAAGTTTAACAAGCTCAGAGCAAGCTCTTACAAAGAGGGTGCTCATACAGCTTGAGCTGTTGCCTAGAATTTTCAGTGAATGCATGGGGGAAGCTATACTGTGTCCTCGTAAGGTAAGTCGAAGTTTTCAAGCTCCATCATAAGCCTTCGTAGGTTATTTCCACACCAACTAAAATTTAAATATAAGCAAAAGAAAATATTTTGTAGTTTAATAAGCCAGTCAAGTCTCTGAAGGTTAAGAGAAAAAAAATAAGCACTCATGGAAATTTTTAAAAAGTTAAAACATTGCTTATTATACATGACTCTTAATTGAAAAGACTTTTCACAAAGATTTTGAACTCACTAAGAAGTGTACATCTGTCTTAATTACATAATTACTTGAGGAAAGCACTCTATTTCCTCTCTTTCATTTTGGGTTTCTTTTTTTAAAAAAAAGTAATTATGGCTTTCCACTGAGAAAAAAAAATATGAACTAGTTTCACTGTTAACCGGGTTCATTCAGTTTTACCTTCCCTGTGTTCCTTGTTTCCCAGACGGGCATAACACAGAATAGAAAAGGGAATGTGGCCAGTATCCTGCACGCTGTGTGTGCTTATAAAAGGTATAAAATGCCATTGCATCAACTCTCTCTAAAGCATTGATGGCTTGCTGATTTTCCTTCACACGGGAAGCCGGCAGCAACATGCTGATTAGGAAGCCGCACTTGAGAAGAATAATTTGAAGTGAGCCAATTTGTGCAGGGTGAAGATTTATAGGTAGGGATTGAGGAATGAGGGAATTGTTAGGATAGGGTATGGTGATCTGATGAGAAGTTTAATATTAATGAGAGCGGAAAACTCATACATACAGCACAGTTTACAAACAAGGGGAACAGAAAGAGAGAGGGAAAAAAAGCATATTATAGGATCAGCTTCCTCACGACTTTGCCTCCACAAAAGTCTTTAATTGTTCTATAATAATAGTATATAGTTCCTTCAGCTTATATTTATGAAGGAATAGACAATTTAAGAGCACAGAAACCAAAGGAATCTTACAGCATGTGGAATATTTAAAGGTTTGACAACACAGGAGCCTTTATAAATAATAGCTGAGAGCACATATGTCCCAAGATTTTCACTCTAGTCTATAGCGCACCAGGAAAGGTCTCAGATCAAACAGTCTGGATTCATGGTTGGTATACAACTTAAAATATTTATATTAAATCTGTGAGCACACCTGGAAACATACCCCTCGTTAAAGCAGCAACAGAGAAGAAATACAGCCCTGCAGCTACTGGGGAATATAGGGCTCAATAGTCCCTGGGTGAGAAGTGAGAGTCATTCAGAGGTGGAAATGAGTGTGGAAGTGAGATCATTGCCTGAACTAAACCAAGCACAGATCCTGTGTAACTCAAGTGTATGTGTGATGGCATTTCTGAACCTGACCAGGCCACAGACACAGTATCAGAGTTACTTCAGTTTGTTGGCTAAATACTATAGCACAGTGTGTGCCAAATTGTATTCTTGTTCATAGTACCATACTACTCAACTATAGATTTAGATTAAAAAATGTAGAATGAGTTGTTATTTTGTAGCATAAACATTTGAAATTTATTCTAGTTAAACTGCATATTTTCATCTAAAATAAAGCTGAGTTTCTGGGGCCCACAGTTTAATTTTAGGATTTTAATTTGAATATTTGTAACACATTTGTCATAGAGACAAAGCAATATCCAATTTATGCCACAGCATGTTGAAGAGATTGATTAAAATGGATGAGGCTCCCCTATGAAACTGTTCCCCAACTCCTTCCAGTGTATTTACTAACATGGAATGAGTCAGAAATAAAATGCCAAGTACTTCCTTCTGAAATATGTCACTTTTCCAATTTATACGTCCACAATACTTCTCTAAAAGTTGCATGAGAGTAATCAATCAGTAGAATACTTAGAAAATTCTTGCTGACAACGTCTTTCATGAAATGGACCAATGACTATCAGTTTAGTCAGATTTTTGCCTCTGTAGAACTCATCTGTCCTACCTAACAAATTAGAATTCATCATCCATTGCTGTGAGCAGCTGATTCTCCCTGTGTCTGTGCACTGGCTCACATCTTGTGGGCACAGAGATTGAACCTTTGGTTCAGTGCAATCCCCCCTCCCCATAAATTTTTTTTTTTTTTATAGCAAATTTCTTTGGAAGAGGTAGAGTCTCTCTCCAGGACAAACAGTAATTTTTTCCCTTAAATCCTAGTAATAAGGTAAAAATACTATTGCTTTAGAACAGTTGTTCTCAACCTGTGGGTTGTGACCCCTTTGGGGTTCCAATGGCCCCTTCATGGGCATCACATATCAGACATCTTGCAAATCAGACATTTACATTACAATTCTGAACAGTAGCAAAATTACAGTTATGAAGTAGCAACAAATAATTTTATGGTTGGGGGTCACCACAGCACAAGGAACTGTCTTAAAGGGTCACAGCATTAGGAATGTTGAGAACCACTGCTTTAGAGTTTTATTGCCAAGCATAAAATACCTGGGCTTCCCAAGTTCAGGATTCCTTTCCTGTCTCTTGCTACAGAGACGAGTGTCCCTGACTATCTGTCTCTTTGAGTTATCCTTTGGGAATTATGTGGAACTGCAGCTAGGAGATGCCAGCAGTCTGGCTGTGTTATTTGTAGAGCAGTAGTCCTTCATCTCTGACCCGTGAGTTTCATGACTTTTAACAGAATCCATGAAACTTTGGCAAACAAACTTATTAGCTTCCAGGCAACATAAAATATAGAAGCCCAGACTCTCTCTTTTTCCTGACATCATTGAAAGAGGGGAAAAGGAAGTGCCAGCATTTTGCCTCCATATACACTAACTTTTGACATTGCTATCATTGTGAATATGCATTAAATTGATGCTTTTTAGTGTGTAATGATATTTGTGGTATGTGTCTGTGTCTGTGTCTGTGTCTGTGTGTGTTCATAAGAGGACATATTTATGACAGTTGTTGCAAAGATTTAGAAGCATACATTTTCAAAACAGCAACTGTTTAATTTTTTTTTAAATTTTATTTTCCATATTAGCTAAGATAAAAGAAAAACCATGTATTGCTTCAACATTAGGTCTGTGGGATATTGGGGGGGGGGTAGAAATAAGATGTCTTAGTCTTCTGAACTGATTTCCAAAATAAACTGTTTTGTCATCTTTGTCTTTATGTATTATACTTTAGTGAAGTCCATTAGGATTTCTTTGAAATTCTCTGTGAAGTGTAGAGTTGGTATTGGCAGTGTAATTTCTGAAAAAAAAAAGGTGGATTATCCCCAAACACACAGTGTGCTTGCAAGAGCTCTGGGAAAAGGTCTTCCTAAAGTAACTGTTCCATTTTCTCTCAGATTCCTGGAATTATTTATTGCCAGAAGTTTATCCATTTATCCAATGTTTTCAGTAAAGGATTAAAATGAATATACATGGGACAAAGCGACTCCTCAATTAAAGTGATAGTATGGCATACATGGTTAAAATTTTCTGGGGTTGGAGAGACAGTTCAGTGGGTAACACATTTGCTATGCAAGCTTAAAGACCTGAGTTCTGATCTCAGAACCTGTGTAAAACTCTGGGGAGAGCAGTGTGTGCCTGTAATCTCAATTCTGGAAGTTGAGAACAGTAGAGTCCTGGACATTGTTGGCTAGCCTGTTTAACAAAATCAGCAAGCACCAGGCTTATTGAGAGATCTATGCATAAAAATAAAGTAGACAGTGATTGAGTGACTGACCAAGACAAGTGTCAACCTCTGATCTCTGCACAGGACACAGACATGAATACACACACACACACACACACACACACACACACACACACACACACACACAGAGAGAGAGAGAGAGAGAGAGAGAGACAGAGAGAGAGAGAGACAGAGAGAGAGAGAGAGAGAGAGAGAGAGAGAGAGAGAGACAGAGAGAGAGACAGACAGAGAGAGAGACAGAGGCAGAGAGAGACAGAGAGAGACAGAGAGAGACAGAGACAGAGGCAGAGAGAGACAGAGAGAGAGAGAGAGACAGAGAGACAGAGAGAGACAGACAGGATGAGACAGAGAGACAAAGACAGAGACAGAGAGGCAGACATAGAGAGAGACAGAGAGGGAGATTTTTTTTCATATTGAACTTGTAGTGGAATTTTGCATAAAATAGAAAAGCTGGAAGGGTTTTCTCAGTGAAGATAATTACTTTCCAAACCCAGGTTTGGCAGGCAGACTTTATGTTCCACACAAACTCAACTTAGTTGCCAGTGATTTCCTAAGAGATTGTTTAGGAAGAGTTCTCAGATAGTCCAGGGTAGGAGAAACAGGTTTAGAGTCAGCTGGCTATGGCTGCCAAGTGTATCCAAGGAAAGTTGGTGCACATTTGCTAGATCTTTGCTGTCTATGTCCTACACTGCTAACTGCAAATGGCTTTAGCAAAGTCCATGTGTCTCTTTACCACATCATCGTTTAGTGGTCAGGAAATGATGAGAATTGACTAAGGGAGCACTTTCTTCCATTTCTTTTCTATGGGTCTCCTTTCCTGCTGTATGTGGACATTGTTTTGACTTTCCCAGTTCCAGGGAGCCCAAAAGCCATGGGTTTTACTTTTTAAGTTTAATTTATTTATGCTGTTTTTTTTTTTTTCAAAGACATGGTCTCATTATGTAGCTCTGTTTGTCTGTTTGTCACTCCGTAGACCAGGTTGGCCTTGAACTCACAGAGATCTGCCTGCCTCTGCCTCCTGAGTGCTGGGATTAAAGTTGTGCACTACTGATCTCTGCTACTAAAGCTATGAATTATAGATGGCTGATACTTATAGATGTACCGAATAAGTCAAAAAGTATCTCCTTTTGTCTGCTAAAACTGGCTAAGTCTACCCCTATGAGAAATGTTAGAAATGCTTTAAGTGAATTAAATCTGTATCACATGTAAGCAAATTGCACAAAGTGTGAGGATGTGTCCTAAAAGACTTCCAGAGCTGTTTCTTGAATTCTATCAGGATGGCTTTGGTTTCTTACTCTCTAGACTTTTCTTTCTCTGGTTAATTTCCTTTTGTTTGTTTGTTTGGGTTTTTTTTGGGGGGGGTCTTAATATGTGTTTCTTTACATGGTGTGTATAAGTGTAAGTGCAGGCACACATATGCTGCAGCAAATGTAAGGTCAGCAACTTTTGGGAGTCACCTACCGCCTTCTACTTCATTTGAGGAAGGAAGCATCAGGGCAACTCTCCTACTTACTCCCTCCACACCCACTTCCCTTCTCCTTACATCAGTGCTGGGACCCTGGGATTACAGATGTGGATTGCCATGTCTGCCTTTTTCTGTGGATTCTGTAGATTTGAACTCTGGTCATCAGATATGAGTGGCAAGTGTTTGTATCCACTGAGCTGTTCCTGGGAGCCCTTCTATGATTTTCTAAAGCAAATATCTTCTGTTAAGATGACCTTAAAGATACAGTATGGTTGGGGTGAAATTATCTTTTTGTTATTGTTTCTAACCATGTCAAAGGAGAGAGCTTCTATTTGTTGGTCCCAATTACAGAAAGAAAAAAAAATCATTGATAAAGGGCCAAAGACTTTTGATAGAACAACGCTATACTTCAATTGACCTAAATTGGTTCAAGGACATTTTTAGGTCAGCCACATATATTTATAGTACATGCTGGCTCCTTCCATAGCCATGATGCTAAAAGCAATATTTCCCAGAAAAAGAAGAATTTTGTTTGTTAACTGGAAAAAAATAAAACAAAACGGTAATTGCTAGGAAATCAAACCAGTGTTTCACTAATTCCTAGATTTCCTGGACAATTTTGGTCAGATATACAAATCTTATCTGAAGAAGCTAAGTTTTATTTGTGAAAAAATGATTTTTTTCCAACTCTCTTTAAAAATTCCTAATAGCTTTCTGTCATCTACAAGGAAATGTGTAATTGTTTAGTGTCGGCTGCAAGGCATTTATGATGGTTTCTACCTGGTTTGGAGTCTCGTGAACTTGCATTCTATGACCACATTTTTTTTCCCATAAAAAGACATTTCTCTAAGTAATTGTGTGACCCATAAGGCATTATATTTTCTTTGTTCATACTTCTCCTCTCTGCCTAACATGATTTATGACCTTAGAGAACTTTTACTTATCAAAATTCAGCTCAAAAGTTTTATTTCTAGGGATACTCATACAGTCTGTCCTTACCTTACCATGCCACCAATTATTCTTTTTAGTATCCTTTAGAACTACTCTATTTTTATCGTTATTTTATGACATTACCCATCATCTAGTGTTTTAGCAGGTATGAGTTGCAAATAGCTTCTTGTTAAAGGGTGGAAATTTGTATTCATGCTCTCTTTTCCATGCTGTGGTTTTGTATGGTTTGAACTTGTGCAGGACTTGTGCATGCTGTTCCAGTCTCTGTAAGTTCATACATGTTACAGTCCTCTTGTATCTGGAAAATGCTGTTTCTATGGCGTCATCTACCAGCTCTGGCTCTTACGACACTTCCACCTCCTTTTCTGCATAGATCCCTTGAAGGGAGAGTTTGAAAAAGACATCCTCTTTGGAAGTGAGCCCTCCAAAGTCTCGCGCTCTGCACATTTTCCATTGGTGTATGTGTTTGTTAAGTAACATCTACTACATGGTTTCTCTAATGAGAACAATGCATTGGGCTACAGATACAACAATATGTCAATGGGTGTCATTTTATTGCTATGTTCCTTTAGCAGAATAATAGTAGTAAGGTTTTCCTTAGAGCCCAGATCCTATCTAGTTTCAGTTTTCTGGCCATTTTAGCATTGCTACTTATGGGTTCCATCTCATAGAGGAGGCCTTAAACAGAACCAAAAAGTAGTTGATTATTGCCATAACATCTGTACCACTATTGAACCAGGCAGGTTGCTATTGAAGGTCACAAGAATTCTAGCTGGGTGATATTTTGTTGGCTTTTCACCTTAGATTTTTTTGTTTTTGTTTGTTTGTTTGTTTTCATTATGGAACATTTGATTTTATATGAACAACCTCTTTCTTTTTTTCTCCTTTTTTATTATTATATTTTTGTTTTAATTTTACACATCAGCCATGGGTTCCCCTGTCCTCCCCCCTCCTGCCCCTGCCCCCACCTTCCCCCCAGCCCCTCCCCTCCATTCCCATCTATTCCAGGGCCAAGACACCCCTGGGGATTCAATTTTTATCTGTAGATGATTGTGTGTGCCAGGGATTGATTCCCTGCCCCTTGGCCCATATTTATCTACCTCTCTGTCCTCAAAGCAAGGAAACTACTAATCTGTGTTCTCTGTTACATCCTTGCACATTATGGACATTTCATAGAAACAGGAAAGCAATAACTGGTCTTCTGCTACTGACATTTTTTTCACTTAGAAGGTTTTTGAGTTTTAGCTATCCTCTGGATGCACCTACACTTCATTCCTATTCTTGCTTCACTTTATTCTTTTAAGTTTTGTTTCTTAAGATTCTCTATCACCCCACTTCTCTTTCTTCATCAAATTGGTAGCTTTTCATGATTCAATCATTTAGAGCATCATTTGTTTTATGACAGTAACATAATTTGTTTGTATATTTATTAGTAGATAGTTATTTGGGTTAGTTCCATGTTGGGGATATTCTGAACAAGGCAGCTACAATGTTCTTGTGCAATTCTTGTGTGGATATGTTTTTGTTATTGTGAGGTTAAATTCAAGGCATGGGATTTCTGGATAATATGATAATTTTGTGTTTAATACTTTAGAGACACACAACTTTTCCAAGCTGACAGCCCCATGTTACTTTTTCCAGGTTCCCATCAGCAGTATAAGTGGTTGAATGGTTTCTTCACAGCTTAGTTTGTGTTTTCATCATCATCGTTATGTTTCTTTCTTGTACTAGAGGAATATTAATTCTACTATTAATTGTTTTAATTCATCTTTGTATCACAGTGACACAAAGCCCCAAAGACATATGCATATGAGCAATGCCAAAAAGACTCATCAGTTATATTCATGTATTTATTCATTGTCTTAATTAGGGTTTTTATTACTCAGAAGGGACACCATGATCATGTCAATTCTTACAAAGGAAAGCATTTAATTGAGGTGGCTTACAGTTTGAGAGTTTTAATCTATTATCATCATGGCAGGACATGGTGATATTCTGGCAGACATGGCATGCAGGCTGGAGAAGGAACTGAGAGTTCTACATCTTGATCTACAGGCAACAGGAAGTAGACTGTCTACTACACTGAGTGTAGCTTGAGCAAAGGAGACCTCAAAGCTTACCCTCAAAGTGACACACTTCCTCCTACATGGCCACACCTCCTCTAACAAATCCACACTTCCTAATAATGCCACTCCCTTTAGGGGCCACTTTCTTTTAAACCACCACATACATTTATATGTATGTAATAAGAACAAAGAAAATGAGGCCTCAAATTTGAGAAATCAAGGTGGAATTGGAAGGGCTATTGGGAGAAAATGAAAAAGGAGAAATGATATAACTTTGTTTTAATTTAAAAATTAATATAAAAGAGAAGAGTGATCTTGACTTTAATTTGATAGATGGGAAATCTAAAATTAATATAAAATAAATATAAGATTAAAGAATACTATTTCCTTTAACCATTTTTTTCACAGAATGGATATTAATCTGCCATAGAGCCTGATTTCCAAAAATGTTACTGATGTTTATTATTTCAAGGTAATAGATTATTTCATATTTCTGGAATTATGGCCAGAGTGTCATGAGATGCTGACCTAAAATAATATTTCCAGATTTATTTTGAAGCAAAGCAAGCTACATTCAGATGGTCAAACAACTATGTCCTTTACAGAATTCCATCAGGGAAAGAGTAACTTTATTTCTAGCAATGATTCTGGAAAACAAAAACAAAAACAAAAACAAAAAACAAAAACATATACAAGATTTTAGAAAACAGAAATAGCTTGAGTTCAAAACTATTTAAACTAAAAACAAAAACATTAAAGCAATGAAAAAATTTCTGTTAGAAGCTTTCAGATACTACTATCATTCTGTCTTTCATACTTACATTCATTTGTTGATCATGGCCTTCTCTGTGGTCATGAACACATACTGCTTTTCCTGAGGGGCAGGGTTTTGTTCCCAGCACCCACTTTAGTGACTGGACACTACTTGTAACTCCAGCTCCAGGGTATCTGATGTCTTCTTCTGTCCTTGCCAAGCATCCACACACGGTGCCCACTCATAGTGACACACATAAATAAAAATCACAATGAATCTCTGAAAGCATTTGGCGTTGCCTGGGACCCTTCCCCATTACTTCAGCTGGCTTGTTCCAGATTCACACGAGGTGTTTGTGTTTCCTTAGCAATTAATTTTTCTACTTACTTTACAATTTCTGTATTTGATTGCTAGCAAATTGGCATTTATTATCTAAACAGATGAACTGTCTCTGCAAAACTTCAGCTATGCCAGTGTGTGTATTTATTATCAAAGCTTTAGTGGAAGTTAGGAAATCCTAGCCTAGTTTTTTGAGAGTCTCAGGATTAGCATTCTCAGATGTCTCTCTTAAAGTATGTCACATTAGAGAGGGTGGTAATAGCTCCAGTCCAAAGAAAATCAAATACTTAAATTTAGAAAATCTGTACTGCCTCATACAAACGTGCCACAGTGAAATAAAGCCTGTTTGTAAAATTTCTTTATCCTCGTTCACCTTCCTCCTCTACCACCCCTCAGGCCAGGGGGTCTCTGTGTAGCTCTGGCTGTCCTGGAACTCACTTTGTAGACCAGGCTGGCCTCAGACTCATTCACCTGCCTCTGCCTCCCAAGCATTGAGATTAAAGACGTGCTCCACCATCACCTGGCTATTGTATCTTTTTTTCTTCTGATAACAGATTTTAGAGAGAATTGAATATCTTCCTCAGTGTAGTTTAACATAAAAATAAAAAAATTTCCCAAATAGCAAAACAAACTGTTTATAAGTAAAATTCATCATTTTCTGCTCCTTTTGCCAGCATGGGGACATGGTAAGTTCCCATGGTGTCTTTCTATACTAGAAAGCAAGAGGGTAGCTCTGAATGGGGAAGTTTTGAGTTTGCAGCTAGTATCAAAAATTCTGCTTTGTATTGTGGATTTTTATAATAAAATATGTGTATGTGTAGGGGTAGAAGAAACACTTTGTATAATTATTAGTGAACTATGGTTTGATAAAAAGCCTTTCATTTACTTTGTTTTTATATACTGTGCTTCCAACCTGTATGATAGCTTATTGCATTTATTTTTTTTTTATTTTTATTTTTTGATACAGGGTTTCTCTGTGTAGCTCTGGCTCTCCTGAAACTTACTTTGTAGATCAGGCTGGCCTTGAACTCACAAAGATCCACCTGCTTCTGCCTCCTGAGTACTGTGATCAAAGGCATGTGCCAATCACATTTTATGGGAGAAGGATCAGTCATAACAAGAGTTTTTGTGAATCACACAACTTATACTCTGCTTATAAGGAAGATAAAATATTTTTTTAAAATTTCCATTGAATGAGAATTCAAAATCAAATTAACACAGAAGTTCTTAACACAGATATTGTACTAGACATACCTGATATGTTGTGCTGCATTGTTTGATTGGTTGTCCATGAATGACCTATAAGGGAACCACGCTGTGAACTGTTTTAATAGGGTTCATGTAGCTTAACCTGGCCTCAAACCTGGTGTGTAGTTGAAGATGGCCATGAGCTCCTGATCTTCCTTCTCCTACCACCCAGGTATATTTTATGGATATTTATTGATTTTAATATATAAATGCTGTTTCAAGAGATTTTAAAGTTGATAGAACCAGTATGTCTCAATTTATAATTGTATTAAAATATTGAAATGATTCTGACTCAGCTACCTAGGAAATCACTTTGAGTCAGTTTTTACTTAAGGGAGCATAAAATTGTTGATTCATTTCTCAATACTCTTCCTACTTATTGTTGTTATTTATGTAGTCCTCTTTACATGTCCTTTATACTTCTCTTGGATGGCTCTTATACCTAAAAATTCAGGGAGATCAACATCCTGAAGTCTGAAAATTCAAATACTCAATAATTGTTGTCCAGTAGACTATACATACTCTCAGGTGAAATTAGTTTTGGTCTTGGTTTGTAATTGATCGCCCATTTCCTTCTATTTGATCCTTTTCTACACAGTAAGAGAATGAGCATAGCACTTACTTACTCATTCAGTGATTAGATATTCATGAGAGTGTACTGTACAGCAAGCATTATCCCGGTACTACAAACACAGTGGTGAAGCAGGAAGAAAGGTGTTCAGGCTCACACAGCTCAAAGGATAATGGGGAAAACAGACAGTTAACAAAAGAACTATAAATAAAGATCCAAGAGCCGTAGGAGCTAAATGCCATAGTATGAAAAGACAAGGTTGGCTCACCCTATCAGATGGAACCATGATGAATGGCTGTTCCCAGTAGATGGACTGAGCTGAACCATCAATAATGAAAAAATGAGGAAAAAATCTACTAGATTAAACTTTAACTCACAGAGTCTAGTAACAGGCAAAGACCCTGTGCCTTTGATTTACTACCCTTCGCATTTCCCATGTTGGTAGAGGAGTTCATTACATAAATAATTTTTCCAAGATAATAGGACATGCATCTTCTCTTTTCTGGGGAAGATCTCTGTAAAATTAATGTTTAGTTAGTGTACAAAAGAATAGATTCACTGTAACATTTTGGGTATATGAATGCATATGTATAACACACATATATGTGTATGAATATCTATATCTATATCTATCTATCTCTCTCACTATGTGTGTGTGTGTGTGTGTGTGTGTGTACATTGCTTATTTCTTATTAATTTTACTCAGAGTATTCTGTAGTTCAGAAGAAAGAACAATTGACCTCTGTCTGAATTTATCTGTGGGGATAACACATAGTGTTTTATAGACCCACGTAAAAGTTAGAAATTTACTCCTATTTCCAAAACTAGATGTCTTGGGTTCAGTGGGGCAGAGAGTCATTATAGAGTGAGCAACATCACAAAAGTGGCTTTGGTGACTGAGAAGGAAAATCAGAAGAAAAAACAGCCTCTGATTTGAAATAGCAGAAACCTGTCCTGGTAGAATCTTTGTTTTGTAAGGAAAATCACTGAGCTTGTTTGGTGCCTGACTATCACTATTGTGCCAAATTATCATTTCATTTCTATCCTTAGAAACAGCTCCATGAATCTTTCGGAATAGATGCTGCTGATTAGTGATCCAAGTATTGTCAGACTGGCCCCCATACTTATAAAAAGTACACAGAAGAATGGGTTGATTACAACGCATTGTTCATTTTTAGCAGCCTACATATTTGCATAAGCTTTATTATACTATATCATATAATTCTGCACATATTACATTACATATGTATGTATATACCCATTCACACACAGACACACACACATATATGTATGTCCATACTCACATAGATATGTAAGTGTGAATTATTGGGATCAATTAACTGCTAAATCACATAACAGAGAATTAGGGTAATACCCCCTAAAAATAAAGTTAAACAAACAGCTTTATCTAGATATTTGCCCAGGTTTTCTCACATATAATGGAAAAATAGGGCAACCAAAGGCTTGCCTGGGGTTGTACATACTGATGGGAGAATGGAACCCAGACTCTGGGCTATGAATTCAGTTCAAGGTTCCCTGTGAGGAAAAGAACAAGCCAGTATGGAATGTCCCTGCACAAACAATATGCCTGATTTTTTATTTGCTCTCCTAATTTGATCACTTTTCATTCCATAGCTCTTAATTAGGATATTTTGGCAGACACTTAAAAGGAAGAATGTTAAATAAAATTGAAATGGTCTGTGTGTGACTCTTCTACAAGACTGTGGAGAAATAGCTATTACCAGTATTTGTAGGCAACACAGGCTATTTCTCAGTGAATACCCATGTTGCTGGTAACTCTGAACTGGTGTTTGTCTGTAAGGAAAATATTATAGGTCCAAACTGTTCTCTAGTTTTAAGGCGAAAAAAAAAGATAGTGTCTGAAGCATTCAAGCTTTTGTTTTATTAGATTTTAAAACACATTATTATTATTTATTATTCTATTATTTTAATCCACAGAGTTCATAGCTGGCTAAGTTTGTTGGTGACTGTCCCCCTTCACTCAGGAAAAAAAAGCTAGCCTGGGGGAAAATTCCTGGTAAGCAACACCTTGAATTCTTTGCAACCAGACTTATGGTGTCTTCAACAACAGGGTCCTACTATGAGTGTGATAGTAGTATAAATATTATGGGAGTGTGATGGTTCTTTGTGGTTCTCAACTTGACTACATCTGGAATTAAGTAAAACCACAGAATGGAGGGCACACCTTTGAGGAAGTTTTGCTTAATTCGAAGTAGGAAGATCCACTTCTAGTCCAGGACTTTGAGGTAGGAAGACAGGCCTTTAATGCTGATCTTTTGAGCTGGGAAAACTCACCCTTAATCTGAGCCATGCCCTCTGCTGAAAGCCTATATAGGGACAGGGAAGAAGGATGATTTGCTCTTTGCTTGCTTGCTCTCTGCTTGCTAGCAAGTCCGCACCTTCACTGGCATTAGAGCCTACTTCTTCATGATTCCAGAGTATGCTGAAGAGTTCCTGAGACACACAGACTCATGGACTGAAACTCTACTGGATTCTTGGACCAAGCAGCCATTGTTGGATTAGAGAGACCACAGATTTAAGTACTTCTAATAAATGTTCTTTCTATATATTGAGAGAGATTCATTCTATAAGTTCTGCGACTCTAGGAAACCCTGACTAATATAGGGTTCACTTTCTGGTTGGGGTTAAGGTCTACTTCTCAGGGAAACACTTATCTAATACTGTAAGTCTGACCAAGAAACAGTGATTGTGTACTTACAAACTCCAGAAATGAACTTACTACTATTTTTCTGCTAAATCAACGTAGTATCAAATCGCCTTCTATATTCTTATTCTCCATAGAGTAGTACAGTAATTAGACCTCATCAAAGAAGTTTCTTTCTATGATGGATGATGGCTAATGCAGAAGATTGCAACTGGTCAAAATACAGAGAATACATGTTAATGGGCTGCTCAGGTACAGGTATGACATATTTATCACCCTTCTCCCAAGGCTCTGGGGTCATCACAGACAAGATGGTAAAAAGACTATAGAAGGCAGTCAACAGAGAGGATTGAAAAACTGTCTTTTGAACATGACAGGATCACAGCACCCATGATCTCATGACACCAACAGTTACATGCACAAGACTTCCATAAGATCAAACCAGTCAACATTCTGGCATGGGAAGGGAGAGAAGCTTATGAGCTCTCACCCCTAACTAAAGTGATATTGACAGTTGATGGCAGCTGGGGGAAGGAGAATCAGCTTTCTTTAAGGATATGGCCTCTGGTAGGTCAACCATACTCTCGATGATGGCCCTACACGCATGGGGGAAATATATATATATATATGCAGCACAAATTGGAGTTGGGTTATTTTTTTAAAAGAAGCGATTAAGTTGGGGGGTGGTGAGGTATGGGTGGAATTGGGGGAGAACTAGGTTGGATATGGTCAAAACATACTGTGTACATATATGAAATTCCCAAAGAATTAGTAAAATTACTATATTAAAATTTTCTATTACTAACTTTGAAATGCAAGTATATATGATGTTTCATAACACCAGACACTTTGTGTGTTTTCACAAATAACATGGACTTTTTTTTCAGTTGCTTATCACTCTTCTACAGCCAATAATACTTTCAGAAATCAGTCTTTTTAGTGCATTATGCTTTTAAGTAGTGATAAAATTCACAAGCTATTCCATGGCTGCAGTTTATATGAACTGTTTTTGAAAATCCTCTGGATTTTAGAGCCAAGAACATTTGATGCAATCCTAGTAAAATTAGCCTTCACCACTCTGCCAAACCTCCCTCAAAGTGAGACTGACGCCTCAGTCTCTGAAAGCAATGCAGCCTGTACATGGCAGATATTAAGAGAGAAAGAAATACATACATTTGTCATATGAAGGCTCCGAGAGAGCTAGACTGTAAATTACTATTAGCACCATTGTGGAGTATTCCTTGGTTGTCCATCTCTTTACCAAATGTGATTGTTTTGTAATCTGGGGCAGAATAAACTCAGCTGCAAATTGCATGCCTCTAGAGAGAAGGCTTGTGATGAGTCACCTTCTCTCAATGCTGGTTCAAGCGCAGATTCTTGACAAATGCTTGCTTGATATATAATCATATATGTCTTTCTTCTAATAGGACAACTAGAGTCAGGTAAAATAAGTGCAACTGTAAATGAGGTGTCTGGCCAGATCAATCACTTGATGTATAATTTTGTGTGCTGATTCTTCTGTTGAGTTCTGACAGAGTTGGTGCAGATGATGAATACCAAAGTTACTTCCCTGTCATTGACTAACAGTTTTCATTATATCATCACCATTTCTTTTACCTTACTTTCGATACCTTGGTGACTAATCTTGTTCATCAAGTTGACATCCAGGGAAGAGGGAATTTAAGAAATTGTATCCATCAAATTGCCTTGTGGACAGATCTGAGGGACATTTTCTTGATGGTTAGTGATGTAGGCCCACTAGTTCACTGTGTTAGTTAGGGATTCTATTGCTGTGAAGAGACATCATAATCACGGCAACTGTTATAAAGAAAATATTTAATTGAGGGTGGCTCGCTTACAGTTTCAGATGTTCAGTCCATTATGATCATGAAACGGGGAAAATGGTAGCTGTAGGAAGATGTGCTGGAGCTGAGAGTGCTTACATCTTGCAGGCAACCGGAAGTTGATTGACTTTCACCGGGAAGGAAGCTTGAGAGACTGAAACTTCAAAGCCCGCTCCCAAGGTGACACACTTCCTCCAACAAAACCACACGTCCCTGTAGTGTGGCTTCCTTTGGGGTCCATTTTCTTTCAAACCACCACACCCATAGTGTAGTACCACCTTTGGCAGTTCAGCCAAGGCTGTATGTGAAAGGAAGTTAATCAAGTCAGTGAGAGCAATCAGTAAGCAGTTGACATCCATGGTCTCTGTTTCAGCTTTTGCCTCCAGGTTTTGGCTTTGACTTCTCATGATGATGGACTTTAGTCTATAAGCCAAATAAGTCTTTACCTCCCCAAGTTGAATTTGGTCAGAATATTTTACCCCAGCAACAGGAACCAAACTAGGACAATGCTATTCACACGTTTTAAACAGAAAATTGTCCCAAATGGACACCTCCACATTGTCCTGGCATCTCAGTCCCTGGTCTTCCTCTGCATGTACTCCATCAAACCCTCCCCAGTTCACCTAGACTAAATTTATGAAGAAAACACACAGAATCAATTGGCAAGTGATTACAAGTCATTAGCTTCTTGCTGGGCTAATTAGAAGTCATTAACTTTAAGGGTTAGGACATAGAAAATACCCTTGCCTTGGGTTTCTGAGCCCAATTTGTTGCTGTACATGAAAGAGAATATATAAATAGCCTTGGCAAATTGCACTTAAGAAGTGTTAAGAGTTTAAATCCTGGAAAGCCCAATAGCATTACAGAATAAACAAATAGATATATACAACTACAAATGCACAGTTGAGAAATGTAACCATCTTTTGAACTGGAATCTAGCCAAAAATTCATAGTGAACCACTTTTGTATTCAACGTCTTCCAGAAGGCAGTTGGGCACTAAGGTTCCAATTCTCTTGTCCTAGAAATGTCATCCCTGGGCCATGTGTTACCCTTTCAGGCAGAGCATATGCACACATTCCCTCATCCACACATGTTAGCAGTCACTGGGTACACAAACACACTCATTCCTTTTCTCTCCTCTGATAACATGAGAATAACAGAAAATGCAGAGAGGTTCAAGGCTGAAGCCAAGTTTTAGATGGCAGTGGCTTAGCCAGTTGTGGACATGCATGTCTGTAATCCCAACGTTGCTAGGCAGGTGCAGGAGGGAGACTGAGGCTCCAGGACAGTAGAGGCTAATTAATGAGATCCTACAAAAATAATCAAACAAAACAAAGAAGGAAGAAAACAAAGCTATCCTCCAATCTCAATACCTAAATCTCTACTTAACATTTGATAGCCCATGTGTTTTCTCAGGCATACCTCATTGTGTGAAGCTTTCATAAAACATTTGAATTTTATATTTAACAGTACTGTAATAATATTTGTATGCTAAGGAATTTATTCATTTAAATAGACAGATTGTATGAAAATGAAACAAAGATTGGAAACAGAAATGGCCTTTGGATATTGAAATTAAATATGAAAATTTCCAGTGTTGGATTAGATGCTACCTTCATTTAGAATTCTGAAACTTGCTCTCAACTCCTGTTTATGTCTTTCTCAAAAATCTATGTGAGGAGGGGCTGGACTATAAGATGGTTCAGTGGGTTAAGGTAGTGGCCATCAAGCCAGATGACCTGAGTTTGATCTTCAGGATCCATAGGGTGAAATAGACCAATCGAAGCTATGCAGGTATATGCACACACATGCAACAAATAAGTAAAATGGGATAGTTTTCAAAAATATAGCTGATTAGCACATATGATTTATCTTTGGTTAAAAATATATACAGAATTTTTTTTATTTTTATTTATTTTTTATTTAAATACGAAATCAGAGAATTGGATAACCCTGCTTTTAGAGACTTTCCTACTACTCAGAACCCTGTTACATTGAGAAGCTTTTCCAAGCTTGATTATCTCTTGATTAAAACAAAGTAATCATGTATAGATAATAGCTGAAACTCAATTAATATGTTAAAACCTCTATAAAGTGTCTTGCATATAATAACTATCATTAAATTTTAGTACCAACAGGTATCTAATTCAATGGGCCCTTTTAGAGCTAACCTATTCATTCTTTGAGTAGATATCTTTAAACTTGGTCATAGTTTTAAATTGAAAACAGATTTGATTTAGTCCTGACATTAATATATATGAAGCTAGGGAATATGTACATTTCCTGTGACCATATTCTTTATAGAGGTAAAAGGTTCGCAATCTTATCTGACCTTATTAATAATGATTTATTTCCTTATTCCTCATAACTCTATCATACTCTTTATGGCCTTTGATATTTGTACACTTGATTGAGATTTGTATCAAGAATCTATTCTTGACATTGTTCTTAATCTACTGTGAGAATGCAAATTATTAATTTAATTAATTATCCTTTAGTATTAATAAGTCAGTTCATCAGCCACAAAGTAATGTGAATAAATTTATTTCAAGATGTAAAAATTTAAAAATAACACCATAATATCAAATATCAGGGAATAAAGTATAGAGTAGTTGTGTCTCTATATTTAATAATTACATAACACTAAAAAAGGCTAAAGGTGACTCTAGCTTGAAGACTGGAAAGATGATAATTCTGACCAAGTTGACTCCATACATTGAATATGCAACTCCAGATAATGGCAGGATTTGCAAACACTGAAGATTTTTTTAAAATTTGTATGGACATGTAAAAAGTATATGTAACCAAAGATAATTTTGTTTTAAAATATCATATAACTTTTGTTTAAAATTTACCATTAAATTTACAAAAATTCAAATAAGTAATTTCAACTAAAATTTCATAAAACTTATAAACTCTAAGTTTATATATTGACAAATTAGCATGTATACTTATGCACTATTAATTATTAGTCACTGGACATTGTTGGAGCTCAGTATGGCTTCCTCGTGATGTTCCTGCCCATTCCTGGGGCTGTCACCCATTGCTCAGCACAAGTACTAAAAGGGAACTACTCTTCTACTTACTGTTATCACAGCTTCGTTCTGTTTGTGTTGCATCGCATTAGAATCAAATCACATATACCATACTCTTCAGTGTCTAGATGCTTTTACTCAGTATGCTGTCTGAGAGTCTTCTATGTTGCTACATTTAACTGTGCCTCATTGATTTATGTTGCTATGTAGTATTGCACCATGAACTTACTACAATTTACCCACTCTCTTTTTAACTTTTATTTAAGTGTAGAATTGCTAGGAGGTAGATAGATTATTATGAATATGTCAGTTTTTTTTTTTAATTATTGCACCTTCCTCCTAAAGACCATGATATTTGCTTCAAAACTTTGTCAGGACTAGCTGTGTAACTTTAGATACATCATGTATATGTACTGATATCTCATAATGATTTTAATTTGCTTTCCCTTGATGATGAATATGTTGATCTTATTTGCCTGTGGTTATTGGACACAGGAATGTATTCTTTTGTATGATATTTGTTCAGATGTTTTATTGGTTTTGTTTTTGTTCTTTTGCCTTATTTCATTCTTACTAATCTAAGTTCTCCTCTGTTTGATGTAAGATGGAGAACTTGTCATATTTTATTTATTACAAATCTTTAATACTCATATTGTATTGACAAATAAGTTTCTATGTTTAGTAGGCTTTAATTCATCAGTCTTTTGCTTTATGATTAGAGAGAGCATTTTGCACCTGTTGGTCCCAAGTTACTGAAGATATCCTCTTATATTTTACTCTAGATTGTTTCTCTGTATTGTGAGAGGTATTGATCAAGTTCATTTTTTTCTGATGATAATTCTATTTATACATTAATAAGGCACATCTCTTTTGTCAGGTGCATTTTCACATCTGATTGTCATTGGTCAGATGTTAATGTTTATATCTATCCTTTTCTGTTATTTCCAGTAGTGCATGTCCATGTGCCATGCCAGTATTATGCCATTGTAAATCATAAGACTTTCATTGGGAACCACATAATAGGAAGTTCACAAGACTTCTCTAGATTCACAACAAAGGAAAGACCTTAAAAATGGAGAAAGCCGGAAGAGTCAGTTTTGCTAACATGTCCATGTTCTAGATTCAATGTGACCCTAGTTAAAATACTAATAGGTTTTTTAGGTGTTATAGTAGATAATATTTATGTGGAAATAAATTGAATAGCTTAAACTATTTGGGAGGCACCCAGGCAGTGGGACCCGGACCTATCCTTAGTGCGTGAGCTGGCTGTTTGGTACCTTGGGCTTACACAGGGACAATTTGCTCAGCCTGGAAGGAGGGGACTGGGCCTGCCCTACTGAATCCACTAGGATTAAATGAATCCCCACAGGAGTCTTGGCCCTGGAGGAGATGGGAATGGAAGGGAGGGGCTGGAGGAAGGTGGGTGTGGGGGCAGGAGGGGGGAGGACAGGGGAAATCCATGGCTGATGTGTAAAATTAAAACACAAATACAATAAATAAAAAAGGAGAAAAAAAAGGAAATAAAAAGGCTTAAATGCACAGAGCAGACTACATATTATATGTTCTCAATGGGACCTACAATGATATTACTTGACACCTCATGCATCTTCTCCAAATCATGGAGGAAGCATCGAGTACACACACATTGAATTTCTCATAGACATAGATGGCATCAACATCTACCCAAACGTCATGATATTCATAGCTCTGTGAACACCATGGGTAATGACCAGCAATGAAATTATGCAATGAAAGAAATCACAGTGTATTGTGACTTGTGGCCTTTCTCCACTCTATGTATGAGACACAGCCCAGGTTCATAATAGAAACTTTACTGGGTTGTGGACATGAAGGCATGCCACCAAATCTGAGCGAATTACAAAAATAAGTGGTCAAGTTGAAACATAAGTTTGTTTGAACTCTTTTTTCTTATCACACTTCTTTATCATTCCTAGTACCCATTTTCAATCCTGAAGATAGTTTTCCTTCATCCTGTGGAGTTCCTTTTCTATTTCTCAGAGTGCAAGTTTACTGGCAACAGATTTGCTCAAGTTGTATTTATTTGAGATTGTCATTATCTGATTGACAGCTTGAAGGGTTTTTGCTTATAAAAAGAAAATACACTTTTGGGGGGCGTTAAGGCAGGTTTTCTCTGTGCAGCCCTGGCTGTCCTAGAATTTACTCTGTAGGCCAGTCTGGCCTTAAACTTATAGAAATTCACCATTCTCTGCCTCCAGAGTGTTGGGATAAAAGGTGTGTGCCACCACCTCTCAGAAGAATAATATACTATCGTTGTTGGGTTTTGCTCTTTTTTTGGGGGGACCACCACCCACCTCCCAAATGAATCACACACAAAAGCTTATTATTAATTATGAATGCCCAGCCTTAGCTTGGCTTAGTTTCTTGCCGGCTTTCCGTAACTTAGTCTGACTACCTTTTGCCTCTGGGCGTTTCCGTTCCTTTACTTCTATAAATCTTACTTACTCTGTGGCTCACTGTATACCTAGGTGGTTGGCCCCTGAAGTCCTCCTCCTTCTCTGGCTCCTAGCTCTTAGCTCTCTCCTCCCAGTTTTTCTCTCTGCCTACCAGCCCCACCTATCCTTTCTCCTGCCTTGCTATTGGCCAGTTCTTTATTAGACCATCAGGTACTTTACACAGGCATAGCAACACAGCTTCACAGAGTTAAACAAATGCAACATGAACAAAAGTAATACACCTTAAAATAATATTCTACTACAATATATTATAACAGAAATTCTGAGTAATTGTCTTCTAGACTGATTGTCTTGATTCGGTGCTGACTCACATACAAGTTACTTTCCCTGCTAGAAGCACCTATATCTCTAGTTGCTTTTACAGACTTCAGTTTTCATTAGTTTGATTATGACTTGACTACCTTTGCAGTTATCTTACTCCAGCTTTACTTTGATTCTAGGATCTGAGTAGATGATGGCTATCATTTTATTTTTTAAGTATTTTCTAAACATTGTGTCTGGTACAAAAACCAGGTATTTTAGATTGCTTAATGTTGGAGGTTCTTTTTATAGTATTTTTATAAATAGTTTACCCTCTATTCTTCTGATTGTATAATTTCTACCATTTAATTATTAAGTATTACCAACACTGTATTAATAACTATATTTAATAAAACACTATGATATTAATTAATAATATTATTGTCATCTTTCACCAGTGTCCAACCTGATACCAAATCCATCTAATGAAGTTTTACTTAGCAGCATATTAGTCCATTTTTTATTACTGTGATAAAATGCCCAAGAAAAATAATTTAATGGGGGGGGAGATTTCCTTAGGTGCCTAGTTTACAGGTTTCAGTTTGTGCATATCTAGCTCCATCACTTTGTGGTATCAGAAGTACATGGCAGGGGAAGCCAAGGAGTGGAGAAATGGGGGAGACAGAAAGAGAGAAGGAGGAGGATAGATGTGTCTTCAAAACCAAACCTTCAGTTGCTTTCTTATAGCCAGATCCCACCCCTTAAGTTTCAACCTCTCTGCCACGGTGCCGTGGGCTTAGGAATCATGCATTCAACACACAGGTCTTTTGGAGATGTTTCAAATTTAAATGATGAATGATAGTGCACTTTTAAGTTCTTCATGTTTTTATTTGGCTTTTTTATTACAGTTTAGCTGGCATGTGAAGTTTCTTATCTTTTCATTCATGTCCATCTTTTTCTTTTACCACCTAAACTTTCTTACTAAGGCACAAAGATGTAACAATAATAATTGGGGAATATGAAAGTATCAGTTTGAGACTGAGGAGGGGAAAAGAAAACAGTTGGAGAGAGGGATTTGGGGGGAGCTTGAGGAAGGAAAGAAAGGGCAGAGTAAAATAATTTTATTGTAATAAAATATTTAAATTGTCTACTGGAATGTAAAGATTTTATAATCTTTTTACTAACTATTTTTCCTGATTAATAGTAATAATTATAGTTTCCTGCTTTTTAAATTTTTATTTTTGGTTTTATGTAGAGTTTGAAAAATTATATCTTTTATTTTTTGAGATTATAATATAATTATACCATTTCCCCCTTCCCTTTCTTACCTTCAAACCCTTCCATATACCTCTCCATTCACTTTTCAAATTCATGGCCTTTTTTTCATTAATTGTTACCACACACATATATGTATATGTCTAAGTATATGTGTATTCATAAATACACAGGTACAATCTGCTCAGTTGGTATAATGTTTTACATATAATAATATAATAATTATGTATATATACTGTGTGTGTATATATGTATAGTAAATGATGCTAGATAATACCGCATTTAAGGAATACTAAATTTTCTTTCTAGGCAGATAATGAATGACTAGTAGTACCTCTTGATAATTTGAGCTCTAGCTTTATTCTAGTGAGAGCATATCTCCTCTACCATGAGAAATATTGTGTGAGATTTACTGTAGGTTGTAATTATTTCTCCCATACTATGTGAATATACTAAGCCTCAACTTGAATGGCCAAGGATCCCAGCAAGGTCTTTATTTCCTCAGATGGGAAGTGATCCATGCAGAATTAGCACCCGTGTATCTTCATCCAATAACGGTTGCCATGTCGCTACTTTCCTGTAGAGCTCACAGACCTTTGCCTGTTACTCAGAACCTGGCTCTTAGACAAGAATATATATAGAATCCCCATTTTAATAAAGTCTATCCTTACAGCTCCAAAACATGGAATTGTTAAAAAGGATATGATAAATCTAATGTTAAAATTCTGCAACTGCTGATACATATATATATATATATATATATATATATATATATATATAATTGAAACACACACACACACACAAATGAAGAGTGGGGAGGAGAGCACATTTTATTTGAGTAGAAATGAAACTAAAAGACACCCATACCTACTCATGTGTGTGAATAACCAAAAAATGATTGTCACTAAGCATCTATGAAGAATGAGATGTCGAGTTCGAAGAAACCAGATAAAATTTCTCTTTCTGCTGTCTATCCCTTTGAACTTGTCATTTTTGTATTTTTGTTTTATGTGTCAATTTTTATTACTGTGTGCAGTACCCATGATCATACAAACCCATATTAGAGAAAGTGAAAGTTGGCATGGCAGAGTAGGCTTTGGCTCCACCAGAGATGGCTGTGGGAGAATTATATCTTGAACTTGAGGAGAGACAGAGAGGGGGATGAGAGAGGGAGAAACAGGCTAGACTTACTCCTTCTGTGACCTGTGTGAGGGAGCTGGCCAGGGGTCTCCTGAGAACTGTGTCAAACCATGAGAGACTTAAGACACCCAGAGTTTCACTTCTTAAAGTTTCCACTCCTGCCCAAGTGTCACTAAGAGGATGATCATTTCAATCCCCTCACCCTCAGTGGAACAAAAGAGTCATTGTTGGAGGTATTTCAACTATTTGTGACAATCTATTGAGTGGGAGATAAGATGGCAATAATCCAAAATTAACAGATAAATACTAAGTCATCTAAAAGCAAAGAAGAGACAATACTATTCAAAGTTCTGGTGAAATAGATTGTCATGTAACACATAAATAAAGGCATGAAAAATTTCTATTGCATTTCTATGATTGCATGATCCCTGTATTCAAGAGACACATCATTTCCCTTAGATAAAATATAAATCCTTCAGCCTTATCAAATGTATATCCAACCTGCCTTTGAGTTTTCTTCCCTTTATCTATTCATATGCTCACAAGATGTAATCATGCATAGCTTTTAAAATTCTTTGCTGTTCTTCACCACACCTATTACCTCATGTTTTCTTGAGATATGTAATTTTATTTTCTTTGCAACGCGTAATAGACTTCTGAGATTATGTCAAAAGTTTCCCCAAATTCTCTATGGTCATTACTATTTACAGTTTCTACCATACTGAACAAAATTAACTTTACACTGAAATTATATTTGTCTTCTTTTATCTATTACACCATGAATAGTCTGGATACAGAACTCTTTCCTTATTCCCTTTTTTTAAGCTTTTCATGTAATCTCAGAAAGTTCCCTATGCACAGCAGTACTCAATGCTACATGTTCAAGCAGACTATGTTGGAGCTTCATGCTTCGTTCTCACAAACACATCTGCTGTAGATTGAAGGTTCTTTTAGGCCTTCTTTAATCTACCTAAAATTAAAACCAGAAGCAATACCCGAACCCCAAAGAAATATGAAAAACACACAGAGGTGGTCACATCACTGAAGCTTACATTCTTGTGAAAGCCTCTGAAAATAAGGAATAGGTCATTAGATATACATTTAAGTTTCAAATGCAAATGACAGAAGTGAAGTAAGAAAATTAGAATCAGAAAAAGTTTAGAACCTGAAATAGTAATATCTCCTTAAAACTTGTAGAAATAAGCCCAGCATGCTTGCAAACTAGCCAATAATCTGGAGAATTGAAAATAAAGACAGAGAAGCAAGCATTGGTCAAATAATATCAAGAGTGTCATACTGGCAGAAAATACATAGATTTAATTTACCCATGCTGGAGAGATATAATAAAGTACTACCTTGCCAGGAATAACCTGGTTTGTGTTTAGCTTTATGGGTATTACACTGATGGAGGCCAAGGCAAAATAAAAGCCAGGAGTCTAGAATGTTGACACATTGTTATAAATCATTATAGCATGGTGGCCTGCATTGAACATGAAGTAGTAAATAGTCAGAGAAGTGTTTGCATTCTGAATATAGTTCAGATATTGGAAGCAGAGGGCATGCTGATGGATGGGAAATGAAATAAGGCTGTGATGCTGACTGGCTTTGAGCTACAGTGGACCACAGTGACATTTACAGAGAGGATGAAAAATAAGGCAGAGGTGATGTGGAAGTGGTCTTGTCAAGTCTGAATTTTACCAGAGAGAAATGCTATTCAGTGAGAGATATATGAATGTGAATATCAGAGCAGAGGTTAAAGAATCCTTAACAAAGATCTATCTGGGCATTGAAAGTCTCTGTTATGGGTGAGATAGTTAGAATTAGCTGTTGTCTACAAAATCAGGTCTGTAGTAGATAAGGAAAAAAGGCCACATGTGAGACATAACACTCTCTGGGACGTGGTTATGGGAGAATCTAGAAGAAAACTATTTGGGAACGGAATAGTGTACCACATCAAAAGCTGAACAAACGTTATCAGGGGAGTTGGTAATATGGAAACCACTGATGACTTTCATTTCATTCACATTTCAATGGAGCAGAAAGGACAGAAACCCAACTGGAGAGGAGAGAGTGCATCGAAGATGCTGAGGAAAGAGATACAGACATAGAAAAGATCTAAGATACATTTTTTGTTGCTTTGAAAGCAAGCAAAGCAAAGAGGGAATATCCAGATCAGCATTTGGTGTGAAGCAAAGTTTTCAGGTAAGGGTAGCAAAACACCCCAATGTCAAAAGGGTTTATTTAACAGACTAGACAATCACCAAGAGGGGAGAGTTCTATCATATAATTTTTATGGCTTCAGAAAAGGTCATGTCAGTCTTAGAAGGCTGTGTAAAGGAAGGCAAGGAAAGCTGAATGGTACATTGATTGAGTTTTGCATTTGAAGTACTAATTCATTTCCTTTAAGTAATATCACACTGAAACGTCTTGGGGTTTCAGAATTGTTTCGTAAATATCCTGGAATTCTACTGACAAACTTGAAGTGTTTAGTTTTAGGACACAAAGTGAGTTTCAAGAAGGAATCTAAGAATAAGGGGTGTTGGGTGTGAGGAGGGTCATTGCATTCTGCAGAGTGCAGTGTATAGACAGCAGGGGAAAGGCTCTCAGGATCACAGGTCTAAGTAAAATTCAGGAAGATGGAAACCATATTGCAGAGGAAAGTGAACAACGAGTAGGAAGAAACCATCTGTTGTGTTGTCATCATACACAGGACAGAAAGACAAGAGAGGCAGGGAGGACAGCCAAGCCACCCATGCTCACCAGCAAGTAGATACTAACATAGGCATGCTGGTATCTTGGCACAGACAATCCTCACTTCACAGTGAAAATGCACATAAAATGCACTCACATCATTGGTGGGACCATAGGTCCCTTAGATAATTCTGAGTGTTCGATAGGCGGAAGCGGAGCCAAAGTGAGTGTCATGTGACATAGTACAATTAGAATAAAGGATGATCTCTGCCACAGAGGAATGTTAACCCTGTACCCATGTGTTTTCTTATTTATTGAGTGAATGGCTTAGATTTGAATGTCAAGTTTGAAGACCGGATTAGGATCTCAAGTGTCACAAGTCTACAATGATTGCAGTTCTGTACTTAGGGGTGGCTTCAAAGAGTCCTGACAGTTATTAGACAATCACTGGCATCAAGCATGGAGCTTGGCAAACCTTACACTCCAGGAGAGATGCTGCACACCACAGACACTTTTCATTTGTCTAATTGTTTATGACACCATGATACATCAGAGCAAGAGACTTGATTTTTAACATTCGCTCAGTTCAGGATCTATGAATAGATGCACATGTGCTGTTTATTGGGTTTTTTTTTAATAGATCCTTCAGTTTCCTTATGATTAGTAGCATGTGTGAACTGGAATGGGGGTTTATTTACTTTGTTGAGACCTCAGAGACATTATCTGATCATTTAATGCTTCTCTGATTGATGCTGAAACCAGAGAATGGTGACCTACTATTTATCACTATCCAAATCTTACTTCAAGTTCTCAGTGTAATCCTCATAATCTTTGCAAAGAGTTACAATAAAGATCAGGCTAACACCTGACAACTGCTCAACATTTTCATTTATCTTTGAAACACAAGGCAGACATTCAGATTGAATTATTGCCTTGATCTGCAGGTCACTTTAGTCATGGATAACTCAGACAAAAGTCGGCATTGCTCAATACCAACTAAAAAGGTTTTTAATTTTTTTTTCAAATCTATTATTCAAATAAGAGGACTTGCAGACGGCCTCCAAGCTTGGGAAAGGCAGCCTAACCTGTGTCCCCTCCCCCATTCCATAAATGCATCAAGGAAGAAGGTGGCAGAGAGTAATTCTTTGTCTGGAGTCTCTCACTGGCTGAAGAAGAAATTCCCAAGGAATTATTCTGACTCAGAAAGAGGTTGCCAGCAGTCATCACAGAGCCTGCTGCCATTTGCCACAGTGTAGCCAATTAATAGTTGTGACCTAGAAGGAGTGTGGAAAGAGAAGCAATAGGTATAGCCAAGCCCTGCGTGTGCACTGCATAACCACAGCACTCCGATCTCTAGACATATCTGTAAAAGCCAGGTTGTGTTTCTCCATATCCCTTTACGAAAACAACCACCACAGGGTTCCGATTTGTGTATCATCTTTTTTTTGGCCCCTTAGTAAGTTCTGTTGCATAGTTTTCTGAAAACAAACTTATTGGTAAATCAAAATGTCCATCTCAGAACTGCAGAATTTTCAGGACAACTGAGGCATAGTCTTCTACCTTTCTTCTATATGGCAAAGGTTTTCCAAACATGTGTTGGGGGTGTGGTCCACTTGAAGGAAAAGTAGCACTTTCATCACTGGCCACAAGGTCACTGTAGTGTGCTCTGGGAATCAGACAACAGAGATTAGTGCTCCCTCTTTCTGCATCTGTGCTCTGGGATAGCCTCACAGCCATGGGATGGCCCCAAGGAGGTCAGGGATTGAGTCCAGACACACAGTGTAGGAAGGGAAGGAACAGAGCAGTACTGGGATGGTGATAGAATGTGGCAGATGGTATCCGGGCTGGTCCCAAGTGTTCTAGGGTGGAAGGAGCCCAAAAGCAGAGCTCAGATGTTTCCAGGTTGACTTTCCCATTGTTCTCTGGGTTTACTGTAAATGTGTCTACAGTATTTGTTAATGAGAGATTAGAAGTGATTTTATTTTAATAAGTTCTCTATAATTACTTCAGTCTTCTTTTTTTTTTTTTTTGGGAATTTGTTTTTCGAGACAGGGTTTCTCTGTGTAGCTTTGCGGCTTTCCTGGATCTCACTCTGTAGACCAGGCTGGCCTCAAACTCACAAAGATCCACCAGCCTCTGCCTCCCAAGTGCTGGTCTTAAAGGTGTGCACCACCACCACCTGGCTCTTCAATCTTATTTAAACTTCCCAGGGAGGCCGTTCCTAAAGCTTCCTCAGTGCCTTTTCCTTGTATGTTTACTAGCATATTACTCCATTTAGTTTTTCCCTCAAAACATGACTTTATAACAAATTTTAAAAGGGTTTAGTGTTTTTATTACATAACTCAGGGTGAACTAATGATTATATTTATGGAAAAAGTCACGAATCGATCATGTATCTGCTGACATTTTTAATCAATTAAGCTAATATACATTAGCTTAGCTCAGTCTACTATAAAACAGAAATGATTCTCATACTTATGAACTGCAAGGCTTTCAAATTTACAATCACCCAGTAAGTCAAGGCAGTGCTTAATGTCTTCCTTTTAATTATCATTTAATAATCATAATTCTGAGCCTGTTTTAAAAGAACTGAGAGATAACAGTGCAGAAATGGACATACTATTTGGCATACTCTAGCTAGCTTCTCTCACATGTTGTTTTCTTTAAAAAAAAATTCTGCTATAAAAATCTTCCTGGATGATTGAGAATTTCCCTTTCCCCCTGTCAAAAACAAGTCCTCTTACCAGTTGGCCTGGTTTTACCACAACCTTCAGAGTTATGCACACAGCATCTGCCACATTTCTGATATTCTCACTGACCCACTTTCCTTTGGAGAACATTAAATCTTTCAAATATGTATGTTCTGTTTCTGAACATCTAATTTTCGAAGATTGGGCTCTTTTAGAAGTCTCTTCTTTTGGGGTCTGCATTCATGCACTTGAACATAGAGGCATGCATCACAGTCCTGTTGGGGACATTGCCCTAGAGATTCACATGTGTCCTGGATCATATCATGGAGTAAGAAGTTGCCAGAGTGCCTGTCTGGATCAGAGCTAGGTGGAGATGCGGAAACAAATGAACCATTGCCACCTATAAGGTGAATAAAGTTGTGAAATTTTAGCTTTCCACTTCTCTTTTCTTCCTCATTTGTCCTTCTGGCTTTGTACTGGCATCACAGTGAACCCCTATGCTTTTGCAAAACCCCCAACTCTTACCTTAAGCTTTTGTGGCTTTGTGCATTCCCTTTGCCCTTCCTGTAGTGTCTGCCATTAAGTCTTCAGTTTCAAAACCAATTTACCTTTTAAGTTTATTTTCCTTCTTTCTTTTCCAACCCATCTTAGTTATACTTGTTTCTTTCTGTATAAATATGTATGTAGCAATTATGCATACATGTATGTGTGTGTCTGCCTACTAGCTTTTCCTCTTGTTGGGCGTTTACTTACTTCACTTTCAATTACCTATGATCAGTTGGGACCTAAAACTACCACATGGGAAACCCTAGAACTAAGCAATGTAATGATTGCCAATTATGGGCAGTTCTGAGTAGCATGATGAAATGTTTCACTCTCTGTATCCATTTCACATTGAAGGGAGGCAACCTTTTAGGTATCTTTTAGGTATAAGCTGCCTACATGGTAGTCATGTGTGTCATCAGATGGACTGTCTTGATTTGGCCAGTGTGTCACATTGCCCTTGCTGTTTGCCACACTTCAGCTCATCCCTTTGGCACTGTTTCATCTTGCATCATTGCAAAAAGAATGAGTAAAGTACCATAAAAGAAATTGGGAGCATGAGCATGTATATGACTTTTATTAGAGTGAATTATTACAATTACTCTATTTTATCATTAGCCATTGTTCACATACTGCTATTAATTTATAAGTTGAACTTTATTGTGGGTCTGGAAGATATGCATGCTTGTATAAAATAGGTCAATACTGGGTTTGGTACAGCTGACTTCAGGCATGTATCCATCTGCGATCTTGAAATGTTTCCACTATAGATAATGGAGACTACTGCATAGTCATATAAGCTACATTGTTTCTGTTTTGCAAAGGAAATAAGTAACTGTAAAATATGTCAAATATAATACTAAGAATTGTTGAACTGTTGCTATTGAGCTATTTATACTTAGTTGGAGAAACTCATGTAAAATCATTATTACAAAAATTATTGCCAGGTGGCGTTGCTCAAGCTTGTAATCCCAGGACTCCAGAGGCTGAGGCAGGTGGGTTGCAGTGAGGTCAAGGCCATCCTGGACTACAAAATGAATTCTAGGCTAGTCAGAGTTGTATAGCAAGACATGCACCATCTTTATAGTAAAAATGGTATCGTGCGTGTTTGGAAATGAAGTAAAGTTCAAGATGAGAAGAAAAAGAAAATGAGAGCTGTAGATACTGGCAGCTGATAGGTATTGTTGAGTACTAACAAAATGATGTTGTCTGCATCTCGAATCTTTGCGAATAAGAAAACATCAGAGGGAAATGGGACCCTGCTTAACAGTCTGTTACTAGAGTCTAATAGCATCGAATCATTTTCCCCCTTTCTTTTTTTCAGAAAAATCTACATAGATCTTCATAGGTCAATCTGGATTGACTTTCGTAGAATTCTTATGGGGCATATGAGTTCTACACATACATCATGACCCTGAAACAATACAGGCAAAAAAAAAAAAACAGAATAAAATAAATTATGAGAATTCATTTGAGGGAAAATACATGCTATAGGCGGGTGAAATGCATTTTAGTGGAAAATAAAGCTGCCTTATTGATCTCCTCTATGATCATATGGAGGCCTAAGGCTGATGTGTGTGTATATGTTTGTGTCCTTTGACTTATCTTTGGATCCACCTCATTTTCTTTGAATAAGACTAGCTAGCTATTATTTTAAGAGATTATATACAGTAAACACAATTTTAAAATCTGATAGCCTAAACTGACTTAATTCTGGACACAACTTTGCTAAGGAAACATTCACACAAAAATTTTATTATACAAGAGCCCACAAAGAAAAAAAAATCAGTCATGGATGTTTCAGTCTCCTGGCTAAAACTTTGAATTGTTCCTTGGATGTATGGCTTTTTATGTTCTGAATTATCAGTAATTGCACATGTCTGTCTTAAGTGAGAAATTAAAAAGCACACAGGATCAGGTACTGTTGGATCTGTGTCATCTCTTCCAATGCTTATATGTAGTCAGGAGGTGGGGGACATGTATCTGAAGTAGGTGTGGGTACAGGTGAAAAGCACACAAATAATGCTGATGGTGCCAGCTGACTGGGATGGGATGAGGGAAGCCGGTACTGATTTTTAAATTCTCCAACATTTCCTCTCACTTGCTATTATTTCCAGATCTTAAGTCAAGAGACATTTTGAAATTTGAAAACATGCATTTTTTTTTAGGTTGTGTTGCAATGACGTTTTTCTTACTTTCCATGTGCAAATATTTTTCCTATGATTCTGTAATTGGACACAACTCACACTAAATTCTTTACTGACTCTAAAATTTAGCAATTGTTTTTAGATAATACTGCAGTGTTATTTTTTAGTGTTACTCTTGAACATTCTAGATAGTGTCAAATCAATAACTCTTTTTGTATTATAACCAATATAATATTTTGAAGAAAGAATATTTGTGGGTTGAATTTATCTTGTCTTTGTAGCTTATTTAAACCAACCCCATGGGTGAAGTGTTTCACTATAGGGAAGGGCTGGCATTGGCTACATCAGAATCTGCTATGCTTTCTGATGTCCCTGTGGGTAAAAAGTCAATTCAGTTCTACCAAGTATTTTCTCTTTTGGACTGTGTGGCAAAGTCCCCTGTTGTGATATATAATTGGAAAGCATGTTTGCAAAGCTATACATTCAGTCTGTGCACCTCATCCACCCTGGAGACTCCTGGAAGGAAGTAGAAAAAAAAGGCATTGTGAGAAAGAGGATATCATATGTGAGAAATCTTCCCAGAATGGGAGAAAAGGAATGGGCAAAGCCCTAATAAGAATGAGGAAGAGAAAAGAATAAAAGAACAGAGTCCTTGTTTCTCAATTTGCATTTCTCAGATGAAAAATTAAGAAGGAAAACTGATTTCACAGGAATCTATGATTTTTTTTTCCTAACCCTAATTCTATGAGAAATTTCCATATTAACAATGATGGCTACAAGATGGCTGCTACCAGCATACTAACAATTTGGCTTACCAGATACCCCAGAAACACTCAGAACCATAGAACTGTTGGGTTTTCACAGATGACAAGACATAACTAAACTAATGTAGGCCTGAGTTACATTTTTATTCTGTGTGTCATGTAAACAGTCCAGAAGTAGAAGATTTCTCAGCTGAGGGCCAACAAGTCTGTCACAGATCCATCAGGATGGGAGACACACTGCTTGATGAAGCATCCTCAGGGTTTCCCCATCTTGGATGAAGCTCAGACTTAGCATTATCCATAATGCAAAATACCAAAGCAAAGCTGCCATACTTAACTGGAAGAATGGGACAAGTATCAATTTTAACCAGGTATTTAGGAACAAAGACAGATGAAGATGTAATGATATCAGCTCACTGACTTAAGACCTTCTTCCTCTTTGGCTGATAAGGAAGCAGATTTAATAAGGAGTCCTGTTATTTAACTATCTACATTCATCTCTTGGATATTTCTAGGTAAAACATCTAAGTATATATGTGCCTGTGTATGTGCCTATGTGTTGTGTATGTGCTTGTGGGAAAACAGTTAGGGCTGAAGCTGAAAAGACAGCCTTTATCTGTAACAAGTGATATTAATGAAGAATTGTTGGTTAAATACTAAAATACTGACTTACATTATCAATCAATGTATTAATCTAAGGTATTCAGAGAAAGAGAACTCAAGGATACATAGATATACGAAAGATTTATTATGAGAATTGTTTCATATAGCTAATAGAGGTCAAGAAGTCCCACTGTAAACTCTGCAAGCTGGACAACCAGAAAATCCAGTAGCACAACTCAGACAGAATCCAAAGACCTATGAACTACTAAGAGTCAATGATGAAATTTGGGCCTGAGAACTCCAGTTAGGGGCACACTGGTGAAAGTCTGTGTGTGTGAAGGCTGGAGAGAGAGAAACACAAATATGCAAAGATTGGCGAGTGTACTAGAAGAGAGAGCATCTTCCATTTTGGTGTCCTTAGGTCGGATTCCACCTGCCTATACCAGGAGGAGCATATGATCTCTGGTTCATTGTGGAACATCCTCAGAGAAACACTCAGAAACAATCTTTTATCTATTAGTGTGATGTACTTTATCTCAGTTAACCTGAACTCTAAAATTAATGCTCACAATGGACCAATGAAAGTAATCCTTTTTTCCCCTCTAGTCAGATGATGCCAAGAAGGAAGATTAGAATGTGTTATTAAAAAAATACGTAACATTTTGCTTGCAAAGATACATAATTGTGAGTGAGTTGGCACTCTGATAATTTAGGCTAAATATACAATTATAAGAATAAAGAGTACAATTATGTAAAAATATTGAAATGTGCTTTTGAAAAAAGAAAGGAATCTACTCTTACTGCTATTCCTGTTCAAGTTCCTACGACAATATTCATAGTCTTCCCTTGTAAATAGTTGTTAATATCTGCCAAAGGGATAAAGAAAGGCATGTCTGGGATGAGTTTTTGTTTGAGCCTGGCCAGGCTTTTATGAATACAATTTATCTTACCAAATTTGGACCTCTTTAAGGATCTGTTGCCTCTGAAGGAGGAAGTTTGAATAAGACAAGATCCTGAGAGTCAAGAATTTTATGTCTTATTAAGGGAAATAGCAGAGAAAGAGATAAATCCATGAAACCAGGAGGTTAAATAGTGAGACACCTGCCTAGTGGAAAGAGGATGTGAAGCATATGTGCCTTGGGAGAGGGGAACTGAGTCTGATGGATGATATCTTTACTGAAGCTGTGTCCCAGGCATGATACCTGCAGAAAAATGACAAAGGAAGGCTTTTAAGATCAGAGTCCTGCAAAGATTCCTCCAAGGGAATTGGTAGCAGAAAGAGTGTTTTATACTGATCATTATAAAGAGACTATTTTTTTTTCACAGATTTTCTATACTTGATCCCATATATTCTAGATTGAATGGGTTTTCTTTCCACTATTTTTCTTCTCAGTTTAGTCTCTACTTTTTCTATTCCTGAACTTCTCGAACACTCCTTTACTTATATGGACAGTTACCTTGAATGTGGATAGCATTGGGAACAAGATATGAGAGCACTTGCTCTTCTCAAACAGGAGGGTGTGAACTGACATGCCACTGTGACAGTTGGTGGCTGTATGTGTGACCCTGGAGTCCCTCTAGTGTGATAATTCTTGTTCTTTGGTGTAGTGCTTATTTCGGATTAGGTTCAGGTCCTATTAGGAATAGTAATACACAGCATTATTTTTTTCTTCTGAGCAAGTGAGATAATCCACCTGGGGATGGAGCAGGGGTAATAACTGCAGCATCATAACTAATGTGTTTTTGAATTGTAATTCCGGAAAGACATGTTTTGCAATTTTTAAAGCATATTATTTTCACAGTTGAAGTGCTCAGTATAAAAGAGCACTTTAAAGAGATTATACTGTGTGTTTTGTCAGAAAAAAGAAAAAAACCAAAAACTTTCCCCCTCTGATTTCATAGTCTTTCCCTATAGAAAGGATGAAAACTTGTTTCTCATTCTTCATGTTCTTCTAGCTGTACAAGGTGGTCTTGGGGAAGAGAAAAACCTAATACAAAGATGGTCCAACAGCTCACTGACCAATGGTAAAGCCTCCCTCCCCCCCACCGCCACTTCATTTGAAGTGTGTCATATGCTGTAACTGAACCAGCATCTTGGCTCAATGCCCAGTAGAAATCAGAAACAGGGGACAATGTGTCTCAGTACAGTGTTTCAAGTAACTCTTGTTGACTTCTTTAGCGAGATCAAATAGGCATTCATGTCAGGCCAGAAGGTTACAAGATCTCCAGGAAAGACTCCAACTGAGTCCAGGTATGTGCCATGAGTATTATTCTGTCAACACAATCATCAATAGAATCAGCTAGAACTGAATGAGTCTTAGCAGCTTTACAGCTGTCTTACTGTATTTGACATCTATCAAGACATGCTTTTTTGGCAGTAGCAGGAACTCTTCCCTGGGCTGATTTATATCTCAAGAGTATGGGACATGAAGTTGAATAACAGTATCACTGTTTCAATGTATAATGGTTACAAAATAAATACAGCCCTTTTCTTCTTGAATGCTGGGCTGGTGGTGCATATTCTATGTCCTTCCACCCCGCCCCTTACTACCTTTATAGCTGTGGCCACTATAAATAAGTTGCAAGAAAATTACTTCTCTACTGTTGCACAATGCTTCCCTTATCTGCCTGCCACAGCTGTCACATACACAGATGCTCTGATTTAGGATGTCCATGGCTGCAAATGTCAGTGCTTATGTTCTTCAGTTGCTGAGTAACATTATACTCATTAAGAATTTAATTCATTTCTCCTTTTGCTATCAGTATGGTCTTAAAGGCTATTTCTCAAACACACCATAACAGGTGCTCTCCAGCCTCTTCTGACTGACTAATGGTTCCTCTCTACCATGAATAAGAGTTTCCAACTGAAACTTTGAAAGGGATGGATTTTGGTTCATTACTTACCTTATCCCTAATGTGGAACTTAAGTCAAGTGCTCACCCTATCAAGTACTAATAAGAAATTCCCCAAGGTCAGACTTCCACAATATCAAAAAGCAAAGGGTTCTCATTTGCTCTTACAGTTCTATTTGTTTCAGTTAAAATTAGATATCTTTGATATGTTTGTGGGTATTGTAATAGTGCCTAAAATAAAACACATGTTGGGGTTTAAGACTTTGTATGAACTTAAACTCTGTGTCTCTGTTTTCTTTAAAACTTACATCTATTAGTTTTTTTTTTTTAAGTTGGTGTTATCTGTTCTATTTGAGAGCAAAAGTGTGTGTTTTGATATGAAATAAAATAGAACAACTGAATGTTGGATAAGAGACAGTACACTAAAATTTTTTGGTATTGTTTTATAAGATCTTAAAGGGCCTATAAAGTACAAGTTTCATTAATATTGATGTCAAAAATATATAATCAACTTCATTTTAAATGGAATGCTTGGTAATCCAGTATACTTTGATAATGTTCTGAAGTAAGCAAAAACCATTTTCAGTATCATTTCATCTTGTTACAAAGACTTAGCATCAGGCAACATTGAATTCAGACTTCTTACTAGGACAAAGGCAGACTCTACGTGGAGTCTGAGGAAATAATGGTAGCATTTGACAAACTACAATTCAAGCTTCATAAATATTACTCCAAAATTATTTGTTCAATGAAGTACACACTAAATATTGAGTAGCAAATCAAGTGACTCCACAAAGAAACAATGCAGGTAAATTTTGGAAAATGTGCTGATTATTTTATTGCAAATGCATACATTATTGAATTACTTCTCTTGAGTCTCTGACAACTTTAAAAAAAATCTGCGGAGTCAAGTAGAAAAAAAATAGAAATTTAAGCTCATCTGTTATTTTGAGGATTTGGTCAAATTACACAGTCACTTTGTAAAGTTTTGGCCAACCTCCTAACGTTTTCCAAAGCAGTGCTATTCTTCAGTTGCTTTTTATCTCCTCTGAGTTGTCAGAATAACTTTGTCAACTCAAAGGTTTTTTTCTTTAGAGCAACTGGATTATTTCTAGATTTGGTATTTTCTGGGTGTCTTTGTATTAGGTTGTGATAGTTATAGGATGGCTTCTTCCTCTCTTAGCAGAGCAACTATGTCAAGCAACCTAAAACTATAATAAACCATCTCTCAAAATAGATAACTGCTGGTCTTGCAAGAGAAGGCCATGTTAATACTGCAGGAAGAACTTGGGTCGGTTCGGAAAGGTCAGGAAAGAATTAAGAGAGTAGATGTGTGGATGGAAGGGCAGAGGATAAAGAGTTTCTTTCAATGGAGCCAGAGGTCTCATTCTAAAAGCAGAAAGAGATTACAGTTGTGTGGAATCAAAGGCTGAGAGAGTCAAATTCGGACTTTGTATTAATAGTAACGGGAAGTCTTTGGAAGGTCTCTACCGAAACAATGGAGAAGAAATTTCAAGACAAATTATGAGGGATGGCACAAATGGCAAAAGAGCAGGCTGAAAGTACTGACATCATCCACGTCCTTTTCACTTAATGTGTATGCCGTGGCACTGATTGTAAATGCAGGAGGCTGAGTCAGAAGGCATTGAGCAGTAAAAGCCCACACAGTTACAGATGACATTGCTTTTCTTCTCTTTGTCTAGGACCTAGAAGCCTAGGAGAATTATTAACGGTTCATGACAGTTGAACATTTTTTTTGCATATTTTGACTTCCTTTTTATGAAGCAAACAATTGAAATGCACTTGTGACCAGAAAATGGGAATGGAGAAGAGAAATGGCTTTTTAAAATTAATATGTCATCATCCCTTGTGCTTGCAAGCCCATGAAAATTTACATATTAACATCAACATAACTTTACAACATAGTACTTTTTTATTCTTTGTGATGCATGGTATAAAAATTAAAAAGTGTAGATGGGTCTAAAAATGATTTTGTTGTTCTAATGGTATTCATTGTTTTGATTAAGAAATGTATTTCATGTGTGTCAAATCTGTATTACCTGTATCTGTGTATGTGTGTATGCTTGTGCATATGTTTATGTACATGATATGGAAGTATTAGGGGCACATTTTGAGGACAGAAGGTGACTGGTGGTAAGGCGGATGGACAAAAGATGGTAACAAGGAACAACTGTGGTCAGATTACATCATAGACTTGATCAAAGATACCTTTATGTAATGTATTGTGCTGTACAATTGCTAAAAGCATAAAGTTCTAAGACAATTAAAAGAGGTATAAACATAAACCAGGAGGATCAAATCCTACAATGAAAAATTAAGGTATTATGAATAATTAAGTACTATGAAATGAAATTATAATTTTTGGAGAGATGCTTTCTAGCCTTTTTACTGAAAAAAACAAACAACAACAACAAAAAAACAAATAACAGGAAAGGCTAATGTCCCTTATTAGGCTCAGTGTTCTTCACACCAGAATTTGCTTCTTAGTTATTAAGCTACAGGAACAGATAGAAAATCATTAAATATAAATAAAGAAATATGGGACTGAAAGTAGGTGTTAGGTTAGCTCACTTATATAAATGTTATTTAGGAATTTGTGAAATTCTGTTTAAAAGGTACATAACCCAGCTTGCAGGGCCTGCCTTAGCATAACCTGAGAACATTCACGTATTAATAGCAACACAATAATATAAAACACACAAGGTAAATATATTTACCATTGAGTCAACAGTTGAACTGAACAAATGAAAGTCAAGCTAAAGTTTTCAATGGGAAGAGTTTATTAAGCTCTTCCTCTGGAAGTTAGCAATCACCATATGAGATCAAAATATTTCTGGGTTCATTTTAAGAAGAACTTCAGTCACAATGTTTAGAAAGGGATTCTACTTGATAAGAAAGTTTTTGTAGACTGGGACTATAAATGTAAAAGGGAGACTGAGTGAAATTAGGAGGGTGTTTAGCTGACCACAGTAAAACACCCAAGAGCTGGAACTGCTATGTAAACGAGCTGCTCCTGGTGAAATACCGAGAAACAATATCCACATCATAAAGGTTATTTCTCAACAGGTTACTCAGAAATTGCAGAAGCAGGAACATACCCTTATAGAGTAATGCTCTGCTTGTCTCAAAATTAGCCAGCACTACCTGTTCATTAGTAGCAAAATTCAATGTGCTAAAACTTGTGAAACAAGAAATGATTTTTTTCCCTATGAGTTATTTTTGCCAAAAGGATTTAACCTATGTCTAATCATGATTTAATTTTAACTGCTATTTTATTCATTATATACAGAACAGGGAAACATGCAAATAAGCAAGAAAAAGAAAAGAAAGAAAAATCCATAAAACAGAATGTAGGAATTCTCCATGACATCTGTTGCAATGTCTTTAAAAAGTTAGCTTTCTTTTAGCAAACTCCCTGACTCATTGGCTCTTGCGATCTTTCTTCCTTCTCTTTAATGTTCCCTGAGTCTTAGTTATGGGAGTGTTTTATAGATATATCCATTGGGACTGGTCATTTTGTTTTGTTTTGATTTTCTGTAGTTTAAGAAAGCACAATTGATTATCTAATACCCAATTGTTATCCCTGTAAACATATATACAAATACCATCATAAAGACCGAAAAAATTATATATATAGTGGGGATAAAAGGCCATGAATTTAAAGTAGAGCAGGGTGGGGTATGTGGAGGGTTTGGATGGAGGAAAAAGAAGGGAGAAATGTAATTCTAGTCTCAACAATAAAACCTTTAGTTTGGGGAAAATAACGAGAAAAGTAGAAATTATGCTGTTTTTGAAAAAAAAAAACGTCTTGAGAGATATAACAGAGAAATAAATGGAGAGTGATTTTTTTAATTAAAATCTTTATTTTTTTTAAAGTTGAGAAGCTATGACAGATAATTAGAAAGTTTGAATTTGAATGGAGATTCTGAAGGTATCTAGGAACTGCTGTACATTTTCTTAGGCATTCTACTTTGCTTTCTGTTGTTGTGACTAATGTGACCAAGATACCTCAGATAAGAAAGAGTTCCTTGGCTTTCAGTTTACAGTCTGTCACTGAGGCAAGCCACAGCAGCATAAACACAGAGGGAGGAACTAAAACAAAGATCATGTGGGGAAGCTGCTTATTGGCTTCCTTCTCTTGGCCTACTCAGCCCCCTTTCTTCTGTAGCCTAGGCTCACATGCCCCCCACAGTAGGCTGGGATCACTTAGCAATTAAGAAAGTATCATACAGACATTACCACAGAACAATTTGATTAAGACAGTTCCTCAGCTGAGATTCCCTGCCCAGGTTTGTATGACATTGACAGCAGAATCTAACTATGGCAGTAGGTATGATATCATTACATAAAAATGTCTGTAAATTACTTAAAGTATTATTCAAAATATAAACAGATATAGTAATGGAAATATATAGAGGTTATAAATCTACATTAAAATAAAAAGGGAAATATTAACAAGTGCTGAATTTGAGTGGTGAATGTCTAGACCTTTTTAGCTTTTTGGTAGTATATTTTGTATTTTCTTGTTTACTTTGAAATTGTTATTGTGGACCATTTTATTTGTTTGTTTTAGAATAGGTATGTATCTGTGAAACCCCAGAAGATATTTTGGTAATGATCAACAAAAGATACATTTTTCTATTTCCTTAATGATTTTTACTATAGAAATTCAAATCAATTTTCAGTGAATCAAATGAAATCCAAAGTGATAAAATGTTACCTGAGCAAATCAATGGTTGTTAGGGGACTTCATATGCACAAACCCTGATCCTTGTAAGGTGAACAGTATAAGATTCCTTCAACATGTCTTTTAGGAGTTTAGTGTTTAGATTCTGAAGGGTTCTGCACTGGAAGTGTTCTCTGTAGGGGTAAAAGTGAGCAGGCTCAAACTGGATCTGTCACATTTTCTTTGGGCCTTTCTGAGGCCAACCTGTGTTTATAATATCTTCTCAATGATCACAGATCCTAACTCCAAATCCAAGATTCTGAGTTTGAAGGAAATGAACTAACACTCCTGGAATTTACTTGAGGCTCTGAGCAGGAGAGAGCTGCTGAGGATGCCGTGTGCCAGGCCACACCACACTACACTTCTGGCATGTTAGGACATCTTGGTAAGCTTTGTGTCACTCATTTACCCCGAAAATGCCTCTCCACTGGGGAACCTGTGGCAAATAGGGTCTTGTCCATCAACTTCCACCTTGAGGCCAAACGCTAGAAATCAAGTTGCTTTCAACAGCTTCTTTTTAATTGTCCCAGTCACATGTATGACTGATGCACCGACTCCTCCTCTTTGAATATGAATGTCAGTGAGAATCTGTTATTTCATAGAAAAAGTGTTTTAAACTAGGCAGGGAATTCTGTTCATCTGACTGAGGTTGGAGCACAATGGTTTAGATATTTCCATTCTTTTAAGACACACATCAAAAACATGGCCATCACTCTGAACTAACTCAAAATGCTCTTCAAAGAAAGCATGGGACTGTATTTAGGTAACTTTATCTTAGAGCTATGCACAGTGCCTGAGTCACAGCAAGGAAGACTGATTGGTCGCTCAAGGAAATCCTCACTGTTAGGCCACCTTCATGTCCTTAGTCAACAAATATTTGTAAGAAAAAAATGTAATCAAACTAAGTCAGGCCATTCTTGGCTTTAGTCATAAAATATTTATTTTGCTCATATCAATTTTATGCTTGGTTTCTTCAAAACCTGAGTTGGGAAAGTTATAACAATGGTATTCATACCTTTAAAAAATATTTTATTCTTTTATACAATGAGTGAAATCTTACCAAGTGCTATATTTAGTTACTGCATTAGCAAACTATGAATAGACATTTCTGGCATGTGTGTATTAGCATGAAAATAAATTCTGATTCTTTAAGGCCAAGATAGTTAAATTGAGGTTGTAGTCTCAGAAATGGATTTCAAATTACAGTTGGCTCTCCTTAACCATAGTTTCCATATTCATGGTTGATTCACCAACCCTGGTCAAAAATGTTCGAAATTTCTAGAGTTTCCAAAGACAGAAACAAGTTTTCCACATGCTGAGAGCAATAGTGAATCCATTGGAATGAAATGATGTATGGGCACATGCCACTGGAACCTCCTGCCATTTGCCATGTCCTCCAGCCCTCTTGCATGCTTGCTTGTGTACCATGTAATAAGAATTTTGATGGCTACATCTGTTCTGAACGTATACAGAGAGATCTTGTTAGTACTCCTTTTAAAATGAGATTTTAATTAATTAAATTATTTTATCTATTTTTATGTGTACAATTATTTTGCCTGCATGTATCATGTGTACTGCATGCATGCATTGCCTACTGAGGGCAAAAGAGGATGGATATTAGATCTATAACTGGAGTTGTAGATGCTTGTGAGTTGCCACATGGGTGCTGGGGATTTAACCTGAAGTCTCTACAAAATCAGCAATTGCCTGTAACCAGTGAGTCATCTTTCCAGCTCATTGTTAATATTCCTTTAACAGTGTAATGTAACAGAGGCCAGTGAGATGATTCAGTGGGTAAAGATGCTTGCTGTCATAGTCTATCACCAATAGCAAGGTAAAAATGCATCTTAATAAGAAACAAAACAAAACAAAACAAAAAAACAACTAGAGCCTGCTTTTACCTTTCTGCAGCTTTCTATTGCATATTCTTTCTCACTTCTCATTCTACTTGAGGTGGGGATTAGGGTTTGCTCTACTACGTTTGCAAACATAAGTTTCCTAGACTTGTTGCCCCTCAGTGTCCAGGGTGTTTGTGGCAGACTGGTCCCAAGATTCTGCATACCAAAATCGCTACATACGCAACTCATTTGTGTAAACTAGCCTTATAGTTTTGACTATATCTATCCTATCTGTATGACCATCTATACCTGTATTTTAAGTCATTACTTACATTACTCTATTACTTATACCACAAAATACAAGTACAGTGTAAGACTTTGTATTCCTTTCTCTCTCTCTCTCTCTCTCTCTGTGTGTGTGTGTGTGTGTGTGTGTGTGTGTGTGTGTTTACCACAGCATGAACATGGAGGGCAGAGAACAACTTATAGGAGTCTCATTCTCCCACTTGGATTCTAGGGATCTAACTCAGCATGTCAGACTTGATGGCAAGCATCTTTACCCACTGAATCATCTCATGGCCCCTGTTATGTTGTATTCCTAAAGAAGTTCTAACAGTGGGCTAGAGAGACAACTCACTGGTTACAGGCACTTGATGATTTTATAGAGATTTAAGGTTAGATTTCCTGCACTACTCTGAGTACTAGTGACATCATTTTGGACTGCTATAATGAGCCATCATAGACCCAGAGATTTAGCAATAACAACAATGTATTAGTTTCTTACTTATTTGTTTATTTTACAGTTTGGGAGCTAGCAAGTCCAAAACTAAGGTATCTGTGGCAGATTCTGTGATGTAGGTCTGTGTGGGCTTACTTTACAGCCCATTTTTCTCTTAAGTTCTTATTTATGCTTCAGTTCTCTACTGAGCTATCCATTCCTCAGATGTCCATACTCTGTCAATATGTGTTGTTCTCTCTCTCTGTGTCATGCAAAACCAACTTTCTGTGGTAGTTTGTAATGCTTTATATAAGCTCCATTTTCAGTTCCTAGACAGTGACAGTGGGTCATTGTATTAGTTAGGGTTCTCTAGAGTCACAATATTTATGAAATGAATCTCTCTGTCTCTGTCTGTCTGTCTGTCTGTCTCTCTCTCTCTCTCTCTCTCTCTCTCTCTCTCTCTCTCTCTCTCTCATTCTGCCAAAGTAATTTATTGGAATGACTTATAGAATGTAGTCCAACTGATTCAACAATGGCTAGCTGTGAGTGAAAGTTCAAGAATATAGTACTTGCTCAATTTCACAAAGCTGTGTGACTCAGCTGGTTTTCTGTATATTCTGGAATCCCAAAGAAGTAGGCTCCAATGCCAGTGAAAAAATGGACATGCTGGCAAGGCTAGGGCAAGCAGGCAAAAAAGGAAACCTTTCTTCTTCCATTGTCCTCATATAGGCTTCCAGCAGAAGATGTGGCCTAAAATAAAGGTATATCTTTTTGCCTCAAGATCTGTATCAAAAGTGTCTTGTAGCCTCTAGTTGTAGAACAAAGGCATGTTGTCTTCCTGCCTCAAGTTGTGGATCACAGGTGTGCCCTCCATATCTGTATTATAGTTCATTCCAGATATAGTCAAGTTGACAACCAAAAGTAGCAATCACAGTCATCCTTGTGGGTTTGAAAGCAGAGACACCTCAAAGGTGAAAAAAAAAAAGGCTACTGTCAGAAAGCCACTCCCTCTCCAAGCTTCTTCTCTGATGCTGCACTGTATTCCAATTTCAACACATTTAGATTACACCACATCTCGTTAAGGTCAAAATTAATAAACCTGTGCAATATATAATCTCTCCACTATTCAATTCATTTTATTTATTCAATGGCTCAGAGAGCTCAGTTGGAAACACTTAAAGATTTTAAAAATATTTTGGCTGGTACTACATTTTTTTGCAATAAAAGTTTTCAAGAACTTTTCCATTTGTAAAAGCAAGTCAAATATCTTTAATCCTTTTGGTAAAGAAACTGTAAAATATTTTGATTGGGCTAGAAGTTTTCTCTTTCAACTTTTAAATGCAAGCCAATATAGAAGAAAAGACATAATGAAGTTTTCTTCATGTCTTCACAACAGTTGTCTGTTGTGATAAATATTTATCTGTATCTAAGGTACCTATCTATCAGATTTTTGTATATCCATATGAAATTTATTTATGGTAAGTTTGTTATAATCTCATGTTACAGACCTCTCCAACTAAAAACTCTTAAATGCTTTGTTTTGAAGGGACTCTGTGATGCACATAAATCAGTAGTTCTGGTAGAAGTGGGAATCTGTAGGGTGGTGTATTGGAGCACATACAGCCTCATTTTAAAGGAATAATTCTATTTTAGAAACAATTTTAATTTAAGAGACAGGGTGATTACAAGACACTGCAGGGACAGGAGATGATGAGAACTCCTTTGGGGATCTACCTTAAGACAAAAGAAATTCTAACATTTATGGCTCTGGAATTAGTTCCCCAGAGTCATGGGGCAGCATTTCATTGTAATTATGGCTGAAGGTGAACATCCATTGCTCCAGGAAAATGATCAGTATTGACTTTGTAGATTAGTTTTTCTTACTTTGTTCTGCTGTTAGAAGATTGTGGCCACCTCTCACTCACTCACTTAACCACAATAAAGAGGGAAAATTTAATTTCAGTTCAGGAATGTAAATTAGTGATCATAGCACTGAGTACTCACTGTTGGATTAAAAATCCCTAAAGTACTTTATGAGAATCTCACTGGAAACAAGTATTCTTGGTGATACACATAATTAATAGTATTTGGAGAGTATACAGTAGAGGGAGAGGTAGAAGGAAGGAGGGGGTGGGGAGAGGGAGAAAGGAAATTCCTTTTGATCACAGAATATTATACAGCTAATGATGTTATTAAATTTTAATTAGGACATTTACATGTGATTTTTTTAATAAGATGAAAGGGAAACTTCAATGCACATTAGATAAGTTTCTAAAGAAGAAGCCAATGAACATACATATGATGAGTGCTCTGGACTAATTGGAAAAAGTGAAATATAAGAAGGAATACACTTCTTGGGATGTTCTAATGGTATCAAACTAAATACTCAAATGATCTGCATAGATTTAGAGAGTGAAAAATATCTCTGAAAAACTTTGTTTCCTTTACTTCTGTTTTGTTTTTTTGTTTATTGAGGCAGAGTCTCCTGTGGCCTCAGACTTGATGTGTAGCTGAAGTACACCTTGGATTCTACATCTTCCAGCTGCCATGCCCAGCTATCACGATTTCATCTTAGGCTTTTGGGAATATGTAAAGTATTGTGTTATAGTTAATATTTAGAAAATTCAGCTGAAGCCTGCCAAAGTGTATCAGTTCTTAAATAACTAAAAACTTATTTATTTTTCTACTGTAATTTTATATTTGTTTTACTTCACTCCTATGACTTGTCATCCTCCTTGTCTGTTCCCTTCTAATGAGTCACTAAATCTTTGACTTTTCCTTTGGGAAATTCTCTATAAAATTAGAACGACTGCTGGATGATCTTTGTCAGTTGCTGGTCCTAACATATTTAGTGTGCAAATGTAAAACATAGCAAGATTTAAATATTACAGTGCTTGTTTACATATCAAGGTTCTCCATTATTATCAGACTAGAAAGTTCTTTCAATGCAAAGATTTTGCAGATACAGCAATAAGCTGATCAAAAATAGCCTTTTAAAATTCATCCAGGGCCAAGGATGTAGCTCACTGATGGAGGATATGTCTAGCAGATGCCAGGCATTGCAAAAGTAAAAGGAATGAAAAGGTCATGTGGCATTTTTTTCTTATTCACACTTTTTTTTCATATGCTTTACATATACTTCATGAAATAAAATTCATTGCCTGTGCGATGCATGCTGGCACACAATTTCTAAGTTATTAAGCGCTGCCATGTTGATCTTACATGACTGTTCTGGATTAAATTCTGCTTATTTCTCAGAAGAACAAAGGAATCAACAGCTCTATATTGAAAATATTAAAATATTTTAATAGCAAATTTTAATACAGCTAACTTTACCTCTATAGTACTAGATACAGTAACAGAAACAGAATTTATCCTATGCGTGTTCAACTTCAAAAACCATACTCTTCCAATTAAGACAGTAATAAAATGAAACTAACTGGCAAAGATTTACTCCATAGATCTAAATATGATGATGTGTATAATATGGTTTGTTTGTTGCTTAACAGAAGTACATAATAGAATCATAAATGGCCATAAGTTTCATTTAAACAGTAACTTCATTTTAGAGACTCATTTATCTGTATTGTAGTTAATTAAGAATATACCTACAGTACCAGGTATTTAAGAAACTAAAGGTTTAACTAATTCATGCACCAAAGTCCAATGGTGATGACATTCAGTAGTCAAAATGGAGGAAGGTTCTATTCAACACAGCTACCATGACAACTTTGGGAACCTTCACTGGAAGAAATTTATCACCAGATAGGGAGTCCCAGAGCATCTCAGAGGATTAAGCTTGGGAATAATATGAATCACATGCACTTTGCACAGATTCAGTCAAGTGTCCTGACCCTGTCAGCAGTGCTGGGAAGTGGTTCTTCTTGTGTGGACACATAGCCCTGCTCTACCAAGCAAAGGGCATCATTTTAATATGAATGGGGACTAGAGTTTGGCAGTGAAGTTGACACCTCAGAGAATAGACTTGCATTAGAGGTCAGAAAAGAAATTTCTTCCTTTGAGAAGAAACTTAATTTTCCTTCCAAAATTACAAAGGGCACCACCAAATTTTATACATTTATTTTAACATTAGAACTATGTCCCCCTAGTTAGTCCTCTGTTGAAATGCCAAGTTCAGTGATGTCTCAAGGTTTAATTACAATAGTTATTTTGTAGCAAATTTTAATAAAATGGGAGTATTTCATAAATTTCCAACTTATGACATCACTTTAAAGCACTATTAATTCACAGCTTATTAAATGTAAGGATTATTAAATTAGAGCTCAATTTTAGCAATAAAGAACTAATTTCCTTAAACTTGTAAATCGTCCCACACTTGAAAAGGAAAAGGACTAATGACCCAGCTCACACCCAAATGTAGTTGAAGCCACATCTGAAAGATTCTCTTCCTCTAGCTTTGCCAAATGTGATGCCTGAGATACCCACCCCCACCTTATTTAAAATCTTTGGCTTACCTTCAGCTGGAGGTTGTAGTCCCATTGAAAATAGTCAGATGGAGTTGCAAACCGGCTACAAATGGTCTTCCTTTTACCATGGAAATACTTTATTCCATATAGTTTTTTTCCCTTTGAATATAAATGGTCTTCCTTTTTCACTGGCATTACTTTATTCCATATACTTTTTTTTTTCATTATGAAAACTTAGTTCTGACACAGTGATGTAGTGGGTAGCCATTCCAGCTTTAATCTGGAAGTTCCAACCCCCAATGAGGCTTCAGTAACTACAAGATGGGGCCAAGAGAGGACCCTGAAGACTCAAGATCTGGATGCACCAGCTCTCTTGGATATATATATATATAGATAGATATATAGATATAGATATAGATATATAGATATAAAATTAGTCATCTGCATCTAAAGAAAAAATAAGAAAGCATTAAGACCCTGAGAATGCAAGTTTCGTGTATGACAAGTACAGTGACTCAGTGACTGGGGTGACTAAAAGGGAATGAAAGGGCAAGGCCATGCAGGGTCCCCTCCTTCATTAGAAGTGTCTACCTTATGAGATATGACTGATGTTTGTGTGTGTGACTGTATGTTTTTGTGGTGTATGTGTGTGTGTACATGTGTTTCTGCAGGTGTGTGTGTGTGTGTGTGTGTGTGTGTGTGTGTGTGTGTGTGTATGTGTGTGTGTGTGTGTTTGTCTGAGGTCAGAGGTCAATCTACTTGATTTCTCTATCTCTCATTATCTTATTTTTCTGAGACAGGAGATCTCTCAGAGAATCTGGACTCACTGATTTGGCAAAACTAGCTGGCTGGCAAGCTCCAGGGATGCTCCTTATCCCCAGTGCCAAGATTACAGATGCATGCCACCACAGTGCCCTTACTTTTTACATGGATCCAAATCAGGTCCTCATGTTTATGGGGCAAGCAATTTATTAATTTCCGTTAGACATTTTTTAAATATTATTTTATTTCCTCAATGGGAGAAGAGATTTAAAAGAGTAAAGGTAGAATTTGAAAAAATAATACAGGCAAATAGAAAACTTTAGCTTGGGTCAGGCTCTAGGATGTATAGGGTGAGGAAAAGAATTACCAGACTTCAATGGGGGAGAAAAGAAGCTGTTAAGAGTGGGTAGGGAGGAAGAGAAAAGGGGTGGACAGTCACTCTGATTCTTGTCTGGTACCTTAAGTGGATGATGGTACCATGGATGGATCTGTGGACGGCTCAACCTATAGCATGTCTGCGAGAGCCAAACAATGCATCTTAAATTTATTGATGCATCTCAGACTATTTGATTTAGCACAGCCTTCAAATAGGCAGTTGTATGTAAGCCCAGGTCTACCATGAAGGTGTGGAGTAAAGAAATGATTAGCATTTATCAGATTATAGCTGACAGCTACATTCATAGGCAGGTATGACCACTATAGCATATACATATACATATACACATACACATATACATACACATGCATACACATATTCAGAACTAGTTCTTAGAACATAGCTGTAAGAAACATTAAAAAAAATTAGAGAACTTAAAAAATGGGTGAAGAAGGAAGCTCATGCATCGATATATAAGTAAATAGAAAAGGGCAGCGACTGAAAAAATTACATTAAGATTTTCCCAGTGCTGGACACTGATGATGGTGCGTGCTTGAATAACTAAAGATGTGATGCTGTGGAGCACCAGGTATTTGGGTCAGGATCTTTAAAACAAACCCATTTATAGGATGCTGGTCTAAAGTTGCGGTAGACTTCCCACCTAAAGCATATTATCATGCCCACATGTATTAAGGCTTTCATAAAACCCTTACTATTTTGAATTTATTTTGTCTAGATGTGAAGCAGACAGCATGTCACATTTCACATATTGCTAAAATTCCTGTAGCTTCATATATACAGATTTGTGGATTTCAAGTGATTTGAAGTTCATGAATATCTTAGGTTTGTTTTGTTTTGTCTTATTCAAACTCTGGATATGATGATTTTGCAGTTTAACACATTTCTTGAAGGGAAGGACATGTTTAGATTTCCAGCAAGATGTAAAATTGTCAGAATGAATAGAAGTTAAACAAAGGTAGCATGTCTTAGAAATATTAAGAAACCCTTTAAATAGTATAGTCAAATCTCTGCCGAGTGTTTTATATTTCATGAAAGCTCAAAAGAAAGATTGCCTTTTTGGAAAATTCATGAACAATGTGGGTTTAGACATGAGGTAATTGCTAGTTTTTTTCAAGAAAACATATATCAAAAGTTTTATTTATTCAAAAGACAGTACAAATAATATCCCGTGGAGATAAAAATATATACAGATATTATGATTTTCATATTTTCAATACTTTTTCTATGCCCTTACTATTACAACCTGATTATTCACACCTGTCAAGTTGATGAGTAAGAAAGGCGACCTGCCCTTGGATGCAGAGTACTATTTTCAAACCCTTGAGTGTTCCTATTAATTCAGTCCATTTTGCACGCTTCTGACATGCCTCGTTGGGCATCAATTTTCTCATTTATTAGCTCGGCATTTAAAACCTTCTACAATCTTGCCATATAATCTCTCTTTAAATCTATTTTTATTTCTCTTACTCCTTTTCATGAAATCTGTATGGTATGCCATGGCTAAGTAACTCATGTTTTATTTTCCCATTATATAATAAGCACGGTGCAAGAGTCCCAAGAGAAACAGAATGGAAGAATGTGTGCAAGAAAGAATTTATTTCACTGGCTCTCCTAATCACATGAGTTGACAAGTTCCACAATGGCTCTCTGTAAAATGCAGACCCAGAAGAGCCTGTGGCTATGCTTGCCATAAAGCCAGAAGCCCCAGAAAAAGAGGGGGATTAATGATACAGACTTTGTCCAAGGCCCATGGCTGGGAGGCACCCTAGAGGATGGCAGGTGTAAGATTGTATCTGTGGGCTGAAGAGTGGCTGATTTCCACTAAGAGTCAGAAAGTAAGTTTTCTTCGGCAGCTGTTTCCTCCCATCTGGCCATCAGCCTTTTAGAGATGGCGATGATAGTGACACCCATATTTAGCACATACCTTTCTTACTTGACTGCTGACACACTCACCATACTTCTCTGGAAACAACCTCTCAGACATTTCTTGAAGTAAACTCTCCTAATTCCCTAGGCATCCCCCAATCTAGTCAAGGTGACACTCAAAATGCACCATAATATCATGTAATTCCTGTCTTCAGTGACTTCCTTGGTATCTTGCCCTGTGTGTTGTGGCCACCTTGTGCATTGTTCAGGAGACAGGCATACAAGAATTGGACAAAATCAGGACATTGAGGCAGGGGGAGGGGCTTGGACCTGCCTCTACTAAATGCACCTCCTCATAGAAGGCCTTACCTTCCTATGGGAGTGAATGGGGAGTGGGTTGGGAGGCTGGAGGGGCAGGAGGAGGAAAGAGGGGGGCTTTGGTATGCAAATTAATAAAAAAGTTTTTTTCTTAATAAAAAAATACTCAGAAAAAAATATTTTAAAAAAATTACCCTAAAAAAATATCAGGACATACATATAATTTTTTATTCCATCAAGTTACCTACCTTAGTGTCATATTGTGCACCATTGTCATTAAATTATAGTATATTTTCAATAAATGCTTCATTATTGACTAGAAGATTTGTATACAGCATGGTTTTTGATAAGAAAGATAAAGAAAATGATCATAGAAGCTCATGGGAGTCAACTCAATCTGGAGTACTGCCTTCAGAACTCATGGTTTCTACAGTACAAGGCAGTGCTGCTACTCAGCTCTTGGATTCTATATATTTTATGCACATACATCTGGGTTTAAAAAATCCTAGTTAATCCCCCATGTTTTACCAACAGGAGAGCAATTGATTTGTAGAGGACCTATGCACACTTTACTTGTCTTGTTGCTGTGGTAAAATATCTGCAGGTGCCACTCAGGGTAGGAGGGATTTGTTTTTGCTCACAGTTTCAGACCATCATAATATGACAGGCAGAGTAGAGTATTTCAAGCCCCAGCAACTGGAATGTACAGTACATCCACTGTAGACTACTGGCAATGGTCGAGAGAAAGCCTGATCTGACCTAGCCTGGTGATCAGATGGCCAAACACTCTAACTGTTGTGCTGGAACTCTCATCCAATAGCTGATGGAAGTGGATGCAGAGATCCTCAGCCAGGCCCCAGGTGGAGCTCCAGGAGTCCAATTGTCAAGAAAGAGGAGGGACTGTAAGAGTGTGAATTGTTGAGCCCAAGATTGGAAAAAGCACAGGGACAAATAGCTAAACTAATAGAAACACATGAATTATGAACCAAAAGCTGTGGAGCCCCCAACTGGATCAGGGCCCCTGGATAAATGAGACAATTGAATAGCTTGAACTGTTTGGGAGGCACCCAGGCAGGGGGACCCGGACCTGTCCTTAGTGCATGAGCTGGCTGTTTGGAACCTGGGGCTTATGCAGAGACACTTTGCTCAGCCTGGAAGGAGTGGACTGGACCAGCCTGTACTGAATCCACCAGGTTGAGCTGAATCCCCAGGGGAGTCTTTGCCCTGGAGGAGATGGGAATGGGGGGGAGGGGCTAGGGGAAGGCAGGGGTGGGGGGCAGGAGGGGGGAGGACAGGGGAACCCATGGCTGATGGGTAAAATTAAAACACAAATATAATTAAAAAATAACAAAAAGAATTTGGAGCCTTTCAAGGTCCCATTTCTTTTCTATCTTTTACTTCCCAGGTTTGTTGAAGTTTATCTCAATGAATTAAATAGATGTTAGATGTTTCATTTAAAAGTCATTTTTACTTTTATATACTTTGGAGAAGCAGTTTGACATGGGAGAATAAATATAGTATTTGACCTTAGAAAATTTGAGACAAGTCTGGACCATGTACTTTTGAGCCCTTTAACGTTTCTGTGCCTCAATTTCCCCACTGAGGGATTGTTTATAGTGCATCTTCCATGGATTTTGGATGATATTGAAGAGGAGACATGCATGAAAATAAATCTGGGAATTAGAAGTAGCCTGTCATTTATAAACCTAGTTGGGTCTGATATTAAACGCTATCCATGCAATCAGGGAAGATTTTACATCCATGCCTTTGGCCTTTCTCTGATATTTTTCAATCTGAATGTGTGTAATTTTATATAAATTTAGTCACAGAAGACTTTGGGAGTCACTCAAACCAAGTCTCCTTTTCCCACAGGAACACATAGAAGACCACAATTCTGAGAAATTTACCTATTACCCTAAAATTAATTTGAAAACCAGAATTTCCACATTTCTTTAGCACCTCAAAGGTATTTTTTCATTATTTTCTCAAGTTATATTTGCAATATAAACCTATGCCTGCTGGTGTTCTTGTTTGATTGAAACAATGTCTTTCTACATTGTTGAAATAATTCAGTGTGGGCTTCTCTTTTTTGTTTCTCTTTTGGCTTAAAGATACACCATCAGATTGAATTCATGTTGGATGATACTGAATACCATCACTGAACACAACATGCAACACTTCCTGAGTTTGAAATTGAAATGGTATTAAACACAGACTTAATTCAGCAATTTGACAGCTCAGTTGATGGTCACTCAGTTGATGGTCTTTTACCTTGGTCACACATTGATATGTTTCAGTGTGTGTGTATGTGTGTGGGTGTGTGTGTATGTACATTTTAAATAGTGACATTTCTACATCACCACAAAAAGCACTCTATATAAAGAAAACAACTCACATCTGGCATGTGGAAGAGGGAGCTAGATAGCTGGCTATAGATGACTTGCCTCTCTCATTTTGCCACTTCCAGTGTGTTGTTTGACATTTTTGAAGCCAATTTTATGTTTTAATATAACCCCCCAAATGACAGTATTGAAGTAGATAGGCATCATTCAATGATGGAGAAAGGAGATAAACAGTAGAGATAATGACATTACTAGCCTATAAGGTCAAGGGATCCTAAATGTTCAATAATATAATTCAAAGCAGAATATACTGAATCACTAGAAAAACAGTCTTATGGATGTTTGGGGTGTTTTCTAGCATTGGAGAAGTTTGAGTTAAAAAGGAAGGTGTCCTTTAGCAAGGGCCACTAAAATTCTTGGTGTGGCCCTTGCACTGGGCTCTAGAGGGAACCACTGACATCATTGTTTGTGGCCATTTGAGTCACAGCCTGCACAGCTATCAGTACAGCTCTGACAAGATCTTGAAGGAAGAAAAAATATTATGTCAACTTTCATTCACTTTAATTTCTGCTTATTTGGGGGGAAAGATATTTAAAAGTTTTATTATCTTTTTCCAACATAATTTACAGTTCATTCAGTATATAGGCTTGGCATATGCATATGCTTCTGGGAGATGTTGATACTCTTTCCAAACATGATTATGAACATAGCCATGCGACAGATTCTTCTTAGATTTTAAATTCATCAGGGTCCTGCTTTTTTCCCCAATATGTAAGTAAAGATGGTGCCAATATTCAACATGATCTCAAGAAGTCAAGGATTTGGTCTAGGTGGCTGTTTCTCTGTAAGAAATACCAGCAAGCCTAGTCACAGCTACAGGAAGTAGGAGGTGGCATCCCTAGCCTTGGAACATCTCACTGGAAAACTATTTGTAAAGAGATTGGAAGTAAGCGGCGATTTGCCCTGATACACTTTCTGACTTAGCAGTCTGAGAAAGCATCGTCTATCTTAGTCTACTGCAATAAGAAAATACCACACACGGTTCTGTTGCCAAACAGTCTTGGGCTTATTTTATGAGGGCATTAATTGCATGCATGAACTGATGATCATCTGACTTCATGTCCTCCAGAAGGTCCACTTCCTAACACTACCCCATTGGTGATTAAGTTCCAAGATGTGATTTTTGGAGGAACACATTCCAGACATAGCAGCAGTCAGAGAGCTGATAAAAGTCATTGTCTGGTGTGGAGGAACAGGATTCTTAGATAATGCAAACATTCATTCCAGATTGGAGAGGTTATTAAAAACAATCTGTTACAAAAAGTATAGAAAACATAATAACGTCCATGCTTAAGAAGAAAGATGTTTTTCACTTTTAATAGCAAGAATATATTAAACCAGGAGTGTCAGTGCACTGCCATTTCTGGGCTAGTATGAGGAAGTAGACAGAATTCTTCAGAGCTAACCTGCCCGGCCGGTCTCTACACCATTGGACTCAGAGACTAGATGATTATATTCCCTCTCCTTTTAAATGTACATCTTTGCACAAAACTGTGTGACCTTTCCTATCAGTGCAGCTGAAAGGCATAGCTGGGTAGTAAGGAACCAGAGTTTGTAGACTTCCCTAAGCAAAGAAAAAAATATATTTCAACCACTCATAGTACTTTCTTTTTAATGCCAAGCTATGCAGCTCAGTTGTCAAAGCAGCGAAGTGAAAATCAAATTAGGGGCCAAGTGCCTACACCCTCTAGAAATGTCATGGAAAAGAAAAAAAAATAAAGACAAGGGCTCCCTTATTATTTTTTTAAATGCTTAAATATATGAATTTTGTTATCAGCATTCTGAAAATGGAATCAGTGACCCATCAGACAAAATGCTTGTGTTCAAAAAATGCCTTGAACTTTAAATAAATCCCATATTATTTTTGTTTGAATTAATTTACTTATAGATGTATGCATTGCTTGGAAATAGAGATCCAAATGAAAAATATAGACAAGGGTTGGGCCAGAGCTCATTTTCTAATTTTTCTGACTTTATTGAACAGACAACACACCCTTCAAAAGAAACATGAACTTCTGTTTCTTATTCACATTGGGGCTGGGGATATTGAACTGAAGGCAGACTTCAGAATTTCCTTCAGTGACCACAACATTGCATTTTAAAGTCTTGGAGTGATTCAATGCTGTTTTGATTTCTTTTCCTCCACATGACTGTGGGTTCCTAAGTAGCCAAATCCCACTTCTTATCCCTGAACTTAAGCACATTAGTGACTCCTTAAGTACTGAGCAGCTGTAGGAATTCATGTCCCCTTTGTGGGCCTTTTCTTTTGTTTGTAAACAGAAAGAGTTCGACTTAAAAACTTACTCCTGTGTTTGGTCTATTTTCTAGGTGTATACTATGTCCCCTCATGAGAAGGCAAAAATTTCATAGTATATCTCAAAATACCAGTAGGCAGCTACTTAGCAAACTGTATCTAAGGAGCATATTCATGTTAATAAGAGACTGTACAGTGATTCCAGCTTATACCACCCTCTTACCACATGGCTTTTTGGTGTTTCCTGGCATTTACATTTAGCATCTGTATATTCTGTTGCATTTGGACTTACAAGTTAGGAGGGAAAAGTGATTGTTCGTATTGTGGATGGGACTAAAAGTTTAGATTTTAAATGTTTCCCCAAAGATTCATGCGTTTAAGGTTTGATTGTCAGTGTGTGGTACTAATCTGAGGTGGTAGGACCTCTAAGGGTGGAGCCTATGTGGAGCTAGTGCAGGTGTTTGGGCATGATATTAGAACCCTAGTGTGTTCCTGCCTGTCTCTGTCTCTTTCTCTCTCTTCCCTCGTCCAGTTTAGCGAGCTGAACAGGTTTTATTTTTCTCACTACATGCCTCCTACCATGATAGAATTACATCTTACTACAGATTCTAAACAATGGGCCATTGACCATGGGATGAACTCTTTAAAACCATGAACTAAAACAAATTTATCCTTCTATTTATCTCAGATATATTTCACAGTGACAGAAATCTGACTAACATGGATATTAGAAAATAAAACTTCAGCCGGGTGGTAGTGGCATATGCCTTTAATCCCACCAGCACTCTGGAGGCAGAGGCAGGCGGATCTCTGTGAGTTCAAGGCCAGCTCCAGCTACAGAGTGGGTTCCAGGAAAGGCACAAAGCTACACAGAGAAACCCTGTCTCAAAAAACAAACAGAAAGAAAGAAAGAAAGAAAGAAAGAAAGAAAGAAAGAAAGAAAGAAAGAAAGAAAGAAAGAAAGAAAGAAAAAAGAAAACTTAAAAATATTAAGGGCATGTAAGAATCTTTCATATGGGGATAGTAAGTTGTTCAGATTGAATGTTGAGTTTACGGCAAACAATCATACATACATTTATGAGGAAGCTACTGTGCCATTATATATGATCTCCTTGCTAAGATTGTACTTCATTAAGTATTTCCATATTTATTACAATAAAATATTTAATTTTCCTACACTAAATGTAATGATTATTAAGCTGTTCCAGTAAAATAAATATTATTAATAAGCAATTGCTGTTTTAGTGAAATACATTTTGTTTATTGGAAAAACTAAACATAGCTTATGTTAGTTCAGGCAAGAATGGGTGATAAGACTTAGGAAGGAGTTTTATTTCCTGGGGCTGTTATAACAAATCACCACAAAGCAGGTAGCTCGAACCAACAATTCATTCTCTTAGGGTTTTAGAAGGCAGGTGTGTAAGATCACAGGGTAAGCAGGGCTGTGCTGCTCCTTGCTATCCTAGACAAGAATCCTAGCCTGGCTTCTTTCAGCTTCTGGGGATGCCCAGTCATCCTTGGCAGTCCTTCTCTTGTCCAAGCATCATTTTGTTCTCTTTCCTAGTCTTCTTCCCTCCTTCTTGCCCTTGATCTGCTCTCAAATTTTTGCCTTAATTTCATCTGCAAAGACAAAGACCCTATTCCAAGTAAAGTCATATTCTGTGGTTCTCGATGGATGTGTCATGTGGGGATCACACTGTCCAACATAGCCCATGGACCATAAGTAAAGAAATGACAGTTGGGTCTTAAAAACATCAGAAGTAGCAGTTAGGTATCCCTTGGAAGTCAACTAGCCTTCATTCTCCTTCTCCTTGTAGGTGAATGTTTCCTTTGGTCTGTTCTATTACTTAGGCCAGTTCCTCTGAAGCCAGTGTCTACCATGGCAGAAAAGGATACTTGCAAGTCTTAGGTCTAGAAACTTAGACATATTTCTAGTCAAGAGAAAACAGAAAATGACTGAACCTACTCAATCTTAACTCTAAATTCTTGAGGAAATCAACCGTTGTGAGCCAGTTCAGGAGCCTCTTCTAATGAGTCATTTCAACTATAGCTGAGTGATAAGACAAGTGACGCTTAGGAAGAGAAAGTAAATCTCAGTTTAGCAAAAATATTTTAAATAAAAGAACGATATTTTGAAGGCTAACTAATGGTTTCATACTCTTTTGGACATTGTTGATGAAGGGGCCAATTAAGTTATGACTAACCCCACACACTGCAGAACCATCTAAACTTGTTTTTGAGTTTACGATTCATGGACACCTTTGATCTGCATCATAATTTAACCATCAACATTAGTTCTACTATCATAGCGATGACCTGTCATACTATAGAAAAGTTTTCAGTAAATTTTATTAATAATTGTTAAGAAGACACTAAACTGTGTGGGCTACTATTGTGGAATATTACTTTAACTATGTAAAGATGTGTTACATTTGTTTATGTTGCATTTGTTTCACCTGGTCTGCCTAAGGCACCTGATTGGTCTAATAAAAAGCTGAATGGCCAGTCACTAAGCAGTAGAGGGATAGGCAGGACTGGCAGGCAGGCAGAGAGAATAAGAAGGAGGAGGAATCTAGGCTTTAGAGAGAATGAGGGAGAAAGGAAAGGAGATCCCAGGGCCCAGCCAGCCAAGTAGCTACTAGCCAGTCAGACATGGAAGAAGCCAGGAAATAGGACATACACAATGAAATTCACCCTGAGGTGAAATGTAGATGAAGAGAAACAGGTTAATTTAAGTTAAAAAAAAAACCCACTAATCAGAAACAAGCATAAACTGAGGCCAAGCATTCATAACTAGTAATAAGTCTCCACATCATGATTTGGGGGCTGGCAGTCTGCAAAAGCATGCTACAGTCTACAATTAGAATAACATACTCAACCCTGCCAAAGGCTACTTTGGGGTCAAGGAGATTGTTTGAATATCATTAATAGCTGGTCTTTGGGCTCTAAAAAAGATAATATTTCTCAGCAAATAGGTTAGTACATAGTGAAAATGGAGCATAAACCAAAACACCTTGGAAAAGAAGGTGTGTAGGCCTAGAGATGAGATGGTGGTAGAGGTGGGATGTCAACTGGTCTGGCAAGAAAAGAAGGGATCACCAGGAAGTTTAGTAGCAATGAAGGAAACCACGAATAATACACTGGTAAGATACAAAACCAGTAAACAAATAAACAAAACCATAGAGAGAGGAGGAAATGTGACCATGTGACCATACTTGAAGGAAGTAGTACTCCCTTCTCCCTCGATGAGTTGACAGAGTTTAGAAGCAAATGAATCTGTTTCAGAGAACAGTACAAAATGCACATGAATGGGTGTGAACAACACCCATGGCATAGCTTCCTTCTTTTAAATGAGAGAAAAGAAAAGGCAGGTTTAGGAATCGTACTGTGAAGTTTATGTGTGGGAGAAGACTGAATAGCTAAACTTCAACACATTCAACTCATATCATGGAACAGGCACATACAGCCAAGAAGTGAACAGGCAGCTAAAAATCATGCAGTCATATCATGGCTGCTAAACCAATGTGTGGGAACTAAATGGGCCAGAAGCATAACAAAATTTCAAAAATGCTCATATGTTTATTGAGATAGGTTCAGAAGGAGAGAGAGGAGGTCTGATGGGAACTAAAAGTAAGGATAATGATCTAACAATGGATTAACATACATTAATATACATAATGTATAATAAAATAATGTGTCATCAATAAATGATGATATTAATATTGTCAGATATTATATGGATTTACATATTTATCAAATCTATATGTTGAAGCCCTAGTTTCTAATATGACTATTTTGTAATGTGGGCTCTTTCAGAAGTTATTAAGATTAAATGATGTTATAAGTCTGAGTATTATAAGATCAGTGGTCTTAAATGAGAAGAAGAGATATGTTCCTTTTCTCCATATGAACATACAAAAGATACAACAAGCAAAGTTATGGATAAAGAACATCATTGTTAAACCAGGAAGATGGCCCTCACAGAATCTAACCACCAGACATTTGTCTTGGACTTCCAGCCTTCATATATGTAAGAAAAATTATGATTTTAAAGCTACCTAGTCTACAGTGTTTTTTTTTTTTTTTATGGAAGTCTGAGGATATTATCACAAGTAGCCATTTTGTAATTACATGCATATGTAATAGATGCACACATTTTCATGTTGGTGTGTGTGTGTGTGTGTGTGTGTGTGTGTGTGTGTGTGTGTACATGAGTGTGTATGTGTACACAGAGACCAGACAAATATCTTGGATGCCATTCCTTCACATGGATTCTGGGGATTGACCTCTTCCTCATGTTTGTAATACAAACCACTTTACCAATGGAGCTAGCTCTAAGTTCTTATATATTTATTTATAGAAGGAAATTATCCTGGTATAGTTAAAGTAAAGAACATTACCTATTATAACTTTCTTTTTGGGTGTGTATGGTATTGTGTGAGTAATTTGATCTTTACCAGATATAATTAAGTGTCAAACTGATAGTATAAAGGCAAATTATGGAGAAAAGCCTAGGCTAGGGAGAAGATATGGACTTTGACGTTGGGAGGTGAAAAGAACACAATATCATCACCTGTTTTCCTCTCAAAGAAGTTGTAACCTGTTGATCATTGGTGTCTGCTTATAGTGTTGGGATCACACTCAAGGTCTTATGCATATTAAGCAATCATATTCTCAGTGAGACACAACCACAGCCTCTGATCCCTGGTTTTAATCAAGAAACAAGAGATATCTGCCCACAGGCATATGTATTTTTGGTCATGTCTCTCAAGTAAAATGCTAGTAAACATTAAGTAACTGATATCTGTAGATTCTTCAAGACACTTTCTAGCGTTAACCATGTCTGACTTAAATCTTTGGTAAATAATTTGGGCACTTAATCTTGTCATTAACTGATTACTTGGGTGCAGTAATTTCTGTTTCTGAATTCTGAATCTGCTACATACACATACATTGTCTATTCTGGGCTTTGTGCTGGAATTAAACTCCTTTTCAATGGCTAAGTTAAACCTATCCTTGTTTTTATTGGTGTGTGTGTGTGTGTGTGTGTGTGTGTGTGTGTGTGTGTGTGTGTGTGTGTGTGTGTGTGTGTGTGTGTGGTGTGGTTTCCTAGGGTTGATCTCAGGTTGTCAAGCTTTAACAGTACTTTATTTTCCCCGCTGAACCATCTTGCTAGCCCAAAACATGTTCCTGTGTTAATACAGATTATGCAGGAAAAGGAAATCTTTATAAAGATCCTGAAACACGTGATTTGAGTAAATGGAGATGATAACTTCCACCAGCCTAAGAAGGCACAAGAAGAAAGCGAGCAAATCAACACTGACAGATTAATGCACAGTGAATAGGCATCACAGACTTGGCACATGTATGAAGTTTGCGAAAGACCAAGCTCATAGGGGTACTTTGTAGAATTAGTAAAGAAGAAGCCTGAAGAGGAATGAGGGAAGTATCCACACAATAAAAACTTACTGAATCACACAGAACAGATGTGTTTGCCTTTCACAGAGTCTAACTCTTCCATTTATGACCTGTATGTGGAATCTAGTTTTCAAACTTATCTTTTCTAAAGATTACTTGCATCTAATTGAACCAAAGTTACTTATTGGTAGTGACCCATGCCAACTTGTGTAATATGAATTGTTTGACTCAATAATCAATAATACTTAGAGGTAGAACTTCCTGAGTGCTTTCCAAGACCATAACTAACAAAATACTCATAGCCTTTTTGTCAATAAATCAGGAATATTATATAGTACCTAGGAAACTGAGACTTGGGAAAGCATTTGAAATTTGTCCTGTGTCACACACACCAAATAAAATCAAGTTAGGACCTGGGTAGCTTGACTTCGGTTTCTTTCCCTTAAAAACTTTATCACACCAAGTAGCACTATAAAATTTTGTGTTGGAGTAACATACACTGCTCTGGAGTCTGAAGCTTAGATTTATGATACCACACACATTTTTCTTCTGTTTTGAAGCCATATATCTAATATCCTCCAACCAGGGATGTATTTTTATCACAATGCCAATGTAGTGTCTAGGCATAACAATATGATTGGGTTACCTTGAAGAACCCCAGCTTGACCAGTGGGATGAAGAGAACTATGGCCACATTCTTTTCTCCCCCTCCGTGACAGTATTTTAAGGCACCAGAGAATGGAAATATTGATACATAACTAACTCACAAGTATTTCACTTTTCTTTGAATACTCTCCAACGTTAGATAGAATGGATCTGAGGCAAGTGATGCTGAGATTGAACCATAAGGAGAAGAGGGTTGAATGTGCAAGATGGCTAATCTGCAAAGCGAATGAAAGAAGAAGCCTCAGGTTAGAATAGACAAATGGAGTGGAGATTTGCTACAGCTACTTCAGGTTGCAAGAGGCAGTCATCAGAACTGAAGCCAGCCACGTATATCTTACACACAGTTTTGAGGCAAAGGTCCAGTTTATGGGACAGCCATGCAAATGTTCCCAGTAAAGGACACTATTATGAAATCAGTGCTTACAGCATCATTGGGGAATCTCTTTTGTTCATCCAGCGCTCATCTTTAGACATCTGGAGTACATACTACCATGAAACTATATGATACCCAGTAAAAAAGAAGGATGAGATCATTTAGGGACTGCACGTCTGCTGGAAAGCAGAATGCTTGGAATTCACTAGTTCATTTTTCTCCCCTGATGTGTTTTCTGTAGATTGTATGTTAAACAAGGGAATCTGACTTCTTAGAAACTTCTTTTGCTGCAGAGGTCATTTGGCAATCATCTGGGTTTTGAACCATAAACATTTAGCATCCTAGAAAATGGAGACCTAGTGGGAGGGTGATTTGATTTGAAGTCACACAATATGGCTTTACAGATTTGGTTCCTGGTTCCTGGTCTTATGAATGTGGCCAGCACGATGCTTGTGCTGGAGAAAAAGGACAAGACGAAAGAGTATAAAGAAGTGACAGGAGGAACATCTGATCAAAGTTTAAATTCACTGACAATCCAATAGAAGAAAAGACATTATCATCTGCATGTATGAGTGCATGATTAAAACACCCACTCAGGCTTTGAAATATTCATTTAAAATAGCTTAATTAAAACTCAATTATAGAAAGTTTCCATACTAACAATGAGAGGTCTATTTTTACTCTCGCTCTGCATATTGGTGGCCTTTAATTTTTAAATATGCCTTTTATAATGAGCACTAAAGTACGAAATAATCTCAGTCATTTCAACAATTTTGCCTTGATTATATAAGAGAATTCTAGCTATTATCTCTAGCATGAGAAAAATAGAAAGTTTAGTAAATAAATTATCCTCATTAGTATTTATTGTGATTCAGGAAATATTAATCATCTTCTCATTATGAAAGTAAACTATATAATATGTGTAGTTGGTTGTTTTTACTCTTTTGACTTTTATGGGGACCTGCCACCTAGTTCCCAAATAAATGCACAGACAGAGGATGGCTTATTCTTACTTATAAATGCCTGGCCTTTGCTTGGATTGTTTCTAGCCAGCTTTTCTTATTTAAATTATCCCTTCTACCTTTTACCCCCGGGCTTTTTATCTTTATCCTATATTTCTGTCTTTACTTCTTACTCCATGGCTTGTTGTATAGCTGGGTGGCTGGCCCCTGGACTCCTCCTCCTTCTCTTCCTCCTCCTCAATCTTTCCTTTCCAGATTTTTCCTTCTATTTATTCTTTCTGCCTGCCCATTCTGTTCTGCCTGTCCTTGCTCCTGCCTAGCTATTAGCCATTCAGCTCTTTATTAGAATAATCAGGTGTTTTAGACAGGCAAAGTAACACAGCTTCACAGAGTTAAATGCAACATAAAAGAATGCAACATGTCTTTGCACCATTAGACAAATGTTCTACAGCATAAACAAATGGAACACATCTTTAACTAATATTTCACAAAAAAGTGAGCTTAAATAACTGTGTGAAAAGTTGGTATATATTTCTATATAATAATATAATAAATATATAATGTATATCATGCCTGATGATATTTTTATAATGTGTCTTCCAGTTATTGCATATTCTTAACTATCCTTCACAAAAAAGAGAACAATTTACTGTTTTAGAAATCTTGAGAAGGTACTGATGCCAGCCTGGTTTATAGAATGAGTTCCAGGACAATCAGGAATACACAGAGAAAATCTGTCTGGAAAAACACATCACAACAAGACAAATCAAGAACACACAAAGAAAACTTGAGAAGTATATTAGTATAGATCTAAATCAAAGTTTCTAGACAGTTACTTGTCTTATATTTTTGCCTGAAATCTTCTTTCAGCAAATACTTGGGGGAACAAGTGAAGGGAAGATGTCTTTTTGCTTATGTGTCCCACAAGATTTAGTAACACCCTTCTCTGTCAATGATAACCCTGCATTTGGTTCAGCATCCATATGCATGCTTTGCTTGGCATCTCCTGCTCAGGAACCGGAGTCCTGTCACAGCCTTGCCTGAGTGATATGTTTTTCTAAGCTTTTTTAAATCAACGCCTTCTGATTTTGTGATACCATTAGAAACCTGAGTTTACAATAAAGAGAGAGGGATTGTTTTATTAGATGGTGTATGTCAGAATCCCAGGAAGAAGGATAGTTTCACTTGAAGAAAAAAAAATACTCATCAGATAATTTGTGTTCTTACTACTAAGCTGCTTGAGCTCTTTATATATTTTGGATTGCAACTTCTTTTGAGTTGCACTATTTGTACATAATTTCGGACCTTCTCTGGACTGTCCCTCTGCTGCATTCACTATTTCCTTAGCAGTACAAAACTATTAATAGTGACACAATCTCTCTAGTTTTCTTTTGTCGTTCATGTTTTAGAATTCATCTTGAATAGTATCATTGTACAAACCTAGGTCATTGTGCTTCCCTTCCCCATTGTGTTCTAGTCATTTTTATGGTTCCAGAACTTACGTTTTAGTCATTAATCTACTTACCTCGCATGTTCCCACATAGGGCATGAGATGAGCATAATAAACAAAAGGTAAAGCACATGCATGAAAAAAGGAAACGTAAAGGTGGGGGCAGGTGCTGGAAATTTTTTATAATCAACCTGATTTAAATAAAAATATTTTTAATAATTACAAGTTAAAAATTACAAGGAGAGAGGACCCATGAGACTGGGTTTTAATAATAAAAGAAGAGAAAAAATGTTGGATCTAGAGAAATGGAACCCCTTCAAACTGATGATGGGAATATAAATTAGTACATCCGCCATGACAAATAAATAGAGATGCCAAAAAAAAAAAAAAAATGACAGTAGAACTCTCATTGGTATAGGAATCCCACTACTGAGTTTAAATCCAAATGAACAAAATCACTATTTAGAAAACAAGTCTGGACTTTCATGTTTATTACATTGCCATTCAGAAGATAGCTGTAAACAAATTGATGAAAGTGCCTTATATGTACATACTGTAATTCTTTCAAACATTATAAGAGGCAGGGCGGTGGTGGTGCATGCTTTTAATTTCAGCACTCAAGAGGCAGAGGCAGAGGCAGGTGAATCTTCGTGAGTTCCAGGACAGTCACTACAGAGTGAGTTCTAGGACAGCCACAGCTACTGCAGCATGAGTTCCAGGACAGCGAAGGCTGTTACATAGAGAAACCCTGTCTAAGGAAAAACAAAAGAAGGCAAAAACAAATCAAACATTATAAAAAAGAATATTTTGTCATAGATGACAACACCAATGAATCTAGAGAACATTATGCCAAACAAAACAAGGTAGGCCCTGAAAGACACATGCTATCTTATGTCCATTGTCTTAAGTAAGAAGCTGACTTTAAGGACAGTTTTGGAGACTGTGTTGTTAATCTTTATGTTAATGCAAATTTAGAGATTATAGGCTTCTCTAAAGGATCTTAACAATTCTTTTGTGTTGGTCAACCAAGGTTGTCATGCTAATGTTTGGTGTGAGGATTCCCCTCTAGTAAGAACCTTTTGAACATCCTTTATTTTCTACATCACCATTGCAAGCCTCTTCTGTGGGATTCTGAGTCCCTCTCTAATTAGGCTCCACCCTACCTGCCCAACAACAACTTCTTCGACTTGATAAAGTTCAAGGCTTATTTAATGCTACTCTCATTGAAACTGTGCCTCTTTGGGTTAAACTGGGGAGCAGTGTTATGAAGTGCTGTTCTAGACTTGGCATGCAACATATTCATTAACTCTAAGCATTTGTGGGTGCCTGCATGAGATCAATACAGCTAAATTTCCAGCAGGGAGTCGGGAAGAGCTTATGAGGCTCCCACCCCTAACTCAGGAGAGCTAATGGTAATTGATAGTCACTGGAGGAGGAAGAATCATTACTCTTAGGGAGTGTAGCCACTGGTTGGATGCCCTTGCTCCAGTAGATGGGCCCACACCTATACACATATGACAGTACTAATTGTACTTAGTAGGTTATTAAAAAACAAAAGAAGATGATATGAAGTTGAGAGAAGGTCTTAAGGAGTTGTCCTAGGGCAGTTGGGGTGAAAGAAGTTGGATGTGAAAATATCTCATTGTATACATGTAAAAATTTATCAAAGAATATACAGATATATGAATGTTTTCTCAAATATGGCAGCCAGTCATTACACATTCAATTCTCCAACTTAGTGCTTAATTGGGCACTGAAGTATACATTATATCCTTTGTATAATGAATTGTTTATTTTCTAACTGTCACCCCATCTCTAGTAATGGTTATGTGGGTGTAAGTGACTACACAGTGAATAGCTAGGTTTGACCTTCAGAAACAGTGCAGACAATGGCATTTCCTACGTCAGAGGCTGACAGGGTTGAGATGAACAGAAGTTAAAAAAAAAATCAACTCCAGAAGCAGTTGACTTCTAGCAAGGGTAGTGAGACAATGGTTTCTTTGCTCTCCAGCAGATGAAGTCTAGCTGTCCCTGACTGGGAAGAGCTTGTGCTTGCTGATACCTGCTGTCCTGGCCAGATCCTCTAGAATTCAAGGCCCAAGAAGGAACTTCAGGGACAGCACTGTAATCAACTTAGGATCTGATGTTGCTTCGTCTCATCACCTGAATAATTATTTTCAGAATATTGTTAAACAGAATTGAATTTCATTCTTATTTCCAACCCACGTGTGAAAATACTTAATATTTGTAAAATGTAGACCTTTGTTATTATTCTTTTAAATTGTATTGTCATTATTATACAAAATTCACAAATAAGTTAGACTGTTAATGACTTTCTGTACCAACTTGACTTCTTCATGTTCTTTGACCAATGTATGTGCTTTCTTCAGCAGTAGGGCATTACCATCAACTTCTGATGGATATCCCAGAGCAATGGCCTCTTGAGAGGAAGACACAATATTTTTTAATGTTGTGGGTCCTGCTCCAATGGATGACCCACACCTCGGAGTAGGTAGATGGGCACACAAACTAATATATATATTAGCTGGTTATTTTTATACTGTTTTACTCTTTGGGGGCCTGCCACACAGCTCCCAAATAAAATACACAGAGACTTATTCTTTCTTATAAATGCCTGGCCTTAGCTTGGCTTATTTCTAGCCATCTTTTCCTAACTTAAAACATCCCCTCTACCTTTTGCCTCTGGGTTTCTGTTCTATGTACCATTTTTTACTTCTTAGTCTTTAGCTGGCTGTGTGGCTGAGTTGCTGGTCCCTGATGTCCTCCTCTCCTCCTTTTTTCATTCCTCCTCCTTATCTTTTTCTCCTTCTATTTATTCTCTCTGCTTGGCAGCCCTGCCTATCCCTCTCCTACCTAGTTTTTGGCCATTTAGCTCTTTATTAGAGCAAGATATTTTAGGCAAGCAAAGTACCACAGCTTCACAGAGTTAAACAAATGCAATGTAAAAGAATGCAATACATCTTTGCATCATAAATAAAAATAACACAGCATAAACAAATGTAACACATCTTTAGCTAACATTCCACAGTATATATATGTATATGGATATATACATGAACATCTATATACACAAATTAAAAAGAAGATGAATTTTGGGGATAGTGAAACAGTAGTGGATCTGGGATGAGATAGGGGAAAGAGCGGAGGGTGAATAAGATTAATGTATGAAATTCTCAAGAATTAATAAAAATATTATATTTTAAAACTATTTTTTCTCTGAAATCTATTGTAAAGTATTTATAGAAATTTCAGTACATAAACTTTTAAGTAAAATTCATGCTTATGAAACACATTTGTCATAATATTTATACAATCTTATAAAGGTAAGCACATACAGACACACACACATATACAAATATGCCTCTATATTTATAGCAATTTCTTTCCATAGACCTACTCAGATACCATCTTTAAAGTTTTATATATTTTTATCTCCGGTGAGCAATACCAAAATGAAGTAGGTCATTTCTTTCTGTGGTGGAGCGGATGGCTGAGTGCAAGCTGTGACCAAATGATCTCTCTTTGAGGCCAGATGAGAAATACGAACATGGGCTTCGTTCTCCTTATGTGTATTTTCAAGAGTTCATTAATAATTCTCCTTTCATTTTGATGAGAACTTACTTTAAAACCATTTACTGTACATAAAGAAAGGGGGACTTAAAGAGGAGCCCTTCCCCTTTTGGGGTGATATAAGATTTCCTGCAGAATTTCTAAAGTACCTAAAGGACAGTTGTGTATTTAGAGAAAATATGGATAATAACTCAGGATCCGGTAGTTAAAACAGTTCCAGTTGCTTTTATAAATCTGTGTTCTGAAGACAGCAAATATATCCCAACTGTGGGAAACTCTCAGTTAAAGCCAATTTGCATTTTTCTGCTCCAAGTCATTAATTTAGTTTATTAAACCCCAAATCATTTTTGACAGAGAGGAGGACAGATAAGCAATTCAACTACACAGGAAAATCAGCATGATAAATAAGGTCCTGTTAAATAATTTCTAAAAAAAAAAAAAAAATACTGATGCTTACACATGTGCAAAATTCTTCAAATGCAGCCACTCAACTAAACTTCAGAGCACTTGGATGAGGCAGGTACTGTCCATCTTCTGAAAAGATGGACATTTAAATTGCCAAAATGTCACAGTAATGGCGGCCCCAGAGTTGATACTGGGAGATCCCAATTCCACTACTCGGTGCTTTTATTTGTGGATCTCTTCCTGGCTCCTGAACCAAAACAGCTGTATTGACCTGCTTACTGTTGGCTGGAATTAATGAATTAGTGGACAGTTCTATAACAAGTGCCTAGAAAGAAGCTATGTGTTTCATGGGGAAAGACTCCTGATCCTAATGGACGATGAGATGCACCAGGAAAATAGAACGCAAAACACCCTTCCCCCAGTGCACATTGCTCATGTCAACTGTGGATAAGGGTATCTAGAAGGGGTTCATCTCTCTCTCTGAGTTAGCTGAACTTGATATATAAATAAGAACACTAGCTTGTTCCTATTTTCTTGTCTTGCTTCACTTTGTGAGAGGAACCGAGTTAATTTTCTAAAACTTGCCTTTCCAGATCTCACCATCTTCAATCACTAAACAATAAATTCTATACTTCCTAAAATAGAGGCCATGGGGTGTTCGAAAATATTTTGAAAAAAAAAGGCGAACAAAATCAAAATCCTGTCAAATGTTGTCTTTCTTTTACATTACATCAAATGCGGGCCTTAGACACATGGTCATACTAAGTCAGCAAATAGAGTCCATGAAAATATTTCTAAAAGTGAGAAAATTTCATAGATATGCTTTTATGCTTTTTGTACTTTGAATGGCTTATTTATGGATTCTGAGAAGATTATACTGTTTCTTTGCTTCTGTGAAGTACTTTATGATTTGATCTGAATGGAGGGGTAGATAAGGAATTATATTGTACTGACAAACAAATAATAGGAATTTTGGAGTTTGCCAATGCTGCCTGACAGACTGTGTGTGTGTGTGTGTGTGTGTGTGTGTGTGAGAGAGAGAGAGAGAGAGAGAGAGAGAGAGAGAGAGAGAGAGAGTGAGACACAGACAGAGAGACACAGACAGACAGAGAGACAGAGAGACAGACAGACAGAGACAGACAGAGACAGAGAGACACCGAGACAGAGACAAAAAGAAAAGAGACAAAGAGAGGGATGCTTTGGGAGTAAAATACCAATTAAAGAAAACAGATACTAATATCAGGCAAGATGCTTAGACTTCTGGGAGCTTTGGCGATCGAATTCCTTCTGAAGGGAATGGCTGATAAATTTCTGGGAAGAGGTGCCCTCTGCTATTTTTTTTCTAAACAATCTCAGTAAGACTTACTTGTGTTGATGGCAGTTCATGGAGCATGAGAGAATCGCTATTTGTATCCACAACTGTTGTCAGTAGCAAAATAAATATGGGCGTAAAGGCAATGGGCAACAATTACTCAAGGAAGGAAAGAGCAGGTTGCAGTTGGCAAACTCACTCTTGCATGTCTTAGAAAAAGGTCCCCACATAAAGAGCATCTGTTACTGAGGTGATTGCAGAGTGTACCACTATACCTGACATTATTATTGCAAGCTCTCCATTATCTCTGTTGAATAATCCACTTTAACCCTTGCCATAGTAGAGACTCAGCCCTTTGCACACATGTGCTCCATAATCTATTTCTCTGTTACTATTTCTCATGACCACTAGAAATCCCTCCTAAGGATTTTTATAAAGAAAGCTGTACTTTATTAAGTACTTGCAAATATGGGACTTGGCTGTGGATCCCCTTTAAAAAAATGACATCTTTCTCTTAGTCTTAAAATCAGTTGTACTGTGTTCTCTAATCTTTGCATCTTTTTTCTCTAGAGTCTCTGACAGTGGTTTTGTAGATAGCCTCAGCAATTTGAGGAGCAAAACCTGCCACTGCCAGGCTGAGCATGACCTGAAGACAGTTCCTGATTCTGTTGTGTGTTGTGTGGCAATGGCAAACCCTGATTTCATCTGCACCATTCATACTCCCGGTTCATGCTACTCAAAGCATGCTAGCTGAATGCCTTCAGAAATGGAAACTTCTCTCTCCTTCTTTGTATTTTTGTATCCTTGATGCTATTCCTGAGGAGCTTCTTTCTCTATTTGTCTTACTCCCATAAATTATTAAAAGTTTTTTCCTACTGCTTTAAGAAATCTTATTCCTGATATAATTTCTCCATGACCACTCATCATAAATTGCTGTGATACAGTTCACTGAGTAGGTTTATCAATCATACACTTACTTTAATATTAGATACCTAGCATGATTGGCTTCTACTTCATCACAACTGCATTCTCTGACATTCATTTTCACTCAACACATGGTAAGCACTGAATAAATAATTATCAAATTCATGAGTGAATAAAAAATAATCTCTCCCTTTACCTTCTTTGGACTTTTATGATTCATGATTCTACTAAAAAATATGTGCTTGGTTATGTCTCATTTTGAGAAGTTCTTTTTTGGAATGAGATAAATTATGAAAGTGTAATGTTATTGACAGAAGAATGAAAAGCAAGACAGATTCTTCAATGGCTAGAGGAGAGTTTTGAAGCATATATCAGACACAGTTCTGTTTCCTTTTTCTTAAAGAAAAGTTTGTTAACAAGAAAACAAAACTCCAGGAGTAGAGAGAACAGGACTGATCTATGTATTTTTCAAAACCTTACAGTGTGGCTTCAGGATGGGTATTATCAATAATTAATCAAAGGTCTGACATTTAATAGTAGACAGAGGGAAGTCACTCTCTTTTCATGGTCCAGAATTTTTTTTATTTTCACTCTGTTTTTATAGAAATGTATTTTGATCAATAAAATTCAGCTTGAATCCATACTTACTCACAGATTCTCTTTTTTTCTCTTTGTTGATCTTTTTTTTTTTTTGACCATGTAAGAGCTCTTTCTTTGACCAACTTCCTCAAAAGTGGAGACTCAAGTGATTATCCCCAAAACAAGCAAATAAATGAAAGATCCTGAAAATATAAGATATGTAAACAAAAGTAGAAACATGATTTGGAAGATTTGGGAGGCTTGACATATTTTCTCTTTTAGATTTAGCACATCACTTTGCTTCAATAAGGTGGCCCTTTGGACTGTGTGAAAACATGACAGTCACAAATATTAATGATAAAATACTAAGTGTGAATTTCTAAGAGTATATATAGCTCATGTCTTCAAACTATCATAAATCATTCATTACCATAGAATGCTCTGGATTTACATTTCACAGCTGAACCTGAACATTCTGTAACATAGGCCATCTACAGCCAGAGATAGTAAAATTAGGCAGATTTTATGCTTTGGTGAGAATTTTTGCCAGCGAGGGCATCTCAGGGAAGTCTTGCCTTGAGTCCTCAGCTTCACAATGAAGATACTATTGTCATGAGAACTGTTGACTTCTTACCAAACTTCAGGCACTGCTTACTCTTGTCTGTTGTCTTTAAACTGAGTAAGAAATGTCAGTGCCTGGGGATATTTAAGTCAATAAGTAGCCACATTACACCCCATTAATTTCTGAGGCTTATATATTCTGATGTATAAGAATAGATATTTGTTAATGTGAATCAATTTGCACTCCAGATACAGACAATGAAATTGAGCTAAGTATGAACTACTTGATGAAAGACACAATGAGATTTATTTGAATAATATAAAATGAAATTCTTCCTTGGGAAAGTAAGGCCCTTTTGCTATGTATTTTAATGGCCTGTCATAAATGTTAATTATGTGTATTAATGCTTGACATGATACATGAGGAAAAATAAATAAAAATGGTCTTAGGATGTTTTTTTATTTCAATGGTTTTACATGGGTGCTTTTTTGACAAATCATGTAATATTAAAGTTTACGTATTTGAACTAAAAGGCAATACTTTGCATAAAATTATTAAATTTTCCTTTAGTTTAAGGGTGTTTAGAGTTCTTTCAACTGATTGCATTACCTAATGAGCCATGATATTTTTTTCTTAAAGAACAGTTTTCAGAAGCACCAGTTAAATATATGTGATGAATCATTTGCAAGCAGATCAAAGAGTGATAAGGGCTAAAAGTGACTTTTTACTTTTGTCCTTAAAAGAAAGTAAAAATAAAATCTTATAACGCTTCCTTTGAATTACCCTACAATTTCTTTTCCTTGATCAGATGTCACACCCAATATGTATTCTATGGTTTCCAGTTGGTTTAGTGTTAAGAAACTCAGCTGTCCTTTCTTTGTGACCCTGCAAAGTCCCATGCTCAAGGATGCTTGGTCATCTGAACTGGGCTTCAAGGACATCCATCTTCTATATTCATCTTTTTGTTTTTGAAATTGTATCTTTTAAACCATTCTCTCTTCCTAATATTTGCTACATTTTCCTGCCCTTACCTTTCATACATGTATGCTATTGATTTTTTTTTTTTATTTACAATCCCTCACCATGGCATCCAACTTAGGAAGCCACCTTTGTTTAGTATACCTGTGTCCTACAGTCACATAAAAACTCTTCACTAGCCGTATATAATGTAACCATCCCAGGAGGACAAAGATGTCCTAAAGAGAGACATTTGTTTCTTTATATTTGATTATCAGACTATTAAAATAAAGGACATCAAGGAATTAGGATTTCCTTAGGAATCATGCAGCAGAAGGAAAAAGTTGAAGTCCTGGTATCAGTCAGAAGAAGAACTTGTCTCCTCAGAAGAGATCACATATACATTTGTCAGTCCATCTTATAAAAATGAATAGTGATGGCCATAGCAGACATTGACCAGTACTGTTTACTTATTATACTTACCTCTTGTTCTCTATTTAAATCTAAACCTAGGGTCAGTACCCTAAAGTTGGACTTGGGAGTCACTGGATTTCTTTATTGCTCCTCTTACTAATGTAGATATAAACCCACTGTTTCTGCTTTTAACTTTATCTCCTTAATTGACTTATTGAAGACAGGTAGATGAGGCTTGATTTTGAGGACTGCCTAGTCCCAGGTTTTTACTCTAAAGACTCCAGTAACAATAGGATCTTACTTTTGGTGAGAAGGCTACACATTGACAAATTAAACTATACTAGAATACTTTGTGTTGGTCATAAACGTTGAGCTAATGTATTCTCATCTTCCTTTCCCAAATCCATATTTTAAGAAATGTTTTTAATCTAATCTTTGTTCTCCATGGGGATTAAGATTTATTTGCTCTGCTACAAGAGTCACAAAACATATGAATGAAATATAGAAGAGAGAATTTTATGTCTTCAATTTAGGTCTTAGGAAGATACATCCTCAGGCAAGAACTCATATGCATCTTCCTCATCCCCTCTTGACATCAGAGACTTGCATAAGGGGTCTTCCAAAGGAGTCAACAAGAATACACACAAAAACATGCACACATACACACACACTCACAACTGTTTCATTAATGTTTTGTGAGATGTTCTAAATTCAAGGGAGTATATACAAGTAATCCATGTCAACTTGTACAACAAAAGGTAGATTTGATCTAGCCAAACTAGACCTTTGATCAAGGAAACCACAAAACCAGGATCCAGAGCAAGTACAAGGCTCCTGATGAGTGAAGCACATGAACTGTTCCCTTAACAAATGAGGAAAGACTATTATATTACTTTTTGCTTTTTATATTGTCCCTAAAGTACACACAGTTGTACAGCTGACTATTTAGCTGTAGTGACTTCTTAGTTTTTTTTTTTTTCTTTTTTTCACAGTCATGTAAAAAAGAAGAGATGTAGCATGGCTGAAGAAATGTTATTTTATAGCTTTTTATGAAGATATTTCTAATATCATTAGGTATCTAGCCCTTGGAAGCATAATACATGTGTGAGTATTCATACATACTACATATTTTTAAATGCATATCTACTTATAGAAACCTTACTCTTCATTTAATGAATTTGCAATGGTTGGTCTTTGAACTGAGGTGGGGGAATTAACCATTAGTTCTATAGATGCAACTGGTACTGGCACCATAGTGCTGTCCAGGAAAGATCAATAGTTAAGATAAAATCCTGAGCTTATGACATGAAAACATGCTTTTATATGAAAAAAAAATAAGAAAACCATAAATGGCAAACATCTTAGAAAACACAACCTTCATACACTGTTAAATTTTGTTACATTAGACAGAGATTGTTCTACTTAATTAGGTATTTGATCGTTTAAATCTTCTTGAAGTATTGGCATAGCCAACTCTTCTAGAGAAAAAGAAATGGAATGACAACTACAGTATTAACATCTAATCCTCAAAGGAGTCAGCCCTTTTGGGTCCCTTTAGGTGACAGTAGAAGCAGTGAACAAATCCTTTCAAAGCACACCAGACAGAAAAGCCAGTGACTCACAATCCTGAATTAAATTAGTGCTAATCTGTTCCTCTAACTGCTTTTTAAAAGAACTGTGCAGATGTATTAGAGATACACAGTGCAACAGCATGCTAATGCTACCAGATATCAAATATTTATCATATTCAAAAACAATGAATAACATTCTTTTTATCTACTCCTTTGAAGACTGAAATAAGGTGAGGAAAGGCTATAGCAGCCTTTTAGAAGCCAGCCCCGCCCCACCTCCAAAGAGTGTTTGCTCATCACCAGGTACTTTGTTCTTTTTGAAGTATATCACACTCTGACATTTATTGATTCCTCCCTCTTCATCTACCGAGATTTTCTTCAGGTAGATCAGCTAAGTTTCTGAGTCAGATGTTTCAAGAGTTATTCCTTCAGAGTATTAACCAATAAGAATGAGCATACATGGCCCAAAACAGGTAAGCAATTGTTTCACATGAGGCTCCTAGTCAGAGTCCCATCTGCTTTCAGAGTTAATTATCCTTGGATTTTGTCATTATCACCTCATCATATTCCTCCAACCCTCAATCCACACATTCATCTTCCTTCATCCCACACCACTTAAATAGAATTAAGGCCAGAAAAGAATAAACATATTTGTGAATATAACATATATCTGGCATAAATACAAGGATAGGACTAAGGGCAGCTTTTTACTGATCATAAAGCCAAAGGAAAGATTCATTGTTTTTGCTACTTAACACATCACTTTCCTAAAGATCTTAGTACGCAGCCCAAAGCCTACCGTATATTGCATTTCAGGTGAATGATCCATTTATTCAGTTGCTAGTCTTTTCAAATCCACTCCTCCATAACACTGCTTTTTGTCTCCATCATAAGATTTGGAGGATATAAAATTGCATAAATAATTTCTTATCATACTTTTTAATCTGTGTGGTTTTTCTTCTAGACATGTTGTCTGCAAAATTTCTATAAAATTAGACCATAATTATGGCTGTAGTGAAAGAGTATCACTGTTCATCTTTGGAAGGAGTCATGCAAGGGAGGTCATCTCATTAAATGAGATCTAGCCTCAGGGTGGAGAAGCCTAACTTTCAAAGAGCAGAAGTGATCTCTGCAAATCAGAAAAAGCAGCGGTGATGCCTGACTCCAAGGTGCTTCACTATGTGAAAAACAAACACGAAAAATGAGGTCAAATGGTAACTACTGAGTGGACGTATAGGATAAGTATATCACAGGCTAGCATGAAATAATCAAATGACTAATCAGAATGTCTAAGTAAGATGACACAGAGAGGCAAGTCCAGGACCTCAACAGAATTTATTTGCACCCTTCTATCTGATTCTAATCCCAGCATGCTATTCAGAGTTGTATTGAATCTATCAATGAATTCATTCCTTGCTGTGCACCTATGAGATAATTTCTTTGGAAACTTTGCAGGGATTCATTGCAAATAAGAGATCCTACAATGACCTGACAAACATGGCAGGTATGAGTTCCTATAAACTACTCTATTCATACTATGTATGAACAGATGTGTGAGTGTGTATATGTGTGTGTGTGTGTGTGTGTGTGTGTGTGTGTGTGTGTGTGTGTGTGCAGGCAGGCATGACAGAAGAGCACACACTTCTGAGTAAAGGCAAGAAAGGGACAGAAAGTTCTGTTCTTTATTTGACTTTAAATCCAATACTAATTCAAGTCTATTGATTCCATCAAACTTGAAAAAAAATTAATCATTTCAATGCTTTAAAAGAAAGATGTGGTATGCCTTGATGTTATCAAAATTATGACTTTGAACTTTTTAATCAAAAACTGGTTTTAGCTACTAAATAAAAACATAAAAGTATCCATATGAATGAGGATGATGTCAGCTTCTTCAGCCAGGTGAAATATATCTATTTCCTCACATTTTGACAATTATTTTAAAGTGAAAACTTTCCAGGTCCTTCTAAATCTTTGTACATTACTATCAATAGTTACCTATCAGCAGCAGGAATGAACTTCCTCCTATCTAACTATAATCTACTTCAAATTGGAAATATTTCTCTCTGTCTGTCTCTGTCTCTGTCTGTCTGTCTGTCTGTCTGTCTGTCTCTCTCTCTCTCTCTCTCTGTGTGTGTGTGTGTGTGTGTGTGTGTGTGTGTGTGTGTGAGAGAGAGAGAGAGAGAGAGAGAGAGAGAGAGAGAGAGAGAGATATTCACTGCTAATCACCATTGGATACACATCACAGATATGTGTTGGAGATTGAAGAATTGAAAGTAAGTAATACGCTGGGCAGGAAGGAGGATTACAACTCTAAGAACAACCTGGGCTGAGGCATAATTTAAATCCCAGCCTAGGCAATTGAGGTACTCCTTATATCTGAACAAAATACCGAGAACATATGAACATGGGTTGTTCATCCCCAACTGATATATCTACAACACATTTCCCATACGTGAGGCTCAGAGAACATGGAAAGAAGTGGAAAGATTGCAAAGGACTAGAGATCGAGAACTTGTGCTGACACCATGTCTTCTAGAAGTCAGAGGGAGCCAATAACACCTCAACAATATGGCTGTCTAAACTAGCCCTGAACAATGACAACACTAATTAACATGCTAACTTGAAGGAGTGAAATTCATGGGTCCCCATGCTGAGACAAAAAACTAATGATTGCTGAGAGAGAGGGAGAATTTCCAGGATGAGCCCCTAATCAGTTATTCAATACCAAATGATCAGTCCTGAAATCTTATACATAAAAGCAATACTAAAGACAGACAGACAGACAGACAGACACAAACACACACACACACACATACACAATTATAAAGAAAAAAAGGCCCCAAGATTGAGAGAGAGAAAGAAGGCCTGTGGAGCAGAGGGTTGAAGGCAGGAGAAGGAGGAGGAATTATGTAATTATATTTTAATTAAAAGTTATAAATTAATTCAAAATGAGCTTACATGAAAAGAGTGCTGGGAATGTAGAGGAGTGGCAGAGCCCTTGCTTAGCATGTGTAAGGTACTAGACTCAGTCCTCAGTAATGCAAACTAAATGAATGATAACAAGAAGAGAGTGCTAACCTCCCTCTTCTTCTCATTTCTTCCTTATTATGCTCTTTTACCCATGCCTGTATCTCTGAGTTTACATTGGCTAATAAAATAATAGCCTTGCTTTGGGGGGAACCTGAATTAAGACATGGTAGTAAAATTTAGTTGGCCCTTTGCACTCTGGTCTTTTGCCAAGTTAATCAAAATAAGGACAGTAACATTTTGCATAGTGTATTTGGTATGCTAATTAAACTCTTCCCTTTTACGTTGAAAATTTCCTATCTGGGCCATGTTATAGCTAAATATACCCCACATAGATGGAGAGAGTTACAAGGTTTATCTGGTATTTTGTCCATCTTTACAAAAATAAGACTAAAAGCACCACAGATACTAAAAAAAGAAACAAAAAATTAAAAGAGAAAATGAAAAGGGGTTGATTGAGAACTAATATTCTGATAAAGACCTCAGGATCAGCAATCTCAATAAAACCTTGAGAAGACATAAGCTCATCTCCATAGAACCTCAGCAGGTTCCTCAAAGGTTACCCCTTTTAAGGTTAGAAATGAGAATTTATCTTCAGAAGAGTAAGCCTTGCTCTATGTGCTTCCCAGGACCTTGGAATTCATCAGCATATTCACCTATTTCTTAGAAATTTTTAGAATCTGGAACAGAGCGTTTTCTTAGTCTGTAGCCTTTGTGAAGTGAGACAATTCAAGAAGGAAGATGCCTCCGAACTCAAGAAGATTCCAAACCATTTCTGGCAGCCCCATAGGCAGTTGTTAAGGCAACTTTATCTGTTGTGAAACAGCAATGAGTTCACTGTGGGTTCGTCAGTAGACAAGGGCTAGAAGTGTAAGCTCACAACTTTGTTTTTGGACAGACTCTCATGCTTTCTTTTCCTGCTGTTGTGCTAAAATACCTTGATGAGAACAACTTGAGGAAGGAAGCACTATTGGCCTCAGGTTGAGAGTATATAGTCAGTCCATGATGGCTAGGCAGTGGAAGTTCATGATGCCATTATGTTAACCCTATATATTTAGTGTGTGTTTGATATATGAATGTATGAGTGTATGTATGTATGTGTGTGTGTATGCATGTATATGTGTATGTGTGTGTGCTTCTTTGTGTGTATGCAGGCACATATGGGTCTGTGGGTCACTGGAATATCTTCAGGTGTCTTCAATGTTACCTTGTCTGAGACAGAGTGTCTTTGGTTGGAGATGTGTGTCTCTGCCACCTATGTTCATCCAGGGGCATGTTGGAATAACACATCCATTTGAGCTGCTTCCTTGGGTTTTTATGTGTGTTCCAGGTGACTATAACTCAAGTTGACAGCCTTGCTTGGCAAATAATTTTACCCGCTGAGCCATTTCCTCAGCACCATGGTATCTTTAATAAATCTGAGCGTAGTTGCATATGTTAAAGCTCATGTCTTCTAAACAGTTTTCTTGAGTCTTTTAATTTAGGAGTGAAATTAAGTGTGCTAACTGAAAAACGTAGGCTTAGTTAATATAATGATGTACATTTTTTGTTTATTTAATGGATCTGAATTCTAGAGATTCAAGCGAAGCACAGTAAAGACATATATACATACCAATGATAAAGCCTTTGGGATAAGTAGTCGCTACATGGAGTAATGAGTAATTTTCTCTCAGAACAACAGAGAAGTAATTTAGTAGGTTAAAGACACATACAGACTCCTGGGAGTGATAAGAGTGAGGGCTGAACATGGTGGAACAGTGGGATTTTAATGTTTTATATGGATAGATGTTGACCATCAGGAAATGTATTGGTCCCTTCATATTTATGCAAAGAATGACCAAGTTCTATAAGATAATAAATAGAAAAGGATGAATATGTTGAGATAAGAAAAACCTGGGTTATATCATGGATTGAGGTTAATAGGAAATGCTAAAAAATAATTAAACTAAAATTATAAACTTTAGTGTTTTAAAAGCTACCTTAGCCATTTTAGATTTTCTTATCAATATTACAAAGATAAATGACTATTTTTACAGTTTCCTGAGTCAGATCAATATTGCATCAAGAATTTGTTTGGTAATGCTCAGCTGCCTTTAGAGAGTTATTGAAAGAATAAGTAAAATGATGGCTATGAGCCAGTTTTGTAAACATGCGCTGTAAAAATGTTAGTTGTTACTGCTCTTACAATAATAGTTTTGATTTTATCATGATCTTTAGGGGGGTTGTTTAGAATATGAATGGAAGTTATTCTTAGTAGCCTAATGACAATGTGTAAGCTCTCTGAATCCCCTTTCCATCTTGTCCTATCCAGTCTCTCTGTTAAATGCTTGGTAAATTGAGTTGAGAGTGTGTTAATTGGATTTAGGGACAATCCACAGGCAAGAATAAATGGTTTAGGAGAGCATTAAGTACAACAGGGTTCTGGCAAATTTTGGGAAACAGGCTAACTGCCCAGCCAATGAGATTTCCTCACGGTGTCTACAAAGATTCAAAGCACTACATAAAATAAAATGCTTAAAATGACAAAATGCTCGCAGCTCTGAGAAACATCATGTTGTACCCACAAAGGCCCCACTCTTCTGCTTTGCCTTGCAATTCCCAATTCTGGCTCATTCTTTGCTGCTTTCCATCTCCCCAATGTCTCCAAGATCACATTCACCACTGCTGTTGTTGCCCTTTACACTATTTGAGTAACAGTTTGATTCTGCGTAGATTGGATTCATTGTAGTGAAAGACATTCCTGGTTATGTCAAGGAAATCTGTGGGGTTCTGTACATAGGGGTTTGTAATGGTCCCATGGAAAAGTTCAAGAATTCATTCTACAGATGACACAGTGGAAACAGGCTGGTGCCACAAGACTCACTCAGTGCAGAGTGGGAGACAAATGTAGCTATTTTATCATGATCAGGGTTTTTCCTGTTACTGATGTTATTTCTGTTCTGTTTATCTCTGTGTGGGCACTTTTGTCTGTTTGAGTACACACACATGTGCATGCACTCCCACGTGGAGGCCAGAATATGACATCAGGTGTCTTCCTAAATTGTTTTCCTGCTTATATTTTTAGGACAGCATATCTCACTGAACCTGAACTCCATGGATTTGGCTAAACTAGCTGGCAGGCAAGCCCAGGACTTTCCCAAGTCCATGTCCTCAGTGCTACACTTACAGGTATGTGTTGCCATGAACAGACTTTTTTTGAAAGTGAGTGCTGGATATTAAAATCTGTCAGCCATGCTTGTACAGCAAGTACTTTACTGAGCATCCCTGCATCCCTAGCATTGCTTCTTAAATCATCTCAGATTCCTTTTTCATAATCCAAGATTATCATTTGTGTTTACCCTGCTTGAGATGCAGCAGTGTTCGAAAGAACATAAGATACTGCCACTGAATATGCAAACTCCCTGGCTGTGGATGCTCACAGCATCGCTACTGCATCAGTGTTCTTCAGTTTCTTTGCTTTTCTATGTGTAAATTGTTCATCTTACACTAGAACCACCCAGTGATTGTTTTTAATAATGGATCCTTAAAATGCTTCTGGTAATGATAGCTGACACTTGCTGTGTGAAACCATAGCCTCAGAAACAATCACTAAGTCTGTGTTCAGTCTCCCTTTTCACTAAACCAGATGGGTACCTCCTGTAATTATCTAAAGGTGGTATTTATTGAAGTTGCTTGGGACTCATGCGTTTTTCCAAAGAGAACTTTTTTGTAAAAATAAGTGAAAATGTATAATAGAAAATGTACAATAGACACAACAATCCACTGAGTCTACTAATGGTAAAAAACGGGGGGGGGGGGACTTGATTTCTTATCTATTGAGATGCCTAATTTCTTTACCTGAGCCAGTTTTTAAAACTCACATCTCTCTTTTAAAAAGAAGTGGGGACCTCCAAGACAAAGGATTCTGCAACATCAAGGCAAGAAGTACAATAATGAATCTGTCTTTCACTGAAATCTCCTACAGCTGTTTGTTCAGAAAAGATTCCAGTCAAGGACATAAGCCTCACATATCTGAAGACCTGAAGTGTCAGGAAAACACTGTGGATAGGGTGCCAGAATAAAGGAGGAGGCAGCTATCACATGTCGTTCTGCCTGAGAGGCAAGGCCCAGAATAGGTCTGCATAGTCTATAAAAACATGTAAGTGCAAGGAAAACTTATTTCCAGTGCTCATTAAGACAGACATGCTGGGACCCCCCACTTCTCTAAGTTCACTTTCCCCTGACCCTTGCCTTCCATTACCCACCTACTCCACCCCCAGTTTGCTCATGTAGATCTCATCCATTTATCTGTTGCTGGGTGAGCCCTGTGTCTTTCTTAGGGTCCTCTTTACTAGGTAGCCTCCCTGGAGTTGTGAGTTGCAGTCTGGTTATCCTTTGCTTTACATCTAGAATCCACTTATGAGTGAGTACATACCGTGTTTGTCTTTCTGAGTCTGGGTTACCTCAACAGAATGATATTTGCCTGCAAACCTCATGATGTTCATCGTTTTTCTCTGCTGAGTAGTACTCCATTATATTATGTACCACATTTTCTTCATCCATTCTTCAGTTGTGGGGCATCTAGGTTGTTTCCAGGTCCTGGCTATTACAAATAACGCTGCTATGAACATAGCTGAGCATGTGTCCTTGTGGTATGATTGAGCATTCCTTGGGTATATGCCCAAGAGTGGTATAGCTGGGCCTTGAGGGAGTTTGATTCCCAATTTTCTAAGAAAGCACCATATTGACTTTCAAAGTGGCTGTACAAGTTTGCATTCTCACCAACAGTGTAGGAGTGTTCCCCTTGCTCCACATCCTTTCCAATATAAGCTGTCTGCAGTGTTTTTGTTCTTAGCCATTCTGACAGGTGTAAGATGGTATCTCAGAGTCATTTTGATTTGCTTTTCCCTGATGACTAAGAATGTTGAGCAATTCCTTAAATGTCTTTCAGCCATTTGAGCTTCTTAGGGGAGCTGGAACAGGAACAGAGTGGGAGAACAAGGAAAGAGACACCATGATAAATAAAGACCCCATGGGAATAGGAAGAAGCAGAGTGCTAGAGAGGTCACCAGAAATCCACAAAGATACCTCCACTATTGACTACTGGCAATGGTCGAGAGAGTGCCCCAGATGACCTACTCTGGTGATCAGATGGCCAAACACCCTGTCATGTTAGAACTCTCATCCAGTGACTGGTGAAAGCAGATGCAGAGATCCAAGGCCAAACCCCAGGTGGAGCTCCAGGGTCCAAACAGCAAGAGAGAAGAGGGATTATATGAGTAAGAGATATTGAGACCATGCTTGGAAAAAAGCACAGGGACAAATAGCCAAACTAGTGGAAACACAAGAACTGTGAATCAATGGCTGAGGAGTCCCCAACTTGATCAGGCCCTCTGGATAAGTGAGACAGTTGATGATCCTGAATTGTTTGGGAGGCCCCCAGGCAGTGGTACCTGGACCTGTTTTTGGTGTATGAGCTGGCTTTTTGAAGCATAGGGCCTATGCTGAGACCTCTTTAGGCTTTGAGAGTGTCAAGAAAAGACCCTGAGCATAAAATCTGCTGACTCTCATTTTGTCAAATTGTTGAGAGTTTGGTACATTTCTGGATGGTGCATGTATGCCTGTAATCACCATTCAGGAGGATGGCAGGAGGATTGCTGAGGATTTGAAACTGGCTTGCAATGTGAGTGCTAGTCTGACACATCAAGAAAGCAAGCAAAAGAACAAATAAACAAACAAAACATATGACCACAGTAGCAACACTAGACACATAAGATGCTTGGTTAATTGGTACAAGCCAGTTTCTATTTATAGACATAGCAATTCTATCACAAGTTGAAGTACAAAATGGTTACAGAGGAATAATTATACTGTATGTATTGGCTTCCACCTATCACGGCTGGTGAAGTTACATCTTCTTACCAAATGTCCAATGTATCAACAACAAAGACTATCACACTGACATCATATTCAAGAAGATCAACAGCCATTTTGAAAATAGGTTTCCTCTCCCCATGATAGACATGGCTGACTCCTCCTCCCTCAACCCCTGGAAATAGCCATGATTCCATATCAGAATTGTCTTCCTTCCTCTGAGAATTTATAGGACTGATTTATTGGCATAGAAATCCATATGACACTGTCTAATATAAGTGTTTCTACTTTACATCAAAGAATGTTTGAAATGGGTATATTAGTTACTTTTCCTATTGCTGTGATAAAATATCAGAGAGAAACAAGTAAAGAGAGAAAAGATTGATTTTTGGCTCACAGAGTTAGCCTATTTTCATGGGGAAGGCACAATGGTTTTCATGGCTTAGGATGTGGTAGATGCTTATTATATTTTGGTGGATCAGGAACTAGACAGTGATGACCCCAAATAGAAGTTGGTATCCCCTTCAGGGATTTACCACAACCATCCTGTGCTGCTGGTTAGACTACAGTCCCAAAGGATCTATGATACCTATCAAAACAGTGCCACCAGTTGGGGACAAAGTGTTTAAAGCAGACCCTATGGAGGGCATTCATGGTTAAACAATAATTGTAGGGTACAATAAAATCCACTGGTCATATTACTTACTGTGCCACTTTGGGGCTTAAGATATTAAAGAGAATTAGGAGGTCTGCTAACAGTACAGATGAAGCCCTAGCTTAGTGGTAATGCTTGATCAGAATGGACCACAAATTCATCAAAATGCAGCATCCAGTTTGTACTAAAGATTTGAAATCACATTATCCCAAATAGGTAGGAAATTATGTAGGAGAGGCAAGGGGTGAAGTAAGGGGTTATTGATTATTTTCACTTCTATTCTCTGTTACTTACTAGGAGATTGGCTACTCCATCTTGACCATTCCAGGTTCTGTGGAGGCAGAGCTTGAAATCAACTTTGAAGTTTGCAATCCAGATGGGCTTCTCTGCCTAGAGAATAATGGTTAGTGTTCCCGCTACTGTACCTGAGATCCACTGCACACCCATGCTGTCAAGTTAGGCCTTGGTATTTCAGATGCTAACAGAACTGTAAGAAGACAGTCTCTAATTGTAAATTGTCTAGATATCATTTTATCGAGCCTCTACGCTCAAGATCACATCCTACCAAGTGACAGTTATCATCTAATGGCTAATAAAAATGAGATTATGACTACTTATGCACTCTGACCCAATAAGAGACAATTATGATAGATTATTTTAGCTTTGCAGCTCATTCCTCCCCTTACTCCATGTTGCTTAATTTCCTTTCCACTGATGGTAGTAGCAAGCATGCACACACACAAAGGAACAACCTGTGTCTTAAACACCTTCAAAGGTATGTTTTCCAGAACACCCAACTTGCAACAGAGACTTTGTAGCATAAGAGGGTTCTAATATAAAGTGAATCCAGTTTTTTTTTTCTCAGAAAATAAGAAAATAAATAGGGCTATTTAGTTACTTCAGAGATGGCAAAATAAGTATGGGCTTAGCATGTGTATTGAAATCACTCCATGGATAACAATTTGTTCAGCTGCAGAGATAATGCAGCTCTAACTGGCCCCCTTGACATGGGGACTAGGATTGTAAGTAGGGCTAGATATAAATATAGCCCAATCATTAAAAACAAAATGTCAAGCACAGTGATTCCCAAACTGCATGCCCTCTCAAGAGCATCAACCTCTACTTATCCCACCCAATGTAACTAGTAGACTTTAAACAGAGTCATCAATCTAATGAGTACCACAACAGAACTGAGAAAATCCAGAGTCCCTTGTCTGAATATTAGAGCTACATCTGGACTCCTGTTTGAACATTGGTTGTGGTTTGGATCTTAGGTGTGCCCATCATTCTTGCAGGCCGAAGGCTTGGTCTCCACATGATGGTGTTGTGGTGAGTTGACAGAAGCATAACATGAGACCTGGTTGGCAAAGGTTAAGGCATTGGGTATTGTATCCTTGAAGAGGATATTGGAACCCAGAAATCTTCCTCTCTGGCTTCACTTCTCTCCTGCTGCACTTGACCACATGCTCCTTGTCAAGATGCACTGCTTCATTAAGACCCAAAGGCAGTAGCACTATCAGGCCTTGGAGCGATGCCTCTGAAATGATGAACCAAATGAGATTTCCATTTCTTTACATCGAATTTCACACATTTTTGACAGCCACAGAAGGCTAACACAACTCCTTCTTTCAAATACTCTCAACCTCTCTTTCCTGTCAACCTTTTGGATAATGGAAGAACTTCTTTATTTAGTGTAGAAGGGGCTATCAATCTCCCAGGATTGGAAGGATAAATGGCATTCGGCACAGAGATGTGAATGAGTTTAGCATTCATAGGTAGTCCTCTGGCAGCTGACAAATTTGAACGAGCTGGAGGTGATGGATGACACCAGGGAAACAGTGACTTCTAGACACAACGGGACCGGTGCACATAGGAACCCACAGAGACTGTAGCAGCATGCTCGGGGCCTGCACAGGTTCAAGCCTGATGGGATCCTAGCACTATGAGGAGGAAGAAGACACAGGAGCTCCAATCCTTAACCAAGAGGCGATCTGCAATTGATATCCACTTTCAAAGGAAAAGTTTCTTTTCTTCAATGGCATCTCACAGAGTATATAAACCATACTTAAGGGCTGGCCCCATGCCCAGTAGTAGATGGTCAACCCAAAACAAACTCAATGGTATCATTGTAGACTTTTGTATTATAATGCTCTCTTTGAATTGTTTTTTTTAATCTCACTGGCCCTTTGCCTAGCATATTATGGTTTCTAATTTTGTGGGTTGTGTGTGTGTGTGTTTGTGTGTTTATGTATATCTTGTGGGTTTTTTCTTTCTTTTCATTATTTTTGGTTGTTTCTTCGCCTATTTTTTTTTTCTAAAAAGAAAAAGAAGGCATGTAGTTGACTGAGTGAGGATGTGGGGAGGATCTGGGAGGAATTGGGGGAGAGGAAACTGTGATCAGAATATCTTGCATGATTTTAGTGTTTCAATGAAAGAGAGCAAAATTGGACTTTGTGATACAAACCCATGTGAATTTTTTTTGTTTGTTTATTGCCATTCTTTCAAATGGCAGAGCTGTCTCTGTTCCTAGAAAGATCTTGTAAACTTTATGCATGGCCCACCTGCTTCTGAAGCATGAAGATACATAGAAATAGCAATGTAGGAACCAGAGATCACAGGATGATATTTCAGTCCTGTATTTATGAGCTGGCTAAGAGCCTGGTGGAACGTAAATGACCCAAAATTTTAGTGGGAATATTATTTTTTTTAAACTAGGAAAAAGAATTCATTGAAGTAACTGACAATGTTTATAACTCAACTTCTGTAAGTTAGTTTTTGTAGGTGAATTGACCCTAAGAGTCAGTCTCTCTCTTCTCTCTCTCTCTCTCTCTCTCTCTCTCTCTCTCTCTCTCTCTCTCTCTCTCTCTGTGTGTGTGTGTGTCTGTCTGTCTGTCTGTCTCTCTATCTATCTACCTATCTATCTCTGTGTGTGTGTATGTATGTATATGGTACACAAATAAAACATTCTTAAGCTTTATTTTTATGTCCTTTAGTAAATATCCATGTAAAATTACACTGTCACATGTGAGCTCTGGAGAGTGAGAAAGTGTGTCCCTTCTCCACTTCCTATCCATTGAACACGTGGTTTTAACTCACTGTTGCTCTCTCAGACACAGTGTGTATTCACAAAATATACATGTATCAAAAGATCATGTAACAGTCTATGAATTTTTGTTTGGATGTGATCAGTTCTTAATTGTTAAAAAGCACAAGGTTGTGGAAAATCTGATCCTGTGCTGTGCTATTTTAGTAAAGAGAATTTTTGTTTCCTATTTTGTAGCAGTATGTTGGTTTACAAGAGAAAAACTCACACACAAATGCCAAAATCAGCAATGAAAAATACCTCTAATTCTTCTCTCCAAGAGTATCTCACACATGCTATTATTATATGTTTGCTGAATGTCCTTCCCTTTCCATATGCATGGATTAGTGCATTTTAAGAAAAGTGGTATCATTTAATGAGTATAATTTCAACATTTTCCTGCATTTATCACTAGACATTTGGAATGAAGGCATTTATAAAGGTCTTATGTATTTTAGTTAAAATTCAGAAAAGAACAAATAGAATTTGTGCTTCGCTCACAGAGAATAGGGAAATGCTGGAATGGTATTGGGAAGTGTCTAGATGAGTCAAGCTAAAAACAGGTGGAGGCAGGACCCTGGAAGTCAGGCCCAATGTCTCTCCTTGTTGCCCTTGGGATCTAACGGCTTTGTCTGACTACTGACTGCACTTGGAGATGCGCGTCTAATGAACAGATACTCAGTTCTTATTGTACTCCCTCCAGTAGTAAAGGAAAGTATGTCTTGGATGCTAGAGGTGAATTACCCTTTCAACTGTCTCTGAAGGTGTCTTTAAACACCTTTGGACATTGAGTGCTTCCATGTGTGGTGTCCTGGGAGAAGCATGACCTTGCTGTACACTGGCCTGAAGTGAGTGACCCTTGGAGAACCATTGTTAGTTTCCCAGTGAGGTGGAGCATATAATCTGTGTTCTATTTTTGGTCATCTCTGGACCTAACCTTGAGAGGGTTCAAGGTAAATGGAAGTGCTTCCTTACCTGAGGACTGAGCGCCATGATGAGCTAAGAAAGATGCTGTTCAGCAACTAAGAGGAGAGCATTTAGCTCCCAGAATCAGATATTTTTCTCTCAGGGCCAATTTACCTCTGTGCTGTAAAACCCTGTATTCATTATTGAGTAGCACTGATTAAATGTTCCAGTGCGCACAGAGCTGTTCAAAGAGCCACACAAAGAGAATTGCCCTGCCCTATAGGACCTTAAAATCAAAATCAGAAATTTATTGCAGGAAAGGTGTCATGTGGCTCCTTGCTTGTGCTGTGAAGGGAACATTACAATCATGGAAGGATATTTTACCCACTGGAGCACCTCTTTTAACTTGTGAAGCGCTCATGATTTTTTTTCTCCAATGTCATTGAACCCCATGACTTGGATATAGTGCTGAGCATATGTAGAAAATGTGATTAAATGTGCATTGTACTTTGGTTTTATTTGTTTTAGCTTCATAGAATGTAATGTAAGAGAAGTTGGCTTTCTTTTGTTTGTTTCTTGCTCCTTTGTGCCTTCCTTCCCTTCATTTGGAGACAGGGCCTCTCCCTGCACAGCTCAGGGGGGCCACACAGGCATGGTCCTCCTGCCTCTCCTGTTCTGTGATTGCACCACTACCTGTAGTTGGCCTCTTTAAGCAAACAGTTTTTATATGAGCACATTTTCTTTAGTCAATCACATGAAGTAATTATACACAGCTAGAATGAGTATAAAAGGACAACTGTGGGCATGGTCCACTATCAGTATCAATAGTTTTACATAGTCTTTGACTCTCTGTTCCTTGTGAACAATAAGGGGGAAGGACCCACTGAAATTTTCTAGTAAACGTCTACATTATTTGCTACATCCATAGCAACTGCAAGAACTGGATATACTGGTGTGTACTGTGAAGTTTTTCTGGGTCCTGGCCAGCCAGCGGTTAGGACAAATATCTCCTACTTGTGTCCCCCAAGTAAGCACACAGAGGCTTATATTAATTATGAACTTTATAGCCATTAGCTCAAGCTTTTTACTGACTAGCTCTTACACTTAAATTAACCCTTAATTTTTATCTGTGTTTAGCCACGTGGCTTGGTACCTTTCCTCAGTTCTGCCTTGTCATCTTTCTTCCTCTGTGTCTGGCTGGCAACTTCTGACTCCTTTCCTCTTCCCAGAATTCTCCTAGGCTGCTTGCCCCACCTACACTTCCTGCCTGGCTACTGGCCAACCAGTGTTTTATTTATCAACCAACAAGAGCAACACATATTCACAGCATGTAGAATTATATCCCACAGCACTGGGACAAATCCTGGATCTTCTGAAATGCTGTGTTATATTATTGCATCATCAACCATAATATTATTTTGGGAATCCCAACATTTTAGTGTCAAAACATTATTTTCTAAATTCTGTATTTGCTCTTGAAATATCATAAAAGAGTGTTTATTGAGTGCCATGTACTGATTTTAGTTTAGAAATATGGATTAAGCTGTGTCATTACTGTGATTAGTATTCTATCAATAGCCTCTTCTGTCCCTACTGCACCATAGCATAAACCCTAACCTTCAGAAAAATCAATGCAACCCATGCACAAAAGAACAGATAGATTTGTGATGGTCCAAGGAAATTCCAAGATGAGGCAGGCAAAAATAACATTGTAAGCTTTCTATAACGTTATTCTGAGAGTGGAACACTTTGCTGTGTTGTTGACTGTCCTTTGTGGTGAGATATTTCATATTTGTCATTGGGAACTCACTTTTCATTACACCTACATATGAGGTGCTTCTGCATCTGCTCAGCCTTAGCCTGATGGTGATAACTTGCTTGAGAATTGAGATTATTGACATTTAAAATAATGGTGTCCCTTACACTGCCTAGGAGAGGTATCCCTGGCGTTTTATCCTAACTGAGGATACTATAGAGTTCTTTGATCTTAGTCAGTCATATTTATCCTGAAGAGGGGGACCTGGACTCTGCTTACAAAAGTGGAATGGTAGAAACCATTTGATAGTTGGCATAGCCAATACATTATATCTGAAAGGCACAGACAACTTAAATCCAGTATACCTAAAAATGAACTTAGATGTTATCCAAAACATATTTTTGTTTTTTTAACAAGAGAAAAAATTTAAACTCATATTTATCCCATAATTATCCATACCTATATTTACTCATATCCATAGTTATCCATTACCACCTCAATTAGTATCAGCTTCATTCTTCTGATTGTTTAGTTGTAGAATTGTGGTCTCCCTTGAGTCTTTTTAATTCTCCCACACACACAATCCATTAAGAATCTACTGGCTATGACTTCAAAATATATCCAGAATAATAACACTTATCATCACTTTCACTGCTGAGATCCTGAAAGAAGGAACAGTGATCTTTCAAGATTTACTTAATTTTATGTTTACAAAATCTCACTATGTAACCCAGGCTGGCCTTTAACTTATAATCCATGTCCCTCAGCTTTCTATGTGTCAAGATTGCAAGAGTGTATAATAAAGGTGAGCTACTCTGTTAGTACACCCATCCTAACCTCCCTGTGGTGTATTTGTGATACCAATACCCAAAATGAACCTGCTAAAATGATTTAACTGTATCTTTTTTTTTTCTAACTCAAAGTCCACCATTGGGCAGCTCTATGTCTCACCATTAAAGGCATCAATGGTCTTTTCTCACGCTGCCTTTTTCATGTTGTTTCTGATTGCCATCCTATTCATCTTAGTACCAATCATACCAAGCTTAATAATGCTTACAACATCCCTTGGTACCTTGATACTGCCTCAACTTCTATGTGTCCCATTCCTTTTTAATACATTTACCATCCATATGTTGGTACTAAAATCTCAGCTCCTCATGTGAGGTCTTCCATAACCACAAAAATCAAGGTTGCCTCCAAACGTCCTTTACTACATTGCCCGTAAACCTTGCAAAATGGAACTTTGTGTCAATTAGTATATTGGGTTCCTCCTATGTTAGTTTGATTCACCACTGCTACAACAAAACACTGACCAAAGGCAACTTGGGGGAAGCAGGAGTTTATATGGCTTACAGATAACCTCCATTATGGAGGGATACAAAGGCAAGAATACAAGCAGGAACCTGGAGGGAGGAACTGAAGCAGACACCGTGAAGGAATCTGCCTACTGGCTTGCTTGACATGACTTTCTCAGCTTGCTTATACAGCCCAGCCTACCTGCCCAGGATGGCAATGCACACAGTGTTCTGGGACCTCCTATTATCAATTAGCTACCAAGAAACAGGTCCCATAAGCATGTTCACAGACCAGTCTAATGGAAGAATTTTCTCAGTTGAGGTAATCTTTTAATCAGTGACTCTAATTTATGTCAAATTGACAAAAACTAACTTGAGCAATCCTTTTTTTTTAACCACACCCTGTACAAAAATGGTGTGTGATTGTTCAGGGCTGTATAATAAAGTCTAAATTAGTGACTGGCCATCATTGGTCCCCAATCAAATTTCTCAAATGTAGTATTTAGACCAAGTATAATTGCATGTAGTTGCCTGTTATTGTTATTATCAGGTTAACCATGAATATAAGCAAAAATACAGAGCAATGATCATTTTTTATTAAGAGATTTTCTATTCATTATACACACCAACCACAGATTCCTCTGTCCTCCCCTCCTCTCACGCCCCAGCCTTCCCCCCACTCACCCCTCATTCTCACCTCTTCCAAGGCAATGACTCCCATGTGGAACCAGCCCAGCTTGGTACATTCAGTTGAGGCAGTTCCAAGCTCCTCCTCCCTGCACCAAGGCTGCACAAAGTGTCTCACAACAGGCAGTAGGCTCCAAAAAGCCAGCTCATGCTCTAGGGATAGGTCCTGCTTCCACTGCCTGGGGCCCCCTATACAGTTCAAGCTAAACAACTGTCTTGTTCATTCAGAGGGCTTAGTCCAGTACCATGGGGGCTCCTCAGCTATTGGTGCACAGTTCATGCATTTCCACTAGTTTGGCTAGTTGTCTGTGTCCTTTTTCCAGTCATGGTCTTGCTATCCCTTGCTCGTAGAATCCCTCCTCTCTCTCATCTATTGGACTCCTGGAACTCCGCCTGGGACCTGGACGTGTATCTCTGCATCTGCTTCCATCAGTCACTGGATGAGGGGTCTATGATGGCAGTTAGGGTATTCAGCCATCTGATCACCAGACTAGGCCAGCTCAGGCACCCTCTCAACTATTGCCAGTAGTCTATGGTGGGATGATCATTGTGGATTCCTGAGAACCTCCCTAGCACTCTGCTCCTCCCTATTCCCATGGTGTCTTCATTTATCATATCTCTTTCCTTGCTCTCTCACTCTGTTCTCATTCCAGTTCAAACCTCCCGCTCCCCTAAGCTCTCATCCCCCATCCCTTGCCCTCCATCACTCACCCTCATCCCCAGTTTGCTCATGTAGATCTCATCCCATTCTCCATTGCTGGGTGAAGCTTGCTTCCTTCCTAGGGTCCTCCTTTCTAGCTAGCCTCCCTGAAGCAATGATCATTTTTAGGAAATTTTATTAAAATGAATTTTTAGATTTCTGTCTCTGCTTTAGGAGAAGACACCTGAAGAATATGGTCATTATCATCTATCAGTCTTTCAATACATATATATTTTGTAGAGAAGCAATGTTATATATGATTATTTCAGGTTCTATTTGGGCAGCTAAATAAAGCACCATTCAAGTATTTATAAAGCATATATGAGAAAATTCTGATTATAACCCTCATGGTTATAATCATTATTAAAACCCATTATCATTTATATGGAATAGAGAGAGGCAGCTGATGTCTGTCTTCAATTTTAATGCATTCGTTTCTCTTAGTATAGAGCAACTTACTTGAGATTATAAATGTGTCTAAATATTTGGAAATTAAATATTCATTAGTATCTGAAAAATCAGGATGAACTTTTATGTAAACATTTTATAATTTGGAAATACACCCCAATGTAATACCAAATGCAGTGCTGAATCTAATGGAATAATACTGGGGAAATTAGGAGATAAATATAATTAAAACTATATATCATTTTATATAATTAGATAACCAAAGTATTAACAATTCTGCAGTCATGTTTTAAGATGTTCATTATCACTGACAGTGCTGATCAGAAAATTAAACTACATAATAAATGATGATAATTTTATAAATTTGCTTAAAGTTTATCTCAATCTCTGGAATTAAGAAAGCAAATAGCTCAACCTATCTGTTAAAAATTCTCTTTAGTGAACTAATGGTAGATTTTAGGGAAATTAACTTGTAATTTTTCTTTCATAACTGTCTAATTTAGTTATTTACTAAGTCACAGAAACAAATGCCAATCCATTAAAATTTAAAAAAAAGTTTTCATAGTGGCTTTTGGAAGGCTTTTTATTCTCATTCTTAATTACTACACAAAAATCTCTAGAGACTATCAGTTAAAGGAGAAAGTAAACTAATTAAGTCAGAACATCACCATGCCTTTTTTCTATTCCTTTAATATTGGAAAACAGTACAAGCCTTGTGATAAAACAGTAATTGTGCTTAATTTATTTTTTTCTGGATATGTTGGGCCCTAGATCTTTTTTTATGTACCAAAAATGTTTTGGAGAAGTCAATAGCATTAGATGGTTGTTGAAAGATTCTTATATTATGCCCTTTATTTTTATTTTTATCACTTTATTTTTTTATTTCCTTATTTATTTTTTAGTAAATACTTTTATTGTGTTTTTATCTTTCACAACATCTCTCAGATCCTCTGAACCTCCCACCCACCTGATTTTATGCTCTTTCTCTCTCTTTCAAAACAGATGACAAAAAACCAACAAAACACAAAAATGAAAATTAAAGTAAAACAAAACATCAATAGAACAAAAATTGCCAAAAGAAAACAAAATGAAACAAAACAAACAAAAACATTGTGTTGTGTTGGCCTACTGCTCTGGGGATGGGGCCTGTCTGGGAGTGTGGTTAACATACCCAATGGCATGCCATTGAAGAGAAGGAGATTTTACCTTGCCACAGGTTTCAGTTGCTAATGACTTCTCCTTAAGGGGATGGACCACTTCCCTCTCTCACTGCTGGGCCCCTTTCTGACTTGACCCTGTGTAGATCTTGTGCAAGTCTGTCACAATCTCTGTGAGTTCCTGTATGCATCAATCCTGTTGTGTCTGGAAGACACTCTGTCCTTGGAGTCAGCCACCACCCCTGACTCTTACAGTCTTTCTGCTTCCTCTTCTACATAGATCCCTGAGCCTTGAGGGGAGGAATTTAATGAAGTTTAATCCTATTTAGGATTGAGTGCTCCAAAGTCTCTTACTCTCTGCATTTTTGTCCTGTTGAAAGTTTGTGTTAATTCCCATCTACTACAAGAAAGTTCTCTGATGTGAGTTGACCAAGGCACTGACTCTGAATGTCATACTGCTCTTCTCATTGTATTTTTAATCTTTAATAGATAAATAAATTCATAGCTATATTCTTCTAACAGTAACATAAATTTCTACTAAAATTATAATCATGTAGGCAGAAGCTGAACGACATTTAGAAAATATAGCATGTATCCCATAGGAGAGTAGAAATTCTTCTGGATTTTAGACTGTTCATGTTTCCTAAATCTTATTCAATTTGATGCTCAATGATGAGGAACTGTTCTTGTGCATGACCTTGCAGTAAATGATAAGAAAATAAAGATGATGTAGTTTCTCCCTTCAACAACTTAAAAATAGTTCTCATTGTAATGGGAACTATGCCTCTTGAATTAGAAAATTAATCCCACTGAGAAAAAAAAATGTTGCAAAAGCTTACTTAATCCAAAGGATTGTGAGTGGTTGGAACAGGTTTTTCTTGGTTATAAACTATGCATCACTTTGATAAAACTGATTTCTTTAGCCAAAATTTTAAATTTGAGCTGTGGGATGCATTTAGCCTAAGTAGTAAGAAATATCTTAATCTTCCAGACAAATCAAAAGTAAATGTTTGGATAATTCTGGGTTGGGACCCAAAGTAAGATAGGTGGAAAAGATCTTGGTCTCAGAGGCTTCAATTATCTGAAGGGTTCAGCTGCAGTAGAGTTGATTCCAAGGCTTCCTGTGAGGCAAACAAGGAACAGGCATGAGGAAGTAAGTTCCAAGTGTTAAACTCAAATTAGTTTTCAAGTACTCACCAGGTAGTAATGGTAAAGTGGTGTAGAGAGCTTGTTTAGTAGCAGTCCCTTTATTTTGAGGGAAAAAACAAACAAACAAACAAACAAACAAACAAACAAAAAACAGAAGAAAGTGGAAGAAAAGAAAAAGAAGTGAGAAATATAGAATACGAATATAGAAATATAGAAACTAACAGCTGTAGTGGATAGCCATCCCAGCATTGGCCTGGAAGTTTCAACCCCCATTGAGGCTTTGGTAATGGTCACGCCCACAAGGCGGGGTGGGGGAGGAAGCGGAAGACAAGGATCCGGAGGAGGTTGCTCTCTAGGTTCCAGGACCCTGGACTCAGGAGGTAGACTGAGCAGAGCTCTCCAGAGAACACCGCTGGACTGCGCTATACCTTTGCCAGATCCTGCAACCTACCCCTTCATTTGTAAGTTACCCCACAAAATAAACCTCCCTTTTAACTACGTGGAATGGCCTTAATAATTTCACCAATAAACAGCTATTTTAATAAGCAGTGGACAGCACAATGGTGCTGTATGTACAAACACAGAAAAGACAACCAGATGTAGATGTCCCATCTGTTGAGAAAGCCCTGGGTTTGAATGTGGACTGAATGGTCTTTCAATTCCCTGGCAGTTCCTCCACACCTTCAGTTCATGACTGGACTACAGACTCAGGCTTTAACTGTTAGTTCTCTTGTCCTTCAGTCTTCAATGGTTCTTGGATACCATTATTAGCTTCTCCATAGCCCCTTCCCAACTTGTTCATGCACACACTACAGAATTATATACCATTAAGCACGTCAGTCTGAAAATCAGCTACCTAAAGTCCTGACTGCTCCATCAGACATCTAAATGCAGAACAAGTAATAGAAACTTCCTTTGGCATTGTTACCCCATCTGCAAAATACCTTAGACATATGTTTCCCCAGGTTTTGAGTGGGGGCTGCTTTATTTATAAAGCTTTCCTTTTAAATATATATTATATTAGTTCTTTGAGAATTTTCTATATGTAGTTTTATTCATTTTCACTCCCCTTCTTCATTATACTTCTTTCCTGATGACACTAATAAGAAAAAAATTCATAACATATATAAAATATATGACTTTTGAAATGGATAGAAGCCTAAATGCAAATTTAAGAAAATCTTAATTATTCTGAATTCATATACTTCCATAATAAACTATAAGCTACTCATGTTCTTATAAAAATTAGCTCTTACATATTTAGAAATTAGGTGCAACATGTACACAATATATACTATATAAGCAATCATGTTCCTGATTAGTACAATGTATACATATAGTGTTGATAATTACAATTAGCATATTTAATGTAATATTAACCAGTAAGTTGAAATATATGTAATCATTCATAAAGCTCAAAGCTTTGGAGAAATTAAAAGTATTTTCAGATTTTCTTCCATGAAATCCTTTACTTAGCTGGAAGTACACTTACTTTTAAAGACTTACTTTTAGTACTTATTTATATATTTATTTATGTGTATGTCTGTGTGTCTGTTGAGGCCAGAAGAGTCACTGGAGCTCGAGTTATAGGCATCTGTAAGCCATCCAAACTGGGCACTGAACTCAAGTCTTCTGCAAAAGCATCAAGCATTCTCAATCACTGAGTCATCTCTCCAACCTTCTAAACTCGCTTATTTTCTTTCCTGAGCAAAAATGGTACCAGTTTTTAGCAGTGATTTTATATAAGTTAATGAAACTAGGCTACTCCTAGGCTCTTCTCATAAATGGCTTCTTCAACATTAAGCAAAGTCTTAATGTATAGTGTTTGTCCAACTTACGTTAATGAAATCTACTATGACACTTGATTTCCAGGTATTAACAGTTTCACAAACAGCTTGCACAGTTCCCTAGGTGTTAACGATCCCTCTCATAATCTGGCATTGGATCACTTCCAAACACCATGAAGCAAAACAAGATATGCTCTTCGCATTCATTGGCAGAACCAGGAAGACTCCATGCAAGATTACCACTTAGTAAAATTCTGCAGCACTGAACGAAGATGAAATAATAGTGGTCCAGGAAAGCTTAAAGAGGAAGACGTATTTGATCTGTGTACTGAGGGATGAGGAGTTTTTCCCAGGTTCCCTACAACTTCTTGGGTTGAAGAAGAGTGGACATGGAGGATAGGATATATTGACAGAAGAGGGAATGTTAAATTAAGGACAGTGTTTGAGGTGGTGTGAGCACATTTGGGGATGTGACATCATTGAGAAAAAGAAAGCAGCATGAGACTAGAGTGATGAAGGGTCCTGAGTATACAATTTCTGTTCATCCTGTGAAGGCATCAGAGAGACTTTGGAAGCTGCCCACATTTCAACAGAGGAGCGACTGGACTGGCTTTCTGCTTTAGGTAGGACCGCTTTGAAGAAGTAGAGGGAGGGATTTTGGTGAGAAAAGTGGAGAAAGGAGCTATACCCCTACTTAGTTAGACAGATGAAGTAGCTTATAAATTGGGAAAAGTTGAAGGAAACTGCTAAGTTCAGGGTGTTTGAAAATTACTGCTTTCAACAGTTTTGTTAAAGGAGCAAGGAAGAACCAGCTATTTCACATTTCCAATAATCATTTTTTAAGAACACAGGCATATTGTCCTCAATTTGCTTTTCTCTTTTATTCCAGAACATTCTGTTGACAGTAGAAAAAATACTCTTTCTCTTCTTTGTAAAATTACGATAGGATATTGTGTGAAACATTCCTTGTTCTAGGTAATTGTGCTTCCATCTCCCGAAACTGTGTCTGACTTCAGATGTACTAACAAATCAAATGTGGATAATGGATATGAACAGAAGATTTTCTGATTCAAGAGTACATTTCTGACTAGGATTATATTAAACACATTAGGTGTTTTTATAAAAAATTCAATGTTCTTGTCAAACATATATATGTAAATGAAGTCCCAATTCTACTTTCAAAGGAGTTTTTTTGTACAAGCAACTATTCTTTTGTAGTTTGAGAGGCTGTGTGTATATATGAGTGTGTGTGTTTTCACAGGAGAGTGGTAAATAATGTGCTAATATGAAGATTACAGGACAACACTGTGTGTCTTTCCTAAGGTTCTTTCCACCTTTTGTTTGGAACAGGGTCTCTCATTGATTTTGAACTTCTCCAAGTAGGCAAGGTTAGCTGGCCAGGAAGCTTCAAGGATCTACCTGTCTTCACCGCCCACTTTGCCTTGTATGACCATGCCTGGCTTTAAAAAATATTTATTAGTTTTGGGGAGCTTGCATAACATGTTAGATCATATTCATCCAACACTGTGTCTTTTCTTTTTCCCTCTTGGCTTTGAAATAACATTTGCGGATGGTTGTGATTGCAGTGACAATGATTTATTGAGCATTTGAAGTCTTCATCATATATTATGGGACTGGGGGTGTCAGCAAACACAGAAGGTTTCAAACTTGGAAACTGATTCATATCCATCATGGCTTCTCATAGCCTGTGGTGATTGTGAATGGATTTTCATGTAGAAATATCAAACTCTAGGTATTTGCTGTTTTATTTCTTTGTGGCTTCCTGCCAAATTCAGATGTAGCCACACCATTTCTTATGACTTATTACTAAGGCTATTATTAGTGAGGAAAGAATCTGAACACCATTGGTATGTGTGCCTACTTGCAAAGCTGTTTTACTACTTAGAAGAAAAGCATTTGCTTTGATTAAAGAAAGCAGATTAAACATAGACTTTTATTTGACAAGTTAATTTTAAACCCATTTTAAAATTATTTCAAGGTCATGACAGTTTTAGAGCATTTAAGCTAATGAAGCAGTAGGTGATAATATACTCACAAAATGTTTTTCTTTCAATGAAGAAATGTGTTTTGCTATCCTTTTCAGGTAAAATTAATGTTTAGAGGTTTTTTTGTTTTTATTTTTGGTTTGTTTTTTTTTTTTTTTTTTGGTTTTGTTTGTTTGCTGTCATTTTTTTTAACAGAGGAAGGCACTATTAGAGAAGTAAAGCACTGTGAAATTACAATCTTGCCTGGAGGGTTCCTCCCTCTGGAATGCTTGGATGTTTGGGTGTTCTGTTGGAATCTTTCATATATTTGAAAGAGAAAAGTGTAGAATGGGGATCATATAATCCTGGATTCAGATCTAGAAACATAATATTAAAATAAAATCATGACTATAAAGCCAGGCATGGTGGCACATGCCTTTAATCCCAGCACTTGGGAGTCAGAGGCAGGTGGATCTCTGTGAGTACAGCCTGGTCTACAGAGTTCCAGGATAGCCAGGGCCACGCAGAGAACCCCTGTCTCAAAACCACCCTCCCCCAGTCAAAATCAAATCTAATCAAATCATGACTATAATTAGCAGCCAGTTCTTTTTGTTTGTTTGTATTCTGTTTATCATAGGAAAATAGTAATGTTTAACTCACACAGGTTTTGAGAAAACATCATAACCATTAGTGGAAAATGTCCATCACTTAATAGAATAAAACTAGTACTTATCAAATATTACTACTGATAAATGCTATGTCAAACTATAAGAGTTCGGACTCTCTCGATATTTTCACATAGATATTTTCACTTGTTTTGATCATACATTGTCTCAGCTTGCATTCCTTACTCTGTCTTCTTATGACAAATTGATTTAAAACATGGAGATTCATCATTGAAGTGAACATCTTGGGAACTCTCTTATGTCCTGTGTTTTCATGGAAATGTTGTCAGCTCTACAGGCATCATCTCAAGACATGCACTCCTTCTGCATCATCAGTGGTTCCAGGAGATAAATAATCACCAAGTTTATCAAAGGTCAATGAAGAAAAAAAAAACAACGTCAATAAATGGCAAATTTTATTGGGATGAACTAATTTTCGAGGAAGAAAATGTATGCACCAGCTGCAGGGTAAAGATGGCATTGATAGATTCTGATCTAGTAGGCAATGGTCATTTTCTCTGTGTGTTTGGCGAATATTACAAACTAATAGTCTTCACTTTTTTCCCAGGTGGGAACATCTACTGTCCCTAGGTTGCCAACACTGTCATTTTCCCTTCCCAAATTTAGTTCACACACACACACACACACACCACCAGGGCACTATGCTTTTCTAAACTAAGTTCTCTCATTTCCCCCCTTGGATTGTTTTCCTGTCCTGTCTTACTTTCTCATGTGCCTCAGGGAATCCTTTCAACAAACCTCAGAAGGGCCAGGTAGTCCAAGAACAATACTCACTTTTGTTTCCACGAACTCCATTCTCCATCCAAATAGTCAGTCCAAAAATATGTTGAAGTTCAAGTTTACGAGTGTTGCCGGAGGGGGTAGGGGAGAAGGAAGATTTGCCAGGGAGATTTCACAGGCACACAGAGCAGGAAGGCAGAGGACGGAACCAGCTGGGGCTTCTTACCTCCCTTTGTACTGTAAGAATCCGGGCCTCCTGTGTCCTTGGTTCTAACTGCTGACTGAGCACTTCATTCAACAGTCCCGAACCTTCTACTTTATTTCCTTTGTTTGTCCAAATGTCTGTCCTTGTCTTTGAGCAGACAAGAATTTGACATACAAAGCCTTCTTACAAAGGAAATAGACACAACAAAGGTAGAGTTGTACTTCTTTAAAGAAACACCGTGGGCAGAAAGTCAGGTCCCGACAGTCTTCCACATTTGCTTTTACACTTGTCAACTCTCTCCCACACCGTGTCTCCCTCTGACATCTTCCTAGTTAGTGTTTTTGTTGGGACATGAAGGGTTTTGTTTTGTTTGGGTTGTGTGGTTCCAATCCCATCGTTTCAAGCTTCCCTAATGAGAAACACACAGAGAAGACCCAGCGTTTGTCTCAGATAGTCAGATCTTTACGAGTCATTTTCCACACTAGATAGAAGTTGATGTCCAGGATTAACTCTCCTCATTTGTTGGTAACTTCTTAGCTCTGAAGACAAAGCCCTTAGCACAGGAAATGTGCTATAAATTTTAATTGGATTGACTAGAACTGTCATGTGTGCTCTGGTGGGAGTGAAGGTAATAGAAAGTCCATCATGTCACTCTTTCATTGAAATTTGCATTTTCTTAAATAATTTCCGTTAGGACCTCAAAACAGACACGGGGCTGAAATCTTATTCTTAAAAGTGAGGCAAGGAGTGTAAGAGTCAGCAGTCAGCAAAGGATGGCTCTCCCAGGTTATGAGAAGAGGGAAGGACTCTACACAAAAGTTTGGTTCAGATCAAAGGCTTTCATGCACTGACACATACCCCAGTCCAAGAAGGATTTGGATTTAGAAGAGAAATTCGAGAGTGCCCAGTTCTTCACAATAAAGGAATAATTCAGAGAATGGGGTCTTGTTCCAGCTGCTCCATGCCTTATTCCACAGTTAAGCATATGATTTCCCCTAAATTATTTTTATGTAATTTGAGATTCTAATTGTAAGAAAATCAACTTATGATTTGTTGGGCTATTTTTCTATCAAGGAGATCTAACACCTGGCTTAGTTGAACATGATCCAAGAGTTCTTTTCCATGATTTTTTTCCTGGTTGAGGGCAGAAGAACCAATAAAGACTAGACTGCAGAAAATAAGGCAAATCCCAGTATTACTGCCTGCCCTTCTAATTCATTATACAAACCCAATGGTTAACTAAAGATATTCTATCCTAGGAATATATCATATCAAAGCTGCTCTTATAGTAATTCAGCATGCTCACTGCATTCTAAAGCAGAATGTCGTGAGTTAGGTGAGTAATGCTAGTGGGGCTGCAGCTGAGTCAATTCTCTGCAACACCCATTTACCAAAACTACAAGGATGCTCAGTGACCAGTTTCATTATTACAACTTGATAATTAAAATTTATTAGTCACTTATCATGTGTTTTAGTGCTCTATAGATAGCTTTCAAACTCTCTAAAGTATGTCATAATGATGGCAAAGATATTCTTTTTTAGAGCAAAGTATAAATTAATACTCACCCAGACTTTTCATTCACAATGTCTCTCTCAACATTTCATTTATTGCTCACAGTTTCTGCATATAATAAGGAACAATAGAAACAGGGTAAATATAGTTTGTTTCTTAAATTTGTAAATAACTCATTAAAATTGTTCGAGAAGATTAAGATAAACTTTTGGGTTAGCAGTGTCTTTAATGAGATTGGGATCTTTAAAGTAATTTGATACAGAAGTTTCTTTATATATGTCCCAGTACAGATGCTGAAAGTACTGTTATGGTAGATGTAATAATAGACGGTATTTTGGCTGTTGATAATTTACACCAAAGACACTTTGATGTGTAAGCAATACCATTGGCTTTGCATGCCTTCTTGCCATTAGAAAAGTATAAAGACTATTTGCAAACACTCCAAGTTCATTATTGTGACACTGAAAATTTGCCTGAATGATTTTTAATTTTTGTTTCCTAAGAATTTTGATACATTTAATTTAAAGAAATTTTAAGGTTTAATTTATATATATAATGGCTGTGTTGCCTTACATGTATTTTTGTGGCCTATGTGTACAGTGCCTGCAAAAGCCAGAAGAGGGTATTGGATGGATCCCCTGGAACTAGAGCCACAGAATACTGAGTGATGCCAGGCAGGTTCTGGGAGGTCCAGGTCCTCCCTAAGAGCAGCAAGTGCTCTTAACCACTGAGACATTTCTCCAGTCCCAACTTAAAGTTCTTAAACATCTTAAAAATGTAAGTGGAGTAGGGTATTGAAAGAACCAATTCAAATGTCACTACCACCCCAGAAGCTCACAGTAACTGGGAAGAAGGGCTTTCTGAATTCATTGCTGAAGGAGTCATTTTCTCTCCCTGTGTCCTGCTCTTTCCTGGATTGCTCAGGAGTTTTCATTTTAAATAGAGCACACTTACCAACTATGTATTATGTCTCATACCTATTGGTGTCCAAGGTAATATGATTGCCAGGAGTTCAAGGCTTGCCTGGACTGCAAGCTAAACCCCTATCTCAAAACAAATACAAGAAACAAAACATTTGTTACACAATATGTATTTTTTCTTAGCTATTGATTTGAAGTTAATGTATTTAAAGATATACATATTTTCTTTTTGAGGCATTTCTTTAAGTATACACTTTAAAAGAGTTATGAAATTGAAGTGTGTGTGTGTGTGTGTGTGTGTGTGTGTGTGTACATGTGTGTGCATGCACATGTGTGTGTGTAAAACTAATAAGCCAAACAAATCTAATTCTTTATGTCCAGAGCTTTCTGGGGATTTATATACCTGAGCACGAAAAGGAAATCTGAGGTCATTCAGTGTTTCTGAATGGCAGACAGGTTGGTATTGAGTCTCCATCCTTTCAGACATTTTATTTAATTACTTTGAAAGTGAACACAGTTCCCTTTGAGCTGTGTGCCTTCAATTAGGGAGATAACGGGGTAGTCTTTACAGGGCATTAGCTGGTGCTCAGTGATAGCAAGCAAACTGTGGAAGTTACACCTGGAATTAGCTTTCTGATACACACTGAGCACAGAAGTGAAAGGATGCAGTTCATCAAAGGGATAAACGGATTTGGTTACCCTCACAAGCTACCTTCCAAGTGTGCTTTCATTTTCCTCCCTTGTAGAAGCCTCCCTTCCTTCAGCCCATTCAAGTTTCCTCACTTATGATACAGTAGTAGTTCTAACATTCCTAACAGAGATGGCATTTTCTCCTGTCAGAATTCGGCGCACGAAGTCACCCTGGGGGAGAAAATAGGACTCCAAGTAGCTCTGGATTATTGTTAAAGGCATGGTCTAAAAATAACTTTGATAATGTTGTATTAGCCACATGTATAAAGGAATATTCTCAATTAACTCACTGATTGAGTGATTCATAGTTCAAATTAATCAGTAGACCTCAGAAGAATTGTTTCCTGGTAATATCACTTTGGTATAGTATTTGAACCATTTTCAGCTATATAATTTGTTATAATTAGCCATGCACAATCCTTATCAGAGTCAAAATAAAACTTAAAGAGATCAGAGGCCAGTTGTTTGTTTGGGTAATGTAACTTGTGTGACATCTTTCTGAGTAAGGTATAGACTCTGTGTCAATGGGGTATACAATCCAGACAGGGACACCAACAAAACAGATTGGAACAATACAGTGTGTTGTGTTGAATAATCACTATCTAAACATTTACCACAACTCTACCTGAGTGAGCCTAGGCATCTTTTTGAACAACACTGAGACAAGTACTTCCTCGATATTTTATTTTTTCTTTTATTGGGAATGGCTTAAGTTCTGTCACTGGTTAGAACTGTGATTGAGTTCTGAGTTCTAAGTTCTGTCACTGCTTAGAACTGTAATTGACAAATGAATTGTTATTGGTCCCCTTAGGAGCCATGCAGAAATAGAGCTAGCTTTAAAGTGGGTCTTGACATTCTACCATCCAAAAACCAAAATGATCAAGTAAATCACTGTCAGATGTCACATAAAACACCCAGATGCCCTCTGCAGGGAATGGACCTAGAAAACAGAGTTCAGCCTTCTGCTACTGTGAGGAAAGAAAACACAAGAATAACCCTGCACATGTGCCTTGCTGATGCCTTCTTCCTATTCTTTTTCAAGATAGCCTTGAGCCATGTGAATCATCATATTTTTAATTAAAGATATATGCCACTCTCCATTCAGTCCTCGATATTCTGTATAATCATGCATTGGAGAAATTGGTAAGCTATATCCTAGATTTAGGTCAGATGACATTTTGTGGTTCCTGTGATGAATTCCATTCTTTTCATGAGATAATCTTTCTACATACCCATTCACTGATACATTGTTCCTAACAGATAAGAAGTGGCAGTTGCCCAAAAATAATGATGGTTTAATTTGGAAAACAAAATACAGTTTATACTTTCAATGGAGCATGACTTGACCTCAGAAGTGTGCAAGTTCTGTCATGTGCTTCAACATGAATAAAATTTGAATACATTCAGGTGCATGAAGTAAGTCCTGAAAATACAGATAATCTATGCTTCTTCTTCTTATATGAGCTAACTGAAATCATTAGTTCAGAAAAGCAGAACGCAGAGGCGGCTACTGGGCACTGGAGGTGGGGGATATACGGCTGTTGATGAATGCTTTTACAAGATAAAATCGCCCAGGACATCTATTTTTATAGCCACAAGAATATACTTAACACTACTCAACTTAACTCTTAAAAAGAGTGGATGGAGATGATCAATTTTATATTACATGATTTTTACCACCATAAAAGGGCCAAAAGATATAGTAAAAACACTATGTTTTTTTTATTTTAAAACATCATTATATGAGAAGAAGTCTTACCTAGAGAAATCCATAATATATGTAGATTTTTTTTTTTAGGAGAATCAGACTATCAAATAATGGTGCCTTGAACATATTCTCATCATACAATTTTAAACTGATATACAGAAAAGACAGTACCAACAGATAAAATATAATAACTTTATCCTGGCCTGGAAAATGACTGAACTCCCAAGACTCCTTCTGTGATTAAAAAAAAAAAAACAAAAAACAAAAAACAAACTTGAAATCCCATTATAAAGCAAATACAAGCTTCCCAAGGTGTATGGAAATCTGTTACTCAATAAATCACATCTTGTAATGATATCTGGGAGAGGAATGAAGGAAGAGGGAAACTGCCACAGGGAGAGAAAGGAGAAGCAGTGAGTGGAAAGTAGAAATCAGGTTTCTATACACAGCCCAGCTCTTGAAGTGAACCTAGCAACGTCCTTGTTATTCTCACACAGCCTGGCACTTAAAAAAAAAAAAAAACCCACACTATGAATGATGTGCAACTCAAGATAAAGCAAGAAAGAAAACTTTCTGAGGTCTGATCCTGGCCTCCAGAAAGTCAGGTATTGCTTTCCTCGTAGATGAGAAATGAACAGTTCTGATTCATGGCACAGTTTCCCCCAGAGACTGACTTGTCTCCTAAGGAGAGTTACAGTATAGGCTGACAATGGTTGCTATTGCTATTGACTTTCAGACAGGCAAAGAAGTTTGAGAAGTAATAGGGAGGAACTACCATGCTTCACACACCATGAGTGTTATCTTTTGCCATCACATTTGTGTGAGGTACATTTGGTTTGGAATGCAAGTCACGAATGTGAAACGTTTGGAAATGTCTCCAGTCAGTCTTTGAACATATGTGTATGGTGTCTGTTGGAAATGCTTTAGAATAAAATCAAGGAGAATGTAAGGGAACTGCTCCAAGAAGTATGGCTGTGAATATCGGACACACTCAGACACGTTTAGTTCCCCTGGTGACCAATGTAGTCCATGGAAATGGCTGTTTCTTTTTGCACTTTATTCCACTGAGAAAGGAAGTAGTCACAAAAAGTAGGTTGATAATAAGTATAACAGAATGTTGGCCTGGCAGAAAGCATATCTTTAAGTTAAGAGCCATAGCTCCGTATAATTTTATGATGGGCACTGGGGATCAGAGGGTTAATACAATTCCTGGTTTTTCTGATCTGTAGAAGCATTCTTCAGTTCTTCATGTTTTTCTTTCAGTAAATAAATTTTTTTTTTATCATTGCTCCTTTCAATTCTATAAATGATCCTTTCTCTACAATAAAAGAAAACTCTCACAAATGATAATTGGGTTGGTTTTCATTTTAATATAAAGACCTGTTGTACCTACTTGAGAAACAAAGCTGTCATCACATATTCTCATACTAAATATTTAAATATTGTTTTTGGTTGTTAGAATACGCACACTACCATAAAAAACAGACCATGATTAGGGTAGCTATGGGCTCCAAAATATAAAGTGTACGACCATATCTGAAGGAAAATATTTTATCTATTTCTTATATCTAGAACCTTCATGAACTTTGCCTGAATTTATTATGCATTTTAGTTACTGAACTGTATTGTCCTTGAAAATACCATTTGAATTTCAAATTTTGCTCATCAAATATATGTTAGTAATTTGGTTCTAAAATATTTGGTGAAATAAACATCATTGGATAGAGGCTGTTTTGTGGATTGTTCAGCTTGTCCTCATAAAACACCAGACATAACCAACTTTTTAAAAAGGTTTATTCTGGATCACAATTTTGGAGCTTTGATCTATGATTGGGTAAAAGCAATGCTTTCAGGTAATAGGATGGAGAAAGAATATCTCAGGATAATTCAGAGCATAAGACATACTTAGCTTGTGGCCAGGAAACAAAAGATAGAAAAAGAAGCAGCTCTGGGTCCCTAATCTTTTGAGCATACCTCTCCAATGACTTAAAGATACTCCCCACATATTAGAGATTATATCATCTACAAACAGAACCAAGCTGGGGTAACACTTCAATGTATGGACGTTTGGGAAACACTTCAAGAATAAATTATATCATTTTGGTTTATGTAAAATACCTCCCCTGCAAGTTGTACTGATATCACCTGATATTTTTTGTGTTTATTCTTAGACTTATGGAAGTTGGAAATATGGTGAAATTAAAAATGTTTAAATGCCTCAGGTTGTACATCCATATGATCAGGGGAGGGGCCACAGAGCCCTTAAACAGGAGAAAGAACTGTGTAGAGTATGGAGAAAAAAGAGGAGTGGGCCAAGAAAAGATACATGCTTACATGGAGGTACACAAGTACCCAAGAAGTTTCTCATGCATTTACTGTTTGGCTATATCCCTTGATATTGCATGTATCCATCCCCATTCGTATTTCTGGAGTGGACCCAATTACTGTTTGTTTTGATAGCCCTCTTGTACCTACAGGGGTTTGTTTTGCCTTTCCTAAAGAAGTCAGGCTTAGGCAAGAACTTCTCTCTGGATCATAGAGAGAAGTGGATGCCAGTGTGCTAGCTATGAGCATCATCCTTGAGAAAGATTGTGTGGCATGACTTGACCTTGTTGTTCCTTTGGTCTTGGATTGCCTGCTGATACTAAGAATAAAAGGCAAGCAGGTTGTTTCCAGGTTGTGATGCCCTTCAACTGAAGAATGGATAGAGAAAATATGGTACATATACACAATGGAGTACTACTCAGCAGAGAAAATCAATGACATCATGAGGTTTGCAGGCAAATGGATGGATCTAGAAAAAAAAATCATCCTGAGTGAGGTAACCCAGACTCAGAAGGATGAACATGGTATGTACTCACTCATAGTAGGATACTAGATGTAAAACAAAGATGACAAGACTGCTACACAACTCCAGGGAGGCTACCTAGAAAATGGGACCCTAGGAAAGACACAGGGATTACACAATGACAGAGAAATGGATGGGATCTACATGAACGACAGTGGGAGTAATGAAGGGCAAGATTTGAGGGAAAGAAAGTTTAAGGGAGCAGGAGATCCCAGCTGGATCAAGAACAGAAAGGGAGAACAAGGAATAACAGACCATGATAAATGATGACCACATGAGAATGGGAATAGGCAGAGTGCTCAAGAGGTCCCCAGAAATCCACAATGATACATCCTCTGTAGACTGATGGCAATGGTCGAGAGAAAGCCTGATCTGACCTAGTCTGGTGATCAGATGGCCAAACACCCTAATGGTCGTGCTGGAATTCTCATCCAATAACTGAAAGAAGTGGATGAAAAGATCCTTGGCCAGGCCCCAGGTAGAGCTCCAGGAGTCCAATTGTCAAGAAAGAGGAGGGACTGTAAGAGTGTGAATTGTTGAGATCAAGATTGGAAAAGCACAGGGACAAATAGCCAAACGAATGGAAGCACATGCCCCAGCTGGGGCAGGCTCTCTGGATAAGTGAGACAATTGAATAGCTTGAACTGTTTGGGAGGCACCCAGGCTGTAGGACCCGGACCTGTCCTTAATGCATGAGCTGGCTGTTTGGAACCTTGGGCTTATGCAGGGACACTTTGCTCAGCCTGGAAGGAGGGGACTGGACATGCCTGTACTGATCCACCAGGTTTAAATGAATCCCCAGAGGAGTCTTGGCCCTGAAGGAGATGGGAATTGAGGGAAGGGGCTGGGAGGAAGGTAGAGGTGGGGGCAGGAAGTGGGAGGACAGGGGAACCCATGGCTGATGTGTAAAATTAAAACACAAATATAATAAACTTTTAAAAAGGGGGAGAAAAAGGCAAGCAGAGCATACCTTGTTCCAGTCTGAAGCCATGAGCCAGTCCACCTCATCCCAGCGTAGATCAGCCAACCTCACCTGACTCCAGATGTGTGAGAGGGAATGCCAGTTACTGCTGGAGAGCTCTAAATTTAAAATTGTTTCATAGATTATTTCACTAGCTGCTGTCACAAAACACTTCCTAATCTGGCTTGGATGTTACATCTACACATTAAAAGGTTCTGTTTTGTTTTATTTCTGACTCCATTTTGGGCTCTATTAACTTAAAGTAGGCTCTTGGATTCAAATAAAATCATCTTAATCATGTTCATTATGTGCTCAGCTCAGAACTTGCTGTCATAATTTAATCACATTGCTGATCTCCACTATTCCTTATCAAATAGAGAAGATAATAACTTCATTATTCCTCATGAAATTCATTTGTCCATTGACTAGCTTTTTCAATTAATAGCTATTGAGAAACTTCTATTTTTCTAGATTGTACAAGGACAGGCATTATAAAATCCTTGCTGATAAAGGGTGTTAATTTATTAGAATTATAGAAGAAAGATACAATTACTTTTCAATATAATGAAGAATATAACAAAGGTCAGTTCAATGTAGTGCAATTATAAGTAAGTACAAGAAGAAGCATTTGAAGCTTAAAAGATTGGAAGGAAGGAAAGAGAGAGATGAGCCTTTAGGAGTTCAATGCTGTAAGTTTAACAAATACAAATAAAAATAACTTGACATTAATCTTCCTAAGCAATCTGTACCGGTAGATCAAAGCTAATTTGTCTAATAACTGGGACAAATGGGATTTCTTCTCCTCATATGAATCTCTGAGAACTCAGGATCAAGGTAGTAGTGTCTCATGCTAACAATGCATAACTTGAACCTATACACCATGAAGGAGCAGACAAACCTAAATTGACAGACATTTGAAAAAAGAAATATCTGGCCTGCACTCTTAATCAATGTCAGTGCTGTGGAAGAAGAAGAAATATTGAGAAATTGCTGCAGATTAAATATACATGATGACCATAACTGGATGCATTTGCTATAAAGGATAGCAAATTGAATAGTCTGTAGAGTTTATAATAGCATTGTGTCAATGCTGATATCCTCATTTTAGCATTTGTTTGGATTTAGCAAGAGAGCATTCTTCTTTTGTGGTAAACACTGTAGTATTTGGGGGTATATAAAAGTATAAGTATTCATAAGGAGTTTTCTTCCCATCATCTGGTTTTCTGGGAAAGTCTGGCATGGTATTGTACTTTTAACTCAATTCTAATCCTAACTAGAGTCAGTGTGCTTGTCATCTATTAAGGACTCAGTCCCACAATACTTTCTTCTTTAGTGGAGTCCCATGATGTCTCTCCACTTTAGATACTACCACAGTTCCCATTTTTGACCTGTATTTCAGACTGCCAGCTATCATTGCAAATGATAAGATCTCCTCTTTGATTTCAATGTTTTCCTTGGACAGAACTCAAGGAAACACTTATGTGTATTTATTTGTTTCTCATAAAAGGCATAGATGAGCAATCAGAAGAGACCCGTAAGACCAGATAGATTAAAAACTTTGTTAAATGTCTATGTCTTTGTGAGGTCACCAACCTTGAAGTATTGCCATGTGTCAGGTACTTCAGAAGCTCTCTGAACCTTGTGATTCAGTGATTCTCCAAAGGACTCTTCACATAAGTATTACGAAGAGTTGTAGGATGTCTAGCCTTCTGCTCTTACTAGATGGAAGAACTAAGACTGAGCCTTCCAACCTAATCAGCTGGTTGATTTTCCTGATAACTAGCACAATGACATTCGTGTCAGGTTAGGGGAGGAACTTAAGTCACACAGATTATTGAGATGATGACCTCTCCCTCTTCCCCCTGGCCAGGAAATTGAAATTTCCCCCAATGTCTCCTCTTAAGAGAAGGAAAGGGCTGAAGAACAGTGCTAGCCACCAGAGGAGCTGGTCTCCTGGAAAGAAATTTCACACAGTTCTGTCAATCTTATGTATAAACTTCTATATATAAACCTAAAGCCCATGTTAGCATGTGGACCAAGTACATGGGGCTGAAATTCTTTGCCTTTTCACCTTTTCATCATCAGTTGTATCTTTAATTAGACTATTGAGGAGGAGTGTCACAACCTAGCTAGTAAGTGCAGCCAGGATCCAGGCTCTGACTCTTAACAATTCTAGGAGCAACCTTATTTGAGTGTCATTGTATTACAATAAAAAGACAATGTTGTCACCTAGGGCAATCCAATGTTTGCATACAGTAAACATTCTTGTTACCTGAAAAATAACCAAGCTTATCAAATTTCTATGCCATAAAATAAGAAGGAAGGGGATATATATATAAAACTTGTTACAATGTGCATTGCATATTTGTGCATATACATGTGTTCATTATGGGGAGAGAGAAGAGAAGATGGGCACAACAGATGTGAGGGGAAAATGTCACTATTTAGAAAATCTAGGTAAATTCCTTCTGAGAATGCCATGGTAAGTTGTCTTTTTAACACCTTTTTGCTTATTTATGAGATAATAATTTAATTACAGTATTTCCCCCTTTCCTTTCCACACATCTATACTCTCCTTGGCTTCTTGTTTCACTAAGTGTTATTGCATACATATATGTTTTTATACACATGTGTAAATTCCTATGGGAAAATTCTTGTGAATTTTACATGAGTCTGAAATTGTGTTGAAGTGAAAATGATAGAAAAGAATAAGGAGAAAGAACAGCTTGTAAACAGTAGAATGTGGTGGCTCTCCAAACCGTTTGCTGGTGGCATCCTTCTATCAGTTTTATCAGTCAAACACCAGTGTAGAATCATAGAATCATAGAGTCCTACATTAAAATAAAGCTCAGAAATTGCCATATGCTCTGTGGATTTTCTTTGTTTTGATATTTTATGATTATTTCAGATGTTACCACTGAGCAAAGTTGGGTGAAAGTTACATGAATTCTTCCATACATTTCTTTGAAACTTCCTGTGAATCAATATTTATTCTAAAATAAAGATGATTTTAATTATCTTCCTAATATACCAAGAAAAATAAAACTGTTATTTGCCAAACTTCATGGAATGATTTCATATGTTAAGAATTTTGCCTCTAAATAAAATCAAGAATGTTTATATTTATCTAAGCAATTTTATCATAAATCATTTAAGCAATTTCTCCAATATTCCTGTTTAAGATGAGAAATACTCTTGCCTGTGAGAAGTGCAGCCAGGTTCCTTTGAAACTTTTTTGTAGCTAGCCTCTAGCCTTGACCTAGACTCAAACTCAGACAGATAGGCATGGATACAGCTTCCCCCAGCTCATGGCTAAGTGACTCACATGACCTCATCCATACTTTAAGTGCTTCTTTGAGAAAAAACTAAGTCTGCCAAAAGAGCTTATCTTTCTGGAAAATACAGGATGTCAGGGTCCCTGTTTCTGTCTCTATGTGAAGACAGGACCTAAATTTCTGTAAGTGACAGTTAGCAAAGCCAGATGGTTTCCGTGGACCATTCCCCCAACTCAGCTTTGTGTAAATTTTAATTTCCCTGACTTAAAGCTGATTCTGTTCTCTTGACTCTCACCTTTTTGCAATAGTGATTAGGGATTAAAATCACTGAGTGCCACTTTGTTTTGTTGACCTTTAACAGAAGTGTCATTTTATTTTTATCCGTTCTATCATTATATACATTTGCCACAAGAACCAAAGGATTTAACATGGATAAACATGTGAGAAAAATCTCATATAGAGTACAGCAATAGGTATTCCTCCTCTGCTGTGTGCCAGACATTCTGCAATTTTGCTGTTCTGTTTCTCATCGTAGAGCTGAAAAATGTAAATAAATAGCCAGCAACAATGAAAAGAGATTAAATATTGTTCATTGGGCACAAATGAATGGTATGTGGAATAGGAACCTACAGTGACAGCATAGTATACAGCATGTCATACTATGCTATGACTACCAGGATGATCTAAAGCTTTGTAGGAAACAAGTACTTCTATTCTCAAAGGGAGCTCAATGAGCAAAGAGAGAAAAAAATCTAAGGTTGATTATAGCAGGGCTTGATTTAAATTCCACAGTTGGCCACTGGCAGCTTTGAAATATACTTCTTTCTGCTCCCCTTTTTGCCCCATATTTCGGTGGTTGATAAGAAGAATAGGTGTTCCATCTTTTGATATCAACAGGATGCACCCCACACAAAGGAACTCTGTTCACATTCTTACTTTTGTCTACAATTAAAAACTCAAGCATCTCTCTTTTTTTCTACATACTCTCTTTCTGTGTTTATCAATTTGCTTGAGGAATCTAATCTTCTCTTAAGATATCTCATTACTCAGAAGATATGTCATTCATTAGTTCTCATATGCAGGTTAAATTTTGTGTGTGAGGTGCATTGTATTTCCTGAGGGTGGTCATAAAAATAATTGATTATTGAATGCTTAAATTTGAATACACATGTTTTAAAAGTGAATTTACTCTTAATATTAAAACATAATAATTTATCTTTCAAAAGGAGCCTAAAGTGAATAGATACTTAGTACAAAAACACAAAAATTCACTAGGCAAACTGATTCAAATATTTCAAACACTATCTAATAAGTAAGAAAGTCCAACTTTCATTTTCAAATGTGCAACTATTTCAAGTTTATAAAAGTGAATTGGAATGTACTTCATGTGAAAATCTCACATTTACAAGAACACATTTGCTGTGTTTCTCAAGGAGGGAATATATTTCTTTGGGGATCTTAGAAATGCTTATAAAACAATATAAAATCTGTCAGTCTTCTATTATGGTCTTTTTATACCTTCATCCCTAATAAATATTTCACATTCATTACTGACTTTTGGCTTTGGGTATCATATAAAGAAAACATAAAAGCATGTAATGGTGGTTATAAATTGCAGTTTTAAAACTTGCTTTTACTTTACTTTGGAATAACAGCTCTCCTAATGAAAAGTAATAGTAAAGAAGTTAATTTTAAATTGTTAAAATAATACATACTGCCAGAGAAAAAGAATCAAGATTCTCTCAAATTCTGTTAAGCCATGGCAATTTTTTATATTAACCTTTGACTTGGAATTCTCATAATTACATAATGGTTTTTCCTCTTAAGAAAAATAGTCTGACAAAATAAGAAAGAACAAAGCAAATTTTCATAGAGAAATGTTGCACTTTTAAGGATTATCAGACGATCTGTCATAAAATTTACCACGTCTTATTCAAATATTGAATGCAATAAGAAGAAGTGCCAGTGTTCAGAAACAATATAATAGTCACATGCTGTAAGCTTGCTTCTCAAAGGAGGATGCAGTTTTGATTGGTCTTTGAGCATTTGGAATAGTAAAAATGGCAACTTATCTCTTCAAGAACCAAAGGCATTGGTCGACAGTGCAACAAATGACAACTGAGTGTTTAAATTATTATCCCCCTGGGAGAGGTTGAAGCTCTCACATGTCTACGACCATACCAAACATATTGACAAGATTCAGTTTCTTCCCACTGGTAGTTTAAATCACACTATATTCAAATACATATGTTGGAAGCATGGTATGCTTCCACTAAAACAACTATGAAATATATATACATACATGTATATATATTTATGTAGGAAATTTGTTATTGCTGGACAATTTCAAGCCAACAGGTTATTACTATTTACAAGTGGTTGCAAAGTGCATCGAATATAAATTAGACAATCAGGAGCCTCCAATTGGACATTTATTGCATAATTATCATTAGGGCCCTTTTTTACATATTTGAGAGAAAATTGAATAGAAGACGTTTGATATCAAGAAGATATAGTCTAGAAGACTTAAAGTCACACCTGAAATTCATAGCCAGAGCATTAATGGAATTACATAGCAAATGCAATAAAAATAGTTTTGTTTTTTGTTGTTGTTGTTTGTTTGTTTGCTTTGTTGTTTTTTTTAGGGCTCCAAAAACACTGGAAACATTTAAATTGGGTGGAGGAGCAAAGGAGGCAAAGAGGAGGGGAGAGTGGGTGTCACATAGTAAGGAGTGAATGATGCATCCAAGGGACAGGAATATGGAAGAGCTAAAAGATTTTTGAAGGCTTAATGAGGACGCGCATGCTGACTAACATTCTAAGAACTGAGATTGTAGATCCTGTGAAAGCCTGGTGGGAGAAACATATCATGGAGGGTCCTAGTAATTAATATTCTATAAATAATCAATGAAGGGATACATTAATCTGCATTCAGTGCAGGAGCCAGAAATAGCTTCAGGTATTTTAAATAGAAGGACGTTTACTATGGTAAATGAGATATTTGCCAGATCTGTAGAAGATAAAGAAAGTAGGTTAGGTTTAGTCTTGGAATTACACACAAAATGTCTGAGAATAGAGGAAATAAGCAGCTCTAATAGGCCCCTCTGCCACCACTGTCTCTCAGTGTCTAAGAGACTACATACTGGACACAGAGTGGCTACTGGATGAAGCTGATATTTACATAAGTTTGCTTTTTAGTGAGTCAGTCCATCATAAACTATCAGTAGGATATATTCCACTCACATATATCTTCCAAATTTCTCACATGTGTCAATCTAGAATCCCTCTACTAAGAGGTTACAGAAAGTTTAACTCTGAGCTTTCCAATTTCTCTATATAGATAAAAGATGTAAGGAAAGCAGAATGAGCAACTATAGACTACTGTGGTAGTTTGAATGTAATTGGCCCCCATAATCTCATAGGGAGGTGTGGCTTTTTGGAGTGGGTATGACCTTGTTGGAGGAAGTGTGTCACTGTGGGAGTGAGCTTTGAGGTCTCCTATGCTCAGGATACAACCCCCCGGTGTTTCTGTTGACTTTCTGTGGCCTGCATATTAAGATGTAGCCAGCACCACATCTGCCTGCATGCCACCATGCTCCCCACCATGATGACAATGGACTGAAATTCTGAAAATGTAAGATAGCCACCCCAATTAAATGTTTCCTTTATGACTTGCCATGGTCGTGGTGTCTCTTCACAGCAATAAAAATCCTAAGACAACTACCCAGGTGAAATACTTGAGTAATATGCAGAAGTATGTGTTTTTAAAATCTTGTTCTACCCTTTGTGTAGTCAACATGGAAATCTATCCATGCATGCTATTATGACAACAAAGATATAAAATAAAGTAGAAAAGTTTTCTAAGTACATTTCCAACTTATGTAGTTATTTGTGAGGTGGGAATTGGTTGCTGAGGCAAGGGAAAAAAAGAGAAAGATGTGTTTTATTAAATTTGGAAAATTAAATATGAAAGACATTTCATGTCACCATATTTCACACAGCTTATGAAAGATAGGAGATTCTGAGGGCCTCTCCAAAGAGACAAGAGGAGACGCTGAGCAAACAAAGAATGATGATTTATTTCAGCCCTGGAGACTTGTATGTGGGAAGAGAGGAAAGAAGTTTAAGCTTTGGAATAAAATAAAGGAATCATAAAAATAACCTTGCCTGGTTGAGTGTGAAAAAGCAAAAGCATGAGAGAAAAATGGGACAATCCACTGTGTGTGGATTTCATAGCATATAAAAGCAAGCATTCTTGCTCCTGGAGGGAAGATTATTTAAGGCTGCAGATAGGGGAAGATAGAGCCCACCTCTTGGGGCTATGGGAACTGAGGCATGGAAATTGTGTCAAGATCATTTATTGAAAGGAAGTGTCAGCTGGAGAGGAATAGCCACCCTGTCCAAATAAGCACAAGTAAAGTTTTTTAAAAATCCCAGTGCAGCCTAAGTAGAAGTGAATCCAGAGCCTCCCTAGAGACTACCCTCTGTACAACCTGAATGCTTTATGAACTTCCCCATGTCTTCCTAATGCCCCGACAGTATGTGCATGCATCACTTGCTCTTTGTTAGCAAAAGACAATGAACAGTCTTAGACAAATAATTTGATAATCACCAGAAAGTATGCACTTTGGGTAGAGGTAAGAAGAGAGTATCCCTGTATACATATGCATGTTAGTATCCTGCTCTCTGGCTATATTTTTTCTGATAGCAATATCAAAATTTCTTTCTTCTAGACTATACAGTGTCTGAAAGTCAAGAAAAATGAAGCTGAGAATAAGATACTGATGAGAGAGGAGCCCTAAGGCCAGTGTCCTAAACAATAGTCTCCTCCATCTACCACAACTGTGAAGGAGTCCAAAGAATGTTTAGAGATACTGGAAAAACCCTGAAGAGTATTCTGTTTTTAAATATATATATATATAGTGTGTGTGTGTGTGTGTGTGTGTGTGTGTATGTGTATTGCCTGATTGATGTCTGTGAACTATGTAAGCCTAGTGCCCCTGGAAGCCAGAAGATAGTATTATACCCCCAAGGATTGGAATTATAGGCAGTTATGAGCTGCCATGTGATTGCTGGGAATCAAATCTGATTCCTCCACAGGAGCAGCCATTGCTCTTAACCAATGAGCTGTGTCCAGCCTCTCCCTTTGAATAGTATCCTATGATACGCTTCCCCAGTATGATTTACCCAAACCCAGGATAAGAACGGAGTGACAACTGGGGTTGAAAGTTGATCAGGTGAGGCATCCCAACTCTCCATGTTAGCTTCCTAACATAATCCCAACCACATGCTTACATCCATCCACAATTCATGCAACTTTGCTTTCTTTTCAGCTCATGAATCAAGCTTTCATATACTTCTGCTGAAATGGATCCGTGTTTTTAATGCATCTCCAGAAGGATTTGCAGAGTTTTGCATGCATTCGGCAAAGCTACATGGAAACAAGCACCAAGTTCTCAGCACCACTCTCCTTTCTTTATATCACAAAGGCAAGTTGTTCAGATGTTTTATGACTATTTCCTTTTATTGCTCTCTCCATGAAAACTTGTTGTTACTGCTCCATATCAAGACCCTTTACACTCAGCATGCTTTTATTACACACACCCACACACACACACACACACACACAGTGGGCAATGCAGTGTTTGGAACAGAAGACCAGATTTGGAATGGAACATGCCATTACAACCACAATAAATAAAAGTGAGATAAAAAAACCCAATTTGGATGAAAATAAATGACATATTGCTATGTCTACTTGGAAACATAAGATAATTTTCCCTTTTTCTTAGAGCAATAAAGGATTGGTAAAATTTAAACGGGTGTATGTCCTAGTAAGTAGCCAAGGGAAGACTGTGCCTTTTGTGGGCTTTGAGAAGTTTCCTGTTTTGAGCAGGACACTGGAAGAGAAGGAGCATGAAATAGCCCTATGGGATGTCTGCAGTAAGCGTTTTGTTGCTGATAGATGCCAAGTTTCCAATACTGTGGCATCATTTTTTGGAAAGATATATTTTATATTTTAATTGACACAGAGATTATATGCATTTGTGAGGTACAGTGTGACATTTCAATGCACAAGTAGAGAATGTAATGACCAAATCAGTGTAACTGGCATATTCATCACCTCAAATATTTGTCATTTATTTGTGTTGGCAACATTCAAAAACATATGTACTAACTATTTTATATGCACACATAATTAGTTGTAGTAGACCATAATTATCCCATTGTTCTGTAGAACAGTTGATGGCCCTCCTACCCACCTTCCTGTGTCAATCATTCCTTCTATACCACTCCCTCATCCATCCACATCCCAGCCTCCAGCAACCAGAATTCCATTCTATTTCTATGACATCTACTTTTTGTTTGGTATCATTTTTGGATGCTTTGGTAAATTTTAAAGTAGCCCAATTTAAAGAGAGTTCTACACAAGAGAGGTAATTCTACATGATCTGAATGGTATTTCCATGCTAATTTCCCACTCCAGTTTGTTGCAAAATCACACTGAGCTGGGGTTTGTACAAGTCTGCCTGTAGGAAACCAATCACCTCTGTATAGTATTGCATGTGGTGCTCAAATTTAGACTTGAAGAGGACTCTTAAGATGAAGTATGAAACTGGCGTCTCTAGACTCAAGATACCTGTAGTCCACTTCTGGCTCACACACTTTAAACTGCATAGTTCTGAATAGGTCATCTATTTTTCTCACATTTCATTTGCCAAAAGAAAGAAATAGTAACTCCCATATCATGGAGATATGAAAAATACATACATAACTACACCCACCCATCCATAAACCAAACGATACAGGATAAAAGCACAGAAGGTAATTCCTATGAGGGTGTCAATGTTGATGACAGTGAGTGAGTGATGATAATGCTGAAAGAGAAGTTTATTTTGAATGGTCCTGGTCGTATAGAAGACAGACAAATATGAGAAGGCAGGCCCTGGACTTGAAGAATTACCTCAGCCTATTTGAAAACTCACAATAGCACACCAAGGCTAAATCTGCTTTGCTGGAGAAGCTGCTCTCTCCAGCTTCCAAGTATGTATCCTTGTGAAAAGGAATCCCAGTGTTTTGCTTGTATGAGTATTGTGTGAGACACAGGCAAGCAAATTTAGAATGCTAATATTCCATCTATTTTGTAATACCTTTGGAAAAGATGGGAGATTTCATCATATGGTGAAACCTACTGCTATGTGATGATTCCCTTCATGTACAAGTGGAACTGTAATGAAGCATATATGGAATAAATAAGTTAATGTGAGTTTGAGAATGTTCAGAGACAAATTTTGGAAAAATTCCCAGTATTGTCACCTGAGAATTTAATACTCAGAATCTTTCACCCCCAACCCTTGCTCTTCTGCAGCTTTCGCACAGGGAAAGGGAAGAGCAACTTGACCCTGCACCCTACCTTCAGAATATGATGCTCAGCCATCTAGACAGCACAGTCTTTAGGAACAGCAGCTCTTTTGTCCCTGAATTAGGAGGAGATTGAATAACATCTATTTTATCACTTTTCTACTTGTCATGTTCAATCACTATGGTGTTTTCTCTTGATAGCAATAAAACTGAAAATTATGGTATATGGTATCAGGTTTAGTACCTTTTAAATGGAAAGTTTTATCAATGTTTATTGCATGGATAAAATAATAAAAAAAAATGCTTCATGTAAATGGCACAGTGGAATCCAAGGATATCCAGAATTTCTATGACCTTATTTAGTGACAGTATTATTATTTCCTTAGAAAGTGTGATCCTGTGATATGCTGATGAGCTTCCTTTTGTTTTTAAAGTATTTTAAGTGAAGAGCCAGGAATTCTGTTTTCTGAATGGGTTCCTTATGTTGGACTTCTTTGCTGTTTTCATTATATTCCTTGTCATTTCTATGATTCTTGTTCTTGCAAATCAAAGAATATTACAGTAAAGGTTATCTACTCTTTTAGGCAAGCCTCTGATTCAACAATGAAAAACAGAGTTCTAGAAAGACTAATAAACTCTGAACGTATATACTTTAATTTTGATTTTGTGGCAATTTTTTTGCAAACTTCTTAAGAGGGATTTTTTTTACTGAGTTATAAATGCCCAGCAATGGTAATGAGAAGACCAAGTAATATTTAATGTAATGATTGGCAGGCAGACATGCCAGAAAGGGGCAAAGGGTATCACCTATATACCACTCTCCACCTTCTGAGTCTACCCATACCTGGAAGTCATGTTTTTCCACTGAAGCCAGCAAGCCCAGTGATCTTTCTTGTTGTGCCCCCATAGCACCAAGGTTTAGGGGTGTTTGTAAAACCATGATCAGTGTTATGTCGGTGCGGGGTTTCAAACTCTGGTCCTCAATGATGAGCATTAAATGTTCTTAACCACTGAACCATCTCTCCAACACTCAAAAAAATCTTTGATAAATGCAGATAATGCTGTCAAAAGTCACTTAATGGCAAAATTCAAAGTTTGGTCATCAATTTCTTTCTCTCAGGTCCGTTTCCTTTCTTCTTTACCTCGAAGCAAAGATCTATATATTTGCTTCTCATATAAAAACTCTAAATACTTTTTCTAATAACTGTCAGCTGTTCTACTCTAAACATTCTCTTCAAACTTCCTTACAAATGTCCTATTACTAGAATCCATATGTTGCCAAATAAAAAGTCCAATGTCAACTGTGAGATAACTCTCCTTGAGTTGTTGGTGTAGGTGTCCCAGACATCACCCAAAAATACAGACTATTGCAATTTCTTTGGCTTCACACAATAACTTGATGATTAGAATTTATTGCTGAGGAGAGCAGACACATTGGTAATAGGACATGATGTGACCAGGAAACTTCCTCCCTTCCTGCTAGCATTTATGGTACTGGAAGGCTCTATTCAGGCTGCTGAAGGAGAGAAGTCATCAACAGTCTTACTGAGCTATGAAATCTATGAGCTACAATAATGACTGATCTGGTAAGATATCCTCATGGCTGCAATGGTTACATGATTATGGGGGTAAACCAACACCTTTAGGATTGGATTTAAGGCATATTCCTGCTGTGGGATGATCCTTCTGGACACTGTGAATATGTATTACTCTCAATGGTTGATAATAAAGCTGTTTTGGCCTTAGCAATGCAGGATAAGGTTAGGCAGAACAATCAAACTGAGGACTAAGAGGAGAGGGGCAGAGTAGAGATAGATGAGAACCAGCCACCCAAGAAGCAAGTTGCCAGAGGACAAAGACAGAGACAGCCACATGGCAATACATAGATTAATAGAAATAGATTAATTTGAAATCTACAGAGACAACTGAACCAAGCTTGTAGGAACTCACAAACTTTAGACTGACAGCCGTGGAACTTGCATGGGACAGGACCAGACCCTTTACATATGGGAGACAGTTGTGTAGCTGGGTCTATTTGAATGACTCCTGGCAGTGTGTTCAGGATATATCCTTTGTGCATGAGCTGGCTTTCTGGATCCCATTACCTATGATTGGACACTTTGCTCATCCTTGAGGCATAGGGGAGGGGCTTGGTCCTGCCTCAACAGAATGTACCTGGCTTTGCTGTCCCCCCTGGGAGAACTTACCCTTTTGAAGGAGGGGATGAGGATTGGGTTGGGGAGGCTTTGGCAGGGGTTGGGGAAACAGAAGGAGGGATGAGAGGAGGGATCTATGGTTGTTATATAAAATGAATAAAAATATTTTTAAATAAAAAAGAGAAGAAAAAATATAAGTGCTAGTTAGTAATAATCTTGAGCCATTAGCTAAGCATTCTGTAATTAATGTAAGCTTTTGTGTATTTATTTGGAACTGGTAGTTAGGACAGAAAAGCTCCATCTCCGTTTACATATTCTACAGAAGGAAGCATGTGCTTGATACTATCAATCTGGACAAGAACCCATGGTTAGAGAACTTACAGTCCCAAGAGGGGAAGTTACTACTGTTGTTCTGCTAAATGGGCATACTGTTGAAGTACACTCTAAATTCATGTTTTTCTACCAATTAGTTTGTATAGCTCTCAGACATCATCAGAGAAATTCAATTGATGGTTGTCAATATAGAAGCTCAAAACTAGGCAAAGAACAGGGAATATGCAGTAAATAAACTCAGCCACAAACGGGGTATTTATATCACACACACACACACAAACACACACACACACACACACACACACACACACACACACACACACACAAGCACACACTCAGGAATCATTACAGTAGAAATAGCAGAAGTATTATAAGAGATGGAGTTCTAGGAGCATCAAAGAAAGCAGTATCTTCTGAAATAACAGCAGTTCTGCACTCGTGAACTCACTGCAACAGTGATTGCCTTCACAGGATCAAAGCAGTCAACATGCTGTCATGGAGGAAAGAGAAGGGTTTTTCTGAGGCCCATTCTTGTCTGAGTAATTACAAGCAGTTGGAAACTTCTTGAAGAGAGAGAGTTAGTTTTCTTTAAAGGATATGTATTCTTTTAGATCAACCATATTCTGGTGCCTGGCTTCATAATCATGAGTACATAGAATGTATAAACTGAGCCTGATGTGTCTTTGTGTGTGTGTGTGTGTGTGTGTGTGTGTGTGTGTGAGAGAGAGAGAGAGAGAGAGAGAGAGAGAGAGAGAGCGAGAATTAAGAATTGGAGACAGGGAGTTAGGGGCATATCTGGAAAGCATTAAAAGGAGAAAGGATAAATATGATCAAAGAACATACTATGAAATTTTCAAACAATTAACATTTTTTTCAAAAGGTGAGTTCATAATTTCCTAATTTCAATAAATAATTAAGATAATTTAAAACTAAGAGTGAAATATATTAAATATGACTAAGTAAATAAACAAACAAAAAAGAGTAACTCCTACCTATAAATTTAAGAGAAAGAGGAGGACTTGGGAATTGAGAGAAAAATAGAAGAAAGAAAAATACAAGATGGTCATCTTACTGAGGGATTTTTCATAACCTTAACTCTGCTCTTTGGCGGGTGGTATCAACAGAGTTAGGGAAAAAGACACCGGGGCTTCCTATCAAATTAGTATTTAGGTTGAATGCCAAGGGAATAAACTTATCCAGTAACTGAACCTCAGAGAACATGGAGAAATGAATTCACCAAAGATCTTTCCTTAATTTAGTTTTATCTTCCTTAACTCTGCATTTTCTAGCCTTTGTATTCATAACTCCCTGGCCTTGAAGGAAAGACAGGCATCTCGCAGATGAGAAGAGAAGGATGTTGGGATTTCTAGCTTCATCTCAGATGTATAAACAGCTCAAAAATTTTCGTTCCTGCCCTTACAGTAAGAAGAAGAAGAATAAACAGGAAATAAATGATTTGCTAGAACTGTCAGAAAATTGGGGTTGTAAGACCAAACTGAACATGAAAATTCAGAGGGATAGACACCACAGATACTCATATCCAAAGGGATGGGTAGCCACAGAAACTCACCACTGAAATCAGCTTACTAGGAGTGAAGGGCACTGGAACACACTTTAATGAATGCTGAATTATTAACTTGAAAAGTTAGTGGAGGCTGAGTGTGGACTGGAATATGAGAAACTCCTGGAGACATCAGTTGCAGGGACCTTCTCCTCCTAGTGATCATGTCTCTGAAAACATTCCTCTCATTTATCACTAGAATCTCAAAATGAAGAGCCAAAGATGCCCTGTCCCCTCCTCACACATGTGCTTCTAAATGCAGTGATGGGGGTCCAATTGGCAAGAAAGAGGAGGTATTGTATGAGTGAGAATTGTTGAGACCAAGATTAGGAAAAGCACAGGGACAAATAGCCAAACTAATAGAAACACATGAACTATGAATGAAAAGCTGAGGAGCCCCCAACTGGATCAGACCCTCTGGATAAGTGAGACAATTGATAGCTTGAACTGTTTTGTGGGCACCCAGGCAGTGGGGCCCAGACCTGTCCTTAGTTCATGAGCTGGCTGTTTGAATCCTGGGGCATATGCAGGGACACATTGCTCATCCTGGATGGAGGGGACTGGACCTGCTTGGACTGAATCTACCAGGTGGAACTGAATCCCCAGGGGAGTCTTTGTCCTGTGGGAGATGGGAATGGGGGGTGGGTTGGGAGGAAGGTTGGAGCGGGGTGGGAGGGGAGAGGACAGGAGAACCCATGGCTGATATGTAAAATTAAATTAAATTATAAAAAAAAATGAAGTTAAACATGAGTGGAAAAAAAGAAAGAAATACAAGGGATTCTCCACAACGTTATATTCTGTAAGGGAATAGATTTTGCCAGAGCTTTGTCTTGGTCCAGGGTTTCAATCCACTGAGAAGTCTAGTTCCTTCTGTTTTCTGTCTCATCTGATGAAAGGTCAGAAGAAAAGGGTTTTAAAAAAAAAACTATTCAAAGGCACAAGGTAGATTACAGACTGTTTTGCCTATCTCAAACTTTGAATCAATTCCACCATGTCTTCACTACAATAATTATTGATTGTAGCAGAAAGAAGTGCAATAAACAGGCTCAATTAAAGACTGTCTTAACACTGGGTGGTGGTTGTGCATGCCTTTAATCCCAGCACTCGGGAGGCAGAGCCAGGCAGATCTCTATGAGTTTGAGGCCAGCCTGGAGTGGACTACAGAGTGAGTTCTAGCAAAGTCGTAAAACTGCACAGAGAAACCCTGTCTCGAAAAAAAAAAAAAAAAAAAAAAAAAAGACTGTCTTAGCAAATTCCCAAGTCAACAGGACATAGTAATGTACAGCTAGATGTGTTGAAAAGTCTCTGGAAGCTGCATACATCTTAAACATTAAACACACATGAATTCCTATACAGATAAATATAAAATATCACACCAAAGGATTATTTGCCTCAACTCTTATTTTCTAATATTTCATAAAAATTACAGGTCATGCTATGCTAAATATTGTGGCAAATAGCCTGTAAAAGAAAAATAAGCATCAGATCTGAAGGGAAGTATGAGATACTCTGTTTATGATAGAGGAAACTAAAAGAGCTATAAACCACATAATAAAGGCTCTAACTTAAAATAACAGACAACATTGAAACAATGATAAATGTATATAGTGATACTTGTATGAAAATATCACAAGGACCTAAGTACAATAACCAGAACCCACATTAAAATACAAAGCCAGGCCTTGTGGAGGCAGAGACAGGGTGATGCCTGAGGTTTGCTGACTAGACAGTCTAGACAAATCCATGAACTGCAGGTGTAGTAAGAGAACTCTGTTTCAAAAATAAGGTGTGACCTACAGAGACAGCTAATCCGGGCTTGAGGGAGCTCATGGACTCTGGACTGACAGCTAGGGAGCCTGCATGGGACTGACCTAGGCCCTCTGCAAGTGTGTGGCAGTGGTGTAGCATGGTCTGATTTAGGGGCTCCTAGCAATGAAATCAGGACCTGTCCCTGGAATGCTTAGCTGGCTTTTGAGAACCTATTCCCCATGCTGGGTTGCCTCTCCCAACCTTGATGAAGAGGGAGGAGCTTGGTCTTGCCTCAACTTGATGTGCTATGTGTTGTTGAGGCCCATGGGAGGTCTTACCTTTTCTGAGGAGTAGATGGGAGGTGCGTAGATTTTCAAGAAACAATATTAGGAGCAGGTTAAAAAAAAGTGCTTGCCATGCAAGCTGGTGTGACCTGAATTTGGGTCCCTGGAACCTAATGAGCCAATGAATATCTATAATTCCAAAATTTTTATGGCAAGATGGAAGGCAGAGACAGAATTGTCTGGAATCTTGTATGCTAGCTTGGGAGGATGAAGTGGCATTACCACCAAGACAGACCTTGACTCAAATGGTAAACTTGACTCCTGAAAGTAGTCCTCTGCCACACATGCATGCAGCAAAATTTTAAATCACTGCAGATGGAGAAAATAAAATATTCTATGATAACATCAAATTTAGAGAATATCTGTCTACACGTCCATACTTATAGAAAGTGTGTAGCTGGAAGTTTCTCCAGACAAATCTCTCCCACTCACAATCCCACAGTTGTTCATAAAATAATCACTCAGAGGCTTAATACTAATTACAAACTGTATGGCCTATGGCTTAGGATCATTATTAATTAGTTCTTACAACTTAACCCATTCCTATTAATCTATGTTTTGCCATGTGACTTCATGACATTACCTGTTCTCTTACATCTTGCTTCTCCTGGCGGCAGCTCACAGCACCTGCCAAGGCTCCACCCTTCTTCATCTCCATCTTCAGTTTAAATGTACTGCCTAACCTTATTCTGCCTTGCCATTGGCCAAATAGCTCTATTTATCAACCAATGAGAGCAACACATATTCACAGCATACAGAAAGACATCTCACAGCACTTCCCCTTTTTTGTCTAATCAAAAAGGAAGGTTTTAAATTTAACATAGTAAAATTATATATAACAAAACAGTTATCAAGCAAGAATTACAATATCTAGTCTATTTGCATTTGGCAAAATTAAAGAAAATATATCATCTATCCTACATTTGTTAGTCTAAAGTTTTATATATAATTTACCTTTCATCATAATTATCTAGTCTTCATCTCCATCAAAGATCCCAGAAGTATATAATATTACCTAAGTAAAGAAGAAGTGCATTGTAAGCAACTTCTAAAATTCTTTAAATGACAGAGACAGCTGGCTGCCTGGACAGACACCCAAAGTTCCTCTTCAACATTGGGGCATCTATCTTCAGCCTATAGACCTAGAGCTAGAGTCTCTGGCAGATTTTTTAGTGAAGCAGGAAATTTGAAGGATTGTCTCCTCTATTGGCAAAGTTCATCCGTCACTTTCCTCTGTGTCCTGAAGAATGTCTGGCAGTTTCTTCTGTGAAGCAGGAACCTGAAGGACCATATTACCTTGGTTTGGCAAAGTTCAGTGGTCACTTTCCTATGGGTCCTGCATGTCTAGTTTATACAACATTTTGTCAAACAGTCCAGGCAGAAGCAATTTCTTACCCAAATGGCTGGCTTTTTGCACAAAGAAAGTAAAATCCTTAATGAGTTTCTTCAATGCCCCATCATCCTCTTTGAAGTAGATTAGTGTTGCCAGGTGCAAACATGTCTCATTGTTCAGAAAAGTCTAAGTTCTTAAAACATTATAAATGCCATATTCTATAGGTCTTTGAAGTGTTTGAAGATTACCTACCTAACTGAAATATATCTATGTATACCTAAAAAAACATAGCTAACATGACTATAGTTTGATTACCATAGATTACTATTAATCTCTATTTCTTAATTATATATTGCAGTTTTAAATGAGTTGCATAAACATAATACATTCAACAAGAATAGAAATAAATATGAAGTATAACAAAATTAACTCTAAATTTGTATCAATAAACCAAAATCCATGCTAACATAAAATATGTAAGATTAATAGCTTTTAGAATTAAATTCAATAATCTACCCTTTTATACTATCATTTTTATATCATACATTCTATACCATATCATCCTTTCTTCTTTTAGAAAGAGATTGAAAGACAAACATCCATAATCCATGTTTTGGGGAATGTGGTTGTAGTTTTTTTTAGGCTACTTCCTGTAGACAGGGACAGTGTTAATCTTATGGGGACCCTGGGAAAGTTTAGGATTATGGTCAAGTACTGACTGGAATAGTCTGGGAGGCTGGATTATCACTGTCAACATCCTTGAAGCCTTTCTGAATGCAGAACTCAGAGGAAATTACAACAGAGGTACTCAGAAATGTTCCAACATCTAGGCCATCGGTTCCCATTGGAAATTTTTCAGGGGGTCTTGTTTGATCAAACCATATTAACCTGGATACAATCCACAGATTCTCTTCTTTTATGAAAACAAAAGGAGAACCTCTCTTCCAAAGCAAAGTATCTTTAGACATAAATTTTGAAGTCAAGATATATCTAAAATATTCATATTGGTTTAACTTAGTAGCTCCTACAATCAAATGTCTCTCTGTAGTTAAAAATCTGAAAGACAACACAATAATATTCAATATCCAGATTCTTTGTGTAATTTCCATCTTATGTGTCTTATTATGTTTTTATTATTTTATTTCTTTTTGAAGGACGTTTTTTACCCCTTTTCTTTTTTTCTCAAGTCTACATATATTTTTTAATATATTGTATCCCATTTAGAGATTTTTCCATCTGAATCTGTTCTTACTGTGTATCTGCAATCCTTTTCTTTCTTTTTTTTTTTTTGTTTTTTTTGAGATAGGGTTTCTCTGAGTAGCTTTGAGCATTTCCTGGAACTCACTTGGTAGCCCAGGCTGACCTCACACTCACAGAGCTCCACCTGGCTCTGCCTCCTGAGTGCTGGGATTAAAGGCAGGTACTACCACAGCCCAGCTTTTCTGACCTTTTCTGACCAGGAGAGATTTTAAACTGTTAAGCCATGTAGCAAGGATGAAAAGTAGCAGCAGCTCTAGCTGCTGGCTCTATCCTCCTTGGCTTTACAACATGGCACAGGTACCAAGGAGTCATGCTTACCTCCTCAACTCTGGGAAGTAGTATTAAGTAGCATGTCTATGTTTTTAAGCCTGTGGCTGTGCTCCTAAGCCCACAGACAGTGGCTGGGAGGAGTCTTTTTGTATTGCAGCCTGTGAGAGACTTCAGGAGCCTGCCATGTTGCCATTGAAGCCCATAGTGACCAGGGAACACATCTCTGTACCATTGCTCATAATAAGAGACATGAACTAGGAAGCTGCTCTTGGCTCTTTTCTAGAATCTCTTCTTAAGTTCTCTCAGGTTTTATGTGGAAACTCTTGCCCCATGTTGAGTGCCAAATGTAGTCAAAGTTTCTCCAGATGAATTTCTCCCACCCACAGTCCTGAAATCATTTATATAATAAACACTCAGATGCTTAATATTAATTATAAACTGTATGACCTATGACTTATGCTCATTATTAATTATCTTTAGTTACAATGAAATAGTTATATTATAATTTAACTCAAGACATTCCTATTAATCTATGTTTTGCCATGTGGCTTCATAGAATTATTTGTTCTCTCACATCTTGCTTCTCCTAGCAGGGCTCACAGTTCTGCCCTGACTCCACCCTTCTTCATCTCCGTCTTCAGTTTGAATGTACTGCCTAACCTTATTCTTCCTTGCCATTGGCCAAATAGCTCTATTTATCAACCAATGAGAGCAACACATATTCATAGCATACAGAAAGACATCCCACAGCAAAGGTGCTAGAAGGAAAACTACAACCTAAGGAAGCTAACTACACACATTAAAATACAGGGATTAATAATCTTACACCAAGAAAATCAAAAGAATGGAAATACACACACAAACCACCACCACCACCAACAACAACAACAACAGGAATCAACAGTCATTGGTTATTAATATCTCTCAATATTAGTGGTCTCAATTTCCCCAATAAAAAGACACCTAATAACAGAATGGATGCAAAAAGCCTGGAAAAATGACAGCATCTTCAACAAATGGTGTTGGTGAAACTGGATGCCTGTATGTAGAAGAACGCAAATTGATCCATATTTATAACTCTGCATAAAACTCAAGTCCAAGTAGTTCAAAAACCTCAACATAAAACCAGATACACTGAGCCTGATAGAAGAGAAAGTAGGGAATAGCCTTCAATGCATTGGCAAAGGAGAGGATTTTCTTGACAGAACACAAATATTACTGGCACTAAGAGCAACAATTAATGAATGGGACCTCATGAAGCTGAAAATCTTCTGTAAGGCAAAGGATCCTCTCAATCAGACAAAACAGTAGCCTACAGACTGGGAAAAGATTTTTTACCAAGTCCATTTCCTTTAGAAGACTAACATCCAAAATATATAAAGAACTAAATATACTAGATATCAAAACCAAATGATCCAATTTTAAAATAGTAACATATCTTAAAAAAAGAATTCTCAATTGAATAGAATATAAGAAACATACAAAGAAATGCTCAACATCTTAGCCATCAGGGAAATGCCCTATCCAGTCATCATCTGAGAGGCTTCCTCAGACAGCATATGGGCACAGATACCAACAGCAAGACTTTATTCAGAAAGAGAGTCTAATTGGAAGTCTCCATCAAATCCCTTCCCTCAAAGCTTATGGACTCCTATGGAAGAAGAAGCAGAAAAATTGTAAGAACAAGAAGGGATGGAGGATACCAGGACAGACCCTCTGAATTAATTAATCAAGGAACATATGAGCTCACAGAGAATGAAACAAAAAGCACAGGGTTGACATGGGTCTGCACTAGATCCTCTGTATGTTTATTATAGCTATTAGCTTAATATTTTTATGAGACCCCTTGACTGATAGAACAAATATGTCTCTGAATTTTTCTTGCACTTAAGACTTTTTTCCTTCTATTGTTTTGCAGGGCTCAGCTATAATCTGATAGTTTTTGCTTCATCTTAACACATTTTTTAGTCATTTTTTTAATATATTAGATGCCTGTTCTTTTTCTAATGAAAGACAGAAAGGGAGTGGATCTGGAGTGAAGGGGAGCAGAGGAGGAATTGGGAAGAGTAGGGAAGAGGAAACTATTATAGAATAATAGATGAGAAAATAACTCATATTTTTCAATAAAGAAAAAATCTGTGGAATGCAGCAAAAGTTGTGTTTTCTTGAAAATAAAAAATGTTATATTTGTATATTAGGGAAAAAGAAACAAGTGTTGTGGAATGGAATATTAGTTTAAGATGTGTTACATTTGTTTATGCTGTGGAATATTTGTTTAATGATGCAAAGATGTGTTCTAATATTTTATGTTGCATCTACTTAACTCTGTAAAACTGTGTTACTTTGCCTGCCTAAAACACTTGATTGGTCTAATAAAGAGCTAAATGGTCAGTAGCTAGGCAGACAAAAGTTAGGTGGGGCTGCCAGATAGAGAGAATAAATAGGAAGAGAAATTCAGAGCAGTGCAAGGAATGAGAAAAGGAGAAGGAATGGAGGATTCCAGGAGCCAGCCACCCAGCCACAGAGCCAGCAAAAGTATGAAAGAAAGAAAGAAAGAAAGAAAGAAAGAAAGAAAGAAAGAAAGGGAGGAAGGAAGGAAGGAAGAAGGAAGGAAGGAAGGAAGGAAGGAAAGAAGGAAGGGAGGGAGGGAGGGAGAAGGAAGGAAGGAAGGAAGGAAGGAAGGGAGGGAGGGAGAAGAAAGGAAGGAAGGAAGGAATAAAGAAAGGCAAAAAGTCCATAGGCAAAATGTAGTTGAAGACAAATAGGATAATTTAAGTTTAAAAAGCTGACTGGAAACAAGCAATGCTAAGGCTGGGCATTCATTAGTAAGATTGGTCTCTGTGTATTTATTTGTCAACTAGGTGGCCCCCACATAGTTTAAAAAAAAACTACAAATAACAAACTATTATTCTACATTAACAAACAATAGAGGAAAAAAAGGAAAAAAATCAGTGGCTAAAAGCAAGAAGAGGAAAATGAATAATCAAAATTAGAGCAAATTAGAAAATCATAATCATGAAATTAAAGTAAAAATCATGAAATTTAAAAAAGAAAACAATACATAAAACCAATGATTTGACATTTGGTTCTTTTTTTAAAAAATAATAAAATGCATAAACTTTGCACAGGATGATAACTAACATAAAATTGTTAAAAATATATAGGTATCAATATGAATACCCCAATATGTAACTATAATTGGACATTTTGGACAAAATTGCCCTCTTCAGACTTGTAAAAGTAAAAGAAAGGAAGAGTACTACAGACTAAATTTTCAAGTATTCCACAGTAAAATTTTTTGTTTGTTTTAAAGAAGAGAGTAGAACAGAACATTCCACATACAACAAATGTTCCTTCTGTCCTAGAGAATAAAGAATAAGGGTAAAGAAGAGCATGCAGAAAGAATATGTAATAATGTTAGGGACACTGAAAAGAAAGGCTGGTGAAAACAAAAGAGATCTCAAAGGGAAAGTCACAATGAACTTAAGGGAAATTGTTACTATCATAATAAAAGAAAGGAAGAAAAAGACTGGCTTCTACTAAAAAATTAAATAAGATGGAGAAAATAGGCTTGGGTAAGACTAAGTTATAAATAAATGGATTTTTAGAAATACAAAGGAAAATAACAAGGACATTTGTCTTAGTCACTGTTCTGTGGTTGTTAAGAGACAGAGATCATGACTTTGGCAACTTTTCTAAAGGAAGTATTAATTGGATGTTTGCTTACAGTTTCAGAGGCTTAGTCCATTATTATCATGGCAATGAGCACAGTGGCACACATGGTGCTGAAGCAGGAGCCGAGAGCTACATCCTGATCTACAGGATGAAAGAGCAAAGTTGACCCCCTAATGACATAGTTCTAACAAGTATATATCTCCTAATCCTTCTAATCCTTCCTAATGGTTCAACTCCCTGGTAACTAAGTGTTCAAATACGTGAGCCTATATGGGCCATTTTTAATCAAACCATCACCACATTATTTATTGGATAGTGTTTTGTATCAGTTAAATCACAGAGAGGGAGATGAGGACAAAAATTGGATGGCCTCAATGTGAAGAAAATGGCACACATCTAAAAGAAGTAATCATAGATATGTGATCAGATTCCTTTGAAGTTTTTTAAGAGCAAGATCACACTGTTTGGGGAGACAATTGATAAAGAAATAATGTGTAGTCTAGTCATTTTATGAAATGTAACAGTTGAGCCAAAATTTTAAATAAATTCAGGCAGGAAAGTTCAATATTTTAGGGCAAAATTATTTTTACTGGTTTATATTAATAAGATCTTCAAAGTCAATGAATAATGGAGCAAAACATAAGGACTCAAATTAAAGGATGCATAATAAGGGAGTTAAACTGTAATACAGAGTTAACTTGTAATATGGACATGAAAGTAATGAAGAGCTGTTCCCAAAGATGAACAAGATATGAGAAGACCAAAAGAAACTGAAAACAAAGACCTCAATGGAGAAATATTAGTCTGCAAATCGTGTGATGCTTCAGTTTAAAAGAGAAATAATAGGACTAGATGAGTAAGGAGACTGAACTTACAAAAGTGAGTATGATGAGTTTATAATAGTAGCATAAACAGAAATGTTGAACAGTTATATAATTCTACTTTCCAATGGTCTATGGCAACTGTCTACTGATCAGCTGTAAATAAACTGAGTGTACTTTTTAGTGACTCTACTATCCATACTTTTATAACTGTCAATAGAAATTTAGAAGAATTTATGATGGTTTATATTCTTATAATTAAAATTTTATTTTAATATGTTTGCATATCTTTAAATTTAGTCATGCATTTCCTCTGTCAAAATAACTTTGAAATTGAAGAGAACAAGATAGAAAAAAAAATCTCTGACAACTGTGTAAACTGTCTCTGTAGCAAATGGATACAAAACCTCAGTTGTGCTCTAGAATAAAATAATTTGCTAGCTTGTGTGTGTCTGTACAGATGTTGCAGGTTGGGATTAGCTGCTCTTGGTGTTTCAATCTGCTGTCAGCTCAAGATTAAGGGTTCTGCTGATCTTGACTGAACTAAGGAACAGACTGCTTTCCTGATTATGAATGGTTTCAAATGTGGGCTATGACATCATTGCCATTTCCCATGCATCTCATTCCTAGCAGCCCAATCCCTGTATGTTCCAAGGATGAATGCAGACAAGCAAGAGAAAGAACGTCTAGCCAGTAAATATTTCAAGCCAACCTTAAGTTTTGCTTGCTTATCTTGTACTGACTAAAGGAAATAATAAGTTCATCTGGAAGGATGTCTTCATGTTGTATACTAAATGTATCCAGGTATAAGGAAAAGCAGAGAATCAGGGCCACATTTAAAAAAATAATAATATATTTTTCTCATTAATGTGCTACCTACCCTCCAACTAATCAATCTACCTAACTGCCTATTATCTATCTATCCATCTATATTAGTATGAGTAAATTACTCCTAAATGACTATCTGGATAACCTAAGCAATCATTTTTAAATTAATTTATACACTGAAAGCACTTCAATGCAAAAATGTAACATCAAGGCTAATATTTAAATGTCAGTGTTAAAATCAGACTGGAAATTCAATTCTAGAATGATGTCACTACTTGTTCCATGGATCTCAAATCTTATTTTAAGTGCTAATTTTTTTAATCCATGGTTTAAAGTTGTATTTTTCCTAAAGACATTCAGAAAAATGATGAAAAATATATTCAAACATGTCTATTAATAAAACATTATAACAAGTCCCAGAAGGAATAATCCACATCCAAAGGTTAACAGCATACAATCTAAGATTTTAGGTTTTCAATAAATGTTGTAAAATGTGTGAAGAAGCAGAAAAATGAAATTGGCATAGAACTGAAAATAGCAAATAAATACAGCCTATGAATTTGTTAGAAGAGATTAACAGATTTGAGGGGTGTGTGTGTGTGTGTGTGTGTGTGTGCATGTACACACAGGCAGGCATGAGTGTGCATGCTTGCGTTTGTGAGTTTGCATGTTTCTGTTTGTGAGTACAAGCACTCATGTGACAAGATACACATGTAGAGCTCAGAGATCAACCCCAGATATGCACCTTTGCTTTCTAAATTGTATGAAGAAGAATCTGTTGTTATTTACCAATGGCATGACAAAATATTCAACCTGTGAACTTCTGGGATTTCTCTTGTTTCTGACTCCCATATCACTGTAAAGGCTCTGGAATTAGAAACAGGCCACCTGGCTTTTCATGGATTCTGTGGATGTAAACTTGGGTCCTCATGTGGCAAGTATATTATCCACTGATCAATCTCCCCAACCATTTGTCCATAAATTGAATTGATGCCCTTATTCCAAAAATAAAAATAGTGTGGTAATATTGAAGAAATAATGTTCAGAAAAAAATCTTAGAAATTTGGTTAAATCACAGATGTTCACATTTAAAACACACAGTAAACTCCAAGTAGAATAAAAATGGAGACTAACATAGATAAATGCCCAAATGTATAAAGATAAAGAAAAAGTCTTAAATACAAATTGAGAAAAACAATAAAATATTCTGGAATTTTGATAAAAGTAACATCTGTTCCATTATAGACAATGAAAGCTTGTAGGCCTTATTCAAAGTATTAAAAGAATGAAATACCTATCAACTCTAAAATTTTAAATTGAAAGATGGCTTTTGCGTTCTTTCCACCCACCCTTCCTTGATATTCCCTGGGCCTTGACAGTGGGAGGCAGACATCGATGACTCAACAACAGCTGGCCCTCACAGTAACATATACTCAGCACTTGGGCCAATTAAGTCTCTTCATTCACTACTGCTCACTGCAAGAAGAATCTTTTCTTTCCAAGGCTGAGCAAAGCACAATTCTATGGTCATAAACATTAAGAAGGTAGTTTGAAAGCATGATTCCCAGTCAAAACAGCATCAGTAGGTTCCTACCTAGGGCTATGATCTCTCCACTCATGGACTTTGGCAAGGCTTACAGTACCAGACATGAAATCCCTCCAGTGGAGCAGGCTCATATCCAGTCAGAAGTGGTTAGTCATTCCCAAACCAGCATGCAACTATTGCACAATGTGCACAGCTTGCCTAACAGGCAGATGTAGCATGTAGAATTCTGTGCTGCATAACACTGTTGATATCTTTTCTCCCTGTGCAATCTGTGTGGTATCTTCCAACACTATGAAAGCTACCCATCAGAGAGATAGTTTCCTGTAAGCTTGAGATTATTTTATTGATACCTTACAATCAAAATGGATGGTGTTTTAGCAACCTAGTCTCACCATTTAGTTATGATGGGCAACCAAGGGATGTGATAATAGTGTGCATTGTTTGGGGAATGAGGAAGAGAGCTGTGAAATGCTATCATGTGGACACAATTTCATATATATATATATATATCACCTCACTGCTGCATATTGTCAACACTAACTGGACTTAGTGAACTACCAATATTAATGGTAATAATATACAATAATAATAATAATAATAATAATAATAATAATAATAACAATATGAGGTTAGGAGGGAAATGGGGTGATGGGTTTTGGGGTGAGTTTGTAGGATGTCATGGAGGATAGGTGAGATAAAAATAATTTTACCTATGTATGAAATGTCAAAGAATAAATAAAATATTATTTTTAAAGACAAAGGATTTATAAGAACATTCCAAGGTAAGCAAACAATGGGGGCATTTATTGGCTATACTACAACCTCATAAAAAATTCCAAAGCAAGTGCTTTAGGTTAAAAGTACCCCAGCACAGTGCCCTGAGTCTGCACAAAGAGCAATATAAATACAAGTACATAAAATTAAATTAAAGGAATTGTTGTTACATCATTCTATGTCTCTATAAATCTCCCAGTCTTGAGTGTTTCATTATAACAATATAAAACAGACAAAGATAGCAAACCAAGACAGGGAACAAGTCAATGGTGAAGAATTTTGGGGAAAGGAGACTTCTGTTCAATAATAAAGTCCTTGTTAGCCAAAAACACACAAGACACGAGATGCAACATGAAAAAGCAGCTATAGAAAAGTTATTCATAATAGCATGTAAAAAACAAGATAAAATATCAACAAAAATTCCTATACAGATAGTGACATTTTATAAAAATTAATAGAGAAAATATAAGGATAAGTATGGTATCTATTTGTGTTTGGTGTTAATTTCTTCTTCCATTGATTTCTGAGAGTTGCTTCATGCTTATCTTTGAAGAATAATTCCAGATAATCTTTTAAGGTCATCAAAACCTGGAGAAAAATATTGTTTGCTTTATTGTGATATGTAACCCCTTACTGTTAGCTTCAGAAAAAACACACATTGGGACTTACACCTAAACTGCGGATAGAATCCAGGGACTTCATCTGAGTGGAAGCAGGCTGTCATTTTCTAGCTCTCTGAAGCCTTTGAAACCCCAGCCAGCGATTCCATATGTGGCTGCTCTCATAACTTAAAATGGAACTTCCCTGCCCCTTTCACCATATTTCTCATAGTGATTTGCTCATCACAAAGCATATTTGTTTGAAATGTTTTTCAGTGGCTATTATTAATAGTATGTTATAGATTTCTATCAATGAAACTTTTCATCCTTAGAGAAAATCTTCATAACTTTGTGAATACCATTGGCCTTCTTTCTTATTTCAACCTTGTATTCATCGTGCACAAGAATTTCCCTTCCTCTGCAAGTGATTGTTTTGTATGTGCTCTTTTTAATTCTTTTGGAAGAGTCAGCAGTCAGTGATTGATCCTCTCAGACCTACTAATGAGGAACACTTCGTTCACATCTGTATTTGATTATGTCATGTACTAAAAGTTAGCCAAGGTTCTTGGAGAAGAGCAGCCAACAGTGTCTTAAAAGCTGAGAACAGAACATATGAATGTCCAGACTTGGTATGAAAAACAACTACTATGCACATTATTATGCAACTGTGTTCCATCCATCAAGAGAGCTTACATTTTGAAAGTGTCTTCCTAAATCAAAGAGGGAACTTGACTTTAGAATCCTACTTAGATTAGTACAGTGGCTTCTCCTAGTAAGTATCACACAGATTCTATGAGTCTGAAGTCTGTATTCTAGCAGCTACTTAAAGTAGTTCACTTTGGTTCTTTTCCTACTAGTTTTCATACATAAAATGTGCATATTTCTAATTCAGTTGACAAATTTGTTGTGATAACTAATTTAAACAACATATAACAGTTAAGAAGCACCATAATAATATACAGGAAAATGATTTTAATAGTGGAATCAAGTGTTGCCTAATGTCTTAAAATACTCAATACAATTATCTTTTGAAATTCTGTTTCTTTGATATTCTAGTGCTTAGGTTCATATAATCTGATTCTAATAAATTGTATCCAACTTCATATCAATCAGCATTATAGATAAAATACCTTACATTCTTTTTTAAGCGTGACATTTAGATGTTTGGTAGAGAAGAAGACAGCTTATTTAACTTTTCCATGTAAAGTTCAGACAAAAATAATTATATACAGTTAATTTCTACTGCAATTAAATTCCATGATAGTGATGTGATTTCAATGTTTAAGATATTTTGAAAAGATGAGAAATCTTATTAGCTTAGTAGATTTACATGCAATACAAAAATTATAATATTAATTTATACTTGTATTTTTGTTAAAAACTGTTCTTAAGTAACTCAGTTCAGTTGAGACATTAATAAATATTTCAGTGCATACTATGTTTCAAGAATGGAGCAAAACAAATGTCTTGTTTTGAGGTAGTTTACATTCCAGAAGAGAGAGGCATATAGCAAGTTGCAGACATAAACAGAATTAAACTCTACAGCAGAGCATATTTGACAGTATATAATTCCTTGGTGAAAAAAAAAAGAGAAAGCACAATTATATAGAATTAATCATTTTTATTATACTGAAATTTTAAATAAGCTGGCTAGTTTACACCTCCCTCAAAAAGAATTTAACCATGCATATAAGTAAAGAGAATCACCATCACCACATATGGAAGTGAAAGGACACAGGGTAAGAATACGTCTGGCTTTTTGTCGAATTTTAAGGGGTCACTGTGTATGCAAGAATATCTGAAGAAAAATAGAGATTATAGAAAGAGATAGCATAGGTTCTCCATCATGTAAGATGTTGTGAAGTATTGTAACATTTTTCACTCTAAGTGAAATTAGAGGGATGTAAGCAGAATAATGAACACTTTGACTTATATACCAGAAACAGTGTAGAGAAAGTGTATAAAAACAGAGAGCCCTTAGGAAACTATTGACAAAAATGGAAGAGAGAATAGTAGACTCAAGGACAGAACAAGGAAATTGTCAAGGTCCAGGTTCAGATCATACTCTGATGATGGAGTCAAAATAATTTCCTCATGTGACAGATATAAAACAGAAAAACATGAAGGAGCACTTGCTACCCCACATGGCAACCTGAGTTTGATCCCTGGCACCTATAGCGTGAAATGGAAAAACCAAGTCTTGCAAGTTGTCCTCTGACTTCATCCACACACACCAAAATAATAAATGTAAAATATTTAAAATGAAGAGAGAAATGAAAAATAATTCAAAGTTTGGGGGCACAAAATTGAATAGATGGCATTTTCCCATATCCCCTCTTCCCCAGATCCATCCATCCATCCCCCATAGATGGCATTTTCATCAGCTGAGTTAAGGAAACTGAAAAATCAATCAAGTGCAAAGAGGAAAAGATTGGAACCAATAATTACTTTGACAAGTGTGTGTGTGTGTGTGTGTGTGTGTGAGAGAGAGAGAGAGACAGAGAGAGACAGAGAGACAGAGAGACAGAGAGACAGAGACAGAGACAGAGAGAAAGACAGAGACTGGGAGAGAGACAGAGAAAGACAGAGACAGATACAGAGAGTTAGTCTGCATGTTATTCAACCAAATGGAGAAATCAAAGGTAAAACTGAACATATAATAGAGATCATCAGAGAAATCATCCTGGCAATATTATCCAAGGAGTAAAAATAACAGTTGAAGAGCAAGAACTGAATTTAAGATACTTGAACATTTAGGATGAAAAAGAAGACTGGGTGAAATTGGAAGAAAACCAAAGATTATAACATGTGAGAAGCCAATTGGGGGAAATGTTTATGGGACAAAGGCATATCAACACTTCTCACAAGTTAAAAAAAAAATGACATGGCTGGTCACTGACTGCTGTAATGTAGAGATCACAGGAGACCTTTGTTAAAGGAATTGTTATAGTTCAATGTAAAATTTCTCCTGCTGGTTTGTGTATTTAGACTCTTGAACCCAGTTGGTGGCACTATATTGGAAGGTTGTGGAATTTTTGGTATGGAGATCTAGCAGGCAGAACCTTGAAGGCTGAAACCTAGATTTGGTTCCCAAGTGTTCTTTGTTTCCTATTCTGAACAATGGGAGAAGTTACCACTGCAAGCTCCAGTCTCCAATGACTGACCCACTCTAGCCACATCTTTCTCCTGACATGTGACTATGAGCCTAAAGGAATTTCTCTTTATATCATTCATTTAAGTATTCTGATACAGAGATGTGAGAATTGAGTAATGCAGTTATGGAGGAATAGATGTATGAAAATTAGAATTAACTGTTTAAATGTACAAACCACAACAGAAGGAAAATTAGAGGCTTTTTATTAAACATAATAAACACAATAAAGCTTTTTATTAAAAGTTAAAGGAGCTAAGATTTCATGAAAACTTTAGAATGTATAGTGGTAATTAATTCAGTAGGGAAGTGAAGGATAACATATAGAAATAAATTGTTGTCAGGTGAACAAATAGAGGATAGGCTTTGATGGACAAAGTTCAAGAGTGTATTTAGACAAGATCATAGATGATCTATGGTTTCAGCTAGTCATAGTGATTGACCAAGCATTCAAATATCTGAACCTATGGGGGTCATTCTTATTCACACCACCACCACCACCACCACCACCACCACCACCACCATTTTTAGCAGGCCTCCTGTTGAGCCTACCACATAAAAAGAAAGGGGAGTTAAACACGTATTAAGGAGAAAGATAAAAAAGACTAAATTTAAATGTTAATAGAGTTATTGTCACAAGTTGATCAAGCTGAAAAGATAGGAAAGGTGGTCAGAAAATGTGAGCATAAGTTACAGAAGCTGTGGTACTTTGTATTGTTTGGTAATCACAGCCTTGTCTTTCACTAAGAAGAGGGGAAAACAAGATTATTCAAGAACTTGAGAAACCAAACAACTGGAGAGAATAGTATCAGAAATATTGAAACAGTCAAGATTTAAGTCAGGAGTGGACAGAGAAAATAAACAGAAGTAGTAGGTAGAAGAATAAATGTAAATAGTTAAATATCATTCACTATTCCTGTGGAATTTGTATAAAATTCCAGAAAAATTTCATACTATCCTTAAGATAAATAAATACTGCTTCTTCAAGTTACAAATGTTTTTTTTTTTTTTAACCAAAACTCAATTATCATTGACACAGTTTTTCTAATACATTCTAATACATTTTATTCTGGCCTGTATACACAGGCACAATGTATGCATAGTGGGATCACTAATATGTACTTGAGTTTATCATCTGGATGAGCGATAATGATGCCCTCAAGCCTACCAAGGTGTCTGTAATTGTTTATTTTTACTTTTGCACTAGACAGCTGTGTGTTTTAGGGCTTATGTCTCCTAGTTTATACTTTCTGTCACCTTTTGTGGTGTTTGGCTGTCATCTGTCATTTAATTTTGCTGTTAGTGTGCTTTTAGGCTCTTACATTCCAATTTGTAGTTTATAAGATGTGCTAGGTAGAGCAAGCAGAGAGACAAACTAATTAGGATTGTGTTCTAAAGATGAGAAATGTAACTCTGAGTGAGGTGTTGTGCATCTGAATAAAGTGTATAGACTACAAAGTGATTTCAGAGATAGTTTATCTTGTATGACTCATCCTCATTTTCACTTGCATTATAGGTCTCTGTGAATCTGTAATGGGATGTCTATTTAGACACCATATGTATGAACATTAATAAATATCCATAAAAATTAAAGGACCGTGTGACAATGTTTATGGACAATGTGCAGAAAAGTGCATGTCTTAGTTAAGGTCCTGTCTAGAAACAGATGGCTCATTCAAATTGGTTGTTTTAAGAGATCTTTATGGATGACTATTTCCAAAGGTGAAAACAGTGTTTGGGGGAAAAAATCTAAAGAGCTGGGGCAATAAGTTGGAGTTGATAACCCAGAGCTGTTTCCAAGACTAAGCATGGAAGTAGTTATTGGCCAACTTTATCTATAGGGAACCATCTGAGATGAGTCATAGCCTCCCTTGGAATAAGAGTCAAGAAAAGGGCATCTGTCAGGGAGAAAGCCAGAAGAATAAAGTTTGATTCCACTACCCCTTTCACCTGGATTTCCTTCTCATGCTTCCCATTGATCTCACAGAACAGGAGGTCACAGGGCAAATAGACTGAGTAGATATGGAATGAAGATAGAAGATATACACCATAGTATGTAAATGAAACCTGAGCAAGCCTCAGAATAGAGCAACCTATGAAAACACCACATGCAGTAAGCTAAATGTATTTCTGTCTTAGTTTCTTAGGCTGTTGTTGCCAAACACAATTTGAAGAAGAAGGGGCTAATGCTGGTCCAGTTCCAGTTTATAGTACACCAAGGAAGGATGGTCACAGCAGCAGGGGTTTCTGGAAGTTAGCCATATATATCCACCATGAAGAAGCAGAGAGGGGCAGGAGGAGGCTTCCTAGTGCTCGTCTCCCTTTCTGATTTCAGTCAGTCCAGTATGATTAGCCAAAAGAATAGTTCCACTCAATTAAGATGTGTCTTCCCATATCAATTGAAACACAAACAGGATATTCCTTAACAGGCATTCCAGAGACCTGTCATCCAGATGACTCTAGATTTTGTCAATTTGACAATAAACAAAAACCCTCACAAACACTATTGTCTATTTATTGTAATAGAAATATACTGATAAGATGATTATGGCATGATTGTGGTAATTATGATTATGGCATGTCATTTTTTTGGTAAATTCAAGTAAATAATTTATATCTTAAATTCGGAGGCTATCTCAAAAAGAAGGTAATAAGAAAATATTTTAATGACACTAATTCTTAATTAAAATGCAGATTATTTTTCATTACCAATAAAATAAAGAGAACATCAAATTCTACAGACTGCCCTTTCCTAATGTCTAAGAACTTTTATTTTGATTAATTTTTTTATCATTAGAAATTTATTGAGTGTATTACTGAGTAAGATGTGACTTCTTCAGGAGAAATTTCTATTATTTCACTTCAATTCTATTCTGTTAGAAGAAAATATGTAATTCATTTTCATCATTAAATTATTGCACAAAGTATTTTTCTCTGTATAGTGTATTCATATTGAAGTTAATTTCAAACACAAAAATTTAATGTAACAATTTTGTGAATATAATGATAAAATGTCTTGAATAACATAATAAACATTTAAGCAAAACAGAACAATTCATTTTTGAATAATTAAAGAAAGTCTTACTAAAATATTCAAGATATAGGAATTTCATTTCATTAAGAATCTACATTTGTTTTCTTATTGTTATTTATTTTCTAATGGTTGAAAGCATGGCAAAATTCTATAATCTCAGGGGGGCTTTTTAAGGAAATAATTTTTATTCTTATAAACAAGAAGGTAAAAGCCTTACTTTTATGTTCAACCCCATGAATGATAATGCTTCTGAATGCATGGCCCAGTGACCTAGAAAGAATACTTAACTGCAGGCTAAGAAAGAGATTGGTAAAAATCTCACTATCTCTGGGAAATGTGCTATTATTGTAGCTCCCAACTCACAGGCTCCATTTCACATCCATTTTCTATAAGTGAACAATTTTGATAAAGTTCTTTTTTTTTTTACAACATTAAGTAAACACAGAGACCCTGTGGTAAGCCAACCTAAATAGCTACACATTTTGCTGCAAAAATGATACATCACGTCTGATCTGCATTCACACATCATGCTGAGTAGATGAGAAAACAAAAAGGAATGTGATACAGTTTGCCAGCTGAACACACAACAACAGTGAATGGATCTACCGGGTTGGATAGACCATTAAGTATTAAAGGTTTGAAGAAAGAATGACAGAGTCTTGTCCTGGAGGAACTTGGATCAGAGAATAAGGCAGCAGAAGTTTAAAAACATGAAGAAATAGCTGAGGAGTTTGCACACAGTGTGCGGAGAGTATAAAGGACAGATCACATTGGCTGATTTGGCAGAGATCATAAACAAAGTACAAAGGTAGAAATTAATCCCATGGGAGGGGCCATTCCAGCTAAATGGGATGAATGCCATACTTAGGAAAGAATGGATAACTTTATGTGATAAGCAAGAACTGTGAATTTAAGCATTATTTCATTGTGATTCTTATCAAATAACTGTGCCCTTAAGCAAGGTCTTTCATTTTGAAAAAAAAACATCAATTAATTCTCTTAAACAGACATCAACACCACCAGTTAATGAGGAAATTCCTTGATGGCAGAAGAAAAGAGAGAGCCCACACACGGTTTTACATTCTGATGGTGTTGACTAGAGATGGCCTAGTAGAGAAGGTTAAAAGAAAAGATAATTTATGCACATGTGGTGGTACACACCTCCAATCCTAGCAGTCTGGTGGCAGAGATAGGCAGAGCTCTATGAGTTCCAGGCCAGCTAAGGTTATACAGTGGTACTGTATGTAAAAACAAAAACTAAAAATATTATGACAAACACTGTGTGCAACAGACTACAGTATTTCTCACTCTATGTAGAATAATAATTTGGGATGAAGGGGTCAAGAAATATATTGGTACTTGTTACCATAACAGTTAATAAAGTAAAATTTTAACTGTAATTAAGTTAAAAGCAAACAGCCTAGCCATATAAATTAGCATTATACAACCTGTTGTATCAATGTTTACTATATATGTATATGTATATATATATCCATAAATATATGCACTTATACACACAACTATATGTGTAATCAACAACTTAGTATACATTCATTTATTCTTTTTTGTTTATTTTGTTTTTCTTGTTGTTGTTGTTGTTATTTTGAGACAAGGTTTCTCTGTGTAACAGTCCTGGATGTACTGGAACTCACTTTTGTAGACCAGTCTGGCTTCAAACTCATAGAGATCTGCCTGCCTCTACCTCCCAAGTGCTGAGATTAAAGGTGTGCCCTACCACCATCTGGTTTACATTCATTCTTATTCTTTTTTTGGGGGGGGGTGCGGGTTCGAGACAGGCTTTCTCTGTGTAGCTTTGCACCTTTCCTGGAACTTGCTTTGGAGACCAAGCTGACCTTGAACTCATAGAAATCCGCCTGCCTCTGCCTCCCAAGTGCTGGGATCAATGGCGCACCACCACCGCTCGGCCATACTTATTCTTAAAATGGGTCAGTAACCACTCCTCGTCAAGCTGGAACAGGAGCAGAGTGAGAGGGCAGGGAGAGAGATACCGTGATAGATGAGGACATCATGGGAACAGGAAGAAGCAGGGTGCTGGGGAGGCTCTCAGGAATCCACAAGGATGACCCTACCTTGGTCTGCTGGCAGTGGTACAGAGGGTGCCTGGACTGGTCTACTCTGGTGACTGATTGAATAACCTTACTGTCATCATAGAGCCTCTGACCAGTGACTGATGGAGGCAAATTCAGAGATCCACAGCCAGGCACCAGGCTGAGCTCTGGGAATCCAATTGATGAGAGAGAGGAGGGATTCTGTAGGCGGGGGACATCTAGATCATGATGAGAGGATATGCAAAGATGACCAGCCACACTAGTGGAAGCCCATGAAGGGTGGACTGGTGGCTGTGGAGTCCCCATGGGACTGGACTAGGCCCTCTGGATACCGAAGACAGTTGTTTGGCTCAAGCTGTTTGGGGACACCCAGGCAGGGGGATTGGCATCTGTCCATGGTGCATGGACAGGCTTCTGGAATCCAGTGCCTATGGTATGACACCTTGCACAGCCTTGGTGAACTGGGAAGGGGCTTGGACCTACCTAGGCTCAGTGTGCCTGGATCTGCTGACTCCCCATGGAAGACCTTGATTTGGGGGATGTGGGGATATGGGGTGGCTTGGGAAAGAAGGCTGGGGGTGGGAGGAGGGAGGAGGGGGTCTGTGGGTAGCATGTGGACTGAGTGGAAAATTTCTTAATAAAGAAAAAATGAAAAACAAAACAATAACAACAAATGGGACAGTAATTATCTAAAGTGAGAAATGGAATAAAGTCTATAAGACACAATGGAAACACCACTTCTCTGAATATACCTTGTTTTAGACTTGGAAATATAAAACCATAGAGATGGTTTGCATAATATTAAGATAAAGAGCCTATTTGAGTGGATAACATAGTTCTGTCTTTCATTTTCATCTTTTGCCAATAATTCTGAAATGCTTCTCCAGAGAGATGATGAATTTTTCTCCTCACTGCTGCCCTTCTTTACTGGCCACCAAGAACAACTGCAACAACTGTGATGTGACTGTTGTGCCATCTCAAGACTGGGCAGTCTCACTGGTGATTGAAGTTCCTCTTCTGTAGCCGCACTTTCCAGATGAACTTCTGTCCCTTCCCACCACAATAGGTGAATGACTCACGGAACAGGACTGCGGGGTCAGAGAGATGGCTCAATGGGTAAGGAACTTGGTGTCAAACTTGATGGCCTGAGTTCAATCTCTGGGTCCCACATGGTGAAAAGACATTACCAACTTCTACAAGTTTTCCTCTGACTTCCTCCTGCCTGCTGTGGTAATCACACACACACACACACACACACACACACACACACACACACACACACACATAAATACATAAGATTTTGTTTAATAGAGGAGTTAGTTTACTTAGGATGACACTGCTCCCTTCAACAGCCATAGACTATTTAACAGAACCTCAGTAACAGGCATGAAAAACTTGCCTTTGCATTCTTGATCAGGGGAGTCCAAGACTCCAAAAGAATATCAGCCCATTGCTGTTGCACTTGGCTGCCTCATAGAACTGAATTTGAATGTAAAGCCCTACTACTGAAGATACCATACACTTTTGACACAGGACTTAGAGGAATCAAGTTGGATCTAAACTAGAAGCCTGTCCCTGAGGAGTGGATCTGATAGAATCTGAAGGTGCTATGCAAGCTGCCAAGTGAGAGGAACAATTGGTAGTCCTACACAATTGTAAAGCCTATGTACCATGACAAGGCAAGACTGGCAAGTTATCCACATGGTGTGATACTGGTACTTTTACCTTGGAGATAATCGACAGCTGTCTAATTGGACTTAAGGCTCACTCAAAACAAGTGGATCCATTCCTGCTACTGTAAACTTAGTGTGACTGAAGTGGTTCATGAGAAGAACCTACTACTTCCAGGTTCCTAAATTAATGTTCTCTAACTATTTTCTAAATACTTATCTTATTCCCAAAGATGAGTGCACCTTTTACCCTCACCAAAGAGGGCTCTTTTAACAGCAAACGGAGACTATTACTGAGATGTATAACTGGTCAAAACATGAGAATAAGTGACTGCTCCCAACCCCAACAGATACATCTCCAATGCAAACTCTATACCCAAGGTTCAGGAAAATCATAAAAGAGGAGGCAGAAAAAAATGTCCCTTAGACATGACAAGGAATGTACACCCATGAAGTCTCAACAACGAGGTTGCTTGAACAAGAGCAATACAGTGATACTAGTTTATATGTCAGCATATACAGGGGTAATACCACATATTCTCACTCATAGATGAAGGGCTACAGAAGGCCAATGCCTGCTGGGAGAAGGAAAATCACCGTCCAGGGAGGCACTTCCATATAGGTTACCTAAGCTGAAGTAATTATCCCTAGACACATGTCATATGAGCAATACCAAATGGACCTAGAAGGTTATAAATACATAAGTGGGCATATCTATATACCAATATCTATGAATATACATAAAATAGTAATTAAGAAAGGGATCATGAATTTTGTGGGGTATGGGAAGAGATGGAGAGGAGATTGAAGGGCAGGAGTGATGTAGATGTGGTGCTCATATGTGTAATTCTGGGCACGAAAAATAACTATTAGGGCTGGAACATTGGCTCAGTGATTAAGATCACTTGTAGTTCTTGCAGAAGATTGGGCTCAATCCTCATAACCCACACGGCAGCTCACAACAATATGTCATTTCAAGTTCTAGGGGATACAGTGGACATATGCATAAAATGAAGAAATGAAAAAAGCCACACCAAGTCCTACCTTACTATAAAATGAGAATGCTAGAGTAAAATAAGAGTGGAAAAGTTGGGCTTAAATAAAAATGCTGAAAATTACTGGGGGAACCCAGAACCATCTAAGAGAGTGTGGGAGAGAGACTTTAGCAGCAATCACAGAGCCTGCATACTTGTGCTGGGTCCTCTGCATATATGTTATCATTGTGTTTTGGAGAGACTCCTAACAGTGAGAGAGGGAGTGTCACCTACTCCTTTGCCTGCTCTTGGGACCCCTTTCCTCCATCCGCAACTTACAAGATGGTGCTGCCCCAAGATGGGTCTTCTCCCCTCAATTAACCTTCTCCAGAAACATCCTCACAGACACACTCAGAGATAGGCTTCATTGATTTCCTTGGTGTTTCTCTTTAGTTAAATAACTAAACAATATTAACCTTTATAAATCTAGGTTTTGTCAACTGGACACCTAAGCAAATCTCCTTAAAGAATGACCTTCCACCCTCTGTCTCCAAATGGTTCATGTCTACCTCATAATACAAAACACATTTAGTCTATCTCCAGGAGTCTCCACAATCTGAATTCTGTAACAAAGTTGAAGTACAACATGCCTGCTGAGACTCAAGACAAACTCTTTGTCTTAAGACCCCATGAAATCAAAAGGAAAGTTATATGCTTCCCAAATACAAATACAATGCAGAGTAAAAATTACCACTCCACAACAGAGGAGGAATTAAGGGAAAGAATGGAAGAATGAAACCAAAGGAAGGAGAAAGTTCAGCAGGCAAGATAATATACCTTGTAGTTCCATGCTGGCATCCAAAGCACGCACTGGCATGGCTTAAGCTCCAATGGCTTTGGGAACCTCTCTTCTACTATCTTCCCCTCAGCCTATAGGATGGTTCCACCCATGCTAAGAGTGGGCCTTTCTCCCATAGTTAATTCCTTCTGTGAAGAAAATATAGAATCAAGTTGACAATGAGGAGTAACATTCACAAAGGTCCTTGTAATGTCAGATGCCAATAGCCAATAACTGAGTTTAAGTAACTCCCCAGGGTTCTAGACATCAGCTTGTGGGAAATAGGGTCCAACTGCCTGATCTCTACTCCATAACTACATTTCCATCCACACCCACACATGTAAGTGTGAACACACACACACACACACACACACACACACACACACACACAAATGGGAAAGTGCTTAAAACCTATTAACTAAACAAAGCAACACAGAATAGATTGTGTCTAAGTATATCTGAAAACAACCAGGCTATATACACAGATACTGACAGAATTTCCACAAAAATCAAAGTCATCCTTCATCACTAGCTCTTTCCTTACTTCACTGTCCATCTATGTCTGTCTTATACACAATTGGCTTAAAAATTGCAATGCATCTCCTTTCTTGAAAAAAAATGTATTCATGCAATGTCATGCTGGTTTCCACACAATCTTTCAGCACTTCCCAGTATTAACACATTTTTGGAAATAAATAGAAGAAAAAGTAATGAAAGAGATATTCAATAGAAAAGTCTCTTAGGATGCAATTTGTATGGCACTGGGGAAAATGCCCAAAAGATCTGTCAACAAACAATTGGCAATATAGGCAGCATTCAGAATAATGCAGCAGATTCAGAAAAGGAATGGAGTCTATAAAAAGATTATTGTGTACCGAATGCCAAATCCTAACATAAGGATCTCAACAAAGTAACTGAAAAGAAATCTCTATATTGAGGTACCAGCAAATTTCATTTGATAAGGGAAAATGTAGTGTACTGAAGATGAGTCTTCTGAATAGAGAACATATCTCACCAAAGACATCCAATATCTTTTTCCTCTCCTGGGTCCATTTTTAAGGGGTCATAGGAGTGGAACAGAAAATCATTTCAGTGGTTCTGGTTGGTTTTAATATGCAATCTTTTTTCAGCCATGTACTGTATAGGAGTAAAGATTTTGCTGTCATTTCATGGGCAAATAAGTGGATTAGTTTCCAACTTTACAAGCGAGAAAGACAAACTAGCAAACATGATTATAGCATCATTTATGGGTCTATAGAAATTATGTCTTTGGTATTTTATAAAAGAGGTCTTAATAAGTGGTTTGGAAAATTATATTACAAGCCATTCTGTATTGATTTATTATCTCCCACTGTTCATTTCTGCCATGCACAGAATGCTGCAAAAGATTAAAAGTGGTAACTACTGTAGTTTGATGCTTACTCTGAAGTTTAAATAGCATATAAATTTTTGTATTAATGGTAATGATGTGAAACTTAGAATTTATTGTATTTATTCATAAAACTTCAGTATGTACTCATAATGAGTTTTCTGCTTTAAAGAAACTAGTAAAGAAAGCAACACTATGTTTGTCTAATACATTCATGAGGTTAGATTTGCCTGTTCCTGTTCCTTCGATTATTTTGGTGGTTTTGTTGAGGCACAGAGGTCTGTTCTGAACAATGACACAGAAAGAAGAATGAATTGTATTGCTATGTATAAGGCAGAGTGGAGCTTTTCTCCACTGTGAAATACAAACAGAACACACCAGGAGAGCGATAAGACAAATCTGGCTCCAGCAAAGCGCCCAGAAGAGACAGACACAGGTGTTTGACGTCAATTGGAGCAATAAGAGCAACATTTTTATGAAGGATTTTAAAACATTTCTTCACACTGGTTTGGAGAATGTGACTTATTTAGAGCCAGAAGCAGGTTGACATTTACTCTGAGTTAGGACCAAAAGAGTACTGTATTAAACTAATTTAAATGTCAAAACATATTGTTTGGGGTGATGTGAATACACCAAAACTCCAATTCGCCAAGCCTTTCTTTTGAAAGGTCATGATGAATAACCTTTAACAATCACTTCACATGGGCTACAAAGCAACACCAGAATGGAGAGTTGGTGAACCCAAGAGCCTGTCACCTTTCCCATCCTATACCTATATAATCTACAATTTACAGGTAGACTCTATAGTTCAGGCAGAGGCAGGCATTGACAGCCTTTTGAAAAATTGGAATAGTTTCTAGTCCATATACACTTCAAGTATGTTAGAACAAAGGATGCTCAGACCTAAATATAGCACCCTGTTCCACACTTTTCTACACACTAAAGTAAACCAGGACTGTCCCAACTATTTCAAAATTCACAGGACATGAAAATAATACAAAGATTTAGACCAAGATCCAAACCTCACAGTCTTAATTTGTCCAAAACCTGTCTTCTGTCATAATTATGTTGCATATTGAAAGCATTAGACAGTTTCAGAAACAGATGATCAAACCCAAGGACACCAAGTCTTCATAAACTCCCCCTCTTTGAATCATTGCATATGTTCTAAGCTACCCAGGAAACATGGCTGACATCCCTTATCTTACTCATTATTGCCCTCCCCTATTCTCAGCCTTACTTAGAGTAATATGTTTTTTTCAATAGCACTTTGCATTGTATAAAATGATGCAATTTGCAATATTTAAATAACCCCCCAAAATCAATTATACAAATAAACAAACAAAAAACACATGACTTTGCTTTTCAGTGGAAGTTGGCTCAGTGAATAAATGTTTTATTCAAAGTCATGTGTACAAACTGCACCTTGAAACCTAGGACCTCCAATTCCAAATTCTGCTTGGTGCTGTGGACAATATTATCTTTTCATTTCTCTTACCTTTCCAGTCCATTGAGCCCATATCCTTATGGTTTGCCCTTTCTTGCTTTTTCTCTGTTTCCACACAGCTCAAATCTATCTCTTCCCACCACAACTTCACAACTTTCTGGGTTCCAGTGGCACCCATGCTATCTCTTTCCCTTTGAGCTTGGGACAGTTTGGAGACAATTCTTGAAGACATTTTTATTTGTCACTACTTAGTGAAGATGATGCTAAGATGATGCTGAGAACAGAATACACCAAAAACTAGCCTGGAATTATGTGGTACTGAAAGCCAACAGTGCTGAGGTCAAGAAACCCCATTCTAGCAAGAACTCAAGTTTAACATCTTAAGATCACTGAACTTTCTGCATAATTAAATCTTAACTTTTAGATGACACCACCTTTAGTTTTCTTTAGATAGTTAATCATTTTGTAGGTTACACGTAGTCTCTTAAAGGAGCTAGAAGCTCAGTTTGAGGAATGATCGTCTTGGTCTGCATGTGCTCAATGTGCATCCTCTGAGGCAATGAGAGGTATGGTCATATGCTTCACTGGATCAACAGAACATTTTAATTTTGTCCAAAGTAACCCTCTTAACCATACCCAAGCCCCATGTCTCTTCCTTGCAGTCCTTTGTCTTCTGTATCCTCCAAGTCTACAAGACAATGTGCCTCTATATTTTATCTTTAATGTACTCCTTAACTTAATCTTCAGTATCTACAAATATACAAAGAGCTTTCAAGAATGAGTCTTGAAAGGCTTCATACTTGTTGTTAGCATGGTGTTTTTATAGGACTCCTAACAGCAGGAACAGCTGTGCCTCTGACTCTTTTGCCTGCTCCAAGACTCTTTCTCCTGTTGGGTTGTCTTGTCCAGTTTTGACATGAGGGCTTTTGCCTTGTCTTATTGTATTTTGTTTTGTCATGTTTGGTTGTTGTCTCTTAAAGTCCTGGTCTTTTTGAAAGAGAATGGAAGGGGAGTGCATCTAGGAGTGATGTGGTCTGGGGGTGGGCTCAAGAGGAGTGGAGGGAGGGGAAACTATGATTGGGATGTACTATAGGAGAGAAGAATCTATATTTGGTAATAAAGAAAAAAAAAGAAGAAGAAGAAATCCTGCTACAAATATTTTCTGAATTTCTCTAATTGTTAAGCACAGAATAATTACTAGTATCTTTTTTTTTTGGATGAGCAATGAGTAACATTTGTAACTTAATGCTTTTACCAAGTCTCAACAACTACACCTCACCTAAAATTCAATAACAGTTTTCTATATGCAAACAGAAATGGCCACTGTCTTGTAAAATGTTCTTGACTTTGCTCAAGCATGCACAAGTTTGTGATCTCTAACAAATATTTTTCTCTACTTTCTACAAGTTTGATTGGCTCTGCCTTATGAACTTTATACTTAAAAGCCTATTTTATTTTCTTAATGGATAATTTTCCTTTTTATTCAACTGTATGTCATCTAAGACCTTGTTGTTTCTGCAGGCTATCTTTGTCTTCTGAACCTTCTTCATTTCTCCTCGAATAGACTCTTCAGTGAGTATCCCATACTCCCAGTCTAAGATTTCACTGTACCTCATGAATCACTGGCATAATCTTTGCCCCTGAAGTTCATCTCTCTCAGCTAAATGAAATCACCTCAGAATATTTTCTTTTGCTAAAGTTAGCAGTTCTTGGAATTTGTTTCCCAATGGCCACTGTTACCGCTCTTGCATATGCACTTGTCCATCTGAAATAATTTACTATGCAAATTCCATGAGAGGAGTACAGTAGTTATGCACAGTTGCAATAGGAAACTAAGACAGAGGATTCATGTACTGTTCTACCACTGGTAAAATAGCAGAGCCAATATTTGAACAAGCTATTTTGCCACCAGGGCTCTTGCTTTTTACCCACAGTATTATATTGCTTTTTTTTAGGCATGACACTTAAAACAAATGGCCCATCATTGAGTGCATGGTAAGCAAAAGAGTTCTATAGATTTTTAATGATTACTGTAGAGATTTGGTTGGGTAATGGTTTCTAAATAAATATTGAGTACAAACCTCTAGAACCTGTGAAGGTGACATTGTTTGTAAACAAGTTCCTAAAGATTTAATTAGCTTAAGGATCTCAAGATGAGAGTGGCCTGGATTTAGTGTGAGATCTCACCCAATTTCAGTTATTCTAATTAGAGGAGAGGATACAGCGTTCAAGAACAGAGGCAGAGAAAAGAGTGAAGTGTCAGTAAGCCCAAGAGCTTCTGAAGATTGTACATATCCAGTGTCAGGAGAGAGGCATAAAACATTCATCTTCAGAAGGAACTGATTCACCTGGCACATTGGTTTCTAACTTCTGGCCTGCTGAACTGAGAGAGGATACATTTTTGTTTTCTGAAACACTAAGTCTATGCTACTTTGTTAGGCTATCCTAGGAAAATAGCCCAATGGGAGAAGCCACAACTCCCAGCTACAATAGGAGTGAATCATCCCCAAGGAACCCCAGGACATCTTAGTAAAGCATCATGTCACTGACAACATCTTTTCTGGTACACGGGTATCCTAGCAATGGATTTTAATAGTCAAAAGTAATTCTATGAATGAATGATTCTATAAAAATTAAATATACACACTCAATTCTTACTATATTACAATGTATAAAAGTTGGATAAAACATTTACAGTATTTTAGTCCACTTAAATATGAACATCATCAGTTTGACTCAATTTTACTAAAAGTTCTAGAATATTTATATTTATATACGTTGGGAGATAATCTGCTTATTCTGTCTATTATAGTTCACTTGTAAATAGGTAAATTTTTATGCAAATAGAAAAATATCAGGATTGGATACAATATCTTCATCACAGCCAGGCATGGAGGTATATTCTGTCACTTAGTGTTCAGGAGGCTGAAAGTATCCTGAGTTAACGGTCAGCCTGGGCTACATAGTGAGGATCTTGTCTTGGAAAAAAAGACAAAAGCAAACGTCTTCATAATTTTGAAAAAAAGAAAGATAATACTGGCTTCTTAGAACCTATATTTTACGTGTTTTATGGTTGATTGTTTTCTAAAATCATCGTTCTTTTTTTCTAATGTAATAGTTGTCATTTTTTTTTTCCAAGACAGAGTTTCACTGTGTAGGCCTGGCTGTCCTGGAACTCATACTGTAGACCAGGCTGTCTTTGAACTCAGAGATCTGCCTACCACTGTGTCCTGAGTGGGGATTAAAGAAAGACACACACCACTCCCACCTGGCTCTTTTCTTTCCCCTCTGTAAATTTCTGTGTGATTCTGAGTGTGGGCATATGCATGTGAGTAGAGTTGCCTGAAGAGTTCAGAAGAGAACATCAGACCCCTTGGATCTGGAGTTACAGGGTTGGGAGCTTCCCAACATGGTGATGCAAAGCACAGTGGGATCCTCTGCCAGACCAGTGCCTATCTACCCTTAGCTGGTAGGCCCTTTCTCCAGACCCAACCATCCAATTCTTGAGAACTCAGTTAAGAATAATGTAATCTTGCTGTTCAATTTTCATTTTCTAGTGAGGCCATTATTACTAGAGTAGTGCACTGATGGTCTATGGAAAATGTGCCTTAAAACCAATTTGTTGACAAAGTTAATTGTGTAATATGATGAAAAATGAAAAATATTAAATGAAGTATTGGTCATTAGATATCCTAGAGTCTAAAGCTCAAAACAATATTCTTAGATAAAACTTCAGGGAACCACTAGATATAGAATTTTCCTCCACATCATTTCATTATAAGTTTCTCAAAAAGTAAATATAAAATATTTTAAAATGTAATGAGAATGAGAAATAATAATGAGAAACTTAACCCGTGTATTCATTTTTTTCATGTATGTCCATATATGTGAATGCATTTAATAATTTGTATTTTAAAATATAAATGTATCTACAATATTGATATGAATAGTTCAGGTAAACAATTTCCTCTTACAGACTTGTTTTTCAGATATATACTTCATGTATTTTACATCAATTCACATATATACATATGCACATAAGCTTTGATTTAAAAAATGTATATTATTCTCTTGACTCAGAAATAATACATCCGGTGTTTTATTTTAAGATATGTTCATTATTTTGTAGAAATGATCATAATCAGTACATGTAGGATTCACCAAAAGCAATTGTGATGAGTGTATTTCCAAGGACATAATTAAGTATCATAGCAATGCTATTTATTTCTAAGCAACAGAAAATATGATTTAGTCACTCACTAACTGAGTTAATTAGATTTTTGCTCTAATGGAGACCTTAAGTAATTTCATGAAGAATCTTTTAGAGTGGGAGGCACCATAGAACTTTGAAATACACAGAGATAGATGAATTTATTTTAAATATTTATTTCATTATTTTAAATGTATGTGTGAGTGAATGAGTATGTGTGTGTGTGTGTGTGTGTGTGTGTGTGTGTGTGTGATGTGCTGTGTGCATGCAGGTATCTGTGCAGGCCAGAAGAGAGGCCTGATACCCTGGAATTGAGTTGCAGATGATATGAGTCCCCTCTCCTTGGTTCAGAAAATCAAACTCTTTTCAAGAGTAGCAAGCACTCTTCAACACTGATATCTCAGACTAAATGCTTGGCAAATTTCGATAGCTAGAGTGCTTTACCTGTGCCTGTATATGATAAACACAACATTATAGTGTCAGGATTTTGTCTCATAAAATGTTGTTGGAGGTACATACTTGTGTTTCATGGGAAATCCAAAATGAAAAATCGATACTGCATTTGGGATACAATTATGGTCTTCTCCTTTTCATCTTTCCGATTCTGAGAAGCTCTGAGCTCCTGCTGTCACATCAAATTCTCCCTGTTCTATACATACATGTCACAGTCCTTCACTAGATAAAACAGCAATTCTTGTTTCTTAATTCAATTGTCTGCTACTCTATGTAAACACAAATCTTGATGCAGATATAATCTCTAAGAGATCCTGCCATGTGTGTGCTCAATAATTCATCTGTGTGCTTTCCAATATTTACTGAAAGAATACTTTCAGAACGTTCTCAAAACAAGAGGAAATATGAACACAACTAAAGCATATGAGATTAAGTTCATTTACTCAAACTGAATACAACTTAAAAGCAATATTTTTATTTGTTGAGAATTTTATATTTATGTTGAATGTATTCACCCCCTCCTACAACTCCTTTCCTTTCCTTAAACCCTCTTTATCCATCCATCCTTTCCTGCCCAGATTTGAGGTTTTTGCTTCCACCAACAGAGAGTCCTTTTTGTGTTATCTAATTCATTTTGGGACTAGACCCTTCCCTATCATGTCATTAACCTACCAGGAGTCACAGCAGAAAAGAAAGCAGACTCTCACTCTCCCAGCCACTATCAAATATCAACAGCTCTTCAGCAAGTGGAAGAATTTTGTGCCTACCTTCTGCCGTTTATCCTGGAATTTTGTTCTGGCTTTATGAAGGCTATCACAATCATCGTGAGTCCATGTGTGCAACTGCCCTAATCTGTCTGGAGAGCACTAGTTCCTCGCAGTGTTCCACCACTTCAGCTCTAAAAATCTTTTCCTTCCCTTTTCTAGGAAGATCCTTAAGCCTTGGAGAAAGGGATGTGATATATGTGTCATATTTATGGACAATTTCTTGGTCTCTTATTCTCTGCATGTTGACCACTTGAAGGTCTCAGGGTTAATTTACAGCTACTCCAAGTAGAAGCTTCTTTGATGAGAGTTGAAAGATTCTCTGTTCTATGGGTAATGTAACAAGTCATTGGGAGTCATTTTAATACTATGTCAATAATAATAGTAATGATGATGATGATGGTGATGATGATGGTGATGATAATGATGATACCTAGTCCCAGAAATGGGTTCCATCTCATGGAGCAGGCCTTAGGTATAATAAGAATGTGGTTGGCTTGCCCTATAACATTTATTCCACTTTTTGCACCAGTAGGTATATCACCTAGGCCAGTTGTTACAGTTTGCAAGAGTCACAGATGGATAAGAGTGATAGTTACTTTTCTGCTCTATTAGCCTAGTTTAAGCCTTCCAGAACTACAAGAGTTAGCTAGTAGGAATGCATCTTCCAGCTTGAGTTTTCCATGTTCTGTGACTCAAGTATGTGGTATCTTCAATAATAGAATCTTTCTCTCAAGTTGTGGGGAGTACCCAAGCACATTGACAATCACATATAATCTTGGGGGAATCTATGTAAGCCCCTTGGCCAACAATTCAAAGAGGTACCCCATGCCTGGTACTTGGGTTTTATTTGCTAGCATGAAATGTTTAATTGGGATATTCTGCCCCACCTCCAATGTAGGATAACTCTATTAAACTTCTTTTTGGTTTGAAGTTAAATGTTGACTGGGTAGGGACTAGTTTGGCATAATAAATAAGAGGTCTTCTGAGTGAACATTATAAAGTATGACTAATTCATTAAGCTTAATCTTGAGTACCCACATCAATGCTTTTAGCTTTTAAAATAAATTATATCAATTGGTTTAATTTAGCACTGATAAGAATATTTTGTTCCATGCTCACATACTTATAATTCATGTATATGTAGTCAGCATAGATGTGGGTGGTGTGTTGCAGTATTATATTACATAAAAGTTCTTGGAATTAGATGCAACATTATGGGCATATTCAGAAGTGATTTCTGTAGCACTGAAAATCGAAAATGGAAGTAGAAATACCTAAGTAAGTAAGACTTGAAGAACTTTCTAAGTCTGAGTCCTTTACCTGCAGTATGAAGATAATATTAGTGATCCTTTTTGTGTTTGTTCTTAAGAGGACAGGACTGGGTGATCAGTAAACCTTATTGCTACATTAGTACTGCATATATTTACATCACTTTCAAGCTCTTTAAAAATACAGGTGAGACAAATTCTGATAATTAAGCAGTGTATATCTTCTGTTACCAATATTACAGACTGCTAAATATTTGTAGCTTAAAGCAATATTAATTTGTAATCTTACTTTTATTTAGCTCAGAAGGGCATTACTTTTTTCTCAGGGATTAAGTCAAGGTCAAAATGGCCAAGTTCTTATTTGGAGTTCCTATTACAGAATCATTTTTGTTTATTGTTTAGTTGTTGTTGTTCTCATTTCCCTTTGGTTGTAAGACACAAATGCCTGCTTTCCTAGCAACTTCAGACTTAAGGCCATTATTCACTTTAAAAGGCTGCCACATTACTTGTTTCTCATCTTTGTAACTGAAAAAATTAATTCATATGCACAACACTATAGTTCATAATCACATTTTAAAATACAATTTAATTATGTTGAGTACCACCTCCTCTCTTACCCATCTTTCCGAGACTATTGTACCCTTCTACTCATCTGTCATAGCCTTTTTTCTCTGCTATGTGACCTGCTACTGTCATTGCCATCCTTTCTCAACCCTTTTCCCCACTTAAGGTATTCTTTCTAGTGCGATAATCTATAACTGCATTCCCCCCCCCACCTCCACTATTGGAACCAGGCTAGGCTTCCCTCAACAGATGAGTTGACAATGACGGTATCATTGTGTATAACCATGAGATTTTATTCAACTGTAACAAATAATGAAATCAATAAGCTTGCCACAGAATGTATAGGTGAGGAAAGTATTATGTTAGGTAATGTAACTCATACTCAGATAAAAGTCACCAGTCCCTGTGTTTCTTTGTCCCTTGATCCTTTTCTCTACCATCAGAACCAGCAATAGCAGGATCAGCCTCTCCCATATTGACTCTAATTCACTTGCTCAGGTTGATTTTGTTTTGTTTTGAGAAGGGATCTTATGCAGCTCAAATTGACCTTTAACTTGCTCTGTGGCAATCGCTAACCTTAAATGCTGTTGCCTCTTGCCTCTGCTTTTAAAGTACAGGGATCATAGGAGCATGCCATCGTCCTCTGCAGGTGCAGGGATTTTATACTTCAATCATTGACATTGCACATCACAGGGATAATCCAGGATCCTTTATCTGGAGTCCATACCCATAATCACATCTATAAAAATTTTTCTAATGTCACAGACTGTATTTATACATTTCAAGATGGAGCAGAGACATCTCTTATAGAATAGTTCTGTTTACACAAATTTCTATCAATTTTTATATAAAAAGTAATTAAACAAGTAATAAATGACAGCCATAAAAGACTACATGGTGGTACCAGAAGATACAAATTTGTTGTTCAATATCTAATTACAAAAATGGTACTACTTCCCTTTCTCATGAGTAAAAAGCATTAACAAAAGATTCTCTTCCTCATGCTTGGGAGCTGCTTCTGTTAACCCTGTCACCCTTTATCTACTCTGTTTTTGCTCTTACAGTGAAGCAGTAGATGAAATGGGAATGTCATGGACAGAGCAAACCATTCCCCAAACTCAAGAAAAGCAACTCCCATTGTGATAGACTTGAATATCCTGGAGGCAGATACTGATGATAAATTTTATTCTTTAAAAAAAATAACGTTACCTTGCAGAATATTTTATTCAGAAATCTGATTGCTTCTGGTTGTACCCTTAAGAGATTATGATCAGAGGTTATTTATTTATGTGGCCTTGGCTCACTCTCTGGGGAAGATTGTTGATGTAATTGCCAATATTAGCAGACCATATTGTACCTCTCCTATCTTGATTATTTTTTCTCCTTTTCATATCTCTACCATTATCATCTGCCTACCCTTCCCCATTACCTAGTTTTATTCTTCAATTCAGTCATTTCAGAATTGTGGGCTCCTCTCTAAATTTTTTACTCTTGGCATTTTGCTATAGAGAATGTTACTTTAACCATAAAATAATTCCTTCTGTTACCTGAGTATTTCTTTTCTAGGCTTCCTAATGCAAACTTATGCTTTTATTTCCATCTCTTCTTTTCTGAAGGATTTCAGTATACAGCAATTAAAATGTGACTGGATTATACTGGTTAATCCCTTATTGATTTCATATGCATAAAATAATTTTACATGCTGGTGAACTGCTAACTTTGTAACATAAATTCAAAAAGTATTTCCTTTAACATAATGGGAGGTGCCCTTAACATTTAAAAAGCATATGCCAAACAAGACATTGCAAAACAGAACACAGTTAATGGGAGTAAAAATTCCAAATCAATCAAACAACAGAAATAAAGAATGGCTTGTTTAAAGTTAAACACCTTGTATTACTTGCTGCTTGATTTAGATGAAAACTTGAGTACAACTTTCTTTGGAAGAACAGTTATAACATCCATCTTAGATAGTAGTTATTGAACATACGTAACACATACAACATTTGTCATCGACTGGTTATCCAAGACCTGAGACTTCAGTATTTGCTCAGATATCCCTTTGACTAGATGAATGTCTGAATTAATTGAACAACAGAAAAGACATCCCATGTTTGACCTCATTGACAGTGAAGAGGCAAGGCTCATGATGTGGGCTATTAGTTCATCTGCTAAGGAGTTAGCTGTCTTAAAACAGGAAAAGACACTACAAACACTACCCCTCTAATTCACCAGCACATCTGAGATATAAACAAAGTCATATATTTGACAAGGGAAAGGGTACTCTATTTTCTAAGAGGAGAAATAATTCCTGACAGATTGCTGTTGAATGAAAAAAAACCAGAACAATGAACCTAGCTTTCTCCCCCTAGAGCCTGATTGTTAAAAGTTAAAGGAGCCTCATTCCTGAGAAGCAGCATCTTCTGATGTTTTGTCTGCTCTATCCAGTAAAGTTCTGATGACTTCTGTTTTAATATATGCAAATTCACAGTAGAACAGCATGCTGTTTGTTGTACCAGTGGTAGTATAACTGAGAAGCAAAGGCATAAACAGCTGCTTCCCTAGACTCTGCTCTTTCTAAAGCTTCTCTGCTGCTTTTATGTACATCTTCATGCAAAGAGTTGCAAGCAACAGGCTGTTGCTGCTGTGGTTCCATGACTGACTCCTGCGTTCTTTTCAAATATTTTCTCCCTCCCTCTCTTTAACCTTTTGTTCTCCATTCCTCCCTCTCTACCATTTCCCTCTTTCTTCCGTTCCTCCTTGGTTTCTTCCCATCTAGAGTTAAGGGTTTTACATGTATTCAATGTTTCTGATTATTTCCCTCCATATCTAACCCCTCCAACTACCCTTACCCCCAACCCAACACATTCCCCTCCTGTCTTTTCTTTGTTTTAAAATAACCCACGAGTCCAATTGCATGTATGTGGGTGCAGTGCCATCCACTGATCTTGAGCAACCTACCAGTGGCTGAATAACTAACAAAAAAGAAGTACCTACTATGAAGTCATGTATCCAATAGTCATGCATACAAGGACACATGCATCCAGTAAACTATGTTTTACAGCTTGCATCCCACTCTCTGGCTTTACATTATATCCAGCATCACCTCCTCTTGCTCCTCCCAGAGCACAAAAGGCGTTGATAGATGCCTCCTTTAGAGATGAGTACTCCATCACTTATTCTCAGCACTTTGATCACTTAGGAGCTTATGCATTAACTGCTACCCACTGTGGAGAATATCTTCTCTGACCAAGGTTGAGGGCAGCTTAGATCTATGGGTAGAAGCACAAATATTTAGAAGGCAGCTTGACAACATGACAATTTAGCAAGACAATAGTAGGTTCTCCTCTACAGACTATGAACTCCCAAGTATTAGATTTTTGGCTAGGTTTACTGAACCTGACATGAATTTCTTCCTGTAAATCAGGCCTCAAATCTAATCACAAAGCAGTTGGATTTCCCCTGACAAATGACTTACAAGGACATATTCAATGTCTATCACTATAATATTTATTTAATAACGTATCTTCTGGGACCAGATTATCTACCTGTTCAGGTATCTGTATTTCAACTTATTTTGGAATTATATTTTTACATGACTCACAAGCTAGTTTCTACAAAGCTTTTTCATATACCCTTGTATTTGGTTAATTTACACCTACTCTTCCTTCTCTCCCTCATCCACTCATCCCACCCCTCCTTAAACCTTTAACCATCAGTATTCTCTCCCTCTTCTTTCATATCACTTGTGTTTATCTATTTACTTCTATTTGTAACTGAGCTATGAGATAAGAAGTTTCCAGATGTTTTTCATATACAGTTAACTTTGATTAAACCCTACCTGGCTCCTCCCGTTGTTTCCCCCTATGTCCACCCCCTCCCTAATTAAACTTTGAATCCCCAGTGTTTTTCTTCCTTACTGTTCTTTTATGTGTCTCCTACTCCCTCCTCTTCCTTAAGGTTTCTGCTCCAATGGCCACTTTGTAGTTTCCTGGCTTTCAAGTGCATTCCAAATTAAACACACATAACAAAATACAGTAAACTAGGATCCATGTATGGGGAGAACATGCAATGTTTGTTTTCTGGGTCTAGGTTGCCTCACTCAGTGTAACTTTGTCCAGTTTTACCAATTTTCTGTAAATTCCATGATTCCATCTTTTTTTTTTTTTTAACAGTGGAACAGAAGTCCATTTTGGGTAGGTTGTCATCTTTCTTATCTGTTGTTCAGTTGATGGATGTCTAAGCTGAGTTCTTTTCCCACCAATTTGAAATAGAGCAGTAATGAACACAGTTGTACAAATGTCTCTATAGTAGGATATTTAGTTTATTTAGTTCCATAATCTGTTTTTTTTATTTGATTGGGTTGTTTGTTTTACTGATAATTAGTTCTTTTGAGTTATTTGTATATTATAAACACTAATCTGCTGTTAGATTTGCTCCCATTCTGTGAGTAGCCTGTTCACTCAATTGATAGTTTCCTTTGCTGTACAGACACTTTTTAGATTCATGGGATTCTATTTGTCAACTGTCAACCTTGTATCCTGGGCAACTAGAGTTCTTGTATTAGATATTAGTAAATTTTGTTGCTATGATAAAATCCCATGTCCCAAGGCAACTTATGGAAGAAGGGGTTTATTTTCACTTGCTGTTCTAATAGAAGAGCCCAAAGGGTGGGAGAGGAATGGCAGCGGGTAGGCACAGTGGTGGAGGCAACAAGTGGGCACAGTGGCAGCCATGGGTGCTCACTGATTACCTCTTCAACCTCAAACATGAAAGGGACAAAGAGGAAGAATGAACTTATGTTCAATTGTTCAAAGCCTATTCCCAGTGATGGACTTCTTCATATCCTGGCTCTTAAAATCTTTCCATTCCATCTTTTCTGATGTTCCAGGGCTGTAAATGATGCAAGAGATGTGATGTAAGTGCATCCATCATGGATCACCATGACCACTTGATCTCTGCATTGTGTCCAGTTGTGCTTTTCTGTGATGGTCTCCATTTTCTGTAAAGAGGGACTTTGATGAGGGATAGCAGCTACAGTTTATCTGTGGATGTAAACATGATTTACAATGCAGTAAGGACTTATACAGGTCTAGCAAATTGGCAGTAGTAGATTCGTTAATGACATCACTAACCCCAGGAAGCTGTAGGCATCATGTCCTGCCTATTGAATGAGCCTTAAGCCCCATGAGACAGCTTTTTTATTCCATTGACACTAAGTGCCACCTATTTGCATGGATGAGAGACACAGGTCTAGTTTCATTCTTCTGAATGTAGACATCCAGTCATTTTCACACTGTTTATAGAAGAGCTTGTATGTTGTTGTTGTTGTTGTTTATCTTTTTGCCACCTGTTCAAAAATGAGCTAGCTGTAATTGCACAGATTTATATCTTGGTTCTTAGGTCTGTTCTGTTGATATACATACTTCATTTTTGTTTGAGTATCATGCTTGTTTTATTACTATGGCTTTGGAGTATAACTTGAAATTAGGTATAATGGTAACTTCCATAGTATTCTTTTTGTTCAGGGTTGCTTTGACTGTCCTTGGGCTTCCATATAAATTTTAAGATTGTTCTTTTTCTACATCTATGAAGAAATGCCATTTTTAAAACTAAGATTGCATTGAATCTATACATTGCTCTTGTTAGGACAAACATTTTACAATTTTAATCCTATCCATTTATGAACATCAGAGGTATTTCCATATTCTAGTGACATATCCATTTCTTTTTCAGTATATTAAAGTTTTCACTGTAGATTTCTTTTCTTTCTTTGTTAGGTTTTCTCCTAGGTGTGTGTGTGTGTGTGTGTGTGTGTGTGTGTGTGTGTGTGTGTGTGTAGCTGTTATGCATGGTCTTCTTTGCCTGATTGCATTTTGTTTTTTCAGTGTGTCTGTCATTGGTATACAAAATACTTAGTGATTTTAAAATTAATTTTGTATTCTTCCACTTTGCTGAAAGTGTCTCTTAGGTCTAAGTTGTCGATAGAGTCTTACTTATTTCTCATATATATAATCATATCAATCTGCACATATCAATATTACTTCTTATCAATTAACTTCTTTCATACTGGTAACCTTTCATTCCCTTCTCTTTGTAATCACTCCAAGTAAGATATCAAGCATTACATTAAACAGAGGTGGAGAGAATGGATACCCTTGTTGTGTGTCTGACCTCCATGAACACACTGGTAGTTTTCATTCATTTTACTTGATGTTTACTGTAGGTTTGTGTATACGCCCTTCAATATGCTGAAGTATGATACCTTAGCTCTTAGCTTCTCCATAAATTTTATAATAAGGAGATGCTGGACTTCACCAAAGAACTTTTATGCCTCTGAGATGATAATATGATTTCTGATTTTGATTCCTTTTATATGAAGAATTTCATTGTTTATATGCTGAGCCATATGCCTCATTGAAATGAAGCCAATGAAGTCATGATGAGTGATCTTGATGAGGTCTTAATGTCTGTTTGAAAGAATTATATTGAGCACTTTGCATTTATGTTCATCTCTGAGATGTTTCTATAAATTGCTTTTTTTATTGTGTCTTTATCTGGTTTGGGTATCCATATATAACTACGTTTTTCAAACTTGTTTTCATATGTTCCATCCTTTTATGTCTTATGGAATGATTTGAGTAGTATTGGTAGAAATACTTGTATGAAGTTTTAGTAGAATTTAGCAGTGAATCCATCTGATCCTGAGTTATTTTAAATTGGAAGATTATCTTTATCTATTTTGAATACATTTTTTATATCTTTCTACCCTAAGATGGTATGTTTTTGATGGTGAGATATGTTGCTTAGAGACAGTAAATTAGAGTTCCTGTTTTCTAATCCAGTTTTTATTGAATAATGTATGTTGGCTCCTGACATTTTGTTGATTTTGTGGTGTTTTCTTTTTTATTATTATTATATTTGTTTTTTAATTTTACACATCAGCCATGGGTTCCCCTGTCCTCCCCCCTCAGCCCCTCCCCTCCATTTCCATCTCCTCCAGGGCCAAGACTCCCCTGGGAATTTAATTCAACCTGGCAGATTCAGTACAGGCAGGTCCAGTCCCCTCCTTCCAGGCTGAGCAAAGTGTCCCTGTGTAAGCCCAAGGTTCCAAGCAACTGGATCAGGCCCTCTGGATAAGTGAGACAATTGAATAGCTTGAACTATTTGGGAGGCCCCCAGGCAGTGGGATCCAGACCTGTCATTAGTGCATGAGCTGGCTGTTTGGAACCTCGTGGTGTTTTCTTTAACCTATTTTGATTAATGACCCGGTAGTTTATATTCCCTGTGATCTCCTAAATTTGCTTATCCTTTTCTTCATTCTGAATTTTCTTTGCAGTGTGCTCTATAGATCTGATTGAGTCATCATTAATTCCTTTATTCTGTTTTTATCATAAAATGTTTTTATTTCTTTTTCACTTATAGTTAATAATTTTGCTTGAAAAAATAGCTTGAGTTGGCATTTGTGATCTTTGTAGCTCTCTGTACCTAAATGGCGTACCTGGGATCATATCTGCCTTGATTTCCACTTCTGCATCTTCCCGTGAGTATTGTTGAACCTGGGAATATTGTTCTGTTCATTGACATAACATTGATAGCAGTTTTAGATTTACATGAAGAAAACATGGTTTATGCATATTTCATATCTAGCTTTCCCTGCTATTAACATCATAGGTTAGTGTTACATAGATGTTATTATTAGTGAACCAATGTATAATTATTATTATTCAGACTAATCTACAGCTTATCAGATTTTTCAGTCTGTTTTTGAATATCTTTTTAGTTCTTGCAACTCATCTTATATTTCATGTGTCATTTGGCTTCTCTTGTCTGTGACTTTTGTGGTTTTGCTTTTTAAGTGAAATCATGTTCTCCAGGACTGAAGCATATTCTCTCTCTCTTTCCCCTTCCTTTTCTTTCTTTCTTTTCAACATGTGCACCTATTATAGTAAGGATTTATTCTATAGAGACCAAAGATGCTATAGCAGAGGAAAGAGAATCTCAAAGTGGAAGGCTTAGCCTCAGAAGTGGGTGGATAGCACTTTCTCTGGCCTCAATCAGCCACAGGCTCAGTCCTGCAGAGAAAAGCTTGAGCTCACCTTTTTGATGAATAGCAACTTCTAGATAAGCACAATAGCATGTCCAGATTTTAAACAGCTTACAGTAATTTTGGAAGTTGAGAAAAGTGCTGGGAAATGACCACAAACTGCTTATTTAATTTTAAGAATGAAGGTGGTAAAATACTTATAATATAATGACAACAAAAGCACATGTCCTTATTAAATTTGAATTCTTACTTCAGGTAGACAGTACTGCCAAAGAGTGTCACCTCCTACCTTAAATATATATTTTACATGGAGCTAAAATGTTTAATATGGCATGTAATATATGCAGTGGTTTTTTTGTCAAGTATAACATTTGTGCATATTTTAAATGAGATTCACAAATTCTATAACAAATTTTGCCATAGAATCAGGAACTTTGGCTATCTTTGGCGCCTAAGCTGTCTTTGGACTCATAAATCGAAGCTCTGATACTTTAACAGCACAGCCAAAATTTTTACTTTGCAGATACTAGATTTATTTTTAAGTTATGTGAATTAAATCTGTGCTGAAAGACCCAACTTTGAAATATACAAGAAAAATTGGGAATGGAAGGATTTTACTGGTTTGGCTGAAGTAAAATGTTCTTTCCTGGACCCATCCTCCTGTGAATATTTTTCCCACTGTAATTCTCTTTGGTGTGCCAGGAAGGGATCATGAACTCATGCCAATGTTGCAGGAAATGTTACCTGTCCTTTGAAAGAAATGTAATAAATCAAAATGGCTTTCTTCATACTGTTTAAAAGAAAGAAAGAAAAAACAAGACCTGTTGATTGACATTGGGTGTCCTTTTATTCCTTGACAAAACTGGTAAAGAGGTAAATAAATACAGAAAAATTTCTCTGCTATTTTCATTTTAGGACTTGCCCATCTTTTGGGAGAGAGAGACATCTCTTCTCTGAAAATAGGTATTAAAACAAAGAGAAAGAAAAGGACATGAGAATTTTATTGGGACCCTGTAAGTAGAATTCTTCACGTGAGACATGAATTAAATGAATTTAGATTTAAATTGTATTTTCCTCTTTCCACAGATATCAACATTTAAGAATGTAATAAACAGAAGAACAACCTTGACAATTACTCCTTAAAATTCCTAAGGGTGTGCACAGACTATGCCTTAAGCAACTGAAGGCAAACCTGGACCATGCACATCAGAGCTGGAAGTTGTCTGCATTCTCTGATGCTGGCTATCTATTTCCAGAGATTTCATCAACAAGCTTTCTCTCTGATGAGTCCTTTGCACTTCAGAGGAACAAAGCAATGTTTGATTCTTATTGTGTAAACATCATGCCTATGCTGACACCAATTGGGAAGGGGAAATAGATGAGATCACCATCAGTTAACTGGGGGTGAGGAGGGCAATAGAGGGTAGGGGATGGGGATGAGAACATAAAGGAGCAGGATGGTCCAGCTGAAACAGGGACAGAGTGGGAGAGCAATGACAGAGATACCATGACAGAAGGAGATATTATGGAAGTACAATGGAAGTTCCCAGGAATCCACAAGGAAGACCTCAGCTTAGACTACTAGCAAGAGTGGAGAGGGTGCCTGAACTGGCTTACCCCAGTAATCAGATTGGTGAATACCCTAACTGTCATCATAGAACCTTCATCCAGTAACTAATGGAAGCAGATGCAGAGATCCACAGATAAGCACCAAGCCATGCTCCAGGAATTCAGTCGAAGAGAGAGAAGAGGTATTCTGTGACCAAGGGGCATGAAGACAACAATGGGGAAACCGACAGAGACAACCAAACCAAGCTAGTGGGAACTCATGAACTTTAGACCAACAGTTGTAGTACCTCCATGGGACTGGACTAGGACCTCTGCATAAGCAAGACAGGTGTGTAGCTTGGTCTGCTCAAGAGGCCCCCTGGCAGTAGAAATATGATTAATTCCTGGTTAATTAGCTGGCTTTTTGGAGCCCAAGACCTATAGTGGGACACCTTGTACAGCTTTGATGCAGTGGGAGGGGCTTGGACCCACCTCAACTGAATGTACCAGGCTCTGTAGACTCTCCATGGGAAGCCTTACCTTGTTGGAGGAGGGGATGGGGAATGTGTTGGGGAGGGAAGCTGGAGGACAGGAGGAGGGAAGAGAGGGGGATCTGTGGTTGATATGTAAAATGAATGAAAAATTTCTTAATAATAAAAATGAAAGAAAAAGAGAACCATGATAATGCTACTTTGTATCAATCTTCAGGACATAGATCATTTTAGCTGTTAATATTCCCAGTATTAATTCCATTTGTTGTGGATTTAACCATTTTCTATTGATAACAGTTGGATGATAATGTGAAAGCAAACTCAGAAGTAGCTAGGTAGAAGATCATGGGTGTGACCTCTGCTCTGCAACACTGCACTGCTGTGACTTAAAGAAGTAAAATGTACCAATGACTCAAAACAAAAAAACAAACAAACAAAAAACATGGTAAGCTCTTTACAAAGCTACCCATAATTATGATACAGTATCCTACTACTTCCTGTTCATTTCTGGTACACACTTTTTGTGAATGTGGCTTCAGATCATGTTGTATTGCAATTTAGATTTTATTCATGGATTTTAAAATGTCTAGAATCAAATAAGTAAAACTATAACTATAGGACTTTTACTTGGAGTAGTATATCAAAGCACAATAAATATTCTGTTTTTGGTTGTGAGCCTAGCCTTTAACGGCTGAGCCATCTCTCCAGCCCAAATATTCTGTTTTTAATCAAGCAATGTTAACATGATGATTCTCCAACAAACACCCACATGTGTTCATAGTTCTATGGCATAGCTACACAGTATTTCTCTCTCCATGCTACTGAAGAACAGAATGCCTATGTTTGTTGAGGAAGAGAACAAAGTTGTGAACATGTGGGTAGGCGTCTCAAAAATACTTAAAGTTGAGGTCTCATGTCTTTGTTATTCAGGTGTCATTTTGCTTATTGAGACAGACTCTCCTCCAAACCAATGATCACTAATTTTTGCTAGTTAAGCTAACCTGATTGTCCCAGGAATACCATGTGTCTGCCTTTAAAAGATTGAGATCATATGTGCGTTACCCTACCTGAGTTCTGATTATCTAAACTCCAGTGTTCATGATGTGCAACCATCATTTTATCCACTGAGATTTCTCCTCAGTCCTAGAATATCTTTCCAAGAATGATATTATTATTTGTCATATTGAGGTAATTCTCTTAACTTATAAGGTTAGGAGAAAATATAACTCTATTTAAATTATGATTTTGAATAAAAGAAATTTAATAGCTATTGAGGGGGGCTGGAGAGAAGGCTCAGCAGTTAAGAGGCTTGGCTGTTCCTCCAAAGGACCCAGGTTCAATTCCCAGCACCCACATGAGAGCTCACACCTGTCTGTAATTCTAGTTCCATGGAATCTGACATCCTCATACAGACATACATGCAGGCAAAACATGAACGTATATGAAATAAAAATAAATAAAATAAAAATAGCTACTTAGTAATTAGAAAAGCATATATGTAGATAGAACCCCTCCGCCAAAATTACATGATTTCTCATAGCGAATTTCTCTCTTTTCTCCATGTGACTCAGATTTGTAGATGTAGAAAAGGAAGCTTATTGTTTAGATTTACTTTCTACTATCAACACCATGGTAATTAAGTGAGGTATTATCTGTTTGCACCTTTGCATTAGCTATGGATGTTGTATAAATTTCTCACTCCTCTTCCTGTCCTAGTTTTCACTGGCATCTAAAGGACTCTATCTACCCTTTGTGGAAGAAGCCGTAACCCAGCTATTCTGGACTGCTTACATGTCCGAATGTTTTTCAACACTTTCCCATATAATCTATCCTCACACCCTAAGAGCTCAATAAATGTTGTTGATTGACAATTTCCTTCCTTACTCAAGTGGGAAAACTTGAAGATGTTCTTGGTATACTTCTAAGCTTCAATATTTTAACTTCTTGAAGGGGCTTAACATAGGGGGAAAATAGTGTAAGACATTTCAGTATGTCACCAGGAGATTCTAAGATCATAGGACTACTTAGAAATATGGAAAAATGCAAGGGAGCCCGTTTTTTACATGTTATCTGATGCTTCTCTCTTGACATCTTGTCTCACATTTTAAGATTTAACTCTACTTTTAAAAATCTGATTACAAACAAAAGTGCCAACGTAGCCAGCCATTCCTGATAAAAACAAGGTTAGGCAAAGGACACATCAAATGTTGGTCAAAATAAGTAAATTAACTGGAAAATACACATGAATAAAATAGATAAAATGCAGAACTTTGAAATAGGACATTTTCAAGTGAATGTGTTTTGAAATTAGAATGTTTCTTTAAAGATGCAATCATTTCAAATTCTTAGAGCTTTATTTAGCTAATAAAAATGCTTGCTCAACAACTGCAAAATGCCAGACCCTAATGAATATTTAGGGATGGCATAAAGGATATATTTAGTCATAGCTCTAGGAGAAGACATGACAAAATTTGGAGGAATTATAGTTCTATATGATAAATGTCATTTTGCTTTTCTGAAACAACCTAAATTTAGAAACCTTTAAAACTGAAGGATTGTATTACAGCAGTAATATGGCATCACATTTAGGAATAAATATATGAATTATATTTCATTTCCCCAAAATTATTTGTGTATTTAAATATATTGAATTCCAATTTGTTAACATGTTATTCATCTTTTCAATATGAGTTACTACTATATAAGTTATGATTAAACACTGTACTTTTAATATCTTGGGATAAATTCCTTCTAGTGCTCTTCTGTCACCTGCCCCTTCCCTTATTTTTTTCAATTTTCTTTCTTATCCACACTTAGGAGTTTTACTATATAACTCTAGGGCCAAAGGGTATTCTGAAAAAGAGATGCTCATTCATGCTTTATTTTCTTGTGAAAAGTTTCCCAAATACATATTCTTCAGCATCTGACACTAATTTCCCAACAGTAATAGATATTGATATTTTGTTATTCTTAAATTTAGTCTGTAGTCATCAGAAGCCACAGTCTAGATTCTCCTGAAATTGTTCACCTTCACTGTGAATTGACAGTCTCTATCATGAGTGCTACACATATCTATAGCTAAATTCCTGTTACTGCACCTCTTTGCTACTAAGCATATAGCAGCATCAGAAGTTAGAAATGCAGGGCTGTTCATTGGGAATGCATTTCAAAAATATCCACATAAATCACATATTGACCCATTACACGCTGTCTTAGGGTTTCTACTGCTGTGAACAGACACCATGACCATGGCAACACTTATAAAGGAAAACATTTAATTCATGTGATTTGCTTATATTTCATAGATTTATTCCATTATCATCATGGCAGGAAGCAAGGCTGCATGAAGGTGGACATGGTGCTGGAGAAGGAGCTGAGGTTTCTTACATCTTGGCCTGAAGCACAATCCTAATTAATCTTAACAGTAAAAACTCAGAGTCAGATATCAGGGGTGAAAACTGAAATATCAGAGAAGCAGAGCAGCAGCCACTAGAGATTTCTTACCTCTACAAATCCTCAGACCAAATGAAAGGGTGAGATCCTGTCTCCACTGTAGCATGAATCTTAAAGGTACTTACTAATAAAATCAAACCTGGGGCCAGGTATTAGGGTGAATGCTGGAAGATCAGAGAAGCAGAACAAGCCACAGCAACCTCACCTTGCCAATCCCTCATCTAATCCTCTTTCCTCAGACTGGAAGCCTCTGAGTCCTCATCTAAATGGCTCTCAGCTGAACTGTGCTGCTTTAAAGCCTGAATGCTTAACCAGCTAAAAGCTTCTAGTTTCTGGTCTTCATGCCTTATATACCTTTCTGCTTTCTGCCATCACTCCCTGGGATTAAAGGCTCACTTTCTGGGATTAAAGGCATGAGTCACCATGCTTGGCTGTATCCTTGAACACACAGAGATCCAGGCAGATCTCTGCCTCTGGAATGCTAGGATTAAAGGCATGGGTGCCACCATTTTCTAGCCTCTCTATCTAGTGGCTGTTCTGTTCTCTGACCCCAGATAAGTTTATTAGGGTGCACAATATTTTGGGGAACACAATGTCACCACATTCCATCTGCCTTATATTCTTGTCTCCACCTCCCTAGTTCTGAGATTAAAGGTATGCACTATCACCACCCAGTTTTGTTTCTATTTTAGACTGGTTCAATCTCATGCAGACCAGGGTACCCTTGAACTCCTGATCTTCTTGCTTCCTCCTCCCAACTGCTGGGATTAAAGGTGTGTGCCACTACTTCCTGGCTTCTATGGTTAACTAGTGGCTAGCTCTGCCCTCTGATTTCCAGGCAAGTTTTATTTGTCAGAACTCAAACAAAATATCATACAACATTGACCTACACACAACAGGAAGTGAAGTGTCACACTGGGCATGGCTTGAGCATAAATGAGACCTCAAATCCCACCTCCACCATGACACACACCTAGTCCAACAAAGTCACACCTCCTAATAATGCCTCTTCTTTTGGGGGGCCATTTTCTTTCAAACCACCACATACACACACTGATAGTGGGAGACTTCAATACCCTATTCTTACAAATAGACTGATCATCTAGACAGAATCTAAACAGGGAAATGCAGGAGCTAAGTAAAGTTATAAACTGAATAACAAGTTATAAACTGACCTAGCAAGATATTTACAAAGCATTTCATCCAAACACACACACACACACACACACACACACACATACACACACACACAAATACCTTCTTCTCAGCATCACATGGAACTTTCTCTAAAACTGATCACATACAAGGACAAAAAATAAGTGTCCACATGTACAAGAACATTGAAATAACACCCTCCATCCCATCTGAACACCACAGACTAAAGCTGGATATCAACAACAACAGACAATTTACAAACTCATGGAAACTGAACAACTCACTGCTGAATAAAAAGCAATAATGTGTCAATACAGAAATTAAGAAAGAAATTAATGACTTTCTAGAATTTAGTGAAAATGAATGTACCATATACCCCAACGTACAGAATATAGTGAACATAGCTCTAAGAAGCAAGTTCATAGCAGTAATTGTGTGTGTACAAAATTAGAGTGATCTCATACTAGTCACTTAAAGTACACCTGAAAGCTCTAGAACAACAATGAGAAATCATACACAAAAGAAGTAGAAGGTAAAAAATAATTAAACTCAGACCTGAAATCCATAAAATAGAAATAAAAATGTCCAATATAAAGAACCAATGAAACAAAAAGTTGGTTCTTTGAGAAAATTGATAAGCTTGATGAACTCTTATCTAAATTTACTAAAAGACAGAGTATCCAAAGTAACAAAATTAGAGATGAACGGGGGGGGGGGGGGGCAGCAAAACACATACTGTGGATATCCAGAGAATCGTAAGTATATATTTTAAAAATCTATTCTCACCCAAATTTAAAAATCTAAAGAAATGAATAATTTTCTTGATACATACCACTTACCAACGTTAAATCAAGACCAGATAAGTAATATAAACAGACCCCAAAAAACAGTGAAATAGAAGTATTCATTAAATCTCTCAGCAAATAAAAGCCCAGCACTGGAAGGTTTTAGTGCAGAATTCTACCAGATGTTCAAAGAAGAGTTAACACCAATGCTCCTTAAGTGTTTCCACAAAATAGAAATAGAAAGAACATTGCTCAATTCATTCTATGAGACCACAATTACCCTAATATCTAAAGCACATAAAAGCTCAACAAAGAAAAAGAATTATAGACCAATTTTCTTTATGAACATAGATGGAAATACACTCCATAAAATATTTGCAAACCAAATACAAGAACACATCAAAAAGATTACCCACCTTGATTAAGTAGGCTTTACCCAGAGATACAGGGATGGTTCAATATAAAAAAAAATCAATAAATTTAATCCATCATATAAACAAAGTAAAATACAAAAACCATATGATCATTTCATTGGAGATGTAAAAGGCTTTTGAAAAAATCTGACTCCCCTTCATGTAAAAATTCTAGAGAGAATAGGGATACAAGGAACATACCTAAACATAAGGCAGTTTACAACAAACCAATAGCCAACACCTACTTAAATGCTAAAATCAGGAACAAGACAATGCTGTCCACTCTCTCCATGCCTACTCAATATAGTGCTTGAAGTGTTGTCTAGAGCAATGAGAAAACCGAAAGAGACCAGAGGAATACAAACTGGAAAGGAAGAAGTCAAAGTGTCTTTCTTTGCAGATTATATAATAGTACACATAAGCAACCCTAAAAATTCCACTGGGAACTCCTATAGCCAAATAAATATTTTCAGTAAAGTAGCTAGATGTGAAATTAAGCCACAAAAATCAGTAGCTCTCATACATACAAATGACAAAAAGACATAAATAAATCAAGAAACAGTACCTTTCACAATAGCCTCAAACAATATAAAATATCTTGGGGTAACTCTAACCAAGCAAATGAAAAGACTTGTATCTTAAAATCTTTAAGGCACTGAAGATATCAAATGTAGAAAGATCTCTTATTCTTGTAGACCAATAGGATTAATATTGTAAGTAAGCCATCCAAACAAAAGTAAGCTACAGGTTCAATGTAAACCCCATCAACATTTCAAAACAATTCTTCACATAACTTGAACAGACAACTTTCAGCTTTTTATGGGAATACAAAGAAACTCAGTATTGCTAAACATTTCTGAATAATAAAAGAACTGCTGGAGGTGTTACCATAGCATTCCTCAAATATAACTATAGAGCCATAATAACAAAAACATATATATCCATTAATTGAATTTAATTGAAGACCCAGACATAAATTCACACATACCTGGAATATCTGATTTTTTATAAAGAACCCCACAACACACATTGGGGGAAAAAGAGAGCATCTCCAATAAATATGGCTGGTCAAACTGGTTGGTTACATGTAAATAGATTCACACTTATCACCCTGCACAAACCTTAACTCCAAGTGGATCAAATATCTCAACATAAAACCAGATACACTGAACCTGACAGAAGAGGAAGTGCGGAATAGCCTTGAACTCACTGGCACAGCAAAAAACCTTTCTGGACAGAACAGTGCTAGCACAGGCAGTGAGATCAACAGTTAATAATGGCACCTCATGAAAGTGAGAAGCTTTGGGTTGGGGATTTAGCTCAGTGGTAGAGCACTTGCCCAGCAAGCCCAGGGCCCTTGGTTTGGTCCTCAGCTCCAGGGGAAAAAAAAAGAGAGAAGAAGAAACTCAAATGGCTGCGAAACACTTAAAGAAATGTTCGATATTCTTAGCTACCAGGGAAGTACCAATCAAAACTGCTTTGAGACTTCATCTTATACCTGTCAGAATGGCCAAGTTCAATAAAACAAATGACAGTTTGTGATGGCGAGAATGTCATTAAAGGAGTGAAAACTTGTATAGCCACTGTGGAAAATAATATGGTGGTTCATCAGGAGGCCAGAAATAGAACTACCTCAAGGTATAACTATACGACTCTTGTACATATACCAAAAGGGCATGTCTTCCCACAACTTGCTCAAACATGTTCATTGCTGCTCTATTCATTATAGTCAGAAATTGGAAACAATCCAGATGTTCCTCTACAGAAGAATGTGTCACTCTACACGTGCATTTATGCAATGGATTATTGTTTATTCGTTTAAAAAAATGAAATCACAAAATTTGCAGGTAAATGGATAAAACTTGAAAAAAATCATCCTGAGTGAGGTAAGCCATACCCACAAAGATAATATAATATTTATGAACTTATATGTGGATATTAGCTGTTGATTCATCGATAACCAAGCTATAATCCAGAGAACCACAGAGGTTAGGTATAGAGTGAGGGACTAGGTGGGAGCAGCTAGAACCCAGTAGGAAAGGAAAATAGATAGGTTAGGATGGATTAAACACATGTTTAAGCTTTATTGTATCCCTTGGAAGGATGTTTGTTTTCTAATGAGAGACGGAAAGGGGAGGAAGGAATCAGGGAGGGAGGGAAGGTGGGAAGGAACTAGGGAAAAGCAGAGAGAAGGAAAACTAATTGGAATGTTATGTGAGAAAAGAAGCTATTTTCAATAAAAGGAAAAAGTACAATTTTAAAAACGTCCTAAAAGTAAAACTGATTTTATCTCTTTTCCCATTTTGCCTACATCATTTTGCACAGAACCACACAGGTGAAATTACTATGTTTTCATCTCCTTTTTTTTTCTTCTCATTCCTTATCCTGCCTACCCTATCCTTCCTGCCTGGCTACTAGCCAAACAGCACTTTATTTATACAGAGTGATATCCACAGAACTTCCCCTTTTCTTTTTTGTTAAAAAAGTAGGGTTAACTTTTACATAGTAAAATTACAGATAACAAAACAATTATTAAGCAAGAATTATACTTACAATATTAAAGAAGATGTGTAGTTAGAGTTTTCCTGCCTGGCCCAGTCAGGACAAATCTCTCTTACCCGCCAGTCCCATAGTCGCTCAGACCCAACCAAGAAAGCACACAGAGACTTATATTGCTTACAAACTGTATGGCTGTGGCAGGCTTCTTGTTATCTACTTCTATCTTAAATTAACCCATTTCTGCTTATCTATACTTTGCCACATGGCTTGTGGCTTACCAGTGTCTTTACATGTTGCTTTCCATGGTGGCGGCTGGTGGTGTCTCCCTCCAACCTTTTACTTCCCAGAATTCTCTTCTCTCTTGTCCCGCCTATCCTTCCTGCCTGGCCACTGGCCAATCAGAACTTTATTTACACAGAGCGATATCCACAGCAAAGATATCCTATCTATCTTATATTTGTGAGTCTAAAGTTTTATATCTAACTTATCTTGCATCATAACTGAGGAAATTATAACTATCTAGTCTTCAACCACATCAAAGACCTCAGAAGGATATAATATTATCTGAGAACCGGGAGAAGGATGCAAGCAACTTTCAGGAGTCTTGCAGCGTAGACAGAGACAGCTGGCAGCCTGGACAGTCACCTAATGTTTCTTTGTAAAATTGAGGCATTTGTCTTCAGCCCACAGGGCTAGAGTTTCTCGGTCACTTCTCTCAGTGTCCTGTAGAATGTCTGGCAATTTCCTCTGTGAGGCAGGAAACTGAAGGACCATTTTGTCAAGCAAAGTTTAGTGGTCACCTTTCTATGGGTCCTGCACGTCCAGTTGATCAAGCAGTCCAGGCAAGAACAGTTTCTTGCCCAAATGGCTATTTTTGCCAAGGTGAAGATAAGATATGAAGTGTCTTTAATGTCCATCCTCCTCTCTGAAGTAAATCGGTGCTGCCAGGAGCAGACATGTCTCACTGTCCAGAAAGTCTAAATTTTAAAAGTATTTTAGATGCCATATTCTGTATGTCTTTGAAGTATTTGAAGATTACCTATCTATCTGAAATATCTCTATGTATACCTAGAAGACTTAACTAACATGGCTACAAGTATGATTATCATAGATGACTAGTTATTAATCTATTTTTAATTATCCATTTCAATTTAAAATGAGCTATACAAACATAATAACTTAAACATGAGTAGAAATATACACACAGTATAATAAAATTAACTTTAAGTTTGTATCAACAGACTAAAATCTATACCAATGTAAAACATTTTACATGAGTTGTTGCTCTTTTAGAAGTAAGTTTATTAATCTACCCTTTCATCCTATCATATCTATATCATATCACCTTTTTATCTTTAGAAAGAGATTGCATTTTTAATCAACCTGTTTTAAATAAAAATACTGGTTTTTCTCTGTCCCACACCAGAAGGCTCTTCTGATTTGGGACACAAGAAGCTCTTAAACTTTTCTTTTAACAATGTACTTGGGTTTAGAGAAGGAGTGAGCCAATTCCATCTCCAAAGCCAGCTGGGAATTTGGGCATAGTTTTTCTTACTACTTCCTGCTGGAGGGGGCACTGTAACTTATGGGGACACAAAGAAAATTTTAGGATTATGGAGTAGTCAGTGAGGGTGAACCTCTGAGCCAGTTGTCTTGAAACCATTCTGGATGTTGGATCATCTGGGCCATGGTGTCATTGGAGACCTTTCAGGTGGTCTTGGCTGATCAAACCTGATGTATCTTAATCTGGAACAAATCCACAGCCTCTGGCTTTCTGTGGAAACAAAAGCAGAGACTCTTTTCCAAAGCAACATATCCTTATATCCAAATTTTGAAGTCAAGGTACCTTTAAAATGTACATATTTGTTTAACTCAACAGCTTTTAAGATCAAATCTTTTTCTGCAGTTAAAAATCCCAAAGACAAGACAAACCAGATTCTCTGTGTAATATCCATCTTTGTAAGACTGAAACACTGCTGTGGCTGCTGGCTCCACCCACCTCAGCTTCCAAACATGGTGGTGTACAGTTTACTGCCAGCTCTGGGTCTGGAGCCAGGTGTACCATCAACTATCAGAAGCAGTTCTATCAAAGCAGTGCATAGCCCAGAAACATTTTTTTTTTTAAAACTAGCAAAGGCTAAATCTATCATGCAGCAGAGTAAAGTGCCTCTTGTAGATTCTTCATTCCTGCCACACTGCAGGTCAGACACACAGTCCAGGAACCTGCCATAGTAGCTCAAACCAGCAGGCTGCCACTAACTTGGGAGAGACAACTAGGAAGCTGTTTTTAGCTCCGTTTAGAATCTTTTTTCTCAGGTTTTAGGTGGAAACTCTTGCAAACACGTTGGGTGCCATTTGTAGTTGGAGAGCTTCTCACCAGGTTCCACCCAGCCCCTGTGGTCCCATAACCCACATATAAAATAATCATACAGATACATATTATTTAAACTGCTTGGCCATTAGCTCAAGCCTACCGTTGTCTAGCTCTTACTCTTATATTTAGCCCATTTCTGTTAGTCTATACTTTGTCACGTGGCTGGTGGCTTACCGGTGGTGTCTTTACATGTTGCTTGTCATGGCGGCAGCTCACAGTCCCCTCCCAGCCTTCCTGTTCCTAGCCTTCCCCTCTTCCTTGTCCTGCCTAACCTATCCTTCCTGCCTGGCTACTAGCCAATCAGCACTTTATTTATACAGAGTGATATCCACAGCAGTCTACATACTATCCTCAAGAGAGAGCTTTGTCCTAAACCTGAGATTTGGAGTAAGCTATAAATGGATCAGAAGGATTTCCCCAAATGGAATTTTCTTGTCCTATCATCAGCAGGAATTACAAGACTTAAGGTGAAAAACAGTTCATAGTTTTGAAAGTTCTGACCAACAGATAAGTAGAGAGTAATCTAGTACAGAATTCAACTTCTGGCAGACTCATTGTTGACTCATATTATAAATAAATAAACACCTGGCCCAGGTGATAATGGTGCATGCCTTTAATCTCAGCACTCAGAAGACTGAGCCAGGCAGATCTCTGAGTTTGAGGCCAGCCTGGTCTACAGAGCAAGATCCAGGACAGGCACCAAAACTGCACAGAGAAACCCTGTTTGGAAAACAAACAAACAAACAATAAATAAACACCCTACTCAGACAAAAGTGCGGTTGCTAACTTTTTACAATCCCTTTTCACTCACTTAAACCGAATTCCACTTAATACACAGAGCAATGGCTTGACTTACACAATCAATATTGAGTGGATGTTTCAGTGTTTCCTGGGCCATCACTAGAAATAACTCACTTGTTGTGAGGAATTCCACATGTGTATGTTTCTATGCAATGTGATTATGACTCTGCATGCATTCAGCATTTCAAATTTGGTTAAAATTGTGTTTACTTAGTTCTTCTAACTAGATCTTCTTCTAGCCTAATGCTTTCCTTAAACTGTTCCCTAATCTTAATAAGAGCCTTTGAAATGCTCCAAATCTACCAAAAAGGTAAATTTTCAGGGAAGTTCATTGCACCAACTCTTGAAATGACCTAAATGCCTGTTAGGAAAGCGATTATTAGTTAAAAAAACTACCCAACTGGATAAAAATAAGGTATAATGTATTTCCAGGTTTGTAAAGATGCCAAAACATGTTCTTAACTTTTAAATCAAAAAGGATAATTCTAGGTCCGAAAGTACCATAATTTCATATCTGTCCAAAAATTCTTTCCTAAAATAAAATGGAATTCTCAGCATTGATGATAAAATAAATAAAATAAATGGAATTGTATCTGTAATCATAGGTTAAAAGTTGAATGTAGGCCTCTGCCTCCCAAGTGCTGGGGTTAAAGGCGTGTGCCACCACCGCCTGACTGCATCCCATTTTATAATACCAGCACTTGGGAGGCAGAGGCAGGCGGATCTTTGTGAGTTCAAGGCAAGCCTGGTCTACAAAGCGAGATCCAGGAAAGGTGCAAAGCTACACAGAGAAACCCTGTCTCAAAAAACAAAACAAAACAAAAAAATTGAATGTATAGACAGATGAATGGATGGATTGATGGACAGATGAACAGATGAACATACTTCTATGGAAGAAGAGATGGAGACCTCCCTAGTAAATGAAATTTTTTGAAAAGAAGTAAGCATTAATAATTGGTGTCATTTCTAGGGCCTATAGGTACAAAGAAAGAAACGTACCTTCTATTTTTGTTTTATACAAGGTTTGAGTTTTTAATTGATGTGCATGATGTTTGAATCTTCATAATTATGTCTTTATGGTGGCAGTGGATTTACTTTTCATCACAAGTGTTCTCCCTGTCTCATTCCTAGACAATCATTTTACCGTCACCCACTCTCTCCTTACAATCACCATCTACTGCTGCTTCCTGTCTCCTGTCCACAGCATCCCCCTGCTTGAGTTCTGCTGGACTTTTTAAACTTTAAACTTTTCCTCTTCCAGAAGAAAACCAGATCACATGGCCATCCATACCCATCTCCTGAGCACCACTTAGAGAATTTTGCCTCTTAGGAAAGAGGCCAGTAATTATTATTATTATTTTTGAAATGAGTATACCTGTTTGTACTCACATAAAGAATTATATTTTGGATAAATATTAGATACTAGAGGACGTGGCATCTTCAAAGTTTTTCAAAGTTGATTGATATTTTGGTTTTATAATCGTCAATGCTGAGAATTCCATTTTACACAGAAAAGTTTTAATTAACTTAAGTCAAACATTTCTAGGTGGGAGTCATAACTTCAGGTAAAGTTGTTTTGCTTTAGCAATCATGAATTCGGACTAAACACTGAAACTTAGAGAAAATTACTGCACATAAGAAGAGAACAAATTAAAAATTTAAACCTAATTTAGAAGACATTTTTCCAAGAGCATAGGTTCTACACTTATGCAGTCACTGACCGACATAGTACACAAGCTAATTAGTGGCTACTCAGACTTCCTAGATTCCTCCTTGAACTTATAAACCTGTACAATTTTAACAAAATTGGTCTTTATTCACTTGAAAGGGATTGGCTGATTCCATAACATCGGAAACCACCACTTCCTAGAAATGTCCTGTTTGGCGACCATCCTATGACTACATTGTTGGCCTGTAGAACCTGCCCGGGTCCTCCCAGCTCCACCCCTTACCTTGTTTCGGCTTTAATAGACTTGCATGTTTCAGTGTTCTCTGACTCATGTTGTGGCTGCTTCCTTTCCATTAGTTTAGTATCTAGCACTGTTTCACACAGAGGTGGCTTCTTAATAAATGCCGCCAACCACAGAAAGATAATGAGAGCAGCTCAATGAGCAAATGAACTACATTCATCCAACAAGCGTAGATGCACATTCACTGTGTATATTCTGTTAGACATTAATGGGCCACAGTAAAATGATTCCAATTACTCATCACTACAATGAAGCCACTGAACTGAATGATGGCAAAGGTGAATTGTGATCTAAGTCTTAAATTCCAAACGCAAATTTCTAACTGGGAAGGCAAAGTCTTTCTTCTTGATTTAACCTTATGAACAGGAAGTACAGTATTTATATGTAAAAATATTAGGAAATTTGAGCAAATATTTGGCTAGGGTGGAGAAGTGGTAAGGGAATCTTACCTAATTTGAAGGGTATCAGCAAATAATTTGTTTTGAAAATGTAAATCTCCAGCTGGGTCTTTAAGGAGCTGATGAACAGAACAACAGTAGATTTGAGTGACTTCCAAGTTAAATTTGAGAGGTACTCCGCCCTTCACACTCTACCCTCCGCATTCCTAAGTAAAACCACATCCTCTTAGCCTGATGGAAGAATGAGAAGGCTAATTTGCATTTATGTTTAGTAACAGCATAGGCAAAAAGTGTGCAAGCATAACTGTGACTTCCTGGACACTGAGAAGTGAAACCAGGGATCTCACAGTTGTTTGGAATTTCAAACCATAAGAACAACCAAAAAGAAAAGAGGACTGGACTGAGGAAGCAAAGTGGATTTTGTTTGTTTGCTTAATTGTTTTGTTTGGCTTGTCTGTTTGTTTCTTAATTGATACTGATAAACTCTTAAACTTTCTGCTGTGTACAATCTTATCTGTACTTTAAACCTGCTAGAGATGTATTACTAGGATTTGTCCATGTGCTTGCCTGGAAAAATGATTTATAAGAAGTGTGTGTAGCTAGATTACTGAATGTACTCAAGTGAGCTAGGAATCAGACATAGCTGATAATGTTAAATATCTAAATACCAATCTTGTGCAACAACCAAATTTCACCAAAAATGATCAACTAGAGATATGGTGATGGAGTATGGCTTCATCCTCAAATTCATGTGATTTGGGACAGTGTGCATTCTGCAAATGTTTGCATTATAAACTATACAAATTCAAACCCTTGTGTGGACATTGCAGATATGGATATGGTTTGATTCCTCAGTGAATGAAAATGTTTTCCATTAATATTGATCTTAAAATTATACTTGATGTTGCCTGTCCTGTCAAATGAGTATCAATTATCATCCCATATTAAAAATTGTTTGTTGCTTGTATACCAGATTATTTCTTCTAAATAGCCACAATGGGTAGGATATTTCCATGTGAACTAATTCAGCAGACATGGGGCATTGTGTTCCTTACTAACTTAAGACTTTAGTTATTTATTTTTAGTGTCTGCAATTCTCATAGAGGCCTACACAGTGATTGTGAGTTGAAAATGTTTCTTTCAGCTGTGTAATTTAATCAACCTGAACTTGCCAGCTTCTCAAGACCTTTAGAGGTTGATGCAATTTCCCCCAGTCAAGCTTTTAAGCAGAAGAAGTACTTGATACTGTCCATTTGTAGCTGGTTTTTGTCCCTTAATTATAACAGACTTGGGTAAAGCTGGTTAGTCAGACTATAAAGCTTCTGCAAGGACAGAATGTTATGATGTGATTGAAGAAAACATGAGACTCAGTGTCTAAGATTCTAACAAAGAGGTGTGTATCTGTGTGCATGGGCACACATGCATAAATGTGTGAGTAGAAGTACATATGTAAAATTAATCTTTGAGAAAATACACATACACCATTATCTCATTAGTTTGTGACAAAACATTTAAAGTACTTTCTATGAGTAAAAAGCATTTTTAAAGTTCCTGACATCAAACACTATTATATCTTATGAATTATATCTGTGTTGTAAATGTGAGGGCTAAATGCCTGGGCCTCACACTGTCCAGTTTCAAAAACACTTGTTTGAGTTCTATGCTTGTCAAGTTTCATTTGTATTTTTTTTTAACCCAAGCAATATATTCTAGTTTTGCTTAATAATAATCTCATATTTTAATTAAAAGCTTGATGAAGTGATGAGGCAAGACCATGAAAATAAGTTGTTTCTCCATCAGAACTGCTTTGGAAAACATACCAATATAAGCTGTTAAATTCAACTGCTTATATGTGAGAAAGAAAAACAGACTGGTGTCAGGGGGGAAAAATCAATGTATTTTACCCCCAAATGTAAGTGTCTAAGTTGCAGTTTATTCTAAAAGAAGTCACAATTCTAAAATACTAAGGAACTCTGATGTGATTATGAAAGAAAATGGATGCCCAGTCTGTGAGCCACATTGAGAAGTGGACCTGAACATCAACAAAAATAATAATTAAATAGATTTATGCACAATAAAATATTAAGATCTACAAGTATCAATTGTAATATCTTTCATTGCATTAAAGTTTTTGAATAGCAAGTCAACAAGAAGAGTTGACTGAACCAGGTAGAAGGCCATAAAGTCCCTCTACTTATTAGGGTCATCCGGGATCTCTGACTCAGTGCTAATGATCACACAGAAGCAGAAAACTGTTCGAAAATGAGTCTTCCTTCCTTTCCCTCTCTAGATAGAGAAAAATTAAATGGATGAAGAATTCTAGAAGCAATGTCTCTTTGATTCCAAGGGACATGCTGGGGAACAAAACTCCCCTTCATTCTTAGAAAGTTGATCATTTAACAAAAGTCATGGAATCTCTCCAGAAACCTTAGGAGAAAGGGAAGGGTGCATTGTAACTGAGGACACAGAGCTGATAATTTTGTAAGCTGTAGTGTAAACTGACTCCCAGACCAAATCAAAAGAGTGTTTTACTCTAATACCAGAAAAGGCACTTAAGGCAAGAACAGCTATTAAGAATTTTACTTTGTAGCACCTTTATTTACAGGGTACTTTAGTGAGGATGTGTGCTAAAGAATGCTTAAATGACTTAATTCATCTAGTATTGTAATTTAGTTTCTTTATACACATACTTAGCTGAAGCAGGGGAGAAATTTTGCAGAAAGAATCACCAATTAATTTTGCAACAAATTAAGAAGGAAACTTTTTCCTTGATTTAGTGTAAATATGTCAAGCCTGTGTAATTGCAGTATTGTTTGGCCAGACTATCATATTTCATAGCACAAGTTTAGATGCAAACTATATTAGAGTCTTGATTGCATATATGGAAATAAGCTAAAATAAAATATTAAACAAGGATGTTCTGCAAATAACATGGACATTTTAATGCATTAGATTATATTTCACATATTATGGGGAAACACATTCATGTTCTTAAACTTATTTTCTGTGATTCCATTATATATTTTATCAGTAACACTATAATCTCTTGTCAACTTAAGTACATTGGATTTTATTATGGGTCAGTAGATCCATTTTTTCTATTTTTATTAACATTCAGCTAGTATATATCCTTTTACTTGGCACTTTATATGTGAATTAAACAATGGCATTGAATCTAAACTAAGTAATACAATGTCTTATTTAGGAATTATAACAATTTCTAACTGTCTGACACTGAATTTTCTTTTATCCTGCCAAAACGTATAGCATATTTTATCACAAATTTGTAGCTCTGGGTTATTTGATTCTGTATAAAACTTTTGTTAGCTAACCCATTTGACCCCACAGTGCTGTTCAGTGTTTAGCCTGGTCCCAAATCCCCTACAGAGAAACTGGATCCCAATTTCTATCCCTTTCACATCCTCTTAAGCTCTAACTAGTCTGTTACAGTTTCTGTATCTCATGTTCTCCAAACTTGATCACAGTATCTCTGTTCTCCTATGTTTCTAAACACACAAATTCTATAATTTATTTGAACAAAGTATCGGAAAAACTCTTCTAATTCCAAACTCAAGAGGAAGGTTTTAATGCTATATGTATCTTCAAAAGAGAAATGAATATTTCATGTTTAACATTTTGTGTACATGCCTTGCTCTCCTAGAATATGCAAGTCTGCAGAGTAGAGCTAATGGGAACTTGGGTTTTTTGTTATATGTTTGAATGTTGCTCTAGCTTATATTCTTACTAAAGGCTATGAAAATGTATTCTTTAATAAGCTATCAAGGGTTTATTAAAAATGTGAGAGACGTTTAGGAGGAACAGAAATCTAATACCAATTGTGTAAATGAGTCAAAGATTTCAATGAGAAAAGAACTGAAGGATAATTTGATCTTTCTTTAGTTAACAAGAATGTTAAGATATAGAGTGTGGAGAGATTTATATGAAATCCTATATTGCAGACTCAAAGATAGAGTGAGATTTTGAATAGCTTTTAAGATACAGCCACTACGATTACACTTTCTTAACTCATTCATTTTCACAATCATATCCTAAATCAAGTCATGGGCTCAAATAACTGTATACCAGAGCCTTAGACTCACCATTCTACAGTTAATCATCTCCCCCACCCCCACCTCTTATTTACCTAGGCAGAACAATGGGCTAGTGGACTTCTTTTTTTAACCCTTTATTGACCCATGGGCAATGCTGAATCAAGGCGATGTGAAAAAGTAAGTGCTTTGTAATCAGGTATATCCAGATTTTAATCTTCACCCTGTTACTTTCTAGTCGCCTGTTTTGAAGCTCTTGCATGGACGTGTTCTCATGCTTGGCTTGCTTATTTGCAAAGTCAGAATATTGAAAATCTAACAACTAACACTATTCAGACCTCGATCACTGCATAATAGTCTAAATGTTTTAGACTTATTGTTCTTAACCTAAAACATCCCTGTGAGGTAGGCGCTGTTATTACACACACACTTATGCATGAGGTAGGTACTATAATTATTCCCCCATTACAGATGTAATGAAGGCTTGGACATGTTAATTGATGTTTAGAGGCGCATAATTACTGGGAAATGGGGCTAGAATAGAAACTCAGCTCTTGTGACTTCAAAGCCCCTGCACAAATTGACACTGTTGGGTTTAGTTGCAGAGGACACCATTACTATTTGCTCTGAGGGGCACTTCTCAGGAATCAGGCTGAATCTTGTTAACACAGGATATCCTGAGCCCTGAGTTAATTTTACCCTGGTTAGTTGTAAGATTTCAGGATCATATCCACACCCCTCCTACTACTAATAAAAGCCCTTGGCTACTTTGTCTTTTAATGCTGTAATTTTTAAAATTCCACAATGTCTTGAGTTTCTCAAAACTTGGTAGCATTCATCAATTTTGTGAAGCAAAAGCCCCTACTAATGCCTTTGGCACAACTACTATTTCTGACCATTTTTGCTACATTCTGTTTCTGACTTCCCTGAATTTCTTACAAGATACTACTACTGAAATGTGTGAAATATGTTTTTCTTAAAAATTTAGTATGAATTTCTGAAATATGCATCACCAAGGTGTGGAGGCCCAAATTACTCAGGGTCAGAGAATCTGAGCTTACTTTACCCAGCAGGGCTGCATAAGGGGATGATTTGACCACAGGCATATTTACCAGGTGTTTATTTGGAAGGGTTTACACTTGGCGGTATCCAGCAAGAGGGAGGTCTTTTGCCTCTCCTCTTGGCATTGCTATAAAAAGCCCTTTTGAGGCTGGGCGGTGGTGGCGCACACCTTTAATCCCAGCACTGGGGGAGGCAGAGGCAGGCAGATCTCTGTGAGTTGAGGCCAGCCTGGTCTACCAAGTGAGTTCCAGGAAAGGTGCAAAGCTACACAAGGAAACCCCATCTCGAAAAACAAACAAACAAAAACAAACGAACAAAAAAGCCCTTTTGAATAAAATTGTGGGCTAGTGGGTATTGACCCAGGCCCTCCCGAAGCTATCCTGTGTTTCTGTCTTTCTTCCCTTCGACTAGGCCTATCATTCTTCCTGATATTTTCTTATCCCTCCCTCCTCAAGATTACCCAGTGTAAAGTGGGGGCTGGTCCCCCACACCAAGGCACTCATTCTTCACCACAACATTTTCTTTAATTTAAAGTTTAATGGTAATATTTTAATTTATGTGAATCACATTTATTAATATTAAAGGACACAAGGCTTTCCTAGGCCATAACTCATTTTAGGTGTAAATGATTGAATATTTGGTAACTTACTTGATATAAGCAATAAATGAAATAAAATACTAAACTATAAAATATTTTATATAGTCATTGTACTTGGCACTGTGGTTCACAGGGACATTTTCATTTGAGTGTATATTATATATTGAACACATCCTACACTCTCTTTACCCTCCCATTCACCCTCTTCATTCCTCTAGACAGTTTTTTCCTACCTCTACCAATACTTCTGTTGTAAGGGAATAAACCATCTTTAAGTATCATCAAGGAGAGAACAGAATTACAAATGCATCTGTTTCACTTTTCCACTGCTATGATAAATACCATGCCCAAGACACTTATAGCAGGAAGGGATTCTTTGGGCTTACAGTCCAGAAGACTAATATTTTTATCATTTATCATATCAAGGAAGCAGTAGGCATGGCATCTGTATTAACAAGATGAGACATCACATCTTGAACTGCAAATAAGAAGCAGAGAGAGAGTACTGATAATGCTGTGTCTTAGTGTCACTATTGCTGTGATGAACTGGTATAACCAAGGCAACCTGGGGAGTGAAAGGTTTGTGGGCTTCCACAGAAGTCAGAATAAGAACTTCAAGAACCTGGAAACGGAAGCTGATACAGACGCCAAGGAGGAGTGCTGCTTACAGGCTTGCTCCCCACAATTTTTTTTTCCAATTTTTTTCTTTATGAAGAAATTTTCTACTCATTCCACACACAATCCACAGATTCCCCCCTCCACCCTCCCCCACCCCCCAGCCCTCTTTTCCGAGCCACTGCGCATCCCCACATCCCCCAAATTGAGGTCTTTCATGGGGAGTCAGCAGAGCCCAGCTCACTGAGCCTAGACAGGTCCAAGTTCCTTCCCACTGCACAAAGGCTGTGCAAGGCATCACACTGCAGGCACCGGATTACAGCAGCCCGCCCATAGACCAGGGACAGATCCTGATACCCCTACCTGGGTGCCCCCCAAACTGTTCGAGCCAAACAACTGTGTTCTGTATCCCTGGCTGTTCTTGCAGAGGACTTGGGTTCAAGTCCCAGCACCCACATTATAAGGGAAGGAAAGATGGCTCAGGGGTTAAGAATGCTCCCCACAATTTGATCAGCCTGCTTTCTTATAGAACCCAGGACTACAAGCCCAGGGATGGCTCCAGCCACGATGGGTTGGGCCATTCCCCATAGATCATTAATTAAGAAAATACCCTACAAGCTTGCCTACAGTCAGATCTTACAGTGACATTTTCTTAATTGAGGTTTACTCCTCTCAGATGACTTTAGTTTGTGTCAAGTTGGCATCAAACTATCCAGCACATGGTGTGATTCATTGAACTCCCAAAGCCCTCCTCCAGTGCACACTTCCTCCAGCAATGCCACACCTCTTAAGCCTGCCAAATGTCTCCGTCAACTGAGGCCAAGTGTTCCAATGCATGATACTATGGGTGACATCTCACTCAAGCCACCACAGCACCCATTCATTCATATTTCGTTTTTAACAAACATTAGCTCAGTCTCTGATACTTTTAAAACATAAGCTAACAAGGGCAATGGGCCATCCAGGCACTTTAATGGATTATTTGTGCTATGATTTGACTACTTGAGTGAGACCCATAACATATTGGCTATAACATTGTTGAGCCTGGATTGTTGGTATATACAATCCAGGCTCAACAGAGAGAGAGAGAGAGAGAGAGAGAGAGAGAGAGAGAGAGAGAGAGAGAGAGAGAGAGAGAGAGTAAATTTCCTCACTCTCACTATCATCTAGGAATCTTTATACCAGTGCATCCCAAACTTACATCCAGGCATCTTTAACTCCATCCCTTATCCCAAACACTGGAGATGATACAGCAGGGCTAATCTGAACAAGGAATCCATGCTCATGTTCACTTATGTCTTGGCCTACTGTTGCATCTATGTTACATTGATTGGTTTCTGCCTCTTGTGTGTGAGAAAAGCAGGGAAGAAACATTGAGAGAACTATTGGGTTCACAAGTCATGAACTCACATTCTCAAATGATAGCTGGGCTGAGAGTAAAGAAAAGAATCATTTTATTAAAAGTCTTCATTTTGGAGTTTCCAAAAATGGTAGAAAGGACTTGGAAGTAGAACACAACATATTTTTGCAACTGCAAGAAAATTCAACTGGTGGGCAAGGACAGGATACTCTCTGCTCTTCATTTTGAGGTATCCCAAATACTGATACATCTGTTTCAGTAAAATAAAAATGCAAATCATTGTTGGTTGTTATTCCTTTTAATACTATTAATCATAACTATGCCTTAATTTTGCATACTTTGCAGAGATTTTTTTCCCTATTATCTCATGTGAAATTCAATGGCCCATCACTATGGAAAATATCAGCTGATCATCTTTTCATATTTTTGACTAAACAACAAACCATTGAAATGACTGAACTATCAGTGACTTAATATATCAGATTATTTAAAATATCAGCAAATACTTTGTTTTAACCAAAAAGCTAAAGAGTGCTTTTTGAGTACATACCAATTGCTGCTCTTTACTGGGCTGGGTGTGAGACACAATACTGTTTTACAGTCAACAGCAGCAGAAGAAACAATGTTTTTGCATAATAACTTACATATTTCTAAAACTGTAAAATTAACTGGCTTTATAGTATATTGGAAAAGAATCATCACCACATTTTTATGAAATACAAAAGCAAATCACTGTTCTAACAATTCTATCATTGGCTTTTTTTCATGATAATAATGGAGGAAGCAGGGGCTCCACAAAGTTACTTGAAACAAGGACTCAGGCAGTGTATTCTGCCTCTGCCCAGGTCTTCCCAGGTGGCAGTAATTAGCTTGCCAGTACCGACCTGAAGACATATAATTGACCATAAAGCTTTATTGACTTACCTGTGAAGTATCCAGTGAGAGTTGGTCTACTTATAGCAATTAGGAATGCATGGGTCAGTGCTCTCAGAAAGGAGAGCTTTTGTAAACTTCGGGAGGTCTTGGAAGGAATTTGTCTCCTTTCTGTCCCTCCTGATGATTCTGAGTAAGTGCTCCTCTAGAAAGCCTGGTTCCTCTCGACACCCACTCTCTTTGTGTTTCTTGGCTACTAGATTTGCTTACTTTGCAACGGTCTTAGCATCCTTGGTCTCATCCTCCTCAGCATTTTCTGTATAGAACCATCCTTTTCTCAGAAGTGGTCATACGTCTTAGGTATCACTAAACACATTTTCTGTGGACTGGATCAGGCCAATTCAGTGCAAATAAAAAGAAATAGCTAATTATTTTTGCTGTGGATATTGCTCTGTGTAAATAAAGTTCTGATTGGCCAGTGGCCAGGCAGGAAAAGAATTCTGGGAGGTGGAAGGCTGGGTGGAGAAAGACCCCACCAGCTGCCACCATGACAAGATGTAAGGTACTGGCAAGCCACGAGCCATGTGGCAAAGTATAGATAAATAGAAATGGATTAATTTAAGATAGAAAAAGTAGATAACAAGATGCCTGCCACGGCCATACAGTTTCTAAACAATGTAAGTTTCTGTGTGTTTACTTGGTTGGTTCTGAGCATCTATGGGCCTGGCAGGTGAGAGAGATTTGTCCTGACTGTGGGCCAGGCAGGAAAACTCCAACTACATATTTTAGCAACACGAGTCCCCCCTGAAAGTCAGAAAACACTTAAGAGTTTATTCTTCCCCCTTAGAAATAGGTTTTGGTCAAATCTATGAATATTGAATGTTCATTGTGTTGAATGTCATTGTATTGACATTATTACAGTGGATTTTATTTTTGCACAGGTTTGAAAATTTTTATTTCACACCACATTAAAATTATTACTTAACAGAGTCTTCCCCTCTTTCTCTTATGGACTCCTGACCAAAGATGATGTACAACAGGAAGGGAATAGTTACCAGAGTGCAAAGAAGAATTCTGCAGCTTTGTGTGTCTGTGAGGGAATTTAAGAGCTCAGTGAGAGCCTGTGAAATGTCTTTATCCCCACCATATAAAGGGTATTTACAAAAAAACAAAAACAAAAAACCTTTTACATCCTGATCGTAGTTGTTAAGCAGCATTGAAATCATTGAGTTGGCTTTGAAAAACACTATAGCACAGACATGATGTCAAAAATCCTCTGGTTGGGGATCTGAGAGCTGGCTAAGAACCACTGCTTACTAGTTAGGGGGACTAGTTAGGGAACTAACCAGCTCTGTAGCCCAGATTTCTCTTCTGTAAGTAGATTTACTAAAACTTACTTATATTTACATTATAATGAGAAAGGATAGATGTGTTTTATTAGTTATGTGTATATTTGTGCAGAGGCAAGGCAAGTGTGAGTACAGGTACATCTGGAATCCAGAAGAGGGTGCCAGTTCCCTTGCGGCTGAAATTACAAGTGGTAGCAAGCTGCCCAGCTTAAATGTTGGGTACTAAGCTTAGGTCTTCTGCAAAAGTAGCAAGTGCTCTTTCCTACTGAGCCCTTTCTCCAGCACAAATATGTATATTTTATACATATATAAACACACATAATTTCCCATTCGATTCAGGACATGAAATACACCCAAGAGTTACATCAAAGAAACATGTAAAAACTCAGAATGAAGTATCGTTGGTTTGAGGCACATGAAATGGAGCTTGAAAGATACTGTTAATTAGATTTTAGACATAGTCACAGTGGAACTTTTGAACTGAGCCAAATCTTATTTTCATTAAGCTTTATGGTGACCTTTGTTAACTTTCTGTACAACAGACTCCTTCCCACAGAGAGTGAGATGACGCTTGCTGCCTTTCTTACTAGAAAACTTAGTTTTGGTTAGCAACAAATTATTTAAGCCCACCAATGATTCCAAGCCCCACACAGGGTAGACCTGTAAGCACAGCTCCAATTTTGTGAGACCACAGAGCGGATTTTCATAGATTACTGACACTGTGCATTCTTGGGTTGAAATTCTAAATAATCCCCAATAATTGCATTTTAATTGTTCTTAACTAGGTTGGCTTTGTTCTGAATTTAAAAAAAAAATTAAGTTTTTAAAATTTGGATGCATTTGAATTTCTTCTGTTCTTACAGAGATGTTTTGGTTGGATCCCTGGAGTGGGTCTGAGCTGGGAATACTGGTGGTGGTGATGGCTAAGGAAAAACTTTTGAACTAATGCTGCCACAATTCAATCAGTCAATGTAACCATGACTGGTGTCATGGAATGACTTCACTGTAACAGGGCAAGCACCAAGAAGGAGTTAGAAGTGTACTAACTTGAGATGACCTGACACACTGAACAACGCTTAACAAAATAGAATATGGCAGAGTCAGTCTCGGCTTACAGAGAATACTCTATTCTAGCATGAGAGAATAAAATTAGTCCAAATAAAGACTGAAAGTAGCCAAGAGTAACAGGTGGTTATGGTTGTCAGATATAAGCAGTTCTTTGCCAAAGATGAGTGTTGTGGAGGTCAGAGGGCAACCTTGAAAGCCTATTTTGCTTTCTCACTTGTTGGATGCAGGATCTCCTGTTTGCTATCGGGATGACAAGTTATCTGCCCGGTGGGCTTCTGGGATTTCTCTTGTCTCTGGCTCGCATATCACCATAAAAACACCAGAAGGAGAGACAGCCAATATCACACCTGGCTTTTCATGGATGCTGGTGATCTAAACATGGGTCTTCATGTTTGTGTGGCAAGTGAATTATACACTTAGCTATCTCTCCAGCCATTTGACCATAAATGACATTGTGCACTTGATTTTTGTTTTGTTTGGTTTTGGTTTGGTTTTTCAAGTCAGGGTTTCTCTTTGTAGCTTTGTGCCTTTCCTGGAACTCACTCTGTAGCCCAGGCTGGCCTCAAACTCACAGAGACCTGCCACTGCCTCCTGAGTGCTGCGCCACCACCACCCGGCTAAAGGTTTATTTATTTACTATGTATGTAGTATTCTGTCTGCATGTATCCTTGCAGGCCAGAAGAGGGCACCAGATCTCATTACAGGTGGTTGTGAGCCACCATGTGGTTGCTGGGAATTGAACTCAGGACCTCTGGAAGAGTAGACAATGCTCTTAACCGCTGAGCCATCTCTCCAGCCCCACATTTTATTTTTAAAAAGTAATGAGGTAATATTGAAGAAATAATGTGCAGGCCAGAAGACAATCTTATGTATTGTTTTTCAGGAACACTGCTCACCCTGTTTTTAAGACAGGACCTGGAGTTAACATGGAGCTTGCTCATTAGGCAAGCAGACTGGTCAAAGTCCGAAGATCTACATGACTCCACTTCTCCAATATTTGATAAAAAGCATTTCCTACCATGTTTTGCTTGGGAGGTTCCCAGGATTGAACTAAGGTCCTCTGGTTGTGTGGTAGGTACTTTTCCAACAGGTGTGGTAGGTACTGAAATTACATTTCAAATATTACAAATGCAACAGAATTAGAACATATTCATAGAACTTAGAGACAGGAAACTGGTGTTTGTTTCTCTTGATTTTTTTTACCCCTGTAGGTTGGATTTATTAATCTTTGGATGAATTAGAAAAAGAATGTGATTCACCTTAATAATTCTATCAGTTTTACATTATAATATCTACTCTTTGGTCTGAAACTCTTATTTGTATTTATATTCATGTTTAATAATTATACACTGATTAGCATGTTTGTCTCTCAGGTAACTTTGACCTTCACCTTGCTGATCTTGCTTTTGCTTTTCCATTGTTCACTTATGAATAATTTACATTCAGCCCATGGGCATTTTACAATACACAAAGACATGGATATCTTGATAAGCTGCTAATTAATGATTTTATCAGCAACCTTTCCCCAATGCAGAACAGACACTGTGTCTTATGAATTTTATGACTTAAAATTGTCTAAAAGTTTTATGGTACCTTGAAAGGGGTAGCAAAAGATTTAAAATTCAGGAATCAGGTATTTCCATAAATTGTATGATGAATGTGTTTTGGGTCATTTCAAGTACATTTCAATGAGAAGTGATGTCCTTGTTGCCCTACTCTCTTTTTCTTGAGAGCTTTTCTCACTGTCCATTACCAGCTGCCTCTGGACTCAGCAACTGGTGAGAATTTCAGTGATCTGAAAACTTACCAGCTACAATCAATTTTCTTATAATACTGACATAGTAAGAAATACACACACACACACACACACACACACACACAAAGGAAAGTGAAGCCTAGTCATTAAACTTTATAGACAATGCTTATAATGACACAAATAGAGTTTCTCTTCCTTAAATTGAAACGTGGTTTCTATTACACAGAAAGAAATTTTTTTTTTTAATTTAGGAAATCCACTCTTAGCTAAACCACATAGGAATGGACAATATTTGATTCTTCTCAAAAAGTGTTCAGTATCATCAAGCTTGATCCGATGCTGTATAGAATTTACACCAAAATTATACAGTTTTAAACTTGAATATATACAACTAGGAAGCATCAGCTGAGGACATTATCGGCACATTATTTATAACATTAAAAAGTCAAAATATAATTGATATCAAAATAAAATAATCATGATATATCATAATGATAAATTTCATAAGCTTGTGCCATGGATATGGTAAAGCATCAAAGAATTATGATGCTTTAAGTTATGATAGCTAAATAATACTGATATTTTGAGGAGGTTAGACTACATGTTTTTTGTCTCTTTACTATTATATATTTGTTTGTTACCTTTAATCACTATATATATGTTTTATAAATTAAGAAAAATGATCTACCAAACTTACTATAATAATTGTTTTGTAGATTATGAGCCTAGTCTACCTCATATTCCAGAAAACTGTATCATAAAAACCAAGATAGCAGAGTCTACTGTCTAGGACTCTCAGAATTCAAAAAGCCCTGGGAAAGTTTCTTTCTCTAACCAGCCAAATGTGGAGGAGAATTGAGAACCCCTTATCCAGGTCAAATAAGTTGGTATGTCTAAAGAAGTTCACATGGAAGCCGGTTACAGAACACAGCAGGGTGTCAGCTACTGAGATGAGCATAAAAGAAGGACATTTCTTTTTTCAGAAGACAAATCATATTTTGAGATTACTGGAAAGAGCAGTGACAAAACCCATTTTATGTTTTAAGGATATCCTTACAGGTGTTGATAGGAGAAAGAAATTAATGTAGACAAATCCAGAAAACATGCCTATGGTAGATAAAGTAGTGATGGGGCCTGACTAGAGATGGTGACTGTTGTTCGAATCTTAGATGGTCTTTTAATAAAAATTCCAGAGCCAGATTTCAAAGTGAAAGCTGAAAGATCAGAAAGGAGAGCAGCCAGCTTACTCTATAAAATCCTCAGCCTAAAGAGAGTGAGTTCCTGTGTTCTCACATTTTATATACCTTTCTCTGCCCTGCAATATTACTTCCTGGGATTAAAGGCATGTGTGCTTCCCAAGCAAAGGCATGAAATCTCAAGTGCTGGGATTAAAGGTGTGTGCCACTACTGCCTGGATCTGTGTCTAATATAGTGGCTGGCTCTGTCCTCTGATCCTCAGGCCAGTTTATTGGGATACACAATATATTATCACAGGTGACAGTAGAGAGAAGCTTCTGTTTGAAATGTATTGTGAAAATAAAATTGGTAAATCATATAGTTGAAAGTTGCCCACACAATCCAGGAATTGAAACTTGACAATTTCTGTAACATGTAAAAGGTTAGTCTTTAGAAGAGTAAATCCTGAAAATGGATATCCCATTAATGGGTTTATCAAAAGTCTTTTAAAGGCACTTGAGGTATTCTGTATAGGCAAGTTATGGAATCAGCATATGTAGCTGGAGAGTTTCTCTCCGGGTCCTGCCAAGCCCCCACAATCCCGCATCCCACTTATAAAATAATCACCCAGAAGCTTATATTACTTATAAACTGTATGGCCGTGGCAGGCTTCTTGCTATCTAGTTATTATATCTTAAATTAATCCATTTGTATAAATCTATACCATGCCATGTAGCTCTTGGCTTACTGGTATCTTACATGTTGCTTCTCATCACTTCAGCTTGCAGTGTCTCCTTACTCAGCCTTCCTGTTCCCAGAATTCTCTTCTCTGTTTGTCCCACCTATACTTCCTGCCTGGCTACTGGCCAATCAGCATTTTATTTATCAATCCATCAGACAAACACATTCACAGCAACTCCAGCAAGCATAGGCACCCATTAATGGATGAGTGGGTAGAGAAAATCTTATCCACATACACAATGAGTATTAGTCAGCTATAAATTTATTAAATAATTCCACTTGAAATGAAATAGATAAGACAAAATAAGCCAGATACAAGAAGATAGGCATCACATGCTTTCTGCCATAGGAAGATGAAATTACAAAACAAAACTGAAACTAGAAAGGAGGGATAAAATGATTGAAGGGAGAGATGGATGAGAAAGAAAGATAGAAGAGGGAAGCTAGAAGATAGGACATAGCTCTTGTACAATATTAAAAGGACCAGACCATATTATACCTCCCAGGGGCTCAGAAGAAAACAAACTACAAATGGTGAGAATTATTTTTGGGAAATGAATCTAAGTACACCAAAAGATTCCTCTGAAATAAAATCCTGTCTACACAGCTTCAGTTCTGTTCTTGTGCCTATACTCTCTTGCCCAATTTCTCTCTACTTTTATCTGCTGTTCCCTCTAAGTTCTATCTTAATTCTCTCATCTTAATTCTGCCTCATCTAGGTCCTTCTCATCTCATTCTTACCCAGCTAGTACTTCCCCATCTGGCTGTCCCTCATCTTCCATCTCATCCACACGTTCTCTCTGGTCAAAATCCTCCTTAGCCCTTTCAATTCTCCATCCTCAAGTTCTCCACTCCTCTCTTCCTCTTAGTCTCCTTATACGTCTAAGTCCTCTCAAATCTCTGAGGTACTCAGTTATAAACCCAAGCAATAGCGATCCTCTGCCAGAGCAAGGTCACCAGGTTTGAATTCTTATGGGGTCATAAAGGTAGGTAGGAATTTTCCTCAGGCAGTTATGTCAGGCTTTCTTTTACAACCTAAAATGGGAGTGGTAAAAGAGGAGGTCAACTGAGTGCTAATGACCGGTTAGTATATCAAAAGGGGATCTATGTGCTCAATCTACATGCCTAGAAGTGGTTAGTTAAGAAGTTAGGGGTCTATTAGCAAGGTTCTGTAACAAAGGAGAGTCTCACCCTAAATAACACAAGAAATAAAGTTATATGCCTGATCTAGGAGACAGGTGTTTCGTTTGGCCTTGGATGCTTGGTAGGTATTTTAGATAAATATACTGTTAGAAGTTCTAGCAAGCACACATAGCATTACAAGAAAATCACTGTAGGAACCAGCTAATAAACATACAAAAGCTAAAATATCACCAAGACTTCTTAATCCCTGGCTTGATCTTTGGAGAAGTCCTTGACTTTTCCAAGTAGTAGCTTTTGTGATAGTAGCTGGATTCCATCACGTTTTCCTACAGCTTGCAGCATATGGCCAAAGCATGTTACATGGATATATAGAAATGTCACAGTTAGAACTCATTTGTATGTACAAGTAACATGCATTAGTAATCATACCTTTTAAAAAGGATTGAGTTCTTTGATAGAATGTACAGGATCCATTTTGAAAGCAGTGATTGCACTACCCACACATTGAACTTGGCCTTCACAGTCCCCAGAACTACTTAAAAATAGATTTCTGTAATGTAAGAACTTCTCATCCTCAGGTATTTTGTTTAGCATCACAAAAAGACTATGATTGAAAAATTATATAATGAATTAACTGTGGGATTGTGTGAGAGAATAAGATAAAGAAGTTCCCTTTGACTTATAACTAATGAAGGTTTTTATTGATTGTTAAACTAAATGAACACTGAACTTGATTAAATATGTTTTAACAGCTATCACAAGATCATATGATCTTATGATTATTTCTGTTAGCATGGCATGTCATGTTTCCACAAATTTAGCTGTTAATGTACTATTAAAATTCTAAGACAAAATACACTTGGCTTCAATGAGACCCATGAGAAATAGAATATGTACATACAAATATTTATTTGATGAATGTGCATGGCAGCATTTTCCAAAGCTGTATGAAGTGGAATCTGCACAAACATCTCTTAACTAACTCATAGATAAATAAGATATGGAATATTCATAGAATAGATTATCACCTGACCAATAAAAGGAGGAAGTACTGTGACATACTATGATGTGGATCAATCTTGAAAATACTGTGCTAGACTAAGGAAGCCAATCACAAATGTCTGCAGATTACACAGATCCACTTATGTAAGAAAAGATTAAAATAGACATATTTATTAAGACAGAAAATACATTATCATAGAGAACAAGCCTGTGAGTGGTGACGAGGAAAAGAGTAAATAGTCTGGATCTGGAAGTTCATTTAAAACTAGAGTTTTTCTAAATGCTGATAATGCTTGCACAAACCAGTGAAGTTGCTAAAACCATATTTTAAACTTCACATGCTTAATTTTACTGTATGCCAATTATAAAATAATGGCAATGCCAAAATGTTGTGCAAAAATACAGAGAATGTCACATTAGAATTAAAAAACAGGACAGGTGTGAAACACATCAGAGCAAATTAATTACACGTAGTAATTACTATGTCTACTGGAATTACACAGTCATCCTCCTTATCTGCTATATCACTTTTAAGTTTTCAGTTACTCATGACTTACTCTAGTCTGAAATATTAAATGGAATTCCAGAAATAAACACTTCATAGTTTTAACATAAACTCTACTATAATGTACTGTTAGACTTCTTCTATTACTATAGCTTTTCATATTTTACTGTCATGAGCCGATAAGTTGAATTTCAGCATATATATGTCTATATACAATCAAACATAGTATGTGAAGGATTTAGTATTCTCTTTAGATTCAGGCACTCATTGGGAATGTTTGAAAATATTCTCTATGAATAAGAACAATACATTATATTAACACTTATTTACTAGTGCGGTTTTTTTTTTTGTGTGTGTGTGTTCATATATACGTACATTCATGGGCCTGCCAGTTGCTTCCCAGTCTAAAGTCTGTGCTTCTGACAATATGAATAGTTTTGTTTGAATTATAGGAGTGGGATAATTGTAGATTTTCTGCTCCAAATGGTGTTAAAGATTCATTCTTTTACAGTAAACTGGAAATTCTGTTCTACTTAGGAAACCTTGTGCTAATATTACAAGGACACACACTTTCCAGTTTAGCAAACCATTGCTAAAGAAGTGTAAACTCTCATACTCAGCACTGTCGTCAGAGGGACCCAGGAGAGTTTCATTTCTGCTGGAGTCATGGCCTTCCCAATCCTCTCAAGCCTTTCTTGCCTCCACTGCTCACAGCAGCAGATTAATGCAGAAAAGACTCATAGCGAATGTGCATGCCATCTCTATCCTGAAGCTTTACAACAGAACTTGGAAAATGGAAGGCTTGGATGATTAACAGTCTTCACAGGAGCATAAACTTTGATTCCTAATTGCTGCATCACAATTCCTAGTTGGACGTACTTACGTGTGGCAGATTCTGTGCCTGGTCCTCAAAAGAAGTCTGTTGATATACTCACGATAAACACAAACTCCCAGAAACCAAACATGCTACTCAAATCTGTAAATTAATATACAATGTACCTTAAATGAAAAACAACAAGATATCTAGGTCGGGCTGGAGAAAGAGCTGTGTGCGCCAAATGCTAGCTGTGCAAGTGTGGAAACCAGATTTCTGGTTCCCATAAACTATGGAAAAGCCAGGTGGATGTGGAGATCTGCCTGCTATCCCAGGACATAGAAGACAGGAGTGTGGGCTTCCAGAAACAAGCTGGCTAGCCAGACTAGTTAAGAGAGCAATTTCCAGCGTTAGTGAGAGACCCTTCCTCAAGAGATAAGGTGGACAGTGATTGAGAGCGACACCTGACATCAATATCAGGCCTCCATATGCAAGCCTGTGCCCACAGGCATGCAGCACGTACACATGTCCACACTATTCACACACATATAAAAAATACCCTGGATAATAATATTTGTAGATGCATATAACAAATATAATAGTTTCATAATAAGAGTGATAATTATGTCGCATATCAGTTTACAATTTAGGTAGTATATTCACCAAGGTTCAGAGGTGTCAGAGTTATCTATGAACTATCTAATTAAATAAGAAAAGAAATTATACTTGGATTTAAGAATTATGGTGGGAAGAAAGCATTTAAATATGTGGACGAATTTCTGTACTGAAACCTAACCTTTGATAAGCACTGGGATGCTTGATCCAGATAAATGAGCTAATGCCCTTTGCAAACTCTCCTCTTTTTGATTCTATCATTTTTTTCACATAGGTTTGATTTTGAATTCTATTTTAGACAGTCTAGTACAGTTCCCTTATCTTCTACTTAAAAGTTGTTCACTAAAAACTAAGTACATATGTTGAGCTTTGCATAGTTGATCAGGCTTTTAATCCCAGCAGATATCTGTGGTGTTGGGACCAGCATGGTCTATGTTGTGAGCTGCTCTCTCAAAACAAACAAATGCTAAGTATTCATAATCAACAAAACTGGATGGAAAATTTGTACAGAAGAACTAGAATTACATTTATTTTCTGAGAGTAATAGTAGTTTAACTTGGCCAATGAGTTTCTCTTCTAAATGTTAACTGAGAAATGATGTTGAACTCTACTTCACTTAAGAGATATAGGTATGATTTAAGCCACAGCTACCTCTCTGCTTTAAAAAGAATATTTCTTCTCAACTTATTGGATCCATAGTAAGAGGAACTAACTTACAGGATACAGTATTGATCTTCTTCCAGTTTAAAAGTGGAATACACAGAATGAGAAAACTCAAGAAATTCTTGGGTTCATGGATTTGAGATGGAAAATTTTCATTGTTATTTGTAAATTAGCTTACTTCTTTCTCCATCTCTCAAACAATACAATGATGAATTGTTAACAGTTGGCTTCCATATTTTTTTTACATTTATCCCAATACAACAACATATATCATATATTAAAATCTTTTCTTGAAAATGGCGTTCCTTTGTGGTCCCGTTACTTTGGCTGGATTGAACTCTTATGCTTTCTCTTTCTCTTTCACAACTTTAACCTTTAATTCTAGTAGGATAAACGTGGAGCTTGTGAACACTGTCAATTTCAAGACCTTACTCCCATGGACATAGAAATTGGCCAGAGATAGATGTGGGACCCAAGCCAGGCTAATGTGAAAATCTTTTTATGGTAGAGTTCGCAGATAAGCGAACTTCTCTGTGGTTCTGTTAAATGTTGGCTCTCCCTTCTGCTTCTTAAGCAGTGTTTGGTTTTGTGCCTCAAATGTCATTTAATTAGCCTTACAGTTGGGACTTTCTGCTCCTTCAGAAATTTCCCGATGCTTTTCTCTCCATCTTCCCTAACACCTATCATCAAATGAGTTACTATCACATCGAGCTGTAGTTTGCAATTTTGTTCAGTTTGTTGCCTCATTCCTGGAAGATTTATTTACTTGCTTACTGATTTCCTTTCTAACAAGATTGGATTCACTGTGCATAGGGATTTCTTTCTTTTCTTTAATGTGAATGTGGAGAAGGGGGTCGGATACATTCATCCTCAGGTGTCTACTTCCTTTGAGATAGAGTCTCTCATTTGCCTGGATCTCACCAGTAGGATAAACTGATTGGTCAGTGAGCTCCTTGGAACTACCTATCTTTGTCATCCCAGCCCTTGGATTATAAGTGCACAGTATGCAACCTGGACATCTAACAAAAATGATCCAAAGCCTACAGCCCACTCCATCAAGCTTGGCTCCATTATCTGAAGGCAATTCAGTCAAGCAAGAAAGAATATGGGGGGGGGGGTTTCCCCTCATAGTCACTCAGTTTTGAAATGTTTTATTTCATAGCAATCTGGAAATTTTAAGTAGAATCCAATTTCCAATTTTCCTCATCCATCCTGATGAGAATTCCAGTCTTTTGATTCCTCCGGACTAAAGTATGAGTGTGACTAAGACTCCATATCTTCTTCTCACATTCCACACCCACACGATCAAGCAATCTATTTGCTCAGTCTTCCCAAATATTTCTGCAACACAGTCATTTCTCCTCTGTGTGAACCTGATGGAAGCTATCATCTCCTCCTCCCTAGAGAATCACTGTAGCTGTTGAATGAAACCCTGATTCCCATTCTCTAGTCTCCATAAAGTTGGTTTATATTTTCAAAGCTGTGGTACAGCAGGACATTCATCCTGCTGAGTAAAAACCATTTCACTCCTCTGCTTAAGACTCTCTAAAAACTTTTTGCCTTACTTCAAGTTAAGGTAAGAACATACTGAGCATGCATTGTGCCTGAGTCCTTTTGGCACATCTTTCTGCCTTCAGCACAACTTCCCATCAAAACAAAAACAACAACAAAAAAAGCAAAGAAAAAAAAACAAACAAACCACAAACAAACAGAAGAAACAATGAAAAACCTCCATCATCAATGCTCCCATGGATTTCAAATGCTATATTCAAAGCTAGCTTCTTAGCATTAGTTACTAAGATCATTTTACAGAGTCACACACACTAGATGCATTATACAACAGAAAGGTAATCATTCACAATTCTGGAGAAGCAGGTTTCTTCTAGGCTTCTCATCTTAGCTTACAGATGACCATGCTCATGTACTCCACCTTATCTTCCTTGAAGTGTCTGGGTTGACTTTCTGAATAAAGAAAAAATAACAAAATTTGGCTAGCAGCCATTCTAATGTTCCCATTTTATTGACATTTTTATAAAGATCTCATCTTCAAGTAAGGCCATGCTTGATGGTCAGTCATTGGGATTTTAACATGAGTGTGAGGGAATATGATTAATCATAAAGAACTTTCTCAACCATCCTTACTATTCAAACTAACTCTCTTCTTTTCTCTTGTTTTCCTTATTCTTCTTACTATATTTGTTACCTTTAAAATGTTTTAATTTATTCTTTCATTCTTCTCAAGAAGATAGTACTACTGTATCCCAAGAATATAGAATATATAACATTTGGATATGATTGATAGTTATTCCTTGAATAAGTTCATCTCATCCAATCTATCATCTCTTTTTTTTTCTCCATAATTTTCTCATAGGACAGTAACCAAGTGTCTTTTTGGTTGCCTGAAATAAAGTCAGAAAATGCATATCCTGAGTGCTTAGCTCTTCCTAATGACAAATCTCATTTCACCACCCTGGAAATACAATGGATCTGATCTTGTCCTAGAAGCAAGCAGAATTTAACGCAGCCATTATAATGACAGTCTTTGAAAATGTAAAAATGAGTTGTCATTAAAGTATCTTTTAAAACACATTTTAACATTTCAAATTATTGTTAGTATCCTCATAAAGTGGAGTCCTATTCTCTTCCTCATAATCTTTAAAGGCTTATTATAGCCATGCACACATTTCCTAGTTTAGTCACAAGGAAGAAATCACATAGAACCAAGGACACAACTCTGCAACATATGTCCTAAAATCAACTTCTATTTCAACTGTAGAACTGTTAACATTTTGTATTAACTTCTCTGTACTTTTTTGAATTATCTGTAAAATGAGCAACATCCTAAAATACTCTTTCTCAATTGCATTTCTCTGGTTGTGAATGCATATTTCTACATCTCTTCCAGAATTATAGTGACATCTTTACTTTAAATTATTTTAATTACGTAGTCTACATGCAGAATAAATACTTCATACAATCCAATGGACTCCCTAGAAAATAACATATAGTTATATTAAGTAATCATACCCCCAAAGCCATAACTCATATTCATTGCTAAAACAGACTAAGTCCTTTACAAATCCCAACACCAGCCACTCTGCCCTGACTGTCGACAATCTGCATAGGAGGGAAGTACTTTATTAATGCAACAAGGAATAAAAACCATTAATAAGTCACAGGAATAATGTAGTGTTACTAGCAGCATGTAATTTCAGTAGACCTTAGATAATAATTTTTGTGACCAGTAAATGACAGATTTTCATAAAGACGACTTTTTCACACTTATACTGAACTACAAATATCTTTTTTTGCAGAGATACAGACAACCACAACTTGAAATGAAAGTGTCTTTGTAGCTATAACATCAACAGGCCATATTAGGGCAGCAAATATAATCACCTTTTCCACTTTTGTCCTGAAGTAGTCTCATATCGTTGAGAAACTTCTATCTTTAAAGTAAGACATTAATTGTGAGTGAATCAGTTGTGATGTGAATGTGTTCATTCTAAAACTGTAAAGAGCAGTACTACCACATCACATAAATACAAGACTGTCATTTAGAAAGCAACCTTGAATCTCATTTCTCATTTTAAAACAAAGCAAAAACATAGGCACAAAGGAAAATGAGCTTTAACTTTACTTCTCCTGAAAGAATAAGATGGGAAGGGAGAGCTAAGGCTAGTTGTTCAATTTTTCAGTCATTGTATTCATCTTTATGGAAATCACAGTTTAAAAAGAGAAACACTACTTTTGCCAGGCGATGATGTGTTATAAAGTGAGTGTTTTTCAAAGAGCCCCTTTGTCTTCTTTCAGGATTAGAAGGGCTTTCCATCCTCAGCTGCCTTTGGAAGCCGTGTGCAGCAACAATCGGGAGCTGCAGATGACCGGGCGTCTGCCAGGAGCACCAGGAAAAAAGCTGCTGAGGCTGCTAGCTTCTGCATATTGACATTTGTGGTTTTTTTTTCAATGATTGCTGGTTTCAGAAAGAGTAACATTAATGCAGTGGATACATCAATTCTACATGACACCAAATATTTCCATTCATGGTGTAATTATATATAATGGTAATTATATACCTGTACTCCCCATTGCTGATGAATCATGAAACATGCTCCTAGGGACATCTGCATGTGCTATGGAGAGGGAAGACAGAACAACACTCGTTCTAAAAAAAAAAAAAAGATGGAAAGAAATGTGCCATGTGTCATGATTTGTAATTTCCTTGTTTTCCATACACTTCATTTTCATTTTGGTAAGATCAATTTCTCAATGACATATATGATATATATGTAATCCATATTACATATGTGAAAAGTTTGAAATCTATTGCAATCGTTGCTTCAAGTTACTGGCTCATGACTTCTTGACTACAAGTATTGCCTTGTACTGTGGTTTGGGTAGGACCTGTATGCCACATGTCTAGAGTGGTCTGTGGCTTAATTCCCTGGGTGATGATGCTGGGAAGTGGTGGGACCTTTAGAAGGTGAGCCTAGTGGGAGGCTCTCTACTCATTAGGACTGTGCTCTCAGAACATGGTTCACAGGCAGCCCTTAAAACGATGGTTACAGAAGCCATGGTGTGTCTCTCCCTAGCGACTCTCTTTGTTGTTCAGGATGCAATCATTTGTACCATGGCTGTCCCTATCATGAGGTATTGTAGCAAAGGGCTGGTCCTTGCCAAGTCTGCTACACCATGTAGATTTCCAGCCTCCAAAAGCATGGACCAAATACTTTTCTTCATAAGTAGCTTGACTCAGATTCTCATTTTCTGTTTCATTGCTTTGTTTTCTTCTTTTGAGATAAGGTCTGTAGTCCAGGCTGCCTTTATAGTCCTGATTTTCCAGCCTTAACTTTTAGTTTTATTGCGTAAGATTTTTTTCATGCAATATATTTTGATTACATTCCTCCAGCCAACTCCTTTCAGATCCTCCCTCTGCCCCATCCACTCAATTTTATACCCTTTTATCTCTCTCTCTTTAGAAAATAAGCAGGCAAACAAATAAACAAACAAAAACTGACAAGCAACTCCGACACATACAAATACACACACACAAAACCAAAAAACCAGAAACACTAAATTGGAGACCATATAGACAAACAAAAAACCAATAAGACAAAACAATACAAGACAAAAAGTAAAAACCATTGAGACAAAAGATAAAAACCAATGAGTTCATTTGTCCATCTGCTGCTGAGAATGGGGCTGACACTGAAGTATGATTAATATATCCAGTGAGACTCCATTGAGCGTTGTGATAACAGGAGTGTGCCTCCATACCTGGTTTTCAGATATTTCCAGGAGCAGAATAACACATTTTGAGTATCAACTGAAAAGTTGTAGACTAAAAATATGTGCTTGAAGTTAATCATTTCATATATTATTTGCTTCAAAACATTAAAAAATACATTTCTTCAAATAGGAAAAACTGTGAAAATTTGTCAAATGGATTAGATTAACTGGAAAAATTGTTAGGAACTAGGTCTTCTCCATGTATAGAGTGCTTTTCAGCATAAAAGAGCTCACACACAATGATAGCCCCAGCACAAGAGTAAAGACTGAAGTACAATCTTTTATTTTTATTTATTTATTTATTTTTTTGGTTTTTCGAGACAGGGTTTTTCTGTGTAGCTTTGCGCCTTTCCTGGAACTCGCTTTGGAGACCATGCTGGCCTCGAACTTACAGAGATCATCTAATATTGTATTAATTAATTAAAATTAAGTGTTGATAATTAATATCAAATTTAACATCAATATAATTTTTCAGGTATTACTCTTTTCAATAACTTTATTCATATAAAGTTGAGTTCTTAAATTTTTAAAAAAGCAAAATGACGTGGAAGAGAGTAGGTATCCTATAATATTTATAACAACTAATGGCCTTTGGAGTATCACCTATGTATGCCTTCCATATGCTTACAATTAATTCAAACATGATAATATTCTAGTAACTGCATTAGTTATGTGTTAATGGCTTAATTTCACACTGACCTTGAGTCCCTGAAGCATTCCAAAGTGCTTTCTGAATGATCAAAGACATAGTTCTGCTCAATTTAATTTTAGTGCAAGGAGGGTTATTAATAGAAGTTATGTTAAATTATTACATAAAACTAATAATATTCTATGCATAGCAATGTATGTTAATAAGAATAATAAACTCACAGACACTATATGTGTTATACATTTGGAATTTTTGTTCTAAAAATTCACAATTAATCGGTATTAATAATGTTCTAAGGATATGCTTCTCAAACACAGTCTTTTAGAAGGGCTGTGTTAGACTTTTTCATATAAAAATAAATAAATGGTTCTTCTCTGGACTCTCCTCAAATCCCCATCCCCTATACATTACATGATAATTGTCCACTGACATGCCCACCTCCCATTTAAGACTGCCAGTGTCAACAGGACTGGAATACCCTTGTCCATGCACGGAATGTTCTAGAGGGGCTTGTCCATGATCTCCACTCATTGCTGTCTGGTGGAACAGAAGAACAAAAGGCAGTAATGACTATGCATGAAGATCACTGCTACAGAGGTCGATTAGGATCTGTAGGAAGACTCAGAGTGGAAAGAAGATGTGACTCTGGAGTGTAGTTCTGGAGTTTTAATTGGGGTTGCCATGCAGTATGGGAGCTTGTACAAAGATGTAAATTCAGGAAAAGCCTCAGTAGTGTGGACTGTGCAAAGTTCAATGGACCTGGATGAAAAAGCATGTGAAGATTGTTGGAAACACAAAGAGAGAGAGAGAGAGAGAGAGAGAGAGAGAGAGAGAGAGAGAGAGAGAGAGAGAGAGAGAAATATAGGAAGGGAAGATATTGAGTACTTTTGTCTTATGGACTGCCAGGCACAGACAAGAGAGGGGAAAAAATAAACAGAGTAGGAAGTTGCTGAGCAGCAAAGGAGAAACGGAGAAAGAAACATTTTGAAGCTATTTGGATAAATGGCTGTCTTCTGGAGCACTGAGACATTGCCCGGCTACTTGCAGGTTTAACTTAGGTTAACTTTGTGGCAGTTCTGTGGAGCAGGTCCTGTTATTACTAACCTTCTACTTACAGTTAGCAAAAGCAAGTCTTGATGGTGCCTAGTAACTGGCTCAACTGTGACACAAACCAATGATACAATGAGATTACAAGCCAAGTGCCACCTGCCTCCAAAGTGTGTTTACAGTATGCGTATGAGCACCCATCATCACATTGTATGTAACTTTTCAACAGAAACGCATTCTTAGAACGTGATCAGAAAGGTTTGGAAGAACAACATGATGAACATATCTACACCATGGTGACTCTCAGTAGACAGCTTGCCATCCACCCAGCCCGGAATGCCTGCGGTGTAGCTATAGCCACGGAGCCACAGAATATGACAGTGGTTGCAGTGGGAACATGGCACTGAGGTAATGACTTGCAGAATTCATTATGCAATGAATGCTTAAATGAAAGCATGAACATGTGGAAGACTTTCATAGTAGAACCCCAAACACAAATAAAATAGAGCACACCTCTACAACTGAGGCATCCCATGCCTGTTGACTGGAAGTCATAATTACTGTGTATGTTAGGTCACAAGATCACCAATCCCTGATATGTTATGGTCTCCATAGCTTGCTCTGCTTTTGGCCAGTAAAACTGATTTTACAAATACTCTTTTCAATCTGCTGGGTGCTCTTATTAACATTGGAAATGTATTGTCAGTGAAGGAACTGTCCTGGGTGAGTCTCTATGACATATATACTGTGTGATATGTAATCCATGTTTGAAATCTTCTGGTAAAGACAGTGAGGGACATCTGGAATGGATGAAAGCCAAGGTGTGTGTACGTGTGTGTGTGTGTGTGTGTGTGTGTGTGTGTGTGTCCTGTGCATGGGTTGGGTATCAGAGGACAACTTTCAGGAGCTGATTCTTTCCTGCTATCATGGCTTCTAACCATTGTCCACCTTGGTTAGTAAGAGCTTTTACCTGCTGAGCCATCTGGTTGCCACTGAATGAGTAACTCCTGAAAGTTCAGCATTCTGACTCAGTGTGAATGTAACTAGCAAAATTACAGCAATAAAAGAGAAACGTGAATAGAATTCTGACCCAGAATATTTGATTTTATAAAGCACATAGGAAGTGATGTCAGTATCTACATCTTTCCTCAAGTTTTGAAATTCCTAATAGTTAAAAACAAAGAAAAGGATAGAAGGATAAAAAACAAAAGCCGTGTGGTTGTATATGAATGCAATTCTGCACTCAGGAAGCCAATGCAGGAGAATCACACTTTTGAGACCTGTCTAAGCTACATAAGAGTTTGGAGTCCAGTTTGGACTATGTTTGGTACTTTGTCACAAAGGAGCAAGGACTTCCCTTCTGAAAAAGGAAAGGTAAAGAACACAGGAAAGAGTTCAATAGCTAAGTTATGTTTCTCCTGTCTTCTCCCCATGAAATGTAAATACATTACCTAAGAGATTAGACATGTGACTAGACATGAATACACAGAATGCAGCATGTGTCATAATCAGGACACTACAGATTTCATACTAATTGTCATTTATTTTAACCTGTTCTTTTGAGGAGTGATAGAATTTGTATCCTTTTATAAGCCGAATTTGCCTGTTTAAATTACACTGTTTTTACGCTAAGCTTTGCCTTGAAAAAGCAAATTTGTATATAGAAAATAATTTTTATCATAATTATAAATTATTAATGTTTTCTATAATATTGGAAAATCACTACATTTTACCTATCTATATCTAAATACCCACCTTCTATTACTCCTTTAATAAAGCTGATCCATTGTTAAACGGTGCAGCTTTCTTATGATGTAGTATTGCAATTAAAATTCGTACTCGAAAAGGTGGAACAAAATTAGCATCAACTAAAATTAGGAAACAGGAAACATTAGTGCAATAATATCTGAGTTATCACTACACATGGAGGAGTGTGGATACATTAAGTTAATCACAGTTTACGATCCTCAGGAGAACCATGTGTTAGAAGAATTCTCTGTTTAGTCCATAAAAGCTACTCTCAGTATTACTTTAATTGGAATGGATATGACAAATACATTTTGTATAAGAAAAAAAAACCTGATGTGGTCAAATGAATAATTCTTCTGATATGAACTCAGTCCAAGTCTGTTGCAGAGTCAGCTTAGAGTTTGATTCCCTAAGTCAATCTAAATACAGAAAAACAAAAAACAAAACAAAACAAAAAACCCAGGTATTATAAGTTTGCTAGAAATTAAGGGACAGATTGGTTGGATGGATGAACTACAGAAAAAGAGTATAAATGTAACATACAAATTCATTATGTCTCTGTAAAGTTTTTCATGCATGTGTGCATGCACGGGAGTTTGTGTGTGTGTGTGTGTGTGTGTGTGTGTGTGTGTGTGTGTGTGTGTGTGTGTGTGTATTGTAGGTAGTGCATGTCAGTGTGGGTGCCCATGCAAGTATGTGTGTGGAGAGGAGGGAAACCTGAGCTCAACACCAGCTGCAGCTGTCTTCCTTGCTTGCTCCCCTCCCCATCCCTTCCTTATTACTTGAGACAAGGTCTCTCACTGAACCTGGAACTCACCAATCTGGAGAGGCTGGTTGACCAGTGAGCACCTTAGATCCATCTTTTTCTACCTCCTCAGCATGAGGATTACAGTAGAGAGCCACCATTCCTGCCTTTTTACTTAGGTGCTATAGATATGAGAAACCTCCTCAACCACAAACGGTTCCAATTTAAAGGTTGTTATTTTTTTTTTCTAGTTTCAGCAGACATTAAAACTTGTACATCATACACAGAATGGTCAAGTTTCCAGAATTAGATGGTGGCATATGTTGTGAGCGCAGGCTAATGCTTAAGGGATCATACAGAAGCATTATTTTGGGGACAGAGTCTATTAAACCAAGCTTTTAATCACAAAATGTAGAGAAGTGCATTAGTTGCAGTTTGTATTTTGGTTTAAGACTATTGTTTCTCACCAGGGAGTATTTGGCCTATTCAAACAAGATAGTTGAGGACAGTTTAATAAAGAATCTATTTGTGGATTTGAGGACAGGGATATGTATAGAAACCAACAAGGAATGCTGAAGCATTTTGACCACAGCAGAAAGCTATCATCACTTCTAGGTTCAGAGGAGCATAGGTAAGGAATTAATAGTTAAAGGAGAGGAAGATTGAAAGGGTGCTGTGATGTTAGTAGAGGACAACATCCATGTCCCTCCCATTGCTTTGGATAAAAAGAGCCTATATTCTGCTCATCAGTCCTGTGTCCTTCAACAATTTGCCAACATTTCCCATTGGCTGAGGCCAATCCCAAATCCCTAAAACAAGAGGCTGTTACCACTGGTAACCTACAATTTAGCCTCCCAGGCAACAAAGAACGTTGGAGAGTGTGGAATCTGAATCAGGTTGGACACAGAGATAATGACTAGAACACCTGCCCTGCTGAAGTTAATTACAGTGCTGTGCTGAGCCAGGCCAGAGCCTGCCACAAAGCAAGTGAATGTGATAAGATGGTTGTCTGGGTTTAAAATATTGCTATTTTGTTCCTCCTGAGATTTTTGCAGTCATTCTAATTTGGAAATACTGAAGACTGCAATGCCATTCACTTTGACTACCACATTTGTGAATTCCCTACTCTTCAAATCCACTGCCCAGGTTATTATTATCAGTTTCCTAGACTTTTATTTCTAACAATTACACTAGATTTTACTGTGGGTTTTGTGATGTTTGCCTCTTTCATGGATTCATTGAGAAGGACTGCTCTCAAACTCAATGGGAAAAACATGGGCACACATATTACATATAAAACCCAAATAGATTTTTGTGCTTTGAAATGATCAAGATTCTGCATATTGTTTTTCCTGTCAGAAAGCTTTATGTGTTCGATTGCATGCGCAATCTTAGAGATCAGCTCAAATTTAAGCAAATGTTGTTGTAGCTAAGTGATGGAAGGTAGTTTGTTTCTGGGTTGCTAAACAGATGTATCATTTAATTTTGAGATTCATGTCATCTGTCCCATCATTCTGTTGGTTTCTGGTACACAGGAGAATTTTTAATCTTTATCTTCTTCACTACTATCACTCCAGAACCTTGCAACTAATAAATCAACCAATATTGTTTGAATAAAATGAATGAATTGAACAATGCTCATCTAGCGTAAGAACCATTGATTTCAGATGATGCATTTCCCACTAGCGAGCTTGAATGAAAACTGGGCTAGCCACCTTGATGACGCTATGAAGAAATAGGAAACAAATTAAAATCGGAAGACTCAACTTCAAAGAACTGGGAGCTCTGCCACAAAGGGCAGATAGATGAATGTCCCAGCCTGAGGATTCCATGTCTGCCCAGCCAATTTCCATTGTTCTGTGCATTCTGCACAGTACAGAATCAAAATAATAACAATCAATACATGTGATGTTTAATTTTTTTCATTATTGATACTTTACTTCTAAACAATAATCCATTTTATATGCACTTGCCAACTTATATTCATATTCATCCATTTAATAGGTCATGTAAGCAGTTATTTTTGACACCCAAAATAAAACATGAATGCTGGGAATGCTGGGAATGTGTTGCTCTGATTGATTGATAAAAATCAATTTATTTAGGTAAAATTAGTTCTGATTTTTGTTTGGGGGATGTAGCAGAAAAGTAGTAAGTAGTTACTAATAATCTCTCATCTTAATTTAGAGTATCACCAAATTTACCTCCTAGAAACAAATGAAAGAACTTGCTTCTGTGCATGTTCACTATGTAGTCTGTCGTTTGTCATCTGTAGTGATGGGTCTTAAGTGTCTTTCTCTATTATAAGACAGTTAGTAAATACAGCCCCAGAATTTCTATGACATTGCTTCCTTTTTCAGACCCTTAAACTGCAATCACAGCCCATGTAATTCTCCTCATGTCTGACCAATGCACATTTCAAGGGGTCCCTTCTCATCATCCTGTCTACTACACTGTTTATCAATCATGTACCTAAGAATTATTAATTAAGGTTGGGGAAATTATACAGTCAATAACCTGATTTACAGCCCCAGATCCCATGTTAAAACAAACAAAAAAAGACCAGGTACCTGAAGAGATGATTCAGTAATTAAGAACACTGATTACCTATACAGAAGACTTGGGTTTGATTTCCAGCACCTACACAATGGTTTACAATCATCCCTAACTTCAGTTCCAGGGGATCTGTAACAGCAGAAAGTGCTCTGAACCAATTCTATGACTAATCTTGAATGTGAACTTGACAGGATTTAGAATATCCATGGAAACAAATCTCTGGGCATGTCTGTGAGGACTTTTCTCTATATTAAGTTAACTGAGGAGGAAAGACACACCCTAACTATGGGTACGTCACCCTTGGGCCAAGGTCTGAGATGAGTATGAAGGAGAAAGTAAGCTGAGCACCAGCACCCATCTCCTGCTTCCTGGCTTTAGATGCCATGTGAACAGATTCCTCAATTTCCTGCCCCCATGATTTCTCCACCATAAAGGACTACTGCACTTTGAAACTGTTTTTGAGACTAGGCCCTTCCTTTTATCAAGGTAGTGTGTTATAGCAACAAGATGAGTAGTTTTTGTAACGAATTCAGGCTTTTGGTTTTACTTGAAAAAAGCTCCAGAGAGAGATTGTAGTGATGGTTACATGGAGCATGGACTTATTGAATACCATTTAAAATGGCTAAGAGGCAAATTTACATTATGTATATTTTACTATAATTTTAAAACTTGATACATGAAAAGGTAACGTGAAGGAAACCAGTCCCTGGGCATCTAGGATGCCTTATACAAAGCCAAGGCAGTGAAGTATCCTTGATGATGCCACTAGAATAGACAATGTGAAATTTGACTTCTCATATTTTCCTGGCCCTGGAAAGCACCGAGTTTTTAAGGTTTTAAAGGTCAGAATACTTTTATTATTTTGAATGTCACATACTGTTTATTACCCTTTGCTGAGTATGTTCATAATGAATGTGACATTAATCTTAGATGAGCACATTGTTGACAGCTACGAATTTCTTTTTCACATTTTATAATCTGAGGGCATTCTAAAGAAATAACTCAGCAAGAGTGAGCAACATTTGTCTTGATCTAATGAGCTTACAGTTGAATTTTGTGGTTGTGGGATGTTAATAAATGGTGTGTGTGTGTGTGTGTGTGTGTGTGTGTGTGTGTGTGTGTGTGTTTGTGCGTGCACGCGTGCACGCACACACGCACACACGCACCTGTGAGTGTAGGTGCCCACAGACTACAGAAGCAGCAGATTCCATGGGGCTGTAGTTAAAGGCAATGGTGAACCACCTGACATTGGTATTGAGAAGCAAACATGGGTCCCCTGCAAGAGCAGTCCACACTCTTAAACACAGAGCCATCTCTCTCTCACCATGGTTTGAATTTTGGTTGTCTAAGGTGAACATGCCACACTTCACAAAAAGCATTTTGCTATAATACTATTTGTCTCATAGCATTTTGTAAGATTACTCAATCTGATATAATGTTGAAAATTCTGGCATAACTAGCTGGAATAATTTTATGAAATTGGGGTAACAATATTTGCTGGTTTTGTACTATTGAAATTTGCCATTTGATTTTGAAATACAATAATTATTAAGTGTGCTTATGCTATATGTCATTTTAGTGGGTATTTCGTATTTTGTGTTTTTAGAGAATGACTTATTGCTTCTTGTTTGTTTTATATTCATTTTCATGTAGAAATGATGTAAGACAAAAAGCAAATTCAAGGGTTCTTATTCAAGTTCAAAATGAATCATAAAATAACAGAGAAAGAATCGTAAGGTCAACAACTCAATTGACCCATTTGAACTATTAATGGATATTCAGTGCAGTGGTAGTTCAGTAAGATTTGCAAGGCAGACAAGAGCCTTTAGAAGAGAGACAGAGTGACAGGCTAGTAGAAGTTGATACTGACCAATGGAGAGCAATCCTCCAAACTGATCCTCTTACAATTACATAAGATATTACCAAAGAAATTACTAAGGATCTCAATTCAGCCCATTCAAAGGTCACTCAGCACTTGAGACAAATCTCAGAGGTGATATAACATGTAAATGGGACCTTCCTGAGCTGAATGAAAACTAAAGACTGAAACAACAGTACCAGAGAGATGGTTCAACAATTAAAAGCATGGCTGCTCTTCCAAATGACATGAGTTCAGTTCCCAGCATTTGCATGGTGGCATACAATAGTGTACCATTTCTCAGTCAGATTTTGATAGGCAACAAAAAGTGGATGCCATACCGCAACTGGTACTGATCAGCTCAGTAGGAGGACAAAGAAGAAGCTCCAAAGAACTTTCCAAAACCTAATTTGCACCAAAAGAAGGTCACGGTCACTGCTGCTCTGCTGTTCTGCTCCATCACAGCCATCTGAATTCTAACAAAACCCGGACACCTAGTTAGTATGTTGGAAATTCCATGTGATGCACTGAGAACTGTAATTCTTGCAGCCTTCGATGCTAAGCAAAAAACAACCAGTTCTCTCCACATCAATCTGACAATGTCTGGTGGTTTGAATAAGATTGGCTCCCATAGGTTAATAGATGTAAATAACTAGGATGTGGCATTAGGAGGTATGGCCTTGTTGGAGTATATGTGCCCTTATTGGAGAAAGCATGCCATTAAGCGTGGATTTTTTTCTTTCCTACTTTTTTCTGGTTGTGCAAAGGGTTACCCTGCAGAGTTGCTGAGATGCTTGAAGAAGCTGTTGTGATTACAGTGTACACAGTAGGTAAGGTAACTATGGTCAAGCCAAGCCCAGTGTTAGTCTCTCTTCTTCCTGCCTTTCAATTCAGATGTAGAACACTCAGCTACCTCTCTAGCATCATGTCTGTCTGCACGTTTTCATACTCCCCTCTCTGATGACAATGGACTAAACCTCTGAACTGTAAGCCAGCCCCAATTAAACGTTTTCCTTTATAAGAGTTGTTGTGGTCATGGTGTCTCTTCACCACAATAGAATATTGATTAAGACACCACATGGTTCACATCCAACTGAATGAATTAGCCTATGAAGTTTTGCCTCATCTACCATATTTACCTTACCAACTATGTACATAGCAGTCAGTATAGCTTCTTCAAGCATCTTAGCAACTCTGCAGGGAAACTCTTTGTACAACCCAAAAAAAAAGTATGAAAAAGAAAAACCCAAACATTCCATGGTTTTGTCAAAGGCTGAAGCATGGGTTTTACACTACAGGAATAAGCAAGCTTATTTCCCATGGGCAAAAACATATTGACTGTAATGATTGCTATTTTGATAGATAAAGATGTGTTTGAATCTACTTATGATGTTTCAAATTCCAAAATGCAAAACACCAATTCCTTTTGAATCAACCTACTATTTCTGTATTAGTGTTAGTTTATGATGAGCGCTGTCATGAATCAAGAGTCTATGCACTTTAAGCTAATATTAATTAGCTTTCATATCATTCTGGAGGCCACAATTCAGAACCAGTTCCATGGAACTAAATTTGGTGTTGGGAGGGCTGCTTCTCCTGAAATTTCTAGTGAACAATCTTTTTCCTTGATGCTGCTACAAGTTCTTGAAGTTGTCGTCTTTATTATACAAATGTCCCCTTCCTTCTCAGAATCACCCCCACCCCTTTTGTTTTAAAGTTGGTAAGGATTTTGGAAGAATCATACTCAAATGTGTCTTATTAACTATATTGTATCTTATTAACTATATGGTATTTTTACTTTAATATGACTATTTTCTTAATGTCTATTCTGCATATTGCATCCATATATACTAAGTGAGGTGCTCATTTGCATAAAACACAACTACAGAAAAGAAATAACTAATTCTTTAAATTTATATATAAAACTAAAGAATTTAAAAAGCCTAAAATAGATCACAGAAGTCCATAGGTTTGGCTTGATGGGAAGCAAATAATTTGCAGCTTTGGAACCAGTTGATTTTTTTAAACAAGGTGGGAATGAAGAATTTAGAAACAGAACAAAGATGAAAACAAACAGACAATAATAGAAATGTTGCAAGATAAACATCATGGGTACATAAAAACATTATAGTTAACTGCATATATGTGGTTTTTGAAGTATAGCTAAAGACAAGTTTGTTAGAAAGTATGGCATATGTAAGAGATGTGAATAAATAAGACTGATAAAGCAGATTGAGGCCAGATATTATTTATTTATTAATATGCTGTATAATTTAAATTGGCATAACATGATAGGTGGTCATTTTAATTATCTTCTTTCTTATAGATAAAGCTACAAGTTAATAATACACAACAGAAAGAAATTAAATATTCCTTCTATATATAACTATTTAAAATAATGTACATTTTACTTGCTCTATCCAGTTTTATAATATACCCTCCAAAAATAATATATAAGCAAAAACTTGTAAGGTTAAAAAAAAGTGAAGACAAGTAATTATGAGGGGAAAAAAGGCTCCAAAAATGCCATTGAGTTCCTTTTGTGTTGGCCATCTACTGCTGGGCATGAGCCAGCCCTTAAGTGTGGTTTGTGTACCCACTAAGACTTCACTGGAGAAAACTAATTTTTCATTTGAGAGTAATTATGAATTGGTGATAGTTTCTGGGTTAGGGTTGGGAGTTTGTATCCATTTTTTCTCTCAGTTCTGGGGCCCAATCTGGTGAGTTCTGTAGGCCCTGTGGATGATACTGCCATAGTCCTGTGAGTTCATATGCACATCCATCCTAACCTGTTTAGGAGACCTCTTTCTTTGTTGTCTCCTACCCCAGTGTTTATTAGAATCTTTTTGCTCCCTCTTCTGCAGACCTTGCTGCTGTGCCTTGAGGAGAGGGATTTGAAGGAAACATCCTGTTTAGAACTGAGTGTTCCAAGGTCCCTAACACTCTGCATATTGTCTAGTTGTGGATTCTCTGTATTTGTTCCCATCTACTGTACGTTTCTCTGGTGATGGCTTAGCAGGATACTGAACTATAGGTATAGCAGGATGTCATTAATAGCTATGTTCCTGTAACAAAGAAGTTGTATTTTGTTTTCCCCAGGTCCATAGCCTATCTAATATCCAGTTCTTGTCCACCCAAGCAGTATTGGGATAGGTTCCATCTCATGGAGTGGACCTTAAAACCAATCAGATATTGGTTGGTTACTTCCACATTTGTGCCACTATTGAACCACTGTATCATGTAGGCAGAGGTTTGTACATGATGTGTTGCTGTTTACCTTTTTCCTCTTGTAGTGTTGAGAATGTTCTAGCTCTATCTATTTACCTGTGAATTTAACATTTTAACAGCTGAGTGATATTCCAGTGTGTAAATGTACCAATGTACCACCTTTTCTTTTTTTTTTTTTTTAAACTTATTTATTTATTTTACATCCTGGCCACAGTTTACCCTCCCTTCTCTTCTCCTAGTTCTCTCCACTGCCAACCCAGTTTTCAACGAGCAATCCACTTCTCCTCCATTTCTGTTCAGGAAAGAGCAGGTCTCCCATGGATATCAACAAAAGATGGCATATCAAATTGTTGTAAGACTAAGCACCTCCCTATGTGTTAAGGCTCAGCAAGGTGACCCTGTATGAGGAGTAGGGTCCCAAAAGCTAGTAACAGGGTCAGAGACAGCCCCTGCTCCCACATTTAGGAGTCCCACAAAAATACCAAGCTACATAACTGTAATACATGTGCAGAGTGTCTAAGTCAGTCCCATGTGGGATCCCTAGTTGTCAATTCAATCTCTGTGAGCCTCTGTGAACCCAGGTTAGTTGATTCTGTGGGTTTTCTTGTAGTATTCTTTACCCTTCTGACCCCTACAATCTCTTCTCTCCTTCTTCTGTAGGATTCCTCAAGCTCAAGCTAATGTTTGGCTGTAGTTTGCATCTGTTTCCATCAGTTGCTGGATGAAGCCTCTCTGACGACAATTGGGCTAGACACCAATCCACAAGTATAGGCATCATTATATTGACATTTTGACATTTTTTTCCTCCAGTCATGTTTGGTTCTATTCTAGGTCTCTGGATCATCCAGCCTGTGGAGCCTGTTGTGTCAGGCAGTGTCAGAGATGGGCTTACTCTCTTGGCATGTGTTTTAGGCTAGACTGGTCATTGGTTGGCTATCCCCTCAATCTCTAGACCACCCTTACCCTACTATATCCCATAGGCAGAACGGATGTTGATCCACCTTTCCTTTATCCATCCAAACATTGTTGTTTTTAGTGACTGTGCTATTGGTGCCCTGATGAGAAATTCCTTTTCTGTGTCAATGAGTTCAGATTTCCCCTACTTTCTCTTCTGTCTGATTCAGTGTATCTGACCTTATGATAAGGCACTTAATCTATTTGAAGTTAAGTTTTGTAAAGGGTCATAAGTACAACTCTACCTTTATTCTTGGATATATAGCCATCCAGTTTAACCAGCACCATTTGTTGAAGATGACATCTTTCTCCAATGCGTACTTCTGGCATCATTATAAAAGATCAGATAGGTGTCCATAAGTGTATGGTATTATGTCAGGGTCTTCATTTAAATTCCACTGATGAATGTGTCTGCTGTATGGCAATATCATGTTCTTTTTGTTACTATAGCTCTGTAGTACAATTTGAAGTCAGGAATGATGTAATGAGAAGCCTGTAGCTGCATCTGAGCAGAGTCTTGTCACTTGAGGAGCTGAGTATCAAATGTCTACACGGGAAGCCATAAAACCACACGGAGCTTTTGAGCGCCAATGCAGACAGTAAGGTGACATAATTGGGAGACTGTATTAGTTTGCTATGGCTGCTCTAACAAGACAGTTAAAACTAGAAAACGGCTTAAATTTACTGTCAAACCTCTAGGAGACAGAATTCCAGTTTAAAGATGGTATTGCATAAGCATACTCTGGCTTCTTATAGTTGCCTGGCTCATGGCTCTATGACTCTGACCTTCACCCTGTGTTCTAAGGGTGTATGTGTAACTTGGCATGTCTTAGTTCCCCTTTTACAACATAGTAATATTGGCTGCAGACCTATCCTAATCATCTCAACTTTCCATAATTTGACAAAGCACAGAAGCCACTATTCATGAGAAACATGACCTAACGAGACATTGGATCTCCTGGCACCGTGAATTGGGACTTATTAGCTTTCAGAACAATAAGTGCCATATTTCTATCATATATAAAGGACCTAGGATAAGATATTTTGTTTTGGTAGCAAGAATAGATTAAGATTAAGACAGACCTTATTTCCAAGTAAGGACATGTTCCCACAGATTAAGAGGTTAGGACTTCCGCATCTTTGTGGAAAAATACACTTCAACTAGCCACAAACAGAAAATGAGAATGTAAGGAATTGCAGGCTTTGTGAATATGGTCTCGGCAAAACTGATGGACTGGGGAGACTATGGTCCTCTTTAGAAAATAACAGTGTGAAGGAAAATGTACCAAATACATTATGGATCTTACATGCCACAGCGTTATTTATAATGAATCTATTTAAAACTTCAAAGTAAGCAACACAACTGCTCATTAATGTTTGCTAAGATGCAATGGGACTGCAAATCTGCTGAGAAGCTAAGTCTTCCATCCATGTGTATCATGATGCTTTTTCTACTACTGACCAGAAAATGGAAGTGCTCAGCACTATCTTCCCAACACAGAGGTTTTCATTTCTATTAAATTGGATATGCTTTTTTAAGAAACAAGATAAACATTGTATTTTAAAATAGTTTTTCCCTCTTTCCACAGACTCTGTATTTCTGACTAAAGTCTAGAAAAGTGAAAGACTTCAACTTTATTTTTACTTAAGCAAATGCAAATTCTTTTTTCCCCCAAATGTAAGCGAATTGCAGTCATATGCTGGTAAATGTTTTAAGAACCACAGAGCACTTACATCTTCTTCAAAAGACTTGTCATGCATAGAATCTTTGATATATGTGTTCTTGCCACCCTGGATCCCTGGTGAAATCTCAGAGAAAACTTCAGAAAGCCAAATTAAAAGTTTTAATAAATTCATTTAAGAGTGAGCAGGGGTCAAATTATTTGTATGACAATTCTTGGAATTGCGAGCTTTTCATTTATGTTATATGGATGCAAATAAGATTTTATTACTAAAACTATTTCTGGAAAATTAAAATTAAAATGAGATGTCACATAAAGTGTTATGGACACTTGTAGCATGCCTTTATATTAAAATTCGACACAAATATATGTAGTTTGTCTTTTTGTTTCTTAAGAATTTTGCAGTTCGGTCTGAAAAAATGTAAAATTATTTCCCCCTCTCATCCCTTTCTTTTGGCTCCAATCTCATTTTCTTTCTCCTGAAACTTCCCAAGGTCACCCCTAGGCAGTCAACCAGCAGTTGAAAATCAAAGTAGCCGTCTTATGAGACTTAGCTCATAATTATTTCAGCAAACAATTTTCATGGTCTGTTTTTCCCTCTCCTGTGCATCTCAGAAGAATGAAATGACTCCCAGGTATGCATCCGTGTGCTCAGAAATTTCCATTCATGAATAATTGCCTTATATGTCAACTGATTTGACAAGATCCATCCCACTCTCATAATTAGGACTAAGAGAATGCATTTTGATATTCCAGTGTCAAGAACAAGACTCACATCGCTCATGACTTGAGCTTCATTGAGAGCTGGAAACTCTCAAATTCATACTTCAAATGAAAGAGTTTGACGGAGGTCTAGATGAGAAATCCTATGTAACTAAAACTAATAGTTTTGTCAAATCAAGTGTTGTTGAGTTTTTTAGTGGGCAGTATTTTATTACAATATACATAGCTTTCGAATCCTAAATGAAAATATTTCTTTTATTTGCACTTACAAGATTTCCCTCTCTCTGAACTCCCTTTAACAAATTCTGTGGGGAGTAGAGAGCAACTTTGTCTACTTTGTAATTTTGTCTGTGCCCAAGCCCAGGCTATCACTCTTAAATGTTTTCAGCTTTGTTGAGAAGGCAATAACGAGACTGTGTTGACATTTAGAACAGACTCATCCCACTGCTGGGAAACCCACTCAATCTGTAGCCTCCTAATGCTGCATCAATAATCCTTTTGTCATAGGTGAAGACTGGTAAAATTAGCAGTTATTGCAGACAGGTCTTCCCAGACTTCCTGAGTTAATTTATGGGAGGAAGTGGATGACTCTTTCTCCACTCTTTGTTCTTCTGTTTTTAAGGCACACTTTATTCCTTGAAGACGTTATTCATTTCCATGGATTTCACATCTGCCTCTTTATTGCTGGCTTCTACCTCACTCATTAACAAGGCCTAAATTCTCTGACCTCAATTTAACATTCTAGTCCCATCTCCTCCTCGGTTATCATTCTCTAGCCTTGTCTTCCTCACAGTGCATTGAAATTGTTCATTTATGTTGCTGCTTTACAAGATCCGGGAGGTTAAAGGCCAAGCTATGCTAATTTTTTGTATTCCCAGAACCTGGCCTAGTGATTAGGGCAAGTAATTACCTGGTATGCACTGGATGAGTGAAGGAATGAATTCATGGGCAATGTATGCTGCCACAGGCTTTATGGCTATCATCAACTTCCTCCCTTATAAATGGTCTACCATACTTCTCACTGTGGCACATGTGGCATCATCTGCTGCACACCTTTCCTTTTGCTTTTGTCTTATCTGTAAATTGTCTGCTCACTGAGCCATTAAGCCCTTGTATTAGTAGTCTCCAGAAAAACAGAACCAACCGCATATACAGAGATATATGAAATGAAGTCCATTTCAGGAACTGGATCACATCATGGTCCTGGAAAGTATGCCTCTGCACTCTGGTGGTTGAATCAGCCCTGGAAGCCTGAAACTCAAGCACTTCAGGTTCCTATATTATTTTGATATAAGCCCTAACAATAAAGAGAAAAAAATTAATATCTCCTCTGCCCATTCACTTAGTAGGCCTGCAATGGATTAGATGATGCCTGTCCAGGACTTATACACTAAAACACTTTCAGAGACACACTCAGCAACAGGTGTTTCATCAGCTAAGTGGGCATCCCTAGATGTTGTGCAGCAATTTCCTCAAGGTTGAAACGATCTGTCCTGCAGGGAAGCTCCTTAAGGCAAAAGGTAAACAACACAAAACAGCTTCAGAAAATCTGTGAAACTGACTAAATTCACCAGGACCCTACCCGCCAGGGCAGACAGTAAAGATCATTAAGAGTCAGCCTCAGACAAGCCAAGCTGCCAAGAAGACTGAGACAAGACCAGCTGCCTAGAAGAAGCAGAAACCAGCTTAGCTGCCTGGAAGAGGTTTGGAACAACAGAGTCACTTGGACAGAACCTGAATCAGTTTGTTGAGTTACCTTTAGGCAGTGCAGTGTGCTCCAGGTTCTCGGGTTTTGTGAGCTGTCAGTCATCCTGGGGTAGGCTTTGGTAATGCAGTTGTTTTTGAGTCATTTTTGCTCCTGTAAATCACCCCTCCCTCATATTCCCGTAAGTAGTCCAAATAAAACTCACTGGTTCACCAATTGGAACTTTCGTGTTAGCTATACTTTGGTTCATAGCGGCTGCCCTATCTGGTTGAGCAGATATGTGTCTCCCTAGCAAAAGTCTTGTTATAGAGCATTAGTCCAGTCAAACTGACATAGGAGATGAGTTATTAAATCACTGGGATCATTGAGGTCCTGCAGCTCACACTTTTCTACCTGAAAAGAATGCAGTTCTGGGTACATGAGGACTCCTACATTTTCTTTCACAGAGAAACTAACGTCAATCAACACCAATTGTCACTTGTGGATCCTCCAAAACACAGAACCTATGTTCAGGTAAATTGAATTCATTATGAGACACAAATTTTCAGTGATAACAGCAAATACACTTTTTTCAAAAACTGCGATTTTGGAAGGATTTTTGTTGTTGTTGTTGTTGTTTTTCTTTTGCCTAAATCATTGAAGTTTTGAATAAAGAATCTAAACTGATCTAATATTTGCAGTAAATTTTCTATACTTTATTGGGGGAAAATATACAAAAGTTGAGGGCAGAGCAACATGTTACCTCTATTGATGATAAAAGGGATAAATATTTTAACCGTGGAATATATTAGGAATTCACTTTAATATACTTCATTTAATTGAGCAGATAAAAGTAGATATCTAATTACCTTTTAAAAATTGCTGTAATTAGTGGAAATTTAAATGATTCAGCTAAGTATTTTTGGTTTTTTTTATCATTTATAATTAACTTTTTCATCCAGAAATTTTACAGAATTTCATACTTACTTTTGTTTGCTGGTGACTACAGTGAAGAAAATAATCCTCAGCGAGTAAGGGATAATGCATTGTAAGTTGCCTTGAAGACTTAGGCATTGGTAAATATTTGAAACTAGAACATAGATTATATCAGAGCACACATGATATCTTTTTATCTTTTTAGGACAAAAAACTATTTTGAAAGATTTCAGTGGAGTTGATATTGAAGTCTTGAAAATTTGGGGATATACCTTTTATTTTTGGTAATTTTGGGACAATTATTTGTAGAATAATTACTCTAATAACATAAGCCTAAATTCAAGAACCAGAATAAAATAGGATTGCTATTATAATTATCTGTGACGTGACTCTATTAACAATTTCACACTACACAGCTTTGACTTTTTCTCTGCCTGGATTACACATGGACAGTCATGCCATTTGTTTTTACTATAACTTTAGGTTTTGTTTGTAGAAAACAACACAAAGCTATTTGCCAACTACCCCGTTTTAAAGGTACACATTGCCTCACAGAGATGCCTACATCTCTCCTAGGTTATTAAGTGGGTGACAGATAAATAAAGCAAAACATGGGTGTCCTAGGGTTAACTGCTATACATCCTGTGACCATAGCAAGATAATTAATCTTTCTGAACTGTTTTGAGTATAAGTGTCCATGATGATGCCAGTGAATGCCTCCAGTGATTATTGCTTTAATGAAATAAAACAATATGTTTGAATAATATGAAACAGTGACAGATTAGTAAAGCCATTTAAAAGTAGTAATGTTTTTAATGTATTAGAGTATCCTACTTCACCGAGTTATTAGAGTATCTAATCAAATAGTTGCACTGAATTAACCTTCAGAATAGCTTTGCTTTACAGGAACAGTTAAAACTAAGGGCAATTTAAGGTGTCATAAAAAAACTAATACAGTAGAAGATTTTAAAATGAGTACACTTATGCAGGTGATCTGAAAGAAATTGTTAAATACTAGCATAGACAGAGTCCCAACTGGACATCTCTCATCACCAAACGAAGCTTCTAGTTCCAGGAATAGGTTGCATGTAAACAAGTTGTTGGCCAAAGGGGCCCCACGAGGACCCCAGATGACTCAGGGTATTGCCAAGACTATTGATTGTTCTTCACAAACTGATGGTAAGTCCCTATGGCTGAAGACAACACCTACATAACTCATTGAACATGGAGAAGCCAAGCTGCCTACGTAGAGCCTTCACCCCTACTGACTAGCACTTATGATACTTGAATGTACTCTACACATCACCAAAGGAAAACACCAGCCCAGCTACAACGTCTTCAATCTACAATGATAACCCACCTGCAAGATGTGCCAATGCAGTAGTGGCACAAGCTTGTGAGAGAAACCAACCAATACCTGATGGGCTTTAAAGTCCACTCCATGTAATGGAACCAACACCTGATACTACTTGAGTGTCCAAGAACTGGAAACCAGATAGGACAGGAGCATAGGAGAAAACCAACTATAAATGGTCTGCTGAAGAAGCATGGCCATGAAATGACTCCTGATGACATTATGCTCCATATGACATATACTCATCGATCAGTTTTTGCTCAGCCATCACCAGAGAAGCTTGCATCTAGATGTGAGCACACCCAGAGAGCCATAGCTGTACAATGTGAAGAGAGTGAGACTAAGGGAAGGAATCCTGTAGAAAAGGAAGCATAAAAACTGTAAGAGCCAGAGGGTATGGAGGACACTAAGAAAGCAAGGCCCTCTTAACACAACAGCACCAATAGGTATGAACTCAGAGACTGTAGCAATGTGCATGGGACCTACATGGGGTCTGAACCAGACAGACCCCCAGTACTGAGAGAAGTGGACACAAGACGACTTCTTAAACCCAGCAGATATGTCCAATTAATATCTCTTGGCAAATGAAAAAAAAAATCGGTTCTTGTCAACAGTCTCACTGGGGTTACAAACTACTCTTAATGGCAGGTCCCACGCATAGTAGTAGATGGCCAACACAAAACAAACCAAATGGCATCTTTGGAGGTTTGTTGTCTCCTAAGGTTTTGACAGGGCTTTTGTTGTGTTTTGTTTTATAACTTATACATCTTCTGCATATGTATTACGGCTTCTAGTTTTATTTTCAAGGGAGTCCTGTGCTTATCAACATGAGTGTCTCTAAGTCTACAGATATATTTCATGCTTTTTCTTTGCCTCCTTTTCTCCTGTTTATTTGTTTTGTCCTATTCCAATTTGTTTGCTTTTGTTTTATCTTATTTTATTATTATTATTCATTAGATGTCAATTTTTTTTCTAAAAGAGAGGCAGAAAGGGTGTGGATCCAGACAGGGGGTATGGGGGTGGGTAGGATCTCAGGGGAGAAGAAGGGGGGAAACCATGATCAAAATATATTGTATAAAACACATCTATTTTTGATAAAAGAGAGAAAAATAACTGGAAATAAAAAGAAGTAAGGAGCTTCTTGTGAGTAGAGAATGAAGTTGGATTATTTCAGAATGCTGTTAAGCAAGGACCCATGCTCTGTCCATTACCCATTCTAATCTTGGGTTTGGGATTTCTTCCTCATGATTCCCTTACGTATTGAATATCCATATCATAGCTATATCCCAGGGAAATAAAAAGACAAAGGGAACAAGATTGAAAAAGCTCCTTCAAAGGGAGGTTGTCTTCTCTTCCTCCTCCTCCTCCTCCTCCTCCTCCTCCTCCTCCTCCTCCTTCTTCTTCCTTGGAAAAGTAACCATTTTCCACCAGACTTCAATCCTATCTCATTAGGGAGTAAAAATATCCCTTTTCCTGGCAGTTTTAGTTTTCTACCAGGACATGAATATAGATATAGTTGCATGTGTGTGCGTGTGTGTGTGTGTGTGTGTGTGTGTGTGTGTGTTAAAATGTATATGTTAGGTGTATGCGTGTGTTATAATGTATATATTGGGTAATGCACCAAAATGTCACTCACATTCATATTCTAACAAGTTATTTTGTAATGTATAAGAAATCAGGCATCAAATGACAAACATAACTAAAATGTTTTTATTTCACTTTATATTTCAGGGTGGGGTAGTTCATATTATAGTCAATATCACAAAGAGTGTTGGAGTGTGGTAGGGTCCTGAGTTTCCTGTCTGTGTGTGTCACCAGTTTGCTGTTTAGAGCAGAAAAAATCAGCTCGTTATTGTGCATATCATTGCCTTCTTGCATTCCTAGTGAAGGGATGATAAGATGATATCTGATAGCTCAAAGGTCTTCTACTAAGTGGTTTCATTATTATCAAATTTATATCTTTTTAAAAATAAGTTCCATATCTCCAGAAGCAGAATAATTTATTGAGAAAATGCACTTTTCTTAAGATAGTCATTCAAAGGTTCTTTATTGCCCTTAGCTGTCTGCTGGGACACATATAAAACAGAAAACCAATTAAAAACGTGTCCCCTTCTCTCCACTTATGAACTTAAATACATATATTGTGGCTGTTAGTCACTATGGTGCAGAAGAGATGGCTAATGCACCATAAGGTGGCTTCTCAAAGGATATTTAATTAAAATTCAATTGTGAGGTATTTGGAAATAAGCATGAGGTAGAATAAAAGGATTCTGTTAGTTGAACAATCTATGAAGACTATCTCAAATGAAGAGTTGCAGCATTGGCATAAATATAGATTCTAAGGTGTAATTTGTACTTTATTAGCCAAGTGGGGTCTGTCCCACTTAGAGAGAATCATGTCCATGTGACTGGCAAAAGCAAGCCTTCCCGACAACTCTAAAAATGCAATTGTTTTAACTTTTGTGTTTACAGTTGTGTGTGGCTCTAAAGATAGAAGCCAGGAGTTTGATAATGCTGGTGAGCATTCTCTAACCTCACTAACACTATGCCCTAGTAATTTTAATTTTTATTCAGATTTATAGCTACAATGGTGGCGGTACCACTTTACTTTTAGAAGCTTTACCATTGTACATAGAGTACAAATATTTGGAATTAACATCTGGACTCAAGTTTCTGTGATCTGGGAAGTCCAAAATACCCTATAATATCTGTGACCAGTATCAAACTCAGATTGACCTTGTGCAAATATTGTAGTAGTACATTGTGACATCTGAATCCTGGTCCCTGGGTCTAATTATGGACCACACTCCAAAATATGTTTAAAATATTTTTGCCCTATGTATTTTTTTCCAAACAGTTAAATACTAAACTATCATAAAATCTGAGCTCACTCTCTGTAGCCCTATCTAGTTGACGATGTCTCCTGTGAATTGGCGTGTGAGAGATATGATATCAATTCATTGAGGAATTCAGGACTTGAGTTGGTACTTGAAGACAAAGGGCACTGGTTTACAGACCTTCCCTCCTTGGAAAGCATTCAAAACAGGAAATTGTTTGGTATCTGCTAGATGAGATAAAACACTTCGTGTTTTGACTTAGATTGTAAACGTTGTGCATGTAGGTTCAGGCAATGCACATTTGAGCAGAAAGGAATATGGATAGGATTTGAGTTATAGATTGGGAATAAAAATCAATCACAACATATAGCATTTATTTTTTATTTGTACTTGTCTAGTATTTTCTGATTTTCCATCTGGGCACTATGTTCCAGAAGAGTCTGGAATCTGATATTCCAGCTGAGAGAATAAAGTACAAGATCAATGTGATTGGAAGGAGGTTGAGAATAACCCTCTGTGTCAGCTTTCCTTCACTCTTACAACTACCTGAGACAACAGCACAGAAAAGGCTGATGGTGGGGGGTGACGATTTTTGTGGTTCCAACTCTGGCTGATTGGCCTGGATACTTTAGTAGCTGTGGATGTCATCATGAAAGCATATAGCAGAGTAAACTACTCACTTACCGAGCAGACAAAAAACCAGAAAGGACTGTGAAGGGTCCTAGGGTTTCACATTCCCATTTGAGTCACACCCTAGGAACCTGAGGACCATCGGGGCTTACTTCTTAAAGTCACTATCATCTTACAATAGAACTAAGCTCTTAAAAGTTAGCCATTTGGGAAAGAGTCAAGATCCAACTGGGACGGTTGTTCATTAGACATTAATGCAGGCACTGCGTGAGGACTCTGGGTAAACTGAAATGAAGCCTTTTAGATTGCTTGAAATGTTCCGTATTTCAAGGTTTCTGGTGAATATATTCCTTAGGTCATCATGCTAAAAGTAGGAAACTAGACAGACAACAATGTCTGCATTTTAATACTCTAGCATAGCTTAAATCTGCATGTGAATCTTTATTTGCTTATCTATGAAATTTCTACTTCTAGATGTAATCTGTCTGATACATCTGCCAACCCCTTCCATTTATAAGCTAATTGTTATGAATTCTGCACACATGAGAAACCAACCCCCAGCTGGCCAGGCCAGGGTATTCCACTTGTTCAGGGAACCATGCTGGCATGCTGGGCAGATGCAATGGCAGGCTGACGGGCGACCCACTCCATGAAGGCATGGCAGAAAGGTTGCCGGTGGACATTCCCAACCCAGACGCTATATCCGTGCAGAAGTGCTTTATTATAATAGAGAGACAAAGAGAAGATAAGAAAGAAGAGAGAGAGAGGCGCACACCTCCTGGGGGTGGAGGGAGAGAGAAAGAGAGAGGGGTAGAGTTTTTCCTTAAGAAGAGGCTTCTTGGCCCGGTGGTGGTGGCACACGCCTTTAATCCTAGCACTTGGGAGGCAGAGGCAGGCGGATCTTTGTGAGTTCAAGGCCAGCCTGGTCTACAGAGTGAGATCCAGGAAAGGCGCAAAGATACACAGAGAAACTTTGTCTCGAAAAACCAAAAAAAAAAAAAAAAAAAAAAAAAAAAGAGGCTTCTGTCAGGACTCAGGGTGGCCTCAAGGAGCAGGTCAGAATATTAACACTAGTTGTTAAAATGGCAAAATTGACTCTATTATATTGATTTTTACAACAATGATAAACTTTAATTCACCCCCTCACTTTAGTAAACATTTAATAGACAAGTAAAGAAAGGTATATGAAAGTATTTTAAATAATTGGTCTATATTTTTAGCTTAATTTCAATAGTTAACCTATGGCCAGAGTATTTTTAATTAATATCTTTCTCCAAATCCAGTACAATGTCATAATTCGAGGCTTTTAAGAACTGACTAATTGGTATGCATAACTTATAAAGGTTTAAAACTCAAACATTATCCCTCCTTTTTTAAATTAGAAAACTAAATTTTTTTAATCATTATGCTATGGCTTCCCTTTGTAGTTAAAATAGCTCTACCTGTAAATCCCCAAGGGCTTATGCATCACTTGTCAAATCAAATGCAAGAGCTTTGGGAGACTCACAAAAGATTATTACATCAATTTGCTTGCTCTATATGCAGCCATAGTTAACGTTAGAAGGGCCTTTCCTTCCATTTATGTGATTTTTTTTTAGTTGTCTTGAAAAGCTCAGCTTTCACATTCAAAGGTTAAAGTAAAAACGTAATTTATTTCAATCATCCCCAAAGCCACTTGATGAAGTGACGAAAGCTCCAAAGTGTATGATTAATTAATAACAACATTGCAAATAGTCAGATGCCATAATTTTAGATGAAGGAGGCTTCCAGTTGGAGTAAAAGTTAGTATATTCTCCAGCACTCTGAAGCGTCTCTTCTGAAGTGCTAATACATCCCCTTCTTGGAGGGGAAAGCTGTAGCCTTGATTACAGCCATCCTGAGCCACTGTTACTAAAGGGAAAGTCCTGGAACACATACCAAACATAGGAAATCTCAACCCCACATTCACTCATTCTTTTCCCATTTACCCCACTGATAGCAACCACAGGACTTTTATAACCAGCATGTCCACTCCACACTCCACAGCCTCTTATCATTCACATTACAAATACTATCTGCTATAGATCAGATACTTGAGCAAATCAGATCAAATCAAAACAAACTCTCCCTGATTAGTGGAAATTATATTCTAGTGTTAATGACAGGAAATAGCATAAACGTGTTTAGAAAATGATTGACATTATGAAGATTAACTGAGGGGTAGACAAAAAACACTGGAACATCTCTCCCATTCAGTAACAGGCACTTGTCATGTATGCAGACCGAAAACCTGTAATCCCAGCACTTGAGAGGCAGGGGCAAGGTAAATGCAAGTTTCAAGCCAGCCTTGTCTACAGGCAACCTTAAGGCCAGCACTAATTACATTGAAACAGTTTTCAATAGGCTTGATCAGGGCTTTGAGCAGGTCCAGTACAGAAAGCTTTTTTGGTAGCTTGCGGGGAGACCTAACACTCCAGTTAATTATGTCAATCACTGGGCTAAGGAACCATGCCTCAGGAAGGCAAGATCACCTAAAGCCACACTAAAATGATGGGAGGAATAACTATCCCTTTAGTGGGATGGTGTACTTTTTCTTTTCTAGAACTCCTATCTTCTGCAATAGCTTCAGAGCCTAACAGTCTCTGTTCTGTCAAACCCCAGTTCTGAGTAAGACTCAGAAAGGCATGACTTTCTCTTTTTCTCCTCTTCTTCTTTCTTCTGGATTCCACCTGTAGTCTAAATGTGCTTTTTTTGGTGTTTCAGTCTTCTCCACTCTTCCCCTACAGCTTCCCACCTTGTTACTGCTTTTCAGCCAGGCAGCTTCACCTCTCCAGCAGCTTCAGGGAGTAACAGAACTTTTTCTCTCTCTTCCCTATGTCTTTTCTCCAGGCAGCTGTCAAGAATGACAGCTTGCCTGCTGTGGTGTTTTAAATATCAATGCCTCCCATAGACTCATACAGTTGAACATTGTTTAGTCACCAGGAAGTGGAACTCTTTGATAAAATTAGAAGGATTAGGGGGTGTGGCCTTGTTGGAAGATGTCACTGTGGATGGGTTTCAAAAACCTCATGGGGAAGGTATGGGGGTTTGGGGGGTGGAGCAGGGCATTACGGGAATGTGGGAGTCTCTCTCTCTCTCTCTCTCTCCTCTCTCTCTCTCTCTCTCTCTTTCTCTCTCTCTCTCTCTCTGTGTGTGTGTGTGTGTGTGTGTGTGTGTGTGTGTGTGTATGTATCATGACGTAGCACTAAGCTACTTCTCCATGTCCATGTGCCACCATACTGATAATGGACTAACCCTCTGAAACAGTAAACAATTCCCCAATTAAATGCTTTATTGGGGTGGCACACACCTTTAATCCCAGCACTCGGGAGGCAGAGGCAGGCAGATCTCTGTGAGTTCGAGGCCAGCCTGGTCTAGATAGTGAGTTCCAGGAAAGGTGCAAAACTACAGAGAAACTCTGTCTCAAAAAAAAAAAATGCTTTGTTGGTAAGTTTTGCCTTGGTCATGGTGCCTCTTCAATGACTAAGAAACCTGCTTTGGAGTTTTTCTTTTAAACTCAAATGAAATTGACCTTGAATTTCATTTTCAGTCCATGACTAAGAGGCTGCAAAAAGGACTCAATTTTCCCAGTAAAATGTAACACCTCTGGTAGGACTTTCTCAATTTCTAGCAACAAAATGTGTTTCAATGATACTAAAAATTATTTTTAAATTTATGAAGTGGGAGGCTAAAGAGATGGCTCAGTCCGTTAAGAATGTGTAGGACTCTTGCAGAGGATCAGAATTTGGTTCTGAGCACTCCTGTTGGGTGGCTCACAACACCTGTATTCCCATCTCCATGAAGATATGACACCATTGGCATCTTCTGGTACCTGCACACAACTGCACACACCCACACAGAGACCCACAAATACACATAATTTTAAAATAGTAAAAATAAATCTTTGTAAAAATTAAAAAGTGGAGTAAAGATTTCTCCCTGAAACTAGGTGGAATCTACTGCTTCGAATTATTTCAGTGGGTGAGTGATTCTGTATTGGTTTCTGGTGTCAGAACAATTAAGTTGTAGCTGCTTTTTGTCCCCAAGTTGCCTTGTTGAAAATCCAGATACTGGGGAAGAACGTCCATGAGAAATGTTTCAGAACTATTTGGGGCTCAAGGAACGACTCAGTAAGTTCAGTAAGTTAGCTGCTCTTCCAGAGTGCCAGAATTTCATTCCTAGTACCTATATCAGGCAGCATTCAGCCAAGTGTACGATCAGCTCCAGGGGATCTAATAAAGCCCTTGTCTGGCCTCTGCAGATACATGTGACATATAAACATATACATAATAAACATCTGACTGCTACTGTTTGGATCTTAAGTACCTCTAGACTCATACATTCATGGCTTGGTCTTTATCTTGCATTATTAGGAGGGAGTGGAACTTATAGGAGGGCAGAAACATTGGGTATAAGTTAGATTACTGAGGCCACATCTGTGGAAGAAATATTGTACCCAAGCCATTTCTTTCCTCTCTGTTTGCTAATCGTTGTGATATGAGAAGCTTCCTCCATCATGCTCTCTTTGCCATCTTGAGTGGCCTGGGAGGGATGAAGGTATTCTAAAGAGATACTGTGCCCCTAACTTGGGCTGTCAGGCCATTGAAATAATGGACCCCAGTAATTTCATGCTAGAGGAAGAGAAGGAGATTTTTGTTTCTGTTTTATTAAATGTTTTGACTTTACTATCTCACTTACTAACTTATTTGACCCCATTGTTAAGGATAAAGACCTTTGAGATCCACAGTAAAGTGGTCATTAATCTCAGAAGGCAGAGATTAATGGATTTCTGTGAGTTCAAGGCCAGTCTGTTATGTATCTTGAATTCCATGCCAGCCAAGGCTCCAATAGTGAGACCCAATCAATAAATCAATCCAATCCAATATAATATAACACAACACAATACAATACTATAGCAAATTTCTAATAGGAAGAGTGGCTGAATGGGATTTTGGGAGAAGCTTGGTAAAGACTTCTAGAAGGATATTGAAGTTGAGTCTTTCAAATGTGTTAAAGTAGTAAAAATAAAGGAAGAAACTAGAGAGACATGGGAAACCATGATGCCAGGACGAAGCATGGGATGCTTGAATAAGCAATGAAAGAGATGATGGAAGAGTTAGGTGGGCAGAGGCTCAGGCAATCTGATTTGTACACAAAGTTTCATTTGTCCCAGAAGAACTGCATAGAGAAAGGACTTTCACCACTGTATTGAAGAGAAACAAAATGCTTAGAATAAGGCACTTGAGAGAAAACAGCCCTATTAATCCTATATTCATATAACTTCTCAAAGTTTAGACAAAGGGTCCTGCTCATGGGAGATATTTAATAACATTTTTGTTTTGTGAATAAAGAGCTTTGCCATGGAGGAGATGGGAATGGGGGGAGGGGCTGAAGGAAGGCAGGGGTGGGGATGGGAGCGGGGAGGACAGGGGAACCCATGGCTGATATGTTAAAAAAAAAAAAAAAAAAGGAGCAAGCATTTAACATTAACTGTTATGGTCTTATTTTTATGTAAAAGTTTCAATTATACTCAAGAAAATGTTAATTGAAAAAAATATTAAAAATCAATTCATTTAAATTTGTTGCTCTCATCATTATTATTTAGCTGCTCTGAAAATTCACTCATTTCTTCTAGAACTGCTGACAGAGAGACCTCCCAGGGCTATGCTGCTGGCTTCCTGTTAGGAATCACACCTTGCTGAGGTCTTTGCTGAGTGGCTAATGTTTTTTTTTTTTTTTTTTTTTTTTTGCTTCCTCATCTATTTTATTCCGGCTTGTTAAGTGGTACTGAAAGGAAACACATCATGCCTGAATGTGTGAGTTGGGAAAGAGAGCTTTCCAGATCAGAAAAGTCTAACCTTAACAGCAGTGCAGGTGGAGCAAGTTTCAACAGCATGGAGGAGAATGAGGTTGACATTCCTTGACATTCCTGCTTTGCACTAGTGGGTGGAAGACCGGGAGGGACTCTCATGGCTTCCAAGAGCATAGGAATCCAAGGTCTTGGCTGGCGCTGGCATTTAAGCACTGATGACTTTGCAAGGATAGCTTAGTGAAGGGCCCATGTCTCAGAACTCCCTCGATTTCTGTCCCTTCCTAATAATATTTGTTTTGCTTCTTGGTGTGTCTGGGTAGAAACTGCTTTTGTAGAGAGAGGTTCAGAATCCAAATGAAATCTGAAGAGCAAATTGTGGTGATATATTCTGTACCCTAATAAAGCTTGCTTGAGGATCAGAGGAGAGCCAGCCACTAGATTAGACATTAGTAGTGAACACCCTTAATCCTATCACTCAGGAGGAGTTCAAGGCCACACCGGAAACAGAGTCAGGCAGTGGTGGCTCACACCCTTAATCTCAGTACAGGGAAGCACACATGCCTTTAATCCCAGGAAGTGACATAGCTGGGCAGGGTATATAGGGTGTGAGGAGAGAGAAACTAAGGCAGTTCAGCTGAGACCCTTTTCGCTGAGGACTCAGAGTCTTTCAGTCTCAGAATTCATGGAAACAGGGTTGGCTGAGGAGTTGGTGAGGTGAGGTTGGATGTGGCTTGCTCTGCTTCTCTGATCTTCCAGCTTTTGCTCTGGGTTTTTTATTAATAAGACCTTTTAAGATTAGAGCAACAGCAAACTTTGTAGTTTATCTTCTCTAACAAAATAACCAGCAAGAGGGAAGGCAAACTTTCCTACACTATACCTTCATTTAGATTATAAAATCTATGCTGAGGGGATGAAGAACGTGATAGGAAAAAAGAACTTGTTTCAGACATAAATAATGCTGACGGCTAAAAAAAAAAACATGACTTTATCTGCTCTTCTTGGTTATTTGAAGGAAAGCTGGGAATAGGAACAAAAATCCAAATTTATTTTGGTGGACACTTTTCTAAGCATGACTCTCTTGAGCCACCAGCTGTGCCCAGATAGGGCTCTCAGGAGATGTATAACAAAATTCCCACCTGGGTTGCAATTCTCTGTCTGTTTGATGACAGTTCTAATGTTTCATAAGGGAAGGAAATACTTATGTCATTGATTCTAACAGTAATGGGTAAATATTACCAGGTAGGGAGGGTGTTAGTGGATACTGCTTTGGACTCTGTTTCTTTGGAGCAGTGCCCTCTGAGAAATGACTGCTGTTTTCTAAGCTCCCTTTATAAGCAAAACATAAGCACCATACAGTCTTTATGGGGACATTGTGACGCCCCATTACATGTTACATCATAAGAAGTTATCCCATTACTCAGTCTTTGGTAGCAAGAAGCAGCTGTCATTATTATTTCATAAACTCATTTCTCACATCACTAAATAACATCAGCATACACTAAAAGTGCATATGAAGTTCTTTTATTTAGAGAAGCTCAACATTCTTTGCATAATTAATTTTATCACTGTAAGAAGGATCAAACAAACATGACTCTCTCAATGGCTTCTATATGTCCTCTTTAAAAAAAGAGAGAGAGAGAGGAAAAAAAAAAACCTTTGCCAGCAAAGTATATGAATAATTCATAACCATTTTGATTCAAATCCATTTATTTACTCAACAAATATTTACAAAGCCTCTATCAATAGAGTGTATGTTTCTGTCAGGCACTGTTTGAAACAACAAGGACAATCTAATAAATATGTACACAAGCCTGTACCTTCAGGGAGCTTTCAGTCTGGTCCCATGATAAGGTCCCCTGGAAACAGTGCAGCAGGACAAGGGCAGAAAAAATATGACTACTACAACTACCTAGTGAATTGCAGTGGAGCTGGAGTTATAGCCACCTTGCTATTTGCAAAATATGATGATGAGAAATTGGTGTGAATAAAATAATCCACTGCCCTTCAGTCTGTTTCCCAACTTCTCCACATACCAACAGCTAGCACCATGGGGTCCTAAGGGGATGGGAAACCTCAGAATGGCTGTGAGTCATGGTGGATAAAGTTCCAAGTGTCTATATTTGTCTGTGGTGGAGTAAACTGTCTTTTCTAAATATGTGCCTCACCACTTCCCATTACTCAAATTCCACAGCACATATTTCTTCTGGGAAAACAGAACGGAAGCCATTTTGTCCATGGAAAGTCAGTGTTCCTGTTTCATTTGGACTTAGAGCTGACCCAAAACTACCAGAGTAAAACTAACAGGCTTGAGGACAGGATAAAAATTGACAAGAACTTGCTAGGCTGGCATAACCACAAGATCAACACAGTGGAAATAGGACAGATGTATGCACAGTCCAATATTTAGATTTTAGAAACCAACAGCATAGGTTTTTAAAGATGTTTTTGGTCAACATAGAGCAATCTGATATTTAACCCCCAGGCAGATCCCCAATTGCCTTAAAGCTCAAAATATCACTACTTAATTATCATAGTTTGCTTTTATGTCAATTATAGACTTAGATAATGTCATTTATTGAGAGGAAACTAAGTTTGTCTTAGGTTGTTGTGTTCTTGGTGCAAATAGAATTTTTATCTCCCTTCCCATCCTAGCCCCCATTTGTAGTATGCAATCAAAAACTCTGCTCATTCACTGGATATAGCATAAAATTTTCTGCAATAATGAAGTGCTTTGTACACATGAACTAAAAAAAAAAAGAATGCTTCCTTGTAGGCTGTACTGCTTAGGTAAAGCACTTTCACATTTGGGTATTGCACTGGAGTGTGTCCATTGGACTATGACCAAGGAGAACTGAATGCTTTTAAGCCAACAGCTCACAAAGAATTCTTCTATGGAAGAGAGTGTTTCTAATCTTGGAGAAAAGAAGCTTTGGGGGAAATGATCGTCACATTGAATTCTGTGAAAAGCTTTCATACAGAAAGCAATTAAATATATTCTGTGTAGCTCAGGGAAGAAGAGACGGAGTCAATGGATAAAGGCAGATATCAACTCCCCATAAATAATCCAAAGTGAAATGAACTGCCTCCAAAATAAAGATTCCCATCCCCAGAAATGGTCAAGTCAAATCTGGATCATTGTCCTTTTAGGAACCCTGTCATAAAGTTCTCATGGGGGGTTGGGGTTCCAATATTCTCTCCAGTGGTGATCAGCTGATTCTTCTGCTGTGTAAGCAACAGCCTCTGGAAACAATTTTATTTTAAGGAAAAGAATTACTTCTCAGTCCATTATTTTTGGATTTTTTCCCATCTAAACCCTGTTCTCTTGACCTAACCATAACATTCCACTGAGTGATACTCATAGTTGGATTTTGATGCTGATTTTAGGCAATGTTGTGGTGAGCTGTCAGCATTTCTAGGTGGTATAAGAGGCTACTATGCCATCCTGCTCAAATTTCCCTAGTCCTTTCCTGTCACACTGCTATCCAAGCATGCCAAATGAGTCAGGGTTCTGTGAATGCAGCTCCTGTCCACAGATAAGCTTCTTTGTCACAGATCATAACTTCTAGCAGGGAAAATAATGTTCTTTTGGCATCTGTCAGTGTCTTCCTGCTCAAGCATAGATTATCCACACATTTCTTCAACACAAATTCATTTGCTAATATTTATTGAACTTAAGTCTAAGCGTATAATGCCAAATAAGATGTCCAACCCTCCCTGAACTGCCAGTTTAGTAGAAGAAGCTGAGTTTAGGTCCAGATCATTACAACCCACTGTGACATCCACTTAACATAATTTGTACAGGATCCTAAAGTGTCTAAAAGAAGAAAGCCTCTCGTGCTGAGTAGATTCAAAATGAGTCCACACAGTAAACCCTGAAATGAATTATGAAGGATAAGAATGGCATATTATATTTGGGTATGAAAGGTCATTTTGCAAAGAGGAAAGGAATATTGTTCTGGAGGGGTATTTTTTTCATTATCTTTTTTATTTAATAGTTTTTTTTTTCTCATTTTACATACCAACCACAGTTCCTCCTCCCTCCCCTTCTGCTCCCCTGTCACTTTCCACCCACCCCAGCCCCCACCCACTCCTCCTAGGGTGTAAGGCCTCCCATGGGGAGTCAACAAAGACTGGCATATTAAGCTGAAGCAGGGCGAAGGCTCTCCCTGCTGTATGGGGGCCAGTCATCCTTTTACAGGGAATGGGCTCCAACAAGCCAGTTCGTGCACTAGGGATAAATCCTAGTCCCACTGCCAGTAGAGCCACAAACTGCCCAAGCCACACAATTGTCGCCCATATTCAGCAGCCCTAGTTCAAGTCCCACGCAGGTTCCCCAGCTGTCAGGTGTTTTTTCATAGAGGTTTTTAGTAGATAGGGATTCAATGGTTACATTGAAAGAACTCCTTGAGAGTTGACAGGAGCTGAGCTACACTGAGGAAGTAGGGTGGGTCTGCAGCAATCCTTGGCTTTAGAGAGGTTCTTGGTAGAGATACACCACCATGGAGCAGTCCTACATTCAGATCTCTACCTCTCCCCTTGGCAGCGGTTTATGTTCCAGTTTCCTTCACCTGTGGCTTCCAGAGGTTTTTGAGAGACTCCATCTGGAAAACTCATGCAATGCTGTCATAATTACCTTCCCAGTTGAACCTTTCGCCCCAGGACAGTCTTCCTTTAAACCAAAAGGAATGCTTGTTAAGGTAAATTAAAATACAGACCAGGTCTGAACGCCTATGTAGCTAGCAAGGCCTTATAAGCAATCTTAACGTTGCTTAATTTTCAAACATAAGCAAAATTTAGCTTGAATTATATGATGTCAGGACCTATATTAAAGAAAAACAAAGCTTATACTCAACCAATTTGAAGCAGGCAACTGAGTTATAATGATATAACTAGAAGCTTCCCAGAGGGGTAGACCAAGTGAGTCAAACTGTATAGTCAAAATAAAAAAAAATCAAATGTTTTCTTGCTAGGCTTCTACATTCATCACATAAAAATCTCCCCTCCCCAACCTCTGGAGCAGTTCAACTTCTGGTTTGGAGCTTCTCAGGAGTTGCTGATTACTCAGATAGTCTCTTTAGAATTGTAGCATGCCTCAGTTTACTTTTTATGCTGCAAAAGAAAGACAAAATGTAAGTGAGGCAAGAAAACAAATATTCATCCCAGAGCTGAGACCTCCAGGAAGTGCTTAGAAACTGCTGAGCAGATGATGAGAGAACATCCTTCTTCTTAAGAACACAGCATTTCAATATGAAAATTTGATGACTAGAAAAACACTTACGCTTATTCTTTGACTATATTGATCCTATCAAAATGATGTCCTTAAATTCTAAGATAGGTCTTAATTATAGAATTAAAACCTTGATTTGAACAATTCCAATTTAGAATTTTAGATTGCTTTATCAATCCTCTAAGGGACTGTGAAAAGAAATAAACTCACAGAGAAGGAAGAAGGAAGAATATGCTAATGTTACTAATATATATATTTCTAATACATGATGAGTGTTTCTTATATGTTTCTCTCCTATTCAGTACATTCTTTATCTTCTTTAATCACCATGAGTCTTTTACTTTTCCCAGTGTCCTTACAAAATTACTATTTTAATTTAGGTAAAATGTAGGTAGTGTGCCTAGGTGCAGGAATGAGCATGACGTCAGTGGAGATCCAGGCGCACAGAGGTGAAGACAGAGACTCGTAGCTGCTGAGAATGAGGTGTGAATGGTTGAGTGCTTACCTTAATGTGACTGATCACCCCTTGAAAGCTCAGGGAATATCATGAAAGAGGACAGGGGAAGAATTCAATCACCAGGAGACAGGAGGAAAGGCTGTGAAATGCCCTCCTTTCTAAGCATGACATACTCATTGTGATCTTGAACTCATGGCAGCTGCAGTTGCCTGCACTGGGCCTGTGCCAGTCTGCCCTTGTCAACAATTAGATGTGGATAGAGGCAGGGCCTATGGGGTCCTTCCTGCTAAACTATCAGCTACTGAAAGATTCTGGGAGAAAGGGATTCGTTGTTTACAGTTGTGAACCCACTGGTGAGTTCTCCAGACTCCAGTGGATAGTTTAAATGCCATGGTCATGCATCCTACCTTGGTTAAACTCAGTGAGTCACAGAACAAAACAAAAAGACATAAACAGAAAAGGGCTATATTTGTAGGGGAGAGCAGGAGAAGGCAGGGTTAAAAGGTAAGGGTAATTATAATGCATCTTATACCTGTTTGGAGATGTCAAAGAACAAGTTTAATTAGTAATAATAAAAGCTATGGATAAAGCTTCATAGAGCCCTCCTCAAATATATGAATTCATAGTGTCTAGAAAAACTGTTGGCTAGAACTAATCAGACAGAAAATTTTTGCACTATTACAAGCAAAGACAAGGTTATGCCTTATGAATTTCAAGGACATTGAATTAATAATACTTCATGGTTCGTCTTTGAAACTATGACATCTACATGTGCCCTTGGGGTGCCTTCATGCCAGCATCATCCCAGACCTAAGAAAGAGCAGAGGTACAAACGGACTGGGAAGAAGTCTGTCAGCCCCTTGACACCTGGTCCTGTCTTTGATTTGTCAGAAAAGTCTAAGTCTATGTCCAAATATTCCTATTAATGTTGAGAAAAAATAAAATGGCACATTCCATTCATTCTGTTATTTATTTCCACTAAAGTAACGAAATAAATTCTAATGAAAATAAAACGCTTCACTGGTGTTATCTTCTTTCTCAGTGACAGTACATTTAAGGCTAATTCTATAACAAAAGTCAGAAGCAGCAGCAGCAGCAAAGACATATTAGTTTTTTTCTGGTTTCGAATGAAAGAGCTCAGCATGTTTACTTATACCGGATAAAATATACCTAAACATAACCTTCACTAATAAGGAGCTTAAGCCTGTATTTAAAGATCTCAGCAACTACAAAGACATCCCAGGAGCTGAAGCGGGGAGGCTTTTAAAAATCTAATTATTTTTAAATGATTCTCACCAGATGCTTCACACTTCTATCTAGTGCCTGGTGCCTCAGCGCTCCATATGAAAGTGGGTTAGTTGAGCTCTCCTATACTACTCTCCAGGGGTTAGCTGCATAACCCACCTTCTAATTAATAGTAAGGAGTGGCATTCATGCTGTATAATCTGGCACACTGGTGCTTACGAGGATGGTTGGTGTGCACCTCAAGCCTTAAGTACTCATCTCTCATTAAGTCCCTTGTCCCTCTCTTAGCATGTTTAAATCCTAGTTAAACAATTTTCTTTGCATTGAAAGAGAGGTGTATTTACCCCCACTGGCAAATGAATCAGAAAAGAATGTGAAATTTGTTATGTCTGCTACCCAGACCTCATTCTTTAACTTAATAGGTGAAAGTTCTTCTTTGGGGAGGGGCGGTGGTCGTGGTGGTGATAGTACAGGAAAATGATGGAGGAGGAAGGGTAGAAGCTGGGCTGTGGAAAGCTGACGAGTCTGCTCTGGGGAAGCATGAGGTGCCGAGTCGAGTCCAGTCTAGTCCTTCCCTTACCCAGATCTGCCACACTAAGTCTATGCCTTGAACTGGGCCTTGAACTTGAACAGTAGCACTTGGGATCACAGTGATCTTCAGGAGACAGAGAATCCATTCCTTTTAAATGCAAATTGGCAACCAATGCCAGATGAAACCCATTATTGCAGAAATTTCAGGAGATTTGAACTAGAGAGTAGACTAGGCCGTACAATACTCCCTATTTTGAGTGTATGCAGCTCTGAAATATTCATGTTATATTTCATGTTGAAAATATGGGGTTATTATTCAGTTGGTTGTATTAGTACCTTGATCTTCAACAACATAACTATACATTAATTTTTCCCAATCATAGGATTTCTTTTTGTGAATTTATTCATGGTAAATTATGATTCAAAACCAAGAACTGGAAAATTCCAGAAAACAAAACAAAATAAAACAAAACGGATTTAGTTGTGAACTTGAAACACCTAGGAAAAGAGACCATCAACTGAAGAATTGATTCTATTGGGTTGGCCATGTGTCTGTAGCATTTTCTTCATCGCTGACTGAGATAAGAAGGCTCAGCCAACTGTGAGCAATGAAATCCCTGGGCAGGTTATCTAAACCTCGAGCTAGTCAGAGGAAGAAAGATAGTAAGCAAGATTCCTAACTGTCTGTGTTTCAATTCCTGCTTTAGGTTCCTGACTAAAGTTCCTGCCTCGGCCTCCCAAATGGACTGTAAGATGTAAGCTTTGGGTCATGGTGTTTACTAGAGCAATAAAAAGCTAATGCAAATACAGATAATTTGTAAATATTAAAAAATGATTCATTTTGAGCAGTGTGATTTAATTACTGCTATCCCACCCGGGATGGGAATCATGTCTTTGTATTCATTGGATCAACTTTCAACATACCCATGTTTGTTTTCAAGTAAACCTTCTTTTGCTTCGTAATGGGCCCCAAAGTGCAAAGTCAGTGATGCAGGAAATTTTGAATCCTAAGAGAAGCTTTAAAGTAATTTCTTTAGTATAAAAAGTGGAAGTACGGGAAGTTATTTTAATACACACACACACACACACACACACACACACACACACACACAAAGAGGGATAAATAACATTGTCATTAACTTATAATAAGAAATGTTGTGTGTTCTTATAAATATTTAATACACTTGTAAAGGCAGTCTTGATGATTCTATAGTACAAAGGTACATGGATAACTCTAATTTTAATGCAAAGCAATAAAGATGAAGCACTTGGAGATCTTGTTGAAAAGAAAGGACCCATTCTGGTTTAGTAGTTATGAGTGAGACCTAAGACTGCCACCTGTCACTCATCCCTAATGATGTCAGTGTTGTTAGTCTAAGTCATGGATTCATGAACTCATTGATAGCCCATGGTAGAAGTTTATTCTTAGAAATGCTTTCATTGCTGAGCAAGCAGTCTCTTTTCACTTTATGTTGGTACTGTAGACTGTGTTGGTTGGGTCATGTGAAGTTACCAAGTTTCGATGATTTTCATGAGTCTGTGTGTATGTGTTTATGTGTGCGTATTTCTATTTGGCTATGTTCTGTAGTAGAGATAGAGCACATCAATAATATTATAATTACATTTTTTTAAAAGTTGGAGTTGATTGAGTTGATAGCTATGGGGCTTGCAACCATACAAAGATTCAACTTTACCAAAGTATGAGCTATTTGCATGGTTATCCCAGGGATTAGCTTTTCCTCCTTTGCAAGTAAAGATTCTGTGTACAAGTAATTGCAGCTGGGACTGATTTGGTGAAAGAAAAACACAGGCACAAAGAGATTGGAAATCCAGGTTTAAATCTTTTGTTGGCGTAATCAGATACAAGGATTCAAATGATGGCATCAGGCTTCACCCTACTTGCTCAATCTTGTATTGTTCATCTCTATCATGGCCTCATCTTTAGGCAAGCTCTCTCTCTCTCATCAGTTGTGCTTGGAACATCTGGATTAGTGGATATCTTTTTAGCAAGTCCAACAGATAAACAATCTTTTCCTTCCAGGAACTTAATGTCATTGCTCTTGCTCTGGCCAGCAGTGTAGAAGGTTCTAGTTAGTTAAACCTAGTGCTCCTGATTTCTCTGAACCCATGCCAACTCTGTGAAATTCATTTTGGCTGGAAGCTGGCTAAGGGTTGTTCTTGAAGGGAAAATCGTGTGATTATTACCAGAAAAAAAAAATTGCACATCCTTCTCTCAGCAGCTCTCCCTCCCAGGACTACATTGACACGTGCCTTGCTCCAGAAAATGGCATGTTAGAGAAGACACAAGTGTCATTTCTAGGGTTGGAGATTTAGCTCAGTGGTAAAGCGATTGCCTAGCAAGCACGAGGACCTGGGTTCGATCCTCAGCTCAAAAAAAAAGTCATTTCTAGGTGGGCATTTTAAGAATCTTGCCATGCATTGCCGTGCCTTCTGAGACAAGATCAGAAAAAAAAAAATGATATAAGAAGCAGGCTTTTGCTGTTGTAAACCATTGGCTACAGCATTTGTTACTGAAGTAATTCTCCATTTAAATAGACTGACAAAATGAGAGAAAACAACAGATGTTGACAATAGTCTGTTTATCTCTTCCCAGTGCACAGCTACTCTTGTTTTCTAACAAAACAGTTTCAAAACTGTCTCCACCACATTTAATTCTGCTTTAATTACATGTCTAAACTGTGCTAACGTCCTGCCTAAGGAAGAGAAGTACAAACTGCTGTCCAGTCATGTCCTCCTACCCATTTACAGCCTCCACATTCAGGTTCAGATGTTTTGGTGGATGACAGTTTCTCTAGATCAAGTAACTGTTAAAGTATATGGGTGAAACAAGCTATGGTTAAATTATATATTCAAATATACTTAAGCGATATATTTAATCATCTCTCATACAAAGAATATATGTGTTTTTTTTTTTTTTTAAGAAGAGAGGAGAGAGGATTATAAAACAAACAGAAGGAAGTTTTTCTTTCTTCTTTTTTGAAAACGAAAGCCATCAGGGTTTTAACAGGTTCGTGGCAAGTAAGTACTTTGTCCTGCCCAAAGTGAGGTACTTCATCTATTCTGAACATGCCTCTGCACTTGCTTGCCTTGTCTGCCTTTCTCTATTGTCACACCTGAGGTAGAGTTGGGTAGGCTTCTTCATCTGGAATTGCCCTCCTCCAACTAGTGCTAGATTCTGCCTGTACCTCCATCACCTTTAGATCATCCTCAAGAGAAGAGTGCAAAGTTACTTGTTTCATACCCATAGACTTTTCCTAGTCTTGGATTTTTTCAGTAAAGTCTTTAACAAGAGCCGGGCTTCATGGCACAAGCCTTTAATCCCAACATTCAGAAGGCAGAAGTACGTGGATCTTTGTCAATTCCAGGCCAACTAGGGCTACATAGTTAGATTCTGTATTAAAAAATAAAAGTTAAGGCTGTTATCAGAAACAGAAAGTGTGCAGAGATTTGTCATATCTGTCTTCCCTGGAGTTTGTACCTTGACACCTCCCACTCTGCTTCCTGTCTTTCCATTTTGTAAACAATGTTGGGAGTTTCTGCCCTCAGAGCCTGACTTATATCTTCGGAGACTCCAGCCAGTTCCAGACAAGGCAAGGGACAGCCAGCCAATGAGCAGCTCTGTGGTAAAGCACAGAAATTTCCACAGGGTAGCCAGCAATCAGGTTCAGATTTTTGTCTCACATTTCTTCAGCTTCACTGGTGATAGATTGAGGTCCTGTGTCTTGTAACACCTCACTAGCAAGGAACTTGAACTACTATGACTAGGATTCTTTGTTTGAAAACAGGGTGGCACTGGTGGGGGTACTATTTGAAGAGGAAAATAATTTTTACAGAGTCTAAATTACCTCAGAAGAGTAAAATATACAAACTTTCGATGGAATGAGAGATCCAGGAATTCTAGGAATATATGTATAGAAACTAAAAACCATTGCATTTGCAGCGAGTGTCCATAAGCAGGACATGTCCACTCAATAGCTTCCTTTCTACTTTACCGTGTTTTATTCTCTATAGCCTTGTAAGCTAGCTACCAAAGTCTTTGGGGAATAAGAGCTTGAATAAAAAGCACGTATCTAAAATGTACACGGAGGAAGGATGACAGGGGGTCTGTTCTTCCTTGCAGTTAGAGATGCTCTCAGGCTCATTTGAATTTCAAGTGCACCATGGTTATGCCATCTTAAAGTCAATGTGTCCTTAAGCAAACTGAATGCTCTTGTTATCCTTTTATCCCCTCATCATGATTCTTGCCCTCCGTTAAAGCTTCCTTCCACCTGTTTCTTGTCTCCATCTTCAGCTTCCACTCAGTAGAAGCAGCAACTTTCCTCATAGCAGGCCAACGTGGAAATAACTTCACTTGCTCGGTACACCGTCTCCTGCTGATTCTGCCTCCGAATTCTCAGTGAAGACATACCCTCCCTTTTGCAGTCCACTTGCTAGTCTTCTAGTCAAAGTAGTTTGCATTCTTTTTCTTAGTATGATTCCTTACTTATTTTAGAACCTCCCACGGTTCCCATGTTACATGTTATGTACAATGTGATATGTGGTAGTCCGTTAGGTGAACAAATGCCTTTTGCATTGCTTTGAAAGCTCTTTTAGAGGTCATCGCTGCCTTGCTTGACCTAGTATCACATCTGACATAGCACATCCGAAACAAATACTCGTGAATAAACAGATCTACATGTGTGTGGCATCTTGTGCATGATCTGCAGCATCTCCCTAGCCCCAGTGTGTGCACATTGTGCTGCTGTCCAGTTTAGATGACAATAAGGAAATGATAGGGAGACTCAATTCAAGACAATAGGTGTTGTGGTACATACCTTCAATCCTAGAACTCAGGAGGCTGAAGCGTATGATTTGCCAGAGTTTCAGGGTCAGCTGGGGCTACAAAATGAGTTACAAGGTTGTCAGAGATATATAGCAAGACCTTGACTGGAAAAAGAAAGGAAAAGGCTCCTAGCATGGGAATAGCTTTTTAAATTACAGAGTTCCACACACACTGTTAGGAAGGAAAGATAGATGTGAGGTTGACCCAAAAGGGAAGTAAGGACTAGAGATTTCCTTTGTTGACATTTCCTGTTCTGTGTGTTTAATGGGGCCTTTATCTGGGCCAGAGGCTTTTTCTGTGTGGGGATTACTGCAAAGGAGGAATACAGAAAAAGGTGAGAACAGGACCAGAACACAGAGGGAGAGCAGTGGCGACAGATATTTCCTGCTCTGGGCTTCACTTCTTAGATGGGACTTTTTCCATATACTCCCGGTAATTATTAGTCCAACAAATAAATCATAAAGTTTTAGGGGAGATGTAGGAACATTCAGTACCAAGTGCTTTCACTTGTTATCCTTTGGGCCAAATCTCCTCTGAGTTAATTAAATTCAAATAAGTATCTTTCCATTTCTTGGGACTTGGAAGGAGGAGTCCAAAGCACTTCAGAAGTCACAAAACAGCCATTAGATCTTAATAACTAAGAACTGTTCCAACCTCTGCTGGTTTCGAATGAGAGGACCAGAGGCATAAAGCTCCACAGGGCATTGCTAACTTCCTGAGGCATTCAGCTGCTGAAAATGAATTCCTCGAATAATAGTTTCCTTTTCCAAAATTTAGCTGGATCAGATATTTTTAGTAGGAAGGTCCTAATGAGACTCCACAGGAACATGAGCGGCAAGGGGGGAACCCTGCATAATCAATCAGTGGAGGTGTGCCACCTTGCTGCTAGAGATTTGAATAAATAACTTCAGTGATTTATAGCAGATGTTTTTCCACTTAATTGTAGCCCACCAAAGCACACACTAGTCAGTGTGCTCTGGGAAAATTAGAGTGAGTGCCGTTTCTGTCTCTCTTGCTCTTCTCTAAGGGATACCTAACAATACTTTGAGGATTGTAGGTGCTTGGGAAAAGGTTTCCGAACGGAGAAAGTAAAGTCCTATGTAAAGACTAGAGAGCTGTTTATGGTCAGTGTTTCATAAATAGTGTTTCAATCTCCAAGCAGGAAAAACAAAAGGGACTCATGGCTGAATGAAAAGCCTTTTCCTCAAGTCGGGTGCTTGTAGACCAGGAGCTTGAGAATGGGAATGACTCCTTTGAAGAGCTGGTTCTGGTGGGCTGGTTTTATAGACAAGTTTCTTTCCGTATACAAGGTGCTTTCTCACACATTTCTTAATTGTATAGATTTATCCTTTCTCACCTGTCATCCCAAGGCCTAAAATTTTGAGTTTAATAAATGAATATTTATTTTTAATATTTAATAATATTTAATAAATGAATATTTGTTTTGGTTAGATTGACTGTGTTCACATTGAGCAAGACCTGCACTTGTAATTTGTTTCTTTGGGCGTGATATTTATGCATCAGCCAACAGCTACCCCAAACTTTTTTTGATGTTGTTGTTTGTTTTGTTTTTCGAGATAGGGTTTCTCTGTGTAGCTTTGCGCCTTTCCTGGAACTCACTCTGTAGCCCAGGCTGGCCTTGAACTCACAGAGATCCCACTGCTTCTGCCTCCCCAGTGCTGGGATTAAAGGCATACGCCACCACTGCCAGACCCAAACTTCTTCTTAACTAAAGACTTTATTGAAAAGAAAATTGGCTAGACATAGTAGCAAATTCATTAAATACAATGTTTCATAAGATTTCTATCTGTAAAATAAGAATTCAAACGTTACCTAAGCCAGTAGATTAATTTATAATTAGAATGAAATCTACAAAACCAAAAACAACCATAGGACATTATTTAGCATTTAAATTCTCAACAGAAAGAAAATTTAAATACTACATTATGAATTTGTGTATATTTTTATTGTGTTGCTAAGTGGCCGGCAAAAAAGTCAAATTTAATTTAGAATGTTGTTTCCTGAACTGAGATTAGAAGAATCCCTGTCATTATCTTGGTAGTCTGTGGATATGTGGCTGAGGGACAGAAGGAATAACATGCTGAAATGAATGAGAGTTTATCTGAGATAAAGTTCAAGTGAGTTCACACTTTCCCATGGGTTGTAGAAATGGATACATGAGCTCTCCGGTGTGGAAGTGAAGACAGGTTCCCTCTTAGCCAACAAAATGTACAGAGTATGACTTCTATATTGACATTTGGCAAGTTTTATTAATATTGAGATAAATTGCATTCAGTGTTTTGGCAATGCAAAGTAAGATATTTCTACTTTCCATATGATGGATGGAATATAAGGGTGTATTAAGGCTGTTTATTCAAGTACAAGTTACTATAACCAAATGCCTGGAACCACAAACTTACAAAGACGGGGAGTTTAGAACACTTTAATGGAGGCACCAACACAAGACAACTTAAAGATAGAAAACAGACAAGAAGGCTGAAATTAAATTGCTTGTCGAAGAATAGTCTGAGTTACAGCATCATGGTCTAAAGAGGGAGGGCAAGGGTTCAGGTCTGAGGAAGTGCTTCATTAGTAAAGAGATGTCATCAATAGCCCGATGGGCATTGATTCAGGTAAGAACCTACAATTTCCTTTAGTTCTGATCATGAGAACATTCAGTTCCCTTTAGTTCTGAAGGATTAGGGGACTTACAGTGTCACTCCACAGACAACATACTAAGGTCAAAAGGGAGACATAGATCTGTTAGTGCCAGAGGAACCCCTGGGGTTTCTGGCTCTTACAGGTTTTGTGTTGGGGGCTAAACAGTTCTATACCATGTAACCTAGATGCCATGAGTCAGGCAGACGTGGGAACTAGATTAGAGTTAGAATGCAAAGTTGCCTTGGGTCTGGGCAGCATGGAGAGAGGGCAGGCTTTGCTCGCAGATCCAATGTCAAGGGGAAGAACTCAGCCCCTTGAGCACTGCAGCACCATGGCTTTCTTATCTGCCCTCTGGAGAGAATTGCAGGAGGAAGTAGCCTGATTTCTGGGAGAAAGAAGGCTGAAGCTGGAGGGCATGTGATGTATAGGAAGCCATCTTGCTTGGTTGCTTTGGTAGGGGTAATGGCTGGGAATGGTTGAGCATGTGGAGGAGAAGATAGTGCACCTCATAGTGACAGCCAAAATGCACAGAAAAGATAGACTGAGACCCAATAGTGTCTTTCCAAGGCAAAACTCCCCAAACCAAAGGACCCCCACTAGGTCTCACCTTCTAAAGTGCCAAGATACCTTCAACACTGCTCCCCAGGGACCAGTTCTACAAGTCTAAGTAGACTTTAGGAGAGAGCCCTCAAATAACCACAGTAATAGAGCATTCAATTTAAAATTTGATTACAACTCTGTGTGTGTGTGTGTGTGTGTGTGTGTGTGTGTGTGTGTGTGTGTGTATGTGTGCGTAGGCAGGAGAAATGAATTTGTAATAATGGGTCTGGGGATAAAGTCATAAGTAGGGTTCTTGCCCAGTGTGCATGAGACCCTGAGTCCTATCTTTAGCACTGCAAAGGAAAAATAAACAAGGAAAGTGCTGTCATGATAATACAAACCAAAGCACACCAGTAAGGATCTTTGATTCAGATCTCGTGATATAGTTTGAACACAGAAAAAAGAGAGAAATGCTCTTGGCAGAAAAATGAAGAAGAATTCTCTATAGGACACTGTAGAACCTGGGCAGATATTGATGGGTTTGTTGGAGGGAAGGGGGAGATTCAACAGCCAACACAAAGTTCTGAGTCAATGCTGAGACAGAAACGGTGTGGAAATGGGTGGATTTACTTTGAAATCGCGCAGCCTGAAATGCCTTGATGGCATGTGGAAAGCCCTGCCCCTTGCAACACCATCTTTCCCCCAGTTCATTCATACTTAACTCATTCCATTCCAGTTTATGTTCCAATGCCCCCAGTTAATTGCTTTATCAAGAATAGCAAGGAAAGCCAATGTCGAGATCCAGGGCTCTGTCTTCTAGCCTCAACTAACCTTCTTAGTTTGTTTGTGTGCACTGAAGGCAAATGAGGATCTATAGCTAAGGGGACCATCTAGCTTATTATCTAAATAAAAATCTCGTCCTGTAGAAAGGGCACTATTAGTTATGAAGCTCTGTCCCTGAACCATGCAGAATGTTTACCTCTGGAGTTAGGGCTATGTCAGGTCTTAAGATTGTCCTAAAATGGATGAATGCTTACTGAGAAGGGTAGGGCCCCTAACATGAGTAATCCATAATGTTTGGGGATGTCTTTCTGTATGCTGTGAATATGTGTTGTTCCCATTGGTTAATAAATAAGCTGCGTTGGCCTATGGCAAGGCATCTTAGAGGCAGGCAGGAAATACAAGGAGAGAGACAGAAAAGAGAAAGGCAGAGTCTAGAGGGATGCCAATCACTGCCAAAGGAGAAGCAAGATGTCAGGAGACATACCAGAAATGCCACAGCTGTGTGGCAAAACATAGATTAATAGAAATTGGTTAATTTAAGATATAAGAAGTAGCTAGCAAAAGGCCTGCCATACACCATACAGTTTGCAAATAATATTAAGCCTCTAAGTGACTATTTTGTAAGCAGCTGCAGGACCATGGGGCCAGGCAGGACCACAGAAATCTGACTATAGCATAACAGTGGAATCAAGGGCATAATCCTTAAGAACAGCAGTAGGTATCCTTATTGTGCATGTTTGTGATGGCAGTTTTCCTGAGGAAGTTCAAAGGGGTGGATGAAGGAAGGAGGGATGTGGAGAAGCAGGCAGAAGCATAGGATCTGTACTAAAGCTGTTTAGCAAATAAAATTTAAAGTATAAAGACAGTCTTTACCCTCAAATGTTCTCAAGAGGTACCTTAGAGTAGAAAATTGATGGTATTAAGATGAGTGATAGCCCCTGAATTTCATATATTAATGAAATGGGAAAATATGTGGGGTTATGAAGAAGTAGAAATGGTATTTTAGACTCATTTCAATCTTTTATCTTTAAACCTATGTATGAAGAGTAATAAATAATAACACCCAAATTGTAATGTTAAAGAGCTCTTGCTGTCTGAGGCTGAGTGACAGGCTTAGATCAATGCCAGACTGAAATCGGGGATATTTTTGTTTATTTTCCAAAAAGCTTCTCTTGTGGGAAAGATGAACAACTGAATGCTAATATTATTTTTAAAAACTGAAATATATCTTGGCATGGATTTGAAAATGCTGTATGTATGGAGAGCCACTGACTGCATCTTAGACGAGCTTGTCCTACAATGCCCTCACCCAAAAGTTTCATTTTTCTTAAGTTCATCATCAAGAGGTTTGTTCTACCAGGTTGCAGTTTTCAAAATACCAAACTTATGCAGACAATATTGATGTCTTGAAGCACTTCTAAAGCAATAGAACATCCGAAGAAGGTATCTTAATAGGGCTGAGAGCCTCTTCACTGTCGGAAAGAGGAAACCATCCAACAGCAGATGAACTTCAGACTTTGGAAAAGTACATTTGATAAATACCAATAATCCTGCCAAATGCTGCCTTTGTGCTTTCAGGTTATGATAGAGAATATTTTTTATGAAGTAATACATAGACAGGTACTTTTCCTTCTAGTCCCCAAGTTTGCTTCTCTTTTAAAAAATATTGTTTTCAGCTTAGGTTCTCATTCATTTATTTACTTTGTGCAGATGTGTGTATGTGTGAGCATACCTGCCGTAGTGTGTGTGTGTGTGTGTGTGTGTGTGTGTGTGTGTTTGTGTGTGTGTGTGTCTCAGAGGACAACTTCTAGTTGTGAGTTCTTTCCTTCTAGTGTGTGGGTCCCAAGGATCCAACTCAAATCTACAAGCTTGGAGACAAGCATCTTTATCCATTGAACCATCTCATCACTCTAACATCGTTATTTTCTTTATTATTATTATTATTATTATTATTATTATTATTATGTGTTTTAATTTTATACATCAGCCATGGGTTCCCCTGTCCTCCCCACTCCTGCCCCCACCCCCACCTTCCCCCCAGCCCCTCCCCTCCATTCCCATGTCCTCCAGGGCCAAGACTCCCCTGGGGACTCATTTAAACCTGGTGGATTCAATACAGGCAGGTGCTGTCACCTCCTTCCAGACTGAGCAAAGTGTCCCTGTGTAAGACCAAGGTTCCAAACAGCCAGCTCATGCACTAAGGACAGGTCCCAGTCCCACAGCCTGGGTGCCTCCCAAACAGACCAAGCTATTCAATTGTCTTACTTATCCAGAGGGCCTGATCCAGCTGGGGGCTCCACAGCCTTTGGTTCATAATTCATGTGCTTCCATTCAATTGGCTATTTGTCCCTGTGCTTTTTGCAATCTTGGATTCAACAATTCATGCTCTTGCAGTCCCTCCTCTTTCTCGACAGTTGGACACCTACCTGGAGCTCCACCTGGGGCCTGGCCGAGGATCTCTGCATCCACTTCCATCAGTTATTGGATGAGAGTTCCAAGACGACTGTTAGGGTGTTTAGTCATCTGATCACCAGACTAGGTCAGATCAGGCTTTCTCTTGACCATTGGCAGCAGTCTACAGAGGATGTATCATTGTGGATTTCTGGGGACCTCTTGAGCTCTCTGCCTATTCCTGTTCTCATGTGGTCTTCATTTATCATGGTCTGTTATTCCTCGTTCTCCCTTTCTGTTCTTGATCCAGCTGGGATCTCCTGCTCCCCTAAGCTTTCTTTCCCTCAAATCTTGCCCTTCATTACTCCCAGTGTCGTCTAGGTTGTTCATGTAGATCTCATCCATTTCTCTGTCATTGGGTGATCCCTGGGTCTTTCCTAGGGTCCTGTTTTCTAGGTAGCCTCCCTGGAGTTGTGTAGCAGTCTAGTCATCTTTGTTTTACATGTAGTATCCTCCTATGAGTGAGTCCATACCATGTTCATCCTTCTGAGTCTGGGTTACCTCACTCAGGATGATAAAATTATTATTTTCAACATTACCAGTTTACGTACTTTGAAACCAATGACATTTTGAAATAATCTGCTTTGCGGCATCACTTACACTACCTACTGGTAACATGTTTTTACATGGCTAATAAAAAGCAAAAACCTTTAAGAAGTGATTTATCATTTTTCTTGTTGCTATGACAAAGGAACTGAGAAAAGAATCTTCAGGGAGAAATGTTGTATTTTGATTCTGTCTTGGGATTTCTATTGCTGTGATAAAATATCATGACTTAAAGCAACTTGAGGAAGAAAAGGTTTATTTTAGCTTACATCTCTTGGGTCATACTCCATAAGTAAGGGAAGTCATGACAGGAACTCAAATAGGGCAGGAACCTGGAGGTAGGAGCTGAAGCATGGGTCATAAAAGGGTGTTGCTTACTGGCTCACTCCTTGTGGCTTATTCATCCTGATTTCTTATAACACCCAGGACCACTTGCTCAGGAATGGCACTGCCCATCACAAGCTGGATCCATCAACATCAATCATCACCCAAGAAAATGCACTATGGGCTTGCCAACAGTCCAATCTGGTGTGGGTGTTTTCTCAGTTGAGAGCCTTCTAAAAGGACTCTAGTTTATGTCAAGGTGACATAAAGCTACCCAGCACAGGCTCACAGTTTAAGATACAGGCTATCATGATAGGCAAGATATGGAGGAGTCACTACACCTTGGAGCTACAGAGAATGAGTGTGGGACTGCTTGCTCACATTCTAATGGATCAGGAAAGCAAAGACCTCAGATTTGGGATAGGACTCAACACAGAATTCCCATCTTAATGACTTCTGGAAAGGTGCCATTTCCAAGATGTCCCACAGTGTCACAAAATGGTGCCCTTTAACTGTTGAAATATGTGAAACTGTCTAGGATATCTCACATTTAAAAAAAAAATCTTTTTTTTTTAATTTTATGTACATTGGTGTATTACCTTCATGTATATCTGTGTGAGGGTGTTGAATTTCCTGGAACTGGAGTTAACAGACAGTTATGAGCTGCTATGTGGGTGCTGGGAATTGCTCTTAAACACTGAGCAATTTCTCCAGCCCACAATTTCTCACATTCAAACTATATGAAACTTCACTGGTGTTTTCTGAACTACCAGAAGTTGGTTATTCTTTCTATTCAGTGTAGAAATAATAAACATAAGCATAGAAGGTACATAGGCATAATACCTAATACTTTAAAACAGTAGGAATGATAAAGAGATACCTGCCACCCCCTTCCCCAACAAGTTATCTACTGTCTGTGTTTGACTGAATGCTACAATATCTAGAGAAAGAAGAAGGTGGAAAACCCCAGTAAGGAGCATATTTAAGCCTGTATTATGACTATCCCAGGTTTGTGGTATAATCTGAATTACTGATGTACAGAATATGCAGGACCTAAGCTTTGAATCAGAGCAAGTAACATGGTAGTTTGGGTACTAAGAAAAGAAAAAAAAACTTGACGACTGTGGTAAAAACAGAAAGTCCGCAAAGACTGGCCTAGACACATTACTAAGCAGTGAAGACAAAACAAACAAAGGAACAAAAATCACAGTATTTTCTTACTTTTTATCTAAATGAAAGGGAGTAAGCATTTGTGTTTTTTATTTGTTTTGTTTTATTGTTTTTACTTGGATGGGGTAAATAGAATAGTTTGGAGGTTCCAGTTGTGTAAAATAAAGGCATCGTTCAGATAATGCTAAGAAAGTTACTAAATGTCATTAAACCGCTAAGAAGCCCTCATGAAATGTATGGTAGGCCAGGTGTCTGGGACTGTTGATACTTGAAGAGAGAGGAGAATGTTGGATTTTATTCTCTTTGACTCAGGGTTAGGTTAAACGCTGATAGAAAACCAGTGAACTACAAGAAGATACTGTCACCAAACTACAGCTAGACACTAGCAATAAACTACAGAATCTACAAGAAACTTGTCACCAGGTACTGGTATAATTCTATTCTCTATTATTTGTTTATGGTAGGAGAAGTTTATTCTTGTTTTGTACTCAATACTTCAGTAAGCAGTGATATTTAGCCGGAAAAAAACTAAATGAAATTTAAAATAAAACCCTTTCAGGTCTAGCTACATCACTATCCATAAAAAATACACTTAAGGAGTCCACATATTTGTAACATTAGGCTCACTTTCATAGGACAAATCCTAGTGAGTGATTCAAGAAGGGTGAAAATGAGTCTCCATCAGCTGCTAATCAAAAATGCAAAATTTATGTAGACCAAAAAAAAAAAAACAGAGAGAAAATGTGCTTTAAGAAATAATCACTTTTGTCTGTATTTCTATTGCCTTACTGTATTTATGTGATTTCTGAATTGGCTTCCTAAAGGAATGAAAATCGGATCACAGATTTTATGTGCATCTGTTCCATGCCAGGAACCAGCTTCCTTAAGCAGCCAGCACCATTAAGAGCTAGGTGTTCTTTTGGTCTTTGTCTTAGTTACTGTTCTATTGTTGTGAAGGGGCACCAAACCCATGGTAAATTATAGCAGAAGGCATTTAATCAGGGCCTTTAATTAACTTTAATTAATGAATACATTTCCTGAAAGCTAATACCTGATTATCATGGCGGGAAGTGTGGTGGCAGTCAAGCAGGCATGGTGCTGGGGCAATACACAGCTGAGTGTTTGCATCAGAGGCAGAGGAAGGGGTGGGGGAGAGACTGAGCCCCAGGTGACAAACCCTCTTCCAACAAGGCTACACCTCCTAATCCTTCCTAAGCCATCCACCAACTAGGAACCAAATATTCAAATACGTGAGTCTATGAAGGTCATTTTCCTTCAAACCACCTCTCTATTTACAAATATTCTGGGATCTCTGGCCTTGGCATCTCAGTCTTCTTCCAAATTTACCAACGTAAAAGAAATATTTCAGTTGGACATCAATAATTCATCTTAGGTTTGTTGTGGTTATTTTGTTTTTTGTTTTTGTTTTCTAATAAATAAGGCAGTGTTGCATGTCAAAAGATGGACAAGCATGTCATGAAATTAGCTGCCATCTGAACATGGGGATGGACTTGATGTCTGTCTCACACAAGGAGCCATGTGGGACCCACAGGTTATTCATATTTCTGACACAGGTAATGCTAGTTATTAACAATACGCCCGAGTCACTGAAGCAACCTGGCCTGTAATACAAAGGTCACATTGTGTTGTATTTTTAGAGAGAGCCTCAATTCATGGAAGCCACCGGGTATTCCACAGGACAGACAGACAGCCTCGAACCCTTTCCATACCAAGCATTTTTTTTGTGTGTAAACAGACTTCAGTATTATTATCTCTGTTTCATTTGTTGTGTCTGTAGTTCTACTCACTCTGTTATAGCAAGTCCACTCAGTTACATTAAACCTCCCTTTCCCTTTCGGAAAGATGGTATTATGTTGAACCACGATTTTGTTTACAGTAGCTACACATCCCCAAGGATGCATTAGTTCACAGAAGACGAGCAGACCTGCATATGGACTTCTTTGTAGGTAGTCTCTTGAGACCAATACAACACATGACCATGATTTATGACAATATATACAAGTAGTTTGTGTGCTGGAGGGGAAAAAAGAGGTATACGGCAAAAATCATACCCTTGGAGAACGTGCAATTTACTAGAAAAGGCACGTAGCAAATAATTACACTGTGAAGTGAAGGCTGTGTCTGCTCTGCAGGTTATGCACAGAACTTACACAGCTTCAGACTGGCAAATATAGTCATGTCACGGGAGTGTGGATGTGGCCGTCAACTTCAGGAGGAGACAGGGATAAAGGTCTGGTCTGAAATGTAGAAATCAGAGCAGTGGTTTTGTGGGAAAGTGCTTCTGCTCCATTCTTTCTGCAATTGCTCCTTTCACCCAACTGAAGCTCAAGGCCCAGGATGCCTCCTGTGTCCACAGGAGCGGGGAGCTAGTCAGGGCAGTCAGCTCAGGTGAGCCACTTAATCTGACCCCACTTCTCACCTACAGACTAATGAGGGAGTTAATCCACAGCCAGCCATAACCTCCACACTGCAGGAATTACTAACCTTCCTCAGAGAGGAAATAGAAAAATTCACCTGTGTAGACACATGAATGGGCAAACTAGTTTGGATTGCTCCTTTGAGTCTCATATGAAAAACAGCCTGCTTACATGTGGGCACAGTTACTTACTAACTTCATTGTATAAATATTGTATAAAGTCAGAAATAAATTAGAAAATCCTGAAGATATTATTACTCAAATCATTTATTTGTAGAAAATACTTTTTTCCAATAAACTAATTATATACAGAAGTTATTACTAAACTCAACAGATATTAAACACATATACTACATATGAAGATTCATGACTGTCATCACAGCTCTTAGGACCCTGAGTCACAGGATCTTTGTGGCTATAAGGCCAGCCTGCACTACAAACTGAAACTCTGTCCAAAAACAAACAACAGACAAAACAAAGTTAGTAAATCTCTAAGAATGTTCAAAAATTGCTTTTGTATTATTCAAAGATCTCGTGACTTTTCCAAATTGTCAAAACTATCATCTTATAATTCAGTGAATTTTATAAAACAATCATTCAAAGTGACAAGCACCTTGTAAAACATATTCTAGAAACTTAGCCTCCAGCATTAGAATAGCTTCAAGTTTTTACAAGTGCTACCTTGCCATGCGTTTAGCTTCTTCTTCAGACATAAATTGCATTTAATTAGAAAAAAAAATGTTTGTTGACCCAAGGAAACATCTTTCCAATCAGAGACAACAGGCAGATTTCAAGAACTCAATATCAGAAAAAAGAAAATGTCCATTCTCCATGGATTTCTTCACAGATTCAATGGATTAACTCAAAAGATAATATAAAAAAAAAGCAAAGTTTTTCCCTATTATTTGTCAAGTTAATTCCAAAGTATATTTGGGAGAGCAAAGGGCAAGCAAAATGGGAGCTTATCACTGGAGATATCAGACCTTGTTGTGAAGCAAAAGTAATTAAGACAGAGCAGGGCATGTCCACAGAGACACCAATAGGCCAACAAAGTGGGAGAAACTCACTGACATGTATAGAAATCAGTAATTAATGAATCAGGGCTTGGAGCTCTGTAGTGCAGAGAAGGGCTGTTTATCAATGGTGCTGGCACATTTAATTACAGATCCCAAATAATGGAACTGGGATTGCTAGGTTGCATGCTGACAACTCTCAATTTAAGGCAGATTAAAGACTGGCATTTTCAGGTGCAGCTCTAACTCTTAGAAGTCAACACACAGAATATCTTAATGACCTCTGTGTAGGACAGTTTTGAAAAGGCAACATAAAGGAACTAACCATAAAAGATACAAAAGACAGATGAAACTTTTACATTCAACTGAAGAACTTCTGATCGCCCAAAGGACCTATTAAAAAGTTAATGGAACAAACCTCCAGTAGGAAGGATGTATTTGCCCAATGCAAAATCAACAAAGATTTGTACAAACTTCTGACATGAGTTAAATGAATTAAATTAATGAATTCAATGAATTAAAAAGTAATAGACAATAGACAAGTAGCAAAAGATAGATGTAGCTGAAGTTTTCCTGGTCTCACACGGCACCAAGGTCCCACAGCCATTTATAAAGTCTCTGTGTCCTACCTGGTCCTGCAACTGCTTAGACCCAAGTAAAGACACAGAGGCTTATATCAATTACAAATGTATGGCCATTGCCTTTGGCTCAAGATTCTTACTAGCTAGCTCTTATATCTTAAATGTACTCATTTCTATTTATCTATAAGTTGCCATTTGTCCATGGCTTACTGGTCTACTGGCATGTTGTTCCTATGGTGGTGGCTGGCATCTGCTTTGCCTCTCCTTTCTCTTCCTGTCCGTATGTTTGAATTTCCTGCCTGCCTCTAAGCTGCCTTGCCATAAGCTTTATTTATCAACCAATCAGAGTAACTTACTTTCACAGCATACAGAAAGACATTCCCATCAGATAGGAATCAGAACTTACCAGAAGATAGCTAATGATAGAGTGGACAATATCTGAAAAAAATGCCAGCTTATAGAGATCAGAGAAATTCACAGGTAGAGACGAAGTGATGCAACAAATACATTAAATGCACACACATACAGCTGAGACATTTATACCTTCCTTTTCCTTAAGATGAGTATAATTCTTTTTCAGCCATGTTTTCCACGGTCTGATCTGTTGTTCCACATTCTTCCAAATTCTAATACCTTGCCTTTCCATTTCATCCTTTCTTCTCACCCCTATATCAGTTTCTAATGGATTTAGCAGGAAGGAGACATCCCTGTTCAACTTGTACAAACTCGTGAAAACATAAAAGGATAGAAATGGCAATGGAAATTTCAGACTACCAGATGTCTCTGTGGATATACATAAATAACGCTGCATAAAATTGACCCCAGCCTAGCTTTTAAGTAGGAAAACACTCCTTTAATCCAACACATGTAATGATGGATGGTTCACTTGCTACTAATTTACTCAAATCAGAAAATGCAAACAACACTTATATTAAGTCTTCCATGAGCATATGGCATTCAGCAGAGTCCTGTACCCTAGTACTCGGCTTTTTAGGAGTCCTCCAGGCTTTTTCTTCATCAGGGTAAAAAGCTTTTTGGAATTCATGGACTCTCCTGCTCTTTCCAGGTCTAAGGTTACATCTCCGTGTTTTCACAGCAAAGGAGTGTTTATTTCTGTAAGAACATATTGAAGAGCTTTTATAAGGCCCCCACCCTTTTCTCTATCCTTCTCTCTGTGTCTAAAGAAAGCACTTTCCAACACCTATCTCTCTCCTCCTTCCTTCTTCCTCTGATCCTTCTTCAAATGTATGGCTTGCTGTCATGCTCACTACAGAATTTATAGAAACTACTCAGATTAAAACTCCAACCTTTATAAAATATAATTCTGGAGAAATGTGGTGGTATTGTATTCCCCAAAATATTGTGTGTTCCCTGAAATAAACATATCTGGGGTCAGAGAACAGACAGCCACTAGAACAAAGCCAAAAATGGTGGCTAGAAAATGGGAAGAGTAAGCTATAACAGAAGTTGGGTTGTGGTGGTACACAACTTTAATCCCAGCACTTGGGAGGCAGAGCTCTAGCCAGGCTCTCTGAGTTCAAGGCTACGTTAGAAACAGCTAAGCATGGTGACCCACGCCTTTAATCCCAGAAACCCAAACTTTAAAACCCAGGGAGTGGGGGCAGAAAGAGAAAGGTATATAAGGTGTGAGGACCAGGAACTAAGAGAGTTAAGCATTTGGTTAAGCATTTTGGCTGCAGAAGCATTCAGGCTTTGGAGCAGCAGTTTAGCTGAGATTCAATCTGGATGAGGACTCAGAAGCTTCCAGCCTGAGGAAACAGAATCACCTGAGGAACTAGCAAGGTGAGATAGCCGTGGCTTGTTCTGTTTCTCTGATCTTCCAGCATTCACCCCAATAGCTGGCCTCAGGTTTGATTTCATTAACAAGTACTTTTAAGATTCCTACTACAGGAGAATACTGAAAAGCATAGCTAGCATTCTTTATGACACATGTCTGAATATTAATGAAATATAGTAACTTATAACCCTACTTCTTACCAAGGTGTACCAGAGATCTATCACTCATGATGAACAGTTTTTGTTTTTGGGTTTGGGGGGTTTGTTTTGTTTTGAGACAAGGTCTCTCTATGCAGCCCTTGATGTCCTGGAACTTTCTTTGTAGACCAGGCTGTCCTCAAAGTCATAGAGATCTGTCTATCTCTGCTTCCCCAGGCCTGGGATTAAAGGTGTGAGCCACTAAGACAGGGCTCATAATGAACATTTGATCAATCTTCCCTATATCAGAAATAGAGTCTCTGAAGTTATCAGGAATTTAAAAACTAATATTTTATTTATTCTTTGAAAATACCGTACATGCATGCAATGTATTTTGATCATATCTATTTCCCAACTGCATCCTATTATTCACCTGGGACTACACCCTAACATATCTCCCTTAATACCTTTTCCCCCTCCCTCCCTCCCTCCTTTCTTCTGTTCTTTCTTTCTTTCTTTCTTTCTTTCTTTCTTTCTTTCTTTCTTTCTTTTCTTCTTTTTCTCCTTCATGAACCCACTGAGTCCAATTAGCACTAGAGTTTTTCTGAGTTATTAACACAATATCTCACAGCCTGTCTGTAAGCAGACCTCCCACTGACTTACACTTTGTCCTCCTGCTCCCCAGGAAGTCATCTGACAGGTTTTCCTCTCTTTTGCCCTTCATGGGTAGGTCACTGATCAGCCAAGATGTTAATCCCAGATGTTGACAAACCTCTATCCTTGTGGTGAGAGAATTAGAAGTGGGGAAAATGGCCTCTTTTCTAATGCAGCCTTCCCACCCCCAGCTGGGCACTCATGGGTATTTCAGTTCTTCATAACAGAAGTCACTGGTAGGTTTGGACTGGATCTGGGCAAACTCTGGGTTCACTGTCCACTGAGTTTCATGTGTGGAATAAATTCTCTCTCATGGAGAACAGAGCCTCATGCCATTGTCCTAAATTCCATCTCCCCATGGAACTTTGAACCACCCTCCCACACTATTCTTCTGCAGCCTGTCCACCGTGCTATGTACCTCGAAAGGTTAATTTGGTAAGAACTAGAACAACTTGATCTTTTGCTCTCAGCCCTCCATCCTATCCCTTATTCCCCTCAGCATCCTAGTCAAAAGCAATGGCTTCTTGTGTGTCAAAGATGTAGATGTATCAGGAAGAGGACAGTAACCTGGCAAGCGCAGCCCTGCCTGCAGACCTTGTTAATTAATTAGACTGATCCATTAGACTGAGAAGTCAAACCCAATGTGTGATCTTGGTGAAAGATACTGATCCCTTCATCCCAATGCATTACTTCAAGGTCTAGTTTATACTCTCTGATCCTCCGGAGGTTCTACTTTGCTATTTCCTTTACTTGGAGTGTGGCTCTCTATGTTGTTTTCATTACACATGAACACAATGCAAAACACTAGACAACTGCACAAAACTATAAAAAGGCAAATAAATTGTTTTGAAATTTTATGTTCCTGAAGCAATTGCTATTAAAATCCTGGCATCTCCATTTCATGACTCTGTAATGAAAATACAAAGGCATAAATTGATGTGACTTACATGGGGTCATATATTTCTGTCTATATCTTGAAAATGTAATTTGACTATTTAAAAAATAGTCTTTCCACAAGTGTGTGTATCGGTTTCTTCATTCTTATACTGCTCTTTGAAAGTTTCTTATTGTGTTATGGTAGATAGACTTTTCTTTTCTTGCATTTTTTGTTTGTTTCTTTTTTGTTTTTTGAGACAGGGTTTCTCTATTTAGCTTTGCGCCTTTCCTGGAACTCACTCTGTAGCCCAGGCTGGCCTCAAACTCACAGAGATCCGCCTGCCTCTGCCTCCCAAGTGCTGGTATTAAAGGCGAGTGCCACCGCTGCCCGGCCCCTTTTCTTGCATTTTTATATGTATGTGTATATGTGATGTCATGAGTGCACCACATGCATACAGTAGCTCAAGGATGCCAGAAGGAAGCAGATCCCCTAGAGCTAGAGTTATTGATGGTTATGAGCCATCATGAAGATGCTGGTAAATGAACACAGGTCCTCAGCAAGAGAAGTAATAAGAACTCTTAACTGATGAGCAATCTCTCCATCACTACTCTCTCTGGCTTCAGAGTAGTCTTAATAACAAGCAGCCTACATTTCCATGTACCCACACTACCTAATTAAACATAAAACATTACCTATTTGCTGGGTCTCTCTTCTTGATTGACCCCCACAATTACATCCTTCTATACACATACTAGCCACCTTCCTCATTTGGGGCTTGTCATTCCCATTGATATCTTAAGTGCATCATAAATGTCTTTGTTATAAATAAATGCATTCATATTCTTATTAGATTTAAGCTAGCATGAAAATATTCACTATATACATTACTGTGGAAGCTCTTTTATTCACTTGATATATGTCAACATGAACAAGTTAAGTTTCTTCATTTTGGTATTACACAGTATTATCCTGTATGAATATTCATTGAGCTGTCAATTCCTCTTTTAAGGGGCATTTTTTATTAACATTTTGTTTTCTTTGGTTATCCACTGGGAACATATTTTTCAAGTCAAGAGTCAGTGCTGTAAGTAGCTGAGAATGTGGACCTTGGTCTCAGACTGACAAATTTAAAGTCTGGTCATGCCTCTTAGTTGTTGTGTTCATTTGGAAACTTATCTAGATTCTTTGTGCCTCAGCATCTCATCTTAAGATGGACATAGTAACATCTGTCTCATAGGAATATTGAGAAAAGAATTAGCTTTAGGGCATTAGCATGCTTTTCTTTATTTCTTTTATATTTTATGTCATCATTTCACAGGAAGAAATCTCTGCTGAGCTCTCTCTGGATGCTCAACCCAAGGTCTCTGGCATTGTTTCCTAGTCGGACCTTTGCTTCACAGAGAACATACTGCTCCAAACCTGCCTTCTGCTGCTGTTACATCTTCATTTCCCCATGCCCACATTCAAACAAAAAATGCATTCTCTACTTTCTCTTACCTCCAAACAATTTTCATATGTTTTCAACTCATTCTTCTCTGACACGTCTGTTGGTGGCTGTCTTCCACTACACAGAAGAGTCCTCTTCCTGATCATCTATCCACCATAGGACAATTTCTCTCTGTAGCTTAGCTCCACTAGCTCTTGGACCATCCTCTATATCCTTCCCCAGCCTCTCCTTTCCTGACGGGGACTGGGTCCTTTCAGTGCTTACAGCAAGCTAGAATCTCTTGTCTATCTGCTATTGCCCTTACAGAATACTGTGCTCTGCCTTTTCTGCACAGTAGTACAGCCCATCTTTTGTTCCTCTCAACTTATATATTTATTTGAGAATTTTATACATGAGTACAGTGTACACACCATTTTCCGTCCTTCTTCACTATAACTGCTATGTTTCTTCCATACACACTCCTCCCCAAATAAATTATTGCTACACACACACACACACACACACACACACACACACACACACACACACACACATCTTGTAGAGTCCATTTGGTGTTGCTTGAATATCTATGGGTTTAGGCTGACCACTTGGAATGGGCTAACATCAGTAGCATGCCCTCCTGGAGAAGATTGATTATTTCTTTCTCAGAGCCATTAATTGCCATTGGCACTTTATCGAAGGGAGGGTCCTTGTGAGACATCCCCTATCCCTATTGGCATGCCAGTTGGTATTATCCTTATATAGGTCTTGTTTCGGGAACCACATTGCTGCGATTCCATGGGTTCATCTTCTCTGTCTTGTGTACAGGCTTCTATCTCACAGCAGGTTGTCTACTCTTCTAGATCTTAACACCTCTTTGCTCCCTCTTCTGCAATGTCCTCTGAGCCTGTATTGTGGGTGTGTCAGTCATGTTTGGACACCTTCACTCTGTTGTTCTCTGAATTTGACCAGTTGTAGATTTCTACAATGGTCTCTGATTGCTGCTTAAGAACCTGTTCTTAATGAGGGGTGAGAAGGATGAGTATTTATAATGCATGAAGAAATTCTATTGGTTTAGCAATATGGACGTAGTAGTAGCAGCTTCTCCTCTTGTGTCTGATATCACCGTCCATAAGTAGTCAGCTAGGCTTAAAATATCAGGAACGAATTCATGAATTCCCTCCCACTGAGCAAGTTGTAAGTCCAATTAGACAACTGTTGGTCTCCCCTAAAATGTTAAGTGCCACTACTACAGCATTGGGCTGTCCTCCAAACTTAAATACTGCTTACTCAGGAGGCAGGCACTGATCCTTTAGCCTCCTGGCTTCACAGCCAGCAAGTTTCCTTCACTCGTATATACACACACATCTGTTGAATCTTTATGTCTCTCAAAAACATCAAGTTTCATAAGAATCGGAGACAGTATTTTTTGAGATAGGGTCTCATCATATTGACTAAGTAAACCTAAAGCCTGAGCCAGTTTCAGATTCCATGATTCCTTGTTCCTGCCTCTAGTGTCCTGGGATTATAGGCACTGTCCATCAGGGAGAGTTTCTTACTCACTGAAACACTTGCATGATTAGTTTATGTTAATTGAATATAGCATAAAAATACTAACACATAACTCAGAAAAAAAAGAGAGCATATATGGTAGACCTGAAATAAAATTGATTTGTATACTGAAAGATTCATTGGAAGTTGTCTTTGGATTGAGAGCATCCTTAGCTTTGAAGTAAATGGATCTTGAGTTTTGTTGGTCGTCAGTAAATATAGTTATAATTTGCCTTGTAAATCATAGCACAGGGTTTTAAAAATATTTCAATACTCTGACATACCTAAATGGAAGTTTTCTTTCTGAAATTGGCCATATTTCCTTGTGAGCACCAATATTCCTAAAGAAAAGGTAAGATGTCTTCCCATTCAAATGATTTATTCTCTGTATAACAATAAAAATTTATAAGATCAAAGCAAAAAGCCAATATAGATTTAGTAGACTATTTAATGAAAGCTTCTTTATGTGTTATGGCTTCCAGGTAGCTAATGTTCTTTTTTATTGCATGATGGAGAACACCCAGTCAGCTACCACAGGAATCCAAGCTTCAATTCCTAGTTCAAATTCCACAAAGTGTAGCTTCTTGAAGAGCAGACTGTAATTGCACTATGGGGCCATTCCAGAAGGGGCTGGTGGAAATCCCTCAGATATTTCTGAGGAGCAGTTATCTCAGGGAAAGAATCCCACAATGAAACAAATTTACTCCTCAAAATTTAATTCCATATATTTCTAAGAAACAGAAAGCCCCGCATATAGCCATTAGACAGGAATAATAATTCTTATTATTGGTAATATTAGATACTTAATAATACTTAATAACAAGTTCTGGAAAATGGCTTATAAGACAATAAACTCAACACTGCAGATAATATGACTTTTTAAAAAGTGCAGAAAGACAAAAAATAATGAGCATGCACTGTACAGTCTTTGGGGAAAGGTTTTAATATGGGTTTTCATGTATTTAAAACAGATGTACAGACTATTTCATTGTTCTCATGCATTTTCTACCATTTTGAGTTTGTGTTTGAGACTCCACATCCTAAATTATCATTACTCTTTCCCACCTCTTTTCAGCATAAGTAATTAGAAATCCACCATGCTTAGCTCTTTAAGGCACTGTCTTGTGGAGGTATGGTACATGAGCAGAGGTGAGGACCTGCCTTCATTAAGCCCCTGGTCCTCTGCCATGTGAATTGATGAGATGTCTAGGATCACATTTCATAAGACTTAGAAAAGCATTGCTGAGCCATCTCCTTACCCAATCACCCAGCAGAAGAGTAAGCATGAAACAGGATGCCAGACAAGTTATCTGTCCTTCCTTCTTACCTACTTCCATCCTTCTTTCCTCCCTTCCTGCCCCCCACTTTACCTGCCCTGTCTTCTTTTATTCTCTATCATGTCCATCATTTTTTCTGTCCCTCTAACATGTCCTAATACACCATTTTCATTTTTGTCATTCACCAGTAATGCACGGTCTCACAAATATCTCACAACATGATGCTGCTGATGCTTCCTGAATGTTATCTCAAATAGTAATTAGCATCCAAATATGAGCTATTGAGCTACTTCTAACTTTGAGCTCTTGAAATACAATTTAGCCATTTCATTTCAATTAAACATGTGTTTACACAGCTGTCTTTGGATAGTGACTATGGCATACATGAATAGAAGTCAACCCTGACCTTTGGAATGTCACAATCCAGGACTTTTGTAGCAACAGCATTCTATACTAGATATTTCGAGAACTGGTGAATTGGAAAGTGTACTGTTCATTAGCAAAAGCAATCTCAACAAACAAGCAATGCAATCAAAATTCAAGTCAGATATAGCAAATGTATAAATGCATAATCCATGATATACGCAAGGTAGCAAAAGTGGCATCACTTACAAATATACCCAACAATTCTATGGAATGTAGTAGGCTTTATTCAAATAATTTTGCATTTAATATTTATATTCTACCCAAAATAATTTTGTTAGCAGACTTTAGACTTGCATTCTAGCTTGGCCCTTTTACCATCTAAATATATGAGGCTGCATGACCTATGATTGGTGGATGGATGTTCCTTGTTCTCAGACCTTTAGGGTAGCTCAGTTTTATCAATAGAATCTCCAAAGATGGTATCCAGTCTCTGCCTCTTCAAGTCTTCTACTATGACAAAACGGGATTCCCTCTACCATTGACCAGTCCTCAGAGGAATTATTGTCTCATCAAAACCTTCAGTTGAGTTTGAGATTTTGAGGGCTGTGAACGTTGCTAATGGTGGGAGAGGAGGCTCTCCACTGTCTTACCTGTGGGAAGCTGCTTCCAACTCCCTCTTTCCAGCCAAGGAGCTCCATGTCAATGCTAGGCTTGGCTTGTTTCTTGGCTTCCCCTGTCTGCTGCTGCCCTTTCCCTGGGTTGTCTCACTTTTTGTGGCTTCCTAAAGCTTTGATGCTGTTTCTCACCTTGAGATATTAATCACTTCCTTGTCGTGCCTCTCTTCTTCACCATCACTCACAAAGGCAGTCGTCTTCAGAGGGCTTTTATTTTTACGACATGTTCATAGCGTAGTTTCCTTAACTTTCGAATCTCAACCTAGGAGATGTAGAACTACTATCACTGTGTTGGTACTGAACATCCTACCATGTTTTGGTCTTTGCAGTACTTTCATTTGAGAAGCACACAATGGGAGAAAAACAGAGAGATAGGAAAGGCTTAATTGAAATTATAGTTAATCTATCGTTTTATTTTACTTGTATTTTTCTTCCTTAGAATGCTAATAGTGAAATATACTATGAACAAAGACAGAGCATAGGCTTTGGTCACACAGCCTGTTTCCCTAAGGAGTATTCACTTGTGCCTTTTAGGTCCCAGAATCTCTAAACTCAGTTTATAGCTCTCACTAGAAAGATGCTTTTTGAGGCATAACATAAATGTTCTCTCGGGCAGAATCTGCTTTTAATTTTTATGTGTGTAGACTATATATTATTCTTTCTTAGAGAATGTTTCATAAATATTTAGAAGCTGGTCCAGTCTCAGTGGCTCAACTACTGTTGTTTAGAAAATTCTTATATTTGTTTAATGATACAAGCCTGTGGATTGATGCTTTTTCTTAAAATTTCAATTTTGAATAATCGCACTACTCCGTTCTCCTTTCCCAAGTCATTCAGTACCTCACAAAGTTATTATCTATCCCTACCTACATTCAGCAAGGATTTATGGTGGCATTCAACACATTCAGTGACTGTGATAGTCACTTCTGTAGATGGAAGGCCTAACTCATCATTCATGAATAGAAGGTATTTTTCAGTCAATTCTCTATTATCCACACTAATGGATGGAAGCACTAGTGCAGATAATTTGAGCCATGGAATGGATCCAAAGCTGTTTTATATTTTACTTTGGAATAAGCATTAGTATTTATATTTGAGTGCATGCATGATTGATATTTGGCCATTCAACCTAAGTGATGAAAGCAAACAAGAGGGACATTTGTCAGAGTGGGCAGAACACCTGGCTTCCAGTTGTCCCTCTCCAGCATTCTAACCTTTTCCACCATTCACCTTTGAAAACAAAAAGGCATCACTTAACATGCCAATGAGAAATAAGAGCCTAGAGCAGAATTTCCTTATCTCTAAGCTTCTGACTCAGACCTTTCCTGGGACAGAGATGCAATTAAGCTTCTTGGTTGAGGTCATTTCTCTTCTAGTTACTGCTGGAAGAGAAAGGTTTAATTAGTCATGGGAGATGATAATGCTGCTGAGAGTCTCTCTGTACATGGTCTGAAAAGGTAAGTGCAGAATCTCCTACACCATAGTTGGTTTCCCCTTGCTGAGTATTTCTCCCTCTGTGTTTCTCAGGGCAGATGCTTGTTTTCGTTCTTTCTTGGCCTACTGTAATAGATTCACCACTGTTATTGGAGTTTCTCAGACTCTGACAAGGCCAGTGCTAGTGAAATAAAACAACTCAAATTTGAAAGAATATAGCAGCATGAAATGAAGTGAAGTCAACAGGAAGCCAGAAAATCAGTATGATACATATCATACCACAAGCTGCCTGTGAACTCTAGCAGCAAAGAGGTAAGGTATGTGTTTACACATGAATAAACATAATACAGCTGCAGGCCAGATATATATATATATATATATAGTTATTCTGCTAATGACAATCTTTGGGTTTTGACTACAGCAATCAAAATTATGTTATAATACCAATATATTTCAATAAATATTGTACAGATTTTCCATTGAAAGAGATTGAATTCAAGTGCCAATACATCTATCAAGTTCTATTAATAGCAAATTTTACTATAATACTATGGACAAATATACAAGCAACATTCTAGAAGGTTGTTTCATGACTAGATTATATAAGACTTTCTACATTTCAAGACATTCTACATTTAAAAAAAACCTTTTTTGATTATTCCTCTTTAACTGCATTTAGCTTCAACTTTCGCTCTTGATAAAGTCAATGCTCCACATCTTTTAACAATGTTGCAACTTTGCTTGTGACATGGAAAACTAATAACCAAAGAGCTAGGTCAGCGTTTAATGCATAAATCACATTTCTTTTTCACGCTTTTGAAAGAGAATGGGCTTCAATAACTGCCCAGTTAGACTTTACTGAAGGAGATACTAAGATGAACACATTACTTTTAGCATTAGAAAAAGTACCCTCCCCCAAATCGAAAGAAAATTCATGAGCTCTCATTTGAGTTCTATTTCTTAATTTTGGTCCTATGTCCCAGCATCTTTAGTTCTGCATCTCAATTACACTATTTTGTCCTGGCAAGACTACTTAATTACCAGAATTTTATCACAAATTTAATATATAAATTATGTACTATGTACATATAATTATAAATTAAATGATTCAAAAATAAGGAGCATTAATTCTCAGTACACCTACCAGAGAAGAATCTAATGATGACTTGTTTTTGCTATTATAGCAGGCAGAACTTGTGCATACAGAGTTAAAATGACATACTTAAAAAGTGGATGAAAAGGTGCACAGAGCGAAGATATTGCAGCATTGATGTAGCTGGTTATTGTAAACTAAGTGCAGCTGAAAGGCAACATCAAGGAACTAACAACAGTTTGGACAGTTACTGTACGCTCATTAAAAACTCTAGAGGTACTGGAGAGGCACATTCTGGCTGAGGAAAATCAGCACAGTTATAAATGAAGAATAACTCCCAGGAATACCTACTTTTTTAATTAAAAATTTTCATTTATTTTGCATCCCAAACTAAGTTTCCCCTCCCTCCTCTCCTTCTGTTCCCCCAAACCCCCCTCTGCCACTCCCCTCCCCCACTTACTCTTCTGTTTCTGTTCAGAAAGGGGCAAGCCTTGCATGGGTGTCAACAAGGCATGGCATATCAAGTTGAGGTAGGTCTATGCTCCTCCCTTTGTATTAAGGTGGGGCAAGGCAATCTGATATGGGGACTAGGTTCCCAAAAGCCAGCTCAAGCCTCAGGGACTCCCACTGCTAAGAGTCCCACAAATGTCCAAGCTACATAACGCTAACAAATATGTAGATGGATTAGGTAGGTCCCCTACAGGCTTGGTCGCTGTTTGTCCAGAGTCTGTGAGCGCCTATGAGCCCAGGTTAATTGTCTCTGTGGGCTCCCTTGTGATGTCTTTGACCTCCCTTGCTCATACAATCCTTTCTCCCTCTCTTCAACAGGCTTCTTGGAGCTGGGCCTGCACTTGGCTCTGGATCTCTGTATTTGTTTCCATCAGCTACTAGACGAAGGCTCTCTAATGACAATTAGGGTAGTCACCAATCTGATTACAGGATATGGCCAGTTCAGGCACCCTCTGCACCATTGTTAGGAGCCATAGCTGGGGTTATCATTGTGGATTCCTAGAAGATTTCCTGGCACCAGGTTTCTCTCCAACCTCTGAGGCTGTAGATTGTAACCTGCTTAGCCTTAATTTACAGCTAATATACACTTATGAGTGAATATATACCATGTCTGTCCTTCTGGGTCTGAGTTAACTCACTCAGTATGATTTTTCCTAGTTCCATACATTTGCCTGAAAATTTCATGATGTCATTTTTATTTTTATTTTTATTTTATTTTTTACAGCTGTGTAATACTCCATTGTGTATATGTACCACATTTTCTTTATCCATTCTTCAGCTGAGGGGCATCTGGGTTGTTTCTAGGTTCTGGCTATTACAAATAACACTGATATGAACATAGTTAAGCAAATGTCCTTGGGGTATGATTGATCATACTTTGGATAATATGCCCAAGATTGATAGAGCTGGGTCTTGGGGCAGATTGATTCCCAATTCTCTGAGAAACTACCATATCAACTTCCAAAGTAGCTGTACAAATTTGTACTCCCACCAGCAATGAAGGAGTGTTTCCCTTACTCCACATCCTCTCCAATGTAAGTTGTCATTAGTGTTTTATATATTAGCCTGGCAGGTGTAAGATATCTCAGTGTCATTTTGATTTATAGTTTCCTGATGGCTGAAGATGTCGAACAATTCTTTAAGTGTATCTCAGCCTTTTGAGATTCTTCTACTGAGAATTCTCTGTTTATATCAGCACCCTAATTTTAAATTGGATTATTTGGTATTTTAGCATCTAGTTTCTTGAGTTCTTTATATATTTTGGAGATCAGCCCTCTGACAGATGTGGGGTTGGTAAAGATTTTTTCCCATTCTGTAGACTGTAGTTTTGTCTTATCGACAGTGCCCTTTGCCTTACAGATGCTTTTTGGTTTCATAAAGTCCCATTTATTAATTGTCAGTCTCAGTGTCCTGTGCAGCTAGTGTTATATTCAAGAAGTTGTCTCCCAAGCCAATGCATTCAAGGCTACTTCCCACTTTCTCTTGTATTTGGGTTCTCTTCTTCTGGATTTATGTTGAGGTCTTTGATCCACTCGGATTTGAGTTTGTGTATGATGATAGATAGGGATCTATTTGCAGTCTTCTACATGCTGACATTCGGTTATGCCAGCACCATTTGTTGATGATGCTTTCTTTTTTCCATGGTACAGTTTTCGTCTTCTTTGTCAAAAATCAGGAGTTCATAAGTGTGTGGGTTAATGTCAGGGTCTTCAATTCAATTCCATTGGTCCACATGTCAGTTTTTGTGCTGTTTTTACTATAGCTCTATAGTAGAGTTTGAAATCAGGGGTGATGATACTTCTGGAAATTCCTTTATTGTACAAGATACTTTTAGTTATCCTGTTTTCTTTTTTGTAGTTTCCATATGAAGTTGAATATTGTTCTTTCAAGGTCTGTAAAGAATTGTGTTGGAATTTTGATGGGGATTGCATTGAATCTATAGATTGCTTTTGGTAAGATTGCCATTTTTACTTCATTAATCCTTTGATCCATGAGCATGGGAGATCAATTCATTTTCTGATATCTTATTTGATTTCTTTCTTCAGAGAATTAAAGTTCTTATAATACAGGTCTTTCACTTGTTTGGTTAGAGTTACCACAGATATTTTATATTATTTGTGGCTGTTGTAAAGGATGATGTGTCCCTGATTTCTTTCTCAGCCCATTTATCATTTGTATATAGGAGGACCAGTGATTTTCTTTTTTCAATTTTTCTTTTTTCTTTTTAGTTAATCTTGTATCCAGCCATATCACTGAGGGTGTTTATCAGCTATAGGAGTTCCCTGGTAGAATTTTTGGAGTCACTTATGTATATTATCATATCACCTGAAAATAGTGAAAATTTGACTTTCCAATTTGTATCCCCTTGATCTCCTTTTGTTGTCTTATTGCTCTAGCTAAAACTCCTAGTGCTATATTAAACAGCTATGGAGAGAGTGGACAGCCTTATCTTGTTCCTAATTTTAGTGGGGTTGCTTTGAATTTCTCTCCATTTAATTTGATGCTGGCTGTTGGCTTGTTGTACATTGCTTTTATTATGTTTAGGTATGTCCTTTGTATCCCTGATCTCTCCAAGACTTTTATCATAAAGTGTTGATTGATCCTATTTTCATATCGGTTCTTTTATCCTGTGTCTTTTTATTGGCAAATTGAGTCCATTGATATTAAGAGATATTAATGACTAGTGATTGTTAGTTCCTGTTATTTTTTAGTTTTGGTGGTGGTGGTACTGTGTGTGTGTGTGTATGTGTGTGTGTGTGTGTGTGTGTGTGTGTTCTTTGGGTTTTGCTGGTGTGAGATTATATATTGCCTGTATTTTCATTGGTGCTGCTAACTTCCTTGGGTTGGAGTTTTCCTTCTTGTACTTTCTACAAGGCTGGATTTGTGGATAGGTATTGTTTAAATCTGCTTTTGTCATGAAATATCTTGTTTTCTCTGTTTATGGTAATTGAGAGCTTTGCTGCGTATAGTAGTCTGGATTGTCATCCGTGCTTTCTTAGAGTCTACAAAATGTGTCCAGGACCTTCTGGCTTTTAGAGTATCCATTGAGAAGTCAGGTGAAATTCTGATATGTCTGCCTTCATATGTTTCTTTGTCTTTTTTGTGTCTTTTAATATTCCTTTTTTATTCTGTATGTTTAGTGTTTTGATTATTATGTGGCAAGGGGACGTTTTTGTACAGTCAATTTGGTGTTCTGTAAGTTTCTTGTACCTTTAGGGCATATCATTTCTTAGGTTGGGAAAATTTTCTTTTATTATTTTGTTGACTATATTTTCTATGCCTTTGAGCTGAGGTTCTTCTCCTTCTTCTAACCCTGTTATTCTTAGGTTTGGTCTTTTTATGATGTCCCAGATTTCATGGATGTTTTGTGTTGGGAATTTTTTGGATTTAATGTTTTCTTTGACAAATGAATCTATAGATTCCTCTATTGTATCTTTAACACTTGAGATTCTTTCTTTCATCTCTTGTATTCTGCTGGTGATGCTTGCATCTGTATTTCCTGTTCGATTACCCAGATTTTTTCATTTCCAGAATTCCCTCTTTTTGTGTTTTTTTTTTATTGCTTCTATTTTGATTTTTAAGTCTTGAACTCTTTCTTTCACCTGACTGATTTTTTTCTTTGCTTTCTTTAAGGGATTTATTGAGTCTTCCAATGTTTTTGTTTGTCTTTTCCTCAATTTCTTTAAGGGAATTTTTCATTTCCTATCTAAGGGCCTCTGTCATATTCATAAAGTTATGTTTAAGGTCATTTTCTTGTGCTTCAGCTGCATTGGAATGTTCAGTCTTAGCTGTTGTAGGATCACTTGGTTCTGATGGTGCCATATTGCCCTTTCTGTTGTTGAATGTATTCTTACACTGACAATTATGCACCTGGGTTTGGGATTATTATAGGTCTGGATGTTGATTTTTGTGTTGTCTTTATTGGATGGATGTTTTGTTCCTTTATTATCTGTTTCCTTTATTGTTTTCTGGCCTGAATGTCCAAGAGTTCTGGTCATTGACAGATCTTCAGGTCCAGTAGGATGTCATAGCTGAGTTTGTGGGGGTGTGGGTGCCTATATCCAGCATATCTTCCCAGTCTTCTGATTGGTGTGGTTTGTATCTGTTCCTATGGAATCTCCTGGAGTTGTGGAGAGTGGAGTGGTTCCTGGGGAAGCAGAATCCAGTGAGTGGTGGCTGTGGTGGTCATAGGTATGTCTCTCACTTTCTGATTGGCTGGTAGGGGCTAAACCAGAGCAGTGGAATTCCAACAGAGTTGGGAGCAGGGTTCAGCTGCCATCCTGGTACAGAGGTGGAGTGGAAGGGGCATGGGATTTGCCCTAGGGCTTAGGGTCTGGAGGTTGGGATAGTTCAGTTAGAAGGCCAGTCACTCACCTCTTCTTCAAGCTGGTGTGGGTTGTATCTCTACCTATGTAGTCTGCTGGAGTTGTGGAGAAGAGCTGGTCAAGGGGAGGATGGTGAGATGAGTGGGGTTGGGCAGAGGAGTGGGTCTTGGGGGAACAGAATCCAGTGGGTGGTGGTGGTGCAGCCTGCAACAGGTCTCTCAGAATATATACTTTTTAAATGAAGGATACAATGTAAATTAAAAATGTTGTTTTTCTTCTTTCAAATGTGTTGAGATCCAAGCTAGAGTCAAGAGGATGGTGATTTCTAGGAAGTGTATAGAGAGTTTCAATACTCAAATCCTCACAAGCAAAACAAAGAAACTGTACTTCAATGCAATGAAGTGATGAACTTCAGTTTTGGATTGGAAAATGCATTGTGTACCAACACGAACAATGACTAACAGAGTCATTAATGACATAATAAATCAATAATGAAGTTAATCATAGCATGACAGCTTTCTGAAACTTTAGTTTTCACCTTAGTGGGATTAGGGTCTAAGACAATTAGTAAAAAAAATTTAGTCTCTGTTCTGTACATCGAGCCGACTGCAAACAAATATGACTTAGAAAGAAAATTAATCATAGGATATTAGAATTATTCTCAATATGATCATTTAAAACATTTGCAATTTGCTCTGAATGGAACCCAGGGACTTGTGCATGTCAAAGAAGCTCGAGCATTGTTATATCCACTGGTTATTGGCTTTTTAATATTTAGTTGTCAGTTAAAGAAGTCACTCCCTCTGACAAAATACCAGGTAAATAGGAACTCTAAAAGTTCAGGAAGCACGGGTAGGGTAAGATTGCTTCTTATGCAATCACAAGAACTCATGTTCAGATCCCTAGCATCTACATATAAATGACAAATGTGGTTATATTTGCCTATTGCTCCAGCACTGAGGAACAGAAGCAGGCAAATGTTGGGGTTTTGCTGTCCAGATAGCCCACAAGCCTAGCCAAAGCAGAGATCTTGAGTTTGCTGAGTGACTTTGTCTAGTGGCACTAAGGAGGAGAGGGACAGAGGAAGATACACATGGTCCTCCTCAGTTCTCTGAATGTGCATACATAGGCACCTGTATTCTTAATGGAATTTGAGCAACTGAAATGAAGTGAGTTAAAAATATGTTTCTGGTACATCCTCAAAGACAGACTAGGGAAATGCAGTGAATTCCATCTAAAGATAAGCAAATGTTGATAATGCTCATCCCTAAGTTGGGTATTTATATTGATCCACCTATGGAAGTCTTGGAAAACATCATGGCAGAAGAGAAGAAAACAAAGTCTGAGCCAGAGAGTGGGTAAGAAGGGTGAAAGATAGGGAGGATTACTTTGAAATACTACCTGCTAGACACGACGTGGTTATAACAATCATGAACTCACAGCAGCAGATGCTACCTGCATAAGACCTACACAAGACCAAGCCAGTTGAAATCCCAAGAAAGATGCACTGAGTGGATGATTTCAAGGCTCCACCCAATACTGGAGTGCTATTGACAGTGGGATAGTTGCTGGAGGAAGAGAATTATTATTGAGTGAGACTGTATTCATTATTAGGTTTCTCATGCTTCAGTGAATGTTCCCACATCACTGTACATATGGGTAGCATTCACTATATTTACTGAATTCTTTTTTAAAAAATGAAAGAGGGAGGGGGCATGATATGGAGAACTGTGGGAGTGAAAAGGTCGGTTTAGGCATGTCCATGTGCATGAAATTATCAAAAATAAAATTTTAAAACCACATCAAGCCACAAACAAAATTTCTGTTCAAGAAATTATGAGGGCAGTGCTTACTCTTTCAGGCATCAGCAGGAAAGGAAGGAACTGGCATTTACCTATCATCTCATGTACTGTATTATCTAACAATACTAATTCTAGGCTGGTTTTTGTTGTTTTGTTTTGTTTTTTTTAATCTGGTCAAGCCTTTAAAAAGTTAAACGACTTGCTCAAGATGACTTACTAAGTAGTGAGCCACAAATAAAAACCCAGAAATATGAATCTAAATTCAATCCCTTTCTGCCATGACAGCATTAGAAGATTTAAGTTAAAAATAATTACTGAAAAATAATTTCCTTCTGTAAAACTAATTTGAATTATAATTATCATTGATAAATAGTTCCAAAGTATAATAAATCAATCTTGTGCAAATTATCCAAGACTAGGAAAAAGTGGAATTTGAGAAAATTTCTTGATATTGAATTTTGAATATAATTATAATTTCAAACGTTTATTTAAATGTAATTATCTTATACAAGTATTGCTTACTGAATGCATATTGAAAATTCCCTGTGTGCTACACACTGTATTAGGAATGGGATGTATAATTACGAATGATACCAATTTTGTTCTTGAGAAATCCTAATTCAGAACCTTTTGTATCTCCAAATTAGGTTTAATGGGAAATTTGTTGCTATGGAGATCCTCACAAGACAAATGTCAGTAGATTTAAGAGCATGGCATGTTTCTGAAGGAAGAAGATATTTCCTTAAGCCAATAGGAGCATTTATCTGATTACTTTATCATCACACTGGGCGCCTAATGATTTATTTTGGCTAACAGACTCTGGAAAATCCACCCCTATCATTCCCTCACTTCTCTTTCTGTTTTCTCATGTTAGGCCTTCTCTTCTCAGTGACTACTTTTCCTGAAGTCAGCTCTACTGTCTCCTTCAGACACTCATGTTAAAGCCAGCATTAGAAATTCCTCATAAATACATGTAGCTGACTCCAGTGCTACTGGAGTAAATAAATAAAAGATCAACTATAACTGGATATATAGATGTGAATAAACAGGGGCATCACAAACATTGTAAGTAAGAATTATTTATCTTGTTTGAGAATTAATTTTCTTATCTCCTAGCCCATTACATGTCGCATGAGTTTATGATAATATGCCTTGCTAGTCCGTAAATAAACTCCTTTGTGTAAATGGCTCAACTTTTTTATTTTCAAAGCAGTACAGGTATTGAAGGAAAAGAGGGTAAAACATGAGGACTCACTATTTCACACGGGTCATAAACTCATAAACAGTGCCTTTCTGGAAGAGGTTGTGGCTCAGAAGTATTTGCACATGTTATAGCTACATCTGAAGGAGCATAGCAGACTTGAGCGTGCCCACATATTTCATTTCACTCAACTTACCAAAGCAATTCTTCCAACATTTTTATAGTCACTCAGTTCTGGAGTCTTCTTCTGTTTTCACTAACTGCTCTAGAAACATATCATGTAGTGGTTAGGGACCAAGAAGTGAGTAACTACAGGTATTTAACACAGATCCACATGTTCAACTAGAAAAAAAAAGATACTTGGCATACACTTACTCTCCATTAAATTTGAACTGTTTATAATCTACCATAGATAAACAGCTCCATAGTTATTCCACAAATATCTCATGCTATATGTAAAGCATGCTTTCTATGTGAAATATTCCAACGTTTTCCCAAGAATGTTTGCAAAGATGAGGAAGAGATAAGGTAATAAAATATGGGTCTATAAAAAGCAAATATTTATTTCCTCAGGTATCTAGGCCCATAAGTGATTTCAAAACAATCCCTTTCTCAGGACCAAGATACACAAAATCCAAATATATAATCGTGCAAGCATGCTATACCATCAGTTCTAATGTTCTTCCAACATTGCACTTATGAGAATAAGCATTATCCCTTTTAAAACAGAGAAACTTCATCCTTCTCTTAATCATGTTGTATTTTACTGGAAAGGACAAATTCCAGACCACTTATCCTACCAGCCCTGATTCCATTGAGAAAAGAAAAAAGTTCTGAATTATGAGAATAATGGAGCCCCTTTTGACATGAGAGAAAATTATGCTTAATGAAATATAATAATCTTTCTAAATACTACACATTAAGCATTTGGGACAGAAATATACATTAATGTACTATAACATTAGCAAAGTAAATGATAAGCTCCTAGGACCTTCAAGACTCTTTGGGACCTCAAAGGACCCACTGACATTGAGTTAAGGATACAATCACTAGAAATGCTGTTCGCTGCAATTCGCCATTGGTTCTAGTTTTTCTTGGACTGAAAATTTCAACTATACTACCAACACTGTCATTCAAAAAGGTACCAATTAAAAATTTCATGTTCTGATTATACACTCACATTTCCAATTTTGAGAGACAGAGACCTTAACTTGAAATTCCTTTAAAGTACTTAGTGAAAGAGTCAATTTTTAATTATGTTTTACTTCATAGGTGATCGAAAGGGAATACAACTTTTGGACAAAAGTACTTATTTAAATGGTGACTTATTTCCTATGTAACAGAAACTCTTACATTCTCATCCTATAGCCTTAGTCTCTTCCACTGTACACATTTATTTTTGCTATACCTCGAGTCTCTTTATTTCTAGACAAGGAGGACTGTCTGGCTCCTCTCTGTAGTTTATATTTATTTATTTTTGATATTTATTTTACTTTATGTGTATGAGTGTGTGACTAAGTGTGTTTAAGTGCACTCTGTGCATGCAAAAGTCCACAGAGGACAGAAGAGGCATAGGATCCTCTGGAACTGGAGTTACAGATAGTTGTGAGTCTCCAAGTAGGTTCTGGGAATCATACCTGAGTCCTCTGCCAGAGCAGCAAATGCTCTTAGCCACTGAGCCATCTCTTTAAGCCCTTACTTCTTTTAATTAATTAGTTTATTTTGTAAGTGTGTGTATGTATACAAGTATGTGTTCATGTGTGCATAGGGATATGTATTGCATGTATATTTAACCATGAGACTAACTTTCAGTTATCTTCCTTGATTTCTCTCTCTCATGTTTTTTTTTAAGCAGAGTCTCTCATTGAATTGGGAGATAAGGGATTGGCTAGATTGTCTGGCCAGTGGGCTCCGGGGACCCACATATCTATGCTCTAACCTGCTCAAGGGATGACAGAGCTCATCATGAAAGCTTTTACATGGTTAGAAAAGTCCTTATGCTTATGTAGTAGACACTTTAGTGTCTGAGCCATCACCACAGACCTGGTTTAGATAAAAATAGTAATAAGAAAAAAAATGTGAAATAGAGGTTCATCTAAGTTGTCAAGAGAGGGAACAAATTGAACAATGTTAATAAGAAATACCTAGCTAATTGAGGAAAATATCATAAACAAATGTTATAATTAAAACCCTAATATGACATGCCTTCTTGAAAGGATGGAAATTACAATGCTGGATGAGAAAAAGTTCACTGTCTTGAACTTGAATAGGCAAAGAGTGGTGATTTGAAACTATGCTTCTTTTCTTTAAAATAATAAAAGGGAAATAATAATTTTTTGTCAAGAATTGTGTTCAGTTAGAAAATGAATGGAAGATGTCATTCTATAAGAGTGAATTAGTTGTAAATCTTCTTCATGCTATGACAAATTAAATTCAATTGTCTAAAACAATGATGAAAATTGCTAACTCAGAACTTTAGCAAAGACATGGTCAAACAGCTTGGTGATATTTTGGAATACAGATTTCTTCTGCCTTTTTCTCGATCTTTCACAGTACTTTTTCAATCCAAAGCAAGCCTTAGTTTTAATAGAAAGCTTTTTCAAAGGTAGTAAGATGGAGGCCAACTTCTAGTGGCAAAGAAACACTTATATAGTTATACCTAGTAGAAAAAAAAAAGCTGTTTTTTTTCCAGCACAATTTTTGGAAAAATAATCCAAATTCATTGCAACAAACGCAGAGAAAAATATTTCTACAATTTGCACTAGCCACAATTGTGTTAGGGTTCCAGTGGTAGTGAGGGAAAGCAGTTGTCAGCTTCTATAAACTAGACTTTCTTCATAGACAGGGCTATACATGTAGTTGCAGCGTATTTAAAACAAAAGAAGAAAATACCCTAAGCAATCTAATTGTCAAATATGTGCAAATGGCAGGTTTGATTTTGCAGCAGGTGGTAGAGACTGTCTTGGGATTTTCTACCATCTCTGTGAAGTCCTTTAGAATGGGAAATGTTCTGCTTCTCAGGTCACTTGGGCACCTGGTCTACCTGAAATAAACAGGAATAGTCAGCTTATATAGTATGGTTAAGAAGCACAATTTCTTTAAGGTCAAATTCATTTTCTTTTCTTTTGCAGCCTCTTATGCTTTTTCTTCACTGAATTCTTGCCTTTGTCACTTGATACAACATGGCTTTCCTAATCCATGCAATTATTTGAATATTATTTGCATTCTTTTTGGTCTTTTGAAAGGACCAAGAAGTTTGAAAATTAAGAAACATATAAAAGAAAGCTTAGTCAAATCCAGTAATGTGGCTTTGGGTATTTTTCTACAACTTAAGCATACAGTTAATACATATGTCTCATCATTTTCTTATGGTTAAATGAAAAGAAAATGCTGAATAGAAACCCACCTATGGAATCTATTTATGTTAACACATAGATGTTTCTACTTTTCACCTCTTTCTACAATACACTAAAGAGTATTTGTCAGGTTTATGACACCTAATAACTGAAACACTTCTTGTGATAAAATGGTCCTAATTGCAATGTTAAAAGAATTAGATACATTGGGATGAAAAATCCAGGGATTAAACCCAAGATCCTGTGCATGTGAGGCAAGTGCTATACCACTGAGATACCACCCAGATCCAAATGCTCCCTTGTAGCATGAAGGAATCAATGAAATCTCTGACATTTTCATTTATTTCTGTATAAGTAATAAAAGCACATTTCTGTTGCTATTACACACATATGTATATACTTGCACATAAATATATATATATATATATATATATATATATGTACAAATGCACAAAATATACTTACATGTACATAAATGTGTATGTATAAACTATGGTTGGTATTCTAAATAATTCCTTTAAAATTTAGTCTTCTCTTTGTAAACCTACCTTTTTGAGTGACATGCCTGATCATAGAAAGTTGTTCTACTATTCCATGACTAACTCTCCTAATCTAATCTGACTTTCTCCATAAGAGGTTGTTAATGAAATGTACTCTAAATGGTATTTGACTGTGAAATTTGTTCTTTATAAAGTCACAATTATATATATATATAATGAATAGTATAGAAAAAGTAAGCTGACCAATCACAGTTCTTTACATTCTTAATGTAACTTAATATACCTTTCTTCATACTATGCAAATAGACTATTCCCAAACAACCTCATTTTGTGCATAAACACTCTTTTATAGTCATGCTTTATTCAGAAAATATGGTGGGAATCTTAATTTAATACATAAAATTATCTTAAGAGTATTATTAGGTATTTCTTTAATTTTAGATTAAAGTAAAACATTATTAGATTCACCATGGCTTCAGTATCAATCTGTCTTCCTCTACGGCCTGTGGCCTGAGTGGTACCGGTACCTACCCCAGGAGTTCACAGCAGTGGACGGGCCCCTGCTACATTAAACATATGTGCAACCAGAAGGCATGATCAAAAAAAAAAAAAAAAAAACAGTTATGTCAAATGAGATTCAAAACAACTCAGTGGCGTGTGCTATTCAGGCATTGGAGAAGTACAACACAGACAAGGCTGTTACAGCCCATATCAAGAAGGAGTTTAACAAGAAGTACAATCCCCCGGCACTGCATTGTGGCATGGAACTTCAATAGTTATATGACACATGAAACCAAACAATTTGACTATTTTTACCTAGGTCAGGTGGCTGTTGTTCTTTTTAAATCCGGTTAAAAGCATGGACTGTGCCAAACACTCAATAATCCATCCAAAAACAAGGACTGCATCCTAACTTCCAAATACCAGAGACTGAATCTTCAGCCTTGCTAAAGGAACACCTTGTTTTGAATCCGTTGTGTTTTGTATAGGTCATCATCCTCTCTCTATAGGAGCTTATACATTATACAATCATTATATAATAATTACTAAAAAACTTACAGTTGTATTTATTTTTTTGGCACATTCTTCTATACCCCACTTTTTTCTCCCTTAGTCCATTTCATTAAAAATAAATGTTTTGGAGAGGTTAAAAAAATAAAATTAAAAATAAAACTTGAAACCTCATTGAATAATAACTGTTTTATTGATAGTTTTCTTTCCTTGGAAATAAATATTCTCCTCACCATATTTTTTCTTTTCTTTTGTTAATGTTCAAATGTTTTTAAATGCTCACTGAAAAACATTATTAGATAAAATGTTATCATGTTATGTTAGTAAAAAATAAGATCATGTCATACTATGAGTATACTATCTAAAAATTTAATTGGTTTTCAAGTAACATAAAATTAAGATATTCAATTTAAAGAGTCCCCAAATGCAGAAAACTGTATTGATTTTGTTTTTTCTTTAATTGACTAAATAAACTTTATAACCAAGCAAATTACATACCTAAAATCATTCATATAGTACTTGATTGCTATATACTTATAGACATTATATTGGCCCCTAATGATTTTGACAATCTGTCAAAAAGGAAAGAAAACAGTCATTAGAATGTACCATTCTTTCTAAAACTTAGATTAGAATGATTTTGATGCTGTAGAAGTGATTCAGTCCCAGAAGACAATGTGTATGTATAATTCCAAATAATAGGCTACACTGTCTGGCTTGGTCTAATTAGTGTGGTAAGCACTATACAACAATTGGGTTTGTGAGAATAATTATAAGTGACTATAGAAATTGTAAAACATCATAAAATGATAAGATAGGAGACATTTTGGAATTGGGACAGCTGCTAGAGATGTGAAAGAAAACGTGAAGTGGTTATCACAAATGTATCAGATTTTACATATTCAATTAGACACAAAATGTATTTTTGCAAGTTACACATCTGTCCAGGATTTTTCAAGCAAATATATTTGCCAACACATGGTGTGTTTAGAACACATGAATATCTTAATCAATTTGTCCTCTAAAACTTCATTGTAGGACATATACATATACATATACAAAAACATATGGACATGTTTGTATATGTATGTATGTGTGTGTATGTATGTATCATCAAAGATAAGATTTGCAGATCTGAAATAAATGCCACAAGTCTCTGAACAAAGAATCTCCACTGTGACCTTGCCCAGAAAATGGCCTCTGTTCAAATGCATTCCTCTGCAAGAAGCAAAGGTTACCTTGCTATTTCCTATGCCTCTCTCCCACGGTTCCTTCTCAGTTTTCTCAGGTGAGATTCTTTTCATTATTGATATTAAAAAATACATGTCCCCTTTTCTCTTTCCACTCTCTTCCCTCTGTGCGGTCTCTCTGTCTCTCTGTCTCTCTGTCTCTCTGTCTCTCTGTCTCTCTCTCTGTCTGTCTCTCTCTCTCTCTCTCTCTCTCTCTCTCTTTCTCTCTCTCCCCCAATAAAGATCTAGAAAGGTAAAAAAAAAAAAAAAAGTACATGTAATAGTGGGGATAGTGTGAACTAAGGTCCATAATACTTTATTTTCAAGTATGCATTATCTCATACCATCAACTCTTGTCATCTGCTACATGGAAGAGATTCCAGTTACCTTTACCTGATCAGTCATGAAGACTTTCATGTTCAGCAGTTTTATCCATCATTTCTTAGTTGTTTTAGTAGAATATTAATACATTTACTTGTCCACATGTTTTTCAACAATTCTATCAGATACTTTGTCCTTTCCTGATATAATATGTGGTAGATGACATTAAGTTAAAGATTAAAACTGATGTTGGAAGGGATTATCAAATTCTGTTAACACAGTCTTTATTACAGACAGAAGGAAAAGGCATGGAAAGTTGTTGCTAAATGCCTTATTAAGGTCAAATAAATGGCACGTGTTTTCAAATGTATATAGTAGAAATGATTAGTTTGGGTTATCAAAGCTTAAATGTCATAAGCGATCATACTTTAGGATCATTATTAAATCTCTAAATTGACATTACTTGTTTGTAGTCATTGAGGTGTAAACACACATTGGTTGGAATAAATATGTGTTATTCCTGCCAACCAAAATGTTGGGGAAAGGCTTTATAAATATTTGTAAGGAAAAAAGATAACAAGATAGAACATGAACACTTTTATCACAATCCAGACTCCTCCCTAGGAAGGATGGCCTGGGTGGCATTTGTAGGTGAACCTTGAGGTTCTGGAGTATGGGACGTGATCTGGTTTGCTTTCATGATGAGAGGAGTCATCCTCTATTAAAAAGAAAGGAACACACTGAGCATGCTGACACTGACAGTTCCTAAACCGTGTGTCTAAAATCATGATCTCTGTAGTCCTGCTATCCCTCAGTGCCTGAACACGTCACCTATTCCCAGCAATGCATGAATCTAGGTTGGAAGACCGTTCTGTTTGTCACTATAGACCACCTGAGAAAAGGGGTGAAGGGATTGTTGAAGAGAAGGATAGGGAACAGCCCCTCAGCTCTTCTCCAGGGGAATGCATCCAAGTGGAGGCCATTATATGGGTAAAGGCACAGTGAAGAATTATTTGTTCAGAAGGTCTCAGGATCATGGACTTTATCTCAGTTCTAAAAGTCCTACCTGTCATGTCCCATCTACAAATAAGATGTCAGCAGAGCCACAAGCACAACTTCATAATCAAGGTTACAAGAATACCAGATCATCCTAGAACATGAGGATTATGGAGGAAACAGGGACTTAACAATCATGCTTGTAACCATATGATAAGGGGGTTGCTATGAGAAAGAAATCATCCAAACTAAATCATACTTCTAAAAAAATAAAGTAAAATTAAGTAACCATCCACTAAACTAAAGATCACATTAATCAGCAGTAAAATAAAAATTATTATATGGATATTCTTTTAGACTATAAAATCAAATAGCAAAGAGATTATATGCAGGGGGTGGTGAGAGCAATGAAGTGTAGGTTAGGATGAACCAATAATAGTCTAATTGAGGTTTTGAAAGGAGAAGTTTGTAACAACTGAAAGATGTATCTTTTCCAAAAGTTAAATGAAAGTCCTGGGCCTAGCTTTCCTTAGCCACCCTGGCTTATAAAACTTATCCTTGGAGACAGTATCACATAAAGGACATGAAAGAAAATAAAAGCTATGTGATCATCTTCAAATGTTGAAGCTCACATGATAATAGACATGACAAGACCCAAAACATTGGCATATATGAAAGCCAATGATATCAACTACCAAGGACACAGCAGACAGAAAAATACCTATAGAAGAATAGATATCTTGAAAAAGTCAAGATGTTTTTTAAAGTCTCTCAGAAAATAACTAGTGATTTATTTATATTAGCTAATGGAATGATACTAACAATAGAAGGCCTGAATTAATCTTCATTAATTTGAGAAGGGAGATGGGGAAAGGAAGTCCAGCCAAGCAACCCATCTATTACAGATAGAAGTCAAGTGTTAAACATTAAAGTTGATACATTGGGAAGAAGCCTGCTATTTAGAATTATGGCAGGGATCACTAGAGAATTTAAAAGATAAATTATTAAATCTTAGTTCTATAAAATTGATTTGGATTAACAAATAATTGAAGAAAGTCTGTTAGTTTTCATGTCATGTCTTTATCACTTTAAAAACACATCTACATGTTATTATAAATGTAGATGTTATAAATGTATACATAAGTACATGAACAAAATGCTCAATTGTAAGGTTACAGGGTTAGAAAACAATTGTTTCATGAGGTGATCTTGCAGAATTAGCAGCATGCACTTAAATTCATTGCTAGGAATATATGTAAAACATTTATTGTATGAGTTTGGGAAACATATTTTTGCATTTCAAAGAACACACAGGAACTGAAAATCATTTCTTGTTATGATAGATTACAAATGCCTTTCTGTGAAGGAGCAGATGGTAAATATTTTAGATTTCAGTGGTAATGAGGAAAATTGAAGATTTACATATGTACATGCATAGAAAGGGAGAAATATTTTCATAATTTTTTATTTGCCCAAACTCATACATATTATAGAAGTTAGCTACAATATTTGTTATACAAATCTGCTGAGAGCATTATTATCTTATTATTCTATGTGTGGAAAGAGAGAGTGATAAAATTTTGCTTAGTTAGGATCCCAGTTAGTGTATCCTCTCATTAACTCCATTGAAAATGTGCATCTGTGGTGACAAATTCATTTGTAGGCCATCAAAAGAAACAGGTGATTGGCAATGTTTAAACCATGGATTATCATTTTCTGGCAATGGATGGCTCAGTGTAGTTGGCCTCCAGGTAGCTGGAATCTGAACTTAGATTTTGCCTCTTTTGATAGTTCAGCTGCCAGATTTCTCCAAGTTTATTGTAGAACCAATATGTTATTAAATAAAATAACAACAATCTGCTATAAAATCAATCTGCTATAAAAAGAAAATAAAAAATACAGCACACATTTATTATTCAACACAGCAAGCATAAAGTTATACTGTTAAGTTACTGTGAATGCATCCAAACATCAATTTTCAATTTCATATTTATCTGCTGGCAAAATGATGGCAAAGATCAATAGCTTGGTACTAAGTAGTTCATCCAATTTTGAAATATCTGGACATATTTGTCATCATTATGATTTCTGACTCCTCCAGTTGAACCACACATGGGTTCATTTCCTTTGCAGACTTAATTGGCAAGATTACAGATGTTCTAAGGTAGTGGAGGAAGAAAATCACACACATAGACAGATTGTTTGTCTAGAACTTTTTCTCATATTTTGTTTGTGCATTTGTTCATTTGGTATACACCCTTGGAAAACATACCAATAAACAGAATGAGCCCATTAACTTATTTCATAAGGTCAAATCACATTTTTGAACATATTTTATAGAAGTTGTTGTACAGAATTTGTTTTTGTAAAAAGACATTTGTTGTTAATGGCATGTCTTACTGATGGTACTCCATTATATTATCATCACAATCTTCTATTTTGTATTTAACTAATTCTGAATTCAATTGAATAGAAATATACTTTGTTCTCTACTTAAACGACTCAATTTCTGTATTCTGAATTTTCCACAAATGTTGCAGGTACTACTAGAATACATTTTTAAATTCATATTCTCTAGCCATGCTCATTTGACTATGTGAGCTTAAAATGTAATAGTTAAAAAATTCATATTTGGTTATATTATTCCCAAGTGCATTCTGTAAATTGCTTTGAAGAAGCATCTATTACATTTTTAAACACCCTTTCCATCAGCTTTTTTTCTTGGTCAGAATAAAAGCCCTTCAAAGGTACAGCAGACTCTTAATTAACTTAGGAGAAAGAAGTGAAAAGTGCTACCTCTCTCTTTGTAGCTTCCAGAACTAACTTCTTGAGTGGGAAATGAAAGATTTACAGTGTTTTCAGCTCAGTTGCTTTGAATGAGACACATCTGTGCTGCCTGGTGTAAGCCTGCCCCAGGGGCTCTGGGAACCAAGACAGAAGCATTTCAGAATTCTTCACTTGATGGCTCACAAGATAAGTTCTTATGAACCATTTTCTATTTAAGAATGATCTCACTTGATTGTTTTTAGCAATGAACACATCTCACCTGGTGTATCTGTTTTGAGGATCTGAAACAACCAACAGCTATTCAAGGCAACCGTCAGCTTAAGCATTGGAAATCTCTTTCGTGAGCTAGTTTCTCCAAATTCCTTCCACACTACTGTTTATTATTATTATTGTTGTTGTTGTTATTGTTATAAGATCATTACAAAGTAATATTCTGGTCTATAACTTTTAAGATTCTCATAGGCTTGGGGAGATGACTCAGTAAGTTCTTGCCATGCAATAGTTTGGTAGGGTACACCTGTAATCCTCAACTGGAGAGATGGAGAAAAGAAGATCCCTGGACACTGCTGGGCAACTGGTCTTGCTGTATTAATGAGCATCAGGTTCAACAAGAGAACCTATCCCTAAGAATGAAGTTAGGAAAGAAAGTGGAAGATGCATAATGTCCCACCCCTCCCCAGAGTCAAGGACTGAAACCCAGGCTTTGTGCTTGCTAGGCAGGTGATCTATCAGTGAGCTAACCGCCCAACCCCTAGACATATAATTTTAACTTCTGGCCTCCACACATGTGAATGTGTGATCAACTGCATAGACACATTTAATACCACATGCATGAAAATTTAGAGAGAGAGAAAGAGAGACAGAGACAAAGAGATAGACAGAGGGGGGAGAGAGAACAACAAACTCCTAGCTGGAGACATAACTCATTGGTGGATGGTAGTAGATTCTCACTATAAGGCCTAGGTTCAGTCACTACTATTGTAAAAGCTAGCTGAATAAAATAAAACACTGGAAGCCAATTTATCTCATGTGCATTGTTGCTAAGGACCTGCCATAAAGGAAATTCACTCTGTGTACTGCCTTCTATCCCATTTCTGTTAGATCCACCTCATGTAAAGTTGATCCTCTTTAAATACACAGTTAGAGCTCAAGTGTGTCTATGGGTTCTCATGTCATTGTTAGAAATCAAAAAGGTGCTTTTAAAACTACAGGAAAACAGAAGCCTACAACATCCAAGGTTTGAAAACACCATTTTTAAAATTTAAATTTAATCTTAAAAGATTAACAGGCCAAGGGTTTCTATACTAAATTCTTTCATACATGAGTTGCCTGCATATGTACATGAGGCACTGCATATCCTTGTGTTAGCTTTGTGGATGATCATCAGATCATATCAGAGTATCTGGGACTCATTAACTGTCTCATGATGTTTCACTCTTTCTCTAAGGGAGAAATGCATCTGATGTCACCAAAGTCAATGTTCATTCAACTGATGCAATTGCAGGCAAAATAACACAGCAGAGTAACCACAGGGTTTAAAACATTTTATTATACAATATCAGGATGCACAAACGCATTTCCAAAACTACCTCACAATACATTGAGTTCCTATCTACAATGACAGTAAGTTACACCCAGTACCAACACTATAAATATACAGATCAGGATAATCTCATATTCTTTGCCATAAAAATACACTATGCAGTTTGGACTGCCTAGAATTTTTGACAATAAAAAGGAATTGGTCATCATGGGCATCATTTTAAGCATCTTGCAAATATATGCCATTTCTACAATCAGATTGATAGTAGCTGGCCAGCAATCTGTGAATGCTGATAGAGTGTTCAGTGATGAATCCAATCAAACCAGTAAGGGCACAGACGTGTCAATTCCAGTGAGTTCAACACTGAATGGAGATTATTGGCTAATCAGAATTGCAGGCAGTGGTTATTGACACTGAAATCGTAAACACTCTGAAATACTCATGTTGTGGGGATGTCACTTGAGTTTTAAAAATGTATCTTTGTATAGATTGAGTTCTTACTATGTTCTGGAGACCACCCAAAAAGAAACACACACACACACACACACACACACACACACACACACACACACACACGAGCTTATTGGATATAAAAATATGTTCTCCATTTTAAAAACAGAGAAGTAGAAACATAACATAGAGATGTTAGTGGGACCAAAATCACACAGCATATACACTTTAAATTAACATTCTAATTCCAGGCTGAAAATATTTTATGAAAACGTTGTTTTGGGGCTAGTGAGTGAATTTAGCAGGTAAAAGTGCTTCCCACACTAGCCTGACTTCTTAAAATCCATTTGATCCCTGAACCCATGGTGGAAAGGGAGAACTGACTTCTGAAAGTTGGTCTACACACACACACACACACACACACACACACACACACACACACACCCCACAATAACAATAATTAGAAAAACATAAATGATAAAATTTATGCTTCAAAAAGAGGAAATAAAGTTAGGAGGGGTGTGTGTTAGGGAAGTCTCTGAAGAAATAGCTTCACAAAATATTTCAAGATACTTGCTAGGTCATTAAGCAAAGGTTGTTAGGGAGCCTGGAGAAACAGCTCCGCAGTTTAAAGCACCTACTTGCTTTTTCAGAGGAGCTGAGTTTGGTGCTGCGCACCCACAACCCACAGCTGCCTGCCCTTCTGGCTCCAGGAGGATCTAATATCCCCCACCTCTGGGCTCATCTGCATTCACATGTACCCCCACACACAGACACACTTCCTCACTGGTAAACTTTGCTGCAGCCCAGCAACCTACACTGTGCCTCCTGCTTCACTCCACGTTCACATTGCCTGGCATCAGACACCAGGAAATCAATGGCATCTTTCTTAAGAAAAGCTTCCAAGACCTATGCTCCACAAGACACTAATGTTCTATGATGACAGGATGTTATAAAAGGATTTTATGGGTAAAAGGCCCCATAAGATTCATAAACAGAGTGTATTCCTTCTCACTTCTTCACCCATGGAGATGCACAAAATTTAATAGCCCATTAAAAGGTTTTAGAAATTTGGAATGAAAAAATTAATAAGATAATCTTTCAAAAATTTTACATGAAATACTTATTCATGTGGCAGGAGCTCCGAGATGACAAGGTGTGGGGTTGGGGTGGGGGTGCGGATTGGGGGGTGGAGGGGCACTTGAGTTACAGGAGTTTCCTATAGGAAATAGATCTAAGTTCTCTAGAAACTGTAACTGGATCAGAGGTTGTATGTCAGCGAGATTGTTCTTTTTGAGGCAGGAGAGAAATTTCTACTTTAATGATTAAAGCAGAGGTGGTAGGATTGCTCAGTGGGTAAAGCACTTGCTGCATAGCATGAGGACCTGCAGTTGGATCTCTAAAACCCATGTAAGCACACATCTATCTGTAATCTCAGGGTTCCCACAATAAGGTGAAAGGCAGAGATATGAGGCTCTCTGGAAGCTTGCCCCATAAGCTAGCCCGGCATATGCAGTAGCCAATGTCAGGAGTTGTCTCAAACAAGGTGAAAAAGGAGGAACCAAGCCTGGGGTTATCCTCTGACCTCCACACCTGCACGACAGCAAATGCATGCCTGCACTTGCATACACAAGCATGCACATACAGATGTACATGCACTTAACTCTTGTACCCACACAAATATTAAAGGACAATATTAAAACACAAGGGTTGTGAAGATATAGAGGAGATAACGAAGGGTCCAAGAGATTCTTTTTCATTTTCAGTGTCGGTCTGCAAAGGCAGGAGAGTGAAAGGGATCCATCTTTCTAAAATCTAGGGCAGACCAGCATGCAAGGCTCAGCCAGACATGCATCAGAACTCATGGGCTGCTCCCACGGTCTGGCAAGGATTGGATGGTGCCAGTTAGAGTTACCTGAGATATTCCTCTCCAGGTGCCTTTCCCACCGTTATAGCCTCATAGGATGAGTTGTAAATGGAATATTTCAGCTTATTTGTAATTGTTTCAAATCATGATCCATCCTGTCCGGCCGCTTACTTTATTTAACCTAGGCTAGGACACACAGAATTTTAATGCTTTTATCTTATCTTTCTCCAAAGACACTGTTCAGTGATTTTTCTAATAAGGTTTAAATTTTATTTCTTCACTTCATATCTTCTCCTTTTCATAATTTAATTTAAAAAAAAAACTTCAGAAAGACATTTAAGTTGAATAGCATTCTTTATACATTAGCTTTCTTGACATTAGGTATGTTTTATTTATCTAAGGAGATTGAAGATCAAGGGAAGGCCAGCTGGTTTTGTACAAACAACAATGAAATGAGGTGTTCCTAAACGGAAACAGTAAATAAGTAACCAAACCATATGGATCATAGACCTCCGGAGTATCTTTGTCACCAGCAGAAAGTCTATTCTGCTCACACATGCTAAGATCCCCCTCCATCTCTGAAATCCAGGTACCCAGAGTAGAGGGAGAGAATCAGCTTCAGCACCCCGTGATTTTTGCTTACAGCACAGTTGAGAGCCACTGGGTGGGGTCTCCATAGGCACAGCAACAGTCATTCAGAGAGGGGTAAGGATACATAAGAAAGACTGCTTTCTTTAGGACATTCTACACCTGAAAGGAACCATAAAAGGACCATGTCATTCAGCACCAGGCCAAAGTTACTTAAACAAAATCACCAAATTGGGCCAACTCTTTCCTATTTGAATGCCAGGAACCTGAAAATAAAGGGAGTGAGGGGAGACTCAGAACAGAACACAAAAGAAAGAAAGAAATCTTTGAAACCAGCTGATTTCAAAGAAATCGTCTAATTGTTCAAGATGTGCTTGGTTTCATTCTATCTGTGAGGCTTGTTTTTAACCTTTAATTGGAGGTTGTGTATGTTTTAAAGTTAATATTTTATTCTCCTTTATGGCACTGGATATGAAGGCAAGCACTCTACCACTGAGCATACCACCAGCAAACCAATATTATCTGAAATAATAGAAGACATATATGTGTGGCCATCTAAATCACAAACACCTATCTTTGAGCCAGCAAATTAAAGACTAAGTAATCATTTTCTAATTTTAAGGTTCCTATTCTTTTAGTCATTTTGAATTCAGACTTCAAGCCAATCTATGAATGCCAGGTTTCTGCTAATTACAAATGATTCATCTTAATTAGCCTGAAAGAGTGTTCTAACAAGAAATAAATTATTGCACACACACACACAAAAACAACTTCAGTCAAACGTTTAATGTTCGCTTAAAATGCCTTTCCAAACAAATGGCAGTTGAGAAAGCAGAAGGTTAGCAAGGGAACTTTAGGGCCTGGATGGATTTCATATTTACTGTGGCTGCTTGCAGGTGTAGCAGTGTTTATTTAAAAAGTTACTCTAACAGATAACAATCGTTATAATTATGATGGTAATCAATGTTCATTAGGGATACAACAAGAATTCCATGATTAAAGCCCATTTGTTTCATCACAGTAGGAGTGTTGATTTATAACTGGCTAAATTGTTACAAATTGCTTCTCAAAGGGACAGCAAGGGGTGAGGAATATATGAATTTGAAGATTGTAGCAGACAAAGCTCCGTTACTGCATGAAATTATGGCAGGTCAGTGGTGTGTGGGACACCCACAAAAGGCAGGCTTGCCTGTCTCTCATCCCTTTCTTCTACAGGGTGGTTGGATGGTGTTGTTGATGACTATTGTTCTATGGACATCTTCTATATTCTTCATTTATGTAAATTACACAGTTCTGGACAAGCCAAGGCATCTTTGGGTTCCGTTATTAACTGTCCTAAAAGGTATGCAAATGAAATGGTTTCCTTTCCTCTTCTTTCTAGTTCTATAAACACCCTGAGCTTCTCCATGAGGCAGTAAACATAGCTGGAGACATCCACTATTGGTGCTTGTTTGGGTTACTAAACCAAACCAAACACTCAGATCCATTCTCAGAGGAAGAGTGGGAAGCCCACCTAGAGAGGGAAATTATGGACACTTCAGAAGAAAAGTTCTTCGCCCACACTGATACTTCCTCTTTAAGTATCTAATTCAGATAAACACTGTCACACATCACAGCCACCAGCTTGATCCTCCCACTCCTGCTTGAGAGCAGAAACAGTCAGTACAAACAAATAGATTTTGGAAATTGGATTCAACTGTTCTAGTGTAAAACTGTTTGAGATTCATCTCCAGGCTAAACATATTGGCTCCTGGAAATGCCTCAAGGAAAAAGAGAAGAAATACAAGCCATTCACTCCATAGATGTCCCACTAGAGAGGCCCAGTAGGTAGTAGCCTTGAAACACAGCTGGAGAGCAGTGGTGCTTTCTTTTAAAATTCACTGAGCAGGAGACAGGAGACTCCTGTTTCCTTGTATGCTCTCTGATCCTGAACCTGGAGAATTGCCCAGGAATACCATATCTGGCCAGATGAGCCTGTACACAGTAAACCCAACCAAGGGATGGATCTCTGAGGTCAAACAAAAAGATAACTGTCTTGGTTAGGTGGAGTAAGAAAGTGCAACCAATCATGAGAACACAAGCCAGAAACTTGCTTTCTCTGACCCCAGGTGCTTGGTATCTGGACTCAAATTAACACTCTTGCTCCTATTGTCAACAAGAGATTCGGTTGAACAAGCAGGCATTCTGTTTATGTGTAATTCAGCTATAGAAGAGATGCACATTTTTTTTTCCCAATGCTGCTTTGAAGGTCTTAAGTTCATCAACTGATCTTCAGTACAATAGTTGAGACAAAATCCTTATTTGACACATTCCCTGTGACAAAAACGTCTCCGTGAATATAATATAATATCCATTTTATGGAAACAGAATTAAACATACCTATGCTATTAGCATGTGATTAAAAATGAATGCTACTTACTGTTGGGCCTGGGGTCATGCAATAATGGGAGACACACGACCAAAGTCTGTTAAACCAGAAGCAAACTTTATTCCAGAAAAAATTTTTTTAAAAAATTAAAATAAAACACTGCAGGGCACAAAAGCTTATCAGCTAGCTGAGACCACAGCCAATGTCGGAATTCTGGGGTTATGGCAATGGAGATGGGAACTGGCCCCCTTTTATAGTATCAGGCACGGGGTGCATGCTAGGAGTCTCATAGAAACATCAGGCATGGGATGCATGTTAGAAGTCATGTAGAAACAGCTATTAAAAGGTAAGTTTGGTCCAGGAAGTTGTTAGCTATAAGGGACAAGGGGGTTAAAAGTTAACCCCTGCCTGTTGACAGAGAAGCTGGCTGTGAAGCAGAGAGCCATTGTTAGCAGTTAACCTTTAGAGCTGATGATTGTCAGCTTTTATATCTTAAGCTTATAATTTTATATTTCTATATTCCTGGACACTTCACTTATGACTAAAGAAAGGAAATGAAAGATTTATTTTGGACATAGAGACTTAGTGAATAATTTCATTGTTATTGTTTTCTTCAAAAAGACATAAATGTATACAAATGAAGTAGAAAACAGAAAAAAGAGACCTAATCAAACAGTTCTAGTGTCTTCTGTTACAGTATTATGATATAAAATTTCCAGCACTTTTTCATCTATAAAATTATTTCTCTCTTTATATCTGTACATATTTACAAACACTTATAGTACACCAAATGTCTGTAACATGAGCATTTCCATGAATGGAAATTTCCATTATAGCCACCCATATTATTAGTGTGTGTTATATGCACCACTGAGTGGGTTAGCTGATTTAGACTCAATATTGAGTAGCACCTTGACAGATCTAGAATCATCTAAGAGAAAAAAAAAAAAAAAAAACCCTTGGGATCATTCCTAATGGGGTTTGAGGATTGTTTTGAATGAGGTGAGAAGACACATCCTAAGGGTAGGCACCACCGTACCACAGTCTGCTGTTCTGGATTTAATTAAAAAATGAGCTGAGCACCAGCATTCATTTATCCCTGCTTCCTGGCAGCAGGTGCAATGTGACCAGTCTCAGGTCCTTTTGCCACATCTTCCTTGCCATGACAGATGGCACTCTTGAAAGTGTGAGCCAGAAAGAAACAAATCTTCCTTCCTGAATTGGCTTCTTTGTGAAGTATTTTGTCCCAGCAGTGAGGAGAGTGGATCATATAATACTTAAGTATGTAATAGCACTGTATGCAGAAAGACAAGCCTTTGGCTAAGCTTTCTGTGCAGGAAGCACACTCAGGTACTCCCACGTTTCCTAGACTTAGTCCTATTTCAATTAGAGACATCACCTATCAACAGTCAACATTGTCAGAGATTTGGGTGTCTGTTGTCACAAGGTTAGCACTGTGAAAATATCAGTCATGAAACATCTTTCTAACATGGCTCCAAGTTTTAATCAAAAAGTAAGTTTTAACCAAGGAGCAAGCCTGGTAGCCATTCGTCAACATTTGTGGCTTAATTATTTATTGCCATTATTTGTCTTCTTTAGAATTCAGTTAGAAAATGAGAGAAAATTAGTAAAAGTCCCTTAAATGTGTGCCAAAAGAGAGGGTGGACAAAATGACTCATCAGTAAAACTTCTTACCATGCAAGCATGGAGACATAGATTCGATCCACACAAAAAGCAAGCCCAAGGCATGTTCTTATAATCCTAGCACTAGGGACAAAGAGACTGGAAATTCCTTGGGCTCACTGGGCAGTCAGTCTATTCAAATGGTCCCAGGTGGGTTACAGGAGAGCTCTAGTCACAAAAATAAGGTGAAGAGTAAATGAGAAAGACATGTGACATTGATTTCTGTCTTATTCTATTTTTTTTGTGTGTGTGTATGATTTTTAAAAAAGATTTATTTATTATGTATACAGTGTTCTGCCTGGGTGTGTCCCTGCAGGCCGGAAGAGGGGGACCAGATCTCATTACAAGTGGTTGTGAGCCACTGTTTGGTTGCTGGAAATTGAACTCAAGACCTCCGGAAGAGCAACCAGTGCTCTTAGTCATTGAACCATCTTTCCAGCACTCATGTATGATTTTTATAGTCATTCACACATTATCCACCTACCTGATGGCAGCAGATGCTGACATGCCTCTATCCTCTTCTAGGTCACATGGAGTCTTTCTCTTAATGTGTTACATATACTTGTTAATACCAACCTACAGATTTTTAGAGAAATTCAGATGATGAGGCTGATGAAGTTTCCCAATATATATTTTTTATAATAAATAATAATTATAATGGCAAATAAATGTAACAGGTGTTCGTGTATGTGTGTGTATGTGTATTAACCCTGCCTCAAATCAAGTGGAATTATCAACCAATATTGTTTCATCATTATTGAGATAGCAGGATCACTGCTGCCATTTCAGGGGAAAAAAATGAAAATTACAAAATATAAACTAAAAATATACCATATTACTCAGCAATTCTTTTCCTAGAAATTTACTCATGAAAAGTGAAATATGCACAAAAAGACTTGCACATGGATTGGTCAAGATGACCCAAATCTAGAAGCAATGCAAATGTCTAGCTAGTAGCAAAATGGGGTATATCAGTCATATGGAATAGTATTAGGTACCAAAAATGAATGAAGTGCTCATACATGCGAAGACAAGAAGAAAAATAAAACTCAAAAGTACTTTGTTTACAAATGAAGCCATAAATAAGAGGTGACAGGCTGTAGATCCTACATACATAAAATACCTAGCAATGGAAAATTTATAAAGACAGATATTATATTAGTCACTCTCTGGGGCTTGAGGTGGAGATAAGGATGTATTGTAATTAGGCACTGGGGATCTTGGATAGAACATGAAAAATGTCCCAAGCCTGAGTAATGATGATGTCACACAATGCCACAAAATTATCAGAAATCATTGAATTGTGTACCCACACTAGTTCTACTTCAATGTTTCACATTGAATATTTCACAATAAGCTTTTAAAACTATATCATCACCAGGTCAACATGTACCAATTATTCCTTTGCCTTCTTTATGTGTATAAGGACCAACACCTGCAGAAATTGCATTTATCCATTTGAAGGCGAAACTAAGCAAAGGTATTTGAATAATTCAGAGCTTAGAGTAATTTCATGTTCTGCCTGACATGTTCATTTGTTAACAGCTTCTAGACCTCATAAGACATAATTCCACATGCAAATGTAGTGATAATAAAATCAGATCTCTCTCTTTGTCTTTCTGTTTCTCACACCACACACACAAACACACACACACACACACACACACACACACACACACACACACGTGCCAATACAGTCATGAATGGCCTATGATATGAGCATCCACATAGCATCTTCTACACTGGATCTTTCTATCCTTAAAGGAAACAGTCCAGGCCTAGCTCAAACCCAACAGACTTGTTCATAAGAACGTGTACGTTCTGGAGGTATACCAAAGAATCAACATGTCTGGGTCTCCAAAAGGATTGCCTGTGCTGTAGCTCCCTCCGTTATCAGTACAGCATACATAGATGCTTGGTTCCATGCTGGAAAACGTTCCCTTCCTGGCTTAAGTCATTTCTAAAGGTGTGGAAAAAGCCTGAATTGGTCTCAAGTTTTAAACAAATCAGAGAGAGAGAGAAAAAAAAAGGTAAAGCATTAAATATTATTAACATGAGCCTATTTATAGCTACATATCAGATGGAACTTTGAGCCTTTTAAAATATACTGTGGGTATAAAATTAATAGGAAAGTCAGGCTTCTGGAGCTGGTAAACCCATCCCCACCCCCCCCCCCCGCGAGACAGGAGATCCTGTCCCACCTCTACCTCCACTTGGGTTCTTAATGCTATATTTGGCATGCCTAAGGAAGTCTGACGTCTCAAAGGTGAGTTGCAAAGTGGCCAAACCACTCCTCAACGCACCGCTGCGTGACACACTCCTTGCTTCCAGATTCTTGTTTAACAATGCCGTCAGTTTAACATTAACTGAAAAGGTCGTTATTCTCCAGTTTCACTGAGCTATTAAGAAAAAAAAAAAAAAAGTGCATTGAAACTCCAGCAGATGAAATACTGTGGTTTCGGGACCAGCTGGAAGCCTTTCAGCCTTCTGAGTGGGGAAGCATACATTTATTTTCAAGGAAAAAGATTTAGGGACTTCCCTGGATGCGAAGTGGGAGCGAAGTGGGAGCGCAGCACAAGAAGTCTCAGGCAGGCTAATCCTTCTCCGAATGGTGCTTTGATACAGCTCTTTCATATTTCTGCAAGCACACTGGCATTAGTTGTTAGAGGATCCAAGCTCTAGGAGATGCAACTTAAGCACTGTCAAGTTCTGTGTACCAAATCAAAAAAAAGAAAAAAAAAAAAGAAAGAAAAAAAGAAAATGCTACAGATGCACTAATGCGGAATCATTTCTTCAGACCCTGTCACCAAATGTCATCACTGAGCATATGGTAAACCTGGAGTGGGGAAGGGTTTGGGTTGCAGGGATGAGAAGTGAAAAACCAATGAGAGTACTCCACTTCCAATGACAGCCCCACTTCAGTTGCAAAGATGGAGCATGTCAACTAGTCACCAGCTGCAGTAAATCCTGTGGTGATGAGACCTGAGCTGGAATTTGTATACCTTTAGAGCAAATCAGAAGTGAAGATGGTACATAAGATGATGAAATTTGTAGACCAGTTTTTTAAGATAAGGAAAGTTTAAAAACTAAAGACAGGGAGGTTTTCCTGTTTATCACATCTGCTAAATGATTGAATAGTCACTTCCATAAACTACAGAGAAATGAAATTAGAATGCTGGCCAATTACAAGAGACCATTCAAATTTTAATTATTCATCGCGGTTCACCCCTAAATTTAAAGAAGAAATACTGCTTTCTGAGTGGATAAGCAATGCACACATGTATTTTGAATGCAGGCATGTTTTTGAGGTCTTAAAAATTAATTTATATTTTTATGTGTATGGGTGCTGTGCCTATGTCTGTGCATTATGTGCATGTATTACCCTCAGAGACAAGAGGAGGGAGCAAATCTGCCGCCCCTTCCTCCCCAGGACTAGAGTGATAGGTGGTTGTGAGCCACCATATTGGTGCTGGGAATCAAACTGGAAAAGCAGCCAATGCTCCTAAAACCTGAGCCATCTCTCCAGCCCCATCTGGGGTGGGTGTAACACTGAAGGTGAGGAGGAGAGCATGTGCCACATACCCTCTGGGCCATAGAATGAGACAATTTTTTTTCTATCTATTCCTATGCTACAAGTTAAAACTATAAGACACAATTTTAAAAACCTAACGAATTGGGAGGAATGCTGCTAACTGAGTCAGTCACAGTATTACCTCATTTTATTTAAAAAAAAAAAATCTTAGCACTCATATCTCACTACTTGAAAATTAATTAAATATAAGACTTTAGTTGTCACAGAAATTATTTTAATCTATGAAAAACTGATCATAGTTGAAAATTCTTTATTCAAAACTTAAAATGCTTTAGTCAACATCAAAATGATTATTTTGTTTGCTGCTGTGTACAGTTTTATTTGGCTTGTTAGGAAAAAATAAAAAGCATAGAGTAAAACAGAGAATATATTTCACTGGATGTCACCACCGCTTATGATATCCAGCTACAGAACAGAGCTGGGCTAATGAATATCTAGACAGTCCTGAGAGATCACATAGTTAAACTCTTAACAGCTGCTTATTCTAGGAGCATGTACAGTAGCATTGGAGCAACACTCTCAAGCTAAGTGTGGTATTAGCTAAATATGAGAAATGAAATAAAATACAAATAAAAATGAAATGTGATTTGAGAACCTCTCTTCCTTTATCACACTTCCTAACCTTTTCTATTCCATAAACCCCATTAAGAAAAAAAAAAACAAAACCTTATCAACTTGCCTTGTAATCTCAAAATCTTGACTTTATTTTTCTTTATGATGCTTTCAAGAAAAGATGGGAAGAGGGAAAGAATGGGGACAAGGAAAATGTTCTTTGAGAAGTTTTTTTTTATATATTATCTAATGAGAAATAGTAGGAACAATGGTTTATTGTAGTATTACAGTGATGAGTTTATTATAGCCACTGAAACATAAAATGCACTTTACTAGTATGGTGTCCAGATGTAGTATACAAATAGTATTCCCATTAGCATAAATACAGAAGTACCATCCACCAGGGCATATATTGAAGTTCTATCCAACATCATGTACACTATATTTCCTCCCAAGGTTTGAGTTAATGCCTTATCTAATGGCATGTATACTATTCAACAGTGTGTCCTTTGTTCTTGCTTAAATTTAGGAGGTAACCTGTGACAAATCCAGTTATCAGTATATGTTTTCAATGGTGGCAGGTAAATAAAAAAATGTCCAAAGGCCTTGAATGAATGATTGTGGTAAAGTTAGAGTTGCTTGCAAATTATATTCCCTAAAAGCAATGGAGTAGTCATAGTTGGCATAATCTCCTAAACAAATCTTATGAGGCATTCCTTGTTGCATTGAACAGACTATAGAAATTACTCCATGCAATTCTGCTTCTCTGCATCCCTCTTTTTAGCACACAAATGAAATTCACTTCATAATGAATGACCTGGATCTCAGTGTTATGGCTTGTTTTAGCCAAGAGGAGAAGATGAGATTGACAGTGTGCTAGCTATAAAAGCCATACATTATGCCTGCTTGCCACCACACACTTCTGCCACAGCCAGTCCTGTGATGCAAAGAGAAAAATCAAAGACACATCAAGCACAACCTACCCAATCAGCCAACCCTTGTCTTGTTGCATATGTAGTTTGTTCAATTAAGATGAGAACTTCCCTTCTGTGTCTTTTCTACAACCATCCACGCTGCAAATGTATGGGAAATTAAATGATGGCCATTGGAGGGCACAGAGTTTGGGTGCTTGTTACATAGCATCATTTTAATCTGTGTGGCCAAATGTAACTGATAAAAAGGAGCTCAAAATTATGGCTTTCCAATTTCTAAGGAATGTATAAGGAAATTTCATGCATTCACAACATGAGATCCATGCTGGACTTCTGCTGTGAAAAATATGTGAATGAGTCATGCTCAATTTCCAAACATAGTAACTAAATAAATGATGAATTAAAAGCTGAATGAGAGAATTTTTACGCTCCACTTCACACTACTGAAAAGAGGAGACACTTTTCAATTTTCACAGTCTCTGAAACAAAATAAATGATTTTGCAAATGTCATATTTAGTTACATTTGTCTGCTCATTGGATTATTTCCTTTAAGAAAAATATATTTGAGTAACAATTTTCCATTTAGTATATTTGGCATATATTCATGCACAAAAATAGTTTGTATTTCACAGTAAAAATACCACCCACAAGCATCTGAAAATACTGAGTCTTAAGACATTTCAGTTAGTAATTTTAGAAAGATTTATCTTATTATTCTGTGTACACGTGTGTGTGTGTGTGTGTGTGTGTGTGTGTGTGTGTGTGTGTGTGTGTGTACATATGCAGGTGTCCAAGGACATCAGAGGAGGATGTTGGTTCCCACAGAGCTACAGTCACAGGCAGTGGTGAGCCACCGATTGGGAATGGTGGAAACCCAACTCTGGTCCATTGTAAAAGCAGCAAGCTCATTTAACCACTGAACACTCTTTCCTTCCCCATTAATTTATCTTAATAAAATTACCCCCAAACTTCTCTTTATCAGACAGGTGGGATAAAACAGGCAGCAAATTATGAATAGTTCTTTATCTATGTCTCCTCCAATATTGTTTGTTTTCCCATTCTTTCCTTAATCAAAGTTTTGGATAAAGTTGGCAGGTGGCATGAAGTTTGTTGTTTTAAGATGCCAATGAGCAATTAGCCTTCTGAAGAGGTACTAGAAGGCTGACTGATGCTTACCAAAAGTAGAAGAGAAGCACCACTGACTGACTGACTAAGCTCTTTTCAAAAACATAGCATCTCTCTAATCCTTGGACCATGAACATGATGGGAGCCAAAAGTTCCACTGTGCATTACACTGAAACCTGAAATTCATAAACCCATCCAACCAAAGCCATCTAAATATGGTCCTTGCATGCCATGGAAACACCAAAGATATCAAAAAACCTAATGCATCTAGTGTTGACAACTTAGTTTGAAGCAAGGACTATTGAAAACCCAAGGTCACGAGTGAAGAAATAGTTCTGTGAATAAAATTGGAACAATCAAGTGACTAGGATATTATAGGCTACACACATGAACACACACACACACACACACACACACACACCACACACATACACATACACACACACACACACACACACACACACACACACACACTCACTATGGAGGAAGCAGGTCACAGAGTAGCTGATTTAGTCCAAAGATCTTAAGGAGGTAGGTACCAAACTATGCTGAAATTGCACCAATATTTACCAGAATTTTTTCTAATTTCATTTTTCCAATTGGAATTTAAAACATGAAAGTATACAAATATATATTGGCAATATATGTTGACAAATAGGATGACGTTTTGTTGAGGTCACACTTGTGGAGTCATAGAGGATTCATTTTTTATTAGGCCCCGTTAGCTATAACTCATTTTTAAAAATCAGTTGTTCTAAAGTTTGCAATGCACATCTGTATCTCTTAGTCTAACCAGATAAGCTTTTAGCACTTTCCACAAAATCTGAAAATCTTTCCACTTTTTTTTTCCAGCTAAACCTGACATCTTTCCCATCATTTAAAACTACTTTCTCATAACTTTCACTTTTGCTTATTTTCATATATATTTACTTAGTATGTGGGCTGGTAGTTAGTGGAAATGTGTGTCATTGCACACATGTTTCAGTCAGAGGACAAAAGTCTGACTTCTCTATCTACTATGTGTTTTCCAGGGATCAGGTCAGGTCCTGTGTAAATGTCACCAACCTCTAAGGTAACTTGCCGGTCACATTTTAATTCTGTGTTTACTTTACCTCACAGATGTTGTTAGTATGTTGTTTTAAATATTTTCAGTATTTCATCATCACAAAAATTTTATATATTTATGAGCTCATGAAACATTGATATGTGTTTATGCTGTATTGTAGTGAAATAGTGGTACTTGTCTGAGGATAACTATTTTCCCAAGTATTGACATTTTTGTTATAAAACCATCCAACATGCCTTTATCTACCCTATTTTGGAAATAGGATACACATCATCAACGCCTATATTTGCCTAGATAACTGTGCAATAACACAAAGAAACTTCTTATTATTATTGTTATTATTCATTGAAAATAGATTTTTGTAATGAGCTATATTTTGATTATGGTTTCCTCTCTCCTAACTCCTCCTGGATCCTCCCCACTTCCCACCAACCCAAATTCACACCCTTTATTTCTCTCTCTCACTAGGATACAGACAGGTATCTTAAAAAAAAATAAAGTAAAATTAAACAGAAGAAAATGAGGCAAAGATAAAGCTCAAGAAACACATACAAATGCAGAGACACACCCACAGAAATCCCATAAAAACTCAAAACAAGAAACCATAATATATACACAAAGGACATGTCAGGGGAAAAAAAATCATGATGAGACAAAACTCTCCAAAATGCCATTGAGTTCATGTTCTGTTGGCTATCTGCTGCTGGGCATAGACCTTGGGAGTGGTTTGTATTCCTAGTGAGATTGTATTGGAGTAAACGAAATTTTCATTTGTAAGCAGTTATCAACTGGACATAACTTTGGGTTAGGAATGTCAGCTTGTGTCTAATTCCCCATCAGGGCTACATCTGTGTAAGTCTTGTGCATCCTTCTGCAGTTTCTGTGAGTTTACATGTGCGTAGGTCCAGGTGTGATTAGAAGGCCTTGATTCCTGTCCTCTGTGTCCTCTGGCTCTTACAATCTTCCCTCCTTTGGGGGAGGGATTTGATAGAGACACCCTGCTTAAGGCTAAGTGCTCCAAAGTCTCTCACTCTCTGTATATTTTCTAGTTGTGAGTCTCTGTAGAAGTTCCCATCTCCTACATGAAGGAAGAATGTAACAGGAAACTTAAAAGGTCTTGTTAATGAAATCAAACCTGAGGCAGATTATTGGGGTGAATGCTGGAAGATCAGAGAAGCAGAACAAGCCACAGCTACCTCACCTTGCTAGTTCCTCAGGTGATCCTTTTTCCTCAGGCTGGAAGCTTCTGAGTCCTCATCCCTATGGCTCTCAGCTGAACTGTGTTGCTCCAAAGCCTGAACGCTTAACCAACCGAATGCTTTACTCACTACATGCTTTTTTCTCCCTAGTTCCTGGTCCTCACGCCTTATATACCTTTTTCTTTCTGCCCCCACTCCCTGGGATTATTAAAGGCATGGGTCACCATGCTTAGCTGTTTCTAAAGTGGCCTTGAACTCAGAGATCCAGCTATCTCTGCCTCCCAAGTGCTGGGATTAAAGGCGTGTACCACCACCGCCCAATTTCTGCTATGGCTTACTCTTCCTATTTTCTAGCCACCATTTTTGGCTTTGTTCTAGTGGCTGTCTGTTCTCTGACCCCAGATATGTTTATTTCTACACACAATATTTCAGGGAACACAATACCCACCACAGAAGAAGCTTCTCTGATGATGGCTGAGTGAGACATTGATATATATATATATTTTACTTGTTACACTCCTTTATCATAACAGTGATATTTGGTGTTTCCCTAGATCCTTGTCCTATCTAGTCTCAGGTTCTTAGCCCTCCCCCCCCCCAGCAGTATTGGGACAGGTTTCATCTCAAGGAGTAGGCCATAAATCCAATTACATATTGGTTGGTTAGTGTCTTAGTATTCTATTGCTATGAAGAGACACCATGACCACAGTAACTCTCATAAAGGAAAATATTTAATTGGGACTGTCTTACACTTCCAGAGGATTAGTCCCTTATTGTCATTTTCATGGTGGGAAACATGGTGGCATGCAGACAGACATGGTGTTCGAAGGGTAGCTGAGAGTTCAACATCCAGAACAGTACGCAGCAAGAAGAGAGGGAAACCGTGGGCCTGGTTTGGTTGTTTGAAACTCCAAAGCCCACCCCTCAGTGACAAATTTCCTCCAACAAGGCCACACCCACTCCAACAAGGCCACACCCACTCCAACAAGGCCACACCCACTCCAACAAGGCCACACCCACTCCAACAAGGTCACAACCACTCCAACAAGGCCACACCCACCCCAACAAGGCCACACCTACCCCAACAAGGTCACACCTACTCCAACAAGGTCATACCTCGTATCAGGGAAACTCCCTGGTGACCAAGCATTCAAATCTATGAGCCTATGGGAGCCATTGCTATTCAAACTACCACAGTTAGTTTAACAAGCTTTGTGTAACTATTACACTAGTGTGTTCTCTATAGCAAAGTGTTTGTTACTGGGTTGGTGCTTACCTTTCTCATTTTATACCATACAGGGGACCTTTGAGTACCATGAACACTGAAAGCTTTCGGTAGTAACCAGCTCAACTTTTTCATGTTTGTGGTTTTCTGTAGATGTTATCTTCAGCACCAGAGGCTACTGTCAGTATGTGGAGAGCAACCAATAGCCTTGGCAATAGCTTGGATTGTTTTGGGGTTGCCATAGTGCCTTTTTGGCCAACAACACACTTAAGTGTTAGCAATTACTAGGAACTGGAGGCTTCATTTGATGACAAGACACATCCACTCGACACTTTCCTTCCTCTGTTATTTTGGGACTCCATTTAGATCAACTTCATATATGTATATATTTTAGGATTTACTGTATTAGGTTTCTGTACAATCCCTCAAATAGCACTTAGTTTTAGGTATCTGCTCTATATTCCCTGTACTCTCACCAGCAGTGGGTGAGTGTTCCCCTAACTCTATATCCTCACCAGCATTAGCTATCATTTTTTTGATTAATCATGGCCATTCTGACTGTAATAAGATAAAATCTCAAAGTGGTTTTGATTTACATTGCCCTGATGACTAAGGTTGTTAAACATTTCTGTAAGTGCTTCTAATCCATTTGTGTTTTCATCTTTTGAGAATTCTTTATTTAGATCTGTACCCCTTTATTAATTTGGTTCTTTGTTTTATTGATGACCAGTTTTGAGTTCCTTATATATTTTAGACATTAACCCCCTATTACTTGTATAGTGGGCAAAAATCTGTTTTCTATTCTGTACCATGCTGCTTTATCCAAATGATGGTGTTCTTTGCCATACAGAAGCTTTTCAGCCTCATCAGGTCTCAGTAATTAATTTTTATTCTTGGCACCTGAGTTATCAGTGTTCTGTTCACAAGCCTTTTCCTGTGTCAGTGATTTGAGACTATTCCTGTTTTCTCTTTTATGGGGGGCGGGGAGATAAATAGAGATCTAGTTTCATTCTTCTACATGCAGACATCCATTTTGATGAACACCATTTGTTGAAGGCACTGTCTTTTTTCCAGTGTGTATTTCTGACTTCTTTATCAAAAATCGGGTGGACAAACAGATGAATTTATGTCTGGATCTTCAATTTGATTCCACTGATTTCCATTGATCAATGTGTATGTTTTCATGGTAGTACCATTCTGTTTTTATTACTCTACCTCTGTAGTGAAAGTCTCATGTCAACGATAGTGATTCTTCCAGCAGTTCCTTTATCACTCACGATTGTTCTAGCTTATTTGCTTTTTGTGTTATCCTAAGAAACTCAAGTTCTGTAAAGAATTGCGTTGGAATTCTGATGGAGATCACATTGATTCTGGGATGGCTTTTAGTAGAATGGCCATCAGTTTCTTTCTTCAATGTCTTAGAGTTTTTATTAAATGTCTTTTACCTTCTGGGTTAGTTACTCCAAGATAGTTTACTCTTTTCCAGGTCATTGTGAATGGTATTGTTTCCCTGACTTCTTTCTCAGATTATTTGCCATTTGCATAGAGGAAAGCTACTGAGTTTTATTAATTTTGCATCCTACTACTTTGTTGAAAGTGTTTACTGGCTGTAGGAGATTCATGGTGGGATTTTTAGGATCACTTATGTATACAATCATATCGTCTACAAATAAAGATACTTTGACTTCTTTCCTTCCTATTTGTATCCTCTTGATCTCCTTAGTTGTCTCATTGCTCTAAGTCTTCAAGTACTATATTGAATAAGTATGGATAGCATTGATGACCTTATCTTCCTCTTGACTTTAGTGGAAATACTCTGAGTTCCTTTTCAGTTATGTTGATATTGGCTGTGGGCTTGTGGTAAGTCACTTTGATCATGTTGAGGTATGACTCTTGTATGTATAGTCTCTCCAGGACTTCCATCATGAAAGGGCATTAGGTTTTGTCAAAGGCCTTTTCTGCACCTAATAAGATGATCATGAGGTTTCTTTCTTTTCTGTCTGCTTATATGTTAGATTACTTTTATCAATTGATGTGTGTTGAACCATCTCTGCATCTCTGGAATGAAGCCTTCTTCATCATGGTGGATGATCTTTTTTATATATTCTTGTATTTGGTTGATAAATATTTCATTGAAAAGTTTTGCATCTATTTTTAATAGGGAAATTTATCTGTAATTCTCTCTGTGTATTAGGTCTTTATGTGCTATAAGTATCAGAATAACTGTGGCCTCATAAAAAGAATTGGACAATGTGCCTTCTGTTTCTATTTTGTGGAATATTTTGAGGATTATTGGTTTTAATTCTTCTCTCAATTTTTTGGTAAAATTCTGCACTAAATTTATAAGGTCCTGAGATTTCTTTTTTTGATTGGGATTTTAATTGCTGCTTTTATATCATTAGGGATTATAGGCCTCTTTATTGCTTATATAGACTTATATTTCTTATTTGACCTTAATTTAACTTTGATAAGTGATATATAACAAGAAAATTATCCATTTCTTGTATTTTCCAATTTGATGGAGTATAGAATTTAAAGTATGCCCTTATGACTCTCTATTTCCTCAATGTCTGCTGTTATGTGCCCCATTTTTCTCTAATTTTGTTAAATTGGTCTTCTCCCTCTGCCTTTTAGTTTGTCTAACAGTTTATGGTTATTATTGATTTTTGTTTCATTGATTCTTTGTATTGATTTTTTTGTCTATATTTTTTCAGCTGTGAATTTGATATTTCCGTTTCCTCCTTTTAGATGTTATTTCTTCTGTTTGTTTTAGTGCTTTCAGGTATGCTGTTAAGTTACTAATGTGACATCTCTCCATGTTTTTTAAATGTAAGCACTTAGGGCTCTGAGTCTGACTCATAGCTGCCTTCACTATGTCCCCTAGATCTGACTATATTCATTTTCATTTTATTTAAATTCTAAAATGTTTTGAATTTCATTACTAATTTCTGCTTTGTTTTTATTCAGTAGTGAATTGTTCAGTTTCTATGAGTATACAAACTTACTATTTGTTTCTGTTGTTGTTGATCTCCAGCTTTAATCCATGGTGGTCATCTAGAAGGCAAGATGTGTGTTCTCGACTCTCCTGTATCTGTTGAGACTTGCTTTGTGTCCCAGAATGTGGTCGATTTCAAAGAAAGTTCCATGAACTGTGGAGAAAGCATTATATTCTTTTGAGTTTGGGTGAAATGTCATGTAAATATCTGTTAAATGTATTTGGTTTATGATGTCATGTAGCTATACCATCTTTCTGTTTATTGTTTGTTGGAAGGGCCTGCCTATTGGAGGCAGTGAAGTGCTGAAGTCACCCACTTTCAGCATGTGAGGGTCAATATTTTATTTTAGAAGCAGTACTGTTTCTTTTATGAACTTGGGTGCCTTGGTGTTTGGTGTATACTCATTATGATTTGATGGCCTCAAATTACTTATTCCTTCTGTTTTTGTGCCTATGGTTAACCTTTCAGGTTGACATTTTCCATCTAACGTCCATGGTCTCTTAGACTCTTTAAAACATCTGTCCAGGGCCTTGTAGCTTTTAGAGTCTTCATTGAGACGGCAGTTGTTATTCTAATTGGTCTGCCTTTACATTTTACTTGGTCTTTTTCCCTTTCAGCTTTTAATATACATTCTTTGTTCTGTACATTTAGTATTTTGAGCATTATGTGATGTGAGTAATTTCTTTTCTAGTTCACTCAATTTGGTGTTCTATATGTTTCTTGTACCTCGTTCTTGAGGCTAGAGATATTTTCTTCTATGATTTTGTTGAAAATATTTTCTGTGCTTTTGGCCTAGGGTTTCTTCTCCTTCCTCTATTCCTACCATTTGTAGATTTCGTCTCTTCACATTGTCCCAGATTACCAAGGTATTTTATGCCTGATTTATTTAGATTCAACATTTTATTTCACTGAGGTATCCATTTCTTCTGTCATGTTTTAAGTGGCTATAATTCTCTCTCCTTTCTCTTGTAACTTGTTGGTAAGTCTTGCCTTTGTGCTTCCTATTTAAGTTCCTAAGTTTTTCACTTCCAGTTTTCCTTCAGTTTGGGTCTTCTTTAATTGATTCCGTTCCTACTTTCACGTCTTGAGCTATTTTCTTCATTTCGTCCACTGTTTGTGTTTTCACAGACTTCACTGATGGATTTATTCATGTCCTCTTAAAGTTCCTTGAGCAAATTCATAGTAGACAATTTGAAGTTCTTATCTGGACAATGTTTCACCTATATTGCATTTATCAGGGCCTATGGTAGAAAGGTTGCTGGGCTCTAGTGAAAACATATTGTCCTGGCTGTTACTGATTCTGTTTTTACACTGACTTCTAGGCATTTGGGTTTGGGATGAGTGCAATTCTAGGTGTTGATATCTGGTCTTCTTGTTTTGGGGTGTGTTTTATGTTCCTTGGTTTCCATTGCCCTCTCTGGATCTTAGGTCCATGTGGTGGCTGTAGGTCTCGTAGTAGAGAGTGCTCCTGAGGCCCTGCCAGGTGTAGCTTTTGGGGGTCCTGGGTCAAATTTGTTTGTAGGTATTGGGAGCTGACAAAAGGGAATGGGGATAGACTAGAATGAAAAGGGCTAAAAGGGTCCACTGGAGAGAGGAAATCTGGATCTACCATGAGGTTCTGTGGAGTTCACAGGGAATGGAGGAAGAGAAAAGACAGGCCTCTAGAGATCATTTTAATTCAGGCTTCCTTTCTGCTGAAGAAAAGTGACCAGTTATTGCATGTTCCTGTGACCATGCCTTCCTTGGTGTGTCCTGTTGAACTATGAGCCAAAATAAACTCTCCTACTCTGGTCATCAGGTATTTTGGTCAGAAAAACAAGATGAGCAACACACTACACTGGGAATGCAGCTCAGGGGTAAAGTACTTATTTAGACTGCAGGAGACCCTAGGTTTCATTCCCAGCACCACTAAAGGAAAACCATCTTTTCCAATGTCCTGAGCAGGTCCCTTGTTGTGGGATAATGCTTTTGTACACCGGTTTAATAAAATGGTAACTGGCCAGTAGCCAGTCAGGAAGTATAGGCAGGATAAGCAAACAAGGAGAATTCTGGGAAGAGAAAGACTGAGTCAGGAAATGTCAGCCCACCCTCTAGGGAGAAGCATATAATGGCATACAGGTAAACCCATGGAAAATGTGGCGATTTATAGATTAACAGAAATGGGCTGAGTTTAAGTGTAGGAGCTAGCCAGTGATAGGCCTGAGATAATGGCCAAGCAGTCTTAATTAATAGAAGCCTCTGTATGTTGACTTGGGTCTGAGCAGTTACAGGATCAGGTGGGACACAGGAATTTTATAAGTGGCTGTGGGAGTTTGATGCCAGGTGAGCAGAGCAAAAAACTTCAGCTACACTTTGTGTTCTCTTCCAGTATTCCCACAGTTTCAGATGCTACATTTGGATTTTTAATCTAGTTGGAATGAATTTTTGTGAATGATGAGAAATAGGAAGTGGCCTATTTGATTATTATGCCCATTGACTAGCTAATTGTGATGACATCATTTGATAAAACTGCTCTCCTTTTCTGAGTGTGATCCAACTCCTGTGTCAAACGCCAGTGTTATGTGAATGAAAGGTTGAAAACAGAGGCTAATCTAACCATGCATGTTCATATAGTACCTAAAGGATCATATGGACATGCCTTTGATCAATAAATTAATGACTGAATTAGTGAGCGATGATTTCTAAATGCACGTTTTAATTTGGAGGAAATTGACATTCCTTCAGATTTTGTAACTTACTGGAGTGGTCAACGGAAGAATTAAAACTTAACTTAGGCTCTTTCATTTGTACTCAGTACAGTAATTGTCTATGATTTCTGAAATAGTATCACATTTTAAATCATAGGTGATCACCATGATTACCTGAAGACAGTTGCCTGAACCTTCTGTAAAACTAAAGTTCTTTCAAGCATCTCCTATATTATGTAGTTTTTTTCCAGCTTTTTTGCAGGCTTTCTGACTACTTCTATTGTGAGGTCTTATAGAAGAACTCCATTTTAGAAGCCCAGGGCAGTCAGTCAAAAAGGCAGGTCTCATCCTAGTGAAGGAGTTGGGATGCTATGAAAGAAATAGCGTGGCTTTTGATATCAGACCCTGAATGACAACTTTTCAACTGACAGCGACCGTGGTTTAAGGAAAGCAAGTTCACGTCTCAGGTCTTCATTTCCCTTTTTTTTTTGTAATGTGGTGTAACAATATCTCCTCTCATCCCTTTCAAGGAAAAGTAAATAGGAAACTAGATGGGAAACACGCCTTGCAAAGACAGGAACTGCTCTTGCCTAGCTGCGAACTGTCTTTTCTCTAGATCAGCGAGCATGGCTGAGACAGCGGTGGAACTGACAGTCCACCTGATGCAAAGCGAGAAGCTGAAGGCAAGGCGAGGGCATACGCTAGACTTCAAGAGATGCCAGACACAGACGGCACTGTGAAAATGACCACACTGCCAATTGGGAAAGGCTTAGCGAGAAGTTGGTTGGCATCAGGAATGTATCAGTCGAAACACATCTGTCTTTTATTTCTTGTGTCCATGGCTAGTTTCATTAATAAGAATAATCGAATAGTTAACCAGGCACCACTGCCTGAGTAAGAAAGAGGCATTGAGATCCTTCCAGTGTCTGTCTCCTGGCACATTTAAAGCTCCTTGATGTTTTTAAATAGCTTTATTGACGTATGACATGTCACACAATTCATACTTTTAAGGGTATATAACTCGTTGGGTTTTACTATGTGAGGTTGTGCATCTATTAATAAAAGTTTATAATATTTTCTTTGAGACAAAGGGAAAAACCCATCCATCTGTCACAGGATCCTAATTCTCCCAGTCCAGTCCATGCCGCCGCAGAAAGCTGCTATTCCATAATGTGGTTCTATTGATTTGTCTGCTCTGAACTTTTCATATAAATGGAATTATACACTATGTGGCATTCCGCCTCTGGTGTATTGCACTTAGCATAAGGCTTCTGTGTATGACTGATTGTATCATATTCAGTATGTATCAGTACTTGTATTAGTGATTATTCTCATTCCTGTGACCATACCTGACAAGAAGCACTATATTGACAATCTTGGCTCACAGTTTCATGATGAGGAAGGCAAGGTGGTGGGAGAAGCTCCTGTCTGTAACAGCAGCCTTGTGTGGCACAGCTTCCTAGCATTCTGTGTGACTGTCAGGTAGAGCTAGGATAGAAATGGGCCTGGATAGCTGGGCGGTGGTGGTGCACACCTGTGATCCCAGCACTTAGGAAGCAGAAGCAGGTGGATCTCTATGAGTTCGAGGCCAGACTGGTCTACAGAGCTAGTCCAGGACAGGCTCCAAAGCTACAGATAAACCCTGTCTCAAAAAAAAAGAAAAAAAAAGAAAGAAAGAAAGAAAGAAAGAAAGAAAGGAAGGAAGGAAGGAAGGAAGGAAGGAAGGAAGGAAGGAAGGAAGGAAGGGGCCTGGCTATAATTCTAAAGTTCCTGGTTATGACCCACTGAGCCTGCCCCATTATTGTCCACTTCCAGCTAGTTCTTGCTTCCAAAGATTCCACAACCTCCATACACTGCCAACATCTGGAACCAAAGATTAAGACATACAAACCTGGGGGCTACATTTTGTATTCAAACTATAGCGTTCTTTGTGTGGATAAAGAATGTTTGCTAGGTAGTTTTCAAGCATCCTCCTGCCTCACTCTGATGTATCTTCCCTTTCATTTTCTTGACACAATCGTGTTTAAGATGAAAGACTATTTAGATTTCATTCATTCCTTGTCTTTTAATATGAAAGGAGAATCTGAGTTACAAGATGCCAATGTAATAATACGTTGGTCTGTTTATTGGAAAACTCAGGCCCCATCTTTGCCAGCTTACCAGGCTATGCTGGGGTTTTGTTCAGCTTCTTCTCTAAAATGTTAGTGCCTCCTGATTCATATGCCATTTTTATAATTTTTGAAATTGTAACATGATCATATCGTTTATCACCCTTTCTTTTCTGTCTTGAATCCCTCCCATATGCCCCCATTGCTCTCTCTCATAATCATGGCCTCCTTTTCTTTAATAGTTGTTACATATACATGTGTTTAAGAACATTTACATTCCTAATTGTATGTATATATATATTAACATTTTTATAATTATATGCATACATATTCCTAAATATATAAATATGACTTGCTCGGTCTGTATGTTACTTGTATGTATATGTTTTTAGGGCTGACTACTTTGTGTGAGATACCATACTAATCACTTATAAAAATATTTCCACCTCTTGAATTTATGATTCATGTCTAAAATGTGTGTTGGTAAATAAAAAAGAATTAGATCATTGAAATGCAATGTGAAATTTCTGATCCAAATTATAGACAGATATCTTCAAATAATCTTCCAGATAGGCCTTAAAAATGACAAATAAAATTCTTGCTTAGACTCATTGATGACTTAGTGGATTCCACACATTGTGACATCCTGCTCTTATAATCCCCACAAAAAGAGCTGTAAATGGCACTGAAGAAGTGCTTCTGTACCAAAGGGCTCTGCTTTAGAGCTGTAGATGCTAAAAGTCAAAACAGGAGTTTTCCTTTCCTCTCAGTGCATGCCATAAATTTTCCAAGACCTTTTGTACCAAAGTGACCCAGAGCATATATTTATATGTGATTGTTGAAATTTAAAAATGTGGTAATTTAATATCAGTACAAATGGGATATAAAAGCACATTCAAATGTATTGGTCTTGCCATTTAGGCTAAAGCAAGCAACCTCAGTGTGAGTAAGGATGCTGTCTCTTCCAACCCAAAGGTTAAAATCTTATTTCCTTTGCTAAACTCCTTTTCATTTTTTTCTTCCCTGCAGTACCTGCATGACTTATTATGCTATTACTGGAGTATTCTCTGACCTCATTAACATTCTTATCTCCAAAGGAAATATTATAAAAGACCTGCCTGGCTATAATCTCTCCTACCTAGGACTTTACTATCATTTCCAGACCTAACCACTTCAAATATCTAAAGTTTCTTTTTGTGAGTGAGCTAGTTCCCCAACCTAGGACTTTACTATCATTTCCAGACCTAACCACTTCAAATATCTAAAGTTTCTTTTTGTGAGTGAGCTAGTTCCCCAAATGTGCTGAGTTCTGACATTAGCTATCTACTAGATCTGTTTTTTTTTTTTTTAATTTTACACATTCCATAATTTTTCATTCTGGAAAACATGCCCCCAAAATAGTGTGTTTGGAGGGAGAATGCAAATTTCTAAGATACCCACTGTTAGAGTATACATCAGGATGTAGCTATAGCAAACAGGCCCTGGCTTGTTCCACTGTTAGATAAGTAGGAAATTGTGTTTTGCAAAGAGAAAATTAAAAAGTTTTCACTTTAATTCTATTCACTACACTGTCTGTGGCTTTAAAAACAAACCATTGTATTTTAAAATGGCAATTAAAGATCAACATATACACTGGTAAACTTACAAAAAAAGGCATACCAGGCATCATTTGAGATTTATCAAACACATCAGGAGATTTCTTTCAACAATATTCCATGCCTGCATAGTACTATGTAATGTAGGGAATATCTGACCTAATACAGCCATTCTCGGCACCTTTATATACAAACAACATATGGGAAAGACCTGTCATACAACCTGAGATGGCTGTGAATGTGTACTCTCAGAACAAGAGTAGCTGGGCGGTGGTGGTGGCGCACGCCTTTAATCCCAGCACTCAGGAGGCAGAGGCAGGCAGATCTCTTGAGTGTGAGGCCAGCCTGGGCTACAGAGTGAGTTCCAGGAAAGGCACAAAGCTACACAGGGAAACCCTGTCTCAAAAAACAAAAAACAATAACAACAACAAAAAGTGTAAGATATGAGGAATAAATGACATTTCCAAGCACACAAATGTACTTCCCATATAGAATCATCCTTGAAGGACACTCACCTTTGAAAAATGTCTTCTCTTTGTAAACCCTTCACGATGAACAGTCATACTTTGGTATAATTGTAACTTGTAATTATTCACTAGTGTATGCACAAGCATTGGTCCTTGCAATTGAAGATTCCAACCTATTTGAAAAATTCTATACTTATCTGTGAAACCCCACATGGTACCAGTGCAATAAGTAAAACACTAAGTGGGTAAGTCTAATTTGTTAGCTCTCTTATAATTGATGGATTCTTAAAATGAAATAATTCACATCTACTTCATCAGTAACACGAGATACCCCAGGATTTTGATTTTTAAATCTGCATGCTGTGTGTAAAATTTGGAGCACTACTTTACAAAAGATTACTTCAAAGAATTGAGTAAATTATTATTTTGTTTATTTTACTCAATGCCTGCAATACACAGGGTAAGGTATACATGAGAAATAAAAACAGTTCTTCCTTGTTATTAAACAAAATTTACATAAATCAGAATGAATCAAAGTAAAATGTTAACTTCAGAGGTAAAATTTTGCACATTTTAAACAGGACACCATATGCTGCTGTGGGATGTTCTGTATGTCAAATGTGTTGCTCTGATTGGTTAAAATAAATAAAGTGCTGATTGGCCAGTAGCCAGGCAGGAAGGATAGGGTAGGTGGGACAAGGAGGAGGAGAATTGTGGGAAGTGGAAGGCTGGGTGGGAGAGATGCTGCCAGCTGCTGCCATGACAATCGAGATGTAAGGTACTGGTAAGCCACGAGCCACGTGGCAACTTATAGACTAACAGAAATGGGTTGATTTAAGATAGAAGTAGATAGCAAGAAGCCTGCCACAGCCATACAGTTTGTAAGCAATGTAAGTCTCTGTGTGTTTACTTGGTTGGATCTGAGCGGCTTGTGGAACTGGCCGGTGAGAGATATTTGTCCTGACTGGGGGCCAGGCAGGAACACTCTACCTACAATGTGCTAAAGGCAACCACTAACAGTGTGTAGTGAGGGGGAGTTTTTGTTGAGAAAGAAAAAGAGAAAGGGGGAAAGTAAAGAAGAAAACAAAATTTGGTAGTAGGGATGTTCTGAGAGGAGTATGGATAGAGGAAAATGTGATAAAAATATATTATATAAAAATGTCATGATAAAACCATCATTCACATCAGAAGAAATATAAAAAAGAAAGGAAGTAAAAAAACCACATACTCATAATCCATAGCCTATATTTTTCTAGGCTATGGTTTGCCCTTTTATTTTATTCATTTATTTATTTTTTTATTATGAGATTATAAGCCTAGATATTTCAACCATTTTAAAACTGAATTTGATTAGGATGTTTTCTGGCCAAGTCTCATTCCAACATCTATTATCTGCAGATGATTTCATGACTTAACTAGTTTGTGGCCTTTTTTCTGTGAGGTGTTTGCCATTTAAGCCTCACCTGATTGCTTTGAATGTGCCACAACGGTAGGCCTGCTTAATGTCTTTGAACTAGGACAATTGTGTCCCTTTTGAAAAGACCAAGCTACCATTAGAAATGGGTCATGAAGCAAAAGTCATTAACTCACTTTTAAAAGGGCAGAGCCCATCAACGCATTACTGACAGACCTCCTTCTCTGTGTCCATTCGCCTTATTAAATACCACATTTAATATCTGCCTCCATGCCTGAGAGAACCTTTGGGTGCATGTCTCCATGAAAGACATAAAACCATTAGGAAACAAATTAATTTGAGGCTCGTCTTTAAATGAGAACCTTAACTCTTTATACAATATTATACAGATATTTTATCGTAAACTCCGTATTTGTAATCCCTGAAAAAACTGATGCCAGAGTTGTTAGTTGGAAAACACTCCTGGGCTACCGAAGAAGAAAATTCAATTAATAAAGGCAATGATGAAAAACAGATTAAGGACTTATTTTTCCCTCAGTGTTGGTTGGGAAAATGACAACAGGATTCAGAAATTTGTGTCTTCACTACTCACCAAATGGAAGGTTTATTTAAAAATCAATATTAAGATAATAACACACTGGTAGGGAATGAGATCTCTATTTCCACGTGGCTAACTTCCCAGACTAACCTTGGAAGTTGCACTTCAGAATGATCTGCCTACAGCGTCCAAATGGAAATTTCATATAATGAGGAAAGATTATCCACGCACTGTAAATTCTCTTCTTGGAAGGAAGTGTTGCAGAGTCAATCTTTACATCTGTTTTCCTCCATTCTAGCTGTTAGAAATAAAGACTTCATGAATTTTTACCTCTCTCTGCTTGGGAAGCACTGGTGTTGTGGCCAGAGCCAGTTCTGAGGAAAGTGAGATCCCACCCTACTGAACCCCTCTTTGGGATCTCCAGAGCAGATGGGAGGAAGGCTGTGAGAAGCTGTGCCCACATCCTTCAGCCTACCCCAGGACCTGAAGCCCAGGGCTGGCAGCTGGGCCTGCCTCATTAAAACATTCATATCTTCAATCTTGTTTTTTTCATATGATCTCATACATATTTGTAAAGAAAATAGTAATGTTTCAGATATGCAAATCTTTAGAATTATGTAGGAGACAACCCAGCAGGCATGGAAAGGACACACAGAACTATTTAATAGGCAAAGGAAAACATATAATTGTAAATTAAAAAAGTGAAAATTTTTCTCTTTTAAAAATATATTTGATTCTTAATTATTACCTTTATCTCTCTCCTCTTTCATCTCCTACTCTTCTCCTTTCTTCTAGCATTCTTACATTCATTTTTCACTTTGCTTTCTTTTCTTTTTAGGACTAGTCACATGTATATTTGCATATACATAATGCACTATACATATATATATATATATATATATATATATATATATATATATGAATAGGTGGTATTAAGATTAACACATTATGACCCATTTCTACTAGATATATACTCATTAGTTATATACATATTTGTAATATTAATACTTATTAATATGTATATTTACATGCATCTCCCTACTTCCCAGTTATACCGGTATTAGGCCCCTTTTAGGTAAATGTAAACACACCACAAATGCATCCCTGTACTTATTTCTCAGAGCCTCTTGATGAAACATGCTGGCACCAGATCCTTCCAGTAGATGCCGTCTCAAGCCCAAGGTCTCCCACACACATAGCCGTGGCCCTGATTTCTCCATCTGGACCAAGTCCATCCACAGGCAGCTGCCATATTCCTCCCTACGGCCCACTCTGATTCTGTCCGGCTATGTTGAGAGCTTGGCTCTTGCCTACAAGCACCTATTGAATGTCGTAAGAAAATGCCAAGTTTCCTTGGATTCATAGCTGCCTATCATATTTCCCACCCATTTACACCTAGTTCTTCTGAGCTCATTGTTCTCTCCCTGGAGCCACACTTCTCCATACGATCCATACTTTCATGGGTAAGTTTACCCACATTTTTAGCAGGTATAGTTATTATTGAATTACGTTTTATTCCTGTCATCTCAATTTTACAGAATGAATGTTGAGTTACAATTGTGGTGAAATTGATATGCTTTCCTGCCATAATGTTTGTCACTTATTTTTCTCTGTTGGGAATTTCCCAATAGCTCTCATCAGTATGGTGGAATTTTCTCTTTCTAGATTAAAAGTTACTGTTTTAATTTTTTTCTTTTATTATTATTATTATATTTGTGTTTTAATTTTACATATCAGCCATGGGTTCCCCTGTCCTCCCCCTCCCGCCCCCACCCCCACCTTCCTCCATCCCCTCCCCTCCATTCCCCTCTCCTCCAGGGCCAAGACTCCCCTGGGGATTCATTTAAACCTGGTAGATCAGTACAGGCAGATCCAGTCCCCTCCTTCCAGGCTGAGCAAAGTGTCCCTGTGTAAGACCAAGGTTCCAAACAGCCAGCTCATGCACTAAGGACAGGTCTGGGTCCCACTGACTGGGTGCCTCCCAAACAGTTCAAGCTATTCAATTGTCTCACTTATCCAGAGGGTCTGCTCCAGCTGGGGGCTCCACAGCCTTTGGTTCATAATTCATGTGCTCCCATTCGACTGTTTTACTTTTTAAAAATATGTTATTAACTGAAATAGAACTGTATCATTTTATATACATATACATATATATATACATACATATACATATACATATATGTGTGTATAGATATAGATATAGATATAAAACCTGCTGAGTCTTTGTGTGTGTGTGCATACCCTGCTGAGTCTTTTTTTGTTGTTGTTGTTTGTTTGAGTGTATATGGTTTCAGGGATGGTCACTTTGTAAAGGACAACTAGAAAAGGGCTGATATCTAGGAGAGGCTAATTCTCCCTCTCCCAGCCATCATTAGTTGTCTGTAGTTTTTTCCTATGAATGGGACCCTGTGAAATCTCCTCCCTTCCATGTGAAAATGTTTGTTGATATTGCCTTTGTTCTAGTCTTATTTATGTAGTCATTTTTAAAAAGCATATGATTTTATTGGAAAGGAAAATTACTTTTCTCCCTCCAGAACAACCAGAAGTCCACTGTGATATAATCTGTCAAATGTTGGTGAGATTGTGGAGAAGTAGGAACACTCACTTGTTGCTGGTGGGAATGGAAATTAGTACAACTGCTCCCAAAATTGGCACATAGAATCCTCAAGAAACTAAAACTAAATTTAACATATGGCTCAGCTAAACCACTCTGTGTCATGTGCCCAAAGTAACTGATATCCTACAGATACTTGCTCATTCATGTCCATTTCCTCCCTATTCATAACAGCCAGGAAATGGAAACAACCTAAATGCCCTTTAACAGATAAATAGATAATAAAAATATAGCACATATGCATAAGGGGATATTTTGCTTTTATTATGATGATCTCAATTATCCTGTTCCTGCCCGACCCTCAGACCCAAGCAAACACTCAGAGACTTATATTATTTATAAACTATATGGCCTAATGGCTCAGGCTTCTTGCTAGCTGTAAATATTTAGATCTTTCTTCTCACACAGTAAGTGATGAGTTCTTTCTAAATCTTTTGTCTTGCCTCAGTTATGCTTTATTACTCTTATTTTTGTTTTAGCTTGCTTAGGACACATTTCTTTCTAGTCACATCCTTTCCAGTCACAGATGCCCTTATTTGCCAAACCTAATAGTAGTACTACATACTTGTTCATTTACACCAGGTTCTGATTTAGGTGTTAAAGAGGTATTATAAATTAGGACCATTTTTTTGAAAATACTTCCTGAGCCTTTTAGGTTTAAATATTTTATTAAGCCTTCCTCTTCTTAAGCCTTTTGATAAAGATCTGTAATTCCAGATACTTATGTTCTAGACTGGAGGATAACAAGTTCAAGCCCTAGCTAGGCTACAGAGTGAATCCAAGGCCAAGTTAGGTGATATAATGTAATCCAGTCTCAAAATAAATAATGATAATAGCAATAATCAAGCTGGGAATATAACTCAAGTCATAGAATGCTTGCCTTGGATCAGTCCTCAGCACTAGGGGGAAAAGATCCTTATATATTAACTTGCATAGTCCCAAATGATTAAATTTTCTGTTCATTTTACAACCTTGAAGACAATTCTGAATGTCTTTGATTAGTTTGATGCTGAAAAGTCTACTTCTAATTGGATTCATAACTCTTTGCAGATTCTCTGTGAGTCATCCTGACTGTTGAAATTCTGCTTTTCGCTCTTGAGGTAGTGTCTTACTTAGCAGTCTGATGTGCCTAAGCAAGCCAGACTGATGTTAAACTCATGGCAACCTTCCTGCTGGGATGACAGGTCTGTGTCACCATACCTGGCTTTCCTGCTGAAATACTTTCAATTTTCCCTCCCCTTTGAAGTCTAAGATCCCATTAAAATTGCCAAATGTGAATTTTTCATTATTCCTCCATTTGGTTCCTTATAAAGTATTCATGCAAAGCCTTTCAGACTTCTTTAATTCTGAAAAGTGTTCATGAAATCTTCACATTTTTCTCCTTTCTCTTTGTTTTTCTCTGTTCTTGGGCCTTGTTCAGACATTGCTATTTATAGCATTCTCTGTTTTCTAACATTTATATTGCCTTTCCTAACTTCCCTTTCTAAGTCCTCCTCAAAGAGATCCTTAATTTAAGATCTACACTCATTCATTTACTCTTTACTAGTACTCAACAAAATATTTATATCACCTATTATGTTATTTGGGTCAGCTGTTTCATTTTCTCATTTGATACTTTACAAGCTATTCCATAGAGCTTGTTCTTGCTCAGTAGTTCCTGAACAGTTCTCATACAATGCACTCTTCTGCCTCTCTAATGCAATTCTACTACCTAAATTTCTTTTTGTAGCCATTATTCATTCCTGCTCACTTCATCCCCAGACTGTGCTCTTGGAATCCTTATTCTGCACCCAGGTTACTTTTTAAAGTTTTCATTGATGAGAATAAAATCTTGTCATTTGCAGCAAAACTGATTGAGCTACAGGATATTGGGTTAAGTGAAATAAAGCCAGATACAAGGGAGGAAAACTATGTGTTCTCCCTCATAGGCGAAACCACAACCTAATATTTTGTGCGCTTGAAAAATATTCCAGCCATATTCCATCTCAAGATAAAATACTACCCAATGCATCAATGCATACCAATTCTACAGGGCCCTGAGATCTCACAGGGAATCCAGCCTTTGTTTTCTTCCTTCCAACTTCCTCACCTTCCTCCTGCCTGTATTCTCACTTCTGCCCTTCCCCTTCTTTCTTTCTTTCTCTCTCTTTCTTTCCTTCCTTTCTTCCTTCCTTCCCTTATTTCCTTCCCTTGCTCTCTTTCTCGATTCTGTTTTGGGAATCTTACTGGTAGAACTTTTCTTGTCTTTAGAGACCTAGTTTTTTTGGTGTTAGCATAGGTCTTACTAGGTTGCTTTGGTGGAAGCAATTGCAGAAATAAATGCATACAGAGACATGAGGGATATTCTTGATTATATTTTTTCAAATAAGAAATTTGTATTTTCTCTTGGAAATGCTAATATGAAATAAAAAATTAATTCCATCTTTTTTCCTAGACCAGTCTTAAATAAATTTTTGTTTTGAATCTGCTGCTTTCCTAAATAAATTCTAAAATGATATTTAGGGTTTTTTGCATCTTCCATGGTCCTTGCTTACATATCTGTCTCTTATATTTCACCTATATCTTCCAGGTAGAATCATACAATAAATAGGTGCAAGTAGCTAATACAGAACATCATGTTTGAATCATTGCAGGTGCTCTCTTATTATGAAATGTTCTACTCCTTCCTTATTATCCTCTTTCCCCATCATTTATATGCTCATGCTGAATAAGATTTTTGTCATACTCTGCTTAGACATATTGAAGCAATGTTTACTTGGCTTTTTCTTCCGCTAGAATGTGTGATCATTTGGGTTCAAGGTTGTGATCTTGCATATGTCATGTCCAACACTGCCCCTAGGTTGCTTGTGTAATGTTAATGAAAGAAACCATTCTTTAGTCTTCACTGAACTGTGTTCTAATGTACGTTTTAATTCTTCAATCAGGATCTTAAGGTTTAATATTAAATCTCAATTCAAGTTAATCCTTGATTCCTTAAAGTTAAATTACTATTGTAATAAATTTTAGTACGTATTTTTAAGGTTCTTAAATGGGGCTAACCATATTTAATAAACTCAACTTTTGTGATATTGTGTGTGTGTGTGTGTGTGTGGTTTGTGTGTTACCATGAGCATAGATGTCAGCACATTCATATGATGGTCAAAGGATACCTTGGGGTATAGGTTCTTTCCTTCCACCATGTGGGATCAAGCTCAGGTATTTGATTGTACAAACAAAGCCTTACACAGTGAAATGCATTGTGATGATTAGTGACTTTAATTTGAGCTCATGTTATGTTCATTAAAACATAGACCAGAAGTGGAATCAGAATGATGGTTCATACGTGTGATCTTAGCATCAAAGAGGAAAGTTAGGAGGGTCAGGTGGCTTCATGTGTCAGAGGAACAAGTTCTTTGATTAGGAGATTTAAATAAAGCTTAATTAAGGCTGACTTTCTGAAATGTCTTTGATAACATAAAGTTAATCCAAATGAGAAAATCTGCAAAGCTGAAGTTTCAGCCATTGACATCACATGAACTGCTTCAATTAATTTTGAACTTGGTGGCCTATTGGGAACCATCCTAAACATCTTACTATATAAGCAATTGACTTATTCATTACTGAATTCTTGATGTATCAAATATTTTGCTAGTTGTATAAGATCTTAGGAATCCATATTTCTTACATTTTTCTCACATGTGCCCATGAATTATTTAAACAAGTGATATGATATCTTGTATTGATGCTACTTTAATATATATAATACACTGATTACAACATCTATTATGGATGAAGGTTGGGAATTTTATTTTTAGCATTCAGGTTTGGTTTGTCAATGTTGCATAGTTAAGAAGAGGTGAAATCAAGATTAAAACACAATTCTCTTTAACAAAATTCTTTTCCCCACTGCTTTAGAGTATCATAATGATTCTACCACTTTACTCTAAGTAAACTTTGACACATATCACAAATATCAAATTACTAAATGTATTCAGATGGGAAAAAATAATCACTCTTGCTGTTAATTGGGGATAGTTTCAAAAATATCTTATTTCAATCCAAGGACTCTGGAAGAATAGACTGGACATTGGTAGACAGAAAAGATGACTAAGAGTTTTAAGACTGGAAGAAAGACAGGAACTAAAGAGCAAAAGAGAGAAAGAGTAGACCCCCAAGAAGGCCCAACATCCCAACTGAATGAAATATGAGATCAGTGAAAGAAGTGAGGCTGGTACTGTTTCAAAGGTAGATTGGAACTAGGTTAGAAGGAATTGTAAGTTTGTACAAAGCCAATACTACTCAGCCCTGGCTGAGCATCAAAATCAATTTCACAACACTTTTGAAATGCTCATGTCCTGGCAACATTCCCAGAGACTATACTCATTATATCATAGGGATATGGACATCTGCATAGTTTAGAACTCCTCTATTGACTCAGCACATAAGGCTTCATAAAGAGCAAGTGTCATGATGACTGAAATGTAGCCCACTCACTGTGTGGTGCACAGGCCATGAGGGTCTTCAGAACATTACTATCCATGATTGATATTAGAGTATAAAAACTGGCTAGGAATTTTACACAGTGCCTATGTTGAAGCATGTAACTTAAAAACACAGTGCTGTGTTGTGTGCTTTTGTTGTTGTCCTTACATAATTCCTTTGCAGTATCTAGAAGAGATTTTTTCCATAATTATTTGTATTTACAAACAAAACTGGACCTCAGCACAGTCATTAAAAAAAAAAATCTCTCTGAGATATATAACATTTTTTAACAGAGAACAAGTTTATAAGCATGGCTGGATTAACAATGATATGGATCTGAGCAAACTGGATAACTGGAGTGGGGACCAGTTAGAAGTCCCCAGTCACAACATAATTGGATTCAGTTATGTCATTGGAAATATAAATAAATAAACAAAGAAGAAAAGTTAAGAATGTATGCCAATAAATATTTCTGGTACTTCATACTTGAGCAACTAAGAAACCAAAGGGTTACTATGATATATGCAGATATTGGGGATGAAAACACAAACAGAACTGGGAAGGGAGATAATAATGCTAACTTCAGGTATGCTGAGCATTGTACTATATAAATATATAGAGTTAAATAGAATAATTAAAAAACAAAAAAGATTTAGTAACTGTTGAAAGTTCTTAATCTTAGAAATCCATTTGGAGAAAAGTGCAGTAAAAAAATATACCAAGCAAATAAATAAAAAAGAGATCACAATTAAGTTGAAAGAAATAATGCCAAGACAGGGAAGAGATGGCTATGGGGTTGGAAGTGGTTAGGAAGAGGAAGTAAAGGGATGGGTGTATTTGGACACTGACAAAACTGAGACTGAACAATGGCCATCAGTTAGATGATGACATTGTCAGGGTAGAGCTGCTGGCTAATCAGCTCAGGACACTGGTGTAACATCAGTAAGGAAGGGAGGGTTTGGGGAGGCAAGCAATGGGGTCTATGATGACATTGTCTCTCAGATGTTAGAGAAAATAAACAGTTCGGGGAACAACTCTTGAAGAATATATATTCCTGATGCAGAAAAAGAACTATATTGGAAAGTGGGGGTGAAATACAAAATTAGTGTCTTCTTCCAGTAAGGAAGAGAGATTATTTAGGGGGAAACAGAGATATAGTAATTATTCTGGAGATCTACAGAAACACATAATATAGAAAAAAATCAAAGTAAACCTTAAATTCAGTAAATAGGCATAAGGAGGAAAAAGTGAAGGAATGAGTTTTCACATGATAAGTGAGAGTAAGATATACATTAATAAACACTGATGTTACTACATGCTATGGTTTAGTGATGCTCTACTATAATTCTCATTTTGAATCACTGATTTTCAATGTAAACATAGTGATAAATGGTGCCATTGTGAGGTGCCTAGATCATGAGAGTAGAGACACCATTATGATTATGGAATTAGTTTATTTATATGGCAGTATCACTAGAATGCATCCTTCTACAAGACAGAGAGGGCTCTTCACAAGTTCAAATGTTCCAATATCTAGATTGTGAATATTTGTGGGATCCAGAACTACAAGAAATAAATTTCTATTGTCTAGTCACCCTGTTTATCTCATCGGTTATAATCAAAATAACTTAAATTCTACAAAGTAGAGAAATGGATAGAGTTCTTCTTGAATAGATTCTACCATGTTTAGTAAAGGGTAAAGGCTGTATTGGAGTGTAAGGTGGGAGAGAGAAATAAGGGCAAAGTTGGAGAACTAATAGTTGAGTTATCCAGATCTGATGATGAAAGGCAAATCTGTAGATACTTGAATCCTGAGTATCCTAACACAAGAGAGAAAATGTATGCTTTAATGTATTTTAATGCAAACATGGAGTACCCAGTATCTGAGAGGATAAAGAGCAATGTCAATAAAATCCTACACAGACTGGAAATGAATTACCCATAGATGGAAATGAGGCTGGAAAAGAGCAGAGTGCCCAGACAAAACTCAGACATCCACATCCAGTGGCATCTTCAGTGTAACAGAGGCAAGTGGAAACATTTCAGGCGCATGGCACTGAACTCTCTACTGAAGATGGTTTCTCCACAAGTGGAAAAGTCTGCGCTGGAAAGATGAGGATAAAGAAAGAAAATTAAGACAAGACTGGCAAATATGTAAACAATTCAAATCCACGTGAGTTAGCCAAAAGTCTGATCATGTCTTGCAGATTTTAAGGTATAAAGAGAAATGAATGTACAAGCTGCATGTAAGAAGACGAAAAAAACCTGAACTAGCTTATGCTCTGTACTAAGCAGGATACAATACTAGGACATATATTTTTTATGTCCAAGGATATCATTATCATGACAGAAGAGAATGGTGGGAAAAGCCAGTGCTGGATTTATGTCTGAAGAGGTAAAAGTCCAGGTCATAGTGAGTGTGAATAGAGGTATTGTTTTTGAAAAGAGAGACAATGCTAAGAATATATAGAGTATGTAGCAAGAACACATGCTAGCTCAACACTTACACTTGGTGTATTATTTGGTTCTGCTTCTATGTTTTATTACTTCTTACAATTATCTCCATTTCATTAATGAGGAACCCAGACCTGTAAGGTTCTTGACTCATCTTGACTCAAAGCCAAGAAGGAGACATTCATAAGTTCTATGATATCATCAGACCTTCAATAGATGAGTTCGGGAAACAGTAGTGTTGCCCATCTTATGCAAATAAGGTAGGAGTTGTATTTTTTTACTTTTGCATTGCTGTGACAAAATGCTAGCCAGAACAAATGGAGAAGGGAAAGATTTACTTTGGCTCACAGTTTCTGAGGTGTTTAGCCCATCATGACTGGGAAGGTTTGGTGGAAGGGCTAATTTCATAGCAGTGGAAATGTATGGAAGATGTTGTTGACATAACAGTAGTCTGGGAAACAAAGAAAAGGAAAGTACCAGCTCATCATCCCCATTTTTCTCTTTCTATTCTGTCTAGGATAGAGTCTTGGGATGCTTTCCTTGCTCAGGTAATAAGGTCCATAAATTACCTCAAACCCTCAGAAGTGCCTCTTCATCTCCCACATGACTCTAAATTTAGTCACACTGCTGATACTGTTTGGCTACCACAGCAGTATAGGTAAGGCTGTTCACCTCTACTGGATGTCAAGGAAATTAAAACCAAAGGTATGAGAACTGAGAACTTCTGAGGCTTTCAAAGTAAGGTGTAATCTACCTTTTCTGCACTGCAAAGATCATACCGATGAATCATTTTTATTTCTGAAAAATTAAACTCTTTAATCCTTCCTCTCTTTCAGTCTGCACTGCCACGACGACCCCCCTGTCTATGTTTATGTTTGATTTTACCAGTGTCTATCCTCTTACTTATTCACTTTCTTCCCTTTCATGACTTGCTAGATTATAAGGATTCCCATTCTTTAAATATATATATACATTTATAGTTAGCTGCTGAATGTTTCTTTTCCCCATGACATTCTTTCCTTAAACAAATAAATCTTTACTGTAATCATGGGACTCAATGTTTAATATGTCTAAGATATTAGTTTAGAACTACTACAGGTTTTGATACTATTATCAGAAATAGGTCAGCCACTAAATAGCCTCTTACTTTTTGGCATAAGTAAAGACTCCCATTGTTCAAGCTCAGGCTACTGCCAGCGTGTCCTTTGATGGGATAGGAACATGATTGTAATCAAAATCCACTTTTGTATTGTAATAGCAGCCTGTCACCAACAATCCCACAGACTATTATTTTATAAAGAACAAAATATGTGCCAGTGATGGTGGCCTCTGCCTGTGAGTTCAGCACTCAGGAAGTAGACACAGAGGTCTAGGATTTTAAGGCTAGGATTAGCTACCTAGTGATTTGAAGGTAGCCTTAAAAAACAAAGAACAGTACCAGAAGAGCAAAGATAAAAGAGTATATGTGCACTAAAAAATGATAGTAAGACATGAGAAAACAGCTACAAAAATATTTGCAGAGTTTAATGGAAGGAATATGGCTAATTATCCAGTGTTTTAATTACCCTGATGCTGGACCTTCAAACTACAACTCCTAATCTAATTGAGGAAGTCCATCATATAGACAGAGCATAATGCAATATGCAATTAACATTTCCTAAAATTAAAACTGACACGGGATATTTTGATTTACTCTAATTATACTGTTAATTTTGTGCCTAACACAGAAATGCCTTTGTATTTAAAAAAAAAAAAATGTCCTTTAAAGATCTCCTTCTAATTTGCAATAGACTTATGTTTCACCCACTTAGCTGCTCATAATATTACTCAAAAGTGAAGATTACTAAGAATTCTCATCCCACAGATGTTCTAAAATATAGATTACGGAAACTTGAGCCTGAACGTTCCCACAAGAACAGTTTGCACTGCTCATGCTACCCTGGGATTTCAGGACACCACTTTGATCAGTCCTCATTTATTTCCAGGTACTCCTTAGAAGTGCCTTTCAGGAAGCTAAGCGCTAATGTCCCTGCATCCCACTGGAGGCTTATTCTTTGTGCTATTACCATTGTGCTTGGTGTTGTTCCCAGTGCCCTGCAAGTCTTCAGGAAGCCCAGATTTGGAGCAGGGCAGCTTGCACCATCTCTAAAGCAGAGGCCAGAGTACACAGCTGATCCTTTCCCCAGTCGGTGGACTGTGTGCGTCCTCTGATGTTCAGAGGTTCTCAAAACAAACACATTAACCTGGGGTATAAGTACCCAATTAGTAAATCCTATTGATAATATCAGTAAAAAATCAAGGCTGTGGGGTGTGAAAAGGGGAAGCCAATTGGAAGACTCAGCTCACCCAGTGGTTTTATTTGTGGTAGTCCATCAAAGAAACTTGTTCAGACTATTCTTTCATAAATGAAAAAAAAAAAGTGACAGCATGGGGACACATACTTGTGACTCGGGAATCTGGAGTCATGTGTTATTAACACTAGAGAGGAAAACCATATTGCCCAATCCTGCATCATGTGCTACCCATGGCAGGAACCAAGTCACCTCTGCTGAACACTTAGACCTTTCAAGTCAAGATGAGCAAAGTTCACACCCGACTCTTACTTACTGGAGAAACATGAGCCAGGTTACTTCACTGGTAAATTAAGTATTTAAAAAATAAAAAAACAATTCACACTCTTACAGTGCCTCCTCTTTCTCGACAATTGGACTCCTGGAGCTCCACCTGAGGCCCGGTCGAGGATCTCTGCATCCACCTCCATCACACCCGACCATTAGGGTGTTTGGCCATCTGATCACCAGACTGAGACCAAGATTGGAAAAGCACAGGGACAAATAACCAAACTAATGGAAACACATGAATTATGAACGAACGGCTGTGGAGACCCAGCTGGATCAGGCCCTCTGGATAAGTGAGACAATTGAATAGCTTGAACTGTTTGGGAAGAACCCAGGCAGTGGGACCTGGACCTGTCCTTAGTGCATGAGCTGGCTGTTTGGAACCTTGGGCTTACACAGGGACACTTTGCTCAGTCTGGAAGGAGGGGACTGGACCTGCTGGTACTGAATCTACCAGGTTGAATTGAATCCCCAGGGGAGTCTTGGCCCTGGAGGACATGGGAATGGAGGGGAGGGGCTGGGGAAAAGGTGGGGGCAGGGGCGGGAGGGGGAAGAACAGAGGAACCCATGGCTGATGTGTAAAATTAAAACACAAATATAATAAATAAAAAAGGAGAAAAAATTAAAAACAAAAAAATAATAAAATAGAAATGTATGATGCTATGTCAAATGGCAAATAATACACTGAAAGCCTGTGATATCCTGATTGTTGTAAACTGTATCCCTCAATGGGATTTTTTTTCTTGCCATGACATATTGGAAGATAATGAAAATGACAGAACTCTGAAGTTACATTGATTAGTTACTTATGGAGAAAAAACAACAAACCAAACAAAGAAGCCTTTCAGACATTCCAAATGACACAGTGGACATTGAAGTACACTGTTCAGGTTGGTATAAGTGGCATGCTACACACATTGTGTTTGTAATTAAACTAAGAGGAAAAATTACATTCTCAGATGCAAATTTACTATCAGTTCTGGAAGTACTAATGGGATAAAGAGTCTGTTTTGATATCACCCAAGGATAATAACAAATAACTGGAGAAAAAAGTTTAATGCTAACTCTACAAACAAGGGTACAATGACTTTAACTAATAACAATCCTACATTCTCAAATGCTTAGAGAGAGAGAGACATAAGGCTCTTAGTACCATAAATTAAGGGCATGTATCTTCTTTTTCCCACACAGCCTGAATTAAGACCATAAAACAAATAGAATAAAAACTTAACAGTGGGATTTATTATAATTATCTAATTGACCCATTAGCTATCAATGTATTACATATACTTATTGACTCTATCTTTAATTCCTAAGTATGTTAGATTTTGGAATATAAAAAGGAGCAAAATATCATACCACTAATCAAATACTGTATATGTCTAGGCATACTTGTTCCATTAAGTAATTTTTCTGGTGAACCACAGACTCTAACTTCCGATATTACCATACAATTACCAAAATCATGTAAAGTTTGAAAATACTTGATGAACCAACCAAACAAAGAAACAAAGAAAAGAAACCTGTGCTGGAAATGTAGCTCAGAGATTAAAACACTTACTGCATTTGCAGAGGACCTAAGTTCATTCAGTTCTCAGTACCCACATGGCAGATTACAACCATCTGTAACTCCAGTTTTAAGGGATCCAGTGCCCTGATCTAGGCTTCCTGGATACCAGACCTACACAAGGTGCATATACATGTATGAAGGCAAACACTCATACACATAAAATAAAAAGTAACAGCCTTTTTGGAAAAAGTACCCAAACTGCACATTTCTAGCATCAAGTCCTCATGGAGACCATTTCTATAGCTGTCATGTAAATTTTCAAATACCAGGAGCTAAGAACTTCTTGCAATAAATTATTCTTTCAAAAATTGTTTTTACTGGTAGAAAACTTCTTTTCCTGTATTAAAAACTAAAATATTACTTAAGAGTCTCAATATTGCTAAGACAATATTTTACATAATTATATTCATAGAGCATATGCAACTTTGTGTCACTTGGTATATATCTATCATTACATTTTAAACACTTCCCTAGGTAGTAGTCCATTGTACGTTATTTAAGCAGTTACTCAGTCACCTTCTGGCAGTTGAATATTTTAATTATAGTCTGTGGTATAATAAACAATGTAAATGATAGTATTTTAGACTTACTTCCACCCATTTCACAACATTATTTACTGTATTTTAAAGAAAAATTCAAGAAACGATGAGATAATTGTAGCTAAACGATCTGAAGGGTTGAAGGAAGACGCCGATGTTTGGAAAGGGCTGTCATGAAGCAGGACATGTTTCTGCTCTCATGGATTCTTTCCCTTATCTCAAATGATAAAAGAAACTTCAAGGAGCATATGACAAGGCTCTTTGGGCAGCTTGGGGCTCAGTATCCTATTCTGACTAAGCCATGAGAAAACTAAAACATGAAAGTCTGTGGGCCAGCCAGGAAAGGATACTGCATTGCTGGACAGAAGATGTATAAGGAATATTTTAAATTCTCTCTGATGGGTCTCAAGAAAGTTGTCCCAAAGGCAAAATTACTAACACCCAATTATAAGGATGCTTCGTGGATAACAGTAAGTGGGTGAGTAAAAGCACTTAGATATAAGACTGTCTTCAAAGAGGGTTACTCAATGATGTATGGTTCAGTTTAAATATATACCAAGCCTAAGGAATCACTGAGCTTTCTCTTAACACTGGCAGCCAAATAAAGCTTCCTGTCTTTCTTTGGAGAAAAAGTGTAACGCATGAGGAATGGAAGCAGTGGAAAGAAAGCAGAGGAGAGAGAGAGAGAGACAGAGAGAGACAGAGACAGACAGAGACAGAGAGACAGAGACTGACTGCAGGGCTAAGATTGGGAAGTAAAGAATGACAAGATAAATATGAAGTTGAAATCAAGATTTTATTGGCATTACAATGAGAAACATCCATAGAATTTTACGCATCTTTATGTTCTTTCTTCTTGAAACAGAGTCTCTTTATATGGCCCAAGTTGACCTAACACTTCAGAACTTCTGGCCTCAGTACCCCAAGTGGTGGGCCGATGGGTGTACACCACCATGCCTGGCTTGGGCTTTCCATTATGTAGGAATGAATAGGGGCATTGCGAGACATGAGCCAACTGTCATCCAAGGTGAGAAGCATTAAACTTCTTAGTGTGTTTCAACGGGAAATGAGCAAGCACTGTGTTGTTAGTGTCTCTTGCTTTTCTAGTATGAGAGACTACGGAGCAGATAACTTTCATTCTTTATTGTGTTTCTTTTAAAAAGACTCATGCAAGGTAGATCGCAGAGGATTTCAAGGAGGTCCCATCATTTACTTTAGAAACTACAACAACAAAAACAAACAAACAACAAAGAACTATTTATTAGTATTCCAAAGATTTTTTCCATCAACTGTATCTTCATGATAAATTGATAATGAAATGATTATTGTTTTATGTATTGCATCTTTCATATTTTAAGATCATTTAGGTGAGCAAATACCTGTCAGTGGAGTGCAAGGGTCAGTGTGTGTTTATTACTCTTGTCCTTAATGTGCATTGTCAAATTGGTTTTAGGACATTGTACCATCTCTGTTTTTACCAGTAGCTTTATCAGCATGTATGTGGCACCATAGTTATTTAGTGTTAGTTAAAATGCAAACTCCAAAGACAAGATGATGCCTAAATTTTAAATTGAATCTCTTTATTACAAATTATTCTCATGGATATTTACCCTCGGTAGAATGTCTTATAATTTTTGCTATTTATCTCAATGGGTTTTATTTTGGCTTGTTTGTTTTTCCCCCAAGACAGGGTTTCTCTATGTGGCTCCAGCTGTCCTGGAATTAGCTGTGTAGAACAGGCTAGCCTTGAGCTCAGAGGTCTCCCTGCCTCTACTTTCTGAATGCTGGGACTAATGGTGTGCGCCATCACTGCCCAGCTTTTAAAAAAAAAAAAAATGATTACAAGGTATCCATGTTTCACCACATGTTTTTCATTTGCTTGTGGGAAGAGAAAGGAAAGAAGAGATGAAATGGGAAAGAGCCACATAAATGCTGATAAAGCTACAACAAAAATATTTTTAAAAAAGGAATTTTCAGCAAAGCACATCTAATAACAAATTTCATTGTTGTCAGGATTAGCATTTATTTCATTTCATAAAGAATTCAAGTATAATGTCGAATAGCTTCTTAATATGAAAAGTTGCCATGGGAAAAAAAACATGAAGGAAAAGGAGTACAAATGTCATTGTGAATGGTGGTTTTTGATGACTGCATTCTTACTCTCTAGGAGGCTGAGGCAGAAGAATCACAAATCAAAAATGAGCCCAGGCTTTACCCCTGACTACAATGACTTTTAAAAATTTTTTAAACTAAAAGTAAAACTTTTATGAGAATTAACAAATCATCCTCCCCAAAGATTAATATACTCTCAAATAGATATAGAAACAGGTAAGTAGCAAGCAACAAAGGAGAAAATTTAAATATTACAAAAATAAAAAAAATCATTGCATGGAAAATGATTCATGTTAAAATGTTAAACAATCTTACGTTGTTTTCTAAAAGAAAAAATCTATTTTGTATCCTAATGGAGATAATTTAGGGGAACTTTGGAAATATTAAAAATGTAGTGTCCAGGATCTCATGGATAAAAATCGGCTAAACATTGGCAAGTGAAGAGGTAATGAGTCACAAGTGATTAGAAAGGTTCATCATGACGGCATCCAAGCAGAATAAACATTCAGTTGTTATAGAGATCAGGAAGCAGGAAACATGTAATCAAAATTCTTGATATTTACCAACCATTTCACTCTTAGATAATGATACGTTTTTAGCCAAATGCCTCTTGCAATTGTATCTACACGGCAGCTGCCAAACTGGCCTAGGATGAAGTTTAGCTTCTGTGATTTGCAGCAGTGCATTTGCTTAGTTTCTGTAAATACCAAAGACAAGAAATAGCAATTCCTGAACATGTCTGATTTGTAATGAGCAATTGACAGTAATTGTAATTTTCATTCTTAGACCTGCTCATGGTTGTGAACTCTGGATTAGGAAGCAACCATGGAGACTGCAACTGGCCTGGGGTTTGCCTTCTAAGATGTAGAATGGACATCTATCGCTTATCTTTGGGGCATCTGAGAAAGACAGGAGGAGGGGATGAGGGCAGTTTCCAGTAGTTTTTCTTTTCCAGGACTCATGAAGTAGGTTTAGTGCCTTGCTTAATTTTTCAAATCTCATTGGCCTCATAAAATCATTTGAATTTTAGAGATAAAAACAATTCTAGATAATACATATTTTAAAAAATCCTACCATGTTTCCTAAATACAACTACAATTACAAAACCTGACAAATCATGGTAGAAAGCATTCTGTTAACACTGTAGCCACCATCAATATTTAATCTATATCATACATGAAACACTATTATTCTGTATTTCAGCAACAAGACATGCATGTTCTCTACGACTAGGACTCTTGGACAATGTATTAGCAGTCTTGAGAAATAAAATATAAAAATGTGATGATAGTTACTGGAAAACAAAGACAAGGTATTCTGAAATAATTAAAAATCAAAGAAAACATTATTGAAAGACTGATAAACTATAGCCAACAATAACCAGGTTGAAAATGTAACTAAAGAATTTCTAATTATACTAACAATGCACATGTTAAAATAGGAATGAGCCTAATTGCAAAAGCATGGCTCTCCACAAAGCAAATTATAAAGCTCCATTTAAAAACTCGAGGAAAGACGCGAAGCAAATGGCCCTATCATGTTGAGTTCAGGGCAACAGAAATGCCAATGATTCTGAAATTCATCAATTCAGTGATTTTTTTTAATTAACACTGCCCCAGGAAACATTATAAGAGATTGTGAGTTTTGTCTAAAAGAGTGAAATTTAAAACATAGAAAAGACTGGGGGCTACAAAAACATCCCTTAAAATTACAGCAATTAATTCTTTTTAATGGTTTTTAGAAATGTGGATTTGGCACGAGAAAAGAACAACCAGTGAAAACAGAAGACGGACACAGGTAAATGTCCAGACATGTAACCCACCTGTAGGATGACAGAGGGCATGCTTTCCAATAACAAGAAAGGACAACAAGAGAAATTTAATAAATCTGCTGCCAAATGCAGTTACCAACTTGTACCTCACATACCATGAATAAAGAAATAACATTACTGAGGAAAAAGATTATATAAAATTTAAATAACATTTTACTACAGAAAGCCTTTTAAGGAATAAAAGAGTAAAACAAGATCTCCTCTACTTCCCCTCCTCGGGGAAGATCTGATCTCCTGGTTGGTCTAGGGACACGTGGGCATGAGAACTTGAGCGATTGTGTTGTATGGTGGGCAGAGGGGAAGCAGGCTGAGAATTATAACAGAAAGGGGAGCTTTACAGGAGTCCAGTAGAAATCTGATGCAAGGGAAGGGAATCTACAAGCATGGCCCCAGCTAAGACTCTGGGCAACAGTGGATGTATAGCCTGAATCGGCCATCCCCTGTGGTCAGATTGGTGACTACCCTGATTGTCAGCAGAGGACCTTCATCCAGTGACTGATGGAGGCAGATTCAGAGACCCATGGCCAGACATTGGGTTGTGCTTGGGGAGTCCTACTGAGGAGAGGGAGTAGGAATTGTAGGAGCAAGGGGGTCAGGGACATCAGAGGAAAACCGATAGAAATGACTAACCTGGCTCATGGAAACTCACAGAGTCTGAACCAGCAACTAGGGAGCCTGCATAGGACCAACCTAGGCCCTCTGCCTATATGTGACAGCTGTGTGGCTTGGTCTGTGTGTGTGACTCATGGCAATGGGAACAGGGCTGACCCTGGTGCTTTGACTGGCTCTGGGCAACCTATTCTTCATTCTGGATTGCCATGCCCAGGGTGGAGTGCTTGGTCATATGGCAGCTTGATATAAGCCATGCTTTGCTGATGATGCCCATGGAGGCCTGCCCCTTTCTGAGAGAATAGTGAGGAGGGGTGGGTTGAGAGGGGGCAGAGAGGAGGCAGGGTGGGGGGTTGGGAGAAGAATAGGAGGAGAGGAGGGAGGGGAAACTGTGTTTGGGACACGAAGTAAGTAGATCAATTAATAAAAATGGTAAAACAATAAAGGAGACAGCTGACAAGTCTGACTCCATCAAATATAAACTTTTGCATAATCATAAAGAATTTTACAAAGGGAAGAGAAATGGACATGAGTTTTCTACCTTAAGAAACACACAAGAAAGACACCATGTTGTTTTGTGAGACAGAGTCTCACGTGAAATCCAGACTGGTCTCATAGGCTCTGTATAGCAGAGGCTGGTCTTGAACACCCTTCTGACTCTCCCAGCTCTTCAGTGCTGGGATTACAGGGATGTTCCAGGACACCTGCTCTTACCACAGCATAAAGTATGGTTGTGAACGGTAGTACTATGTTCTGCTACTGACTTTGGCCTCCATCAGGGTCTTCTCACAAGTTTGTTATTAGAATTGCTGCTTTATCAAATATTTTTAGAACTAACTTAATGTTTTTAGAACTTTGTCATACTGGTGACATTTGGCCTAGTTCAAACTTCCTTTCCTTTGTACCACTTTGTGATAGTTCCTGCATATTCCTTATTTCACAGACACAAAACACACCTCCCAGCTGCTGGACAGTGTGTAAGCTGGAGACTCCTGTACCTAAGATCTGCCTTTCACAGATGCTGTCTCAAAACTAGTCAGTGTCACCATCCAGGGCAACATCCCTGGACCTCAAAGGCAAGGTGCTTTGGAGGGTTTCCTTTCCTCTCCCCAGGTTTCTTCCTCTCTCCTGTTTTTCCATTGTTTCTCTGATAGCATTGGCCTTCCTGTGTATCCTGCACACCATGTTGGCCCATCTCCTACAATCTGGAAGAACTGAAAATGCTCCATTATTTCATGTGTTCTCTTATGCTGTTCCTTCTGTGTCCTGCCAATCAACTCACTTGAGTTGAATTTCCTTCCAAGTGTGTGCTGCACTACAATGTGCCTCTCTGGGTAAGGATATAGTAGTCACACAAGAGTTACCAGGGTCTGTGCTGCCCTACAGTGTGCCTAGACAGACAGACAGATAGATAGATAGATAGATAGATAGATAGATAGATAGATAGATAGATAGATGATAGACAGACAGATAGATACTGATTCACATTCTTTTATTTCCTACAGAATAGCTATGTGCTAGGGAAACAAGTGTCATATTTAATATTGCTAACTGCACAGTGACCCTTTCTCCTATTGAAATACTTGTTAGAATATTATTAAATGTGTATTAATAATTAAATATTTGACCTAACAATGCCATTTCTGAAAGTTTGCCCTAACAAAATACTCTAATAATATAAAAAAGACAACTGCATAGAATCAACATGGAATTCATTCTCTAGATACTCAGACAACTAAATGCACAATATTTCACAGCTCAAGACATATCCACTCACATTGCCAATGAATTTTCATTGTATTTAAAGGTAAATTGAATAATGTATAAAAGTGGATCACATGTGCTTTCAATGCCCTCGTTCATACATATAATATTTGAATACATATAAAATATAGTAAATAAAATATTTATAAAACATGTGAAAGGTACACACATATTTAAAATATAAAAGTAGATAAAATCAACAGTCAATTCTTAAATACAGGTGTGTTGAGAGGGGATTATAGGAACAGAGATCATAAAAGTCAAATTTTAAGATCATAGACTAAATTATTTATGTTGGGAATACATGCACACTTATTTATTGTGAAAAACTAAATTTAATAAAAATTACCTTCCACAGAGGAACATTCAATAAATAATAATTATTATATAAAGAATGATTACAAATCTTGAAACTCTATATTACTCTTTTGCTTTTAGGCACTAAGAATCTACTTCTCTGAAATTCATAATTCCACTCCAGCATTTTAACACATCATTGAATATGTTTAGTTTAACCAGAGCATTAGAAGAAGCTTTCCCAGTGACCAGAAATAACTGCCTGGATTGAAATGAAATGAGAAAAACAACGAAACTTCCACTGCACTCTACTTGTATATACTTGCACCAAGTAACATCAAACTTGGTATTTGCAAAGGGCAATATATGTTCCAACACAAAAGGGCAAGACAAGAATTAACATTTTAAGGGTTGTGCCTCTATTATTTACCCATGGTTTGTTATTACTTTTAATGAATCATGTTAATATCTATGTGGCTGCCATAAATGTAATTTATTTGAGAAAAGCAAAAACATCTTGTCATAGGTTATTACTTTTGTTATTATAAAGATGATATGGTTAATGCTAACTTAGAGTCTCTGCAAACTTGAAGGATCTCAAAAATTTCTCAGCTAAATGTTACACTTTCTATTAAAAGTAATATACCTCAAAAACATCAGTAATTCTGGGTCTGCTCTTCAGCTCATATCATAGACACCTCAGGCTTTTTTGTGATCTGTCCTTCAGTAATTGGTTGTAAGGTCAACAGTTTAGCATATTATACTTAATGTAATGGTTGTATTCGATTGATGCCTTTCTCATCTAATGATAATTCTTATTAATGTAAGTTATGTGGAATAGATGGACTCAGGCCAATCATAAACTCCCTTGACTGTAGTTCTGAAATATACTCAACCTCATAATGATAGAAAGTCATATCTGAAAAACTCCGAGGGTGTCTTCAACTTGGAAGTTAACTTCTTCAAGTGAATTAGGACTGTCCTTGGCAAATGGTGAAGGACCTCACTAAATGAAATTCATAATTAGATTTACAGTGACATAAATGTATTTCTCTCTACCTCTTTTTTTTTATTTTAAAACTGATATTTGATTAGATCATCTAACCCTGTCTTCCAGTTAGAAAAAAGGAAAATCTAAATATATGACATCCTGTAGAAATCATTCCAAACAACCCTGCAATAATAATAAATTAACCATAAGGGGAAATATAAAGTATAAATATCACTCTGGTGAAATTTTAGAATAGATCACCCAGGATAAAATCCATGAACATTTGACAAATAGAAATAAATAATGATAATAAGACTATTATGAGCTGCATGAGAAATTTTATTAAACAAAAGTTTCATTTTAAGCAGATTGGTAGACCAAACCTGGTAAAGAAAGTCAAGTATGGGCTGGGAACATAGCTCAGTCATTACAGTATCTGTCATGCAAGCAGAAGCCCTGAGCTCAAAGCCTTTGAACTCTCATAGAAAGCCAGACTTGGCAATGTACACCTGAAACCCCAGCTTTGGGAGGTCGGGGGTGGAGTCAAGCAGATCTCTGGAGCTTGTTCACCAGCCAACTGAATCCATGTGTTTCAGGTTCATGAAGACACCTTGTCTCATAATGAAATACATATGCATGAGTACCTGTGCACTCACAACCACACACCACACATTTACACAATACCATACACACACTGAAAATACAAAACAAAGATAAATTATTCATTCATTGAGTGACTGACATACTTAAAGGTGTTTTTAATGAGAAAGACTGAAAATGTGGGCAGTGAGGTTGAATTAGGGCTTGTGGGGGTGGTAAAGCTTAATTACTAGTTAGTTACTAAGATGTATGTTTTCTTTGAAATTCTGTGTCAATGCCCTTATTCACTAGTTGTTTTTTAATTAATAGTTTGGAAAAATCAGAGCCTGAAGATTATGAATTACTCAATCTCAGAGACTTGAACAGTACAGACAGAGGCAAAACTGTGATTCCAAAATGTAGTACCCTTAAATCATGACATTAGCACAACCAGGTGAGGGTGTTGGAGAGGTAGTTTAAGTGTTGGCTGCTTCAGTTCCTAACATCCACATGGCCACTCACAACCGTCCGAGACTCCCGTTCCAGGACATCCAGTGCACTCTTCTGACCTCTGTGTGCGTATAGTACATATACACACAAGCAGGCAAAACACTTAGTTGTTTCAGTTGGCATGTAGGAGGGATATCTGAAAGCAGTGGTTCTCACTCTTCCTAATGTTACAACGCTTTAATACAGTTCCTCATATTGTGGTGAGCCCTAATCACAAAATTATTTCTGTTGCTACTTCATACCCGTAATGTTGCTACTGTTATAAATCATAATGTGTAAATATCTGATTTCCGGTGGTCTTAGGCAACCCTTGTGAAAGGGTTGTTTGCCTCCCCTCATTGAGACTACTCACTTAAAGGCTTGTCTGACAATGATGAGACAAAACCACACTAGTACATTATCAATAGTCCCTGTACACAAGACACTGCTTCATTTGCCCACACTGAGTCAGTGGAACAATTAGCTGTTTCTTTCTTGCAAAAAAACAAAAACAAAAACAAACAAACAAACAAAAAATAAAGACTGTGAATTAATCTATGAGTATTCAAAACAATATACACTTATTTACAGGAACTTGCTCTACATCTGAAAATATGATGGCTACATTTAAAAGCATATTGTAAATATTGTTAGAAAAATGTTGGTTTAAACTTGAAAATTCTAAGAATATGTCACAGGAAGAAATTTCATTTTTGCTCTCAAGCTGTAAAGTGTGTGTGTGTGTGTGTGTGTGTGTGTGTGTGTGTGTGTGTGTGTAGTTTGGAGATGAAATATCTCCTGGAAAGGCTAATAGTGAGGCTTTAGCCCCAGCGGGGGCAGCACTACTGAGAGTTAATTGGATTATAAACATGTGATTCCCGGATTAACCCAGTAGATAGTTCACAGCAGAATGAGATCTTACATGGTAGAAGTAGGTCAATGAGTGAGTGTCTTTGATCCTCTATCCACTCCTTGTGTTGACCCAGATCCACAACAATGAAATCAAGATGCCATGGACTGAAACCTCTGTGTCAGTGAGCCAAAATGCCTATCTCCTCCATTGAGTTGATTCTCATAGGTGCTTTATCACACTTAGGAAAAGCTGACTTGCCAGAGTTTGTGAACATACTTTTGGAGAAGTTACTTGTGATACTGATTGGGAGAGAAAATAAAAACAGTCATGACTATATAAACACTGGCCAGATTGTCTCTTAAAAACAAAAACAATTTTGTTTTATATTTTTTTATACTCCCTTTTTGTGACAAGAAGACTTAAGCTCAGGTCCTTGCTCATGCTATGTGTGTTCTCTACCATTTCAGTTCTTCAATGTTGAGAGGAGATCTTACAAAGCATGCTGACCTGAATGCACTCTGCAGCCCAGGCTGGCTTTGAACTTGCAATCTTCATGTCTCAACCTCCAGAGTAGCAAGAATTTTAGGCCTGTGCCAACAAGGTTCTTACCATTCCTTATTTATTCTTTTTTTTTTTTCAAGACAGGGTTTCTCTGTGTAGCTTTGCGCCTTTCCTGGAACTCACTTGGTAGACCAGGCTGGCCTCGAACTCACAAAGATCCACCTGCCTCTGCCTCCCGAGTGCTGGGATTAAAGGCGTGTGCCACCACCTCCCGGTACCATTCCTTATTTTAATAAATGCTTATCAAAGAAATAATATGATGATTCTCCCAAGCATGACTTTTAGAATCAAGAAAAGAATGGCAAATGAGATACATAAACTCAAACAAACAGAACATTCATACACGCCCATATTTATTCATTTTTGTGTATTCAACTAAGTATGTTGACATGCACACCACAGATATGAAGTATACATTTATTAAACTAAGGAACAATACAATAAGAAATTGTGTAAATAAGGGATAGAAATCATCATCAAGACTTGGATGACCATGTCAGAGACATCAGAGAAAAGATTTCTGAAAGGAGCTGATAAACCTAGATAGCCTGGAAGACATTTCAACATGACTTAAGGGTCAAGTGAGAGCAAAGAGTTCCTACAGCTCTCCTTTGTAGTATAATTTAATTTAATCATAGTAACTTACTCAAAGGAACTTGGGCTGCAAACTGTCTTGTCTATCTGGTAGAGAGATGGATTCAAAAGTGTAAGAAGATTTAAAAATTTATGGTAAGAGCTTGTTGAAGCATTTCTGCATATGTAAGTAGATTATGCCAATTTGATTTTATTTGCAAAATTAGAGTGCCCTTAGAAAGATAACAAAATATTTAATTTGAATGGTAATTCACTATTTCTATTTTGTCATGAACCACTGAATCATTTCTACAGTTTTGGCAATATACCCAGCAATTAAATTAGAACATTTTAAAACAATATTTATATATTGCATTTGGAGTTCTCACCTATGTAGTTATAAATTTTTTAAATTGAAACTCATGGTTTTTATTCTCAGAAAAGTGACTATTCTGAATAACTAACTGTTTCTGTCTCATACTTCTTTAGTATATTCATTCTAAGCATTTTAATTCTGTAATTTAGATTTTATGTTCTATTAGTTTTATTTTTCTTCCTATACTGAGCAAACATGTTTGTTAAAGTATTTAAGCAATATACAGACACTATTGGGTAAGTAAATGTGATATTATATGGCACACTAAGCTACCAACTAGCACCTATGGGATATTGAAGAAAACTTAAAATAGCATTATTGAAAAATTGCCTAAGTTTTATATCCACTTCTGTTAATTTCAATAATAAAATATTAAGTAACATTAAGAACTTTATAAGATTATAAATGCATATATCATCTCAAAATTTAAGTTTGAACAAGTTTTCTAATCCAAGGTAAAATAAAATGCTATAAAACTTTACTTTAAAACATAAAACAAAAATTAAAACTGAGTACATTAGCAAAGTTTTAGGTGTAAAAAATCAAAGAAAACTTTGATGTTAGTTGTATTACAATTTAAGAATTCTCTTCAAAGGACACTTTCAAGAGAGTGAAAACAATAAATAAACAGACTAGGAGAAAAAAAAATCTAATAGAGGTCACATATCTACAACCTACAAGAAACTCTGAGGGCATTTAAACTTCAAGAAAAAAAGTTATAAAAATTGACCCAGAGAGAGAAAGAGAAAGAGAGAGAGAGAGAGAGAGAGAGAGAGAGAGAGAGACCCCTGAACAGATATGTGGTTCAAACAATTCTAAAGCATCAGAGACTCACATGAAGGGGTATTCAATACAATCTCATCAGCAGAAAAATGTCACTGAGCAACACATACTACCAAAGGCTTGTGAGGATACCATTCATGTCTTCCATGCATCAGAAAGTATAGTCACCTTAGCAGATAACTGGAAAACTCAAAAAAAAAGAAAGAAAGAAAGAAAGAAAGAAAGAAAGAAAGAAAGAAAGAAAGAAAGAAAGAAAGAAAGAAATTCAGCTTCAATGTGTAGTCATGCTCTCAAATACATACTCATTTCATTGAAGAACATACATCAGTACAAAAATAGTAAGTGTACATATTTATAGGAGCTTTATTCATAATTGTCAAAGCTAGAAGCAAACAAGAAATCCTCCCATTGGTGAATAGATAAACAAACTATGGTAGATTCATGCAGTGGGATGTTATTTAGTTACAAATAGAAATGTAGATATCAAATCACAAAGACAAAAGAAACAAATGCCACCTTAGTTTGGGTGACTGTCCCCCAAAGTTTCTGCTGTTAGCAGGTTTCATCATCAGCCTGGGATGCTATTAAAAGATTAAGACATTTCTAAATAGTATAGGTTAGTGAAGGAAGTTCACTTACTGAGGGCATCTTCTTGCCAGGACTAAAGAGACCCTGAGCTTCTCTTGTTACCAGAGGTAAAATCATGCTCTCCCACACTCACCTTCTAGTGTGCTGCCTTGCCACATCCTCAAAAACTGGGACATCCGCACACAATAAACTTCTGCAACTATGAGCAGAAACGAATGCTTCCTCCATCTGACTTGATTTACTTCTTGCACTTGTTTCAGAGCTGTGCAAATCCAATTAAATAAATGAACGTGGCTAAATGCAGGAAGCCAGTCTGGCAAGCCGAGTACTGTCCGATTACTATTCGATGATGTTTGTAACAGAAAAAGGCAATGTGCCATAAAAGGTGTGGAGGCGAAGTACATGTACAAGTGCAGCAGAGGGCAAGTTTTAGAATGGTGAAACCATTCAGAGCAATAACATAAAGGAGAATTCATATGATGCATGTTTGGTTAAAGATCTAAAGTTTTTAGCACAAAATGAGTTCTTATATATGCACATTGAAAAACAGGAAGGCACACCTGTGTTAAGTTTGAGCTTATCACAATAATAAAAGAAAATAATGAAAAAAAATTACATCTAATATACAACCTGAGTTTATTCAATACATGGTAAGGTGGGATCCTGGGTAGGATTCTGGAGCAGGCAATTGACTTTAAGTAAAAACAAAGCAGTTTGAACAAACGACAAATTTATTTAATATGAATTTCATGTCCATATCTCATGTATTTTGGATATCATGGACTGGGGTCCAGGTGAGTTGGCTCAGTGGTTAAGAGTGCTTGCTGTGCTGTGTTACAGAGGACCTGGGGAGTTGATGCACTCTTCTGGCCTTTGTTGGTACTCCACACACAGTACACAGATAAAAATGCAGACAAAGTATGCATACACACGAAATTTAAATAAATACATTTTAAATGCATGCTACTACATCATTAATTGCAGAGTTATATTATCAACCTAAGATGTCAATACTATGTGTACTACCTCCCCAAACTCTAGGTTCATCTTTGAATTTCTGTTCTCAGGACTTCTCTTATTTGTCCTCTTCCAGGTATACTGATTATTCTATTTTTCATCTATCTCACCCCAACTACTTTAATCATAATGATATCTGACCACTAGAGCTCACCTTAAAACAAATTCTTCAGAGAGACTTATTTTGCTGTCTTCAAAGCCATTACCTCCAAACCTTCCTTTACTTCTTTCTTCACAAGACACACTGCTTTGTATATCATCTGCTTTGCTAATTGATTAAAATCTATCACTTTCATGGATGACAGACTCCATGAAAGGAAGAGTCACATTTGTTCACTTATTCTAGCCTGAGATATGATAGGATAAACCAATCTGGACTCTGAAAGATTATTTACTTAATGTTGCTTTTTCCTGTATGAATGTAGAACTATTTATATTCTAAGTTATTTATAAGTGACATCCTTATAGTCAATGAGGACTATAAAATGTATCTTAATTCACAGTTGTGTAACAGAGCTAGAAGCAAAAACACCCACTGGCAGTCTCCCTAAATACAAACTCTTTTCATTCACATTTTGTTATGTGAGTTTAACTATTGTATTGAAACAGAGTAAGGTGCTCACATTTTTTAAAGTATTCCAACATTTTGGAAATTAAAAGCAAAAAAAATTAATTTGTCTATCAAAACAATACACTTGTTAATAGATTTGAAAGATTAAAATTTTGTTTGTTAGGAAAAAAAAAAAACAGCATCCAAAAATTCCAAATCCAAGAAAACAATAACTGTTTGTTGAAAATTAAAATATGTATTATCAACATAAAAGATAAAGGAATGGAATAACTTAACAATATATTCAAATCAAACCATAGCCTTTTTATTCTGTAGTTTTAGCGTTTAGTAGGAATGTGTTTGATTAGTATGTGGCAATAATAAACAATACTGCTAATAGAAAAGAATCTTCTACTATGAAAATATTTTTGAGCCGAGCGGTGGTGGCACACACCTTCAATATCAGCACTCAGGAGGCAGGAGGCAGGCAGATCTCTATGACTTCGAGGCCAGCCTGGTCTAAGGAGCAAGACCCAGTACAACCAGGGCTACATAAAGAAACATTGTCTCAAAAAATCAAAACACCAAACAAACAAACAAAAAAAAAAAAAAAAGGAAAGAAAATGGAAGAAAGAAAACATTTTTGAAATTTCTGATATCTGTTTAGAAAGAATACATTATTTTGTTGTCAACATTTCTCTTACCTTAAGACTGGGCTAGTTGAAGTTGGGCGGTGGTGACACATGCCTTTAATCCCAGCACTGGAGACACAGAGGCAGGGTGATCCTTGTGAGTTAGAGGCCATCCTGGGCTGCAGAGTGAGTTCCAGGAAAGGCTCCAAAGCTACACAGAGAAACCCTGTCTCAAAAAACAACAACAACCAAAAAACAAAACAAACAAACAAACAAAAACAACAACAACAACAAAAACCAAAGGCTGGGCTAATTGATATAAACCATGAGGGATAGTGGGACTCATATTTAATTCTTCAACGATCAAATTAGAATTCCTTACATAAGCATCACCAAGTATGTATTAGTCACTTTTCTTGTTGCTTTGGCAGTATCCCTGACTAAGGTAGCTTAAAGAACTGGCTCTGAGTTCGAGAGTACAGGCCATTATGGTGGGCAAAGGTAAAGATGTAGGAGCTTGAGGTAGCTGGTGAGTTTGTCTCCACAGCCAGGAAGCAGAGTGACAAGAATGCCAGTACTCAAAGGCTTTCTCGTTTTCATTTTGCCTGGGACCTCAGCCCATGGCATAGTGCCAATCACTGTGAGGATTGGTCTTCCCACTTCAATTAATGTCATCTAGAAAATTCCTTACAGACAGTCTCAGAGATTTATGTGTATGGTGATTATAGATCCAATCAAGTTGGCACAATGAGGTAGTTTTTATGCTTGGAACTATGCATCACTTTATTGTTAGAACCTAATGTGGACTATACAAAAAGAAGAAAATTGTATCACATCTGAGAAAATGTGATTTTGAAATTATGTAATGACCATTTAAGACTGTCATTGCAGCCAGATGGCAGTAGCACATGCCTTTAATCCCAGCTCTCTGTGAGTTTGAGACCAGCCTGGTCTACAAAGTTAGTTCCAGGACAGCCAGTGCTGTTACACACACACACACACACACACACACACACACACACACACACACCCTAAAAATAAAATCTCAAAACAAACGAACCAAAAGAAAAAGACGGTGTCATTACATGCCATAAATATTTTATATCAGCTACTGAAAAAAAATCTGTTGTTTGCATGTGATATGATTTAAATCTGAATGTGAATGATGACTTGATTCTCCTAATATGAACGTGTAAATCTACATTTAATCCAGTTCAAGCAAACTTTGATTTACTTAGTTTAATTTTTTTAAATTCATTTTACATACCAACCACAGATCCCCCTCTAATCCCTCCTCCCACTCCCACTACCCCTCCCTCCAACAGGGTAAGTTCTCCCACATGGGGCAGGGGGACAGCTAAGCCTAGTACATTCCGATGAGGCAGAACCAAGACCTTCACTGATTCATCAGGGGTGAGTAAGTTGTCAGACCAGAGGTAATGGGATCTAGAAAGCCAGCTCATGAACTGGGCATAGATCCTGATCACACTGTCAGGTGCCTGTCAAACAGTCAAACAACTGTCTCCCTTATGCAGAGGCATTTAGTCTGGTCCCATGCAGGCTCCACAGCTGTCGATATAAAGTTCATCAGTTCCTTTGAGCTTGGTTCAGTTGTCTCTGTAGATTTCCACCTCATGATCTTGACTCCCCTTTGTTCATGTAATCTTTGGACTCCCGGAGCCTGGCATGGTCCATGGTTGTGGATTTCTGCATCTGCTTCCATTAGTCACTGGATGAAGGCTCTCGTGGTCCAATTGGAGCTGGCTGAGTCTGTGTCTCGGGGAGCAGCTGCAGTCTCGCAGGATGCACTTAATTTAATTTTTTCTTCAAAGGTTTGGCCATAGTCTTTTTGTTTGTTCTAGAAGCATTCACAAGTGAAAGAGGGGAAAACATGTCATTTCTCTTCGCTTGAGGTTTTCTTAAGATATCATAGAGGAGGAAATAATGTTATGCTGAAGGAAATTATAATGGCTAATGGTACCGCAATGAATAGTAAAGGAAGCACTCAAACTTTTCCACTTAGCCTTGCCTGGGTATCAGGTACTAGCACTCCACTATTTGTTCCTGCAGAGTAGGGATTTTGAACAAAGGGGGAGGTTGAGACAGGGAAAGAGTTGAGTTGAGGATTGCTCATCTTGCTGAGAGAAAGCTATGTACTTACGCTAAGAGCACCACATTAAGATTTAAGCCAAAACACTGGTACACCTTCCATCTTTGCCTGTTCCTACCATCACTCACCCATGGAGAACTTGACTCTCCGCTGGTGCTGAGACAGCATTCCTCTGCCATCCTGCTCCTACCTGCTCCCCTGTGGGCTAAACAACCTGTCTGCTCCTCAGTCACAGAGCAGTTCCTCCACAAAATTACAGTCTTGCTCTCTTTGGTATGTGTCCCAGAAACTCATGCCTAAGGCTCCCTGTGCACTTGTAGCTAAATTCTGCAAAATAGTTGAGGATGAAAAGGGAAACTTTGAAGTTCTTAATGCTGTCACTTAGTAGTGAACAATTTTGACAAGTCAACGATTTAGAATTTGCCTAGTCCTCAATTTAAAAGCAACTCTGATGATACAAGTTGATTCTAATGAGAGACAAGTTCAAAGATAGAAAACTTACTTTTCCTAGACTCTTTCAGTCAAAAGGATTATGAGCTGTTCTGGACTCTTCACACAGGTTAAGTAACATTTCAACTGCTCTTGTTTAGTGGGATGAGATGCCTAAAAATACTGAAAAAAAAAAAAAGGCACTTATGTCTAGAATTAGCAAAACCCACAAACATTGTTGCTAGAAAGTGGGCTCCCACAGGAATTCACTAAACTCTGTGGCACACCATTGGCTTTAAATGGCCTCAAATCCTTTCTTAAAATGGCCTTATGTGGTCTCTATTTGTGGAACCCTTTTCCACAAAGTGCTAGTGTGTCAAAAAGTATGAATATAACCTTAATGACAACTTGCTAGTTTGAAAATGAGCACCTTTTATTCCAGTTTGGGGAAACTCAGTGCTCTTACCCAGGTATAATACAAATTTTAGGAGTAAATGAATTATTTGGGGTGGTTAGATGTTCCGTCTTTTTGAGTATCGTAAAGTTCAATTTAGAAGTCTAAAATAAACCATATAGCATCAAATAATTTTGTAGTTTATCATTTGGACAAGAGAAAAAATTATGATTGAAGATCAAAGTGTGTCTTAGGGCATATGTAAACTTTCTTGCAGGAAATGATTTTAGTAACCATTAGCAATGGCATCGAGCATGTGATTTATGAGGTATGAAACAGCACGAAGCAATCCAAACTGCTGCTCTTGCTGGGTTTGTAGCTCAGTGGCAGAATGCTTGCCTAGTATGCACATAGCCCTGGATCCAAATTCCTGGTACCACAAAGAACCTGCTAATTTCATACATTGTTTTCTGTAATTTGGAGTTCCAAGCTATGTTTTCTTTAAGCAGTTCCCTGTACTGTGTTGTTTAAAAACTTCTGCATGAGTTTCGGTTTCAATACATATAGTGCCTTCTCTCTTGTGGAACTGCATAGGACATAATTAATGGCTGTGGGTTAAGGACATGAGTACTTACGATGATCTGTTACTCTCAAGAGGAAAGAAACAGACTACCAACTACCAGACAGTTTTGATTATTCAAGCAAGGGAAGAGAATCATTACTGCAAATACAATGGTTTTTGCTTACTTTTTAAGGATTTAATTGTGTGTGTACATGTGTTTGCATGTGCGTGTGCATGTGCGTGTGCGTGTGCGTGTGTGTGTATGTATGTGTTCATGAATACCTAAAGAGACCAGAAAAATATGATTCCCTAGAACTGGAGTTACAGGTGGCTCTAAGCCAACAGACATGGGTGCTGGAAACTGAACTTGGGTCCTGTCTAAGAACATTACATGTCCCTAACCACTGAGCAATCTCTCTGGGATGTATGATGATTTTTAAATTAATAAATGTTGTGTGGTGATGTTGTTGTGATTATGGTTAATGTTATTCCTTTACTTACAACACATCTGGTGATATTGAGATGTTGTTTTACTTCTTGAGACAGTGATTGCCTGGAACAGCATCTCCAAAGCCTGAGTCTGCTGCTGGCTAGCTTCTCCAGTCACCTTGCCTTGTCCCTGCTGGTAAGTGATGGCTGCCCTCCTGGCAAGTTGTCTGTTTCACACATAAAACAAAATAATGCCTCTGGATCAAATCATCAAGTCTGGTATTCAAAATGATGGCTCACTGGATTCTAATTCTTGTAAAGGAACAAAGTCCATTTTATGGTACCTTAAATATTCTTAAATTACTACCCTTTATTCTCTAGTAATGAAAGCAAACACTCTGGGACTGGTCTTTCAGAAACAGAGAAATTGCCAGGTCTGACTGACTAGTCTACCTTACTCAGTGGCACCATCCCTAAATGTTTTCTTGTCCTTTTCTGACTCTTCTGTACTGCTCTATTCACTTTTTACACTTCTGTCCTGTCCTTTTATGTTATTTTGTGGGCATTTTAAGACCACTCTCTCAATATATTCCAGTAATTTGTGTTCCACTTTTATAGGATAAACTATCATTATAATTTCCCATAAAGTATATCATGATTAAGGTTAATTTAGTTAAATAAAATATAAAACTTTATATTTTGCTCCAAGATGTTTTTCAAAACAAAGATAAAGTCAATAATTTTTCAGGAATGTCCACAAGATTCACACTATGATATTATACAGGTGACAGAGATAGCATTTGCCTAATGTAGTTCAACTGTGGGGTCAGTTCCTGGAATCACACACACACACACACACACACACACACACACACACACACACACTCACGCACACACACACACTGCTTTGCCTATATGGTAACCCATTGCAAAAATGCTATGGAACTGATCCTCACCACCCAACAAGCATTTCTGCCTCTTGTAGTATTTCTTCCGATGACGATCATCATTTACACAATTCTCCTCACTCCTTTTCCTTTTCTATGAATGTACTAGCCATGCCATCTCTGTCCAACTTGTGAAGGCAACTGTAAAACTCCCTGCTCACTGCTGCCCAGGTGCAGTTGTTCATCTCCATTGCAGTCTTTTATCTGAGCTGAAATGCAAATGCTTCACTAAACCTTTTAAGGAAATTTGTCCTTTTAGTATTAATGTAGATGTCAGTATACCTAATATATCTGCCTGGGTAGTTTGTTTTCCATAATTACAGATTACTAAAGGCCAGATCAAAACATTTCTAAAAGACTGTATAAAGTACATAGCTTATTGCCTAGAATGTAATGTGTACACATCTAATTTAGTAAGTGCTGACAAAGACTTTCTCCTTGAGAAAATTTAGTTCGTCTCTTATGAGCTCTTGCTCTTTCAGACTCCACCCTTTGTCTACAAAGACTAGAACAACAATCATAGTGTTAACAGCTCAAGTCTTAACGCCTGGCCTGATGATATCCCTCTTCAAATGCCTACCTGAGAAAACTCAAGGCTTCTACAAGAAACTTCTGTTTGTAAATGCTGCTTAGTTTTCATTTTAGCCCACACCCTGTAGGAAGGTAGGGTTGACCTTCAACAGAACCAGTTAACAGACCCCAGATGGTCTCAAGAGGACCATCATCCTCTTCTCAGTTTTTTGTAACTCTTATTACCTTAGTCCTCTGAGTCTTTTTCATATATTTGTTCCAATTAAAATGTCACTCACCTTTGTAAAAAAAAATCAATTGAGTTCAATGCACCTTGGATCTTTGTACTGTTGCAACAGTTGTTTACCAGTTCAAATCAGTCATTTCCATGATAACTACTCATCTTTGGTTATTTCTGAAAATATGCACAATGTAGCTCACCAACACGGGATTCCCTCTGCTCTCTACAGACAATAAAATCAGAAGACTAAACCAGGAATTTTGTCTCTGGAAGTCTCCTTCTGGACTTCCTGAAGCTCTTTGGTTCTGACAGTTTCCAAAACTAGAATTTGAATAGAACTAGATCTGCAGAGTTTATAATAGAGTTAAAAGGTAAGAGTGGATAGTTGCTGAAGGTACCATTATGCTAATTTGCTAGTTAATTGTCCTTTCTATATGCTCTGTAACTACTGTGGAGCAGAGAGCTTTTCTGGGGACTTTTCCTATCAGGTGATTGACAGGCCCATTGACTCCTGTGAACAGGACAATTCTATGTACTGGCTCCTGCTAGGTTGCTCATTTCATAAGGTTTATGGGTTCTGGGACCAGGCATAGACAATTAGCAATTAAGTGACCATTTAGGTAGTTCAGACTTTCAGAGTTTCAGACTAGAGCTATAACTCAGGGGCCATTTTTCTGAAGAGTACCTAGAACTCTGTCATCCCATTCTTCTTTCATAAGCTGTTGATTATGAGCCAAGTGCCATCTATTGCATCTTCTAAGTCCACTAATATCTTTATAAAATAGCCCAAATTCTCACTCTGGTACACTTGACCAGCTTTTGTTAAGTCCTAGCTAGTTACCAGTAAACAGTAATTTGATATAAATGTCAATAGGAGGTAGTGCTACCTAGCTGGAGGACCTGTCCAGCAAAAAGACCTCTTTGGAAATATACCACTGAGGACCCAGGAACATGCCTAGGCAAGCGCAATTTCTGTGAGCACAAAAGAACAAAAATCAATCAATTCAAAATGATTGAAGAAAAGTATACTTGATAACATCAAATGACAATATTATAAGAAAAATGACTTTTGATAAGAGAGAATATTTTGTGTCCTACTGTTTATGAGCAAGTTTTAACTGCTCTCTTAAAGTGTATGGATTCTGCCCTTCTACTACATCCCAGACATGCTGAGATGCTGTCTCACATCCTCACATTTTCTCTCTTGTCAGAGTTTGGAACTAACATCTTACAAGTTGAAATAAATCTAGGAAAGGATAGAAAGATGGGGATGAAGAGAGCATAGGAACAATAGGTTCTTATTCTAAACTCTAGTTGGGGTCTCTCACTGCCTGCCTTACGGTTTCTATTACTATTTGCGGTAGTGTGAAAGTAATTGGCCCCCATAGTCTGATAGATAGTGGCACTATTAGAACGCATGGTTTTGGTGGAATGGTTAGGGCCTTGTTGGAAAAAGTATGTCACTGTGGGGATAGCATTTGAGGTTTCCTATGCTCAGAATTCCCCCAGTCTATTTCCTATTGCCTGCAAGATATAGGACTCTCAGCTACTCCTCCAGCACCAAGTCTCCCTGCATACCACCATGCCTCCACCATGATGATAATGGACTGAACCTCTGAGCTGTAAGCCACCTCCTCAATTAAATGTTTTCATTTATAAGAGTTGCTGTGGTCATCATGTCTCTTCACAGCAATAAAAACTCTGACTATGATACTATTTTAAAGCACCAAAAACGACTTGGGTCGGAAAGATTTTCTTTCACCTTACAGCTTACAGTTCTTCAGGAAGGGAAGTCAGGGCAGGAACTGAAGCAGAAGTCTTGGAGAGATGCTGCTTACAGCCCTGATCTTCCTGGTTTGCTCAGTTTGCTTTCGTGTGCACTCCAGGACTAGCTGTGTGGGGTTGGTGCCACCCACAGTGAACTGTGACCTCCCACCCCAATCATTAATATAGAAAAGCCAAGAGAACAATCTGATGGAGTCAGTTCCTCAATTGAGATTCCCTCTTCCCAAACATGTCTAGGTTTGTTGACAAAAATCAACCAGTACACCAGCTTAGAGTGGAAAACTTCAGCTCTGTTGTTTGCCTAGAAGATAGTATTCCTTTCACACAGACATATTTCAAATATGATTTTTAAAATAGCAATGAACCATGCTTAAGGCCTCAGCACAGATGGCCTTTCTTCTTTTCCAGCTATAAACTTGCATTTTCTGGAAATTTCACAAATAATACTATAACATTCATTTACAGTAAGAATATGCTTGGTCTCTCTTGGGTAGCCCATGTGGCCTATAGGTTTGCCTTCTCAGCTGTAACTCTATTCAAAGCATCTCAACCCCACCCCCACATTCTCATTTTAAAGAGGAAAAAATTATTCATCAAGCTTTGAGATGTTATTTCAGAAGCCACCCAAGTCATATATATGACTACTCTATAGACACCGCTTTCCCAAGATACTCATACCCAAGCTTGGACATATCATATCCTTTTTCTCAGTACCTCTCTTTCTATTAACCTCATGTTTAAATGTATGTCAAAAATCTCATTCCAACAAATTTCACTTCTGATTCATGCTGGTTCATCCTGAAATGCATTTCTACAGCACAGCCAGGAATCCAAACTTCACTTAAGTCAAGATCTCTGAAAAGAGCATCTCATGCTGCTGTACGGACCAGCATGGGTGTGGGTCTCCAGCTGCTTCTCCAACACCACTAAATTGTGGCTCTCACTGGAGTGAGACTGGTTAACTGTAAGGTAAATTTAGGTTTAGTGTCTCAGCAGAGAGGATCAAGGATTGCTGTTCTCTTTTCCAGTGGTTCTTCTTTCTCCATCAACTCTGCCGTGGTATCGGCAATAGACAGAGATAGCAATTGGTTTTCAGTTCCTCCAGTTAGTTCTTTCCTCTTTCCAGTGGATGCTGCCGTTCTCACCTCTCGACCACTATTCATCTCAATGACATTGTACAGTCAAACCGTCAAAGAATAAGTAATCATTTAAATATATTTACTATTATATCAGGTGTGCTGGGGCACTCCTTTAATGCCAATACCTAAGAGGCAGAGCAAGTGGGTCCCTGTGAGTTCAAGGCCAGCTCAGCCTACATAGCAAGTTCCAAACAAGTTAGGGCTACATAGTGAGACCTGTCTCAAAAAAAGAATATTTGCTCTTCCATTAATAAACCTTGTGAATCTACTCCACCATTCTAAATAACAAGGATCAATTACTTATCCCTATGGTTCTTTCTTAAATACAGCCCCAGATATTGGTCTACCTATACCTTCTGTGACTGTAGTGAGCCTGGAGTGCTTTGCATCTCTCTTTTTCAGGGGCTATTTGGCTAAGAGGACATTAAGATTCTTGCTCCTGAAAGTTTGGTCTTTTGCCAAAAGCCGTCTCTCTGCACCAGATGAGATGCCCCTCTTTCTTCCCCATTTGAACAAAATTTAACTTATCCCAAACATAAAATATCTGAATTAATTAGGTAGCAATTGTCCCACAGGGATGGAAATTTATTCACATTAGAAATACTATGAAAATTAAAAAGGATAGAAGCTCTGAAAATGAAAGACAGAAACTTCAGACACAGGTAAAATGTTGAAAGCACTGTGAATTAGGACACTTAGGTTCTGAAGGAAAGGTTTTATTGTAATGACAAGTTCTATTCTCATTTGTTTATGTATGAGGGGTGATGCTAATGAGGCCCCTGATCACGCTATGTTTTCATGTATATATGCTATATCATCTCTACTCTTCATTTTGGGAATTATGGGAGAACATTTAAATAGTTTGTCTCAGGACATCTGGTGAGTTCATTGACAAAGGCAAATAAATTACAAGAAAAACCAGGTTTCTGCAATGCATTCATCTGAGCCACAATTTCTTGGTAGACTCGTCCAATGTTTCAAGACTTCTAACAGCTTGAACTAGAGAAAAGAAAGTGAAAATCTGATATTATATGCACACCTTGAAATCCTTGAGAGTCAATGAATATTTATAATGATTCAATCTGGATTCAGAAGAAGCATGTTCTCTTAGCAGTTGGCTCTTAGTTATTGTAAATGAGGTGAAGACCCAAGACAGCCACAGGCTGACTGTGATAAAGAAGTTAGAACTTGGCTGTATTTTTACTGGGGCAGGTGGCAAGACATGCCGGTTATGGAAGAAAGTGGGTGTGACAGGTGGTGGAGTGGAAGAAAGGCTTTTTCTTTGGGTTTTAACATTCTTGTTGGCTGTGACATTAAGATCTTCCACAGAAGCAGCTGCTCACCTTCCCTCTTGGCTAGAAGAGGGATCATAACAAATGCTTGTAATTTGAATCGGGGGCAGGAGTAAAGAATTCAAATAATTAGGCGACAATGTTTACCTGGCAAATAAGGAGGGAAAGAAAGTTGCTTTGGAAAAGAAATGTGTAGATTTAAACATGATTTTAAGAATGTGAATCTTGGGCTGGAGAGATGGCTCAGCCGTTAAAGGCTAGGCTCACAACCAAAAAATATAAGAATGTGAATCTTATTTTAGACAAAAAAAAATCTCTCTAACAAAACTCCTCAAAGTATGATTTCAGTGGTTAGGTGTCTTGAACTACTCATTAAAGAAGTAATCTTCTGTTAGAAATTTATTTTTCCAAAAGTTTCCTGCTTTATTCAAACACTTGGAATGTGAATCATCTTCCTCAAGTTTCAGCTCTCATTTAACCAAGTATACCATTGCTGAATCTTGTGTATAATGATTGGAACTAAGCTTTAAATCTAACAAAATCTAAAAATGTGATAAAATGAACCCTCTATACTTTACATTTATTACAAACACACACTAGAACTATATAATTCAGATTTGTAACAATTTATCCTATGCCTTTATTTCATGTCTTCATTTAAAAAAAAAAAAGGTGTAACTGGTAAGGGGAAGATATATTTATTTTAGCTGTCACAGGGGTTTTTTTTTGGTTTTTTTTTTTTTTTTTTTTTTTTTGGTTAACTGCAACAAGTAGAAATTTACTAATTAATACATTGACATCACTTGTAAAGAAAAATTCTACCTTTGTATCCTACATAAACCTTATTGCTTCCTTGTATCTTATGCAAAAGCTTTCTTTGATTAATTTTGTTGTTTTGGATGGAAAATTGGCTATTTACTACAAAGTTTATAGCTTTACTTTTAAAATTAAAAAACCATAGTAAGCTCTCAGTTGGTAGAGGCCCTAGGTTAGATACCTGGAACTACATACACTGGAAGTAGTCAACTCCTTTGTACTAGCATCCAGGAGGTAGAGGCAGTGGGATCAGGAGTTCAAGGACAGCCTTGGCAAAACAGCTAGTTTGAGTCCAGCATGAACTACATGACTGAGCACTTCTCTCAAGATTTTTTTAATTAAAAAGAAGCATTGTATTGCATAAAGTCTGAAGCACTGAACTGCTGGCTGTTTTTCTGTTTGATGTTTCCCAAGGGAAGACATTTTCAAGGATTGGAGGAAGCAGGAAGAAGTTGTTCTAACAAAGTACTTGTATTCACAAGTGGGAAATCTATTAAAACTCCTGTCAAATTTTTCTTAATTGACATGAAAATTTGATTGGATCCTGGAGGGAGTCATTTCCCTGTAAATTTTCTCAAGGAAATTCATGAGGGAAGAATATTACAAAAGCAGACACTAAAGGGAGGCATGTACAAATAATCAGACTTTGTCTTTGATGCAGAGCCTCTCAAATATATACGGATTTTAATAAATAAGAGGAAATGAAAGCAGGTAGATTGGAAGGAAATACTCTACCAGACCTCTTGTTTACACTCTCTTAAGGAAACTTAGAGCAATGCAAAGATTCATACTCTTAATAGCTCCAAAAAAGCACTTGAACTTTGTTGGTGAGTTCAATTTATTCACTTAGAAAAGAATATCAATATTTTAGAATTGAAGGAAAGGAGCCACTTGGGATGATTTAAGGACTATGGGATTAGAAGAATCAACAGAAAAGACTGCTTTGTGCAAATAGGAGAGGCCCCATGAAGCAGATAATGCCATTCTCTTTTGAAAAGAAATGCACGGGCAGTTTAGTGTAGCACAGTTGCCAACAAGATAATGTGATTTATAAGTGGTTTACAAAATGAGGCATGGGAAAATTCGGTGATGGAAGATGAACTGTGGAGATCAAGCCCATACTTTGCAGGCTAGGATAAGCCATAGATCTTCTGTTTGTGGCTTCTATGGAAGTTGTCAGAGGAGAGTGGCAGTAATATTAACTTTGAGGACATTTAGTTGTGGCGACAGCATAGATAAATGCACCATATTGGGGCCATATTCATCTTTGCAACAGTAGCACTAAAGAATTCAGTATTCCTGGTGTACTTATTTATTCCCTACCAGAAAAGATGCCTTGACTGTAAGTTTCACATTTATAAGAAACATGATCTTTAGGAAATTTTGCTAGCAATTGCTTATTCTTTGATTTCTATGTATCAGTTGAATAATCTGTCCAAACTTATAGAATGTGCTTCTGTCCCTGGTAGCCACCTGGCATCCCAGCAACCTCATGAACTTCTATTATTATAAATCCTGCAAACAATGAAGTTGCAACATCTGTGTCTTGTCAGTTCTTAAATTCCCAGATTTCTATGTGTCAATTTGTCATGGCTTGTAAGTATTTGGCAAATTAGGTATTGTCACGATTAATTAGAGTTTGATTTTGAGGCCCTCTTACTTTCAGTATTATATTTAATTTTCTAATTTAAAAAAGCTAAAAATGGAGTTGAGATATTTGTATATTACTAAGAGAGAGCAGAATACTAAAAAAAGAACCAACTAGAAAACGAGAAAAAATTCATAAAATCATTTGTTCCAGTGCTCTAAAAATTGACCCAGACTTTAGAAAAACTCCAGAAGTATTGATTTTTTAAAATATAAGAACTTCTAATAAGAGTTGAAAGCAAGATCATTACATCATTACGGCTTCAACTTTAATCTTATCTCCCATGTTGGGATAAGCTGTGATGTGTCAGAGTTTCTGCCATGGTTGAAGGTGCTTCTACAGATTTGGAGCAATGGATATGATCTAGACCATGTGGTATTCTTGGTGGTCTTCAGAAGGTCAAAAGTCTGCTTTTGGAATTCTTTGTCTTAAAGGATATGTTAGAAATTAGTTTGGGTTTTGTGGGCCATGTGCAATGTTAATTTCTCATCTCTTCCTTTTCAGCTGTCTTTCCCCCTTTCACTGTTTTAAGTGCCAGCTGTGTACACACTATGTATCTATTGACTGGTAGACAGAAAAATAATGGTGAGAGGTGGGCATGTGGCTCAGGCTGACCATCTCAGAATTCAGGAGGCAGAAAAAAAAAAGGATCACCACAGTGTAAGAACAAGGTGGTCTACATGGTGAGTTCGAGGCCAGTCAGGACTACAGGTCTCAAATATGGAAAAGAGAGAAAGAAAGTAATAAGGAAGGAAGTTAGAAAGAAAGAAAAACAAGAGGAAGGAAATAAAAATGAAATGAAAGAGGGGAAGAAAGACAGAAGAAGAAATTACTGATTCATGTTATACCAAACATAGATGAACTCCAAAAACATTGTGCCAAGTTAATGTCAAAATACAAGAGTATATTATAGGATTTCTATTAGTACCAGGTTTCCTAACAAAGGAAATCTATAAATACCAAAAGCAAATTTGACTGGCTAGATTACAAGAAGTTACCTACAAAAAAGCACACACCTGACTCAGGAGGCAGAGGTAGGTAAATTCTGTACATTGAGTCAAGCCTGGTTTGTAGGGTGAGTTTCAGGAGAGCCAGAGCTACATAGTGAGATCCCAAATGGAAAATCAAAATAAGAAAGTTATGCTATAAAAAGCACAATGCAAATTTTGAGGAGTTATAAAATATATTCTAAAACTGGTTTGATTAATGTATAAACAACTTTAAAAACTGAATCACAGTCCATGAACTATACTCGTGGTGATATTTTATTTGTGCTGAAATGTGGTGATATTTTATTTGTGCTTTAATAAATAAAGCTTTCCTGGAGATCAGAGGAAATAGCAAGCCATTTAAAATAAATAAAGTAGTCAGGCAGTGGTAGCACACACCCTTAATCTTATCACTTAGTAGGTAGGATCTCTGTGTGTTCAAGGTCATACTAGGGAACAAAGACAAGCATGGTGGCACATGCCTTTAATCCCAGTACCAACCACAGAGTTCTGGAGACCTTCACAGACAGGATGTAACAGAACTGGTCAGGAAGAGGAAGTGATATATCTAGACAGAGAGCAAATCAGATGGAAGAAAGGCAAGGCATATGAGCCTAGGTAGAAAGGAAATCACTCTCTTTAGAAGCTGTAAAGTTGGTGAGGTAAGGTTGGCTGGTAGCTTTCCAAATTTCCCTGATCTTGTAAGGCTTTCACCCCTATATTTGGCTCCATGTTTTTTCTTTATTGAGATGATTTAGAAATTCATCTACATCCTCATAATGAGCTATTGGCATAATAATCACTCTTCCTAAGATGTGAACCAGGCCACTCACTACACTTGTGGTATGCTACCTCATGGAGCATCTGCAAAAGATGTTTGCAAATGTTCTTATGAGTATAGACCTTGGCATGATGAGTCTATTCCAGATTGTCTTTGTGCATCTTATTTTATTAGGTGAATCCCCAAAAATGTGAAACAAAGACAGGAAGGTAAATCTGGAAATTTCAACTTGAGAATTTAATCCTCTATTTCCATCTTTGAAAATGGAAAGAGGAACCAGGAATCATACAATGTGCCCTCTAAGCTGCCCATGGCCTCTGTTGATGCCAAGAACTTAAGAGCATCATTGAAAGCACAATGAACTCAGTTCTATGAACATCTGAACTGGGTTGTCCTGGAGAGACTATATAAAGGACTACAGTGCACTGATATTTTGTCTGACATTTTGTCTTAGTTTGATGAAGTCTTAGCCAGATTCCTGATCAGTAAAACTACAGTAGCACAGTAAATTATTGTCATTTGAGCTCCCAAGTTTATGATAAATATGTGAATGTGGCAATTGGAAATGAATACACGATGGATAGGGAAAAACTACAGAGTAGTAAAGGACTTTAAATAAATAAATAAATAAGCCATATTAAGGATTAAAATGACATAGCATATATAGTCATATTTTGCTTGTGATCAAGTAAAGCTTGCCTAAAGTTCATCATGTGGATCTAAGCTACTATTTATCTACAGAGGCCAAGCAGTGGTGGCACAGATCTTTAATTCTAGTACTCGGGAGGCAGAGGCAGAGGGATCTCTGTGAGTTCAAGGTCACCCTGGGCTACACAAGATTGATCCAATCTAAAAGAGAAACAGAGCCAGGCAGTGGTGGCACACATCTTTGATCCCAACCCTTGGGATCTCACACCTTTAATCCCAACACTAGGGAAGTGGAGACAGGAAGTGATATGGCTGGGCGAAAGAGAGGATTATAAGGTGGGAGGAGACAGGAGCTCATCTCCCTTTCAATTTGAGGATTTCTAGAGGTAAGAAGTCTTTCTAGTGGCTGGCTGCTCTGTTTCTCTGATCTTTTAGCTTTCACCCTAATATCTGATCTGAGCTTTTATTATTAAGACAAATTAGAATTTGCACTACAAGCATATCCTTTCTAGAATGGTTAGGCTAGTATATGCTCTTGAGAATATTTCAAAAATGTTTCTTACATTTATGTATGCCTGTGCAATCATATGCATACATGCCATGGCAAACCCATGGAGGTCAAGACTACTTGTTGTAGTTAATTCTATTTTCCATGTGGGTGCCAGGGATTGAACTCAGGTATTAAGGTTTGGTGGCATATACCTTTAGCTCTTAAGTCAACTTGATAGACCAAAAATTTTCTTTATTATACTTAGTTTAGTTATATTGAGTAATGTAATAATTTTAATGTAGAATAAGCCACATTTAAATTTAATTAATTAATTAATCAAGGATATTGTCATATAACTCTTTTTGGTCTCAAACTCATGATCCTTTTGTCTCATCTCAAATTTTGTGCTCACAAGTATGTAACACCATTTCTATTTCATGATTTTGAGATTTTTAAAGATTGGGGCTAGATAATCATGATACTTTCAAAGCTGTAGGCAGATTTGAAATGAGCTTAAATAGATCCACTGTTGAATCACAAGTAAGAATGAATAGATATTTTTAAGTGAATGACATCTGAATAAAAACAAAATGAACACATTTTACATAATAGTTGAGAAGAAAAAGCTTTGATAATTTTGTACATAATATCATCAAGTAAATGAATTAATTTTGATTGTCATTTATAATATTTTCCTTGCTGTTTATGAAGAATTTTATTACAATATACAAAGCAAGGTTGAGGAAAATGGCACTCTTTTAAATGAAATTAAGAAGTCAGCAATAATATAAATTAAAGAACTAGAGATGTGCTGGAGAGATGTCTCAACAGTTAAGAGTACTTACTGTTCTTACAGAGGACCTGGATTCAGTTCCAAGCACCCACATGGTGGCTCATAACTACCTATCACCTTAGTTCCAGGGTATGAAACATCCTTCTCTGACCTCCATGGGCACTGTCTGTATGTGGTGCATATACATACATACATACATACATACATACATACATACATACATACACACATACATACATACAGGAAAAACTCTAATAGACATAAGAAATTGTTAAAAACAAATTCAAAAGACATTGGAGTGTGCTAGTTCTTGTAGTGCCAGCATGATGATTTTGTCAGAATTTCTTTCTCTAAGTAAATTGTTTCTAAATGTCCTAGAGGTCCAGCTAGATAATTTGCGCAATTATGAAATTGCTCTCCTCCTCCCCCGTGGCTATTTCTCTTTTGCCAAAGTTCTCCCAGTGTAGTGGGTAGCCATTCCAGCTTTGATCTAGAAGTTCCAACCCCCATTGAGGCTTTGGTAATGGTCACGCCCACAAGGCAGGGCCGAGAGAGGACCCAGAAGACCTGAGATCCAGATGGGCCTGCTCTCTTAGCTCCTGGACCCTGGACACTGGAGGTACACTGAGCAGAGTTCTCCAGAGAACACAGCCAGACTGCACCATACCTTTCCCTTGTAAGTTACCCCACAAAATAAACCTCCATTTTAACTATGTGGAGTGGCCTTAATAATTTCACCAATATCCCAGGTAGAATTTTGTACTTTAACACATATCTACAAACAAGTGTTCATTTTTTGTTTGTTTGGGTTTTGTTTTGTTTTGTCCTCAAACGGGTATTCTGTTCCCTACTGTCCTCAACTCAGTCACCTGTCCTGCTGGGTATCCTCAGATGAAAATATGCTAAGCTAAGTCAGTGTCTCAAGCATTAGAAAGTAGATGTCCTTTAATTTATCCATTGTGCCTGTCTGTAAAGAGAGACCCATCATGGCCACCCCTAGTAGTTTAAACAAATCACCAAGAAAAAAGTATCAGGCTGATATTCAGGGAAATTTTGTTCCTCTAATGAAACCTCCATCTTAAACCCAACCTGTCTCCTGGAGTACTACCACTTCCCTGCTGAGCACTGTTAGCACATCTGTCACCCTCACATTAAACCCGAACCACACTGTCTTCTCTCCCCAGAGTTCTTTTATCACTGGTGGGGTAGTCTGGCTCAGGTGATGCTGTCTCATGTCCCACCCACTACATCCACACCCAGCCGTGTCTGACTCCTATTGCTCTTCCAATTCCAGCAGCAGGGCCGGGTGGGAAGCCTGGGCTCTAGAGCAACTCTGGGAACCAGTCAACTGTCTCTCTGGATCTTTGTTTCTTGAATAATGTAGAGTGCATCCAGGCTGTCATGACAAACATCTCGTCCGATTTTAAATGTAGATATGGCATACAGAGCAGTGATTGCCACATGTCCATGTAGTGGATAGCCATCCCAGCATTGGCCTGGAAGTTCCAACCCCCATTGAGGCTTCGGTAATGGTCACGCCCACAAGGCAGGGCGGAGGAGGAATCGGAAGACCCAGGATCGAGAGGAGGTTGCTCTCTTGGTTCCAGGACCCTGCACACTGGAGGTAGACCGAGCAGAGTTCTCCAGAGAACACCGCCGGACTGCGCTATACCTTTGCCAGACCCTGCAATCTACCCCTTCATTTGTAAGTTACCCCACAAAATAAACCTCCCTTTTAACTACGTGGAGTGGCCTTAATAATTTCATCAATATGTCCATTTTGTACTTATCACTGGATCCTTTCTAAAAGAAAGTAAATTTTAGATGTCTACTCCTGCTTTTTAGCCTTAGTGGTTCGCTTTCTTTTGAAAACAAAACACAAACAAACAACAATGGAAAGAACAGCAAGTACATTGGCAACTTTCTCCTAGGTTGTTGTATTTGAGTCACTCTAGGATTTACCTCAGACTCCAGTGAATATGCATTAAACAGAGCCAAGTTTCATCTTGTAAACAAATACTGTAATGCGAGACCAAAACTGTGATTGAAATAAATGGTAGTAAAAATCACTTTAAAAATCCGTATCCACTCAACATCAACACATTGTTTGAAAGGAATATAATCTACTTCCAAGGTGCTCACCCATTTCAGTCCTGCTTATTTATACACATTAGATACAAAATAACTTCTGTTTCTGTAAGAATATTTCACGGAAACGTTTTAGGGAACTAGAAATGACAGAATAAAATTAAAACATGAAGGAATTGATGGCAAAATAAAGAAAGATTCCACTCTGAGGGGGAAAAATAACAAAAAACAATAAACAGTGGTTGAGACCTGGCTTAAAATGAGCTACGTGGACCCACTCATAGTTGAGTATAACGAAGTGTGATTTATGTATGGAGTATTTTTTTTACATTATTTATGAGACAAAGTGTGAAATATGGTCCACAAATGGGGACTTGATTTGGAAGAGAAGGTTTAGGCATAATAGTCTGGCCTTTAGCTGGTGCCGGATTTGAGCAGAATATGTGTCTTTTCTCTGCCTACTGTCACCCCAGCGTTGAAACCCCGCACAGAACTCACATCCCATGCACCCTCTTCACTACTTTCATTATTCATTGCCTTCCACCCCTTCAAAGCAACGGTTTCCGATACTGCACTTTCCTTTCACGTGAGTGAAGCCGAATGTAGCACCCTTCAGTAAGACAAATAACTAGCAGAGCTGACTTGTTTTTATTTAGTTAGTTTAAAATTCCAGCTTTTTCTGTGCTCTTTGCGAAGCAAAGAATAAGAACAGACAGAGCCAGTTCTGGCAACTGGGCTTCATTATTTCAGACATGCATGGCCTCCTATATAATTTGCTTATTGATCTCAGTAATGAAGACCAGAAAATTACAGCCTCTCTTGTCTGTGGGGCTGTGAATCACAGATTGCTCACCCCCTGTCACATTAAACAACATGCCTGGCTGAGAGAAGATTCAAGAAGTCACTGAGGAATGACACTGATCAGGAGCCCTTCAGTTCAGTCAGCGCATCACTCTTGTTAAATACAGTCACAGTCACTCTGGACAGCTGTGCCCCCTCCTTCAGTCAGTTCCAATAATTGCCTTCAGACCCATGGTTGGCATCTCAGCTTTAGGGAAGAAGGTTATACCGGGTACCTCTCTGTCCTAGATGGAGAAAACTAACAAAGCAAAGCAAAAATAGAACCAAGCAAGGGACACCAAGAGACTGTGGCTTCTGTCTTAATGCTCCAGCCGATATGATTTTCTCAACTGACATTTGAATATTCAGAGCTGCCGAAGTAGATGAATTTCATCTACAGCAAACTCTGACTCCGACACATCAGGGGAATGTTTGTAGAAGCCCAATCTTATCTATCTAGTAGCTGAGTGTTTCTGGAGAGGAATAGCAGGGAACTGTTGACTCCTAGAGCCTGTTTCTCATGGAGTATTCAAAAAAGGAGAGTGTGTGGCAACACCCACTGAAAGGATGAAATCTCAAACTCCTCTGATCTTCAGTTTCTCAGTACATGTGCAATAAGAAAAAAGAAGCTACCATGTACAGTTTTCTTTCATTTTCCCCTTGGAACTAGAAAATCATTTGAGACAAGTTCATTGGAATTCCTAGAACTTTGATTTACTTCTATAAATCTAAAGGTTTTTGATGTCTGGGATGCTTGAACACTCCTAACTTTGTACAAATTAGTACCTGATTAATATTCTATGAGTCATCTTAATTTTTTAATTTGAAATCATTCTAAGTAAAAGATTGTAAATGAGCTCAAGTAAGCTTCGTATTTATATTAATACTTATTTATGCAAACACATAAGTTTAAACATGTCTGCTTCTGCGCCGCCCCTCATGCCCAGTCTCCTATTTGGGTGCTCATTGACACTGGATAAGTTCTTAACTTGTTAATTGGTTCCAGTGAAAACTGATGAAATTTAGAGTCGGACACTGTGCTAGTGTGCCTCCTGTCTCCTGTCGCTGTGATAGAACACTGTGACCAGGAGCAACCTGGAGTGGGGAAATGTTATTTCAGCTTACAGCTTATAGTCCTTTGTGAAAGGAAGTCAGGGTAAGAATTCAAAGCAGGAACTGAGGCAGAGGCCATGAAGGAGTGCTTCTTACTGACTTTCTCCTCTTGGCTTACTCAGCCTGCTTTCTTATGCACCCCAGAACTGTCTACTGGGGAGTGACATTGCCCATAGTGGGCTGTGACCCTCCCACATCACTGATTAATCAAGAAAATACTTCATAGATTCGCATCCAGGCCAATCTGATGGAGGCATTTTCTCAAATGAGGTTTCCTCTGCCCAGATAACCACAGTCTATCTATTAAAAAAAAAAAAAAAACTAACCAGTACTGATATCTTCTTGGTAAGAAAGTGTGATGAGATGATATTTGTAATCTAAGAAATAAGGCTTGCCTGAAGATCAGAGGACAGAGCCAGCCACAGAGTTAAACAGAGAAGTCAGGCAGTGGTGGTACACACCTTTAATTCTAGCACTCAGGAGGCAGAGATACGTCTGGATCTCTGTGAGTTCAAGGCTACCCGAGACTACACAAAATTAATTGAATCTAAAAGAAACAGAGCCAGGCAGTGGTGGATCACACCTTGAATCCCAGCACTTGAGATCTTATGCCTTTGCTACTAATATTTGGGGAGCACACATACCTTTAATCTCAGCACTAGGAAGGTCGAGATAAGAAGTAAAATGGCTGGGCAGAGAAAGACACATAAGGCATAAAGAGACAGGAACTAGAAACTCATTAGGCTGAGGATTAAGAGGCTTTCAGTCTGAGGCTTCCTAAAGATGTGATCAGCATCATTTGAGGAGCTGGTGAGGTGAGAAGTGACCGCACCTTGTTTCCTCTGAACTTTCAACATTTACCCACATATCTGGCTCTGGGTTTTTATTATAAGACCATTTAGGATTCATGCAACAAGAAAGTTCCTCTATTTTATATAAATTTCTAAGTTTCTGATTAAATTCCTTTACTGTTAATGATGACCATTCATCACTGTGATTTCCCAAACATTTTGTTTAAATTTCATTGGTAATTAACTTACATGGTCTATTTTATTAAGATAATATTTAATAAAATAATATTTAATGAAATTCCTTACCAGTTATTTTTATGTTTTCAAATGGCTAAAGCTTTAATAAATATTAATACCAAGTTACATTTAAAATCAATGTAAATGAATTAAATGAATTTTGTACTTGAATTATTAAATATAGAAATATGAAAATTTAAATGTATAAGATGAAACTTGGAATAACAAAAGAGTAATAACAAGGGTTTGGCTGATAGGCATTAATAACTTTAGAGGTTTAAAGACAACAACGACTTTTAAAACTGTTCAAAAGCATCAATACTCAAAAATTCTTCAGAGCCTACATGGTAATCTTGATTAGACAGCATCTTCTGTCCCCATTACAAAATAGTTTCAAACATAGTTTTCTAGAAAAGTTTTTGTTTTGTTTTGTTTTATTCGAGACAGGGTTTTTCTATGTTGTTTTAGTGCCTGTCCTGGATCTTGCTCTGTAGATCAAGCTGACCTGGAACTCAGAGATCCACCTGGCTCTGCCTCCCTAGTGCAGGGATTAAGGGCGTGCATCACCACTGTCCAGCAAATGTTTGTTGTTTAATCCTTAATATTTTAATTATCTAATGACTTTATTGGCTTGGATATTATTATGGCAAGGGTTATGACTCATGAGGATATATTATCAAATTCATATTAAAGATGGTTTATGTGCCATTCAAAGCCATATTTCATGATGGCTCATGTGGTAAACAGGAATTTATATAGGTCACATGATAAATGCTCCCCAATTCCTGAACCACACAAAACGAATTGGAAAATACTATACTAACTTCTACAGGATTTTGATGAAACATGTTTTCTATCAGATCTTGTTAATTTTGTATTTAGTATACAGGGATAAATCCCAAATATTTCAAACAGTATTGCATCTACTGCTTTATGAATCTTTCTTCTATACACATAAATTAGACTACTTTCCCAATACTACCTGAAAATTATTACTACTGTATTGGATTTGAGTGATGATTTTATTTGGGGACAGGGTTTGTTATGTTAATTGTTTGTTGACTTTTGCTTTTAAAAACAGTATTAGTTCAGATCTGTACATCCTACCCCCTAGTTCCAAAGCTCATAAATCATTGCCAAAAACTAGGCAGAAAGATTGTAAGATCCAAAAGGAGCAGTTGAATACAGTCAAACTGTTCTCCAGATACAGGAAGGCAGTTATACAAGTGATCCCACAACCATGTGACAGCATGCCCAAGACCTGTACAAGATCAAGCCAGATAATATCCCAGAGTGGAGGAGGGGAGGTGGTCATGAACCCCCACCTCTAGCTGAGGAGCTCCTACAAATGATGGCTGCTGGGAGAGGAAGAGACAGTTTCTTCAAGATCCTATCCCTTTCCATAAAGCTCCTCATTCTCTAGTGGATAGTCCTACACCCAAGCACATAGTAGTAGGACTAAGTGAACTCAAGAGGCTGGGCTGAAGAAACCAGCCAGAAAAACAGAACAAGAAAACATGAAATTGAAAGGAAAGAAAGGAGAAATGAGAAGTGTAGGAATAGAGGATGGATTTGATCAACAGGCATCTTAGGTGTGTAAGAAATTCTCAAGCAGTAAAAAAATGAAATGTTTTTTTTTAAGTCATTAAAAGCAAAGCTGAAGTTGAGAATAGATAGTTCAAGCAAAATAACAATGAAGCCATCATTCAAAGAAATTAATATTACAAATATTTGGAAATGCTTTATATATATATATATATATATATATATATATATATATATATATATATATATATGTGTGTGTGTATGTGTGTGTGTGTGTGTGTGTGTGTGTGTGTATGTGTGTGTGTGTGTGTGTGTGTGTGTGTGTGTGTGTGTGTGTTTGTTTAATTATTTCACTCTTGGTTTGAGTGTTAGATGCATTCTTTGTCAATGGGAACTACTACACAGCACAGAGGTAGTTCAATTAGTATCCTCACTAATCAGGATAAAGTATCTGCTAAGGGAGATGTTCTGTGAGATGGATTGTTGTTTGTTTTTTGTTTTTTGTTTTTTTGCATACAAACCTGAGAATGAAAGAAAACAACAGTCATATGCTGTTACTGCCCCTTATTTATCTAACTATACTAAATGTATCAGTAATTATAAAAAATTATTTTATTCTTATCAGTGTTTAGCCTTTCCCTTTTTAATCTTTGTATCTACTTCATTTTACTTTGTTGGTCATACAAATCACACAGTTTTAACTAAAAAAACATTAAAAATGTGCTTTGGTACAATACAAAGGGGCTAGGGAGATGGTTCTGCATTGAGAGTAAATGTGACACTCATCTTTCTGAGTCTGGATTGAGACAAGCATCCCCACTTTTAACATTCTTGTTAAATATAGAGTTTGAAGTCTTAGCTAGAAAATGAATGAATGCAATAAAACAAAAGTGGTTAAAATAGGAAAAGAAGATAAAATATCCTTATTTACATATGAAATGCTCCTGTAGTTAAATGACTCAATCTGAGAAAATGCTTGGACCTAATACACACTTTCAGTCAAGTACCATTTGGTCTATTTGGTATGAGATAATGGCCAAGTCCTGGGAAAACTACCTATAACCTTTGTTGATAGATATCACCTGTCAATAAAACACCTGATCAATATCATTCCTGAAGGAATCCATAGTCTCTTATCTCCTATGGGAAAAAAACCTCAAAGCATTTTTATTTCCATTTGACAAATATGCTTTTTGACTTATTTTTTAAAGTTAAGATAGCTCTGAAGTATCTCGGTTGGCTCAGTGCTGCAGTCCTTTCAATTCCATGCCCCTTAGCAGTTGTTTGCTTATCCACATTCACAAATTCAAAATCAACACAAAACTATATAGGACCCAGACCCCTGTGTATTTCCCATCTCTATGTAGCTTACTCTTTTTTTATATTACTTTACTTTTCTCTTGTAAAATCTTTATTTTTTTAACTATTCATTTTATATGACTATACCCTTTTTCTTTTCATTTCTTTCCTATCTTTTTCTTTCTTTAGTTTATTTTTGGTTTTGTGAGACAGGGTTTCTCTTGTGTAGGTTTTTTTTTTCCCTGTCCTCCTGGATCTTGCTCTGTAGACCAGGCTGGCCTCAAACTCAAAAATGTCTTCCTGGCTCTGCCTCCTGAGTGCTGGGATTAAAGGCATGTGCCACTGCTGCCCAGCTCTTTTTCTTTTGTTAAGCCTACCCACATTGTTAAACACAGTGCAACCTGTCTAGAGGTTTTTCCACCTGGACCTCTTTTACTGTGTATCTTTTAGCATTTTTGGACCATATGAGCAAACCTTTAAACTGTTCATCTATACCTGGATCCTCTGTGTGGCTCCTCAGCAGGCTGTGCTTGCTTCTTGGGTTAGAAAGCCAGGCTTAAAGCTCATGGCCTGGTCAGAGGTTTATGACTAAGAACTGCATTAAACCTTCCTAGAGTTATAGAATGTCAGTGCTTGCACTGTGGCAGGTAGTTTTACTTAGATTTTGTTTCTACTAATGTACTGGCTGCCCAAGGGCTCACTGTCTGGCAGAAACTGTCTAATAGAAACTCTTAAAGGATATGTATCCTCTTTTTTTAAAGCTGTCTCAAGCCTTACATGGAAATATGGCCCACATTGTATGCCAAAATGTTGTTTAGCTTTCTTTGGCCCCACATTGGGTGCCAAAATGTTGTTGGTTTTTTTATTTCTTTTGGCTTTTTGGGGGGGCCTGCCACCCAGCTCTCAAATAAATCACACAAAGTAACTAATACAGAAATTGGTACCAAGTTTATGAGATATTATTGTGAGAGACCTGATCATGTTTTGGGAAGATTATAAAGGACTGTCAAATATTGTGCTAAAAGTCATTGAGTACTCAGTGTTTAATGAGCTGTTGTGGGAACTTAGAAGATAACTCTGAGAGTAATGCAGATGTGGAAGCCTGCCTTGTGAAGCTTCAGAGGGATGTTGGAAAGATCCTTAAAGTCTCTATTTGGGCTATTTAGTCTTTTGAATTGACATTCTGTGGTACTGGTCACCTGTGGCTAAAAGTTCAGCTGTGATTTATAAGAGATCAGAACCACTAAAGAACAACTGTTGCTTTACTGGGAAAATCAATTCTGGTTGGCTGGAGCTGGAAAAAAAAGCTGTGATAAGAAGATACCAGCATCATTTAGGTAAAACCTTCTGGGAAGTATTTCCTCAGGATAAGCACACAGATGCTATCTGTGTGACCCAGAGAGACCAAGGTTATACCTTTTGTTGGTACCTGAACTTGATGATATTAAGACTTTCCTATGTGATACTGATTTTGAAAGCATGATGAGATCATGGAGAGCAACTGAGGTTTGAGAGCCCACTGGTGAAAGTCCAGGCTCAGTTGCAGTAGAAACCCCAGGATTAAAGGGATAGTGAAGAAAAGTTCAGACTCGACACCACGTACAGGGCCAGAGTTGCTTAAGAGAGCACAAGAGAGCGTTTTGTTGAAGGTACAGCCCAATTGCAACAGAGACCTCAGCATTTAAAAGATACTAGTACCATTAGGTGACCATTAAAGTCAGAGAGCCAGTCTGTGCTATGTGTATTGTAGATGGCAGAACCAGAGAGTTGGACTTACACAAACCTCATCAAGCCTGCATGATCATGGGTCCCACTTATGACACTGAGCTTTACAGTATTTGACTTGGGTTTTATGTTGATTTGAATGTAACTGAGCCTTTGCTCTTTCCTCAAGTAAAACGGCATGTAACTTGTTTTGATTTGCAGAAGCCCAGAGTGGACAGACTTTGAATTTTTAAACAGATTGAATTTTTTCAATGTTTGAATTTTTTAAAAATTAGAACTTTAAAAGTTGGAATATTTTATTTTGTAATATTGGCATTAGTATGAAATCTTGAGATTATGCAAGGAAGGAAAGTTTATTGTTTAATAATGTTGCATTCATTCAAGTGGATGAGGGATCAATTTTCCTGGTACGTGTTTTTTGTCAACTTGACATAAGCCTGGACATCTCTGGGAAGAGAAATCTCAATTGAGAAAAACACCTCTATCAAATCACCTTTAGACATGTCTGCGGTTTTGGGAGATTAATGATTGGTACAGGGTGGCTTAGCTTGCTGTGGGGAATAACAATCTTGGGAAGGTGGTCTTGCATTGCATAAGAAAGCAGGCAGGAAAAGGCACGAGGAACAGTTCAATAAGCAGTAATATTCTATGGCTTCTGCCTCAGCTCCTGCATCCTGGTTCTGGCCTTGAGTTCCTGCCTTGACTTCCCTCAGTGATGGAGTCGAGTATGATCTTAGAATTACAAGGTGAAATATACCCTTATACTCCAAGTTGCTTTTGGTCATGATGTTTTATTAGAGCAACAAAAATTTAAACTGAGACTTTGGGTCTCTTGGGAGTGTCCTGGTGGTTCTAGAGATTGTGGCCATAGTAATATATTTTTTCTGGACGGTTGGTTCAATGTGGTATTTCTTTGACTTTTCTTAGGTGTGGTAGTTTAAAAGAGAAATGTCCCTCATAAGCTTAGGAATTTGAACACTATGTCTCCAGTTGGTAGCATTGTTTAGACTAGTTCATAGAATCTTTGAGTCATGAACCTTGCTTGAATAAGTATATCACAGGGCATGGGCTGTGTGAATATATAGCTTTCCCTACTTTGAGTTTACTAGCTCTGTTTCCTGCATGTTTATAGAAATGGGACCAGCCACCTTCTTGCTCTGGCCACCTGCTACCATACTTCTACCATCAATATGAACTATAAGCCTAGAACCATAAGCCAAATAACACTCTTTCTTCCAAAACTTGCCTTTGCTCTTGACATTATACATAGCAACAAAGAGTAATTAATACAGTAGACAAAGATAATGTTTGGAAAGTCAGTTTTATTAACGCAGTTTTATATAAGACAGTCTAGGCTTACAGTAAATTTATTAAAACGTAACCCTACATACAGGGAAGCACAGTTATATGCTACAAGTACACACCTGACAGCGAATTGTTAATTTATGCACTTATTTGTAACATATGATGTGTAAAAGTAGTGACTTCTAAGTAAGTTAATCTTGATTATCAACTTAATTGTATTGAAAGATGCCTAACAAATAGGTAAGCACATTTATTGTCATCTCTGTGACATTATTTCAAGAGTCAATTAGATCATGAAGGTTCCAACCCAATCAATCATTTAGTTTAGCTCATTTATGAATGCAAGATTTTAGAAGACAATACTGCTATGGAAGTTTGAACCCAGTGAGAGGAAATGGATCACTGGAAGTGTGTTACTGGGAATTATATCTTCCCTTCATCCCTTCCTAGTACTGCTCCACTCAGCTTACTCTGCACAATAATATGAGCTTTTCTACTAAAACTCCCCTGACATGATGGATTAAAACCATGAGCAATATAAATCATCCACTAAGGTGTTTCTGTTGGGCATTTAGTCACAGCAGTGATAAAAACCAAACACTACAGTTACTTGGAAAGGAGAAAAGAAAAAAAGAGCAAAGTAAAAACAAACAAACAAACAAAAAAAAAAAAACCAACAATGTAGGAGACCATAAAATATGTGAATTTGTGTCATGGCTCTTAAGAAGCTAAGGGACACTGGCATTTAGATTCTCTGGGTTCAAGTTTTAAGATAGACAAAGAATTTGATGAATATTATGTGAAGCAACCAGTGAATGATTCCTAAAAGACAAGGAGTGCATGAAAGAAAGTTGAGTACAAAATTAACTAAATGAACTTTGATGCCAATAACTTTCAGCCAATAGGTAGAGAAGGAAAAAAAACATCTTTTTTTGCAGCTTTTTACTTATTTATCTTTAAGTTTTGTATATGTACAAATTATATGTTAAACAATTCATCAGACCAAATTGAAGCTCGCTGATTTTTTCCAAAGCAATTATATGTAATATTTCAATGGCATTGTTCACAGAACGAAACAACCTCAGACTAGGATAACTTGCAATTGTCAGCCCTCACTGTCCAGCTCTTCCTGAAGCACAAGAATCATTAACATTAATCAATAGAGGAATCAACTAATTCTCCCCAAACTTGGAGTGAGAGTAGTACAGGAATAGCAATTGGATGCAGCTCTCTAGAGACTGTAGCTAGTCGGTTAGCTAGTCTAGGAGCCAAAGGTCAGTCTCCTCTCAGAGGCTCCTGCTTACAAGTGATTTCATTCCCCCATCATTTCATTTACAGTTTCAGTCCAATGATCCCAAGCATTTGACTGAGAATTCTAGAGTTTGGATAAAATCTGTCTAGTCTTTTCCTGTGACACAGAATTACAGAAAAGTAATATTGTTGTATTTATACAAATAGACAATATTTCCTCTAAGGAATTTCTTAAATTAACAGTTGCTATATGCCAAGTTGACTTACTGTTTGTGGCTTAGTTTTTTCATCTGTTTGTTTGTTTTGTTTTGTTTCACTATTTTTGATTGCAATAATTTTCACCCTCATGTGACTTGCCTTCTGAATATTTGTACTAATGACTTAATATCAATTAGCTGCCTCTCACTAGCTGTCTTTTCTCCTTTGGGGAATTGTATTTTAAATTCACAAATCACAAGTGCGTCATGAGCGGCTGTTAATTTTATTATTCTTTTGTATGTGAATGAGTTAGTTGTAGTTATAATTTGAGAGCAGTTTTGGACATTAGATATTCAATAGATCATTCATTAGTTAAAAGAGATTCGTAGCAATTTCTGTTTGCATTCTATTAAGGGATTTTGCTAAGATTCCTCCTTGACTTAGTTTATCTGTATTTTCCATTTTTATATTGTTTTTATTTTTTATTGCTTTGGTAATTCCATCTCAGGATTCTCTCCACCAATCTTCTTCTCAATTGGTATGTTAGGGAATTCTAAACTTTAATTTAAAAAATTTATCTGAGTAATTATATACTCAGTTGGCTTTCATTTAGCTCCAAGGTATCACTTTCTGTTTACAGTCACTTCTGTTTTCCAAACTGCAGATTCCTTTATCTGTCAAAGTGCTTCATTATAGAGTTCACAATCATCTATGTCCAGACTCTATGTCCAGAATATACATTAGCCACACAGTCAGTGTCCCTTATAAATGATGCTATTAAAAATTAAACATACACTCAGAAAATAAAATTGTGTCTCTGTTCCTTGGTACACATAAAAGTCAACTCAAAATAAATTGAAGACAAGTTTAATATTTAAAATTATGAAGCCACCATGAGTAAACTTAGGAAAAGACTTCAACACTATTGTAGCGCTACTCAAGAGAGAGCAAGAAATACATCATTCCCTCCCCCCTCCTGCCACGAAAAAGTGAAATTTTGTCATCTATAAAATGGATGAATTCTCACTATGTTAAGTGACTTGAGTAAGGAAAGGAGAAAGAAAACCCATCACTTCATTCACATATGAAACAGGTTGACCTTGTAGAAATTTGGATGAGAGAACTGATTACCAAAGACAAAAATCAATGTATGAGATGGAGGTCAGAGAACAATCTTCATCCAAGGTACTATATTTATAATTATATTATAGAAAATAGTGTAGCATGTTTTTCAAGAAAAAAAGATTTGGGAACTGTGGAGATGGATTGGTTAGTCACACGCTTGCTATGGAAGCCTAAGGATCGGGGCTCAGTTCTTAGCCATGGCATGTAAAAGCTCGGTGCAGCACTATGGGTCAGTATTCCCCATGCTGAGAAGGAAGAGACAGGCTCCAGGCACTCCTAGGCTAGCCAGTATAACCAACTTGGGAGCTCCAGGCTCAGTAGAAACCTTGTCTCAAAAAATAAAATGGAGAAGAAGAAGACACACAGCATCAACCTCTGGCCTACACACAAAGATGTGGATATTGCTCTGTATACTGTGAATGTGTTGCTCTGATGGATTAATAAATAAAATGCTGATTGACAAGTATCCAGGCAGGAAGAATAGGTGGGACAAGCAAAAAGGAGAATTCTGGGAAGAGTCAGGGGTCTCCAGACAGACACAGAGGGAGCAAGATGTGAAGGGGAAATTAAGAAAAGGTACCAAGCCAGGTGGCTAAACATAAATAAGAATTATGGGTTAATTTAAGTGTAAGAGCTAGTCAGTAATAAGCCTGAGCTAATGGCCAAGCAATTTTAATTAATATAAGCTTCTAAGTGATTATTTTATAAGTGGTTGTGGGGGCTGTGGGCCCAGGCAGGACACAGGAAAACTTCAGTAACACATACATGTAAATACATACACACACAAACACAAAAAAGGAAAGAATTTTGAATGTTCTCATCACAGAGACATGATAAATATTTAAAGAGACATGTTTAACCTGACTTAAACAATAATTAATATTTACATGTACTGAAATATCTCGATATTCCTCATAAATGTGTGAAATTATAAAATTGTTTTTAAAGAACTCTAAAATGTCCCATTTTCTAAAAAACAAACAAACAAACAAAAAAAAACCAACATTTTTTTACCCAAAACTCCATAACCTATCATGTCACATTAACTCAGACTTTCCTTCACCCTCTGGAGGACTACAAAATTGCCCATCATCAAGAGAAGCTTCAGTGATGACCAAGGGAATAGTTACAGGCAGTGTCGAAGTGGTTTGGCTTTGTTCCTTCTTCCTTTTGAGTTTTGAATGTGTCCTGCAGCATGGCATCTTTTTTTTTTTTTTAAATTCTTTATTGACTCTTTGGGAGTTTCACATCATGCACCCCAATTCTGTTCACCTCCCAGTTCCCCTATATCCTTCCCTCATCCCTGCCCCCTCCTCCCATGTGCAGAAACCAATCAAAGTAAGCAAGAAACCAAACAAAAAATCAAAAACAAAACAAAACGAAAGCAAACCAAACAAAAACAAAACCACAATAGAAAAATCTCTTTGCTTCTCCAACGTCTCTTCATTCACCCCGGTGGCAATGGAGGCTTCAGTGTACCATATAGTACACCTCTTTGTCCCATCTGTTTTACTGGCAAGTGTTCAATGCAATGAGTCACTGGTCTGGTTCAAGGCCTCTGGTTTCTGGTACACCATCATCACTGGATCCTCACCAGAACTCCTCTGGGATATTTTGTGGCTGCGAGGAGTCTTTGAGATCTTATAGGTATCATTCCACAGCACCAGTCCCTTCACCAGCTCCAAAAGGTCCTAGATGGGGTAGATTCAAGGGTGGGTCAACCAAAGGCCCAGCTATGGGCCTAGATGGTAACTAAGTCCAGGCCCCTAGGGCCACACACCTCAGGTGAGGGGGTGGAGTCAGATCCCCTACATACTTGCCCTCAGGGTCTGTTCACCCTGGGCTGTGGTGAGTGTTGGGGGCCATCTTTACAGTGTGCAGGGGCCAGCTTTTTTGCTGTAGTGTCCAGTGAGAGGCAAGGCCAACTTTCCCAGGGCCAACAAAGGGCGTGGCTGGCTCAACATGGCCCTCTGATTTCATCTCTCATGGTACCTAAGGCTTCCTGAGGTGACACAAGCCACAGACATCCAGCAGTAGCTAGACCATGGCTCTTGGCAGCAGCTTGAGCCTAGTCTGTAATGGGTAGCCATTCCAGCCTTGGCCTGGAAGTTCTAACCCCATTGAAGCTTCGGTAACAGTCATGCCTACAAGGTGGGCCTGAGAGAGGACGCTGAAGACCCAGGACCCAAATGAGAGGGATCTCTTGGTGCCTGGACGCTGGACGCTGGACGCTGGAGGTAGACCAAGCAGAGTTCTCCAGAGAACACCGCTGGACTGCGCCATACCTTTGCCAGACCCTGCAACCTACCTATCCCGTCATTTGTAAGTTACCCCCCAAAATAAACCTCCCTTTTAACTACATGGAGTGGCCTTAATAATTCCACCAATACTAGTCGACATCCTGGCTCTGGGTAGAGGCCACTCAGGTGGAATGGTTCCAACCCTAACTTTGGGCCTCTACGTGACCAGCGATGAATCTGGACTTCAGCAGACCCCACCAACAGTAGAATCATGGACTCAGACACAGTCCTTGACCATGGCTTCGTCTGGATGTCACGACTGCTCAGGTGTCTGCATGTTGCTCAATGGTAACAGGTGCCTTGGACATCATCACAGATCCTGGCTGCAATAGGGCCATGGACCCTGACATGGCCCTCAGCTGTAGCTCTGGCCTAGACGTGACCATGACATTGAGCAGCAGCACAGGCCACTTACATCTGGATTTACCCTGGCCCTTAGACCCCCAACAAGGACTTAGATGGCTGTTCTGACCCTGGGCATTCTCATGACACTCAGTGGCAACAGGAGTCACATATATCAATCTGGACTCTGGCTGCTATAAGGCCATAGACTCAAATGTGGCCCTTGGCCGCAGCCTGAGCCCAGATGACACCATGACCCTGGGTGGCAGTGTAGTCCACCCATCTCTATATGGCCCCTGTGGTGGCCTGAAACTCAGACTCCAACCAACTCACAGATTCCAGCCTAGATTCCAGGCTTCCGTTTTGGCCCTAGTGGCAACCTGGGCCACAGACTTCAACACAGACCTAGGCCAAGGACCCAGACATGGCCTCAGCAGCAGCTTGGTTTGGTTGACATCTTACCTCCAAGTGGTAGCCCTGGCAACTCATATCAGGATCACTTTGGTAGCAGTATGGCCCCTGGACATCAGCAAGTCCAGATTCTAGGATTCATGTGGCCTTTGGTGGCACCATGGGACATGGGCAGCAACATAGAACTCAGCTATAGTAGGATCTCAGACCCAGACATGGTCCTCAGCAGCAGCCTAGGCCTGGTTGTCACCATGGTCCCAAGTGGCAGCAAAGCCCACCTGTATCAGTGTGGCCCCAGCAGCAGCATGGATTCTGGACCCAAACTTGGACCCAGGAGGTCGCCAAGGCCACTGGAATCAGCATAGCACTCAAGGGCAAGAGGATCCATGGACATCAACAATAGGCCCTTGCTACTGCAGGACCAAGGACACTAATATGGCCTTTGGCAATAGTCCAGCCTGGACATGATCATCATCATGACACAAGGTAGCATGCAGACCAGCCCCGCAGTCTACTCCTCACCACCATGGATCCAGGTGGCAAGCAGGCCTCCAATGTCTGACCACTCCTCACTGTCTCCATATCTTATCTTCCTTTCTGGGTCTTTCCGCAGCACATGAACCATTCCGTTTCTTTATCTCTTCCATTTCTCCACCACATATTTCCTTATTGAAATAAGGCCCACATGCCTGGCATTGCAAGGGTGGGTCCCTGGCTGTCTTTCCACCAGCCTCAAGAATGGCATCTTGATAGTGAAAATCCATTCTTAATTGCTTGAGCAGGTGATAACATGGGAACAGATGTTAACTAGATTAAAAAGAGAACCCACTATGTCTTTATTCTTATGTGGAAACTCTCTAAGATCCCCATAATTCTCATTACCAGAATTTGTTTCAGCAGTATTCAAATAGAAGAAATGATATTAAAAAATAACTTTTAAGGAATTTTCTAATGTTAAAAGCAGAAAATGGTAACATTAGATCATGTTACTGGATATTAATAAGGAATGTATTTAGAATTTTTACCAATTTCATAGTATGAGTGAGGAGAACTCTGATTTTCAATTGTGTTGTTTGTAATGCATGAATTACAGCCCTTTTGAATTATACATAAGTTCATGATTTATATATTACCAAAGTTTTTGCTTAGGGATATATATATGTATATATATGAATATATGCATATATATATATATATATATATATATATATATATATATATATCTTAAATAGGATAAAATAAATAAAAATTGTCCTGTCAAGAATGTTTCTATAAACAACCCAAGAACTGGAGAATCCTCAAAAGGATGGTGACCCTTGGTAGTACCTTTTGAATTCACCATTATAGAAATAACTTAATGAATCAAAATATATATATTGTCTACAAAAGACTCTGACAGCTTTATTTATAATTCATTGTACAAAAGTAAAAGGTAGAAAGGAATATTCTACTCAAATAAAAAAATTTAAATGTGATAATTATGTTTATATCATACACTATAGATTATAAGTCCCAAACAACCACCAGAGACAAAGAAAATAATTCTATATTGAAAAGGGAGAATTCATCCAGATTAGATAACAGTTCTAAGCAAACACATCCCTCAGTATCCATAAGAAATTGGTTCAGGGATCCTAAAATTAATATAAGTGCAAATCCTTTTTATAAAATGATATAGAATTTGCATATAGCCTATACACATCCATTCCATAATTAAGATCATGTGTCAAACCAATCAAATACAGTACGTTATGTTAATAGATTTATGTTGCTTAGGAATGACAGGAATAGTACACATATTCAGTATAGGTAAAATTTGCTTTTGAAATATTTTCAGCTTTTGGTTGGTATTCTATACTAACATAGAACACATACATATGGGGGGCCAACAACACACACACACACACACACACACACACACACACACACACACACACACGTGCAAAACCAATGTCAAAGTACATAGATATTTAAATGTTTCATTCATATGCAGATGCTATCTTGGAATCATTAGGTACATGTATTTCAATTGATGTATCCATAGAAATCAAGAAACCAATAAGGAGCCATCATGGAGGTCTTTTAAGAGAGGTGAGAAAAATCACAGATGGTATGAAGAGGTGAAGTTTTTCTGTAGCGGCAACAATGTCTTCAGCGTGCTGGATGGGTATTTAGTTCTATTAAGGCAGCATTAGCTAATGGCAACACAGGAGGAAGAGACCTGTCATAACTCTATAGGCAGTCACAGTGCAGATGTAGCAGAACATGTGATACAATGTCTAGAGAGGGGATCATCCTTCATGATTCCATCAAGGATGCAGGCTCAAAATATACCACAATGTCCCTTGTCTGCAATTCCCTGCTACTCCATTCTGTTCTTGAGCACATTCCTTTAAGTGTCTTCCTGTAATCTGGTGCCAAGCAATCATCTCTGTCTGACATATTTAGAAAAGACAAAAATATATTCAAATGTCATTAAGTAAAAATGATGAGAAAATGACAAGTGGTGCTAACTTGCCACATACTAAATATTCTCCAACTTTCCAGCTTCCCATCACAGTAGATGCCGTAGATTCACTTACCACTTGAGGTTTCAATGGTAGTGCAATACATTTCTCACACTTAGATTAGCTTTACATAGTGGTTTGCTGCATTTTTTACAGGTCTGCCTTCAATACAGAAGCATACATTTCCTAAGCTGCTGAGGGAGCTATACTGTCTGTCTCAGCCATAAGAAAATCTTGGTCTGTAAAGATGTCATCTCTTGCCTATGTTTCAATGTTTTCTTATGAGTGTCCCTGTTCCAATCATACATGATGTAGTTTGGTTTATTCTATCACTCAGCCAAGTTTTTCAAAGATAACCAAGGGAAAAAAATCTTAAAAAGCAGAGCATACAGTGGTGAGATTGGTCATCTTATTTATGTAAAGAAATAATACATATACATGTGCATACACACACCTATATTGATTAATATCTTGGATAGACAGAAACACAAGAAAAGATACCAGAGGATCATTGACAGGGACATCTGAAGTAGCGGCATATAGATAGATGTGTGGAAGTAGGCACCATGTGGGAGGACTTTAAAATTGTACTTTCCCATCTTCATATCCAATAGAAAGCATCTGTTGTAAAGGAGATCTGGACAGCCAAGTAGATAGAATGATTGAGCTAGTTCATGTGAGCTAGTTTCTGTCATCGGCCATTGACAGGCTAACAACACAATAAATGCATAAAACAGGGAGCCTTGGACTTTCAGGTAAAGGCTATGCATGGACTCCACAGTGGATGCTGCCCTCATCAAAACTATCTAACTCTAGGTACTGCCAGCCTCAGTGGAAAGCTGACTACAACATAGCCTCTGATAGTTCATTATTCAATGAAAGACTACTCCATGGCTCGGTGACAAGTTGACAATGGTATGTTCCTTCCATCTTGGAAGAGTTAATGATTTCTTTTGACAGCAAGAGACATTTATTTTTAAAATGGATTTGCATTTCATGACCACATGGTCTCAGCCAACACCACTTTCTGGGTGCCATTTGCGAATATATTTGTTTTCTACTTATCATGATTTTAGATCAAGGGAACACATTGCAGCAACATGGCCATAGGATTCACAAGTGTGGATATATTCCAGCCATTCAGATCATGTTAACCTGGGAAAGTCATGCAACAGCCCATGGAAAGACAGTGGAGGCATAAACTCAGATACACTTTCTGTGCGAGTACAACAGTGTTCTTCTGGACACATGGCCTTCACTCAGTGAGTGCCACTAACTCTGTGCTACCAGGAAATAGAATGCATCAGTGAGAATCATAGAAGCAAGAGAGGCTGCATCCATGTTCCAAATGACCCCCATATACTTATTATTCTTGCTCCTGGCAACTCTGAAATCATGAGTTTAAAGACCTGTTTCCAAAGGAAGAACACTGCTTCTTGCACATCACCAGCCCCATTGAACTTTAAGTGGTGGTCGCTAGCTGGGTCACTGAATTGCTTATTGCTGGCGACCAAGAGCAAAGAAAAAAGAATCAGCATTTGGGCAGAGTTGATGGCCCCTGATGATCCATGAACTTCTGTCTTAGCCTCTGCCACCGGGGAGAGACATTCCTCATACAATAGACCTTTGGGACATCACCGACCGTTTATATTAGTAAATGGGTACGTGTAGCTGCCATAGCCTGAGAATGTTGTAGTACCCACACTTTCACACCACTAGATGACCTAAACAAGCGCAGAGGTGATAACTGAGGGAAGTGGCAAACAGTAGAAAGAAAGACTGAAAGTGACCCTTGAGACTAGCTGTACCATAAGGGGAACCCAGTACTGCCTCAGGTAGTACACAAAGAAGCAAATTTAGGGTCTCCAGGAAGCAACTGTAGCAGACATGATTGTGTCCATGAATTGTCTTTCCAGGCTGTCTCACTCTATCCACCCTAAATTCCCCAAAGCACTGACAGATGTCAGTCTGGGATGTGGAGGCATATAAAAGACCCCCCCCACACACACACACCCTGATTTCAGAGCCTGAGCTGCAGTGGCATGGTGACTCACACATTGGAGGAGAAATGAGAGATCTGGTGATCCAGTGAGGACTCAATCATAGTGTAAGAGGATCTTGATTCTTCTCGTCCTTTAGATGATTCACTTGTTGTGAGTCCTGAAGTTACCTGTCTTTGCAATAATAGAGTTAGACCTCAATAAATTCCATGACTACATGGAACACTCTGCCGATCTTGTGATCTGACCTACAGAAATAATAGAGTGCTGGAAAGCAAGCTATGTCCTCCACATTGTAATTTCTAGGGGCTTACAAAAACATGAAATAAATTAGATTTTTCTGAAAGTCTATGTCTATTTTTGTTTTTATATACAAATTTTTGCTTTCAAAAATAGGACTCTGTATACAAAATATAAAAGAAAATACCCTAGATTTTAGGTTATGAATTGAAAGTCACATTTATAGGAACATACTTGAGTAGCGATGGAACACTGCTCAAAATGAATGCCTATCTTTGTACTGTAGGCTACTAGTTTATAGGCTCATGACTTTCAGCAAATGACCTGTAAAGAAAGGAATTTACCTCTAGGTGGAGACATGTCTTTGTCTCCTCAAGGTTTAATCAGTGGGGCAGGTCAGAGACCTGGTGAATGGACCAGATTCAGGAAGTAGGGTTTCTTTCCCTTTACTTTTTCTTCCAGAATTCCTGCCTCCTAGCTCAATCCCTGCAAACGCAGGAGACATGAGGGTCAGCTTGGTCTGCCTGCTTTTCTGGGGTCAGACTCAGAAAGATGGAACTATGTTTCTTCTTTTTCTTTCAGATGCTGGCCAGAGCCTTAAGTATTTCTTTCAACTCTGTAACTAATGTTTTGAGAACCACAGCTCTTTTTCCCCTGAAAGCCCCTCTCCTGACCCGTGGCTGCCTCTAGCCTGGTGGCTGACCTCCATGTCTCCTTATCTCAAGCAATGTTTTTACTTTTTTTTTGTTTCTTCTCCATTCTCTCCATCCCCTCTAGCCAGCTTTGCAACTCATAGCTTTGCCTGTCTGGGGCTTTCTTTTTAAACTCCAATAAATGTCCCTGAAGCTTCTGTTGGTGGCCATTCTTACTTTATTAATTAACAAACTTTAAGACCCCAAAGAGAAAACCTCGATTTGCTAGGCATCATTTGATAGCTCTGTTGGGACTCCTTGGGGTTTCTGGTAACACTTCTTTCTTGTCTTTTGACTGGCAGAGAAAATGGACCAGTTCCGGCACCTGTAGATGACATGAAACTTGACATGCTTCAGACCATACTACCCCTTCCTCTAAGGATTGCTGTTTAGAGCACATGAGTCAATTAGACAGAAGACATTTTAGAAGCACTTGGCAAAGCTGAAGTACTCAGATCACTATTATTTTAATGTCTGTTATATATCAGAGACAGTGAGAAGACGGCTCATGAATAGTGGCATATATATTTATTATTCCAATAGAGCAGAAGTTATCAACCTTCCTAAGGCTGAGACTCTTTAATACAGTTCCTCATGATGCAGTGACTCCCTAACCATAAAATTAGGTTGTTGCTACTTCATAACTGTAATTTTGCTACTGTTATGAATTGTAATGTAAATATCCAATATGCAGGATGTCTGATATGTGAACACTTTGAAAGGTCATTTGGCCCCCACAAAAGGAGTTGTGACCCACAGGTTGAGAACTGTTGGAATAAGAGCCACACGACCATCCCAAGATGAAGCTATTGTCTTCATGCCTAGGAGGAAAGTCAAGGAGAAAGTAGTCAGTGTCTCAACATCATATTGCTAGGTGGGCATCCTAGGGCAGCAAAGTCATGATACAGAGGCCAGTTCTGCGGGCATCTTCCTGTGTCTTCTTAGTCTGTCTTTTCTCAGATGTATTCCTAACCTATTGCTCACTCATGTCATCTGGGTCTCTTCTCCCAAAGTCAAGAGATTAAAAATTGAATTCAGACAGTTTTGTACTTGATCTACTCTTATTCAAGGCAAAGTTGTATTCTTCCACAAGCCCTGTGAACCATCTCTTAAGTTTGTTGATGAAATTCCTGCTTCAGTCATCATACATATCTGTGGCTATAAAAAAAAAATAATAACTGTGTGTGTGTGTGTGTGTGTGTGTGTGTGTGTGTGTGTTTGTGTGTTCAAAGAAGTTTTCACTTTTATTGATTTAAAAACAAATTTTTGGCAAATTCATGCAAGACCTATAATGTAAGTGTGTAGGTTTCACATTACAAACAAACTTACCGCTTGACCCTTCAGTCTTTCCAAAGTCTCAAGTATATTGAAATTTGTTACCTCCTTGGTCAAGTGCCATTTCTTTTGAAGTTTTATTTTATACACACAAGTGTTTTGCTTGCACTATGTGTGTGCATCACATATGTGTCTGATGCCCACAGACTTCAGAAGAGGCTCTGCATTCCCTAGAACTGGAGTTTAAACCACCATGTGGGTGCTGGGAACTGAACCCAGGTTCTCTGTGAGAGCACAAAGTCGGAATTATTTCCTTAACAAGGGGCTTTAAGTTTCTCTATAATCTGTTGCTTGTCACCTTGTATTTATTTAATATTCTGTAGCCATCACATCATACTGGAGATGGTCCTTTCTTCTACATCAAATATTAACAGTGAAGATCCACATTTCTAGTGAGTTTTTCAGTTTTTACATTAAATTAGCATATTAAAGTGCTAGATATCATTATGTTTTCAAAGTGTGCTTTAGTGGTTCTCATTTCATTTGAAATACAAAATTGGAAATCTATAACAAACGTTCTTTAATGTGTCTTTTATGGAGCTTCTAAATTATTCTGTTCAAGCATAAATTTCATCATTTTTTCCTACTAGAGGCAGCAGTTTTCTTAATTGGGGTGTCTAGTACCTCTTCATTAATGGAAAATGCTCAAAGCTTATTAATGATTCTTGATAATCAATGGAAACTACATGCAGATAAAAATATGTACATTTATAGGCATACAAAATAATAGTTATATCATCCAGGAGAAAATACAGCAATTTTATATAGGTCTATAAACTGAGTTATATGATCTAATTTCAAAATTTCATTACAATGAATACATGAAATATCAAAAATACACATATTAAAAAGATAGCATATGAAGTTTTGATATACATGCATATTGTTCATGCTTAAATCAGGTTGATCATGTCTGTTTATTTAAATTTTATCTTTTTTATGGCAAACATACTCAAAATCATTTCTGCAATTGTTTTAAAAGATAGCACTTGAAGCAAGCAATAAATTAAAGTATCTAATTATTGTCTGGAGTTCTTTTTACTCATCATTATATTCCCAATAAAAATCAACACAAATATTCTTAGTAGCCTGATGTAATCTGTAAACCAAAAGAGATTACTCAAATACTCATTTGACTAAATGAAAAAAAAAAAATGAAGTAAATGGATAAACAGAACATTATTTAGCAATAAAAAGGGAAAAGGTAATAGTCAATGTTACAGCACCAGTAAGTCTTGAGATTATTCTTTATATAATAAGTTACAAGGGCTATATATTTTATGATTTGACTTATATTAAGTGTCCAAAATAGGAAAACTTAATAGAAAAAAATGAACTAAATAACTACAAAGGAAGTGAGGAAACAGACTTTAAAGAGTGATGTATAAGAGTTTTCACCGAGAGTAATAAAATAAGATCCAAAATCATTAATGACAGTGGCACAACCCTGAATATACTAAATGTAACTGAAATGTGCTCTTTATGTCAGCTACTTGTATGATATGTGAACTGTATCTGAACACAGCTATTTAACAATGAATGGGTCGGTCATTCAATTTTAAGTAGCTCCTCATCATTGATGAGGAGAATTACAATGAACTGGAGTTTTAAGGGTTTTAGCACCGAGAGCTAAGCATCACCTATGCTGTGCTCCACTTCTGTGACTCGGCTGACCTCTTGCATCAGGCCCCAAACCTCTTCTCTTTATCTTTAAAAACAGATTCTCACAAAATAGTTGCTTTAACCTTGCTGTTTCCATTTGGTGTAAACAGGTTTGCTGAAGATAATTTCTACTAACAAGTTCTCAGCCACCTAGCTTAAAATGAAAGCCTGGCAGTAACAGGAAAGCTAAAGTGACACTGTGCAGTCTATACTTATAGTAAGAAACTCTGGATCTGGGCCCAGCTACTCAAAGCCTTAGCTCAATTATATCCCTCAGCATATTAACACTGAATTCTCCAATTCTCCAAACTTCTAGATTGACTGATTTCTACAAAAACATGAACTGATATTCAGGGTCGGGGAGGTGGTTCAATAGGAGAAGAAATGAATCTGAAAGCCTGACAACCTCAACTTGTTTCCTGGAACCCACACAGTGGAAGCAGGGAATTGACTTTGGCAAGTCGTTCTTGACCTCCACACATGCTGTGCACAAATATTTATGCACACACACACACACACACACAAAAAAAAAAAAAAAAAAAAAAAAAAAAACAAATAAATAAATACATGTGTGTAAAAAGTATTTGTTTCCCTCCAGATTTGTTCAAGGATCTTGCTGAACTGTGCTGTGTATAACAACTGAACTAATATAAAGGATCAGAAGAGCATTAGATTTTAATCCTGCTTTAGTGACTCAATCAAAATCCATACTGGATAAATGCTGTCCAATATATAATTACCCTCTGTACAGGTTACCATATTTTGGTAGTACAGTATTAAATTGTTATATTTATGCACACATTTTTAAAATAAATATATACCCTGGAAATAATTAAGAATATAAAGTTTTTTTCACTTCAAAAATGCTTGTTAGTGATGAGTTTCTTGGCTTTGAAATTTAAGATGACTAGCATGTTAGAAATGGAGTATTAGGTTAAGTAATTTCATAGTATTTAATAAGTATTCATTCACCCACTCTTAAAAATGTTGTGGGAATACCTATTGGTTTTGATATGAATGTGCTTATAAAGTGGTTAACATATTTAAATAATAAAAAGACTTTAAATGAACATGCTCAGTATGAACTTCTTGTGTTTTGTTTCCTTCCCCACCCATTAGGGTGCTAAGGAACATACATGGGGAGTCTTGGATGCTGAGCAAGAATTACACCACTAGTGGTAGGGCAGTCAAACAAAGCAAAGAATGTGCCTCTATTGGAATGAAGATCATTCATACTCACCTACCTCAGGTTAGCTTTCCTGGCCTTTTTTTTTTCCACACATAAGATAGCCATATTCATGCCAACAACACTGTTAGAGATGATGTGTGAGGAATGATCTGCAGCAGCGAAGTGCCAATGAATGATCACACATTACCATCCTGTAGGGGAAGGACTGGCAGCTGCTAATTAGCATTAAGAAGGATATAGGAATAGGGGAGATGCTTGACAGTGACTCAGTGTGATAACAGGCATGGCTGTCCCAGTTAAACACTGCTCCAGCCAGCTCTTTGGAGTTTTCTAACTGTTCAGCTCTACATTGGAACAACTATCTCCCATATAATCTGCACAATTTATTTACAATAAATTTTCAAGCTTCATTTGATCATCCCATAAACTTAATATACTCTAAGCAGGTAGTTAAGTACATTCAAGGATTTCACAGCGAACAACAAAGACTCAGTTATTAAAATGATATGTGGACCCTGGAATAAGGCCACATGGAGTCGTTTACTACTAAAGTTCTTGAATTACATCCCCCATACATTTGGCCTTCAAAAGGTAGATTAGTCTGATGTCTGTCTACCTTGCTGACTAACAAGATATTTGGGGGAAAAAGTGTGAAAATACTCATATACGTTTATCAGAACTAGGAACTGTGTCCCTGCTGAGTTATAAAAAACAAAACAAAACAAAAACCATAGCATCTCTTTTATGAGTGGTCTACATTTATTGTCTATGCAAGGTGCATAAAATATGTAAGAGCTGACTTCCAACTTAGTGAGGTCTAAACTAAAAGAGAAGAACATGGAGAGTTAGAGGTGAAATTAACACCTAGTAGGAGGTAAAGATAAAACAGGGGTTTGTTTTGCAAGAAGACACATACCCAAAGAGAGCTCTATCTTAGGCAGATGTGAGAATTGGATTAAAAGAAGTTCAGTCCAGATGTGAAGGAGACTGAAGACAAAGTGTTCTGGCAATTAGAAAGCAGGTCTCTTTGCAAAATAATTAGCAAAATAGATGGAAGATGGTTAAGAGAGCCAGAACCATGATAGCTGGTTACAGAGAAATCCAAAATATCTCAAACTTACCCATTCTGTAGGAATCCAGACATCACAGATCCTTCTCTAAAATAAATCTGTTGTTTCTGACAGTTAAAAACTTCTTCACATGAACTGTCATTTTATGAAAATGATTAGATTAAGGCAGGGTTAATGAATTTTAGAATTATTTTGATAATTACCTCACCTCCAAAACCTGAAATTTGCTTTAAATTTATACTGTGTAATGCTAGTGTCTAGAAAAATCTATGTTTATAAAATATTGCTTCACAGGTCAATTGATATGTTATCAACCACCGTGATTGCTAATGTCCTGCTTTCCTTTCCATATCATCAAAAGCCTGTTAAATCTGCTGGTTGGGATGATGGCACTCTTAGAAATGTGATGATTACTGGAACCATGATGAATATATTACTATTTTGCTGTACACAAGGTTCTGTTCTTATTCCAGTGCCACTCTGATGATGCTCATCAGTGATGTCTTCACGGGGAGCCCTGAATAAAATGCCGACTCCAAGCTCTTGGACAGCTACTTCTTTATACCTTCTGATGAAGATCTTTTCAAGTAACAGGGCCTTTCTCAATCCAGACCTGTGTGACTCAAGGACTTGGGTGCTGGGCAATAGAAGATCCCCAAAAGTCAACCTGAGATAATGGCTCTCAAATTCTTTGTCTCACCTAGATGATGACTAAAGATACAGACACATCAGGAGTAAGCAAAATAAAGGAACAACATGAAAGACCAAGAAGTTGTCTGACTACCCAGCCCACTGCTGCCCAGTAGTAGAAGGTGATTGATGGAGCTGCCATGTGGTATCTGATTAATAGACTTTTAATAAGAATTAGGATTGGTATGTGCAAGGAATGAGGTTCATTATTATGCTTGGTTAATTCCCTGAACCAATGAGTGAGAGATATGTTCAGTGCATGCTTCCTGGGCTCAACTCAGGAGATGATCATGTTCTGTTCTCACATTAGGGAGGTGGTAACACCTTGAAGCCTCCATTTCTGTCTTTGATGGCTACTTCATAGTCGTTGATGTTAACTGGCTCATTTGCTGGCCACCAGCCTATCCAGGGTTGCTAGTCTCAGACCTTGTCTGGTGTTTTGGTAGTAGATTGTTCTTTGTGCTAACTTTTATGTGGCCACCATGGGCCTTTCCTCTTTACTGCCTACAGAGAACTTACTTTTGCCTCATCCCACTTTATCATTCTTTATACTTCTATGAGCATGCAGTGAAAAAACATGCCATTACCTTCCATGTTAACTGAACTTTTGTGGAGGTCTAAATTACTCAGGGTCTGAGAAACTGAGCTTGCTTTACCCAGCAGGACTGCAAGGGGATGATTTGGCCAAGGGCATGATAACCAGGTGTTTGGAAGGGTCTACACTTGGCTATGCAATATGCTTTGATGAGGGGGAGAGGTTTTTTGTCCCACCTCTTGGCATTGTTATAAAAAGCCCTTTTGAATAAATGGAAAAGGCCATTGGGTATTGACCCAGGTCCTCCCAAAGCTACTCTGTGTTTCTGTATTTCTCCTCTTTGCTGTCTTTCTATCTAATACTTTCTTATCCCTCTCTCCTCCTCATAGGAACCATTGAAAAGATGGTAGCTGGCCTCCCACAAAATTTACTCCCTTTACCATCATGGATATAATACTACTGACCTCTTCAAGTCTGACCAAACTTCTCATTACTCAGTGATAGCCATCAAGAAGAAAAACAGGCAGCTCAGACTTGGCATTGATAAAAAATAGGTCTCATTTCTCTTTTCTCAAACTCTCAGTCTCTGTATGCGATTTCCTACAGGAATCGTAGAGTGGTAGTTGAAGATGCTTTCTAATGACCTTGGAAATGTGCCAGGTGGTGGCTGACACATGATTCTGAAGTTAATCTATCCTGAATCTACAGTCTAGTTTAATAACACCTTCAAAGTCTTAATCAAAATATTTGAATTTTCAGAATCCTCAGTTGCTTTCTCTATGAAATGAGTATATCACCTACTCCATAGGTTTAAACAGAATCATATTTTTAAAATAGCACATTACCAACACTGTTAATCTGTGATTTTTTTTTTAAAGCAACACTGGTGATTATTATGCATGTTGCAATCCTTTCTTGTTTCATGTTTCTTGTTAGTTTTGCTTTAAGGGATATGTATTTCTTCCAGCTCTGCCCTTGTTTTTTTCCCATAGAATAGCTAGAATTCTATTTAAAGCACATATTTAGCTGTATCAACATTCTATTGTAATTTCCTTCCACGGTTCTAAAAGACACCATTTCAAAATGTAAAACCTTTCGACTGGCACCAAGGTCCCTTCACCAATTGAAAACACTCTATTTATCTAAACTTATACTAAGTACTTTCAACATTTTCAATTCCTACCACAGACAATCTCTTGTACTTTGAGCCCCTCCAGTGAGTCATACAGACCTCACATTCACACATGCCACCTGGATGCCTGAGGCATGATCTATTGTTCTGAATTATCAAGCTACTGTCTACCCTGAGCAAAGTTTTCTTCATGAGTTAGATTCCCTGTATTATTCTTCCCAAGCACCGTGCATGTGGAATTGTCTTAGGGCTGATTGCCTTTTGGTAGGAATGTAATTAGCTTGCTTATTTCTCCCTCATAATTAAACCACGTCAAATTCATCTTTCCATTCCACATTGTGTGACAGTGCCTGATAGCAAATGAACACACTGTGGATATTTGTTCAGTAGACAGGCATATTCAGATGAGATCTAGGTTATGGAGATAACAAACTTCTCTTTGTCGGCTCCCTCCAAGACTTCTCCTTATTGTGACAGGCTGATGAGCACCATATCCATAGTATAAGAATGACTGCTGTACTGGAAATAAAGCAGTCTGTTAGATGACCTTTTCTGGAAGGAGAGAAAAAAAATTTCCATTTACCACAGGTGGAACAGTAAGAACAGATATGAAGAAAGGATTGCATTCAACTGTAGATTGTTCAGCTAGTAAGTTTATTGGATTATTGCAGGAAAAAAGGCGAGGGCCACTTAGAACAGCATAGATTGAGCAATGGCAATCATATCACCACAAAATGCAACTCAGCAGGGATGAGCACTCACAATGCTGCATCCCTGGAGCCACTGCATGACTTGCAGGTGGCTCCACTAAATAAATATATTCTCCTGCACCAATTTTTCACAGCATATATATTCTTTGGGAGGAGCTTTATGGGTCTTGTAGGTTTCTGGACTCCTTTAGCCTTGTAAGTTTCATCAGCTTCCTGACGCTTCTAAGGCTCATTACTCCCTCTAGGAGGGATTTTTTTTTTTCTATTCAGAGGAATTAACTGCATAACACAGTCCATATCATCAGAAGCAAAAATAACCACTACAACCTCTCCCCAACTCATCTTTTCTTTTCAGCAATGAAGATGTCTTAGGAAAGGTTGTCAGTACTCTGATGCTTAGCTAGACAAAACCCACTGAGCAACACTTAGTACCATATGCAGGCTGCTTCTCAGTAAAAGATATACTACTACATTTTACACCTAGTACTAATAAAATTCACAGTGGGTCACAAGGCAGAATCTCATTACAGTGACCTCAAGTATCAGGAGGTCTCAGCAATTCCATCTCTACAGGATTATTTCTTAGTTGTAAATTGGGCTTATATGGGTTGTATCCAGTTTTTTCCCCTTTTGTTACTTACATCTGTGTGAATCAATAGATTGCCTATCCCTACCCCATCTCCAGCTACATCAATATACTTTTGAAAGGAGAGTAGACAATCGAATTAAGCTCCACATTTCCTGACCTTCTTTAAGATCAATAGTTTATTATTTGCTATATTTGCCAATATGCAAAACCTTCAGGATAGTTTCCATGATTAAATAAAAAGGCTGTATTTGCAATGTGTTAGATGATTTGAAATTCTGAAGGATTTCTTCCTTGTTTAGTTTATGATGTGAGTTTTTGACCCTTACTGCTTGCCAGCTCTAAGACAATGTGATTCTACATGCTTCTTGTTCAGACAGCAGTACTGAATGATCAAACAAGTGTCCACTCAGCCTCTGTAAAACACTTAGTCTATTTATCAGATCCTCTGGCTTCTCTAACCACTATTTTCTCTCAGGTGGGAAGAGCTAGCCTCTAGAGAGATCAAGGACTATTAGATATAATTAACTTCCCCTACTCCTTTTTTTTTCTCATAGGAGATGGATTTTAAATGACTTCAAATCACACTATGGTTTGTGATTACATTCTATTAAATATGATGAAGCATCTTCAGAGAAAAGAGCCATTATTATGAGTTGAATTTAAAAGCAAAAATTCCCAGGAGACCTGATAATTATCTCCTGGGGTAGAGATTATATCCCCACAGCAAGAGGATCTGTTTCACTGGTACCTGGACTCATAATGATAGTTTACAGTAGAAAATAAGATGGAGAGAGTGAGCCAAATACTTACAGGAGAACAGAGATATCATTTCAGGTCTGTAAAGGAAAACAGCCACAAGAAGACAAAACCAGATCAGACAGACAATTGTACTTGGCAAAATAACCCTACTTATCTTTCATGGTTCGTGCTGACACAATTAAGCTGAATGTAAATCCTTGTTAATAGCATTTGGTATAGCTGTTTTTGATTTCCAGTCACAGTCTTGAAGTCAGAAGATGCTTTGCCATGACTTTCTTCCCCAGATAAGAAAGAATGAATAAGAAAAAAATGCATAAGGAAGGAGAGTGAAACAAACAGAATACAGAAAAGGAGCTGGATTAATCAGATTCCTGTCAGGAGGTGTGCTCGGGCATCCCTCATCGAGGATAAAATCAGGGATAGTCCTCAGCATGAGACAGCTTTCGGCCACTGTGATAAAGCACCTTTAACTTTAAAATAGGAAGGGATTGCTTGGCTCACATTTTAGAGGTTTCAGTGCCTAGTTTAAATATCTCATTGTTTTTGAGCCTATTCAACATGGCTGGAGCATGTGGTGAGGGAAACTGATCATATCATAGTAGCCAGGAAATAGAAGAGATAAAGGTAGAAGCTGAGGAGGCTCAGTATCCCTTGCAAGGCCAAGGCCATGCCCTCAGTGACCTATCTTCCTCCCACTAGGGCCTGTCTCTGAAAGTTCCACCTTTTCAGGTAGTACCTCAGGCTAGTTATCACGGTGGTAAACCCCAGACCTTGGGGAATGTTAGAAATTCACCTTAATAGATAACTAAATGGAAGAACTTCATCATTTTGCTTATCTTCCCAAAATCTTATATTTATATTTAAGAGTAGAAAAAAATTAAGTGGATCTTGTGCTGGGTACCACCTCTGATAATAAAGGAAATATGATTAACAAAACAAAGAATTAAGGAAATGCATGAATAACCTCATAAACCTATCCAGATCTAAATATCAATGTGATTTTGATATGGCCCTAAAGCAGAATTTAATTTTATCTTCTGAGTTTTTATGATGAAGAATAATATAAGTCAGAAATGTGGATGGCCAATGTTGTTATATTCAAACTTCCTTTTCTTTTGTCAGTAAATTATGCCAAGATTATGTTTACATGATATGCAAGATTGTTCTCCACACAATGAGCACCCTTGTGTGTGTGTGTGTGTGTGTGTGTGTGTGTGTGTGTGTGTGTGTATATATGTTTTCTTAGCCTTTGTTTGCTTGCTTGTTTGTTTGTTTTTTTCAAGACAGGGTTTCTCTGTATAGTTTTGGTTCCTGTTCTGGATCTCGCTCTGTAGACCAGGCTGGCCTTGAAGTCAGAGATCCACCTGGCTCTGCCTCCCAAGTGCTAGGATTAAAGGCGTGCATCACCACTGCCTGGCTTTCTTGTCCTTTTTCTTAAGGGAAAGTATTTCCAGAAGACTATTGTGATTTCCTCCCAACTGAAACATTCTATCTTAGATGGAGGCTTCTTAAGAAAACAACACTTGCAAAGTTCAGGATATAAACAGCTCACAAGTTTCAAACTCTTGAAACTTACAGGATTCACTAAACCCTTCTCTAAGGTTACATAAACAGTAATACTGGGGGTGGGGGTTGGGAAGAGGGGACTCTCCACTGACTCATGTGGCCTGTAAGTCATGCAGGAATCTTCAGGGACATAGTTTTCATGTTTATCACATACGCTGGTGTGGGGATTTTGGTAACACAACTTCCTTTGATTCACTCATGTATTATCAGTAACCCTTCACCCATACTCCTGTTACGGAATATTATTTTTAACTGGGAAAAGATGTGTTACATCTGTTTATGCTGGAGAATATTACTTTAACTGTGAAAAAGTGTGTTGCTTTTATTTATGCTGCATTTGTTTAATTATGTAAAGATGTGTTACATTTGTTTCACCTTGCCTGCCTAAGGCTCCCGATTGGTCAAATAATGAGCTGAATGGCCAATAGTTAGGCTGAGAAAGGATAGGCAGGGCTGTCAGGGAGAGAAAATGAATAGGAGAAGAAAAAGAAAGAAAAAGAACAAGATGAAAAGGAAGGAGACGAGAAGGGAGACGCCCAGGACCAGAAGCCAGGCAGACGCTGAGCAGACAGACATCAGAAGCAGTGAAAGTAAGAGAAACATAATGAAATCAAGTAAAAAGCCCCGAGGAAAAAGGTAGATAGAGAAAAACAGGTTAATTTCAGTTAAAAGAGCTAGCCAGAAATGAGCCTAAGTAAACCCAGTCTCTGTGTCATGATTTGGGAGGTGGTTGGTAGCCCAAAAAGAAAAGGGCTGTTACATCCTATTATATATATAAACCCAAGAAACACACTGGTTCACTGAGTTTGGCTTGCATACAATCACTCCTTTCTTCAGTCTTCGGTGCCCTATCTAGATGACTAGATGTTTGCTCGTGTGCCCTCAGGAAAAAACACACAATTGTTCTCAATACTGTGTGCTTTAAAACACAAACGTAGATTAGAGTACTAAGGAATGGAAGTAATAGCATCATGTTAATTACACAGAGGTATCCAAATACATATGTTCTTGGTATCACATCTTGTCCCCAGACAATTACAAATCAGGTCATCCCTGATCCAGGCAAGGGAACTGAAACTTTAAGCAGTTAAGAGTCCCTTTCCAGAGCAGTGAGTAAATGGCAGGACAAGAACCCAGTGGTTAAGAACCCAGTTTGTGTGACCGTGGCCTCGACCTATTCAGCTCCTGTCAGCATGTTCACTAATTCTTGGTGTCAGAAAATCCTACTATGAACCTCTGCTTGCGTTTTACAGAGTACACAAGTACCAGGAAATAAATATCATCATTGTAACTTCGACACATGACTTTGCATGATGACCTGCTGGCGACATTAAACAAGATAGGTTATGCTGTGAACTGTCTGAACAGGGCACAAACAAGCTCAGTTGCAACTGCAAACATCTGTCTTCTTAAGTGTCTCTTCTGTACATCACTCACATTTAGAGAGTGGCCCGGATCTTCTCAAGAGGAGTCACAATGTCCCTTGAGGCTTTTTGAGCTGTAATTCTAAAGGACAGTGAAGTTGGAAGTTGTCTTTGGAGCTTGTTCACACATGCCTGATGCTGCATTTAAATTTGGAGTGTTAGGCATCTCAGCATAGGGCCCTGATAGATCTTCTGATGATGTTTCACTTGTAAATAATGAAAGAACAAAGCAGTCTTTGTTGTTCGTCTGAGGGAGAACACGGACAGGTTGGCTGCTAGTCTGATGCTGCAAAGAAGAAATTATTGGGTGATCTCATGTTTGGAACACAAAGATAAGAGTTAAGAACTTAAAACAATTCTCAGCACTCATTCCCACTGGCAAATGGCTTCATATTCGGTCTGCAGTGCCAGCCAAGACATTTCATGAAATTCTACTGTGGAAAATGGGTACCAGACATGAGCTCATTCAATTTTTGTCCCATTACCTGGGGATACTGGAAAAAATGCTTTTCAAATCAGTTATCTTTTTGATGGGTATTCAGTATTTTAAAAAGAAATATCCGAGCTAAAATTTATCTGATTTTTTCCCAAAACAGGTATCTAAAAACCTTTTGTGATGCCACACATATTGGCACACTCCTGCAATTCCATTAGTAAGGATCTGATGGGACACACAAGACAATGTCTCAAAAGAAATTAAAAATTAAAAAAGGAAAAGGAAAATTTTTGTAGAAAGTAAAAACCACATTTTAGCCAAATCACAAATCCATGTTTATAATCAAGAGCAAGTGGAAAGATAATTTAGGAAACTCTTTGACAAGGTGCGCCTTTGAAGAGGTAGGACAATCTTCCAGGATTGCTCTTTCCTTGTCATGGGGTTTTGCCTGTCACTCTCGGCTCAGGGGAGATGTTAATGAGTCTCAAGAGGAAGCATTGGGCACAGAAGACCTGTGGAAAAAGAGTGTTCACAGGTGAGATAAATAGGATTCAAAAAGCATGGAATATAAAGTTAGTCTATCACAGGAATTTCTGTCTGCTCAAGAGGACACAAGCAACACAGGCAGTGGTGGTGCGTGCCTTTAATCCCAGCACTCCAGAGGCAGAGGCAGGCAGATCTCTGAGTTCAAGACCAGCCTGTTCTATAGAGCGAGTTCTAGGACAGCTAGGGCTACATAGAGAAACTCTGTCTTCAAAAACAAAAACAAACGAACAAAACAAAACAAATTACACAACCATGTTACTGGATAGAGTATTTTTTAAGGCACCCAGTCTATTTCCAGCATTCAATTTCTTCTCAGAGTCATTCTTTGATTTTAACTATAGCATTCAGGATATGTTATTTTTCAATCTGTTGACTTGTTTTCCTTTAGGTACTGCTACACTTTATCTCCACATCTTATCAAGTAATATCTTACAGTAGTTACACGAAGCAAGAGACAGAAGAAATATTGTGGGCTGTAAGGTCCAGGTACTTCCACCAGCTCTGTCCAAGCAGTTTCTGGGCCTCACTTACCTCCTGAATCAAACAGGTCAATAATTTCTATCTTCTCAGGATTTTCTGAGAAGGGGAGATAACACAAGAGAAGTTGCTGGTGTAATTTGTGGTCTATAACAGACTCATAAGGTATCGGTTGCTGTTCTAGCAGAAAATGGTGCTAAGAGCAAAGCAAAGCCAACTCTCCATTCCTTGTAAAGCAGCTGGAACTGATGATGCCTCTCTCTGTGCTCTTCTCTTTCTCTGAAATTATTGACTTCCAAAACTCAAGCTGCAAATCTTCAAGAAGAGGTATGTCATTTTCCATGCTTTACATTTCTCTATATGGACTCATTCTTCTTCTTTTTTTTTTTAAGAATTTTTTTTTTCATTTTACATACCAACGACAGATCCCAGTCTCATCCCTCCTCCCATTCCCGTCAGCCTCCCCATCACTACCCATCCCCTCCTCTGAAAGGGTAAAGCCTGGTACATTCAGTTGAGGCAGAACCAAGCCCCTCCTTGCTGCATCAAGGCTGAACAAGGCATCCCACCATAGCTAATGGGCTCCAAAAAGCCAGCTCATATACCAGGGATAGATCCTGATCCCACTGCCAGGGGCCCCTCAAACAGATCAAGCTATACAACTGTCTCCCATATGCAGGAGGCCTAGTCTGGTCCCATGTGGGCTCCACAGCTGTCAGTCTATAGTTTGTAAGTTCCCACGAACTTGGTTGTGTTTGACTTACTATTCCTAATAAACTAAGTTTCTAGGACCAGTTTGAGAGACAGGAACCTTGCCCATGCCTTGACAGTGCCTCTTTGGTGCTAAAATATTGAAAGACTTGATGTTGGACATTATTCTTCCTGGATTTTGATCATATTATATCATTGGTGAGGGTACTAAGATTCTTTTCTTATTTTGGGTACAAATATTCTTAAAGGCATATATTTAATGATATAGTTTTTTCATGAAATTCTTAAGTTAGCATGGGTTTTGAAAATGTAAAGCAGGACTCCTCTATCATAAGGGAAAACAATTTTATGCAATTAAAATTGGCTATCTTACTAAGAAAAAAAATTTTTTTTAATTTTACAATTATAGGGTTACATCCCCATTCACTTCATTATCACGCATGACCCTCCAGTCAAATTTGTTTTGGAGAAAATAGGAAAAAGCTACTTTATATGATTCTTACTTTCTACACACTAGAGTGAGTTGTGCCTGGTGGGGAGAGAAGCAAACAACAAATTATGTGCTAGCTGTTGCTCAGGCATATGAATTTTAATCAGAAAATAGACTTCATTCTTTTGAAAATGAACGTTCCTATTCTTTACCTAGTGTGGTGATATTTTATTTGTGTACCCCAAATAAACCTTATCTGGGGATCAGAAGAAAAAGCAAGCCACTATATTAACCATAGAGGTCAGGCAGTGGTAGCACACACCTTTAATCCTAGCATTTGGGAGGCAAAGATTCATCCGGGTCTCTGTGAATTCAAGACCACACTGGAAACAGAGCCAGGTGTGGTGGCACATGCCTTTAATCCCAGCACTAGTTAACCACAGAGGTCTGGAGATCTATAGAGACAGACAGGAAGTGACAGAGCTGGGTGGAAAGAGGAAGTGGTATAGCTGGGTGGAGAGAGGAAGTATGATGGCAGGGCACAGAAAGGTATATAGGTGTGAATATACAGGAAGTAGCTCTCTCTGGACGCTGAGGAGTTGGTAAGGTGAGGTTGGCTGTGGTTTGTTCTATTCCTCGGATCTCTCAGTTTTCATCCCAACATCTGGTTCCTGTTTTGTTTTTTGTTTTTATTAATAAGATTGTTTAGCAATTCATCTTACAACCTTGTGATCCACAAACTGTAGACATGACCATCCTTGGCAGCTTAGGCTCTAAGATTAATTCTAAACTGTGCATCCCAGTTTCTCCCAGGAATGTTCTCGGTAGGTAAAGATATGATGACTAAGATGAGCATCAACGATTGTCCTGGAGGGAAAAGATATTACTGCAGAGTGGCCTGAAATGTAAAAGTAGAAAGATGGGGTCTGGAAAGTACACAGAGATCAGGAGCAAAGTAGCTGGGTGGGAGCCTCTGCTTTAACACCTACTGTTGACTGACTGGACGGAGTGGCTGCACCATTTGAAGGTTCCCTAAAACAGTCTAGGCCAAACAACCTGCTCCCCAATATCCAGTGAAGATCACACCTATTTCATAAAACTCACACTTTCAGCGAAAGAGTCCAACTCAGTGACAAATGGACACCACTCAGAAACTAGCCTACTATGAAAGGGGAAGTTTGCATGGTTTTGCTTGGCCTATGCAAAGCATGTACATCTTGTGTGTCTTAAAGTGACACCTATTATCAATGCATGAAGGATATTATTTTTTCAGTTATCCAACATTTTCTCTTCCATGTCTTCATTTTGCCTTTCCCTTTTCCCCATAAAGCAGTACTGTAAAACTCCCTGTAGCATCCATGCAACAAAAATCAGAGTGCAGTTTCTATATCTGTGGCCCTGGAAGTAAATGTTGGAAGATAGACTCCATCTGCATTATAGCACTCTCTGTGCAGGTCACCTTCATCTCTGTGGTTCCCTTTATGACTAGTGACTAAATACTATGTTTTCCAAGTAACTCCAATTTTAGTGTTTCTTACATGGTCAACACATTTCTCTTTAATTTCTAGATAAGAAGAAAACAACTGTTGACAGTGTTTTTTGTTCTTTGAATATATATATATATATATATATATATATATATATATATATATATATATATATATGTTCTAATGCAAGAGAAATCTTCAGATTCCAAAGGTAAACGTGATAGGGGCAGAGAGCTTGATAGGAGGTGCAAAAAGGAAATAAGCATTTTATATATTTCTAGTAATCATGCAAATTAGAAAAATAGGGTTGGGATACAATTAGGCAATGTGTGGTAGAAACTTTTCTTAGATAAATACAAAGCTGCTCATTAAGTTCAAACCAAATAACCAGGAGATGAGCTAAAGATGTCAGTATAAAGACAGCTACTCATGACAAAACCCACCTCTGCTTAGAATAAGAACAGATGACTGAAAATTCTGTTGTGTAGAGGTCTCTGTGTGTTATTGGGATACTTTGGGGAAAGTAGTTTCTTAAACTCTGGCATAATATAACATACTGTAAACATACACAACAACATCTGTGATTTAAAAAAAATAAAAAGGTAGATTTTTCAAAATCCTAATGTTTCCTGAAGAATAAATGGTTAGCAAAAACTGTTTTCTTTCTTTTTCTTCATCTGGTATCTTGAGCTGTGATAGAAGACCTGATGCTGGGTAATATACAAAGAGAAGATGATGCAAATAGTTGGGAAACAGTACAGTGCTGGTGTCCTAGTGAAGAACGCCCCTCCCATGGTTGGGTAATGACGTGGAAGAGATGTAAAAAGGAAAGTGGATACATACAGAAGGGGCCAACCATGTGTACTATGGTTGCATGTACAATCAGTTGCTTTGAATAGAAATGACTTGGTTCTCCAAAAGGGACAGTAATCCCTTATGTTGATGACATCTCCATGATGTAATCATCTTTTCAAAACCACACTACCTGTTTACTATTATGCTGGGGACATAGTTTTTAGCCCATGAACATTAGGGGTCAATCCATAGCTGAACCACAGTATTTACATCTCTACGTTTTCATAAACAATTATATATACATCATTTTTAAAAGCTCCTTCTAATAGATTTTTGATGGTGGTGTTTGAGACAAGCTCATACTCTAGCTAACCTGAAACTCTCTGTGTAAACCTAGCTAGTTTCAAGTTTGTAGCAATCATCCTACCTTGACCAGTGGATACTCTTGTGAGACAGTGCCTTATTATAAAAACTAGAAGCCTCAAACTTTCTAGTTTGCCAACATACCCAAGGAAAAACCCAGTTTCCTTCAAAGGAAGATTGTCCTGGTACACCGGGAAAAGATAATTAATAATTCAATAATAGAAAGGCCATTGTCATTGGTCCAATGATAGAAATATCATGAATTAAAATTACTACTCTTTTTCAGAAAAGGAAAAAGCAGCATCTGTATTTAACAAGAATTCATTGTAGTTTAAGACAAATCAGAAGGGGGAGTGGCTGACTCATTTTGAGTAAACAATGTGAAAGCAATGGGAATTGGTGCTTGGCTTGTGCATTATTTTATCTTGTATTTTATCAGTGTAATGTGAATAGACAAGAATATAAGTAGGCTGTAGGTATCTCTCATACAATCAGAAAGAACTAAACTAATGCAAAGTTGCCATCAAGCAGACAGAGTAGCTGCAATTATCTTTAGCAGTTCATCTTTCTCTATTCATAGTCATTGCAAACATACCTCACAGCCAACTTCCTTCATGTCTGAAAACAGGTTTCTTCCACATTGTTTTCTTCTTCTTCTTCTTCTTCTTCTTCTTCTTCTTCTTCTTCTTCTTCTTCTTCTTCTTCTTCTTCTTCTTCTTCAGTTATTTCAACTAAAATTCCTGAAAGTCTGCAGGATCCATTTCATAGCACGTAGAGAGAGGGATGCTGAGCAGGTGCAGGGTTCTCTCTCCCTGGTGCTAAAGTGGGTGATGCAGGAGAATGGACACCTGTGTTTGCTTGTTGAGGCTGTTTGGACCACTACAAACAGAACTGGTAAACTAGAGCAGAATCGATACTACCCCCAGGGACAAGATTTGTCCTCATCAAACAACTACTTTTGTTGCTGACCTTTTGATATTCTACTCCTCAAGCTTTTCTCTCATTGATTGACTTAATCTTCAAAGGTATTTTATACCTGGCAACATGCCAGTTATTCCGCTCCATTGAAGGTGTAGATAAACAACCCAAAATTGTTTCTTGCACAAACCTGCAGACATATATGCAAACAGATTACAAATCAATTAAAAAAAAAGAAGAAGAATGGCAAAGCAGAACAGTGACCAGATAAATACACCTGGTAGGTTGGCATTTCAGTACTCTTCTTGTTGTTGGTTGTTGCTATTTCTGTGAATTGGAAAAGTTACTGTATTTCATGAGCTATGGTTTCTTTATCCTTAACATGTATCCTTAAAATTCTTAGAATAGAAAGTTCAAGTGGAAGTTATATTGAAAGAAGGAATAATCGCAAAACAACTTAGTAAGAGAGGCTGTCATGGGTTTCTTACAGAACTGTTACATGTGTGTAACATACAAAATATGACCTCTTCTTAGGCCTGGCCTGGTGGGTGCATGATGCATAGAAACAGGCTTTTGTTCGTATTTCTGCCACAGAATTGCCAATTTAGGGGAAGGCCAAAAATCTTTTTCTTATTATTTTTCTCGCCCTTGTCAACTACCTGAGTTTTGGTTTCAACTCTTCAGTGGTTGTCATGTGAAAGCAAGTGTGTGTCAGGGGTGAGCAGCTGTGACAAAGTATATGAAGATAGACAGAACATGGAATAAAGTTTTATGATTCACCCTCACCACTGAGGTGGGGACTGAGTGTACCAGAAAGAAGGTCCCTATATCAACATGACAGTGTCAGGGAAACTGTCCTGATTAACTAGAAACTAAGCTACATATAGTGGTGTATGTCTTCAATCCAAAACGTTGGGAGACTGAGGCAGGAAGATCATATAAGCTCAAGCCCAGCATAAAACATTTAGTGAGACCTTGTCTACATAAATAAATTAATCCTGGGACAGTGTTAAAAGTATCAGGTCTGTAGGGAAACAGGAATCTTATAGGTTGGGCATGTGTGGGAGAGAATGCTGAATAAATCACTGAAGCACACATTATGCATTTGTATGTAACTCATTTGCCTCCAGCTGGTGAGTTCAAATTAAAAATATTTATGACTCATAACCCAATGGCTCCAACTAGCCAGACTGAAATGCTCCTCAAATGTTCTCCATCTACCCCTCTGCATCTGTCTGCCTCTAAGACAACATCAAAGGTGTTTAGAGAGAAATCAGGCATATTTTGGTTTATCAATTCCTCCATGGAAAGGTGCTCCCTGATCATCACTGGCCGAGTCCACAGAGGCCATGTTCCATGCTCCCCAAAGCCCTGGCACTGCAGAAAGCAAAGCTTTCATTTAGCCCCCTCACCTCTGTGCTTTCTGAAGAAGCTGTAACATTGCTTGGGTTCACAAGGAGTGATGGTGTTTGCATTGCAGTAATGTTGCTTCGACTGCATCTAGGAAGAGCAAGTAGGAGCCGTTCCTAAGATCCAGCTATAACAGCCTAGTGTCCTGGGGAGAGCAGTGGCTGTTGTGATGGAGAGAAGTGATTTCAGAGATACTTAGGACAATCGATAGAGCTTGATGATCGATCAGAGACCTGAAGCTACAGGAGGGTGATGTCATGGACAATTTGTTAGATTCAGAATTGAAAACAGAACATACTTAGCGCTCTGCTGAGGAGTGGGAGGTAAGGTGGTGTGGGAGAATGTGTGCCATTTGTGTGGAACAGGGAAAGCTGCGCTACCAGCTGAAGGTTTGATCTCAAAGTTAGAAATGCCCAAAAGACATTTCAGAAGTTATTTTGCCAAATAGGACCACCTTCTCCAATTTTCCTTTTTGTATGACTCCATGAGATTAGAACAGGACTGATCCTTTGAAAACAAAGGCTAGATTTTTTTTCCCTCCTTTTGCTCTTTAAAAAAAATTACATTTTTAGCTAAAATATAATCACACCAATTTCTCCTCTCTTTTTCCTCTCTCACACTGCTCCCCCATCTCCTTCCTCCAACCTTGTCTCTACCTCTGTACTCTCACGCTGACTACCTCTTTTTTCCTTTGATTTTTATTGTTATACACACCCGTATGGATTGTATGTTACATATATATGGAAAATACATTAATACAACCTGCTGAGTCCATTTTTGTTGTTTGTGTGCCTACGGTTTAAGGGGTGACAATTGTGTATTAGAACCTGAACAGTGACTGTATCAATAGACACATTAACACAGAAAGGTGGAAAAAAATCATGGGGTCCCACCTATAGACAGAGAACTGCAGGCAGCTGGTGGCTGCTGAGAGAAGGAGAATGGGCCTCTCACGGGCATCAGCCCCCTGACTGGTTATCCGAAGGATGGAATTTGGCCTTCATCCTCCATTCCACCTTTCTCAGTTGCCTCAGGCCACACTGAAACTTAAGCAGCTAAGTTCCTGTGAATGCACCTCACCTTCTAATCAATGTATTTGCATAACTAATCACTTTGTGAGATATCATCTCTCTTAACATTAAATATACCTACAAGCACACGGTTAGGATCTTTTTTTTTTTAAAGAGACATCTATTTTATTTTTAATTGTATATGTGTCTTAATTTGGGTTTCTGATGGTAAAAAGACGCCATGATCAGAACAACTCTTAAAAATGAAAACATTTAATTGGGGCTGACTTACAGTTCAGAGGTTTAGTCCAGTATCATCATGGAAGGAAGCATGGCAGCATGCAGGTAGACATGGTGCTGAAGAGGTAGTTGAGAGCTCTACATCTGGGTCTGCAGACAGCAGGAAGAGAAAGAGATACTAGGCCTAGTTTGAGCATCTAAAACCTTAAAGCCCATCCCAGGCGACACACTTCCTTCAACAAGACCATACCTACTCCAACAAGGCCACACCTCATAATAGTGCCACTCTCTATGAGCCTAAGGAGCCATTTTTATTCAAATCACCACATTGTACTCTCTGGCCCCAGAGGCTTATATCTATATCATAATTCAGAAATGCATTCAGTCCAACTTCAAAAGTCCCATAGTCTATCAATGTCAAACCTGTTTAAAAATCCAAAGTTTCCTCAGAGACTCATGTCAATCTCTTAACTGTAATACCTATGAAATAAAAATGCAGATCATATACTTCCAACATACAATGGCATAGAATATACATTACTATTCAAAAAGGGGGGAAAGGGAATATAGTGAGGAAATACTGGACCAAAGCAAGACCAGCTGGGTAAACTTCAAATTCTGCATTTTCACATCTGATGTCAAAGCACTCTTTGGATCTCCAAATGAAAGAATTACACCTAATTCAGATAAGCAGGTTTCAACTAGGGTGTGTAAGTACACTGAGACCTTTAATGAGTGATCCTTTTCTGTAATTGTCTCCCCAAAGAAGTAAATCTACAACCTGAAATAGAGAAATTGGGCTGGAAAATTGGTTCTTCAGGGAATGATGACTTGAGTTCAGTCCTGAGACCCACATGCAGGACAGAGAGAACCAATTCCCACAAATCCGCCTTTGTTTTCCACATGCACACTTACACTCATACCACATATATACATGTAAATAAACTAATATTAAAAAGATAATAGCAATAACCCTTATTTATTAATACATGCTCTGTATCAAGCAAATTATACCTACTATCTATTATTATTTATAGTTTCCCTAAGAGATCTATTAAATGATTATTTGTTCCATATTGTATCTAGAAGAATTTATTTTTGAAGCAGTTAAATAGTTTGCATATTACAAATAAGATGGTAGAGATGAGATTCAAATCCATACCTAATGAATCTCAAAATTCAAACAACTTATGTCATCCTTCCTTTTTAAGAACCAAACTATCATCTTCAATTCAAGGTGTATAAAAATGGTAAGCTGTAGGGCACATGCCTTTCAGCTATTGTAAGCTCTTGAAGTTTCTCTAACTGGACGTGCGTTGCCTGTTTGGATGACACATGGGTTTCATATGGGTAAGGAAACTTCTTTTTGTGTATTGTCAGAAATCAATGGTCTGGGGAAAGGTGGCTCTGCACCTAATATGGGCAATAAATGACATTCCTTCTGGGAAGAATAAAAAGCAATATAGATATGTAGAATGTAAGGGCTAATATGTAAAAGTTTTATTATTCCTACTGCATCAGAAGTCCAATTTCTTATTATAAGGACATGCAGTACATTCTGTCAGGGCAGAGGAGACAAAGGGGACTAAACCTTTTGAAAATGAATGTCATCTACATTTTTAGTCTGGGTGGATGGTAGGAAATTGCTGCATAAACCATGGGAAGTAAATGGCAATGAAAAGTAGAAAAATGAAACCAGTTTGAAATATGAAATGAAAGATGGGATCTTTTCCATGAGTTACGACATTTTTAGATGCCTGCTCACTGCTTACAAACCTGATGGGTGTGAGTGCCATTTATACATAAAAATACTTACTTATAAGACAAGCAAAAAATACCATATGTGCAGGGCTGTGAAGGACATACAAAGTCTCCACTCTATAATTACTGTTCTTATGTCCCTGACTTCTATTTTCATCATGTTATATCTTTAAAATGTCTTAATGTATACCACTTTATTTGACCACACAATACTGGGAGAGTCTAAGCATGTATTCACAGGCTATAAAATTTCCAATGCTAACACTTGCAAATAAAACTATAATTTGAAACCATGTTTGGTATTAAAAGAATAATAACACTTCTTAAGACTATTCATGGCCAATTTATATTTCGGCACAGTTTTACTGTTAACTTAAATTCGCTGCACTGCATTATGAAGGACAGTTTTGATTATCTTTTGCCAGAAGTTTTTTAGCTCTTCATCTGCAGGGAACACACTGTTATACCATTAACTGTTTGTTTCCTACACATATCTATCATATTGCAAAAGACAGAAAACTGTTTTGTAAGAAACAGTAAAATACTCTTATCTCAGAGCTTATCATAAAGTTTCTTAATCAGACAGGGCAATTAGATTGACTCCAAAAGATTAAAAAGTTAGAAAACATAACCTAATGAAGAAGGTTAACACAATTACACTGGGTAATTGTAAGCTTTTCTAGAAAAAAATAATGAGTTGATTTAATAACCCTCTCAAGTAACAGCCAGCAATATCTTTATCTTAGTTTTCTTACAGATTAATTTTCTATATTATGAAAGAATTAGCTCTTTGACCATGCTTTTCTAGAAATGACATGATTTAGCATAAAGACCTAGGACTAGAAAGTCCTTGTTGGATCCTTAAGGACCGGACTCTGCTTCTTCATCAGCAACTTATTTTGGCCATACATCACAAAGATCCTGCCCTTGCTTATCTGTTACTTAAATATAGTGTGTGTGTGTGTGTGTGTGTGTGTGTGTGTGTGTGTGTGTGTGTAGGTGTGTGTGTGTGTGTGCACATGTATATCCTGCCTCACACTCAGAATGTAGGGTTGTGAAATGTAAAAAAATATATGAAAAGGACTCATAAATTATAAGGAATAAACAAGTGAAGCTGTTACTGATTGTGGGATTTGGTGGCAAATTTCTATTTTGAAACTCCTAGACCATAAGCCAGACCTTTCTTTTGCTGGGATAGAAGCTATGTTCAATCTTCACCAAAAGTAGCAAGAAAGCTAGTATATCTCTGTAAGAACCTTAGCTGGAGGGTTTATTATTTCATTTGCATGTGTAGCTAGCAGCTCATGCTCTCTTTTTGCCTTGACTTGACTGTATGCTACATTGCTAGCATTCAATTACCAGGTCTATGTGGATTATTGGGATGTGCTATTTCTCCTGAACTCTTTTTCTTTTTTTTTTTCTTTTTCAATTCCTCCCTTCTGAGTTTGGAAATTGAATACAAAATAAAATAAAAAAGAAGTACATGACTTTTTCTAAGAGGATGAGGTTTTTATTATAGCTATAAGGGAGAATATAGGCAGAAGCTGAGACATCTGGGAGTGTCCAGAGTGAGCATGTCCAGAAAATTGGATTAGACCATGTGATGAGAGGAGGGAGACCAAAAGGCCAAAATAGTACACAGGACCACATGGTCAAAATGGCTGGATTATAGGGGAGGGCAGCTGAGGGAAAGGCAAGCAGTCCCTGGTTCAGGGTAGAGGGCAGGCCATGCTGTTAAGGAGAAGCCTATAATAGGTGGGGACTGGGGGATGCTGGGATGTCAGCTTTGATATGTTAATAGGCATCTCAGCCATTTTTCCCTTTTGAGACCTGGTAGACATCTTACATTGCACCATGCCAGGGCACATTCCTGTGTTGCAGTTATTGCTACAAAAAACAAACAAACAAACATATTATTCATGCAATATTTCTAAATGACTGTGTCATAGCCATGTCACCTAACTCACTCCTGCTCTATTATACTTAATAACTCTATTTTTATTTCCTCTCCCTTTGGTGGCTTCTGGAAGGAAAGCTGGGTGCCCCGGGACCTACAAATAGATTTGTTGCTTAACAAGATGAGAATGCCCCACTGCACCATTTATGCTCTTGAACTAAAGACTTGGCAGTCACATATATTTTACTCTTGAGAAATATTTATTGGAAAAGGTTTGTCATCTCATTAAGTACTACCCAGAAAGCCACAGTGTAGGAGATAAGACATCCTCTTTGTGTTGGCAATATTTTGGTTTTCTTGTCAACCTGAAACCAGTCTCTGATTTTTCTCCAGCACCAAAGACAATGCTTCTGAAATATTTCAGGTATTAAAGTCAATTTTACTGATATTTTCACTTTTATGAGTCAGACATCAATCAAAACTCATGGTCAGTATGGGAAAATGACTTGTCATGACAAAATTCATCAGGTTGGAGCTGGGAGAAAAGAATTTTATTCTCATCCCACAGAACGGTTTTATAGAAGATGAAGTTAAGAATCACATTTCACTATTCCAAGACGTTTGAAACTTTTGTCACAAATTCACAAATCATAAAATTATATGTGAGATATTTGATATTTAAGCCACGCTCCTGCCAGTAAACTCAGTATTGGGGAAGTTGTAGTAGGAAGATCACATGTTCAAGGCTACTAGCTACATGATGAGAACCTGTTTTGAAGGCAAAGATATGTTTGATGGCATATAGAGGTGGGGCTTACAGGATGCAGTTTTGATGATGAAGTATGAGAATATGATGCTCACAAGGGGATTATTTGATATATAAGAAATGGGAGGACAAGAGAGAGAGGAAGAGAGGATGTATTCAAGTCCCTAAGAAAAATCAAGGCAAATATAATGAGAAGACTGCATTCAAGGAAAAACTCGTCACAACAGCTTCACCACACTGATACCCCAATCTAAGCTTTCAGCCTCCAGAATGCTAAGAAAATAAATGTCTGATGTCTGAGCCACTCCATCTAGTAGACATCATTATGGCAACTCAATTTAATTGTAGTATCACTTCCTTGTTCCCTCAAGGTTAAGCATGCTGGGGATTGGGACTACTTTTTGGTAAGGAGACCTGTGAAACATCTCTGGAATTCTAATGCCTTAATTCAAATTCATCTTGTGTTAATTATAATGTTTGGCTTCCAGGCACCTACCCAACACTAGGGTCATTCTATTCAATTATCCATCTCCATATACTAATTAGTCTAGGGCTCCAGGGAAAACATGTTAAACATTTCACTGTTGTGGTAAAGAAATATGACTTAAGATAATGTATTGAATAATGTTCTCTTTATTGTGGAAATATCTTTTTTTTACATAATTAGATATACCCCAAACTTGTTGACAACCTATGTGCTTTCATTCACTATTTGTAACTTCTTGAAAAACTCTGAAAGATAAGCATCTTTGACAGGTAATGAAACTACACATTACAGAAGGAAATATTGGCTCATGGTCGTTAGACTAATTAATGGTGGAGCTGTGATTAGCTCTCTAGGTTCTCGGAAAGCAAAGCTTTTGAGCTTTAAGTAGGTTTCACAGTGAAATTATCTGTTGAACCTACATGGAACTGGACTAGGCCCTCTGCATATTGGAGACAGTTGTATAGCTTGATCTATTTGAGGGGCCCTTGGCAGTGGAATCAGGAATGATCCATGGTACATGAGCAGGCTTTCTGGAGCCCATTATCTATGGTGAGACACCTTGCTCACCCTTGAGGCAGAGGAAAGGAGCTTGGTCCTGCCTCAACTAAATGTACCAGGTTTTGCTGACTCCCCATGGGAGGCCTTACCCATTTTGGAGGAGGGGATGGGGATTGGGTTGGGTTGGGGAGAGGAGACTGGTGTGAGTAGGAAGAGGAGTGAGAGGGGGAATCTGTGGCTGGTATGTAAAATGAATACAAAAAAATTAAGTAATAAATAAATAAATGGACTCTTCCTGCACACCCAACCCCCAAAAATGTGTATTTGAGTTGATTTAGATAAAAAATGCTCTTAGACTGCTACATTTTTAAAAAACCATTCCAAAAAGAATAAGCTTTTGATAACAGAAATCAAATCTATTCTAGAAAATACTCATTTACTTTCCAGATTATCCAAAAAATTATATATATATATATATATATATATATATATATATATATATATATGTGTGTGTGTGTGTGTGTGTGTGTGTGTGTGCTAAATTTATTTTGTATGTGCCATAATACTATGCACAATGCATTAAAATTATTAGGTGGTTATAAGATTACATTTTTAGAAAATATTGTAAACATATACATATACAGACAATGCAAATGCAAGAAGAAACATGAAGTCTTTTTCCTTCCATCATTTCCACTGAATTCAGCATAGACTTTCCTTCACTTACATACTTTATTTCCAGACAACAGATCTGATGGCTCCTCTGTTTACTTTATCCTCAGTCAATAGTAGTGAAGTAGAGGGAAAACGCCTTCAGATTCTAATTGGTCTGTGTGTGTGTGTGTGTGTGTGTGTGTGTGTGTGTGTGTGTGTGTGTGTAGGAGGCAATATTTAACTGTTTTCCCAGTCTCTGTATTTTGCTTGTCTGTTGTTTGTTTTCATTCTAGAAGATACCACAATATTTTAGGCAGGGCAGGATAAGAAGTGTGATTTTAGGATTTAGAAGATTTATTTTTAACGAAACAAAGAAATAAACAAAATTGGTAACTCAACAAAGATTGTGCAGCAACAAATAGTATAAAATGTCTATTTTTATGAATGATTCAAAAGCACCTCAATAGACGATGGGGAAAAAAATAACAAGTAGATACATTTTGGGGTCAGGTAAGAGGGAAGACAAAGTCCTGGGTTTCTAGTATTGCTTCCTGGTGGCCATGAGCCTGTGAGGGATGGTGGGCTTAAGCAAAACTGCTAGAAAATGACGGCAGTTACCAAAACGTCTCCTCATCCCAAAGAGGCAGATAATCAGCCAAAACTATACCCAAAGTAACATGTTGGATGAATCAAGAGCAGTGTCTTGTATGCTGCTGATTCAAGGACAGCTTCCTGCCTCAATTTTCCCACCTCCTTGACAACTTTAAAGCCTTAGAGCTGCCCAGGGTCCCAAAGCATTATGGGTAGGAGATCTCTATCTGATGGAGGCCCGGCTTTCTATTGGCCATGAAGAACAATGGCTTCCCATCAGAGACTGACCTGTTTAAAAAGAATAGAAGTAAAGCTGGAGAGATGGCTTCCTAAGGAACGTACTGGTTGTAGCCACATGCTGATCAGAGTTAGGTTCTCCAAAAACACATACATGTCAGATGGGCATCATAGCATCTTTCTATAATTCTAGCAATGAGGAAGCTCTATGTTCAGAAAGTACAGAACATGGAGAAAGACATCCAACTTCAACATCCAACATCTGACTTCTAACCACACACATGTATTCCCTCATACATATATCCACACATGAACAGCACATGCATGACTGTGCAAAGTAATAGATACAGGGATAGATAATGGTCTTTGGGTTCTTAGCAGGTCTCAGAGTCAGAGACAATGTAAGTCAATAAATTGTTTTCATCGAAGAGTAACATGAAGCTTGTGGATTCAGATAACTTCTCAGGATCATGTAGCTAGTAGAAGAGATAAGATGAGGACCAACTTGATCTGGCATCCAGGGCAGACTCAAAGCTTTCTAAGGCTTCCTATAATCCAGAGTTGGAGCTACAGTGTTAGATCATGAAATAGAAACCACCTGCATATACGTTGCTTGGACAGTTGTCCCTAAGACTAGATGCACAAATCTAATTGAAAGGAGTGAACACCCAAAATTGAACTCTCTGATTCAGTTTCCATGTCATAAAACTGATGTTTTGAACCACAGTTGGTCAAGCGGATCAATCTGCTCAGAGAAAGTGGCAGGGTTTGTACTTCTGATTTCAACCTAATAATTTGGTCATATGAACATCATGCCAAGGTATTCAAAAACAGAATAAATTACAATAAACAACAACAATAATATTATCATTATTATTATACCTTGGGGCATAATTTTTTTTTTATTTTTGTGCTTCAGCCAGATAAGAAAAATGTACATATTCTTTTACAGCATTAAGAGATACATTTAAGGCCAAGGAAAATTAATATCTTCAAGAGGTCTGTAAACACAGCTACCTCTTATCTTCCCTGGAATTCTAAACTCCAAGATGTCTTTGCTTCATTGTCAGCAAGCTCCTATGCTTCCCTTCACTAGATGTTTTGAATCATATTCCAGCTTTATATTTCAGCACTTCTTTCCCTCAAGAACTTCTGTTTTCCTTTTCAGGGTTGTTTTATTTATTTATTTTGGTCGCTATTTACTTTCTTACCTTGGCAACGCTTCATGTTAATTTGACCTTTACAGTGTTGTTTATGCCATCTTTAACTTGAGTCCTCCCTATTTTGCTAACTCAATGGCATCAGTCAGTTTTTAACCTGATGCTTATGTGGATTTACTGCTTGCGATTTCAAGTGTCATCCCAATTCTTTGCCTCAAAAACCTTAAAAAGAAAAAAATTCAGATTTTTGGAAAGATTTGATTACAAAGAAAATGGACCAGTCAGTGAGTGTTAATGTATTGTAAAGCAGACCAATTCAAATATGTTTCTATGGGTGTGTTTACTGTAGAATGTCACAGCACTTAGCTTAAAATACTTATTCACATCCTATTATTAACTATGTCAGAAACCCTTCCAGATAATTTTTATCAAGGTTTAAAATTTCTGCAGATTAATAATTAAGTACAACTGTTAACTCCCAATTTGAAAATGTAGAATATGATACAAAAGTCAGACAACCAGAAGTTCTTATCATGTGTGTGACTCAGAAAAAATGAAAATAGTCTCTCTTTGAATATTTGATTCTTTTTGTCAGCTAGAGTCACACCTTCTACAATCACATAAGAGCAAAGAAAAGATGTCCTAACACAGAGTCTAAAAGAAGGTAGTCTTTATAAATGATCCTGAGTCTACAGTGTAGTCTTTGTGCAGATGGTGGGTCACATCAGAAGGATTTTAAAGAACTCTTGCCATATCTAAGAATATAATAGAGCATACATTTCTAGAAAACAACAGTTTTCTAGTATGATTTGATAGTGTATCTAGAAATCAACACTATCAGTGATAATTCATCAGTTATTTGGGTTATTCTTTGCAGCGTTTTCCTTCTTGCTACAATTCAAAAAAGAATAGATTGTAATAATGAATAGGAAAAACAGTGGGCAAACTTTATATAATATAGGTAGTATAAACACCTACTATGTAGAAAGAAAAACCAAAGCACATTTGGCCAAATATGGATTGAAATAAGCTACCCGATAGTTGTTGGCAATCTCTGTTTTTCTGACTGTCTCTGTCTCTATCTGTGTCTCTCTCACTCTCTTGCTCTCTTTCTTTGTGTGTGTATGTGTGTGTGTGTGTGATTCAGGGCTTTTAGTTCAGAGATGAAAAGACAATGAATATTCAGACTGTGAAATTTATATATAGTATAGCATATCAAAGACAAGCCAAAAAATGTTATTTTGGTTTGGTTTAAATTACCTACACACACACAAAAAAAAAATCAAAGTCAAATTTAATTTTTAGAAACTCCATCTTTCATCTACAAAATATTTTGCAGTATTGGATTATATCACTTTCTCAAAAAATTGCTTTATGAGTGGTTGGAAAGCACCCTGGCAGTCACAAGTGCTCGCTCCTCCTCAAGCTGACTCTAGTCTAGGTGCCAACACTCACATCAGAAGCAGCACCTAGTTAGAGAGAGCCGCCACCAACTTCCAAACTTCCCACTCATCCAGGAAACCACTAGAATAGTTGGAATTTGTGTTGAGAACCTCTGTCATTTTATTATATAATCCAGATCTTGCTTGCCACCAGCTGTGGAATGATCAGATTGCAAGAATCTCAGAAACATTAAAATTGCAACACTCGGGGGCATCTTCTTCCCACTCAGGGAATTAAAATTCTCCCACACTTCACTGTGAAAACACCTGCAAATCATTTCCCCATGTAGATCCACCAGAGTCCAGTTTGTAACTCTCAGGATAGGGAATAAAGCACTTTATTATAAACCTTAACTGCAATGTCAACATGCTAACACTATATCTTTTTTGTTGTGAGCCTAACCTTTAACGGCTGAGCTATCCCTCCAGCCCAACTAACACTATATCTCTAAGCCCTTGCTCCCTGTAACATGGGAGAAAAACAACCCTAACTTTAGAATAAACTGTGTGTGTGTGTGGGGGGGGGTATTAGGGGAAATGGATATTTTTTTTTCTGAGACTTCTATACAGGCATTAAAGGTATGTCTACACATATAAAATGAATTCACTATCTTGTGGCTTATTTCCTTGTTCCATATCTTATCGATTGATGTGGACTGTTGTGCAATCAATTCAACTATAGCAATCACTGCTATTATTTATGAAATATTGGAAATTTGGTGAAAGCAAAATGATTTGGATTGGAAAGCATTTCACTTGATTTAAGGGACTACGAAAGATTAACAGCTTTTATTTAATGTCACCACCATTTCAAGCTGGAAGTTGAGCTAACAATAACATAATTTGAAGTCAATGAAACTTTCTTTAAAATTTACCAGTGATCATTTTTTTTAAAACATCATTGAGAGTTTATTATGATTCCTCTTGTATGGCACATGTTTAAACCTGGGAGTAATAATTACATCATGAAATTTGAAAGAGTCCAGCCTAAATATTTAGGAGTGCATAGTCTGGTTCACAGAATTATAGATCAAAGTCTGTTTTCTGTGGGAGAAAAAGGAATATGTAAAATTTTACCTCTCACAGATAGTATACAAACAAGTCAAGTTTGGCAGATTTTTTAAGGTGTCTTCCAGTAACCAGAGTCAGGGGCCACCCCAAAAGACTCAGTATCTTTGCATCTTGGCGTTTCAAAGACTATCTCATGAGAAATTTTGAATAGTTTCTATGTAGTAAATATCAAAGAGATTAACTGCCTGAGAAGCCACTTTGTTCAGCAAAAGTAAACTACAAACAGGGTACCTCAAAGCAAGGTGTGTTACAGACATCATTCCTGGCTTCATAGCAAAGTTTTAACAAAATCAAATGTTCCAAACTAAATTGGATTCCAGGTGGGCTTCTGTGATAATACAATGATGTCTGTTATTGATAAATAAAGTCTGTAAGTCTTTGAGGGAGAAAAAAGAATTTATTAATTTAGATAAATATAATTTGAGTATCACATAAATGCTATCCTTCATGAGAGTTGAATTTCTGTGAAAATTGTGAAGATTCTTATTATCTAAAGATGTATCATGTAATAGGAGCAAAACGTACCAAGGTGACTATAGGATATCTGAATGGACAACTTAATTTCTAAGGCTGGTTTTCATCTTTGTGGAACTCAGGAGTGCATTCCTCTTAGGCGGCTGTGTTAGTTACATATATATTTTGTTGTTGTTGTTTTGAGGGTTTTTGTTGTTGTTGTTGTTTGTTTGTTTTTGTTGGATTTTTTTTTTTTTTTTTTTTTTTGTGTGTGTGTGTATGTGATAAATACCATGACAAAGTCAACTCAAAGGAGAATGGTTTTATTTTGGCTCATGGTTCAAGGGTACAGTTTGTTGTATTGAGGAAATCACAGTAGAAGGAACTTTAGATGCTGTGTCTACCCTCAGGAAAGAGAGTGATGAACCCTTTTCTCAGCTTCCTCTCTCTTCTTCATTCCATCAAAAAACCCAACCCATGGAATGGTACCACCCACAGCTGAGAAGTATTCTGACTGAAGTGAGGCTAATCTAGATAAACCCTCCAGATGTGCTTGCAGCCTTGTCTAGCAGCAGACTGTAGATCTTGTTAGGCAAATAATCAATATCAACCAGCACAGGAGTGCTCCTCAAAGGGTGCTCAATCAATATCAACCAGCACAGGAGTGCTCCTCAAAGAGTGCTCAATCAATGTCAACTAGCCCAAGAGTGCTCCTCAAAGAGTGCTCAATCAATATCAACCAGCACAGGAGTGCTCCTCAAAGAGTCCTCAATCAATGTCAATTAGCCCAAGAGTGCTCCTCAAAGAGTGCTCAATCAATATCCACCAGCACAAAAGTGTTCCTTTTTTAGTACTCCCCCTCTACTCTCCAATTCCTCCCCACCTCCATCTAACCTGATCCCTCATGTTTCCATCCCCATCTACCCTCAGTCTACTGGAAAGGGGGAGGGCATTTCGGGGGTCAGGTAAAAACCTGGCTCAAGGGAATCTCTGAAGAATCTACAGGGGTGACCCCAGCTAAGACTCCTAGCAATAGTGGATATGTAGCCTGAACTGTCCATCTCCTGTGACCAGATTGGTGCCTAGCCCAGTTGTCATCAGAGAGGCATCATCCAGCAACTGATGGAAACAGATAAGGACCCACAGCCAAACATTAGGCAAAGTTGGGGGAATCTTGCCAAAGAGGGAAAGAAAGGATTGTAGGAGCCAGAGGGCTCAAGGACACCATAAGAAAACTCACAAAATCAAACAACCTGGGCTAACAAGGCCTCACAGAGACTGAACTGAAAACCAGGGAGCCTTCATGGGACTGAGCTGAGCACTCTGTATATATGTTACAGTTGTGTAGCTTGGTCCTTTGTGGCACTCCTAACAATGGGAACAGGGGCTGTTTCTTACTGGCTTCTGGGACCCTACTTCTCATACTAGGTCGCCTTGCCCAACCTTAATAATTTGGGAGGTGCTTAGTCTTACTGCGTCTTGGTGTGCCATCTTTTATCGATACTCATGGGAGACCTGCCATTTCCTAAACAGAAACAGAGGAAGAGTGGATTAAGGGGTGGGAACAGTTGGGTGGGGTGAGGGAAGAACTGGGATGGGAGAAAGGAGTAGAAACTGTGGCCAGGATGTAAAATAAATAAAAAAATATATTTTAAAAATGTTCCTCAAAAAGTGTTCAATCAGTACTCTTCAGAAAACGGTTCCATTTTATGATCCTTTCGCACCATTATCGAGTAATCCAAAGAGACAGTGTACGTGCAACATTTCTACATTGCTTAAAATTAAAACTCGCACACTTTGTTGTCTTAGTTTTTATTTATCACATTTTATATTTTTAATTAAAAAGTAACTACCTCACTTTCTCCCTTACCATTTCTTCCTTTACCCCTTCATGTCCCTTCCCTTTAATTCCCCATTTTCCCTATGGTATTCTTATTTTATATTTATTGATTGTTATTGTTACACATGTATATGGACAAATATAGAAATGCAGCCTGCTGAGTCCATGTTTGTTATTTGTATGTGTATTGTTTCATGGATTTTTACTTCATATTGTATAAATCATCCATGGGAAAAACTAATTCTCCGTCTCTCAGCAACCATTAATTGCCTATAGCTCATTGTCTAGGGGGGTGATTTTGTTCATTGATATTGTCATTTTTTTGAGTCTTGATTTTGCAGCCATTTCTTCGAGAGACATTCACTAGCAGACTTCTTGGTATTCTGGTTCTCACAGTATTTCTGTTCCTCTTCCACAATATTTGCTGAATCATGGATACAGGAGCTGTGCTGCATATCTGTGCATTGGTGGCAGTCTCCCTGAAATCCACTGATTTTGTACTGTGTCCAGTTGTGGTTTTCAGTAACCATAACCATCTCCATTTTCTGCAGAGAGAGAAGTTTTTTTGATGAGGGCTAATAGGTATTTTAATCTGTTAGGATAAATTTAGTATACAGTTAGGAGTTGTGTTGGTCTAATATAGTGGTAGTAGTAGATTCTTTTCTAAGATCCATAACTTTACTAGCCCTGGGTTGTAGCTAGAATTTTTCTGCCTGGCCCATGGTCAGGACAAATCTCTCTCACCTGCCAGTCCCACAGCTGCTCAGACCCAACCAAGTAAACGCACAGAGACTTATATTGTTTACAAACTGTATGGCCACAACAGGCTTCTTGTTATCTAGTTATTATATCTTAAATTAATCCATATCTATTAGTCTATAAGTTGCCACATGGCTCATGGCTTACTGGTACATCTTGCTTGTCATGGCAGCGGCTGCCAGCATCTCTCTGCCTCAGCCTTCCACTTCCCAGAATTCTCCTCTCTGCTTGTCCCACTTAAATTTCCTATCTGGCTACTGGCCAATCAGTGTCTTATTTATTTACCAATCAGACCAGCACATTTAACATTCAGAACATCCTATAGCACTGGGTAGATTCTAGAACCAAGCAAAAATTTTCAACTGTTGAGTGACCATTATGAAATCTTGGATGTTTTTCTAAAGATGGAAGGCTATTCAAGCACACATTAACTAATTTTTTTAATGATGATGTTATCCTTACATAATTTCTATAGAATTCCAACGTATACTCAAGAATGGGAGTGAAAATGTCAAATAACTGGTGGAAACGGCTAATAATGATTTTATTAGAAAATATTTTGGCCTCAGAAATGCCTTGAAATTTTTTGAGGATCCTTGAACATTCCTCATGACTCCTAAGATTTCACAACCCAATGTAGGATACTAAAACCCACAAATGTTTGATGAGGGAAATCAAACTAAACTATTACTCAAAGTCAAAATCTTTGATTATATATGTATTATGTAGAATACAAAGCACAGTTATTGAAGAAACCATATCATATCTCCAAGCTTCATCCTCACTGATTGTAAAACAGATATGTCAATGTTGTGGAATATTATTTTAACATGTGTTACATTCATTCGTGCTGTGGAATATTTGTTTAATGATGCAAAGATGTGTTGCATTCTTTTGTGTCATACTTGATGAACTCTGTGGAGTGTGATACTTTGCCTGCCTAAAACACCTGATGGTCTAATAAAGAGCTGAATGGCCAACAGCAAGGCAGGAGAGGGATAGGCAGGGATGGTAGACAGAGAGAGTAAAATAAAAGAGAGAAGATGGAGGAGGAAAAAAGAGAAGGAAAGAGGATGCCAGGGGCCAGACATTCAGGCACACAGCCAGCTACAGAATAAGAAGTAAAGAAAGGTATATAGAATAAAGAAAGGTAAAAGCTCAGAGTTAAAAGGTAGATGGGATAATTTAAGAAAAGATGGCTAGAAATAAGCCAAGCTAAGGCCGGGCATTCATGAGTAAGAATAAGTCTTCATGTACTTATTTGGGAGCTGGGTGACAGGCCCCCATAAAGTTAAAGAGCTAAAAAATAATAATCAACTTCATCTCAGTCTGTGCCTGACAAGTCATTGTAAAATTATCTTTGAGATATGCATTGTATACCCTTAAAAGTGTGAAAGAAAATACTTGGCTTATTCTTTGCATTTAAGTAAGTATGAAACAAAATATGAGCAATATGTAATTACAGGAAATCTCACTCTGCCTACATATTAACAATCACATGAAAGAAGCATAGCAGCAACCCTTGATCATTGTTTTGGCTATAAACATACTGATTATTTTTCATACTGAAAAAAAAAATCAAGAGGAACACTTCAGTTTTAAAAGGAAACAAAGTATCACTGGAAACAGTAACACATGCTATTTTCCTCGAAGTACTATAGGAGATAATACCTGACAAGAGACAACCACATGTCCTTGACCAGTAAAACATTTCTGGAGTGTTAGAGACAAAAAAAAAAAGACAATGGGGCATGCATTCCTCGCAGGAGTTGTATGAAGAGAATATTAAAAGGAAGAAATTAATAGAACTGAAATGTTGCAAAAGAGCTGGCCTTTAAGAATCCCCTCCTGTGGTAAATGGAGTGGCACTATCAGGAGGTGTAGCCTTTGTTAGAGTACATGTGGTCTTGTTGGGGGAACTTTGTCACTGTGTAGGAGGGCTTTGAGGTTTCACATATGCTCAAGATATCACCCAGTGTCTAAGACCACTTATTGTTGCCTATGAATCAGGATGTAGGACTTTCTGTTGGTTTTCTTGTACCATATCTACCTGCATGCTACCATGTCACACTGTGATGGTAATGGACCAAACTTCTGAAAAGGTAAGCCACCCAAATGAAATGTTTTCCCTTTATAAGACATGGTCATGGTGTCTCTTCACAGCAATAGAAACCCTAACAAAAACACTTCCCATCTCCAGATACTAAAGGAAACTAAGCTGACCACATCAAGATTGGACCCAAGTTTGTGTTCCAAGCAGTTAAATTCTATTCTATGTGTGTTCCCTGGTCCTGTGCACTCAGGACATTAACTGTCTCACTAAGACAGATACAAGCTGTATTTTCTGAAGATGCTTCCCCAGAGATTCTACAGGTAGATAGAAAGTATTATTCCTGGTGTTCAAGGATAGGAGACAGGTTAAATCGGTGTTTTCATTCTAAAGATCCAGACACATAGTTTTGGGCTACATGTGGCCAAAAATATCAATGAATGTGTCCCAGAACAAAACAACAAGCTTACTTCAAGTATTATGGGATTCTTAGGCTGGAGTGATGTCTCTGCTGTTAACATTTGCTGCTCTTCCAGAGGATACAAGTTTGATTCTTGACAACTTTAACAGGCAGTTAACAAAGATGAGTAACTTAATTTCCATGTGATTTCATATCCTTTTTTGGTCTCTGGGAGCACCAGCACACATGCAGTGCCATATATATACATCCAGACATACTCATATACAACATAAAATAATACATTTAATTAAAGAATACCATGAAATTCTATTGCATGATTTTTGGGCATGTATTTTGCAGATGATAATGTCAAAGACGGGATATCCTTGTGCAACTGCCCAAAAATAGCTCAGAAGAAAACAATTATGGCTATTGGACTTGAATATTTATATTGATAAATATAAATTGATAAAAGAGATGACTGTTCTAACTACTATATGGTAAAACCTAGCAGCCCCTGAACTCAGTCCAGTTCAAAGAATTCACCCAAATTTATAGTATCTAACTCTTCACATTTAAATAGTGACCCAAGAAATTGAGAATCACTAAATGTTTAAGAATAGCCTCTGTTATATAAGATGAAAAACAAGTCTCTTCATACTTCATTCAGAGAGCTAGACAATCACATAGGTAAAAGAAAAATAGATATTTGGACTTGAATTGATTAGATAAATGACATAGATGATAAATACACAGACAGATAGAAGGATAGACAGATTGATGACACAATAAAAGAGGATGGATGGATACACAAGTGGACACATGAATAAGCTCTACAGCAGTGGTTCTCAACATGTGAGACAGGAGCCCCCTGGGGGGTCACATATCACATATCTTGCATACCAGATATTTACATTATGATTCATAACAGTAGCAACGTTACAGTTATGAAGAAGCAATGAACATAATTTTATGGTTGGGGAGGTCATTACACCATGAAGAGCTGTATTCAAGGGCTGCATCATTAGGAAGTTTGAGGACCACTGCTCTAGAGTCAGGCTGCTTAGGTTGTAACATTGCTTTTCCTTTGGTAACAGTGACCCTGAGCAAACCTTAAATATGAAAATTTTGATTTCCCTCATCTGTGCAAATGAAGATAATTGTTGCTACCAAATAAATATATGAAAATTATGTAAAATACAACAGAACAGACTAAGTACTCAGTAAAATATTTATTTCAATTGGCAAAAAAAAAAAAAAATGTGGGGTTTGCTTGAGAAACAGGGTTTTTAGCTTAGCTGAAGTGCAAGGGCAAAAAAGAGAAGCAAGCCAGATGGTGAGATAGCATGACTATAAAATTTGTGAAAATCCTTTACAAGGAACTAGTAAACAAACAAACTGAAAAATCATTACTAACTACTTTCCCAATATCCAAGGAAATGCCTAAAGTTCAGTTCCTTGAACTTTTTTCCTCAACTTTTGCCGGTACAGTGCAGAAGAGGAGCAGGACCTACATGTGCCCAAATACATTTGATTTCTCATATTAAACTGCGAGCAGTCAACAAATACAAAAGTAATGTGATTAATTAAAAACAACAGAATCCTCCTCTCCCTGTCACTCAATGGTAATTCAAAGCTATTTCAATCTATCCAGAGTCTCTTTCCAAGCCTCAAAAGATTGGATAGCGTGGCAATTAATTGTTTTAAAGTCATTATAAAGGATTATGATGAGAGGGAAACATGAAACATAGTAAACACTTGATAATCAATTTATTTTAATAGCCTTTCCCATGCCAATCCTTAATTTTTTTTTTTTTGGCCCAGAACATAGCTTGCTTCCATATTCAGCTAAGAGTGACTATAGAAATAGTCCTTAAATGTATCAAATTCAATATCCTCCATAGAGTCATGAAAGGTCATGACTAAACCATCTCAATAGCCTGAGTTGAAGAAAGAATGTTAAGTTTCTTTAACTCTTTGGAGCATTAAAGACTTGAATTTCTAATAATAATATTGATACCTTGTGTCCCATTAAAACTATCAGCAAAATACAAATAGTACTGGACATTACTAAAGATTCATAATGATGCCAAGAAAACATTTCATGAATGATTAAGAGTTTGAATTTCTCTCTTGCTTTAGCAGAATTTATTCTTAAGACAAAAACAGCAGGAATAAGTGTGCCCTGAGGTTATATTGATCTCAAACACTTCCTCAATATGCTATCCTAACAAGTTATTTTCTACTAGTAACGAGTCTTTTTTTAAAATTTTTTAAATTATATTTGTGTTTTAATTTTACATATCAGCCATGGGTTCCCCTGTCCTCCCCCCTCCCACCCTCACACCCACGGTCCCCCCAGCCACTCCCCTCCATTCCCATCTCCTCCAGGGCCAAGACACCCCTGGGGATTCATTTAAACTTGGTGGATTCAGTCCAGGCAGGTCCAGTCGCCTCCTTCCAGGCTGAGCAAAGTGTCCCTGTGTAAGCCCCAGGTTCCAAACAGCCAGCTCATGCACTAAGGACAGGTTCTGGTCCCAAAGCCTGGGTGCCTCCCAAACAGTCCTAGCCTCTCAACTGTCGGACTTATCCAGAGGTCCTGATCCAGCTGGGGGCTCCACAGCCTTTGGTTCACAATTCATGTGCATCCATTTGTCTGGCCTTTCGTCCCTGTGCTTTTTCCAGTCCTGGGCTCAACAATTCACGCTCCCACAGTCCCTCCTCCTTCTCGACAACTGGACACACAGAGCTCTACCTAAGGCCTGGCTGAGGATCTCCGCATCCACTTCCATCAGTTATTGGATGAGAATTCCAGCACGACCATTAGGGTGTTTGGTGTTTGGCCATCTGACCACCAGACTAGGTTAGATCAGGCTTTCTCTCGACCAATGCCAGCAGTCTAGAGAGGGTGCATCACTGTGGACCTGAGGGGACTTCTCCAGCACTCTGCCCACTCCTGTTCTCATGTGGTCCTCATCCATCATGGTCTACCATTCCTTGTTCTCCCTTTCTGTTCCTGATCCAGCTGGAATCTCCTGCTCCCCCAAGCCTCCCTTCCCTCAAAACTTGCCCTTCATTTTCCCCACTCTTGTCCAGGTTGTTCATGTAGATCTCATCCATTTCTCTGTCATTGGGTGATCCCTCTGTCTTTCCTAGGGTCCTGTTTTCTAGGTAGCCTCCAAAGAGTTGTGTAGAAGTCTAGTCACCTTTGTTTTACATTTAGTATCCTCCTATGAGTGAGTACATACCATGTTTGTCCTTCTGAGTCTGGGTTACCTCACTCAGGATGATTTTTTCTAGATCCATCCATTTGCCTGCAAACCTCATGATGTCATTGTTTTTCTCTGCTGAGTAGTACTCCATTGTGTATATGTAGCATATTTTCTTTATCCATTCTTCAGTTGAAGGGCATCTAGGTTGTTTCCAGGTTCTGGCTATTACAAACAATGCTCATATAAACAAAGCTGAGCACATGCCCTTGTGGTATGATTGAGCATTCCTTGGGTATATGCCCAAGAGTGCCACATCTGGGTCTTGGGGGAGATGGATTCCCAATTTTCTAAGGAAGCACCATATAGATTTCCAAAGTGGCTGTACAAGCTTGCATTCCCACCAGCAGTGGAGGAGAGTTCCCCTTGCTCCACATCCTCTCCAGCATAAGGTGTCATCTGTGTTTTTGATCTTAGCCATTCTGACAGGTGTAAGGTGGTATCTCAGAGTGGTTTTGATTTGCATTTCCCAGATAATTAGGGATATTGAGCAATTCCTTAAATGTCTTTCAGCCATTTGAACTTCCTCTATTGAGAATTCTCTGTTTAGTTCTATAGCCCATTTCTTAATTGGACTGTTGGGCATTTTGATGTCTAATTTCTTGAGTTCTTTATATATTCTGGATATCATCCCTCTGTCAGATGTGGGGTTGGTGAAGACCTTTTCCCATTCTGTAGGCTGTGACTTTGTCTTGTTGACCGTGTCCTTTTCTCTACAAAAGCTTCTCGGTTTCAACAGGTCCCATTGATTGATTGTTTCTCTCAGTGTCTGTGCTACTGGTATTATATTTAGAAAGTGATCTCCGGTGCCAATGCATTCAAGAGTACTTCCTACTTTCTCTTCTATCAGGTTCAGAGTAACTGGATTTATGTTGAGGTCTTTGATCCACTTGGACTTAAGTTTTGTGCACAGTGACAGATATGGATCTATTTGCAGCCTTCTACACATTGACATCCAGTTATGCCAGCACCATTTGTTGAAGATGCTTTCGTTTTTCCATTGCACATTTTTGGCTTCTTTGTCAAAAATTACATGTTCTTAGGTGTGCGGGTTAATGTCAGGGTCTTCAATTTGATTCCATTGGTCCACATGTTGGTTTTTATGCAAGTACCAAGCTGTTTTTATTACTGTAGCTCTATAATAGAGCTTGAGGTAGGGGATTGTGATGCCTCCAGAGGTTGTTTTATTGTACAGGATTCTTTTGGCTATCCGTTTTTTTTTTGTTTGTTTGTTTGTTTGTTTGTTTTTCCATATGAAGTTGAGTATTATTCTTTCCAGATCTGTGAAGAATTGTGTTGGTAATTTGATGGGGATTGCATTGAATCTGTAGATTGCTTTTGGTAAGATCACCATTTTTACTATGTTAATCCTGCCTATCCCTGAGCATGGGAGATCTTTCCATTTTCTGACATCTTCTTCAATTTCTTTTTTCAGGGACTTAAAGTTCTTGTCATATAGGTCCTTCACATGCTTAGTTAGAGTAACCCCAAGGTATTTTATATCATTTGTGGCTATTGTAAAGGATGATGTATCTCTGATTTCCTTCTCAGCCTGTTTGTCTATTGTATATAGGAGGGCTACTGATTTTTTTGAGTTGATCTTTTATCCTGCTATGTTGCTGAAGGTTTTTATTAGCTGTCTCAGTTCCTTGGTTGAATTTTTGGGGTCACTCATGTATACTATCATGTCATCTGCAAATAGGGAGAGATTGACTTCTTCGTTTTCAATTTGTATCCCCTTAATCTCTTTATGTTGTCTTATAGCTCTGGCTAGAACTTCAAGTACAATATTGAATAAGTATGGGGAGAGGGGACAGCCTTGCCTTGTTCCTGATTTTAGTGGTATTGCTTTGAGTTTCTCCCCATTTAATTTGATGTTGGCTGTTGGCTTGCTGTAGATTACCTTTATTATGTTTAGATATGTTCCCTGTATTCATGATCGCTCCAAGACCTTTATCATAAAGGGGTGTTGGATTTTGTCAAATGCCTTTTTTGCATCTAGTGAGATGATCATGTGTGTTTTTTTTTTTCTTTGAGTTTATTTATATGGTGTATTACATTGATTGACTTTTGTATGTTAAACCACCCTTGCATCCCTGGGATGAAGCCTACTTGATCATGGTGGATAATTGTTTTGATGTGTTCTTGGAGTCTGTTTACCAGTATTTTATTGAGTATTTTTACATCAATATTCATGAGGGAGATCGGTCTGTAGTTCTCTTTCTTTGTTGCATCTTTGTTTGGTTTAGGAATCAGGGTAATTGTAGCCTCATAGAAGGAGTTTGGTAATATTCCTTCTGCTTCTATTGTGTGAAGCAATTTAAAGAGTATTGGTATTAAGTCTTCTTTGAAGATCTGGTAGAATTATGCAGTGAAACCATCTGGTCCTGGGCTTTTTTTTTTTGGTTGGGAGACTTTTAATGACTGATTCTATTTCCTTAGGGGTTATTGGACTATTTAAATGGTTTATCTGGTCTTGATTTAACTTAGGTATGTGGTACCTATCCAGAAAATTATCCATTTCCTTTAGATTTTCCAGTTTTGTGGAGTAGAGGTTTTTGAAGAATGACCTGATGATTCTCTGGATTTCCTCATTGTCTGTTGTTATGTCCCCCTTTTCATTTCTGATTTTGTTAATTTGGATGCTCTCTCTCTGTCTTTTGGTTAGTTTGGATAGGGGCTTGTCTATCTTGTTGATCTTCTCAAAGAACCAACTCTTTGTTTCATTAATCCTTTGTATTGTTCTCTTTATTTCTATTTTATTGATTTTAGCTCGCAATTTGATAATTTCCTGGCGTCTGTTCCTCCTGGGAGACTTTGCTTCAAGGGCTTTTGGGTGTGCTGTCAAGTCACTAGTGTGAGATTTCTCCAACTTCTTTATGTGGGCATTCAGTGCTATGAATTTCCCTCTTAGCATTGCTTTCATAGTGTCCCATAAGATTGGGTATGTGGTGTATTTATTTTCATTGAAGTCTTTAATTTCTTTCTTATTTCTTCCTTGTCCCATTGGTGATTCAGTTGAGCATTATTCAGTTTCCATGAGATTGTAGGATTTCTGTAGTTTTTCTGTTGTTGAAATTTAACTTTAAACCATGGTGTTCCAATAGAACACAGGAGGTTATTCCGATTGTTTTGTATCTATTGAGATTTGCTTTGTGGCCAAGTGTGTGGTTGATTTTAGAGAAGGTTCCATTGGGTGCTGAGAAGAAGGTATATTCTTTTTTGTTCAGGTGGAGTGTTCTGTAGATATCAATTAAGTCCATTTGAGCCATAACATCAGTTAATACCATTATGTCTCTGTTAAGTTTCAATTTGGCCGATCTGTCCAGAGGTGAAAGTGGGGTGTTGAAGTCTCCCACTATTAATGTGTGGGGTTTTATATGTGATTTAAGCTTTAGTAATGTTTCTTTTACATATGTGGGTGCCCTTGTGTTTGGGGCATAAATGTTCAGAATTGAGACTTCATCTTGCTGGATCTTTCCTGCAATTAGTATGTAATGTCCTTCATCATCTCTTTTGATTGATTTTAGTTTGAAGTCTATTTTGCTGGATATTAAGATGGCTACACCAGCTTGTTTCTTAAGACCATTTGTTTGTAAAGTCTTTTCCCAGCCTTTTATTCTTAGGAGGTGTCTGTCTTTGAATTTGAGGTGTGTTTCTTATATGCAGCAGAAAGATGGATCCTGTTTTCGTATCCATTCTGTTAGTCTGTGTCTTTTTATAGGTGAATTAAGTCCATTGATATTAAGGGATATTAATGACCAGTGATTGTTTGTTCCTGTTATTATTTTTATTATTTGGTGGTAGTGTGTGTGTACTTCTCTTCTTTGGGGTTTACTGTTGTGGTGTTATCTATTGCCTGTGTTTTCATGGGTATATCTCCCTTCCTTAGGTTGGAATTTTCCTTCTAGTGTTTTTGGTAGGGCTGGGTTTGTGGATAAGTATTGTTTAAATCTGGTTTTGTCTTGGAAGGTCTTGTTCACTCCATCTATGATGAATGAGAGTTTTGCTGGGTATTTTAGTCTAGGCTGGCATCCATGGTCTCTTAGTGTCTGCATTATATCTGTCTAGGTCCTTTTGGCTTTCAAAGTCTCCATTGAGAAATCGGGTGTTATTCTGATGGTTTTGCCTTTATAAGTCACTTGGCATTTTTCCTTTGCTGCCCTTAATATTCTTTCTTTATTCTGTACATTTAGTTGTTTAATTATTATGTGACTAGGGGACTTTTTTTTTTGGGGGGGGGTCTAGTCTGTTTGGTGTTCTATAGGTTTCTTGTATCTTCATAGGCATTTCCTTCTTTCTATATTCCTAGACTCCTGGACTTCTTTGTCTCCTCCCTGCTCCAGATAAACTCTATATGAAGGTAAAGTTAAGGTAGCATTGATATAAATTCATGACAGAAAAGTACTTACCTTTTAATGAACCTAAAAACTTACCAAGGGAAAGGTATATGGAAAAGCCACTAGTGGAAGATTTCTACCTAGATCAAAGTAATAGAACACATATCTGTATATTTTTATTAGTGTCTGTGTACGTGTATGGGAACAATATAGATGTTCTTCTATAGCCTCCAGTTGCCTTCAAATGAGAATCTTATACAATTCTATATATTTCTGTTATGACAAAAGGTGGAACAGCATGTATGCAGAGATAATAATTGTAGAGAAATTTGTATTTACACACACACACACACACACACACACACACACACACACATATGGAATTAATGAAAAAAGTAGCCATGAATTTGAAAGAGAGTGAGGAAGGGTATATGAGAGGATTTCGGGGTGGAAGGAGAAAGGAGAAATGATATTATTATAGCTCAACAAATGAAATAATTTTGAAAAATACCTGGTAAATACAGATCCTTTAGAAAATTCCCAGGCTTGTACAGAAACATGAGACAAACATTACCTTGCTAGGAGTCAGTGTGTCACTAACCAGGAAGGTATTGTCTTCATGCTGTGCAGCCAAATGCATGTGTTAAGTAAGACAAGGCACTTCAAGGAAGTCTCTTCCCCCAACCTCAATATCCTTTGTCAGCACAGAACACTTCAAATGCAAAGTGGGACAATGAGAGTAGGGCCACTGTAGGCGAAGTGTGACCAGATGAGGTAAGCTCACAGCAGCTACTGTCACATAGCATAGCCACGTCTTGAAGAGCAAGGTCTCTCTACCTGTGGATGTCTTCTACTGTGTGACAGACTTTGAACTATTTACAATAATGAAAGTTCTAAATGCACTTACCGCTTTTTCACGACAGTTCTTAAAAGCATGATAGATAAGGGAATACATTATGTGAAGCTTGTGAGTTTTGACTACGATAGTAGACCAAAATTAACAGGAAGGACCCTTGCGAATACTCTCAGAAGCAAGCTTTTGTCCTTAACTACCTTCCCATTGCTGACACAGGACTTCTGTTTAGAGCAATGGTTCTCAACCTTCCTAATGCTGCTGACCATGTAATACAGTTCCTCCTGTTGTGGTGACTCTCAACCATAAAATCATTTTGTTGCTATTTTATAACTGTAATTTTGCTGCTGTTATGAAGCATAATGTAACTATCTGATATGCAGGGTATCTGACATGTTGTCCCCCAAAGGGGTCAAAACCCACAGGGTGAGAACCACCGATTTAGGGTGAATGGCTTCATTTAAAATAGTATGCATAGCATTTTCTCATTGACAGGAAACTGAGCATTTTAAGAATCTGAAATTCCTTGTGGCAGTTATAATTTAAAGTACATTTTACATTTGTAAACTACAACATACCATGTGTCCAGCTATATTAATTATACATATCCTATTGTTAGTGATCCACTGTTGTGTGTTTAAACCCCATATTCTCAGATGATTGATAAAAGTTTCTTTCAATACTTCTAAGCAAATTTAAAACTTGACATAAAGTCCTAAACATTATTATCTTTGTGATTCCTCACAATTGTCAGTGAGTCACTATCCATTAAACAACAGCTGACCAGAGACAACATGCTGTAGGAAACTATTTTAAAAGATGAGGCATTTGAGGTCTGCAGAAAATTTTTTCATGTCACTTTTTTTTTCAAAGAAATACCTCGATGCAAATAGGAGTTGACCTATAGCTGATGATCTGTTTTGACTGAATAACCCGGTGTCTCGACGTGGGCGATCTTGACAGCCCAACAATTCATATTCTGTTCTTTTCAGATTTCTCTTATTTTTAATTTGGAGAAAGGAAATGGCATTTTATTTCCTGCTTTCTATGGACTCAAAAGTCATAAAATTGTAAAGAGGTTAAAAAAAAATGTCAATTTTTTAAAGGTTAAATGTGGAAAAGAGAGACTGCCTGAAAGGGCGGGTACCCACTGGACTCAGGGCTGAAAGGCAGATAACATGGGAAGGTAAACAGAAAGATGAGCACAGCACAAAAACACCAGGCCAGGATAACTTTGTACAAACTGCCATGGTGACACCATCTGTAGTTATTTCTCTTAGCTTTGTGGTTGTATGAGTTGTACAAGAATGCTTATCCTTTTGAGCATATACCAGATGCAACAGTGTTGAGTCAATCAAAAAACGCTAAGGCAAAAAAATGAATAGCTGTAATATCTCCTTCTCTTTATTCCTTCAAGTTTTAGATTTTAGGTATAGGGTGGATGCTGTGATGGTGAGAATCTACATTTCAGGAGGGCAGGGAGAAAGCAGGTTTCTAAGTGTGTGTTGCTGTTAATTAGCATACTTTTCTGAATTTTACAATTTGATGGTCTTTAATACAAACTCCGAGGACAAAAGCTTTAGTGTTGGCAATAGACCACGTTCTAGCAGAGAGGTAATTTTTGTTTCTGCCATTGCTTGAAATAGAGTGGAATATGAGCACAATGAAGAGTATTTCTTCCTATGGAAGCTCTCAAAGAAAAAGATATTGCATCCCCCCCATTACACAGACATCAATGAAAATTAAAGCTTGGGAAGATTCTCTCTCTGTGAATGAGGGCTCTTGGGCCATGTTGGCTCATTTCTTTACCTCCACTTGTGCCTGGCAGTTGGCCCTCTTCCATTGTCTCTCAAAGCAGCACACAAAGTACCCTTTGTGAGCATTTTAAAACCACCAGAAAAATTGCATTTGACTGCCTCTCCCCAGTGCTAAAGAGATGTGAGAAGCAAGTGTTATACAAATTTGGTTCAAAGTGGTCTTTTTATTATTTTTTAACAAATTAAGGCAGATAATAAGTATCCATTTAATGATCCAGATGTTCTGGTGCCTAAACTATTGATTAGAAATGGGAGGAATCTTCAGAACTTTGTCCTGAGTTCACTCATTAGGAATGCTAAAAGCATACATGGAGTCTGAATTTATGAATGTGGACAAGATGAAGAAGGAGTCAGTGTGGGGCTTTCATCAGCATCACAGAAGTAACATGTAGAATGTATTCTCTGTGAAGGTTATGTTTTATAGTGCTCATAGAGACACAGCGATATCCTGGTACAGTGCCTTCCTTCAAGCAATGCCCTTCCCAAGATTCTAGGTGAGTATAAGGGTCAAACCTGAAGCTGAGTACAATGGCACATGTCTATAATCATAGAACTTAGGTGGTTGAAGCAAGAGGATCAGAAATTCAAAGTTACCCTCAAATACATAGAGTTTGTGGTATGCTTGGGCTACAAGAAAATCTGTCTCCAATAAAAAGAGAGAAATGAAAACAACACCAACAAAAATGAATAAACATCTTATATGAAGAACAAAAGATTCAGAGAATTAATTTAAGAATCCAGAGATAATATATAACCTTAAGATTGGAAAATCTTTTAGTTCAATAGCTTAATGATATTGATATACTTTATGTGACTGTCAGTTTTATAAATTGAACACCATTTTACCAGGAACTATTCAAATTATACATATATTTATAATATATATATGATATGCATTTATTGATTTGCATAGTATCTTATGAGTTTTTTCAAATGTGGAAGTTTAAACTTAGTAATAGTTAATAACTTATGCCAGGTTTCATAGTGAGCAAGAGAGCAGATATTCAAACACAAGACTTTGTCCATTTCAGTATAAGACTATACATTCTCAGCACATGTGACACACAGTATTGATGCTCATCTCTGGAACTGAGACTATTCCCTGAGTATGACTGAGAGCTACTGAGATCAGTAAGTATTCATAGAAGTGGAACTTCCAGAAAGAAAGTCAAGAAATTATTTAAAGAGATAATAATTCAACTTGAAAAAGGCACTTTCCAAGCCAGGCATATAATACAAAAAGTGTAGATTTGTACTCTGGTTGATAAATGCTCTGAAGAAATTCAACTTTAGGGGTTGGAGAGAGGCCTCAGTGGGTTAAGAGAGCTTGATGCTCTTCCAAAGATGCCCAGTTCCCAGTGTCTATATTCTGTGGCTATTGACTCTAAGAGCTTTATTTCTCTCCTCTGGCATATGTACTCACTCATATTCCTATGCAGTCACACATGTACACATGATTAAAAGTAAAATAAATTATTAAAATATAACTTTTAACTGAATCAATCCTCAGTAGCTAGAACTGTAGTTTGAAAATCATGTTATTTTCTGAGACTTTTGCTTTTGTGACATTTTAAAGGATAATTCATATACTGAGAAACTTATCAAAAACTGAAGGTGGCATAGTCCACAGAGATATAAATGTAAATGTATAGTATTTAAATTCATGAATGAGGGCAAGGTACTCAGTGTCTCTGACTGACCATGAGACAGAAATTCTTTAGTTTGTGGATTTATTTCCCCCTTTATTTTCTGCTATAGCCATCATTTCCCCTCAGTTTTATCTCTTCTCTTATTCACTGGTTTACTTAATTTCAAAGGCAATTAGATCAGCTCTAGTCATGATTCTACAGATGTGGAAGTAAATCCTGAGATGAATACGTTACGGACATTGCAGTAAGAAGAGAATAGAAAGAGAACAGCTGGATGCTTATCAGAGATGGGTTTATTGGTTAAAATAAACCTTATTTTATCTTTTTCTTTAATTAAGCAATTTTGGTGCATTTCATTGCTTTTTGAACAATCAACACAGGAGCCAAATCCTGGATGTATTCCTCTTTGATGGCTGCCGCTAAACTGATGATTTAAACTTTTTAATTAATTCCACAATATGCAATGTATGTGGGCCACATCTGTGGGACATAAAATCTAAAGACAGATATGTTTTATGGAATCATGTTCGAAGTGCTCAAACACAATATGAACTTTATTGTGCAGGTCCCTTCCTTCTACAAGTGAAAATGAAAGAGAATTTTGTCCAATACAATCTGACCCTCCCTGTTAAACTCACTTTTTAATAAGAAATGATTCCTTTTGTTCATGTAAAATAATAGAAAATGGAAGATGAACTGTTTTAGAAAGATTTATAAATTGACAGATATAAATTACTTGTATACAAATAAGAAAACTTGGATCAGTGACTAAAATGCCTTTTGGCAACACATCAGTCCACTGTTCCAAGTAACAAGTAGCCCCTACTCAACAGAAGAATGTATAAGAGTTCCCTGACATGACATTGAATTTTTCATGTAGTCCAACCACAGTCACACAGATTTGGGCTAGTTATGGGGACCTTAAGTAATGTAAGGTAAACAATGAGTGTTTAAAGAAAAACAAATGTGGAGGTTAACAGCTTTGGGATCTAGAGTCTATTAAACCTGGGTTAAACTTTGGCCCAGCAAATGCTAGGGTTACTAACCTAAAGCAGCAAGTTAATTAAACTACTAGGGTCTGTTTGACTCAGTAAATGGGGATAATGATTCTACCTTTTCTATAAGATCATAAAGATGATTCAGTGAGATAATGATCTTAGGTGCTTAGAGCCGCACTTGACTTTCTGCACAGAATGTGTTCTACCTGTTGTCTATTCCCATGTTGTTGTAAATTTTATCTAACCATGTACCCCTATTCACTCCTGAAGTTCTATCCATAGTGTGCTCTTTCATCATTCCTGTTAATGATCAAGTTTCATAAACCTTCTAAGATCTAGTCTATCCATCATTACTATATTTTGCCAATCCATCCTAGCCAGAAGTTAATCTTTCTCCAAATATAATATAATTCTAAGTGCAGCAATATTGGTACTTAATTAGTACTTAATTCTGATTGACCTAATGAGTACTTATATTTGGATGCATTTCTCCATGAGATACTTGGTGCCTTCAAAAAAATTATCTGCAGTAGCCCTTTCTGTTTAACCATACTAGTTACTTATTGCAGTCATCAAACACCTGACAGGAAACAGCTTGGCAGAGGAACACTTCACAAGTTGAGAAGAAATATAGTCCATTATGGTGAGGAAGGCATGGCGGCATAGGCAGGAGACATTTGGTCCTGCTGACTCTGCAGCCAAGAAGCAGCACATGGACAGGAAGTGGAGTCAGGCTATAAAACCTTAAGGCCCACAGACAGTTCCACATTTCCTCTGGCAAGGCCCCACCTGCTGGAAGGCATGTCCAATCTGCAAGTCCCCAAAGCTGTATGTCTGAGGATACCTGGGAATGAAACCCAATATAGAATCATAAACTTCCCTGAATCATTTTTAGGTGTGAGACTGCTTCATGAATTTTAAAATATATCTCAACTTTGGGGTTCTTGAGTGTGAGCTTTGTAAATGATAGTGTCATTTCCCAATGCCCAAAGGTTGGAGTGCCTGTGTGGTTCTACCTTAGCAGATGGTACTACTACCTGGGAACGAGGTATTCAAACACATTTCACACCTAAACTGCACCAATATAATGTCTTACACAGATTTGCAAGAGCCAAATATTTGTTTTACTCAACATAAAATTAATCTAAAGTTCCCAACTTAGTATATAAAATGGTTGCATATTCTCTTAGCCATGAAATAACTAAAACATATGTCATCATCTATTCTCTGATAATGCAAGAAATATCTTCAAATTCTCATAAGGAAAAATTAAGATATAATATTTAAAAATAGGACTGCTTTGTTAAAAATGTAATTTATATGTGATAAAAGTCACAGAAGAGAACATATTTTGAGCATCAAGCACCATGTTAGGCTGTTAAAAAAGCATAATTTCTAGTGTTAAAAGTATGGTGACTGTTACCAGTAAGAAAAGAAAAGGCTGTCCCAGCAAGCTGGGAACTATCCTGAACTCCCTATGCTCTGCTGATGAATACAAACTTTTTGGGAACACCACTATTAGACTAATTTTAGAGCAAAGGGAGTTTCTAGCTGCTCTTCCCCTAAGAAAATTACTGAAGTCAATCTGAATTTAAGAAAGCATTAATTATCATGAAAAAGCCTACAGTCTTCTGCATATGATAAGTCAGATAAGCGTGAAATCAAGGTAGGAATTAGGAAAATACCATGTAGTGTTTCATAATATGGAATCTATCTCATGTACTTATCAATGAGTGTTCTATGAAATTTTGCTTTTCCTTCAAGAGTATGGTGAGTCTTTTATGGTTTTAATGTGAAATATAGGGCAAACATTTAAGGGCTGGAGGTGATTACATGCAGGTTCTGAAAACTTGAGAAGGTGGGCTTAGTTGGAAGAGTGCATTGCTAGACACAAGTTTCAGAAGGTTGTCTTTTCTCCCATTCCCTTCTTTAGTTGGATCACTGTTCATTATAAGGGTTCTGCTTATTTCTACCATCACGACATTCAAAGTCTTCTCAGATCAATATGAAATCATGTATGTACTTCCTTCCTTAAGGTGGTTGTGGCAAATACTTACCAAAGCAGTAAGAAAAGTAGTTAATATAGTTCTATTTCATTCAACTTACCTTTTTAAAAATGTTTTTATTAAATAAAATTTCTTTTTTTTTTTGTAATGAGCACACTCACATAGTCACACAGCTGGATAAGGCAGCCCGTCAAACAAGCATGTGATGTAACAAATCATGTGACAGAACATGGATTAAAATAAATGGGATCATTTAAGTTATAAAAGCTAGTGGGACAAGCCCAAGCCAAGGCCAAGCTTTCATAATTAATAATAAGTCTCTGTGTCATTATTTGTGAGCTGGTGGCCCAAAGAAAAATCTGACTACAAATGTGTCCATTCTCAAACTCTACATATCTCAATGAACTTCTTTACAATTAGAATGGCCATTCTGAAGTGATGAAGCTTCCCCTAGGGTTGTCCACTTGCACATCAATTACACTTTTTCACCTTTCCACCACAAGGGGGAAAAAAAGAAAGGAAAAGGAAAGACAAACCTATGGCAGAATGGAAATGAAAAAAAGACAAAAGCACTTAGATTCATTTACTTTTTAGGCAAAGAAGTTATTTAAAGGAAGGGTAAAAGAGAGAAGGGAAATGGGAACCAAGTATATCTCATACCTTCCATTGTTCCTTCTCTATGTCAATTTCATTTGCAATCTTGATTTTATTTAGGGTATAGGACATTTGGTGTAGAACTACTAGATCCTGCATTGGAACATAAACTTCTTGAGAGAGAAAGGAGATCTAGACTTTATTGAGTCAGCTCCTATTTTCTTGATCTCTCTTCTCAAGCTGCTCAATAGCTTAACAACTGCTTCATGGCTAAAACAAATCTAATGAAATTATTTAAATTTCCATAGTATTATATAAGTAAAAATATAATAAAATATTTAGGATACATATTTATAACTTAAATTCTATACGTCTTTGGTGACCCATGTCCTATATATCATCAGTTACGGCACAATTCATAGACTTATTTTTCAAATCCACTGTTAGAAGTCACTGGTATTGATATGTAAATAGTCAGAAGTCCCCATCAGTAGATAAAGAGCTATAGGCAAGCTATTGCTGTTAAGAGAGAGAGAGAGAGAGAGAGAGAGAGAGAGAGAGAGAGAGAGAAAGTCTTCTTCAGGCATGAGCCTTCTGATAGATTATTCAGTTCCAAGTAGTTGTTCTTAAACAAATATGCACAACACTAAATGGACTCAACAGGATACATATGTATGTGTACTTATATATATGAAAAATAATAAAGGATTTGGAGGGTTCATGGCTATTCCCTCCACCTTCAAATTGTTACAATCCAATTCCTTTTCTCTGCTCCCAGCTCTTTCTTTCATCTTGCCTTCTATACAAATTTTCAACATTGTATTGGGGCATCTAAATAGCCTAACACAATGTATTCATTTTAAAATATCCATTATCGTAGTTAAAATTGAAGACACTCTTATATTCAATAAGAGAACTATCAAGTATTTTGAGTGTGTTCATGATGCCTAGCCACTGCACTTAGACAGTACACCCCAAATCTACCCATGGTTCATAGTTCTGCTTCCAAGCTTTTAGTCCATGTCAGGTCCACTGCTCTCCTTCACTGCATTCCTCCGGTGTCTAGTCTTCCTAATGTGAACCTTTCTTTGTTAGCTTATGCAGTTAGCCAAATTCTATTAAAAACACACATAAGGGCCTATCAGAATGAAGTAAAACATCCACTTTAATTTTCTATTCCCCTTACTGACTTCTGCCTATAGGTCCCAGTACACTTTGGGACTATTTTACCTTCCTAACTTGATCTAATATCATACTACCATAGTCTCTATGTTAGGAGTGCAGTTGCTTTTTCTCTCAAAAGTGTTGTAAGCCCTTCCTCACCAGGGTCACTGACTAGTTATTTTCTCTACCTGTAACTACCTTCCTACAACATTGCCCATGATCTGTTCCTTTTTGTTGTTGTTGCAACTATGATCTTTTGGGAGCCCTTGCATACCACCCAACCTAAAATAAAACCCTTCTAAGTTGTTCCCACTACTCCCTTTTGTGATTATTGTTTTAATTTTCCTTACTATTTATTATTATGATTTCTGAATGTTATACTTGATCTCTTTGCTTAGTAGAAGTTCCCCCCTATGGACATAATTCTGGGTAATTTTTCACCCCCTCTTTATCTTCAGTGTTAGATAATTGACTTGCACAGAATAAGTTTATTAAATTAAAGTACTCTTATAAGGCAGATGACTCCCTCTTAACTGAATTCTCTCATTCTCTCTCTGTCTCTGTACCCTTGCCTCTGTCTGTCTTTGTGAGTGATCTGCATTGCAGACAATTATATTTTATTATAATTTTCTTAGTTATTTTTGGATAATCTCCCCTCGATTCTTAGGGTCTTCATGTTGTACTAATGTTCAAAAATTGATCTCCCTTTGTTTACTCCCCACACTAACTCCTGGGTGGACTCCTCCACTATCAGATAGTTGTTTTATAGTGCTCATACATGAGAGGCTAGTAAGTAGATGCTCCAATGCCCAGGTCCTAGTTTCAAGAATGTGTGAAAATATTGCTTTGGATGATGAATAAGACATTGCTAGTATTGAGTGGGTGAAGAATCTCAAAATCAAGAGATCATGTTGTTATTTGATATTTGAAAATTGATTCTCAGATGTTTTCAAATGTGTTTGGAAGCTTCAGTGATTCTACTGTATATATTTGGCCAAGCTGCAAATTATACCCAGTGAATATTTAACTAACTAATGCTTAGTTGAACAAAAGTCATTATGCTAACACCCTTGGCTACTTCACTTTTTCATCAAATAGTAAATAATTGTCCTGGCTATAAAGATAAGTATTATCCAAAAGTTATGCTAGTGAAAACATCAGTACATTTTCCTCATATATAAAATTCTTCCAGGGTAACATATTGAAACACTGGATGGCAAAGTCCTTAAAATGTAGATGTAAAAGAAAGGTGTTATTTTGTTTTTAGGTAATATAGAAAAAACTCACAGTAAATATGCCAAAACAGTCTATTTTACTTTTATTAAAAATTATGAAGATGAAGAAATAACTTTCTATTCTATGGCTGAAAACAGAAATCAACAACGGTTTTTGTTAAAGCTTCTCAGCCCCACTTAGCTTTAAGATTAAAGACAGCCTGTAATGGTCATCACCTAGAAGTTGTTATTCAGAAAACTCTTCTCTGCTCATTTTATCAGTCTGGCTAATAAACACAAGAGTGACATGACTGGTTTTTCAAAAATTAGTGACAAGTTTGTTTTCTTCTAGTAAAGAAAAAAGGGGGTTGGGAGACCCACGCTCATAGTAATGCATCTTCAAAACAAAGAGAACGCTTCAAAGCAACTAGGAAGCCAATACAGAACAAAAGACTTCCACTCCAGGAAATATAATAGATAACATTCACAAAAGGCTGTCTGTTAACTCTTGGAAAATCATTATAAGCACAACATAATGCACTTTCTAACTGTTGAGTTTTCTATGAATGTCAAAGCGCATACCTTATCCAAATGTTGATTGGCTAAGTTTCACTAGAGAGTATTATTATTACCTGGTTCACAGAGATGGTCAGATTGTTTCTTTTTAGAAGTTTCTCAGCTGAGTCCTAATAAGGAACAGATCACACATAAGCATCTCCATAGTAATAGTAATTGATGGAGAATTGTTTTCTGCATCCACTGCTTTCTATATTTGATAATCCCGCCTTTTGTTGTGTCACAATATGAGAATAATTATGAAGTAGTGTTGTCTGTCTAACAGGGGTTGGCCTGCTGTCTGATTATTATTTTATCCCTGGAAATCTCGGCAAGTTCTTGCAGTGAAATCCCAGAATTGGAGTCCAAGGGGGATACTAAGGTAACTTGGCCTTTTGTGAAAAAAGATTTATTAATACAATTACTAATGCTACAGAAACACAGTATGATAGTATTTCTTTCTTTCTTTCTTTCTTTCTTTCTTTTTTTTTTTGAGCTGAGGATCGAACCCTGGGCCTTGTGCATGCTAGGCAAGCGCTCTACCACTGAGCTAAATCCCCAACCCCTTGGGGGTATTTCTAAGGAGAACTTATATTGATGAGGCAGAATCCAAGGGATCCCTCTTATAGGTTTCAGAGAAAGAGGAAATGTTTCAGTACCACTGTGACTTAAGATACAAGTACCCTAATTTTCTTGACCCTAAGCACCCAAATCACCTTGAAATAGTTTTGCTTAAAAATAAGCAAAATTGATGACATATAGTCCTTAAACTGTTATCTAGTCATTTTTCCCAGGAAGGCAATTTTTCATGCTACTCTGTTGGAGAAATACTAAAAGATAATATACTTTTTAGATATTGTAATTGAGTAAATAAGTGATATGATGGATAGATTAAACACACATCAATAATCCTTATGGAAATATTTTTGAGGGATGGTTCTCTTTATATATAGTTTTATTAGAAAAAGAAATTATAAGGAACAATAACTCTATGGAACTGTGAGGTTCCGCAAAAATAAAGGGAAAGTTATCATCTCGAAGTAGTAAGTATCTGCAATATATAGATAACACTCAAGTGTGTGTGGGGGTGTATGTGTTTGTAGACTAGCAAACTCAAATGAGGCAAGCTAATGAATGAGAATTAGACACAGATCACTATAATATGCCCATCTAGGAAAATTCATCAAGAATGAAGCCTGTCACAAAATAAATAGAAAAGATTGGGGCTGGAGAGATGGGTCAGTGACTAAGAGCACTGATTACTCTTTCAGAGGACCTGGGTTCAGTTCCTAGCACCCATATGGCAGCTAACAACCATCTGTAACTCCAAGATCTGACACTCTCACACAGATATTCAGGCAAACACCAATGCTGTGGGATATTCTGTATGATAAATATGTTGCTCTGATTGGTTAATAAATAAAACACTGATTGGCCAGTAGCCAGGCAGGAAGTATAGGTGGGACAAGGAGAGAAGAGAATTCTGGGAAGTAGAAGGCTGAGGCAGAGAGACACTGCCAGCCACCGCCATGAGAAGATGTTAAGATACCGGTAAGTCATGAGCAATGTGGCAACTTATAGATTAATAGCGTTGGTTTAAGATAGAAGAACAAGATAGCAAGAAGCCTGCCACAGCCATACAGTTTATAAGTAATATAAGTCTCTGTGTGTTTACTTGGTTGGGTCTGAGCAGCTGTGGGACTGGCGGGTGAGAGAGATTTGTCCTGACTATGGGCCAGGCAGGACTGGAGAAAACTTCATCTACACACCAATACACATAAAATAATAAATGAATAAATAACTTGAAAAAAAACATTTAAAAAAGAAAAGGTCATGGAGGGACATCATACCTAATTGAACAAAGAAATGCCCAGGTATTTGCTATAATATCATCTGGAAAACATGTTAGTTGAGGAAACCATTGCTTTTCCCCTAAAATTTACTTCGTTCTTTCTGGAATTAGTCTGTATTGTGTCAGGGGTCAGTTGCCTAACAGGCTATATAAAATTCAAAGTGTGCTGCAAGCTACCAGTGTTAAGAACCATTCTCAACAGTCTTAAAAGTAGACCCTGTCTGTATGTGATACTATTGACTGTATATGGGAGATGTACCCACTGATGATGTCATAATGGTGACTCTGTTATGGGGAACCAATCACTTCATTGAATTTGAAGGAAACTTCACAGAAAGAAATTCACATTTGGTAGTAAAAACAAAGTCAAAAATGCCTTGCTGGGAAGATCATAAGCTCTAGTGGAAAAATCTATCGGTACTGTTTTGCCAAATGGACACAGTGTGCCTGTCAAATGTATTCTCGATAATCATGTTTAGGTCTGTAGTTTCATCCTGCTTTGGCCAGAGAAGATTCCTTCTGCCATGGCCAGTGGTGACTTCATAGATTCATAACTAGTCAGAGTCCTGAGAGTAAGTGATTGTTGAATGCTCAACCATAAATGGCATGTCAATTTCACTCCCTCCAAGGCTCATGAAACAATGGCAGAAGAGGAAGTCAAAATGAAGCCATGTAAATGCTGTCTCTGGGCAGTGATATCACCATTGTGTTCTTGAACTTAAATTAGGTATGATTACCTGCCAAAGCAAGTACAAGATTGGACCAACCAGTGTGGAGGAAGTGGATTCAGAGGTCCCAACCTTCTCTGAGGATATTCAGACAGTCATGGTTGCCACAGAGGTGTGATGGTTAATCTTCAACTTGATGAGTTCTAGAATCATCTCCTGGGAGACAGGTCTCTGGAAATTCCCCTATAAGGCTGTCTTGATCAGTTTAATTGAGGCAGGATACTTACTGACTGTGAGTGGCACCATTCCCTGACATGAGACCCCCGACTGTATAAAAAGGGGAAAAAATGATCTAAGTCTGAATGTTACTATCTCTGTTTCCTAATTATGTGTGTAATATGATCACCTGTTTTAAGCTTCAACTTCTTTAAATTCTCCACCATGATGGACTGCCCTCTAGAACTGTGAGCCAAAATAAACCATTTCTCCATTAAGTTTCATTTGTCAGGCATTCTATCTATCAGGTGTATACGAATTTCTAAACAGTCTTATTAAATAAGAAACACAGAGCAAAATACAGAGGTGCAAGCCATAGAGATCAGAACAATAGCTGCCAACTAACCTTAGCTTGCCACCTCACTGTAGCTTCCCAAGAGAGACTCTTCCTGTCTAACCTGCACCTTTATTGCCTTCTTGTTCTGCCTTATCATTGGCTTTAAGGCCAGCTACATCACTTCCTCATCACTGCCTGTCTATACAGACCTCCAGGTTGCTATAGTTGGTACTGGGATTAAAGGCGTGTATGACCACACTTAGCGGTGTCCTTGAAAACACAGAGACTCTGCCTGCCTTGTGATCAGATTAAGGGTGTATGCTACCATTTCCTGACTTCTGTATGTGACTATGACCTCTGATCTCCAGGCAAATTTAATTTACTAACATACAAATAAAATATCACATTTCAGCACAAATAAAATATCACCACAATCAAGTATCCTATCACAGCAATAAGAAAAGAAACTAAGGCAAGAGTTAAACATTTTCTTGGTATATAGGTAATAGCAAGGCCTTTATGCTCCTCTGAATTACCCTTCCTTCATGCTCTTGAAAGCAACCATAGTACCTCAACTCATCAACACACACACACACACACACACACACACACACACAGAGGAGGGGCACAGAAAAGTGACTAGTTAGGAAGAGGAAGGGTCTATGGGGGTATAAAGAGGACAACAAAGGGAAATGGAGAGTTTATATACTCAAAATCCATTACATGCACAGATGAAAATGACATAGTAATTTTTTTTTACTATGAACATTTACTCTATGCAAATAAAAATTCAAGTGGGTCAATGAGTTTGTGGAAAATGAGAAATTATTTTTGAACCCACTTTCTAACATTAAATATTCTTAATGTTTTACCTTGAAGGAAGGGCAATCAAGTGGATTAAAGAATGTGAAGTTCATTGCCAGTTGTTATCTTTGAGAAATATTCATGATCTCAATGTTGTGTCTCAAATGTATATACTAATCTAGCAAGGGATGCATCAATGGGGAGCATCATGGGTTTTTAGCTTAATTTTAGTTTAATTTAGCAAGAAAAAACATCTGCTTTGGAAAGAGCTTAATTGGTTTTCATTTGATGTCATGCACTGCTACTGGGAATCATCACTGGAATGCATGTGCTGATTGCTCATAGTCCTAAGCACCTTGTTTGTTTTTTTTTTTTTTTTTTAAGAAAATGTGTATAAATTCTCTCACCTAAGAAGTGAACAAATACTGAAGAAGTTCTTCTGTGCTTAAATTCCCATGCTAAGAAAAATACGTAAGAATAATTTAAAGTTGCTTATTTTATATTATAATAGACAATCTCATTGTTAAACATAAGTATTTTCTTGATTTAATTCTATTATTATATTAAGTGATAAATTAAGCCACAAAGACATTCTCCAATGACTTACAGTGCTTCCTGGCTCAAAGTAGCCTCATCATGGAGAATCTTGATTCTGTCTCTTGCACTGACAGTGTTTAGGTATTCATACTGTTTGGAAGCAAATTTGGGAGTTGAAATTTCTTATTAATTATCTTTAGGGAGCTGCAAATCTTCCCTTCCACTAGGCTTGAGGAGAGCTGCCGGGAAGACAAATGATTAGCTTGCCTTGACCCTTACCTCTAGAAACAAGTGTGTCTTTCAAAAGTTAGTGGTCACAAGCCCCAGAAATTCTACACCTCATCAAGCTATATCTAACAGGGGAGACACACTACCTGCTGTGCTTCAAGCTATAAAAGCAATGACTCAACCAAGATCAGAGTCATCCACAGGTTAGAAAGATGCCAGAGAAAACAACAACAACAAATGAACTTAAAGTTTCCTCAGCCCAATAAATTAATGCAATGATGGCTTTTTATTTGATAGTTTTATGATAATGTTTAAAATAAAAATTCTATTAAAATAATACAATGCTTATGCGTTTAATTTTCAGATTATCATAGGGAGAACAATAGATTTTAAGATTCTATATCTAAACATGTAAATATTTATATACAGTGCTAGTGACTGAACAAAGGTCATTGTTCATGGTCATGGTCAAGGCAAGCATAGCCTCTACCCCTAAGCTGCAACTTACCAGGAAGATTTCTTTATATTTTAAAATTATGTAATTAAATATTTAAGTGTACTGTCCAGTACCAACCATAATATCACATAGTTAAAATTTCTCACTGAGAATCATGATCAGAACATCAACACATTCCATTAAAAGTTTTGTTTCTTTACAATAGGATTTATACAGAAATATTTATGTTATAAAAGTCAGTAGCATTTCTGAAGACATGTGAAGCATCTAATGAAAGAACTTGGTTATCACATTTGTACCAAAAGACAAACTGAAATTATTTTAGCACTTATTGTTTTATTCGGTGGATAAGAGAAATCAACATAGTCAGGTAGGAACTCTAGAAATTTCTACCTTTCACCATTATCTCATCATTCTAGGAAAACACACATATCTCCACCCCCACATTCATACACACTAACAAAGTACAAGCCATGTGTATTTTTGATTCAATCATCTTTATACTGGCTAGTTTTGTGTGTCATCTTGACACAAGCTAGGGTCATCAGAGAGGAAGGAGCCTCAGTTGAGGAAATGTCTCCATGAGAACCAGCTGTAAGGTATTTTCTCAATTAGTGATCAATAGGGGAGGGCCCAGCCCATTGTGGATGGTATCATCCCTAGGCTAGCGGACCTGGGTTCTATAAGAATTGGGATGAGTAAGTCAGGGGAAGCAAGCCAGTAAGCGGCTCCTCTTCATGACCTGCCTCCAGGATCCTGTTTGAGCTCCTGTCCTGCCTTCCTTCAGTGGTGAATAGCAACGTGGAAGTGTAAGATAAATTCTTTCCTCTCCAGCTTGCTCAAACATCCAAAAACTAATTTCTAAGGCTTTATCAAAGCTGCCATAGTCAAGTAAATAATGGTCAAAAAGTAAAAGGCATACCACATCCAGAATGGCTATAATAAAATTCTGTTTCAGTTCTATTGTCGACTTCAAGGACCTATGGTTATTGACACACTGAAGAAATAGTGCAATGCTTTTGTTTAATGACTCAGATAGTCTGCACATTTTAGTCAAAGAAAAACCAGCATCTCAATTCATTAAAAATAAACTTGTCACAATAAGGATTTAAATATTTCTAGGCCCAACAAGACCAAGTTGTAATCTTCAAAAAGGAGTCTGTGGTGTATGCAGTTTGAAAGTTAAACTTATTTGAGCATGCATGTGATACACACTCTTTTCTGATTAAACAACATCTCTGATAAGGGTTTTAGTTTTAATTTTTAAATTCTATGTCTGAAGTTTGTGACAGTGCCCATGTGGAGGTCAGAGGACAACTTGTGGGATTCTGTTCTTAGCGTCCATTGTGTGAGTCCCCTGGAGTGAACTTGGTTATCAGGTTGGGCACCTTGTCTCCCACTGAGTCCATCTCACCAGTACAGAAATTTTGTTCAAACTGAACAATGAGTTAAACTCAGGGGAAAAAAGCTCTCCTGGTGCCCTTGATATTAATGAATACAAGTAAGACATTGAGAAAAAACTGAAAGGGCTTAAGGACTAGTTCTTAAAGCAGCACAAGGTTTATGTATCCTGGATATTTTCCTCCCTGCCATGATGATAAAATATAAACATTACAGGGCTGAGTTTTGTTCTGTAGGAAACCAGTGTTTCTGCAAGATAAAAACAGGGAATTAATTGTTTACATTAGAGCCGTTTAGGGCTGGTGTTGTTTTATATGCAAATTTACTAGACCAATTTGTTTTACATGTATATTAAATCAAATGAATCAAACTGTCTGAGTGGGCAGAGCTAGGATGATAGGCTATTTTATTCTGTTTGAAAAGAATCTGCAATTCAGCATTTTGCACAAATCTAATTGAAATGTAATCACAGCTCTGGAAGGCGGTGATAAACCTAATATATGGAAACTGTTATTAAGTGCCAATAAAATATCAAACCCCAGCAAATTAAAGAACAGTTATCAGGATGGCTGTTTAAAACAATATGACTAGTTTAAAACCTGGGGCAAAATAAACAAATAAATAACAACAACAACAAAAAAACAACAACTTATTTCAACGTTCAGAAGGGCAGCTGGTGGAATGAACTCTGTTTTTCCAATTACCAATTAAGTTTTTCTGTAAGAGGATTATAACAGAGTCTATAATGAGGTAGACTTTGTGTATCCCAGATGGGAACTCAAGAATCTCATTTCGGACCAAGCAGCCAGAATCTCCAGGACTGCCCTCAGTACTCAGTGGTCTACTGCCTGCAACTAAAAGGCCTGTGGTCATTATGCAGTAAGATGTTTTGTTACCACAATAAAAGGAGTAAAATAATGCACTTTACATGATAAATTAGCAAATCATTTAAGACTGTGTAGTTGGCTAATGTCAGCTGTTTCTACCCCGCCCCCCATCTTCCAGAAGCCGGGCAGGACCACAGCCCTCCATCTTGTCTTTGCTGGTAAAATAAGAGAGAGTAACATAATAGAAGGTTATTGGTGAAATTATTAAGGCCACTCCACGTAGTTAAAAGGGAGGTTTATTTTGTGGGGTAACTTACAATGAAGGGGTAGGTTGTAGGGTCTAGCAAAGGTATAGCGCAGTCCGGCAGTGTTCTCTGGAGAACTCTGCTCAGTCCACCTCCTTCGTCCAGCGTCCCCGAACCAAGTGAGTGTGCCCCTCCTCTCTATCTTGGGTCTTCTACTTCCTCCTCCACCCTGCCTTGTGGGCGTGACCATTACCAAAGCCTCAATGGGGGTTGGAACTTCCAGGCCAATGCTGGGATGGCTACCCACTACAGAAGGTCCCAACACTCAACAAGGCATTTTATGGAATTACATAACAAGTTCTTAATGTGCCACTTATTATTCTGTTTATTGTTTGGTTTGGTTTCTTTTAGGCTTTGTTTTGTTTTACAATATTTTTTTCTGGATAAATTGAATCCATAGTAGCTCCACTAGAAACGCCTCATTTGCTAACATTACTACACTTGCAAGGTTACAAAATGATGGAGCACATGGTGTAGCTTTACCTGAATGCAGTATAATTTGGAAATACATGCACTTCCAGTAAACTTTGAAATATTTTTAAAGCTGTGCAAGTTGGGACAAGCCTCTAAGTCCATCATGCAGGAGGTGAAGGTGGAAGTCAGCCACATCAACAGCCATATCGACAGCTTTGCAATGGGATATGAATATAAAACTTTCAGAAGAAATTTCAGTTTTCTTTCTAGCATCATGCAAAGTCCAGAAATTGAAAAGCAAGCTGCTGATGACCCAAATTGTATTAATGACTTTTCCATTGCTATGATAAAACAACAGAAAGAAAATATTTACTTCTATGAAGAAAATATATAGGAAGAAAATAAGTAGGAATCTATATAGGAAGAGATATCTATTTGCCTTCACAGCCCAGAGGATTTTAGTCTCTCATGGACAAGAAGCATGGGAGAGCTCATGGCAGTGTAAGTGGCCTGCCAGAAATAAAGCTATTCTGCAGAGACTTTTGTGCCTCTCAATCTGACTATCAGATCTCTGAAACAGTGAACCCCAAAGAAATGGGGATTTCCACAGGACTCTCATTCTGGGAGAAGGCAAAAGCAGTATCCAGGTGGAGAACTTGTCTCCCTAAAAGAGATTACACATGAGTAACAACTTGATAGGCCACATTACCCTATAATGATGGGTACTCGATGGTGGACTGAACTACATCTTGACTGGGACTCATTAGAAGCATATATCTTTGGCTCTTTATTTGAACTTTGATATCACTTTAGAACATGGAAGATGGATCTCTTTGTCCCTCTTCCCAATGTGGCCAATTTAATTATATCTTTTTCTGTTTTTCTGCTATGAATGTGGCTCCTTTAATTGGCTTGTTGAAGATGGATGGCTAGACCTGTCTTGAGACTTAGGTGATGACCCCTAAGTCTGATAAAGCATGAGGTAGGCCAGAAAGTACAGAATGTGCCAGGAGCCAGGAACTAAGCTATCGCTATTGAGGCCTTGTGGCCTGCTTCTGCTAGCTGGACCACAGTTCCTAAAATTTCTAGTTTCCAAAAAGATTGCAGGTATCTTGAGAATACAGGGAAAATCTAAGCTCTTGGGATGACATTTATGGTTCAAAATAGAACTCAGAGTCATGTCAACATTAACATTGAATTATGAAATCTAGACCTGCACTATGGACCCATGTATTGCTCACATGTTCTATTTTACATAAGCACCCCTGCAGTCCTGATGATCATCAGCCTTTGGAAAGAGGTCAAGCTCTGCAGGAGGAAAACATTTGAGAAGGTCCGCAGGCTACACCTGTTTCATTCCTTTTAACAAAAATATATTATTTAGGATTCTGATGTTCCTGGGACAAACAAATTCACAAAGCTTGTGTAGTGAAAAATGAGTATGAGAAATAAATACTGAATGTAATCAAAGACTAGATCAGCAGACACACTGTGAAGTTACAGTCTCTAACATTCTCTCAATATAAAAATGAAGGTTTTTTTTTTTTTTTTGGTTGGGAGAGTATGATTCTTACTAGAGTTGTGTGTGTCTCTGTGTGCATGTGTGTTTGCATATATGAATATGTGTGTATACCTCTGTTTATGTGTATGTGTTTGTATGTATGAGTGTGCTTGTGCATGTGTATGTATGTGTGCATGTATGCATGTGTGTGTGTGTGTGTGTGTGTGTGTGTGTGTGTGTGTAGGCCACTTAGAGAGTATTCTGGCTGCTCTACTTTATATAATACAACACCAAACAGGCAAACCAAAGTGAAATGACGTTGTAAGTGTTGGATATAAATTAGAGAGGTACTTGAGAACTATTTTTAAAGGGAACTTGCAAAAGCCTAAGAGACCTACATAATGAATCAAGTGCTAATGGACCGCAGCACACATGCCTTGTGCACACAAGTTTGGAAATAGAGAACCCAGCTGAAAGATTCATACCGACATCAAGAAGAAGCCTAAGTATTAAAATAAAAAAAAAACATCTTGACTGAATCAGAAGAGGAGGCAGAAGAGCCCCAAGAGCAGGATCCCTCTGCTCTGGACTAGTGAATCTATGCCGACCTCCTCAGGGCACACATTGTGCTGATTGAAGAAGTCAAGATCCTGGTTACAATTGTCAGCTAATCAATAAAAACCTCAGGTCCTGCCAAGTCCAAAACATAGTAGAATTCTACTAAAAGAAAGTTTCTGGGTGCTGGATGCAGTGATACATACTTATAACTTAGCATTCCAGGGGCTGAGGTGGGATTAAGAGTTCAAAAGCTGTCCTGAGCTATATACAGAGACCCTGAGAAAGACAGACAGACAGAGTATCTGATCTTCATGTACATGTCTTCTATGTGTGGAAAAGAAATTACTGTTTATACGTACTGTGTGGATTTCATGTCTCAGAACTTTTTGGTAACAACTGGAGTTTGTTTTACTAAAAATAGAGTACTTTTTATTTAGTTAACAGATGACATATAACTGGACATGTACTTTTTTCAGAAGGGATGTGAAAGTCATGCTGTGTAACTATGTGAAAAACAACAGCTTCTTTAGCTATTCATCTACTGGCTTCAGAATGACTTGTTCTTTTAAATGCTAATATCTAGAATCCTTCTGGAGGGTGTTATGTTTGTTATTTCATCACATGGCCCGGTCCTGTGAGATTTACTCACTGTCTATGAAATTGCAATGTACAAGTAGATTTCTTAAGCATCAACTATAATGAGGATTAAATATTCACATTACTATGAGTCTGTTCCTGTAGATAGAAAGCAAAGTGAACTCCCAGCAGGTGATAATTTTGGGAATATTTGCATCTTTAACATTTGTAGCATTAAACCTGTCTCCTGAATTCAAGTTAAAATTGCTTTAGTGACCAACTTTGAATGCTAATGGGTACATAAATAAATCAAAATCTGGCTAAATGATAACTAATTAAGCAAATGTAATAATTTTGCTACAAAAATTAGTGGTTTAATTTCCATATTTTAACTAGTTTTCCTCTCCTCAATAAGTATGATGTACATACACCAACAATTTTACCATTATTTAGAAATAACATTCTTCAATGATTTTCAAATAATTCTTAATCCTATATAGACTTAAACTATGAAATCTCTATGAATGAGTAATAAAAATCCTGTACTTTATCCTTTCTTTTTTTTATGCTTTCTTTTTTTAATTTTTTTTTATTATGTGTTTTAATTTTATACATCAGCCATGGGTTCTCCTGTCTTCCCCTTTCCCGCTCCCCCACCTTCCCCCCATCCCCTCCCCTCTATTCCCATCTCCTCCAGGGCCAAGACTCCCCTGGGGATTCATTTAAACCTGGTGGATTCAGTACAGGCAGGTCCTGTCCCCTCCTTCCAGGCTGAGCATGTGTCCCTGTGTAAGCCCAAGGTTCCAAACAGCCAGCTCATGCACTAAGGACAGGTCCTGGTCCCACAGCCTGGGTGCCTCCCAAACAGATCAAGCTATTCAATTTATATAAGTGAGACTTTATCCTTTCTAAAGACACAGTTTGACTTTCTTGGTGATTCTTTTACATTGTGATTTCTTCAACTTCTAATATTGGCAAGATTAAAAAAACATAGTCTCACTGTTTTTTCACAGAACTGTAAGAACATGTTGCATGTATGTCTGCAGGCCAGAATAGGGCACCAGGATCTCATTATAGGGGTTGTGAGCCACCAGGTGGTTGCTGGGAATTGAACTCAGGACCTCTGGAAGAGCAGTCAATGCTGTATCCTCTGAGCCATCTCTCCAGCCCAGAATAAAAGAATGGAAAAGTAGAGGAAATAGAGAAAGTTTGGTAGTTAGATTTTCTGATAGTGATCTCTACAATCTATTTATTATAATTTCTTATACCAGTCAATGTGTTCTCCATAGTAGGTAAATGCTCAAGTCATATCATAACTATGACACTATCTGGATTACCTTACATAGTATATTCATTTGTTCCCAAGATTGGTGGTTAACCTAAACATACTAAATTTATTTATTGTCAACTCCCTTGCCTACACTCACAAAAGTTATTATGAGTTGGTAAATAGCATAGAGGTTAAAACAACAACAACAACAACAACAACAACCCACACACTTGGGTTCATATTTGGATTCTGACACTTAAATAAACTTGGGAAATATATCTCTAAGCTTTAATAAAAATCATTATTACAATGGTGAAACAAAAGAAAGAAAGAAGACATTGCAGTCTAGGGAGCTTGATCAGGTTTATTTTCATTGCCAGTTAAAGAATTTAAAGGCAGGAAGAGTCTGGGGCAGTATAGGTAGCACCAAGGAAAGCTCAAACACCACAAATAGGAGCAGACAAAATTAGCAGTTGAAAAACAAAAACAAACAAACAAAAAACATTAACTGGGAATGAGCAAACAAGCACATGCAGCTGACACACAGGAAAAAAAAAAAAAAGACCCACCACAAAGTAGGGGGTGTGGCCAGGACTCAGCTGAAAAATCCAGTCTCTACAAGAATTAGAGTTTTTAAAGACCCAAAAGTGTTTTCCTCCCCTAATTTAGTGTTGATCAGTTTGAAGAAAGATAAGATGTTGTGGGCCCCACAACTCTACTATAACATGTTCTGATCTTGCCTTGAAGTTGTTGATCCAGTCCATCATTGGGGGGCCTTTTGGTGAGGGGGGGGAAAGGCCTACAGGCCTTTTGTTGCCATTTGCTTGATTAAGTTAACAGACTTTTGTCACAGGTCATGAGGGTAAAGAAGAAGCCAGACATCTTAAAAGTTCGCCATCTTTATTACCTAACCATGTCCCTTCTTCCTATCTGTCTGCCTACCAGGAGGTCTCGATATCTTCTGGCCTCTCAAAACTACTGGGATTGCGTTATCTACAGCATGGCTGTGGAAAAGTAAAGTGCACTAATTTGACTACTATAATGAGACTTCAAATTAACAGAATATTTTCATTACATATATTTTGAATCTATTTCTTCCTACTGACTACCTTTCAAAGTGCCAGAAGGTTCTATGCAAGAATGAATATAGTAAACTACAATAATGGTCTGCTAGACAAGATGTGCCCTTTTATTTATTACTGCTGACTGTTATGTGGGTAATCAATCACGTTCTGATTGGATTTAAGGCATGCTCCACAGGAAAGAACTCATGCCTGATTCTGTAACCTGGATGATAATCTGTGCCCAAGAAAATTTTGGCCTTAGAGGGAAACTACTATTGTTGTTTTGCAAAGTGGACAAGTTCTCAAACTGTCTTCTAATGCCCCATGTTTATGTCTGTAGATTAGTGCTGTTCTCACCCTTCACAGAGAAGCTTCTTACTACTTCAAGCAATGATTAATGTGAAACTCATAACTGGCTAAAGTGCTGAAAATAAATGACAGTGGAGTGTTCTGCCGTAAATAGGACATTGATGTTATCTTGAAGGCTCCAGGAACCTCAAAGTAAGGGGGAGGAAAGAGTTTAAAAGCCAAAAGATGTGGAGATGTGCAGTGTAAAGCTATCTTCTAGGCAGGGCATAACCATTGTCCTCATGAAGTCACTGCAGCTGTGAATATATGCAATATCTGATATGACTGGGCCCTCAATATCACATCATGTATGCAAGAAGGATTTTAGGAGACTATTGCCAGGTAATAGTTGTTGAGGGAGAGTATGTGAGTTCCTTCATTACTGCAACTAACTAAAAGTTGTTTGTGTTCCAGTAAACAACCTCCCATCCATGCTCATGCAATCAACAATTATTGAACTCAGAGAGTCTTACCCAAAAAAGAAGATATAGTATGAGGACTTATAGGGAAAAAAAAATGTTTGTGTGGGAGGAAGGGGATGAGGGAGGACAACAGGCAATGAAAATCATTCAAGTTACATACATGAATGAAACTATCAAAGAATAATGAAGGAAATCATAAGTGATAACTTTTAGGGGAATTTTAATTAGCAAACACATCCATGTTCTAGATAGTCCATGTCCAATTCCATAGTGTTAGGGGCTCAAGACCCTTCTGGACCTACTTTTTAACCCTTCATCTAACTATTAATCTGTATCTTTTATAATAAACACCAATTATAGCGAAATAAATGAGAACGACCTATGCATTTATACTGAAAAACTATTGAGACTATTGAAGACAAAGTCACATAAAATATCGCCAACACAAAATTCTATCATTAGAGATGACAATAAGGATTTTTCTTTTTTTCCTTGAACAGTATTTCATGAAAGATATGACAATGTTACTTTTAATAGTGAATTTTTGTCATTATAATGACCTTTAATTTAAAAAAAAACTAGAACATAAAGAAAACAACGACTAGCCATCTTAAGATTTGTTGACAGTCTTTTTAAAATTGTACCATCTAAGAGATGTAAATGAATAATTTACCATTCATAGCATTTCATGTTTCTTCATATTACTGAGTGGTATCCATCCTTATGTTCATTATCTCTAGGACAAAGGCATGCGAACAGTATCAAAGCAGCATCTTTTCAAGTATCTTCAGAAACAATGTTAGAGTCTCACTGGACATTCTGCTGTCTATATCACTGCCAACAACATTTTCAGACGCTGTGAGTTTACAAAAAAAGATGAGTGGAAGCAGGAGAAAACACTGAGAATACAGACTCCAAAACCAGGTGGGTCAGGTTTTCCAAAGGATCATAGAAGTGATGACAAATCTTAAGCAATCATTTGGACGGAAGATGGGTAAAGACCTTCCTCATCATCTTATATTTTTTTATTCATTTTACATACCAACCACAGATCCCCTTCTCATTCCTCCTCCACTCCCCCCTGCCTTCCCCACCACCAACCCATCCCTTCATCCCCTCCTCCAAAAAGGTATGTTCTCCCATGGGGGCACAGCTAAACCTGGTACATTCAGTTGAGGCAGGACCAAGCCCCTCCCCGCTGCATCAAGGGTGAACAAAGTGTCCCACCTTAGGTAATGGGCTCCAGATAACCAGCTCATGCACCAGGGATGGATCCTGATCACACTGCCAGGGGCCCCTCAAACAGACCCACTACAAATTTCTCTCCTGTATGCAGAGGGTCTAATTCTGTCCCACGCAGGTTCCACTGCTGTCCATTTAATGTTTGTGTGTTCCTCGTTGTCTTTAACTACTTGTAGGAAGTTGCTTCATAGTGTAATACATCAATTCAATTAATCAGATGTAAACTAAATATATAAATACCTTATGCAGAGTGCCTATTATGGGATATATTACACACACACACACACACACATTGTAATTACATATTTTAATTTAATTATATAACTTTGGTCAAAGGAAAAGCTGTCTATGAAGAGCTAACCAGGCAAGCTGTGGGTGGAAGAATGACCTAGAAAGAAAGAAGAATCTATGCTGATATAAGTCATGCTGAAATTGAAAGTTTATTGTCACCAAAAATTGGAGAGGGAGTTAGACCTTACTTTAAGATGAGGTGGTGATGCTACACCATTACCAAGGACTATATGATTTAAAGCCTGGAAATTTTGGGTGAAATTTTTGTATTTTAAGTATGAAAGAAGGTAATTGAGATTCATAATCAATGAAACAAAACAATAAAATTTAAAGTTTATTTTTTTCTTTGTATATAGTCACTGTACATGGCACAAAAACATTCATATATAAGCATATGTTGTATATTGAGCATAGTCACCCTTTCCATGCCATTATCACATTTGTACCCACGAAATGTTTTGATTCTATATACATATAATATATATTCATATACATATATATGTATATCTCCACACAATTTTATGTATTTATAAAATTCTAGAAGACACATATAAGATAAAACTTTTTTAAACTCTTACTCTTTTGGCCCTTTGGGGGCCTACCTCCCAGCTCCCAAAAAAATAAACACAGAGTTTTGTTTTTACTTATGAATGCCCAGCCTTAACTTAGCTTGGCTTGCTTCTAGCCAGCTTTTCTTAACTTAAATTATCCTGTTTACCTTTGCCTCTGGGCTTTTATCTTTCTTTATTCTATATACCTTGCTTTTGTACTCCATTGCTGGCTATGTGGCTGGGTGGCTGGCCCCTGATGTCTTTCTCCTTTTCTTGTTCCTTGATCTTCTCCCAGATTTCTCCTCCTATTTAATCTCTACCTTCCAGACCTGCCTATCCTATCCCCTGCCTAGCTATTGGCCATTCAACTCTTTATTAGACCATCAGGTGTTTTAGACAGGCAAAGTAGCACAGCTTCACAGAGTTTAATAAATGCAATAAAAAAAAATGCAACACATCTTTGTATCATTAAACAAATAACCACAGCATAAACAAATTTAACATATCTTAAAGTAATATTCTACAACAGAAAACCTAAGGTATTTGATTCTGTAGAGAGTAGCTTTATTTACACAATAAAATTATATTCAATTGTATCCATCTTGCTACAAGTTAAATACCTTCATCCTTTATTATTGGCTGAAAAATATTCATACACACACACACATTTCATACATTCCTCTATTCTTGGCCTCCTATGCTTGTTTGTTCTATAGCTTTGGTGTTATGAATAATGCTGCAAGAAAGATTGATGTGCAAGTATCTCTGTGATGTGTTCACTGGCTTCAGTTACATAAATATTAGAAGTGATACAAGTGGGTTATATGGTAGATCCGTTTAAGATGTTGTTTTAGTATATGTATGTGCTTGTGTCTCTATAAGTACACCCCACATGGGCAAATCTCACAGAGGCCAGAAAGAGGGTGTCACAACTATAGGTGGTTGTAATCAGCCTGACAAGGGTGCTACGAACTGATAACAGGTCCTCTAGAAGAGCAGGAAGCTCCATTAACTGCTAAGACATCTCTGTCTTCCCTTTCCCTGTCTTTTGCATCTTTTGAAAAGAAACTCCTTCCTGATTTCCATAGTAACTGTACTGTTAGAGTTAGGTTATACTACTTGGTGTGGAAGGGTTAATTTTTGTCCACAAACTTACAAACATCTGTTGTTCTGTTCTTCATAGCTGCCACTATGAATCTCAGAATAGGTTTAATATAATTTCTCTGATGCTTAGGAAGGCTGTATCTTTTTATTTTCATGTCAATATTGGTTGTTTCTATTTCAGTTTTGAAAACTGTAGATTCATTTTATTAGCCCGTGTTTGATTGAAATGCTTGATCAATAATTTAAGTTTTTAAATTACTTCAATATACTAAATTTTAATTCTCTGGTAAATTCATAACTACCAAAGATATTATCCCATCCTGAAACCTGTCTCTTCACTCATTATGTGTTTCATTTGCTATGGAGAAAGTTTCTAGTATAATGATGTCCCATTGGTCAAAAACTGACATTACTTCCTGAGTGACCACAGTCTTATTCAGAAATCACTTGCCTATTTTAAATTGGTTTTCCTACAGTTTCCTCTAGTAGCTTCAGAAGTTCATGACTTTGACTCTATATTTGCTCTATTTGGAGTTAATTCTCGTACAGAATGAGAGGTAAGACTCTAGTTCTGTTCTACATGAGAATGCTCAGTTTTCCCCAACACCATTTGTAAAACAGGCAGCTTTTTTCTGTATTTCATATTTTCGGCATCTTTGTTCAAAATCACATATCTAGATCTGCATGAGTTTATATATGGGTCTTCTGTTCTGCAGTGTTGATCTACATGTCTGTTTACATCTCAGCACCTTGATGATTTTGTTTCAGTAGCTCTGTGGTAGAACTTGAAATAAATTCTAGTGACAGTTCCAGCACTATTCTTATTGTTCAGAGTTGTTTTTGTTACCCAAGGTCTTTTGTGTGTACATAAGAATTTCAAGACTGTATTTTGTATTTATGGCATGAATGCTGCTGGAATTTTGATAAGGATGGCCTTGGATCTGTGGATTATTTTTGGTAGTATAGGCGTTTCACAATACTAATTCCTAATATCAATAGAGTTGCAGGTCTTTGAGTGTCTTCTATTTCTTTTGCTAACTTTTAAAAGATGTATATTTTTTTGTAATTTCTTTGAGAGTTTCATTCGATATGTTTTGATTATTTGTACACCCCCAGCTCCTCATTGATTTAGCTCCACTTCCTGACCAAACAAACCTTGAGTTCTTTTAAAAAGAAATTTAAAATATGATTATATAATTCTCCCCCTTCCCTTTCCAACAACTCCTCTCATTTCTACCACCACCTGCATCTTAAAATTACACCCTCTTTTTCTGTAGTGTTACTGTTACAGGTATACGTCCTTATATATTATGTTAGTTCTCATATGTTTGCTCTATTCTGTTGCTCAAATCTTCTACATTCTGCTTACTTTCCTTTTTCTTTTGTATGACAATTCCATGAAAAGGAAAAAGGTTCTGCACATGCAGATTTGCAGTGTTATTGACCAACAGGAGAAGGATAACAAGGAGCAGCAGATGCTCAGTTTTTTAGACTATTTTGAAAAGGTGGTAGAAGGACTTTCTGGGACTTGAAATACTTTTTGTGCCCTATAACATACTTCAGTATTGAGGAAATAAACTCAAATGGGGTCTGCAATATGAAAAAAAGTACAGAACATAAACTGATTTTTACCATATTTAAGGAACAAGAAAATACAAGTGAGGAAATAAAATTTGTTCAGATTAAAGATATTGGAACATAGCAAACAAGGATGAGTTACTTAGACTGATTTTGAGGAGCAAATTTGGTTGAGAAGATGCAAGCAGAGTTGGGAGCAACTCAGTTGGTTGCAATTTTCTGTCAACTGGGAGGTTCTAGTTGCTAGGCATATAAATCTAGAATTTACTCCATGATAAACAAAAGAGGGGGCTTACATTTTATTTGTCGTGTGAGGTCTCAAATAAAAGTCTCTGCTCAGAAGATGTATATAGCAAATGAGTCATGAAAACAAACATAGTAATTTGTAAATTAACAGAAATGGGCTGAGTTTAAGTATAAGACCTAGTCAGTGGTAGGCCTGAGCTATGGCTGAGCAGTTTTAATTAATGTAAGCCTCTGTGTGTTAACTTGGGTCTGAGCAGCTGCAGACCAGGAGAGACAAAGGAAAACATAGTGTATGGGGTTTGATGTATGATGTATGATTTAAGCTTTGGTAATGCTTTTTTTTTTTTTTTAAACAAATGTGGGTGCCCTTGTATTTGAGGCATGAACGTTCAGAATTGAGACTTGATGTTGATCGATTTTTCTTGTGATGAGTATGAAATGTCCCTCTCCATCTCTTTTGATTAATTATAGTTTGAAGTCTATTTTGTTAGATATTAGAATAGCTACATCAGCTTGTTTCTTAAGTCCATTTGATTGGAAAATCTTTTTTCAACCCTTTACTCTGAGGTAATGTCTGTCCTTGAAGTAGAGGTGTTTCTCATATCCAGCAGGACAGCTCCTGTTTTTGTATCCATTTTGTTAGCCTGTGTCTTTTTATAGGCAAATTGAGTTCATTGATATTAAGGAATATTAATAGCCAGTGATTGTTAGTTCTTGTTATTTGGAGGTTTTGGTGGTGGTGGTGGTAGTGTGTGTGTGTGTGTGTGTGTGTGTGTGTGTGTGTGTGTGTGTTTCCTTTCTTTGGAATTTGCCAGTGAGTGATTATCCATTGCCTCCACTTTTGTGGGTGTAGCTAACTTCCTTGGGTTGGAATTTTCCTTCTAGTAGTTTCTGTAGGGCTGGATTTGAATTTTTACATAGGTATTGTTGAAATCTAGTTTTGTCATGGAATATTTTGTTTTATCCATCTCTGATGATTGAAAGTTTTGCTGGGCATAATAGCCTGGTTTTGGCATCCATGGTCTCTTAGTGTTTTGTAGCTATAAAGTTTTTCTGGTCCTGCCTGGCTCCTGCAGTCCCGTGGTCCCAGACCCAAATAAACACACCGAGGCTTATATTATTTTTAAACTATGGCAATGGCAGGCTTCTTGCTAGCTAGCTCTTACATATTAAATTAACCCATTCTTATGAAGCTATATTTTGCCATATGGCTTGTAGCTTAACAGTATTTTTTATATCTTGTTTCTCCTGACAGCAGCTAGAAGTGTCTCCTCTGTTCTCTTTTCTTCCTTCTTATCTCTCCTTTTAGAATGTCCCACCTAACCTTATTTTGCCTCACCATTGGTCAAACAGCTTTATTTATCAACAAATCAGAACAATATATTTCACAGCATACAAAATGATGTCACCCATCAGTGTCTGCATAACTTCTGTCCAGGACCTGGTTTTCAGACTTTCCATTGAGAAGTCAGGTGTTATTTTCATAGGCCTGCCTTATATGTTACTTGGCACTTTTCCTTGGCTGCTCTTAATAGTCTTTCTTTATTCTGTATGTTTAGTATTTTGATTATTGTGTGGCAAAGGGCCTTTTGGGGGGGAGGGGCCCAGTCTATTTGGTTTCTGTAAGCTTTTTGTATCTTCATAGGCATGTCCTTCTTTAAGTTGGGAAAGTTTTCTTCTATGATTTTGTTGAATATATTTTCTGTGTCTTTGAGTTAGAATTCTCCTTCTTCTATTCTTATTATTCTTAGGTTTGGTCTTTTCATGGTGCCCCAGATTTTCTGGATGTTTTGTGCTAATGCTTAGTTGAATTTAATGTTTTCTTTGACCAATGAATGTATTTCCTCTATTGTATCTTCAATGCCTGATATTCTTTCTTCAATCACTTGCATTTGGTTGGTTATGCTGTATCTGTAGTTCCTGTTCATTTACCTGGATTTTCCATTTCCAGAATACCCTTAGTTTGTATTTTCTTTGTGGCCTCTATTTCAATTTTCAAGTCTTGAACTGTTTCCCTCACTTGTTTGATTTTTCTTGGTTTTCTTGGCTTTCTTTAAGGGATTTATTGATTTCTTCCAATTTTTTGTTTTTATTTTTCTTAATTTCTTTAAGGGAATTTTTCATTCATTTTCTCTTTAAGGGCCTCTATTGTCTTCATAAAGTTTGTGAACATCCCACTGCAGATGAAGCAGAAGAAAATGACCTTAAAAAAACTTTAAACTTTTAAAAATACTTTTTATAAAAATGTTCACAAGTTACATATGTTTTAAAAATTAACAGAAGCCATGGGTCCTTTATCTCAGTTAAGAAATTCTTAAAATGAAAAAATAAAAAATAAAAAAATAAATGGATATTATTCAGAGTGGAAAAGAAAGAAATTCTCTCAGCCTATGTCAATTATAATTCTATACACCAACAGAGGTCTGACTGTACTTTACCACAATTAAAGGGTAGGGAGCTGAAAAGATGGCTCACTGCTTTAGAGAACTTGATGCTCTTTCAGAGAGCTGAAATTGGGTTTCCAGTACCTACATTAGGCAACTTATAATAATATGTAACTCCAGCTTCAGAATAGCCTATGCCCTCCTTAGCATCTGCTGGTACCCTCACACATCTGAGCACATTCACAAACATGAGCACAAACACATACACATAAGTAATCTTTAAAATAAAAATTGTTTAAAAATATTGAAGGACAAAGCCAAAGCACTGCATTCAGTCACACCTTGGCCAAATGCTGATCTATATTAGCCCATGTCCTGCTTTTTCTCTTTTATCCTGATGTAGTCATTTACCCATGCATACTTCCCCATCCTTTTTCCTGTTTCCTTTAGTTCTACTGTTTTCATGGATTGACTCTGCCAGAAGACAGACCATTACAAGTCAGTGCTGAACACAACCAAGGTAAAGGATGGACACAATAAATATTTCTGACACTCCACTACTCTCATGACAACTCTAATTGAGAACCTGGTACATGTGACTATCACTTTCCTGTGGGTTTGGCTGAGGACATGGCTCTCCCTATCTTCATGGTCATTGTCTTGGCACTATGAGCAATACAGCAACCAACCAGAAGTGGTGATATCCTTATGGGTCAGTGATACTTGGATAGACACTAGGCTTCCAAGATGGCTGTCCTGTAGCCTGTATATTTAGGGCCAGAGAGAGACTTTATCTCCATGAAGTCCAAGAATAATTTAATATCCAAACATCTTTCTGTATTCACCTACACTGACCAAGGTGCTCTTCTTGAGGACCTGCCTGTTGTGCAGAATGACTGCTATTATCATGGTTATATAGGTGGGGATCCAGTATCCATGGTTGCTCTTACCACCTGCTTGGGGGCTGTAAATATGTGGTATAGCTTATGAAATAAAAACCAGAAGCTTTTCTTCTACATTTGAACATCTGATTTATAAGATGTATGGTTAAGAGAAAGGATCATTTCCTGTGAGATGTGGCTTAAAAGAAGAAATAGCATGACAACTAGAAGTGGAAGATGATGATTTTACATTGATGTAGAGCTGCAATACTGGGTGGTGAACCAACAGACTTACTGTAGAATTTACAATGCTGATAGATGATCAGCAATTTGTTTATTGGTAACATAGTGTTTCATGTACATGTTTCATGTACATGAGAGGGTATCTCTGTTTTAAATGTAATAAATGGTACTCTGGCTGATTAGCTCAGTTGATGAGAGCACAGTGCTGATAATGCCAAGGATGCAGGTTTGATCCCCATACTGACCAGAAGGAGCTGCAGATTTTGCACCTAGCATTTGGTTTTAAATGTAATAAATGTCCATTTTTCTCCAGTGGAAGTTGTGGTTGTTTTAATGGCACTTGAGATATGGAATAGCAAAAATCTTAAAGTTGTAGAAACAAAAACAGCACATTTTCTAGGAAGATATTGCCCCTTGGAAGAAACAGAACTTTGATCATCATGTCCCTCATGATGGTGGACCTCTTTTTGTAAATTACCCATATGGCATATTAACTGGCATTATCTAGTTGGGTGTATTTGTCATTCTGGTCTTAATTGTGGCATTGGTAGTTTCAGGGGTCCCTCAGTGACTAGCTTTGTCCAGATGGTGTCACATGATTGGGCCACAATTTGGGTATGCTTCATGATGAAAGTAAACCCAAATGCACATGTGGTTGAAAGTCTTGTATAATGTATCTAACAAAAGGTGATGGTATAGCATTTAGCAATTGCATTTATAATAGATATTTCCAAATAAGTTATGCAAAAGACCTGTTTGCTTGATTCACCAAATGAACAGAATATTATGGCATTGATGAAATGTGGGAATGGTGTGGTAGAAAATGGAGAGGAGTCTGTTGTGGAACTCTTCAATTGTGTTTAAAAGATCCATGTTGCCAAAATGACTGTATTCTGAAACCCAATATAATGACTGTGCTAGAGGACTTTGTTGTGAAAATTGTCCATTCAGGCCATCGGACACAGTGTGTAGTGCAAAATGCAGTGAATGCAGCCTTCCAGAGTGGTGCTATGGAAATTCAAGTGTATGTCTTGAGGATGTGTATGGGTCTAACGGTAGACCCTGCTGTGGTGGTGGCCACAGCTGTGGGAAGAAATGCAATAATAGTAAAATACAGTGTCAACTGATTTTTGGCAAGGAAGCCAAGAATGCAACCAAAGGTTGTTGCATGGAAGTAAATACCTAGCATGACAGTTTTGGCAACTGTGGACTCATTAACAGAGGAAAATATGTAAAATGAAACATCTCAGATATCTTTTGTGGATAAATTCAGTGTGAAAATGTGACAGATTCCTCATCTGAGAAGTCATTACACAGTGCCATGTAGACACAAGTTTCTGTCTTGCCCAGTCCCACAGCCATTCAGTTCCAAATAAACACACAGAGGCTTATATTAATTATAAGACTGTTTGTTCTATGGCTCAAGCTTCTTGCTATCTTGCTCTTATAACTTAACTCAACCCATGTCTATTAATCTGTGTTTTGCCACGTGGCTTTGTGGTATTACCTGTTCTCTCACATCTTGCTTCTCCTGGCAGCAGCACTCCTCAGACTCCACCTTTATTCTCTCTCTATCTCTCTTGGATTTCCTGCCTGGCTCCAGTCTGGCCTGCCATAGGCCAATGCAGCTTTATTTATCAACCAACGGGAACAACACATATTCACAGCATACAGAAAGACATCCCACAACAGTCACCACAATGAGGTAATCTGCTGAAGTGGAAACTACTATCTGGGGATAATCAGACCTGACACTGGTTGTGTGAAAGACAGCCTGTGCCCCAAACCACATGTGCATTAACAGAAAAAAGTGTCTGTAAGTCTGTGCTGATTTGACAGGGATCTGCAACAATAGAAACCACTGCCATTGCAACCCTGAATGGATCCCACAGCATTGCAAGGAAAGGGACAATGGAGGGGGTGTTGTCTGTGGCCCACCTCCTGTGAATAGAGATGACAGAAGAGCAAGGTTTAATGATTTTACCTTAGGTTTGTTGATTCCTTCTTGGGTTATTTTTGGCTTGTTTCTAATTTGTCTTGTCTGAGAAACAATAAAGGGCACAAAGTCAAAACTTCCCTTGAGACGGAAGAGCTAAATGACAGAATTAAGGAAGAGTTCAATGTTCAGACTTCACCTGAAATTGGAGAGGATAATGCTCAAACATCACTTGGGATGAAATAGCTCAAGGATAAATCCCAAACAAGCAAAAACAAAACTTGAATATTCACAGACCAACAGAGAAAGAAGAGCATAGTGCTCAAATCACAACTGGAGAGCAAATTTTTCCAGCTTCAGAAAATAATCCCAATTAATCTGGAATACCCCCTCCCCCACACGAATTAATGTGTAATGTCCTGGCAGTAGAATATTTACTGCATGTGTCAGAAACCCCCACAAGAGTTCCCAGATAGTTACATTATTTCTGGATCATCAGAATTTACTACCAAATAAAGGGAATTCCTAGAAAACCCACACTTGATATTACTTTAAGAATTTCATCGCTTTGTTTTTTTATGAAATTGGTTCTGTGTTCTCTGAGCATAGGTCTAATTTCTTTCTAATGGTAATGTCTTCTCTGGTGAGCAGCCGACTTTTGGGGGGTCTGTTTTAGATCTCTCAAATTCTATGAGATAACCTTGTTTACATTCCACAAGTGGTGAGACCATGTAACATTAGTGGTTTTTTTCACGTTTTATTTCACTTCACTTACGTCCTCCAAACCCATTCATGTTATTTCCCATGAGCTTTTATTCATGACTGATTTATTCTATTCTGTATGTGTCACACACTTTCTTTATTCCTCTTTTGATGGGCATGATAGGTCCACCCCCCCTTTTTTATAAATATTGGCTATTATAAATAGGAATACAAGAAACATTGGAAGTTATGTCCATGTTCCCAACACTGATTTCATTTAGTTTACATATATAGTCAGAGTGGGATTGCTAAATCATATTGTTTTGTTGTAGACTGTTCATTTTATTATCACGTTTCAGTGCTAAATATCAAACATAGGGCCTAAGCATGAGCAGAAAAATATTCTAACGCTGAACTAAGTTTTTTACTCTTGTATTCTTAGGGCTTCAGGGCCTCTCTACTCACCTAATAGTGTCTGTACTATGATGCATTCTCATAATCAACATGAGAGATTTCCCATTCTCTACCTTCTTACTTCTTGCTTTATCAAGTGATTGTATTCATTGACTATTCCCTATACACATTTAAATTGTCTTAGTTAGGTTCCTATTGTTGTGATAACACACCTTGACCAAAAGCAAGTTGGGGAAGAAAGAGTTTATTTGGCTTACACTTCCACAACTTAAGTTGCTCATTATAGGAGGAAGTAGGACAGGAGCTCAAACAGTGCAGGGATCTGAGGGCCAGAGCTAATGCAGAGCTAACGCAGAAGTCAGGGAGGGTGCCACCTACTGGTTTGCTTCCCATGGCTTTCTCAGCCTGCTTTCCTATAGAACCCAGGACCACCTGGGAGGCCTCATTCATGGTGAGGCAGATCTCTCTCCCATCAATCACTAATTAAGAAAATGCCCTACAAGCTTACACAGCCCCATATATGGAAACATTTCCTTAATTGAGGTTCCCTCCTCACAGTTAGCTTTAGCTTGTTTCAAATTGACATAAAACTATCCAGCACATAAAGTATAGTGGTTTGACAAATAATGGCTCCTATGGACTCATAGATTTCAATGCTTGATCACAAGGGAGTGACAGTATTTAAAGAGATTGGGATGTATGACCTTGTTGGAGAAAGTATGTACCTGGAGGTTGGCTTTTATATTTTCAAAAGTCCAAACCAAACCCAATGGCTTTCTCTTTCTTCTGCCTGCAGATCTGGATGTACTACTCTCAGCTATTTCTCCAGAACCATGTTTGCCTGCATGATGCCGTGTTTCCCACCATGATGATAATGGAGTAAATTCTGAAACTGTAAGCAAGCCCCAATTAAATGTTTTTCTCTCCAAGAGCTTCCGGGGTCATGTTGTTCCTTTACAGCAGTAGAACACTGCCTAAGACAACCTTCATCCCCTACTAGTCTCTATACCCCTCCAACTATCTTAGCAACCCCCCAAGAAGTCCCTCTCATATTTTTGTATCTTTGGTGTCTTTGTGTGTGCTTCTTTTGGTAGCAGATGGAAACCATTACAAAAAGCCACAACTGGTCAAAATTCTGAGAACTGTTAACTGTGGAGTATTTCCCCAATTAGTATATTTACAACACAACCCCATCTCTTAAAGTACAAGCAACATGATTTATCATTTTAGAGGTTCTGATGTTGGGTTCATCTTTATTAAATTATCATGCCTTCTTGTTGAGTATTTTATCACCATATCATTACACTTTTATATCTCTAGTAATTATCTTTAAAAAGCATATTTTTTTCTGATACAAATATAATACCTTGTTTTCTTTGGTTCCTATTTGCATGAACTACCTTTGTCTTCATTCTGTATGTTTACAACCAAAGAGGCTCCTTTGAAGTCAGCATATATGGTATGACTTATACATATGACACCAATATATTTAATCTTAAAACACTGCATTTGAAGCCTATTATTTTTGACAGAGAACTTTCTGTTAGCTTTGTCTTTTTTCTTCTCTTTTTAAAACAGATTTATATATTCTGTGAAAAATTCATATATCCTTCTCCCCGAACTCCTCCCAGATCCTCTAGCACATTCATATACACAAAGCATCATGTTCTTTCTCACTCTTTAAAAAACAAAACAAAGAAGATTGAGTCCAATTGGTTGATGACTCCTGAGCTTGGGGCCAGCCCTAGAATGTAATTGATTTTACCATTGTCACTTAATTAAAGAAATCTGACTTTACCTCTCCCACCAGCTGTCAATTGACACTGTCTTCCTTGCAAGAAATAGGATGTCATTTCCACTTCCCCTCCTCTGTGCTGGGATTTTGTCTAGCTAGATCTTGTTTGGGTCTTGTGGCTGCTGTCATGTTTTATGTGTATACATTATGTGTTGAATGTATATATGTGTATCCATTCTGTGTGTGCAGAAAGAGCTGTTTCCTTGATATCATTCACCACCTCTGGCACTTCCAATCTTTCCATAGATACCTGAGCCTTGGGCATAGAGGTAGTAAATAGACATCCCCTTTAGGTCTGAGCATTCCAAAGTGTATTTTCTCTATGTTGACTAGTTGTCATTTTCTGTGTTAATTACCATCTACTGAAAGAATAAGCTCCTCTGAAGAAAGCTAAACAGTATATTGACCTCTGGCTATAGGAATATGTCATTAGGAGTCATTTTATCATTGTGTTCATTTACCAGTGTCATAATAGTACATTTTCCTCTAGGTTCAATGGCCTATCTATCCTCATATTCATGGGGCTCTTTGACAGTGTCTGGTAAAATTTCCATCTCACATAGTGAGCCTTAAAAAATAAAAAGGTTAGTTACTCCCACAATATCTATGCTACTATTGCACCAGTGGGCATGTATTGGCAGGCAGGTCATTATTGTGGCTCACAGGATTTATAACTGGATGAGATTGATGATCACTTTTCTTTTTCAGTAGCATATATAGCACTAGAAATACCAGCTAATAGGGGTGAAGCTTTTGGTTGAGTTACAAGCTGTATTTCTCCATGTTCTGTGACTTAATTATGTAGTTTATTCAGCAATAGGGTCATACTTTCAAGCTCTGGAGGGTAAGAAAACATTGGCAATAGGCTGTAATGTTTAAAGGGTATATGGAAAGCCATTATCAAACAACTCAAAAATATGTAACTACTCCTAATGCTGGATGTCTTATTTGGAAGCATGTGATAATTTGTTGAAGAATTGTCCCATCTCATTATATGGTAATGTCATATGTCTCTTCAATATCTTAAAGTTTTTTATTGTATTTTTTTCACTTGATTACTTATAGTTTTTCCAAAATGCTTTGGAGACTATTGGAAAAGATGATATTTTCTGATGTCTTTTTCTCTGTCATTTTGCACATAAGAAAGCTCCAATTTTCTTGTATGCTATTACATGGCTGGATATACTTACCAGCTGTACATGTTTCCTGGAGTAGTCTTTTATGTATAAAATTATATCAACTGTCACTAAGGACACTTTGGCTTCTTCCTTTCCTGTTTCTATCCCTTCACTCTTCTTCAATTGTCTTATTGCTCCAGATAAGATTTCAAGCCCCAAATTTAACAGATACATAAAGAGTAAAAATCCTGGATTGGGGATTTAGCTCAGTGGTAGAGCACTTGCCTAGCAAGTGCAAGGCCCTGGGTTCGATCCTCAGCTAAAAAAAAAAAAAAAAAAAAAAAAATAGTGGAAAGACTTAGAGTTTCTGTCCATATAGAACTATGTTGAAATGAGTTTTCTGGAAATTGCCTTTATTACACCAGCATAAATTCCTGTATCCCTTGTCTCTTCAGGTCTCTTTTAATGAAGTGTTAGGTTTTTGTCAAAGGCCTTCTCCAAAGATGATCACGTGATTTCCATCCTTTAATGCTTTTATGTGATGGATTGTGTTTATTGATTTATGTGTATTGAATCATCCCTGTATCTATTGGAGGAAGTTAACCTGAACATCAGATAACCTTTTGTTGTGTTCTTGAATTTGGGGCATAAGTGTTTTAGTGAGAATTTTACATCTTTGCTCACAAGAGCTATTGGTCTATAATTTACTTTCTGTCCCTGAATCTTTGTCTGAATTTGGGAACAGAGAAACACTGGCTTCATAAGCAGAATTTGAGACTGTTTCTTCAGGTTCTGTTTAATTGAATAAATTAGGAAATATTGATATTAGTTCTTGTTTGAAAATGTCATAGAATTCTGTACTGAATATCTTGAACTAAAGTTCTTTTAGTTGGTATATTGTTTTAATTACTGCTTCTCTCTTGATGAGATTTCATGTGTCAATTAAAATTATTTGTTCTACCCCAAGCACTCGCCTTCTCCCCAATTTTTTGTCTAGGCACTTTGTGCTAGAAATTTCCTCTTAGACCAGCTTCCACTGTGTCACTTATATTTTGCCATACTAAGTTAGCATTTTTATTCATTTTTTGGGGTTTTCTTCCTGATTTTTCCCTGGACCAATTTTCTCTCAGTAGTATGCTCTTTAGTTTCAATAAATTTCTATACTTTCTAACTTATTCTGTTGTTGATATCCATCTTTGATTCAATGAGTCCAATAGGATTCAGGATGTGATTTCAATTTTTCTAAATTTGATGAGACTTGGTGTCCTAACATGTGGTCAGTTTTGAAGAAATTTCCATTAGCTATTGAGAAGAAAGTATATTCTTTAAGGTCTAGGTAGAATAGTCTGTTGGTGTCTGTTAGATTGATTTCATCTAAGATATTATTTAATGCCAGAGTTTCTCCATTTGATTCTTGTCTGGATAAAGTTTTGATGAAAGTGTGTACTGGGGTCAAGAATTATCATTGTGTTGGGGTCAACATATGATTTTTATACTAATAGTGTTTTTTTTAATGAAGTTGGGTGACCTTGTATTTGGCATGTAGGTGTTTAGAATTGTAATATCCTCTTGGTGGAAATTTTATTAAAAGAATAAGTACTGTCCATCACCATCACTTCTGATTACTTTTGGTTTAAAGTCTGTTTCATCAGAATTTAATATACCCACACATTTTTATTTATAAGTTACATTTAATTGAAATTCAATTCCTTTCATATCCTTTTTCCTAAAGTGAGGCATCTCCTTGATGATGAGCTGTCATTCTTGGAGGCAACTCAAAGATGTATCCTGATTCTAATCCAATCTATTTTTCGGAGTCTTTTTACAAGATTGAGAAATACTTATTAATTCCTGTTATTCCATTGTTTTGGTCATATTTTTAAAGTTATTTTGCTTAACTGTTCTGTGATTATTTATTTCTGGTGCCGATAGCCTTCTCTTTAAAATGAAACGTTTTAGAATCCTCTGTACAGTTGTCTTGGTGGGCATAAATTCCTTAATTTGTTTTTATCATGAAATATGTTTCTTTTTCTTTTGATCATGACAGATAATTTTAGTATTTAGTATGTATAACATTGTGATCTGGATTCTATGTCGTCATTCAGTACAGTATTAAGTCAGGCCCTTCTTGCTCTCAGAGTTTCTGTTTTAATGTTGGATGTTTTTGTAATGGGTTTACCTTTTCTTGTGACTTGGTCTTTTCCCTTGCAGCTTCTACTATCCATTTTCCCCCTGTACATTTAGTGTTCTGATTATTATATGCCATGGAAGTTCATTTTCTGTTATTTGTTGTTCTTTATTAGTCTTTCATATTGTTATTCATCTCTTTTTTTATATTTGGGAATATTTTTTTGTTTAAAATATTTTCTATGGCTTTGGATTTGCTTTTTCCTCTCTACTATGCTTATTGTTTGTAGGTTTGGTCTTTCACATTGCCCATATTTTCGGAATGTTTTCTGTCTGGATTTGACATTATTTCTATTTGTTCTACTGAGTGTCTATGATTCGATGTTCTTTACTCCACTGTATCCAACCTATTAGAGAGATGTTCCTCTGAGCATTTTATTTAACTTCTTGAGCCTTTTCATGTTGAGTTTTATTTCAGTCTTACTTTTCTCCAGAAACTCTATTTCTTTCATTTTATTTTCATTTCATGAATTTTTTCATTGTTGCATTCAATTGCTTTGGTTGTCACAGTTTTGTTTCAGGCCTTTATTCATATTCTCTGAGTTCCTTGACCATAGGTATCTTTGCTATTTTGAAGTCCCTGTCTTGTGCTTCAGCTCTGCCACTTTTTGAATAAGGGTCAAAAGAGGATGCTGGTTTCTGAAGGAAGTACATTGTCTTGGAGGTTCATGTTTTTGTTTTGGGGATGGGCTCAAGGTATCTAGAGTCTGTCTTCATGTGAATATCAAATCTTGCCTTTGTTGAGTGGGTGTTTAGGTATTTATTTAATATTACTCCAACATTTCAAATTGTGTATCAGCTAAATGATACTTGATTTTCAATTGGGGGGATGCTCTGGGTTACTGCGTTCAGAGTTGTCCTAATTGTCCTAGTTGTCCTAATTTAGGACAGGAGGCCACATGGTTGGTAGAGGAAAAGGCATGTAGGAAGAGGTCTATCTATGCACAAACTGCAACTGGGATTCTAGGTTGGTGTCCATGCCATCCTGGAGACCAGCAGCAGGAAGAAGAAGAAAGAAATGTCTAAGAGTCTAGAGGTGGGTGGATTGACTCTCTGAGTCCCTTCTTGAATTTCAGGTTTAGACTCTAGGTTCGCATTCCAAACTGTCCCAGTTTGACGTGGTGGGTGGGGTTTAGTGTGGTCAGCAGATGGTGATCAGGAGGGATGATTTTCTCCAGAAGTATTTTAGAAGGGTTTGGGAAATGCCTCCACATGGACCCAAGGCCTAGTGGTGAGTAGGGTGACTGACAACAGGGTCAGTAAGAACTGGATCTAGAATTGTCTACTAGAAGTTCTGGTTTGAATTCACGTTTCTGAAACCAAGCAGCCCCATATCAGCATGGTAGGTGTGGAGGTGGATAGGTGAGCAGGCAGGGAGAGGGAACTGTCTCTAGACACCTCTAACTAGGCTTTTGAGTGTGGCTCTACATGGTCTGGGGTCTGTTGGTGAGTGGGATGGCTGAAGTAGAGGGTATGAAAACAGTTCTAGAATTTCCTACCTGAGGTTTTGGGTTGAAGTGCAGGGTCAGACTCCTAGCATTTACAAACTGCCATGGTTGGGTGGGTGGTTTATTTTGTGCTTTTTTATATTTGATATATCTATTAAAAAATTGGTAATTACCAGAAAGCTTATACAGTATCTTCTGTTTAAAATTATCTGTACATGGTTAGAACTTAATTTAAATCAACCTTAATACAACCACAAGATAACCAGACACTTCATATATTCTGTGTTAATGTTACATTGGTTACTTTATATATATATATATATATATATATATGTTTTTAGTTACCTTTGTGATTGAAATTTTGCTTAATATTGTTTGTCTTTTAACATATAGTAATTATCATTAACTTGTACAGCACTACTTAATTATGTTTTATATATTTTTCTATATATTTGCTTTTACCAGTGAGATTTATTCATTATGCAAGTGTAGTGTTGGTAAATTTCATCAGGTTTTGTTGTCTAAAAAAATGTTCATATGTTTTTCTTTGTTACAAGATTCTTTTGGTTGACTATCATATTATTTTATTTCCACTTTGTCTAAAATCATTTGTATTTCTACTTAAAATTTCAGTGATAACCTTAGGGAGTTTCCAGTGTATGTGATGAGTTACTTTTTTCTCTTACTAATCTCAAAATTCAGTGTCTTTGACTTTTGAAAATATAAATAATGTGTCTCAGCACAAACATTTTTAGTAGGTATCTTTTTTTGTGTTCCTGTATTTAGAATATTTTTATGATATGTGTGTGCATATGTTCCTATGTGACTGATGTATAACATGTGAGTGTGAGAGGTCAGACCTTGGACCATTTATGAGACAGGGTGCCTTTGTTCACTACTGCTTAGGGCAGGGTAGTTGGTCCTGGAGCTTCCAAGGAGCCCCTGTCTATGCTTCCCATCTCAACGCATGGGGCATAGGAAATACAGATGCATGGAACTTTGCCTAGCTTTATGTAGCTTCTGAGGATGCAAAAATTAGATCCTCAACCTTGAGCACCAATAATTTCCATGCTAAGACATCTCTGGAGTGCAGTGTTGAGCTTTTAAAGACAATTGATTTACAAAACAAATATCAGATGGCATCATTATCCTATTACAACAAAGATGATAGAAAGCTGAGAAGGAAAAATTTACTTATTTATTTGTTTATTTGATTATTTGAGACAGGGTTTCTCTGTGTAACAGCTGTCCTGTAACTAGCTCTGTAGACTATGCTGGCCCCAGACTCACAGAGATCCACCTACCTCTTCTTTCCAAGTGCTGGCATTAAAGGCATGCACCACCACTGCCTGGCTAATTCCCAACTTTTATAGTGATTATTGATGATTATGTAAAATAACTATCCCCAAATTAGTATCCTAAACATACATGCATGCATGACCTCAGTATCTCAATGAATCAGGAATTTAGGCATAGCCTTGTTGATTTTTTTCTCTAAGTCTCACAAGGCTGTAAGTGAGGCATTGGTCCGAAAATGGCCTCATATGGAGGCCCACAAGGGAACAAACCCACTTTCTCAACCTTCCACATTCCTATCTTAGCAGATCTTCTGCTAGCAGTATACAATCTCCAGTTTCCCATTTTCTGTTGTCTTGGAGCCTCCAACATTCTCTGCTACCTTGAAAACTAATTCTCTCACTATATTCAAGAGGAGGCTTAGAAAACTTTGTAATTTAACAACTAATGCTCCTCTGAATGACCAAGTGGTATTGATTATAACTGTTAATGTGCTCTGCACTATCTCCTTTAATCAATATTCTTAATGAATCTAGTCTTTTCTTTTAATTTTAAACTTTATTGTGAAAACTTGCTTGAGAGTTGATACAGATTTCCATTGTCAAGTATATAATTTCTGGAAGAACTACATCATTAAACTGTAGGTTTTCTCATTTTCAGGGACAAGAATGGCTTATAAAAAAATAAGCACTATGCATACTATTTTACGTAAAGGAAGCATAAGGATTCCTCAAGAATGTGTTCTAGTTAAGCTTTACATGTGCTGCTTCTAAGGCAGGGAAGATGATGTCTATCTCACTGGGTTAGTGGCCTTGTCATTTGTTATATTATTGGAAGCAAAAGAATTAGTAGGAAATGAGCTCATTATATCCTATGTAAAGTTTAATAGGTCATACATAATGTAGCTAAAAAGTTAACATGATATCCTTGCTGAAGCCTGTCACTAGCAAAAGTGAGTCATTAATAAATATCATTTTCACTGGAATAAAGAAATGTGAGAATATAATGCATGAGAACAATCTATGGTGGCACACATGTATGAAGATGTCACTAAGCTACTCTTTATTGTGAATGATAACCTAAAAATCTTTATCAAACAATAATTTTATATATTTCTACTGTAATAGTAATATGAGTGATATTACAAAAAGGTACAAATAAATACAATAAGTACAATACCCATTAACATGTAGAAATAAGTTAGTATTATACATTAGCTAGTTCAAGTCTCATGCTTGCTTCTTTTCACATTAAAATCTGATAAGTTGACCTGCATTTATCTAGAGGACCATTTGTGACACTGCTGTCACCTCACCTCATAACCTAGACTTTCCATTCTTCTTCCAGGGTCTAGCTTGGTGGGCACCGCTGGCCTCTTCAGCAATAGCCTTTCTGCAATACTATCAGAGAGAGCCAATGTCCCACATCCAGTGTACCAATCTAGTCTGGTCTTCTCTGCTTTTACTGCAGAAGAGCTCTAGGCTTAGGCCACTATCCTGCCTTTGTATCTCCCAAACCATAGTATTCTTCCATGTCATATCAAATCTTTCCACTCAGATTTACCTACCTGCACACTTCCATCTTTGAACAGGAAGTACATCTTTATATATAATTTCAGTTCCTTATGTCCAACTGACTCCATTCTAACAAGCCATTTCCAACATCTAGACCATGCAACCTCATATTCTCTTCTTTTCCATCGATAACAAAATCAGAACTAACAAATGAAGTCTACATGCCTAGATCTCATTGAAGGAATGCCAACAATATGGAAGATCCAGCCAGTGCCTTCTCTTCTACGCCGCACAGTCCAGTAGAAATGCTCGCCAAAAAAAAAAATTCTCTCAACGAACTCTAGGACACAGAAACTAAGAGAACAATCACGAACTTCCTCAAAGAATTCAAGGAGTTTAAAGAACACACAAAGAAACAGCTCCTGGTATCCTGCATCCCCACTGACTCCTACAATCTTACCAGGAGAACATGGCCCACCAAATCAACTAATTAGGGCTCATATGGGTGCATGGAAACTGAAGTAGCAAGCATGGGGAGTGTGTGGGTCTGCACTAGGTCCTCTGCTTATATGCCAAGGCTGTTAGCTTCGTGGTTTTGTGGGCCTCCTAGCAGTGGGTGCAGGTGGATCTCTGACTCCCTTGCCTGCTCTTGGGACTCTTTTCCTCCTCTTGGGTTGCCTTCTGCAGCCTTGACATTGAGCGCCTTTGCCATGTCTTATTGTATCTTGTTTTTCCACATTTGGAGTAGGTGAAATCAGCTATTTCTTTGGTGATACAATTTTTTGTCTCGTGTGGAGGCTTGCTCTTTTTTGAAGAGATAAAAAGGGGCAGGAAGTCATTGCTATCCTAAACATGCATGCACCAAACTCAAGGGTGACCAGTTACACACACACACACACACACACACACACACACACACACACACACACACACACAATCTACTATCTGAATTTAAAAAAATACAGATTAACATTAATTCATTAATAGTGGGTGATTGTGAAACCCTACTTTCTCCAATAGACAGGATCTAGACAAACCACGAAAACAAAATCAACCTATTGGTGAAACTTTGGTCTTGAAACAACTTAATGACATACGTTGATACAAATATTTGTTTAATATGTGTAAGCATTCTGATATTAGGTGCATGCATTTTTACAATATTTTCAAAACATCACAAATACCTAACATTTTGCCATATATGATTGCGGCTGTAGGAGTCATGTTTTTATTTATTAGTTGTCTTTTACCATTATAAACAGTGACTCAAGTAAATAGAGTGTAGAAACAGACAGCAGCAAGTGACAAATAGAACCATGCTTCCACGGCCTGGGAAACTATGAGCAGCTGAGGGAGCATCTTGAAAGTAATCATCACTTAGCAACATCAGAGGAACTGCTTGTCCTGAGGGCAACAAGATATTGAGATTTTGGACTGAAAACATGTCAGACAGTAAATGCATGCTATTCAATACAGTAATTTGTGTTGCTTTATGGTGAACATGATAGAAAATCACGAAGGAGATTAAAAACATCAGGTTGAAAGCATTCTGTTTAGTAACTAGTTGTGGTGACAGCTAGAAAATAGGTTACAGTCCAACAAGAATATGGTGCACACATAGATGTAAAGGATATAAGATGATGGAAGAAGAGTCAAGGAAGCATACTGACAGGGGTCAGGCCAACTTTAGTTAAGTAGACTTGCTTCTGCCATTTGCCCTAGTCTGTTAAAATCATTGGTCTCTGGTGGATGTTTTTTCAAGTATCAGCTAGAAATATGCCAACAAAATTTATATCCATTCTATTATTTTATTCACCCTGTGTCATGAATTGTTAGGAAGTCTTATTAATAAAAACAAACCTGAAGCCAGGTATTGGGGTGAATACTGGAAGGTCAAAGAAGCAGAACAAGCCAAAGCTTCCTTACCTTGCCAGTCCTTCAGCTGATCCTGTTTCCTCAGACTAGAAGCCTCTGAGTCCTCATCCAGAATGAATCTCAGCTGAACTGTTGCTCAAAACCTGAAAGCTTAACCAGCTCTAGTTCCTGGTCCTCATGCCTTATATACGTTTCTGCTTTCTGCCATCACTCCCTGGGATTAAAAGCTCACTTGTTTGGATTAAAGGCTCACTTCCTGGGATTAAAAGTGTGAGTCACGATGCCTGGCTGTTTCCACCGTGGCTTTAAACTCACAGAGATCTGGATGGATCGCTGCCTCTAGAAGGCTAGGATTAAAAGTGTGAGTGTTACCATTTTCTGGCCTCTATGTCAGGCTAGTGGCTGTTCTGTTCTCTGAATCCAGATAAATTTATTAGGGTGCACAGTGTCTTGGGAAACACAATATCACCACATCACCCCTCCTCCTCTAACTTCGGTTTATGCCTTAGTTTATTATTATAACTATCAAAAACAGACATAGCGTCTTTATGAGCAGGTGCTGATATGTTCATTGGCCATTGAAAGACAAGAAGTGACAGACACGTGACTCCTTAGCCTATGCTGTAAAAGGGGTAGAAAAGTTCCTGTGGATTTGAATTATTTAAGAGTATTCCATAGTATTGTTCACTATTGAGGGAATGAACCAGGAAAAAATGTTGCAATATAAACAAAAGTACAGAGTTCAGCTGATTTTTACAATTCATATATAGTAAAATAAAATGAATGTCATGAAATGGGGTTTGTCCATACTAGAGATACTGGAGCATATCAAATGAGGATGAGGAAGCAGGCATATTCACATTAAAAAAATCCTAGTAAGTTTGGTTGAGACGGCTGAGGAAAGGTTGAGAAGAACCTCATCAGTTGCCAGGTTCTGTGGACTGGGAGGCTTTTGCTCTTAGGCACAGTATTTTAGAACTTGGTCCATGAGAGACAAAGCAGAGCCTGAGTTCTCTTTATTATGTATGGTCTAAGAAGATGAGTGTGAACAATCATTCTGCAGCAAAGACAGAACTAGAGCTATGGGCATTACTCCGTCATGGTAAGTCTTCAGGAGTTTCATTCTACATGAGATAAAGACAGATAATTACCAGGTGAAAAAATAAACATCCCATAATTCTTTGCCAATTGTTTAAAATTTGGGGGATGGCATTTCCTTTAAATATTTTCTGGTCTCCTTTCTTTTCTTTGTTGATTGTATAGCATTTTGGTTGGTCTTGTTTTTCAGAATAACTGTCATTATGATAGACACCGTTCTATTTATAGGAAAACCAGCATTATAATTTTAGAAGATTAAAACACATGTTCATATATTTGTAAAACATTTCTGATTATATATGGTATTTGTTATTAAATAATAGTACTAAGGAAATTACTGTAAAAATCTAATTTTTCTGAATTCTTTTGAATTTTTATAAAAGTACCTAACTTCATCATAGAGAATTCCATCATTTAGCCAGATGTTCATTTATTTGTTTGTTTGTTTTTTAACAGGGTCTCATGTAGGGTCCTGTCTTTGCTATTTCGTCTTGAACTACTGATCTTCCTGCCTCCACTGCCTGAGTGCTGAAATTATAGATCTCAGGATGGGAAACATATCTCATTTGGCAGTCGATATAGGACTTGTATCAGATGTAGAGTTATGGATGTTGCTCAGTATTTTCTAAATAATGGAGAGCTTGGCTGTGTCAAAACCAAGGTAGATAATAACTTTGGAATGATTCCCAAGGTTGACCTTTAGCCTCTACACAGTGTGTGTGCGAGCGCACACACACACACACACACACACACACACAATGAGAGAGAGAGACTCTAATATACTTATCTACACATCAACACTCACACACATCCACATAAACTCAACAATAAAAAATACAAAAGATTAAAAAGTAAATACAAAATCAACATATGTACCTCTTATGTTATGTACCATAACTGTCAATTGAATTCAACCTCCCCACAAATTCACAAGCATATATGAGCTCACACACATGTACATATGGAGAGGCACACAACCTGCACAATCTGAGAACTAATGCTCACAGCACACAAATACACAATATTGATGAACAGAAATTTAAAACTCCTGGTGAAAATAGTGTTTGGCATGAAACAATTCTCTGCTCTCTATGGCAACAAGAAGAGGTGAACTGAAATGAGCATTCAAACTGTACTTAATAAGTAGTAATTTAGTTTAGTTTTATGGCTTAAATTGCAATGAAATAAAGTCAGTAATTGTAATTTGTTAAAAAAATAGACAATATCAATTTTCACTTTGGGATTATATGTGTCTTTATAAAAATCTGAATCATTTAGAAATAATGTTGAAAAAGAGGAGACTTCTATAAAATTTGTGGGTATATGAGAAATCTACTTCTCCAGGTACAACTTTATTTTTACAAAGTTAAACAGAAAAAAAAAATCTATGTACAGTGTTGACACATCTTGACCAAACACCAATCTATTTTATCTCATACTCTGTCAACTTATCCCCAACACAACTTAATCATAGTTGTACTGTACCTGTGTCTACCTTTCTTTGCCATATTTCTTTAATCCTGATGATTTGATGGATCAAATTTAATGGAATAGGAACCAGTAAAAGCTAGTGCTGCATGAAAAACAGAGAATTTAGGACACAGACTGCAGGGCCTTCTGTCCCTCTATTCTCTCATGGTGGCTCTAGGTGAGACCCTGGTGCATGTCACAATCTCTTTCATGCAGCTTTGTCTGTGGAGATTGCTCTTCCTTTCTGTGTGGCCAAAAACTGGATATGTTTAATACAATAGCCTCTCAGAAGTAGTGATATCTAATTGAGGGTCATTGGCATAAATAGAGACAAAAACTTTACAGACTGGCTGTCTAATACTCTGGACTTTGGAGGCCAGAGACAATTTATTACCATAAAGCCCCCCCCCCAAAAAAAAAACCTTGATTCTCAAACACTTGTCATTGTTTACCTACACTGACCAAGGTTATGTCCTTGAGAAATGGCCTTTTGTCCAGAATGACTGCTATGACTATATGTATGGAAAACCAGAACCCATGGTTGTTCTAATCGTCTATTAGGAAACTTTTCAAGCCATACTAGAGATAAATGGCACTATTTATGACATCATGCCCAGGAGCACTTCTTCCACATTTGAACATCTAGTTTACAAGGTGGTCACTGAGAGCACAGTCACTCTCATTGAGTTGTAGATTAACATAAGATGAAATATAATGGCAAATGAAACTTCAAGAGAGTAAAATATCAAAGTGAAGCAAAGCAGTTAGGAGAACTGGTGGGTTCATAAAAGGACTATTTAATATTTTGTGGTATTAGATAATTAACAATTTGATTATATATGAAGTATTATAGCCTATCAGCATCAAGTATTTAAAATTATCAGTGGAATGAGTGCCTATTATGTTCAAAGAGAAGGCAAATTAATAATATGTCTACTTAGCAAAGTATCATCAGCTAATTCTCTAGGGCCAATGATCTTCCACACATGGATGGACTTATGTCCAGGACTCAAATCTAATCACAGGGAAATTACTTCCCCCATAACAGTCATGCCACTGTTGTACTACTGGAAACATAGTTTTTGATAAGTAGGAATTGTGGCATGAGGGCTCAACAGCTGGGTAGAATCACTAGTGTCATTTTCTTCCCATGAGCCTGAACAGCATCTTCAGTTCCTGGAAAGGCTTGCCAGCAAGAAGGAAGCTTCCAGCTCAGATGCAGCTTGGTCACTCTGTGTTCTTTAATCACAGTGCACGTTATGATTAGCAATAGGGTCTTACCATCTAATTATGAAAGTCATGGAGTAATACCATTTTAGTGGCCAGGAATGGATGGATGAGGTTGGAAACTCTAGGGTTTCTAAGACAGACAACTCACAAGCAAGCCTAGTGTTCAGATTATTTTTGATAACCTATTATTTCAGGGCATCATTATGTATACATGTTGGCTACTTGTGTTGAAAGTGGTTATTTTAATTATATTTTTAATTAGCTTACAATGTAGTAAGTACCTTTGTGGAGTTTTAATATATTCTTAACTTTATTTAAACTACTTCTCCCCCCATTTATGCCCATCCTTTATTGAGTTCCTTTTGTATCCATACACACTTGTACTTTCAGATTACTTGTATTCTACTATAACATACACCCCCAAAAGACTTTTCTGTGTACTTGCTCATAGCTGCTTTTTGGCTTCATGACGTCTATTTGTAGCCTAAAATAAACACACAAGTTTCAAAATAAGAATGTATATATACATATAGTGGGCACATGTTTTCTTTCAGGGCCTAAGCTACCTCAGTTAGTATGATACTGTTTAGTTCTACCCTGCCAGTTTTATTTCTTTAAGGTGAAAAAAAATTCCAATTTGTAGATATGCCATATTTTCATCATCCATTCATGAACTAGCGGGCAACTAAATTTATTCCACTTCGTAGCTGCTGTGAATTGAGTGACAGTAAACATGAATGTCTAAGTGTCTCAGCAGTAGTCCTTCGGGTATATGCCAAGAAGTGTTATAGATGGGGAATGTAGTCGTTCTATTCTTTTTAGCTTTTGGAGAAACTCCACACTATTTTCTATAGGGGATCCACTAACTACAATACCAACAGTAAATAGTTATTTCCTCCTAACAGCCTCACTTGTGTTTGTTCTAAGTTGTTTCCATGATGATAACCATTATGACTAGGGTGTGATATAATCCCCTAGTAGTTTTAGTTCACATTTTTCTGAGGACTGAGATGTCTTAACACTTTCATAAAGATGCATTTGTGTTGCACATCCATGCTGCAACACACAGAGTGTAAGTTTCCAGAGTTGTTTCTCTCTTTCTAACAGGATCTATCTTGTTTATGTCCTTTTTAACTCAAGATTTGCTGGTCTACAAGCTTTCAAGCAATTTTCCTGTTTCCAGCTCCAACTACCCATTAGGGGTGCTATAATTATAGAACTTGCTATAAATACAGAAGTAGTATATGCTTCCTACAAATATTCTAGTGCTTGAAGTCAGGCCATCAGACATGCATGGAAAGAATGTCTCAATGAATTATCTCAGCTGCCTTCATTTAAAAAATTGGAGAAGAGATTAGAAGATGGAAAGATCTCCCATACTGATGGCTCAGTAAGATTAACACAGTAAAAGTGTCAATCTTACCAAAAGCAATCTACAGAGTCAATGCAATCTCCATCAAAATCCCAACACAATTATTTACAGATCTGGAAAGAATAATACTCAACTCCATATGGAAAAACAAGAAAACCAAGGATACCTAAAATTATCCTGTGCAATAAAAGAACTGTGAGGTATATCACCATCCCTGATCTCAAGCTCTACTACAGGGTTATAGTAATAAAAACAGCATGTTATTGGCATGCAAATAGACAGGTAGATCAATGGAATTAAATCAAAGACCCAGAGATAAATCCACATACCTATGGTCACTTGATTTCTTTGACAAAGAAGCCAAAATTATACAACGGTGAAAAGAAAACATCTTCAACAAATGGTGTTGCCAACTTCAAGCAGGCTTGAACACGTTGGCACAGGAGATAACGTCCTGGATAGAACACCAGTAGCACAGACACTAAGATTCACAATAAATAAATGGAATCTCATAAAACTGAAAAGATTCTGTAAGGCAAGGGACACTGTCAGTAGGACAAAATGGTAGCCCTCACAATGGGAAACAAAATATCTTCACCAGGCCCACATCGAATAGAGGCTGATCTCTAAAGTATATAAAGAACTCAAGAAACTAGATATCAAAAACCCCAAATAATTCAATTAAAAAAGTGGGTACTGACCTAAACGGAGAATTCTCAACAGAAGAATCTCAAATGTCAAAGAAGCACTTAAACATCCTTAGCCATCAGGGAAAGGCAAATAAAAATGACTCTGAGATTCCAGCTTACACCTGTCAGAATGACTAAGATAAAAAACACAAGTGACAGCTTATGCTGAAGTGGATGTAGAGCTAGCGGAACACTCCTCCATTACTGGGGGTGGTGCAAATTTGTACAGTCACTTTGGAAATCAATATGGTGGTTTCTCAGAAAATTAGGAATCAATCTACCTCAAGACCCAGTGATATCATTCTTGGGCATATACCCAAAGGATACTCAGTCATACCACAAGGCCACTTGCTCAACTATGTTCATAACAGCTTTGTTTCTAATAGGCAGAACCTGGAAACAGCCTGCATATCCTTCAGCCATAGAATGGATAAAGAAAATGTGGTACATTTATCCAATGAAGTATTATTCAACTGTTAAAAAATAATGATATCAGGAAATGTGCAGGCAAATGGAAAGAACTGGAAAAAATCATCCTGAGTGAGGTAACCCAGACCCAGAAAGACAAACATAGTATGTACTCACTCATAATTAGATACTAATTGTAAAAGCATAACCAGGCCACAATCCCTAGACCCAAAGAGGTTAGGTAACAAGGAGGTCTCAAAGAGGGCACACATGGCTCTCCCTGGGAAGGGAAAATAGATGAGATCTCCTGGTTGTACTGGAGCCAAGGTGGGCATGGGAACTTGAGGGATCAAGTTGGGAGATGGGCAGATGGGGACAATGCTGAGAGAGATGACTAGAAAGGGGGTGTTTATGGAGTTGAATAGAAGCCTGATGCAAGGGAAACTTCCATGAGTCTACAAGGATGGTCCTACCTAAGACTCCTGGCAGCAGTGGATGCATATCCTGAGATGGCCTTCCCCTGTGATTGGATTGGTTATTACTCTGGTTGTCATCAGGGAACCTTCATCCAGTGACTGATGGAGGCAGATTCAGAGACCTTGAGTAGTCTTGGTGAGAAGGAGGAGGGATTGTAGGAAATAGGAGGGGTGAAGTCAGGAACATAGGAGGAAAACCCACAGAAACCACTAGCCTGGATCATGGGAACTCACAGAGTCTGAATCAACAATGAGGAAGCACATATATGACCAAACTAGGTCATATGTGTGATAGTTGTGTAGCTTTGTCTATCTGTGGGACTCAGCAATGGGAGCAGGGGCTTGTCCCTGGTGCTTTGATTGGCTCTTGGGTACCTATTGCTCATGCTGGATTGCCTAGCCTGAATAGAGGGGAAGGTGTTGGTCTTATGGCAGCTTGGATATGCTATGCTTTGCTGAAGCCCATGGGAGGCCTGTCCTTTTCTGAGAGATTATTGAGGAGGGGTAGATTGAGGGGAGGGAATGGGAGAAGAGGAGGGAGGTGAGACTGTGTCTCAGATGCAAAGTTAATTAATTAATTCATAAAATAAATAAATAATTTGCAATTTAAATTTTATTAAAATTTGTATTTATTTTTAATTTCACATTAAATATGTTTTTAAAAAGCCCTTTTCTTGAAATACATTTGAAATATGCATGAGAAGATAGGAAATGAGATCCCATAAGTTTACAAATTACATGTGTGTATCCCTGGTGGGGTTGGGGCAACTTGGGTTCTGTGTTTTTGTATGCTTGGTTTTTGCTGTTGTTTTTAAATAATAGTTTTACTTTTGACAGTTTTATGCAAGAATACTCACTCTTTGATCTTATCTATCCCCAACTCTCTTCTCAATCTCTCCCTATTACCCAATATAGTTTATGTCCAACTTCATGTATTTTCTTTTGCAATCCACTGAATAAAATTAATATTGGCCATATGTGCATTGGCATGATATATCTGTACATGGTCAACCTTCCATTGCCACACCCACAAAGAAAATTTATTACCCCTTTCTCAGAAGGTGTCAACTCTTGGTAGATCCTCAGCTAGCGGCAGGGCCTTAGGAAGTTTGACTGACTTGATCTTATGGAAGACTTGTTCAGGTAACCACAATGGCTATTGTTGAATTCCTGTGTGCAGTGATCGCATCCTGTCCAGAAGACAGTATTTCACAGCTCTCCTCATTCATCCACTGGCTGTTATATTCTACCCACCCATGTCCCTGACTGGAGAATGAGCATAGATGATAAAAAGTCCCATGTACAGCTAAGCACTCATAGTCATTTTTAGTACGTTGCTTGAATATGAAATTCCCATAGGTCTTGAAATATTATATCTTCATTTTAATCAATTTTAAAGAATTTTTAAATTTCTTCTTTATTTCTTCAAAGACCCAGTCATAATTAGTACAGAGACCCCATCATGACTGGTCATGAGCTACTTAATCTCAAAGAGTTTGTAAATTTTCTGTAATATCATTTAATATTACTTTCTGGCTTTTCAACAGTGTGTCTCTCATTCATGTTGTTTGGTTATTTGTTTTTTGGTCGGAAATGAGAATTCCAACACCCACCTGTTTCCAACTTACATTTATTTGCTTAGGATACCTTTTACCTTTTTATATTCCTTTACCCACAAAAAAGTCTATATCTGAAAGTAAAATATATTTGTGGAGGCAGCAAATATGTAGAGTCTGTTGGATTTTTTCTATTCAATCTATTAGTCTGTGTCTTTTGATTAGATTTGAGACCATTAATACTCTGAGTTAAATATGGAAGGTATGTGCTGACTGATGTAATTTCAATGATTCATAGTGTTTGGTGTTGTCTAATTATTGTAGACATTTTTTCTCAGTCCACAGAATCCCTCACAGGATTAAGAGCTGGTGCAGAAGGAAAACAAAACTCCTTTATCCTGACTTCTGCTTCTCCATTAATTATGAGAGACAGTTTGGTTAAGTATAGCAACTTGGGTTGGCAACTGGCAATGTAGAATTTGAGCTACATCTTTCCATGACCTTCTGGCTAACAGATGAGGCAATATCACTTAGAACTTACTAGCTTACACTTTTCTGTGATTTGGTGGTTCACTCTCACAGTCTTCCATACTTTCTTCATTCTCTCTTAATTATAAAATGCTGTTAGGTATTTCTTTTCTGGACTTGTCTACTTGATGCTCCATGTGCATCTTGCACTTGGATTTGTTCTTTTTCTGTAGATTCGGGACATTTTCTGCTTTGTTTATATTGAAAATGTATTCTAGAAAGTTGACGTGGAATGCTTCCTTGTCTTCTATGCAAATCATTTATAGGTTTGGTATATTCATAGTGTTCCAAGTTCTTGAAAGTTCATATGGTCATTTTGTGGTTGAATTTATTTTTATCCTTGACTGAGTAAATACATCCCTCTACTTGTCTTTGAGCCATGATATCCTGACCTCCCCCAGTGTATTCAATTGGTCAGGATTTCTACTGATCTTTTCCCTTGACTTTTTGAATGTTCACTTGCATCAACTTTCACTTTATGTTTTCTTATGTACTTATACCTATTCATTATATGCTAACTTCATAACCCACATCGACTTCTTCATCTCATTGTATTGTCTGTGTACTTTCAGATTATGGTTAGAAGTTTACTCATGCCACTTTAATTTCCTTGAACATATTTATTATGCTGGCTTCGAAATTGGTATCAGAAAATTTACCTAAGTCATTCTTACTGTGGGCATTTATAATTGAAGTTGGAAGATTATCAAGAAGATGGGCTATATGGAGCTTTTCTGTTATTTGTGTGTTTTTTGTGTTTAAATTTGCACAGTGGATGTTAGATCACTGGTTCCATGTTTTCTGATTTAGATAACTCATCTTTCAAGTGTTTGCACTGTGTACAAGAATGTCATGGTAGGGTTATGCTGTCATTTCCCACTATAGTGATCAATTTACTAGGCTCTCTACTAAGCCTTATCCTATAAGGACAGTTACTATGTAGAGAAGACTCAGTATATAAACAGAGCAATAATCTAGTGTATAATTGTCCCTTCTTAAACACCAATCATTTCATGTAATGAAGACACACTGATAGCACTGTATATACAAATGTATAATTTATTGTAGGTCTGACTGGAAAAAAAGTAGGAGAAAAATACAGCCCAAGACTAATGACTAGTATTGGAATGGTAGAAACAAAGAAGATGAACATAACAAGGAGGAAGAACTGTGGAGACAAACGTTCAGGGGAAGAGAAAACTGTGCCTAAAGGTATATCAAACATAGGGAGTCAACAATATAGGATCAGATAATGTGAGTCAGCCCTTTCGCCAGGGTGGTAAAGCACAGGTAAGATTAGTTTCTTTGGGAGAGGTTAGAGCAAAAGGAAAGAATAAAGTGAAAGGAGGAAAAATGATAGAGGAACATAACAAAGAAAGGGAGAAAGGGAAAGAGAAGGAGGAGGACAAAAGCTACGTAGAGTAAGAATAGACCATAGTGGATATAGCACAATATGAAAACCATGAAGTATTAAATATAGGCAGGATAGGTATAGAGGAGTAGAAACATAGATGGGCATATAATATGAAAACTGACTGAACTGGCTCTTATCTGGAGTCCCTTCATGGTCCTTACCCACAGCTTGAAGGCAGATTCAATGTATACCTCTCCTGAAAGCTGCCTAAAGATATGCATGTGTTCCTTGACTTTACAGATATTTTAATGTAAAGCAGGGTGATGTCTCCATTTTTTAAAAGACTACCTAGAGTGTCCCAGAACTTTTCTCATCCCATGTGTATTTTAGCACTTCTTACTTTCTATTTTGCTTAAGAATCAAGTTGAAAGGCAGCTATGCTCACCACTGTACCACCAACACTTCCACCATGTGGGTACTGGGAATTGAACTCAGGACCTGTGGAAGAGCAGTCGGTGCTCTTAAGCCCTGAGCCATCTCTCTATGGTACATATACACAATGGAGTACTACTCAGCAGAGAAAAACAATGACATCATGAGGTTTGCAGGCAAATGGATGGATCTAGAAAACATCATCCTGAGTGAGGTAACCCAGACTCAGAAGGACGAACATGGTATGTACTCACTCATAGAAGGATACTAGATGTAAAACAAAGATGACTAGACTGCTACACAACTCCAGGGAGGCTACCTAGAAAACAGGACCCTAGGAAAGACACAGGGATCACACAATGACAGGGAAATGGATGTGATCTACATGAACAACCTGGACGACAGCGGGAGTAATGAAGGGCAAGGTTCGAGGGAAAGAAAGCTTAGGGGAGCAGGAGATCCCAGCTGGATCAAGAACAGAAAGGAATGACAAGGAATAACAGACCATGATAAATGAAGACCACATGAGAACAGGAAGAAGCAAAGTGCTGGAGAGGTCCCCAGAAATCCACAATGATACATCCTCTGTAGACTGCTGGCAATGGTCGAGAGAAAGCCTGATCTGACCTAGTCTGGTGATCAGATGGCCAAACACCCTAACTGGTCAAGCTGGAACTCTCATCCAACAGCTGATGGGAGTGGATGCAGAGATCCTCAGTCAGGCCCCAGGTGGAGCTCCAGGAGTCCAATTGTTGAGAAAAAGGAGGGACTGTAAGAGTGTGAATTTTTGAGACCAAGAACCCTTACTTCTCAGCAATTCTTTCAGCAATAAAGATGCGGATTCTCAATTTTTAAAAAAAAGAATTGAGTTGGAATTCTACCAGTCTGTGTTGAATCTCCAGATCCCTTTGCTCAGTGCAAATATGTTAAGAGTATAAATTCTTCCACTCTTGTAACTCACCTTATTTCCATTTGTTGCCATTATTTTCACTTCTTCCATCAGTTTCATAGTTTCCAATGTAGAAACCTGTAACTCCTCTGTTTAAAACATTCCTATGTATTTTCTTTTATAGCCATTGTAAATGGAATCACATTCAAAAATTTTAGCCACTAGCTACATAGCTTGAAGTGTAGGAATCATACTTATTTTTACTCCTCCATCCTGGCTTGGGCTCACATGGATTTTTTTTTTTTTTTGCATGCTGTCAAAATCACTGTGAGTTCATGTTTGCATCTGTGCTATTGTGTCCAGAAAACATTGTTTCCTTGCAGTTACCCACCTCTTAAGGCTCTTACAAGCTTTGTGTCATCTCTTCAGTGTCGATTCCTGAGCCTTGAGAGAAAGAGTGACATCAATGCTCTGTTTAGAGCTTAGTACTCCAAAGTCTCTTGTTGACTGGTTTGGGGGACACTGTCTTAATTACCATCTACTGAAGGAAGAAGGTCCCCAGATAAGGTTAAGTAATATAAAAAATCATTAGGAGTCCTTTTAATGCTATATTTATTTAGTAGAGTAAATGGAGTAGGTTCTCCCTTAAATCTCATTACATGGATCTCAGCCTTGGTGACAGTGTCAGGTCTGCATGTCTCATAGGTGGGCCTTAAATCTAATAAAGAGAAGTGGTTGATTATTTATTTCATATTCATGCCACGATTGCACCTTATCTTGAATGTCAGGCCATTCCCATATAGCACACAGAGTTCACAGATGAATAAAATTAATTATAAATTTTCTCTGATCACATGCACAACACCTTCCATCCCTACAAAAGCTCATCAGTAGAGCTTACTTTTGTCAGAATGACAACAATCATCCTGGTTTCTACAAGAAAAATATTTTTTAGGTTGTTATTGTTTATGGTTTTAGGGTAGGATGTAGGCATCTAGAATTAGGACATTTGTGGTCTTCTGGGTATGGATATCTTTTCTCATATTTGCCAGATATCTTTTCAAGGAGAGAGAGAGAGAGAGAGAGAGAGAGAGAGAGAGAGAGAGAGAGAGAGAGTATGAGTACACACACGCACACATGCACACTTACCCCAACCCATCTGATTTTGGACCAGTTGAATGATCTTCGTTTTTCAATGATCAATTCTCTCCATGTTTCTGGGTCCAGACTCCCACTGGTTTTAGATTGACATGGTAGATAGGATGGCTGATATGTGAGAAGACAAGTAGAGACTTTGACGTCTCTAACTGAAATTTTAGCTTGGTCTCTATGACATCCCAGTGACTACTAGTAGGGAAAAGGTTTGAGAGTCAGAAGATGGGTAAGCTGGCTCTGGGGTTTCTTCTTGAATTTCACATTTAGACTCTGGATTACAAGATGTCCCAGATTGCTACAATATGTAGGTGGTTAAGAGTTCATAAATAAGGCCAGGGAGAGGGTATTGTCTTTGGAGGTCTCTAACTAGGGTTCATGGTTTAGGGTCTGCTCTTGAGTTGGATGGCTGACAGTGGAAGATAGGAAACTGGCTCTAGAATTTCCTACCCTAAATTCTGCTTTGAACTGCAGTCATGTATCAACATGGTGTATGGATGGCTTGTTTTTTGTTCTTTTAATCTTTTGCATGCCTATTATGAAATTCTGTGATTACCAAGAAGCTTTGACAAAATCTTGTTTGTTTCTATTGATCTTATAACTTAACTGATATCATCAAAACTCTTTACATGTGACGTCTTCCATACAATGTGTTCTATAGATTGACTATATGGGACACCTTCCATAAAGAGAGGTTCTATAGATTGACAAGCTCCTATTAAGGATCTGTGGAAGGATCCAGCATGGTCTAGAACACACTGATACTGCAAAAGTCAACACCTCCCTTTGAAGGGACAACCATGTGCATTTAATATTCCTGGTACCCCTGTTACTTATCTTTAAGCACAAGGACTTTGATTCCTCCCACAGCTTCCAGTTTAATTTTTATGGGATTCTTGATTGTGCATCTATATCTGTTTCTTGGGCATTTTTTCTTCTGGTTGCTTGTTTTGTCCCATTCTAATGTGTTAATTTATTTAGGTCCTATTATATTATATTATTATAAATGCTTAGAGGCCTGTTTTTTTATTCTAATGAGAGACAGAAATGGGGTGGATTCAGATAGAAGGAGAGTTGGGTAGTAACTGTGAGGAGTAGAGGGAGGGGATTTGAAATACATAGAATATTCCATAGCATTGTTCACTTTTGAGGAAATTAAATTGAAAAAAAGTTACGACATAAACAAAAGAACAGAGTTCAGATGATTCTGCTGTATTTGAGGAATAAAAAAAAATGGATTGAGGAAATGAGATTTATCCATACTAGAAATGGTGGAGCATATCAAATGAAGGTGAGGAAGTCAAGCTTACTCACATGGTCAAAGTCCTAATAAGTTTGGTTGAGATGGCAAAGGAATAGATGAGAAGAACCTCATCAGTTGACAGGTTCTGTGGACTGGGAGGCTTCTGTTGTTAGGTACAAGGCTCTAGAACTTTGTCCATGAGAGACAAAGGAGAGCCCTTGAGTTCTCTTTATCATGTGTGGTCTCAGAAGATGAGTGTTACCAATGATTCCATAGCAGAGCCAGAAATAGAGCTATGGGCATCACTCTGTCATGGTAAGTCTTCAGGAGTTTCATTCTGTAAGAGATAAGAATAGGTGATTACCAGGTGAGAAAAAATATACATCCCATGATTTTTTTTTCCAATTTTTCATATTTGGGTCATGGAATTCCTTTTAAATATTTTCTAGTCTCTCTTTGGTGATTATGTAAGAGTTTTTTAGTGTAATTCAGTATACTTTAAATGAGAGCTAACATGGGTGACATTTGGCTGTGGATGAATTTGATCAAGTTGTGGGGAGCAAAAAGCAGTGGAAAGATGTTAGTCAGCATTTGAGAGATAGCTGAAAGTCAGTGTTATCACACTGTACTGTTGTTTGAATACAATGCTATGCTTTTGTAGGATCTAGGGGCTCCAGAATAATTTTGTACAGTAATTTAATGAATCCAGTATCAGACATGCTCAGATTTTTTTCCATGTTATTTTTTTTCCTGTTACTTACTTCTGGAATAACATTTTAATAATAAATTCTGAAACTCATTTTGATACAATGTCAACAATGCTGCACTTTGTGATAATTATCAAACATGTATGAAAACAGTCATGGACAGTGGCTCAGCATGTCAGAATTTTAATAATTTTAGCATATTCACTAAAAATCTCTGTTACTGCCAGTTTTCTGATGTGACTTATTGCCAGTCAGAGCGGTAATGATCTTGTAATTCCAGCATTGGGGACGTGGAGACAGGAAGATTTCTGGGACCAACCTAACCTCTTTAGTGAGATCCAAGTCAATGAAAAAGACTTGGTGTCAAACTGAAGTTGGACAGTGACTTTGTAAATAAGTGCAAGGTCAACCTTTGGCCTCGACACACACCAAAACCCAAACTCACACACATCCCACATTTTCACTTATTCATCGATGTACATAAATGCACAAGAGTACAAATAAATAAAATAGAAATGTGTAAAATGTAAATACAAAATCAATGTATATGCTTCCTCAATACCAGTATTTTGGCATGAACTCTGGCCTCCATGTACATGTACAATCATCTACACAACCCCCCACCAAACAATTCACATGTGACATTGGATAGAACCTGAACATCCATACCCACCAGTCACATCTGCATTATAATGATAAATGACTATCAAAATCCAGGTGAATATAATTCTCTTCCTAAAAATATTTCCTGTCACTGATGGCAATAAGTCAGGGATTGAAATAACATCTAACCTGTCATAAGCAGGAATTTATTTTTGCTTTACAACTGAAGTCACCAGGACTGAAGTTCAACAGTAACAACTTTTGAAAAACAGTGTCAATTTTCAATTGAGAGTCCTATCTGTTGGTTAGGAAAGCTGTAAAACAAGACTGCATTGAAATGATAAAGACAGATACTTTTAAATGCTAGAGGTGTATGAGAAAAAGACTTCTTCAGGAACAAGTGTACTTTACCACAATTAAGCTGAAAATCCAATTTGGTTGGACCAAATTCTCATTGGTTTTAGCCCATACTCTGTTGTTTTATCTTCTAATCAGATTTGATCATGCTTTACCCATACCTATGTCTGCCTTTCTTTTCCATGTTACTTTTAATCCTGATGCTCTGGTGGACCAAATACACCAGAAGAGTAACTGGTAAAGGTCAGTGCTGAATGCAGCCAGAGAAAGTGAGGACACAGAGGGCAACACATTTTTCTGCTCCTCCTTGGCTCTGTCATAGGACATGGTGGCTGTGCGTGAGACTCTAGGGCATGTGAGGATCACTCACCTACAGCCCTGGATATGGATGTTGCTTATCTTATCTTATTTTTTGTTGACTGGACATGCTCAATACAACAGTCCCAAGAATTGGTGAAACTTTTGAAGAATACTGACACGTTGGCGGTCAGAAACACATTATCAGAATGAAGCCTGAGAGGATTTTAGTATCCAGACAGCTCTCTGTGTACATGTACACTGACTGTGCTCTACTTGAGGACCACCCTTTTGTCCAGAATAACTGCTACTATCATGGCTATATGGATGTGGACCTAGTTGCTATTATCATCTGTTTTTTGGTTTCCAAGGAACACTGCAGATAAATGACACTATTTTTGAAATCAAGCCAAAGAGTCCTTATTTCACACTTGAACATTTGGTTTACAAGATCACCATTGAGGACACACAATTACTCTCAATGAGATGTGGACTAACAAAAGAAAAAAAAAACAGCAAGACAATTGGAACTTCACAGGGACAATAACCTGAAGCAAAACAGCTATGAAGGCTGGTAGTCATATAAAAGGCCTCGAGTTTGCTGTGGTGATTGATACTTGTTTATACAGGAGGTAACATCACAACTACTCAAATTGAAGCAAATACAGTTGTGAATGGATTGAATGACTTTTATATGCCCATAGAAATTGAATTGATTTCAGTTGGATTTGAGATCTGGAGTGAAAAGAATCACCTATCAGTGGAAACAAACATAGACCCTCTTCTAACAAGATTTTGCAAATGGAAGACAGGTGACATTAAATATTGAATTAAGCATGATGCCATACATCTTTGAGCAAATCAAGGACATGGTATTTATTTATGACTGGCCCATATTGAAACAGTTTGTGCCTCAGATATGAGCTGTGCAGCCCGAAGTTTCACATCAGACTTACCCTTTGACTTTGCATACATTCTGGCACATGACCTGGGTCATGATTTGGGTATGTCCCATAATGACAGGACACGCACTGGTGAGGATAAAAAATGAAAATGATGATTACAACAGTGAAAACTATTCCCACTAGATTCAGCAACTGCAATAGTGCTCAAATGATGACCAGCATTGCCTAAAAAAACATGTTTGCTTGATTCACCAGATGAAGACATCATTGTGACATTGAGTGTATGTGGGGATAATTTGATTGAAGCAGGAGAGCAGTGTGATGGTGGATCAACTGAGCTGTATAAAAATGATCCACGTTGTCAAAAGGGCTGTGTTCTGAAACCCAATGCTGATTGTGCACTTGGACTATAGTGGCAGAGACTGCAAGTTTACACCAGGGGGCACAGAGGGTAGAGCAAAGATGAGTGAATGTGACCCTGCAGAGTGGTCCAATGGAACTTCATCTGAGTGTCCTGAAGATGTGTATGTGTAGGATGGAGGCCCTTGTAAGGTGGTATTTGTTATGGAAGTAGGTGTAACACCCATAAGGAATAGTGTCAGAAGATTTTTGGCCCTGACGCCAAGAGTGCAAATGAGAAGTACTACTTGGAAATGAATACCAAGAGTGATTGCTTTGTAACTGTGGTAATACAAGCATCGAATACCTAACATGCAATGTCTCAGATGTAAGTTGTGGATGAATTCAGTGTGTGAACGTGAAAAAGCTTCCACTTTTGAGGGAACATGACACCGTGTGTTGGACTCACTTCAATGATGTCACCTGCTGGACTGCAGATTACCACTTTGGAACAACCATAGCTGATACTGGAGCAGTGAGAGATGCCACAGCTTGTGGTCCAGAACATATGTGCATTGACCAGAAGTGTGTCAATAAGCCGTCTGTTTTGGTAAGTGATTGTTCACCAGACCTATGCAATATGCAAGGAGTTTCCAATGATAAATACCATTGCTATTGCAATGTCAAATGGAGCCCACCAAACTGTCTACTAGGTGGCTTTGGGTGTAGTATTGACAGTGGCCCACCTCCTTTAACACTACCTGAAAAAAAAGAAGGGTTATTTTATTTCTTTCCTGATTTTTTTTATAGTCATTTTGATATTATTATTCTGTAGATGAATTTGTAAATGGTCTTATTAAATAAAAAACATGGAGCCAGATTTAGGGGTGAAAGCCTTAGAAAGCTCAGAGAAATAGGGAAAGCCATAGCTAACCTTACCTCACCAACTCCCAACTCGGCACCTTCCAAATGCAATTTACTTCCTGTCTACCCATGTCTATGTGCCTTGCTGTTCTGTCATCTGATTTGCTCTCTCCATTCAGCTATATCACTTCCTCTTCCTGCACAATTCTTGTCACTTCCTGTATGTCTGAACAGACCTCCATGATTAACTAGTTTTGGAATTTAATGTGTGTGCCACCACCACACCTGGCTCTGTTTCCAGTGTGGCCTTGAACTCACGGAGATCCTGCCTGCCAAGTGATAGTATTAAAGGCATGTACTAACATTGCATGACTTCTGTGTTGTGGCTGTCTTTTTCCTCTGGATCTCCAGGCAAGCTTTATTTATTAAAGCAGAAATAAAATATCACCACATTATCCTGTATTTAGCCTTATATGAAGGACAGTACATAACTACATAGTCAAATTTTAACTGACCAATAAGCACTCACTGTTTGATTTCACCTGAGAAATAAAAAAACAAAAAGTCAATATTCAAAGTTCACCTGAGAAAGAAGAGTTCAAAGTTCAAGTTTCCCTTGATGAATAAAATTACTTCAAATCTTTCCAGAATTCCCCCAATGTATTGTTATTTCCTATGATCTTTGTAGGAGAAATGTTGCTGAGAGAAAATCCCAGAGATCTACATTTTTAAGGATCACAAGCATTTTCCACTAAATAAAGAGAAGCCCTAGAAAATTCCTGCTTCTCTCTATTTTAAGCATTCATACATTTATTTTTAATGGAATTGATGTTTTATTTCCATAAACATAGGTCCCTGCTGTGGGTCATCTATGTATTTCCCAGCTGATGGAATTCAGCTCCTGACAACATTCCCCTTTCATTCAGCCTTGTCACAGGGAAAGAGGGAGCTCCTACATACTGTGTCCTCATCACCTGGTGTCTCCAGGGGAGGGTGGGAATTGGGAGCCAGAGGAACACTGTTAACCTAGGAGAACAGCTGGACCATAGGCAGTTGCTGTGATAGCTACCTCAGTCCCAGCTCTCAGTTGGACAGCATCAAAAGTGTCCACTCTGCACATGATCACTATAAAAGCTTTATTCACCAAGTGCAACATTGTCAACCCAAGCGATAAGACTTACCTACAGTAGATCGCATCCAGAGTTCTGACCCCAGGCCTCTAGGAGCCCTCCACTGAGGTGCAGTTTTCTAGTACAAAGGTGGCTATATAGTCTTCTCAGTGGTTAGGGTTACACAGCCATGGGAAAAACTCTGAATCTCCAGTTCACTATTCACAGCTTCTTCCCTTGGATTTCTAGTCTACATAGATTTACACGTTCTAGCTGGCTATTTCTGGTCACCTCTGGGGTGACTTTTCCCATTATGAAAGTGGACCCTGAAGTCATATGGAGCTGGCTTTGTCACAAAACTATGCCCAAAACAGACACTTACCACCAGGGGACATAATGTTCTTCCTGTTTGCTTTCAACTTAGCACACATGTCTTTCAACCTAGCACTAGAGAGGCAGAGGCAAGTTGATCTCTGCAAGTTCAAGCCCAACCTGTTTTACCCAGAGAGTTCTAGGCTAGCCAATGTGACATAATGAGGCCCTGTTTCAGAAAATAGAAAAAAAATTAAAAAGAGAAAACCGTAGCTCTTCTCAGTATACTCCTTGTAAACTTTGCTTAGACAATGGGCTCTTATTATCTGCAAACAGCAAAAGTTTGACTTTTTCCTTTCTAATTTGTATCCCCTTGATCTCCATTTGTTGTCTTATTGTTCTAGCTAGAACTTCAGGTTCTATAGATATGGAGAGAGCAAACAGCCTTGTCTTCTTCCTAATTTTAGTGGAATGGATTTGAGTTTCTCTCCATTTAATTTGATATTGGCTGTTGGCTTGCTGTATATTGCTTTTTATTATGTTTAGGTATGTTCCTTATATCCCTGATCTTCCCAAGGCCTTTATCATGAAGGAGCTCTTGGATTTTCGTGAAGACTTTTTCAGCATCTAATGAGGTGATCATGTCTTGTTTTTTTTTTTTTTTTTTTCAGCTTGTTTATATGGTGGATTGCATTGACAGAATTTCATATGTTGAACCATACCTTTGTGTCTGAAATGAAGCCTACTTGATCACAGCAAATGATTTTTTGATGTGTTTTTAGATTTGGTTTGCCAATATTTTATTGAGTATTGTTGCATCAGTGTTCATGAGGGAGATTGGTCTGTAATTCTCTTTCTTTGTTGCATCTTTGTGAGGGTTGGGTATCAGGGTAACTGTAGCCTCATAAAAAGAGGTTGGCAATGTTTCTTCCATTTCTATTGTGTGGAAGAATTTAAGGAGTATTGCTATTAGCACTTCTTTGAAATTCTGATAGAATGCTGGGCTGAAACCATGTGGCCCTGGGCTTTTTTTGGTTGGGAGACTTTTAATGACTGATTCTATTTCCTTATGCGCAATAGGTCTATTTAAATTGTTTATCTGCATTTAATATAATTTTGGTATGTGGAAGCTATCCAGAAAATTGTCCACTTCTTTAGATTTTCCTGAGTGACCTCAAAAGTTCTACCATGGAACTCCTACCACTGATAAACATCTTTAGTAAGGTGGTGTTGGGATACAAAGTAACTAAAAAAATAAATAAATAAAAAATAAAATCAGTAGGCCTCCTATGCACAAATGGTAAATGGGCTGAAAAAGAAATCAGAGAAACAACACCCTTTACAATAGCCGCAAATATCTTACAGTAACTCTAACCAAACAAGTGAAAGACCTGTATGACAAGAACTTTAAGTCTTTGAAGAAAGAAATTGAAGAAGATATCTGAAAATAGAAAGATCTCCTATGATTTTGGATAGGTAGGCTTAACATAGTAAAAATGGCAATCTTAACAAAAGCAATGCAATCCCCATCAAAATTCCAACACAACTTTTCACAGACCCCAAAAGAACATTACTCAAAACAAAAAACCCAGGATAGCTAAAACAATTCTGTACAATAAAGGAACTTGTGGAGGCATCACCATCCCTTGACTTCAAGCCGTACTATAGAACTATAGTAATAAAAACAGCTTGGTACTGGCATAAAAACAGACACATAGATCAAGGGAATTGAATCAAAGACACTGACATAAATCCACACACCTATAAAAACCTAATTTTTGACAAAGAAGCCACAACTGCACAATGGAAAAAATAAAGCAACGTCAACAAGTAATGTTGGCATAACTGAATGTCATCACATAGAAGAATGCAAATAAATCCCTGTCTATCACCCTGCACAAAACTCAAGTCCAAATGGATCAAAGACCTCAACATAAATCCAGTAATACTGAACCTGATAGATGACAAAGTGGGAAGTAGCACTGAACACATTGACACAGGAGACTACTTCCTGAATATAACACCAGTAGCATAGACACTGAGGTCAACAATTAACAAATGGGACCTCATGATACTGAAAATCTTCCATAAGGCAAAGGACATGGTCAACAGGTCAAAAAGGCAGTCTACAGAATTGGAAAAGATCTTCAACAACCCCACATATGACAGAGGGCTGATCTTCAAAATGTCTAAAGACCTCAAGAAACTAGATGTCAAAATACCAAATAACCCATTAAAAATATGGGGTACAACTGTGCAGTGGTGGTGCATGCCTTTAATCCTAACACTGGGGAGGCATAGGCTGGTGGATCTCTGTGAGTTAGAGGCCAGCCTGTTCTACAAAGCAAGTTACAAGACAGCCAGGACTGTTACACAGAGAAACCCTGTCTCAAAAAAAAAAAAAAAAAAGTGTACAGATCTAAAGAAAGAATTCTAATTCTCAACAGAAGAATTTGAAATGGCTGAAATACATTTAAAGAATTGCTCAACATCCTTAGTTGTCAGTGAAATGCAAATCAAAAAAACTCTGAGATACCATCTTAAACCTGTCAGAATGGCTAGGATCAAAAATACTGCAGACAGCTTTGTTGGGGAGGATATGGAGTAAGGGGAACACTTCTTCATTGCTGATCGGAGTGCAAACTTGTACAGACACTTTGGAAATCAGTATGGTGGTTTCTAAGAAAATTGGGAATCAATTTACCTCAAGACCCAGTGATACGACTCTTGAGCATATACCTAAAGGTTGCTCAATCATACCACAAGGACACTTGCTCAACTATGTTCATAGCAGCATTTTTCATAATAGCCAGAACCTGAAAATAACCCAGAGACCCCTCAACCAAAGAATGGATAAAGAAAATGTGGCACATTTACACAATGGAGTATTACTCAGCAGTAAAAAACAAAACAAACAAACAAAAAAAGAACAAGGACATCTTGAAATTTACAGGCAAATGGATGGAACTAGAAAAAAAAATCAGCCTAAGTGAGGTAATGCAGACCCAGAAAGACAAACAAGATATGTACTCACTCATAAGTGGATGGTAGATGTAAAGCAGAGGATAACCAAACTACAATCCACAGCCCCAGAAAAGCTAGCTAACGAGGACCCAAAGGGGGATGCCTGGATCGCCCTGGGAAGGGGAAATAGATGAGAGCTCCTGGGTAAACTGGGGACCTGGAGCTGGGGGAGTTGAGGAGAGGGGATGGAGGGTGGGAGTATGAGGAATAAAACAAAAAAAAAAAAAAAGAAAGAAATGGGATCTTATGAGTATTTACAGTTTTTGGTTGAGTAAAATAAATACTTGCAAACTTCTTTTCCATTCCAAACAAAAATTTAAAACATCCAAATTAACCTTAAAAGTATACTTAAGAGGTAGATAAGAGCTTGTAATTAAAGGAGGACTCAGTGAATTTATACATCATAAACAGAAAAACATTGTTAAATGTGTTGAATGATCCTCCACTCTTTCCTATGGAGCACAAGCTGAAGCAGCATTTGAGTTGAAGATGGGGTTTGTTCAGCCAGAGGAGTCTAGCTCTGCTCAGACAAGTATCTAATGTTCTAAGTTCAACAAAGGACTACGTATTTAGATTAGGCTTTTGAGGACTATGTACATACATTAGATGTTTGGTGGCCTTCAGTTTGTTATTCTTTCTTTCCAGGTTACTTTCTGATTTTAAATATTCTGAAGGCAGTTTAACAGCATGTCCAGCATAGCAAAACATCACCAGTACATTCTCCCCTAGAGCAGTGGTTCTCAACCTTCCTAATACTTCAACCCTTTAATACAGTTCTTTATGTTGTGGTAACCCACAACCATAAAAGAATTTTGTTACTACTTCATGACTATAATTTTGCTACTATTATGAATCATAATGTAAATATCTGATATGCAAAATATGTGACCACCCAAAGGGATTGCAACTCACAGGTTGAGAACCACTGCTCTGAGCCTGTGATCTTCCACACATGGACTTATGTCCAGGCCTCAAATCTAATCACAGGGCAATTACTTCCCCCATAACAGTCATGCCCTTATTGTACTACTGGATACATAGTTTTTGCAAGTGGGAATTGTGACATGCAGGTTCAAGAGCTGGGTCGAATCACCAGTGACTTTTTTCTCCCATTAGCCTGTACAGCAGCTTCAGTTTTTAGAAAAGCTTCCCAGCAAGGAAGAAGCTTCCAGCTCAGATCCAGCTTGGTCACTCTGTGTCCTTTAATCACACCACTCATTGTGATTAGCAATAGGGTCTTATTATCTAATTATGAAAGTCATGGGGTAATACCCTTTTAGTCACCAGTCATGTTTGGAAGGTGGGAGACTAGGGTTTCCAGACAGACAGCTCACAAGCAAGCCTAGCATTTGGATAATTTTTGATAACCTGTTCTTCCAGGGCATCATTATCCATACACATGGGCTACCTGTGTTCAAAGTGGCTATTTTCAATTGTGTTTTTAATTAGCTTACAGTGTAGTAAGCTTATATGTGGAGTTTTTATATATTCTCAACTTCATTTAAACTTTCTTCACTTATCTCCCTATTTGTGCCCATCGTTGATTTATTTCTTCCATATCCATTATCCACTTGTACTTTTGTATTATTTGTATTATACTCTAACAATCCCCCAACAAAGACTTCTTTGTCTTCTTGTTCATGGCTCCTTTCTGGCTTCCTGACATCTATAACATAGTCCAAAATACACTCACAAACTTCAAAATAAGAAGCTAGGGTCCACATTGAGTGGGAACCATGGTTATCTCCTATCTTTCAGGGCCTCAGCTACCTCATTCAGTATGATATTGTCTAGTTCTATCCTGCACTTTTTTTCTCTAAGGTGAAAATAATTCCAATTTGTAGATACACCATATTTTATCATCCATTCTTCAACTGGTGGGTGGGCAGCTAAATTTATTCTATTTCCTAGCTGTTTTGAATAGAGTGACAATGAACATGAATGTTCAAGTGTCTTAGCAGTAGTCTTTTGGGTATGTTTCCAGAATATAGTCCTATGGGAATATGGGTTGTTTGTTGTCTTTCAGGATCTAGGCTGCCTCACTCAGTAGGTTATTTTCCAGTTCAAGCCATTTTCCTATAAATTGTATTTTCTTCAAGGTAAAACAAAAATCCACTTTGTCTCAACTGCAGGGACTTAATGTCAAATTCTGAGGGATAACCAACAGCATTGCCATAGCCTGTAATGCTTGGGAATGTATGAAACCCCATTACCCACAACTAACGCATGTTATTTATATTTTTGTGTGCTAATAGATTGCCTCATGAAGGGATGTTGAATTTTCCTAACCTTCATTTTGTTTGGCTACTGATTTAATCATGTCATTTTGTACTTCAGTTGATTAATGTGACTTATCATGATTATTGATTCACACATAAGATGTGAAACTATTCTTGTATATCTGTTAAAAATACTATTTGATCCTGGTGAGTGATGTTTTTAATTTGCTGGTGAATTTGGTGGCTGGTATTTTGTTATGGACGTTTATCCTAAATTGATCAGGGGCACTAGTCTGTAGTTTGCTTTTCATTGTTGAATATTTATCTAGTTTAGTTCCCAAAACCATGCTAATTTTACAGAATGAGATGGAAAAATCCTTTTGCATTTATTTCTCTTAGAATAATTTACTTAGAAATAGTGTTAGTTGTTGAAATAAAATAGATGTAAAGACTCGGATTCTGGGCTTTTCTTTAATGGAAACACCAACTTTCTGCTTCAGTCTTGAAGATCACCAATGTCTTGCTCATCTTTCCTTGTTTCTTCTTGATTAGACCATGATACATTATATATCTGTAAAATCATACCTATATCTTCTAGATTTTACAATTTGCTGTTATGTAATTATTCTATACAGCGTCTAATGACCCTTTGTATTTCTGTCATATCAGCCAAATTGTCCTTATTTGTCCTTGATAAAATTCCTTCATGTCCTTTCTCATTTATTTTTTTTTCAATTGTAGTGGGTGAAGGTATGACACTGCTATTTCTCATTTCAAAAACCCATTTCTTCATTTCATTGATCTTTGATAGTTACACAGAATTTCATATACTACCCCCAGTTCATTATTTTACCTTCTACTATTTATGTGTTTCATTTATACTTGAGATGCAACAGTACAGTATTTGTAATGTTGCTTCCTATTGGTGTAGTTGTTTATTTCTATTAAAAGCTGCTGCTTTGAAGCCTACAAAGTATTTACAGAGAACACTTGATAGTTGTAATGGGTTATCTTGATCGGATAAGTTAAATCTGATGGACAAAAATAGAAATCAAAATTATTAAAGTACTCTTATTTTCTTCCTTTTCTTGCATGTGATGCTTTTTATGTCATAAATTATATTCCTCATACTTCATCTTCCTTAACACATATTCCAGGTGTAACTTCCTTACAAATTTTGTCCTTTTGATTTCCTTCTAAAGGAAGTAGTAGAGTGATTTTTTTTTCCCATACTATGATGTGAAAGCAATCTGAATTCCCAGTAGAGTTACTCTTGCCATAGTTACATGTTCAGGTGTTCTCATATAACACTATCATTCTACTTTTTCAGTGCACATACTTTTTATTAGCATTTCTTGGAAAGAAGGTCTGTTTACACTTAATTTCCTTCTAAATAAATTGTCTAGAAATGCCTTTATTCATGTGTTATTTTTAAGAATATACATAGATTTGATGAATAAAAATATAAAAACAATAAAAAAATAATAAAAACAGCTTTGTACTGGTATAAAAACTGACATACGGACCAATGGAATCAAATTGAAGACCCTGACATTAATCCACGCACATATGAACACCTGATTTTTGACAAAGAAGCCAAAATTATACAATGGAAAAGAGAAAGTGCTGGCATAACTGGATGTCAATATGTAAAAGATTACAAATAGATTCATATCTGTCACCATGCACAAAACTCAAGTCCAAGTGAATCAAAGACTTCAACATAAATCCAGTTACACTAAACTTAATAGAGGAGAAAGTAGGAAGTACTCTTGAACACAATGGCACCGGAGATCACTTCCTAAATATAACACCAACAGCATAGACACTGAGCACAATTAATAAATGGGACCTCTTGAAACTGAGAAGCTTTTGAGGAAAATATTTCTCTACTATTTATATATTCTATAGATTATATTTACTGAATCTTTTTAATAGGCTGGTCAGGTTGTACTCATGCATTTTATATGTATGTTTGGATGTGTCCATATATGTAGATGTATGTTGAAACTACAATTTACAAAGGCATCATGAACATGAAAAGGAAGAGAGAAGTGTATGAGAGGGTATGCAAGGAAGAAATAAAGGGGGAAATGATGTAATTATAATCTCAAAAGTAAAATAAACCAACAAAATGAAAAAGGAAAGAAACAGAAACTATGAAGATAGTCAAGATAATGAAATACAAGCACTCAAGAGAATGCTGTGATCAGTGTGTTTGACATAGGAGAAATACATAAAAACATAAGACAAAATGGAGAACATGCTCAAAAAACTTAAACTAAGAAAATGGATTTATAATTGTTACACTTAAAGGAATTACATTCATTTCCTTGGCCTGAATGCACGTGTGTTAGTGGGGATTTATCTCATCGGTCTGAGTGCATGCATATGTTTATGTGGAGGAGGCATATGACACAGAGACTTCACAGGATATTCTGGGAGATGTAGTTTTTCTGCTTCTATTTCTTGAGTCCAAGGATAAAACTCAGGTGACCAGGCTTGGTAGCAAATACCCCCACCATCCAAGACATTCCACTTTCCTCCAAATGGAGGTTTTAGGACTACACATAACAATATAGTATAAGATCACAGTAGATACACTGAACTGATCCCATAACAGAATTCTTTAACTAGGAGACTGACTAATAGAGAAATACCACAAAGCACTCTGGTTAAACTGAAAACAAGAAAACTAAAAAAGCAAAAACACATAACACATCAAAATTTTTTTAGTGAGTCCAAACATTTTTATTAGCAATTTGTATCACAATGATATCTACTTATTGATGATACATTCCAAGGCTGCAGTGTATGTCTGAAGTTATAAGTAGTATAAAATCATATATAATTCTTTATGTATATACATATTAATGAAAAACTAATTTACAAATTTGGTTTATGAAAAGATTAACAAGTATAACTAATATTAAACTGAAACTTGATATTGGAGTCACAAAGCAAAATTGTTAGTTGAATGCCAATAATATTGATTTGTTGTTATTTTCAAGAAGATATTCAATTTATTTATTTTGGAATTTCCTACATGCATGCTATATACACAGCATCATCAACCCTCCGTCTTACTCTTCACCTCCTCTGACGTTCCCAACTCTCCTCTCATGACTTTCCTTTAATATTTGTTACCTATACATATATTTTTGCATATACATGCATATTTCTGTACACATATGCATATTTATATAAAACCTGCCTACTTCATTTGGTTTTATTAATGTGTTTATGTATTTAAGGCTTATATCTATGGAATGGATAACCTATCAGGGGAATTATGCCTTCAGAAGACCAATTCACCCTCTCTCAGAAGGTACTAACTGCTGCAGCTCTTCACCTAGGTGTGGGACCTTGTGAGATTCCCATCTGTCTTGGCATGTCAACTAGTGTTAACATTAAATATATATAAACCTCACCATGCCAAAAGTCAAAAGTAACAAATGATACTATTAATATAAGAAAAAAACCTAAAGATTTAAAGTCTGTCCACAAAACATGTTTACAATTAGAGATAACTTACACACCACACACACACACACACACAATTTAAAGGGAAAAATTCAAGCTACCACATCAAAATTTGTCAGGTGTCTCTAAAGAGCACTTCAGATTTATCTTTCTTAGTTTATCATTCTCTTTTGATTGTGTTTTGTTTTGTTTTTGTTTTTTTGAGACAGGATTTCTCTGTGTAGCTTTGCACCTTTCCTGGAACTCACTTTGTAGACTAGGCTGGCCTTGAACTCACAGAGATCTGCCTGCTTCTGCATCCTAAGTGTTGGGATTAAAGGCATGTGCCACCACCGCCCAGCTTAATTGTGTTTTTTAATCTGTTTCTCTTTATAGATAGTCTTTCTTTTGTCAGGTCAAATATTTGGCTTTGCTCTTCAATGAAAAATGTTATTTTTACAATGATATTTTCATCTCAGAATTTCCAGTTTATTCCTTGATATAACTTCAGCTTATTTATATCCAGATAAGTATTTTGTATCCTCAGAAGATATTTGATTGGAAGTTGCATATAATCTTCACAGTTAATTAGTGCTGTGTTGGTTGTTACCATTTTTGTGGTGTCTTTATAGTTTTGTTCATATATGGTCATGTCATCTAAAGACAATATTTTTACCTCTTTCTTCCTGATTTGGATTTTAATTAATTTTTTTCTGATTTGACTAGAAATCTTAATCAGGTTTTGTTCATTTGTATACATATACTGTTGAGGTCTGTCAGCATTGTGACCAGTGAAAGTAAGGATGATTAACATGCTTGATTTGTTTCTGATTATATTGGGAAAGTTTCAGGATTCCATCATTATATGAAATATTAGGTGTGGACTTTTCATGGTACTATGGTGTTGCTTCAGTGGTATCAAGTGCTGGACTGTGGACTTTTCTTTTGGGATGGGCTAACATACTGCTGACATGAAAGCTGGCATATATCATGCTCCAGAAGTTGTATTTATTGATAGGAAAATGTATCAGTAAGTCTATTTTGATAATTGATTGTTCACCATGCTAATGCAACATGCAAGGAGTCTGCAACAACAAAGATCACTGTTATTATGATGATAAACAGAGCCCACCAAACTATAAACTAAGTGTCACTGGAGGTAGTAATGACAGTGGTCCATCTCTTGTGAAAGCACCTAGAATTCCCCTTAAGAAACTGCTCCAGATAAACCCTAGATTATGTAACTACATGCTAAGGTATTTAATTCCTTCATGGTTTTGTTATTTTATTGAATGTGCCTAATTATGAGGAAGAAACCATCATCTAAGACAGGAGCAGAAGCAGAACCAGTACCCAAAGCTGAAATTTTACCTTGACAGTATCTGCCAAAGCTGAATATTCACCTGAGGGAAAGGGGATGCAAAGATAAAGCTTCACATAAAGGAAAAAATATTAAAAATTACTTCATCCTCCAGAAATCTTTGCATTTATTAGTTTGTAGACTTCTGGATGTAGAAATGCCATTGCATGTGTCAGAAGATCCAGAATTTCTGAAGTACTTCCTTGTTTGAGTATCAAAAGCACTCCCCACCAAATAAAAGGAAGTCATACCACATCCATACTTTTCAATGATTTCACTAATTTATTGTCTCATTTTTAATTGAATTGATGTCTGTCTTCCATAAGCATAGGTCCAGCCCATTGACCTTGTATGTGTTTCTTTGTACTTTGCTTCCTTTAGGTCCAAAGACCCTTTTGAGAAACTGGTTTGCAGTTCATGTCACAGTTGCTGCAGGCTCGGCTCTCACTTGCCTTGTGTCATAGCTCTCACTCTGCAGGTGATTGTAACACAGATTCCCAAAGTTCCAGCCCAACTCTGAAAAATCTCCAACAGAATTCTAATCTCAGGTCACAGAGTCCTCCACCAGATTCCAATGGTTTCAACACCAACATCTGTCCTCCAAGATTAGCCTCCCACAGCCGTGGAACAGCCTTCAAAACCCTGAACAACTATCCAGACTTGCTTCCCTTTGATGTCTAGTTCCAGTGCAGAGAGCTACACATTCCATTTAGCAGCCTTGGTTATTTCGTGGGTGAATGTCTCTCCAAATAGAGTGATGGCACACTTTAGTACTATGCTAAATTCAAAGTAACATCGCTTCCCTTTACCATTATAGGGAGGTAATTTAAGCTTGGATGTTAATAATAGATTCTGACACTCCACTTCTAATCAACTTTGTCTATAAAATGAGCTTATGGAGATATTTACAATTCTGTACTTCATAAGATAAATATATGTACATTGTTTAAAAAATAAAATCCCTATTAAAATTTAAAAACTAAACTTTCAAGGCAGACAGGAGCCTGTCCTCAAAAGGATGACTAAGAGAATTCATAGTTCAAATAAAGAAACCATTCTAAAGAGAATTAGATTGCTCTTCCCTCCAGAGCACTAGCTGATGCTGCATACAATGGCTTTGGCTCACAGACCAATCCAAACTCTTAGTCATATAAGACTACGTATGTACCCAGAGCTTTGCAAGGGGTGATATAGATGTCCTGTTTAACTATTAGCAGTAAACTGCCAACTTCTCTCAACACTTTGACCAATTATGAGTCTCTGTTTTAATTGGCACCCACTGGGGAAAAAATGAGGTATAATAATAAATTTGAGCAAGCATTTTGGCAGCCTGTTCATTTAATAAAAGAGCAGTGACATCTTTCCTGCTAGAGCCTACAGCTCCCTGAGCCATGGCCTCCTCACCAGGCTTTCCTCCCATGGAGCAGGTTTTAAGTCCAGTCAGACAGCAGTCTCTTACTTCCATAACTATCATGTTTCCTTTATGGAAGTTAGGAAATTTTACCCAGGAGACTGGAAATATATAGCATGAAGGACCCACACTGATAACTTTTCTTCCCCAATATCCTTCGTGGAATATTCTGGCACTATGAAAACTTGCCAGGTCAGTTTCACTGTGGTTTTTTATGTCCTGTAAGTAAAGAGTATATGAGTCTCAGTAATGGTGTATTATAATTTAGTTCTTATTTTCATCTCCTATTTCATCACAGTAGCCTGCATAGATTTGGGGAACCCCTTTGCCTCCATGACAATCAACTCGGCGACAGGGAGTGTCTTAGTTTGGTTTTCTATAGCTGTGAAGAGACACCATGGCCACAGCAACTCTTATAAAGAAACATCTAATTGGGGTGGCACCCTAACAGTTTAGAGGTTTAGTACATTGTCATCTGGAAGGGGAGCATGGAGGCATGCAGACTGATGTTGTGTTGGAGTATTAGCTGAGAGTCCCACATTTTCCAGGCAGCAGGAAGTTAACTGAGACACTTGGTGGTATCCTGAGCATAGGAAATCTCAAAGCCTGCCCCCATAGTGCCACACTTCCTCCAGTAAGGCCATACCCACTCCAACAAAGCCACATCTCCTAAGAGCTATCATCTCCCTATGAGATTATGGAGACCAATTACATTCAAACTACCATAGGGAGATATTCCACTACTGGCTCTGAGATGTTTTTTTTTAAATAACCCACAGATTCAAGAAGCAACAATATGCACTCATGCAGAGTAACTTTGTTGAAACTTTAATTGTGTTCTTTAAATTAATTTACATAGCTGTATGTTTCCATGTGACTTTTCATATATCTCTGGGTTACACTTTTTGTTCCTCTCCTACATTTTCCCATGCTAATCCTCCCTCACACCTCTAAACACATTACTCCCTGCATTTTTCATATCACATACAAGTTGTTTGTTTTGGGTTTTATTTATTGTTTGTTTGGTTGGTTGGTTAGTTTGTTGGTTTTGTTATATTTTGTTTTTGTTTTATTGAGACAAAGTTTCACTGTATGCAGTTCTGCCTGTCCTGAACTCACTCTATAGACCAGGAGAACTTGAACTCACAGACATTTTACTCTCTCTGACCCAAGAGGACTGGGATTAAAGACGTGCCACCATGCCTGGCTATATCACATATGCTTTTTTATCCTCCTTAAGGCTGTAGCCATAAGTTTTCCTGTGGCCTGCCCAGGCCTGCAGCTGCTCAGACCCAAGTAAACACACAGAGGCTTATATTAATTATGAACTAGATGGCCTATGGTTCACACTTCTTGCTAGCCAGCTCATATATCTTAAATCAACCCATTTCTATTAATCTATATTTTGCCACTTATTCTGTGGCTTTACCAGTCTGTTGGCATATTGTTCCTTGGTCAACAGGCTGGCATCTCTCCCCACTCTGCCTTTCTTCTTCCTGTCTCTTTGATTTCCTGCCTAGCTATAACCTGACTTTCCATAGGCCAAATGGCTTTACTTATCAACCAGTCAGAGCAACACATATTCACAGTGTGCAAAAAGACATCCCACAGCATAAGGTTTCTATTTTTATATAATTTCCTGCTTTCCTTCAAGCTTCCTGGCCTCTATAGTCTCAAAGATAAATGATCAAATCTACAGATTCAAAAATAGGATCCACACATGAGATAAAACTGGTAGCATTGTGTTTCTATGGTATTACTCTGTATAAAGTTGTCTAGTCAATCAATTTTCTTGACAAATTAATAACACAAATAAATTAATTCATTTGTTTATAGCTGAATAAAATTCCATTGTGTATATGTACTACATCTTCATTATTCACTTATTAGTTAGTTATTAGCTCAATCTTTTTTTTTGGTTTTGTGAGTAGTGCAGCAATGAACATGAATATACAAATATTTTTTCTGCTATGATACAGAATCATTTGCATGTACATACAGACAAAGTTTGACTGGATCATATCTTATTTATATTTTCAGTTCTTAAACATTCCTACAAGTGAGCCAGATGTGGTGATACACATCTTAATCCCAGCTCTTTGAATGCAGAGACAAAGAAATCCTCATCTATGCAGTAAGCTTTGTGCCAACCTGAAATACCAAGTGAGATAGTATCAAAAAGCAATAGCCCGTATTGAATACAGTAACTTCTCTGACAATTTATACTCCCAGAAACAGTGGGAAAGCTTTTTCCTTTTCCATATCCTCACCATCATTAGCTTTAATTTATTATAATCTTGATCTTAGCCATTCTGATTGGAATGAAATGTAATATCAAACTAAATGGATATGCATAAGAAACTTAAAAGTTGGAACATTCATAATTAAAGGTGATGTAATTCTAAGCATACCAGACCCTAAATTCTCAACTACAAAAATCATAGAGTTTGTAAACACTTTTAGCAACATTGCAACATGTAACATAAGAAAAATTTAGTAGTTGGCTGGGCATGGTGGCACATGCCTTTAATCCCAGGACTCAGGAGGCAGAAGCAGGGAGATCTCTGTGAGTTCGAGGCCAGCCTAGTCTACAGAGTGAGTTCCAGGATAGATTCCAAAGCTACACAGATAAACTTTGTCTTGAAAAAAAAAAGAAAAAGAAAAAGAAAAAATTAGTAGTCATCCTACATAAACAATGACAGATTGAGGGGAAAATCAGGGAAATAATAACATTTACTATAGGCTCAAAACAAAAACAAAAAATCTCAGGCAAATTTAACCATGGCAGTAAAAAACCACTCTGATGAAAACTTTCACTCTGATGAAAACTTTCAAACACTGAAGAAGGAAGTGGAAGAAGACAGTAGAAGATGGAAAGGCCTCCCATGCTCCTGTATTATTAGAATTGATGTAAGAAGTGCAAGAAGACAGTAGGAGATGGAAAAGCCTCCCTTGCTCCTGCATTATTAGGATTGATATTGTCAAAATGACCATTCTACCAATAGCAATGTATCAATGCTTTTGGCATTCTTCATTTCTCTTTGAATATTAAAAGTTTGATTTTAGTATATTAAGGGGTTGATTTGTTTCATTATATTTTTATTGTTTTTTTATCAATCTCGTATCAAGTTATTTAATTTATTTTCCATTTGTTAAATTCTCTTATTATGCCTTTGAATAAGTTCTCCATGCACTGGTAATTCTTCAGTCATCCTTGGACCAAAATCACTGATGGGTCTTTTGATAACATCATAAATAGTCACATAATTTTGTTCCTTTTCATTCAACTTTCCCCCTCTGACTGCATTGTGAACTATGAGTCTTATAGATCACTGATTATGTTTTTGTTTGACAAGTTTTGCTTTTAAGTATCTCCACTACATTTTTTGTTTTGTTACATTGTTTTTAGCTCTCATATCTCTTTTTGGATTTTCTTTTAATTTTCTGCTATTCACTTTATTATTTCTCTCTCTCCTCTCCTCTTCTCCTCCTTCTCTCCCCCTCTCTTTCTCAGACAGACAGATAGACAGACAGACAGAGGAGAGAGGCATGTACAGAAATGGAGCTAGAGAACAGGAGTTTGCTTATGTGCCTATGACATGTTGATGCGTATAAATGTGAGCATTTTCATGTCAAGGCACACATAGAGGTTAGAGGACCACTTTAAAAATTGGGTTCTCTCCATGAACTGTGGATGCTGCAGTCTGAACTCAGGTGTCTTGTTTGAGTAGAAATCATTCTTTACCACTCAGTCATCTGAACACAATACACATGAGAATTTTTTTTTATTTCAGTTTCATTGTTTGAAATTCATCTGATAATTTTCTTCATTTGCAATTTGGTAAATTTTCTTAAAATCATTGTTTTGAATTTTGCCTCATATAAGTCATTAGCTTATATCTATCAATCTTTAGAATCTGTTACTGATGTCTTATTTTGTCTTTTTAATGAGAAAATCTTTCTTTAGCTCTTCTTATATAGATTTACATCTCTATTGACAAATTTGACACATCCATCTTCAGAGACTGGGTTTGCTGAGGAATATTTCCATTTGAGTGGGCTTGTTGGAAGTTCTGTGGTGACTTAATTGTATACTGATATAATATTAGAGAGCTTCAAAGTCTAGAGTGAATCTGAGTTTTTTAATGGCCCTCCTATTGTGGTAGTACCCCACCTGGATGTAAAATTCACCAAGCAGCAAGGATGAAAAATCATTGCCACATTCTGTATCTTATCTCCTCTCTTTGTAACTAAGGAACCACAGATGTTTCAGTCTCAGTGTTACTGATGATGTAGAAGTCAGTCAAATGCCCAGAACATAGAGTTATGTAGATATCAATTGCTATTTCTTGTTCAAGTGTAGATACTATAAGAATAGTAATGATTCATATAATTAACATTACAAAACCTTGGCATGAGACCATTGTGGTCACAGAATCATATTTGTCCTGATCAACCAGAGTTCAAGTTGATTTTTTACCAAGGTGCTTCACAGTCTCACTTTTCAGTTTCCTTAACTTGTCAGGAGATTCTTTTATGTGTGGATGGATAAATATTCCAACCGACGTGCACACGCAGAACCTCCAGTGAGCAGTCCTGCTCTACCACTTTACCTCATTTCATTATTTATGCTCAATTCAAGGCTTTATGGAAACCTGGTGAGTCAGACTCAGATTTCTAATGCACTTTTCTAAAATCTTGTTTTGTATTTGTCATAAGAGAATGAAGACATAAGAGAAGGCTTTGCTTCAGGCCTATATTCAGTGGCTCTCTCAAGATCCTAAACTGGAACTGAATCATAATGAAGCATGAGGCCCAAGCCTCTGAGTGACAGATGTCAATCTCTGTATAATCTGTCAAAGACGAAGATTCAGAATCACAGCAATTTCCAGGTGAAAACTGGTAGGTCTGGAGCAAGGGAAAGAGAGAACTACCCAAGTTTTACTGACTTTCACTCATCTCAGACTTGGTTAAAGAAGTGGCTTAGAAACCAGCTTTACAGTCTATCTTTCTAACAGATGAAGTTGTCTGTGTGTGTGTGTGTGTGTGTGTGTGTGTGTGTGTGTGTGTGTAATAGCCTTCTTGCTTATCCCTCAAGATTCCATAGTTGATGTATACACAATTGCTTATATCTCTATATATGTATGTATATATGTGTGTGTGTGTGTGTGTGTGTGTGTGTGTGTGTGTGTGTGTGTACATCAAAATGTTTTCACCTGTTCTCAAGGTCCTCAAGAGAAACTATTTTGAGACTTTTTAAGTTAAAAAATAGAGGTTGTGAATTTGAAGAAGAGAAAGGAGGGGTACCTGGAAGGGATTTCAGGGAGGAAAGGGAAGGTGAAATGATGTAATAATATCATACTCTCCAAAAAAACATACCTTATTTAAAAAGGAAGAAGTTAAGAAATAAAAACAGTTGATGAATAGAATAAGCATGTATAGAAAAATGCTTATAATTAACATCTTCTAAAATAAGGGAAATGCACAAGACATAAGAAAGGATGCAGCTTGTCCTCAAAAATATTTAAAATGTATCAAATGGAGTTCTAGAAGTAAAAATAACTGTGTACTATAGGATTCAGTACATGCACTGAAGAGTTAATTGTAGTTGGAGTTTTTCTGCCTGGCCCACAGTCAGGACAAATCTCTGTCACCCACCAGTCCCACAGTCACTCAGACACAACCAAGAAAGCACACAGAAACTTATATTGCTTACAAACTGTATGGCTGTGGCAGCCTTCTTGTTATCTACTTCTTCTATCTTAAATTAACCCATTTCTGTTAGTCTATACTTTGCCACATGGCTTGTGGCTTACCAGTGTCTTTACATGTTGCTTCTCATGGCTGCGGCTTGCGGTGTCTCTCCGACAGCCTTCCACTTCCCAGAATTCTCCTCTCTCCTTGTCCTGCCTATACTTCCTGCCTGGCTACTGGCCAATCAGCATTTTATTTATACAGATCAATATCCACAGCAGTTAATTGGACAGAGCAGCTGACATAATTACTTAAATGAAGGACAGAGTAAGGGAAACATCTTTATATGGAAGTTCATGGCCTAACAATCGAAGAAAAATAAAAAAGAACAATACAGTATACTCCATATTGTAATATATTTATTATCAGAGTCACAGGGGAATGCAACAGGGTTTAATGATAATAATAAGCTGCTCTGGGATGTCTTTCTGTATGCAGTAGTCATAGATGTGTGGCTCCCATTAGATAATAAATAAAGCTGTTTTGGCCTATGGCAAGAAAGCTTACAGCCACATGGGAAATCCAAGCAGAGATACAGTGAGAGGAAGGACGAAGTCAGGAGAGATGCTAGCCACTGCCAAAGGAGCAACAAGATGCCAGCAGACTGGTAATGCCACAGTCATGTGGTAACACATAGATGATTAGGAATGGGTTAATTTAAGATGAAAGAGTTAGCTAGCCAGAAGCTGGAGCCATAGGCCATACAGTTTGTAATTAATATAAGCCTCTGAGTGATTTTATAAGCATCTGTGGGACTGCAGGTGGTAGAGATTTGTCTGGACTGCTGGGCAAGAAAGAACCAGAGAAATTTTGGGCTAAAATAAGCCATATTGTTAGTTGTAGGGACTGTATGAAGAAAGAAAATATTTCAACCTACCTCTTTAGAGTGGATAACATGTCTCTGAAGGGTACTTTCTTCTTCTTCTTCTTCTTCTTCTTCTTCTTCTTCTTCTTCTTCTTCTTCTTCTTCTTCTTCTCCTTCTTCTCCTTCTCCTCCTCCTCCTCCTTCTTCTTCTTCTCCTTCTTCTTCTTAATTAAATGTTTTATTTTGTTTCCCATAATCAATTTTCTTAATTTGAGTTTATTTATTCTTCAAACATTCATTTTTCTTCCAGGTCAGGTGTTTAGCTGAGCAATATAATTTTTTTGTTTTTATAATTATATTTTTCTTCTCCAGGATTTTCACTAAGTTGCTGGATATGACATCTCTTTGTACCCAGAGAAACATTTTGATTTGTGGATGCTTGGTCAGGAGTTGTGCGTAATCACCTTAGGTCCGTTTCATTTGTTTCGTTTACAGTTAACTTTAATGGTTTTTCCTTTTAAGCTTTACAGTGGTTAAAATTAACTTACACTGCACCATTTACTAGCTATAGTATTATGTTTGTCTGTTTTTACTTACACCACTGAGATACATACATCCATGTGAACGTTTAGTGTTGTTGGGCTTCATCACATTTGCTGTGTCTGGAAAAGCCTTCATGTATCCTTGGTTGTATAAGTTCATTTTCTTGGCAAATGTGTTCCTGATTGTCACATTATTTTTACATGGCACTTGTAATAAACTAGCACCCCCTGTCATACCGCAGATTATTTGAGAAGTCCATCCAAAATATTGTGCACTTTCTGGGACAGATGTAGACTTGCTTTTAATTTGCTCTTACTACTTTTAAAATCCTCTCTTTTACTCTTACCAGTCTAATTATAGTGGTCCTCAGCACAAAAACTTTTGGTACATATCTACATTAATTTAAATTGACATAAATTATGCATATTTGAGAAGTATCAGGTTATGTCATTCAATTGTGTGATCTTCATGTCAGGGTCAGCATTTCAGTTTTCTGGTTCATTGTGTTTTTGTTGAAGACATTGAAAACGATTAGTCTAAGTGATATTAGCCAAGAAGAAAGTGTCAAATATTAAATGTAAAATAAAAAAATAAACATAAAGTAATGAGAAATGAGATAGCAATTGCAAGATGGGGGGAATGAGGAGCATGATCAAAAGGTACGAACTTCTGGTTGCATAGTGTGTAATCTTTAAAGCTATAACTTACAGCACAGGTGAGCCAGTTAATATATGCTGGACTTGAAACATGCTAAGACAGTGAAGTCATCTGTTGTTACAAAAGCGGTAAAAACATAACTACTTCATTGATGGGAATACTAATTTGTTTGATTGGGTAATCATAACACTCCTATTGATATAAGAAAATTCCATACTTTACATCTCAAATATGCATATACTTTACTGGCCAGTTTCAGCAAAGTCAGTCTGCAAAGATAGACATAATAATATGAATATCATCCTGAGACGCTCATGTTCCTACAGGAAATTTAAATAAAATCTGCTGCTACATCAATGGGTATGCTTCCTGTTTCATTCTTTTAATTCTTATTCTAAAGCATACAATTTGTGTAACACTATATATATTTTCTATACCCTACCATTTTTCTATCTCATTGAACCCATCTTCTTTTTAATAACTCCTTTATTGAGGGTTAGATTCTGAGTAAATCAGAGTATAACTCATAATTTGAAAATCCAAAATCTTTTCTTTTCTCAAGAATGCCTGATTTAACTTGTTATAGTACCAGGGTTCCCATGAATACATAATTGATAGAATGACTATATATTTGAATGGATTTGTTACATTTGCTTACACAATAATGTCTGGAAAGTCCAATAGTGGCTGTCATCACACTGGAGAAGAGAAGAACCCATAAGACTAGACACTTCAGGGGTCCTATTGCGGCATTGTAAGTCTGGATGATTCCTGGAGAGCCATATATGGGTCCTTCATTCCACATGGAAGACCAAAGAATCTGTCTTCTGACACCTGGTAAGGATGTAGCAGTAGCCCAAGAACAATGTAAGGTAGATGAACTTGCAAACATGGTCATGAAATCACTCCCAGAATGAAAGGCAATGAAAGAAAGAAAAAAATGTGAAGCTTTTCCCAGAAGATTCTGCTTTCATTTAATGTAGCTCTTCCTGTATCAAATAACCTGATGAAGAAAATCCCTTACAGGTGTGCTCAGTGGGGTTCTCTTAGTTGATTCCACATCCACTCAAGTTGATAATATTAATCATTGCAACTTGTATAGAATAAAAAAGAGATCATTTTATTATTTAAATGATGTTTAAATATTTAAAAAAATTCTAACTAAAGGTAAAATAATACCAACATGTTTCTGTGAATGATATACATACTGACTATAAAAATTAGAAGTCCTGTGTTCAGTCCAAACAATGTCTTATATGTTTTCAGCTCAACAAATTTATTTTCAAGTCTCCTACCAATGCAAGGAAGCAATGTAGACATGGCTAGCTAACAGGTATCATAATCTTATAACCTAAGATTGAAACTCCACCATGGACTGTTGCTTCTGATTTTAGAAAAACATAGAGCTTCATTATTCTGTATGATCTGAAAAAAAAAAAGGTCTCTGCCTATTGAATTACATTGAAATTTAATCTCTATTGATGAGTTTGAAAATGTGTACTTCTGTGTCTTCGACTTAAAGCAGAGTCACATATCTCATCTGTGCCAAACACATACCATCGTCTCTGAAAATGCTCACGCAGACCTTCACACACAGGTCTGAGCACAAGTGTCACATTTTCATTCAAGTATTTTCACATTTTGTCTGATTGGAGTTGTAGTCAGTCATCTCAAATAATACATGAACACCAACTATGGGAAGAGGCAACATAATGAAGCAGATAGGCAAGAACAGGCTTGTGGTGCAGAAAGCAATAAAATCAATAGCTTTAACATGTGTAAAATGGCGACAATACAGACTGTATGTTTTTGTATAGCTGAGGAAAAGAATCATCTGAACTTTTTCTGCTGAAGCACCTCATTCCTGCGCTAACACAAAATTAAACACAGTTAAAATCGGTCTTCCTCTTCCTTTCTCTCTCTGCAGCGTGGCCTGACTTTGCGAAATGTGCTCTCCCTATCCCAACAGAACCTGCTCCTCACACAGCACAGTTGACAGTCCTTTATCTATTATCCTGACAATCATTTTCTGAGTTCATTTTAAGATAGGGCTGTCTTCCTTTTTGTGTCTTTTTGTTATTTTAAGTCTTTTCTCCTGCCCCTTTTTGTTTGTTGCACCATGGTTTCCGTTTAATCAAAACTTCATTTTCAGAGCTAAAGAGATGTCTTAAGTTGTCAAGAGTGTTTGCAGCTCTGGAAGAGTGCAGTTTGGTTTCCTGGTCTATGATCTATTTCATATGGCTCCCAACCTCCTGTGCCTTCATTCTAGAGGACCCCAATGTCCTCTGGCTTCCTTAGTCTCCTATATTCTTGTGTTACACATAAACAGGCACACCAACAGATGTGAATACTTCATTGAAAACAATATGTTTCTTTTGGAACCAGATCATTTGTTTTTGCTTCCCAATGGTCAAAGCAAGTCTTTTAGGGATACCTAGAAGCAAGAAATGTTGGGAGTGCTTCTAGGTGGAAAACCAAGAGCCCCACAAAGGCTCAGAATGCTTTGTTTTATGTGATAAAAGAGCTCACACAACCCAAAATGGACTACTAGTGCAAACCCAGCAGGAGATAACTATTTTGGGTCTACTAACTATCAGGCTAGCCCAGGGAGTATTCCTGTCTGGTTGACTTATATCATAGTCTTTATTCACAGGGCTTCAACTTGATGGGACTTGGAGTCACCTAGGAGAGACTCTTTGGGGCATGCCTGTGAGGACATTTCCAGAAAGGTTTTACTGAAAAGGATAGACCCACCCTGGGTGTAGGTGGTACCATCCAATGATGGAGAAGCCAAATAGAGCACCATTCTCTCCCCCCCACCACCTCCTCTCTCCTTCTCTCTTTCCCTCATCTCTCTTCTTCCATTATTGCAACTACCTCACACACCTGCAGTCATGCCTTCCTACAAATGATGGACTCTATCCTTCCTTAAATACAAGCAAAATAATCCTTTTCTTCCTTAAGTTGCATTTATTGAGTATTATTTCAAGGTAATGAGAAAAATAACTAACTCATCAGGTATCTTCTCCTAGGCTAGGCAATTCATCTTGGTTCCTCAGAGGCTTCTTCTGCTGAAGTCAACGTCCCATGCTGATTCTTTTCCTAGTAGCATAGGTTGTGATAGAGAATTTGAAATGAGTTCCTACCTGCTGCCACTGCTTTTCCTTGTCTGCAGTTTACATGAACTTTCTGCCTTACAAGCTACCATGTACCATGACTCCACTTGCCAAAAGGCTCATGTATGATATCACATGCCTAGTTTGAGAGTTTGTTGCTTCCTGGGAATATTTTATTTTATAAAAATATTTTATGCTGATACAGAAAAATTATTTTCTCTGCATAATTGCATCATCTACATAGCAGCTTTCTAGGATGAATCCCTTGCAGTGTCCTCATAACACTGACCTTTGAAACAACTCATGTATGGTATAGTTTGCCAGTTATTGGATTTGATAGGAATTTTGCATTATATGTCTGTTGCTTTTTATGAGCATAATGCATTTGAGTTTCACCAGTGCTGCTGCATGTCTAAGAAGATCCTTCTTGTTTTCTGTATAATTATTTTTGACAACTATTTATCTTTTGATACAATTAATTATATCAATTGATTCCTCTGGAAGCAATTACAGATAAGCGGTTCATGAGAACACTGCTTAGTTTACTTGAGCAAACACATAGCAGCTTGCCCTCTGTATTGTGTGTTAACTGTGTATTAAATGCAGGGCAGCATTTGCCTGTCTTCCACAGGGACAGGACTGGCTCCCATCTCTGCAGGTACCATTCAAGAGCTCTAGTTGTCCCAAACTCCCATCTAAGTTTAGATTGTCAGGTGGTTTTCTCTCTGCCCATTATGTAGAAGTGATTATAGAATCATTTGTCCTACTTCTTCTCTGTCAGTAGTTAGTCCAATCCTAAAAGCCTGTCTCTTAAATAAGCACCTGATCCACTGGTGAGACCATTTATCTTCATCCTGTTTCCATAACAAATATGAGCTAGAGTTGTGGCTCAGTGGTGGAGCACTTTGTTAGCATACATGAGGTCCTGGATGACATCCTGAGTGGAGAGAAATACTGAGGTTTACTGAAAGCCAACAATTGCATCCAAAGATGGGGAGAAGAGCAATGTGAAATGCTGTCTTCTGAGTGTGACATGGAAATTATAAACATATAGCAATTGTGATTACCCACATAATACCAGTACAAGATCAAGTCAAAATGTTCTGTTGTTGATGGAAATGACCTTCTCCAGGCACTATCCTTAACTGAGTAGTTATTACTAGTTGATGGTGACTTGGCATGGAGGCTCACTCTGTGTTAGGAGGTGGGTGTTTGGTCATTTGTATAGGTTGTACATAGTCCAGTAGATAGCCCCATTCTTAGGCACATATAAGTGGTATTAACTGGACTTAACAAGTTTTCAAAAACACAGCAAAAAAGGGGACACAAAGTTGAGAGAGGGATGTGGCAAGGGTATAACATGGAAATAAGAATTGAGAAATGGCAATGGCTATGATCATATTTCATTGTACATCTGAATGAAATTCTTAAAAATTAAAAAGGTAACAAAGGAATCTTGAACATATGTGTCAGCTACTCTTTCTGATAAGATATTTCATCATGAATTTGATATCTAAATTACCGAAATCTTGGTATTTACGTTCTAGTGACAGGTTCACCCTTTTGAAGGTCATTTTCTGTTACTTCAGCTGCTTCGCCCTTAACATGAACTTGTATGTAATTGCTGATACTTCTGTGACAATTAGGACAGATCATGACACAGTTGCTTATTTGTGGATTCCTTGTTTTGACTACCCAATTATTAGCTCCTAGAGCACCTAGGCCATACCCATTCAATGACTTTTGCAAAAAATGAAAACCTGGATAAGAGTAATAAGTTTTCAAAATGACTCTGAAATAATAATGTTCTCAGTTGAATGATACAGTTGAAAAACACTTGAGGCATATAAAGAAACGTTTAGGTCAATTTTGCTACATTGTTAATTACTAGTATTAAAATGGCAATCTTACTAGTACTCTAATCTTAATGGTCTGCATTGGAGGTGATGCTACTATTCATAGGACATTGCTGACAATCAGAGATATCTGTGAAAGATGCCAAGAACTGTGTTGCATATCACATAGTACAAAGGAAAATGCCACAACAGAAAAATCTAACAAAAAGATACAAAGATTGAAATTCTGTAGTTCAAAATTGACCATATTAATTCTTTGAGTTTTATTTTCATGTTTCGCTAAGATGGCTATGCCAAAGACCTATAGGGTTCACGAAGAGTCTATTTTTGATTAATCTCAGTGATTCAGCAAAAGTCAATTTCATCTTTATTCTCATGATCATCACTATCATCAGCAACAGTAGCATGTTGGAAATTACATATTGAGTAGGTTTAAGGGATTTAAGTCAAATAAGAAAAGAATCTTGAACATTTGAAACCTATCTATCAAGACACTTAAAGGACCAACATCATTATTGACATCATTCAAATCTCTCAGTCAATATATCTACTTTGCTGCCTGTATAAATATAGTTGAGGATATATACAATTTTAGAAAGACAGGTTATTTTCTCAATTATAGGCCAATATTTTCTGGGGATTAAACTATCTGTATTTCCTATTTTGTGATCTCTTAGTCTTATAAATTGTCATGCTGTGGCCTTTTGTGTAGAGTTTTGAATTTCTAAAGTAACACGTGTAAGAGATTTTCAGTGAAAGAAAATTCAAATCCAGCCCAAAGTGGTCAGATATTTAAGAGAATTTACTTATGAAACAAATATAAGGTAGTACATTATCTCTTTGAGGTTCTTGTGTAAGACTGGGAAGTCATTAAAAGAGGAAAAAGATTCCCTAAATTATATAGTGTCTATTGAGCATTAGGTAAAATAATTACCCCCCAATCGGTAACTTAAACACTGGTGTTTTCATGACCTCACATCTCAGGGTATTGTGTCTCTGGGTACAGCCTGGCCTAGCATTTTCCTCTGGGTCTCACTAGGCTGTAAATTATGTGTTGTCAGACCATGGTCTCATCTGCAGACCCAAGTGAGAATAAAACTATTTTGACCCCCTTTCACATTCCTAAAATGATTGGTCTGCTGCTATCTGTACATTTGAGAGTCCTAGCATCTGTCTGTCTACTGTGAGTCTCCCACAATCCCGTTGGCTAGAAAATCCCCTACTCTGTTATATTCATAAGGAAATGCACTGAACTTCCCTGTTTCATCAATGACATACCTCTGAAGCACTGAAGGAGTTGATTAAATCATTACATTCTATAACTGACTTTCATTTTTTTTCAACATTGAACCTTAATGATTTATGAAATTTTGCTCAAGGTTTGAGACAGAGTTTCAATTTGGGAAGGTGTAAACTAATGTTTTTAAAACTGATTTTGATTAGCTTCTATTTCTAGAGTAAAGTAGTGTATTTAACTGTAGTTCTTCTTTATTTTTCAGAAACATGACTAATTTCTCTGCCTTATGGAAACAAACAATACACATACAGATTTGTTTAAAGAAAGCTCAATAAGCCCCATAAAAATATATCCCAGTTAAACTTTACATGTGTTCCCTCTGCAAAAAGGAGGACAGTCTATTAGCTTTCACTGCATAAGTAGCCTGGGTACTGGATTCTAAAAGAAAAAGAAAAAGAATTAATGGGAAATAGACCATGTGCAAGTCATATAAAATGTACTATTTCATGTAAAAGTTAGCTGAAAACTCAATGTAGATCTCAGATTAAGCCTATCAATAGAAAAACTGGATATATTAAAAATTCTGGTTATAATAACACATTAAAGAGAGAAGTGGGTGAAGGGAATGGAGAACAAACTATAGTTTATATTTGTATATGAAGACAGCATTATGAAATTCATTGCTGTGTATGCTAACTTAAAAATATAATTAAATGAGATGACCACATATTTAACAACTTGATGTACATATAAGCAACATGAAACAAGAAAAGTAAAATGCTAATAGAAAATACATTTACTCTTAGTTTATTAGCTTACTTAAATAAAATTGTCTCATTTTAATAAGATGCCCATATTTTAATTTCATGTTTGCTTCTTTTTCAACTGAAAAATCAAATAAAGTAAGTCATGTTATTTTTCATATTGGTATTTGTTACTTTTGAAACATAGTTGTACTTCCTTCTGGAGTACAGTGTGATTAAACTGATAATGTAATTTACAAAGTGTGATGATCAAACTAGGAACATTTTTATCTCCTTAAAATTGCATCACCTTGTACGGGTTAGTTTCAAAATCTTCTGGTTACTTATAAAAATATATATAATATATTCTTATAAATTTACACTCTAGTACCATTCAGATATATAGTTATTTGCCCATTGATATTCCATCTAGATTTACAATCTATTGTTGAATGTGGGGCTTTTCAGTAACCTAATATTATTTTACTGCTACTTCTCCCACACAGATATGTCAATATAGATTTCATATATTTATATATTCTGGTGTTAGGTACATACATATTTATAATACTTTTATTGCATCCTGAAGAAGTGACAGCTTTAACATATATATATTTGACTTTTAGAAGTTCTTGACTTAAAGATAGTATTTTATGATACAAATCAAAGTTCATTTAAAATGGAGTTAATATTTGGATATAAACCATAGCAGGTAGCAAACAGTATTATGCTTAGGCATGGGGAGGGGCAAAAGCTCAAGAAAAATCCCCAAATAAGTCATTCCTTAGCTGAATCAGAGGAAGTATGGCCATGGTTACACCATGATATTGGAGTTCTGGACCTTTAATCTGACAGACAATAAATTAATATTTTTAAAGAATTCTTGTGCTGTATTAGATGGGAATGACATAAAAATCCACAGAGGGATTTACATCCTGGGGTAAAAGTAGATCCTTTTAATAAGCAATGGAAAGAAAACTAAAAAACAGCATGAAAAGGAAAATGCCAAGATCTGCCTATGATCACATGGCAGGGGGGGATAAGAAACACACCATGTCGATGGCAGGTACCAAACCTGCAAGCTTTACCAGTTTTACAGATTAGTTACACTGGTTTGCACTGTTCATCTTGTATAACCTGTTGAATACATTGGCCCTGGACTGGAATGTTTTCAACTATCACCTAGTTCATTGTCAATAATAATGATCCATACACTGTTGTTTTATCTTTCATCTTCTGAATTTTGTCCTTCAGCTTTTCTTTTTTATCACACATTTATAAAACAGACAAAGAAGCCACATACAGGTATACAATGTCTTAGAAATAGTCACTAACCCTCAAAATATATAAGCAGTGAGAGCTGCTTGATTCCTTAGACTATTTTGTAAAAAGAGATGTAACTATTTTCTGGCGCTTCAGATAATTTCAGTGTTGTGTGATATGATTCAATCGTAAAGAATGAAGTGGAACAAGGATGTGGATGTGAACAAAAGTACAGAGTTAATCTGATTTTGCTGTATGTGAGAAACAAGAGGAATGGAAGTAAAGAAGTGAGCTTCATTCATACCACAGTTACTGCAGTATAGCAAATGAGGGTGAGGAAGTCAGTCATACATTGAGGAGGAAGGCAAAAATAAGTTTGCCTGAGATGGTGGGGAAACAGATGGGAAGAAGCCCAGTCAGCTGCATGTTCTGCACACATGAAAGCCCCTGCTGCTAAACACAAGAATCTAGAATTAACTCCATGAAAATCAAACAACATCCTGTGTGGCTCTGAATAAAAATCTTTGCTCAGAATAGGGGTGTTACAGATGAGTTGTGGGGAAAGGGTGTTGCTGGAAGTGACATGGATATCACCTCTGCCATTCGTCTCTCAGTAATTCTTTTTCCTGAAGGAGAAAAGCTCAAATGATTGCTAGATGCATACACGCATCCCATAATTCTTTAATAGTTGTTTAGATATGGGGATGGTCATGCTTTTTATTAGGTCTGTTGCATTAGGCATCTCTAAACAGGTTTGAATGTATTTGAATGTAGTCTAAAAGAGAGTGGGCCTGGGTGTCAAGTGGTTGCAATGAGAAATAGTGAATCTGAGAATCACCTGGAAGTCTCTGTTATTATCACTCTACAACTTTAAAAAAAATGTTATTAATTCTTCTGTCATGCACTACACCCCAATCACAGCTTCCCCTTGCTCCACTCCTCTCAGTCCCAGCCACCTCCCTCTCTCCTAGATCCACTCTCCTCGGAAAAGAGCAGGCCTCCCAGGAACATCAACTGAAATTGGTGCACCAAGATACATTAAGACCAGGCACAAATCCTCGTATCAAGGCTGGGCAAAGCAATCCAATAGGCAAAAAAAGGGCCCTAAAGGCAGGCAAAAGAGTCAGAGACACCCGGACTCCCACTGTCAGGCATTCCCCCAAAACACCAACTTAACAGCTATAATATATATGCAGATAATGTTATATCTCTGTAGGAGTTGTTGGCTCTGGAATCATGAAAGTAACACTAGGTGGTCTGGCTCAAACTTTCTTTCAAATTGGTTTCCTAATACACACTTTAAAACAAAGTCTAAGGAATAATTCCTAAAACACGCATGTTGATGCAATCATAAAAATGAAGATTAATGGAGAATAATACCTTTTCATTGCAACACAAGTCTACACTCTACAATAATTTTAACCTGCATCAAATTAATCATGGACATTTATTCATCATGCTAGAATTTTTATCACAATTTCAGGATATTGTCTTCAAATGTCTCTGTTACTGACTCTTTTTCTTCAGTGGGCTCTTGGCACTCCACGTGGTGACAATCTGCTTTTCTTACTTGATCACTTTTCCCACTTAATAAAACATTTTTGTCACATTAAAGATGTGCACAGAGGGCTAATGGAGTTCAGTTGGTAAAGTGCTTGCTGGGCAAACATAAACTTCTGAGTTTGTTTCTTAGCACCTTTAAAATGGCCCAGCATAGTAGTATGTGCCTGTAATCATAAGACTGGGAAGGCTGAGACAACTGATCTACTGTCTGCTACATAGACAATTTAATTAGTAAGCCTCTAGTTGCTATGAGAGATGCTGTCTCAAAGAACAAGGTAGATGCATGCAGACATTAACATATATCAATATATAATAAAAATCAAAAAATATATAACATCATGGGATGAGGGATGGATTTGTGGTTCAGAGGAACAGGATTTGACTTTCAGCACTGAAACTGAGTGGCTCATCATTTCCTGTAACTAACTCTAGGTGATCTCACCCTCTTATGTCCCCTGATGGCATTTGCAGGCACATACAGAAACATGCATATACATGCAAATAAAAAAAATAAAATAATGTCTTGGGAACAACACCTGTAGTTGATATATGGCATCCAGATTTATGTTTATTCCCTAGCACATACTTACCAACTAACACAAACACATGGATACTCATATTCACAGATGCACTACAAAATAAATTAAAAAGTACCAAAGTTTACAAAATTATGTACTCACACTTGCTCCATAAACATTGTGATAATAATAAATAAAAATAAATTAAGTTAATATTCACTCTCAATTTTCCTGCTACCAATATAAAAGGGAAGAACATAAACTAAAAAGAATATCCAGCGCTGGATGAAGTAAACAAGAAATAGTAATTACTCCAAGGGACAAGGGATGCTTTGACACTGGCAATTTGAAAGGATGAGAGAAAGGAAATGAAAAATAACTTCTATGAACTACAAATTAAAGACCAAGAGGAAAAGCAATGAATGCATTTCATGTACCTCTCCTAACCTAAATAATTTATCATACGGTTATTTAAGGGGGAATTGGAAGCCTAGGAGGGCTCTTCAGTGAAGTGAGGGTGAAAAGTGGCTCCTTATGGAAAAAAGGAGGTAAATATAGGAGGTGGAAAGTAGGTTGATAAAATAAACAATGTGAATACCTGAAAAAGCTACAAGAAACCATACAATTAACTACCTAAAAGACAAAAACCAATACGATATGTAATTAAGTGTATAAATGTACATGAAAAGTTTTAATGAACTTTTCTCATCTGGGGATAGTGATCCCTCCAGGAGACAAAGTCCATTTAAAAATATTCCAATACTGGACACTAGAAATGCACTTTTGAGGTTTTGGCTAGTGCTGTCTAAAAGATTCCCAACACAAATATAACAATAATAATTTATCATTAGAAATGGAAAGGAAGAACTGCTGATAGTTATTATAAATTAGCATATATGAGTTAAGATTTCTTCACCCAAAGGATACATTTTAGATTTCCAATTAGTATTCTTTTTCTTTTTTATTGAGAATCTCAAACTTATATGTAACATATTTTAATCAAATCTATCATTTCTCCCTTCCCTTCAATCCTCTATTTCCCACAACGATTATTATTTCCCAGTTTCATGTGCTCAGCTTTTAAACGCACTGAAACCACTTAGTGTAACCTTTATGTGAATGATGGTAGAACTATCTACTGGAGCATCGGTAACCTACCAGAGCCCTTAGCCCTCTCCCAGCAGCAATGCATTCCAAAAGTGCCTCAACTACTTGTGGAACACCATGAGTCACTCTACCACGCATACCAGAAATTTGGCTAAATTGGCTTTGTGGAGGTCTTGTGCATGTAGTCAACCACTGTGAGTTAATGTGTACAATGTCATTCACATGTCTGTAAAAACTGATACACTGCAGACTTGTGACTAACAAATGATTTCAACTCATTGTCTATGATAATCCCAAGTATTAAATATGATAGAGCTGTCCTACTTAGAATTTAGTACAACAGAATCTCTTATTCTCTATACTCTAACCAGCTGTGGTTCTCTCATACTATTGTTTTTGTTATTTTTTAAGTTTATCTCATAAAAGCTGAAAGAAGCACTAATCTCTGGCATAAAAATAAAAACACAGCGGGCACATTATTACTATGACTGTTAAGCAGAATAACAGTATTGAGTTTTTCCCTTGAGTTTCGGTTTAGGATTTAGTTAACAGTACCAGGTAGGAGCTCTCTCTCTCTCTCTCTCTCTCTCTCTCTCTCTCTCTCTCTCTCTCTCTCTCTCTCTCTCTCTCTCTCTCCAGCATGTATGACTGCAGGCCAGAAGAGGGCACCAGATCTCATTACAGATGGTTGTGAGCCACCATGTGGTTGCTGGGAATTGAACTCAGGACCTCTGGAAGAGCAGTCAGTGCTCTTAACCTCTGAGCCATCTCTTCAGCCCCCACAGGAGTTCTCTCTTGTAGAACAGGCATTAAATCCAAACATACAATTTTCATTACACCAATAATATTCATGCCCCTATTGCACCAGTAGGTATACATATCTTGGCAGACAAGATATTATTATTGTAGCTAGCAGTGTTCACAAATGAATAATAGAAGAGGAACTAGATATAACAGACACTCTTACAGCCACATGATTTTTTTAGAGTCCAACAATACACATTGGAGAAAAGATAGAATTTTCAACAAATGATGCTAGTCATACTGGATAATGAAACTAGATTCTTATCTCTCATTCTTCACAAAACTCAACTCCAAATTTCATGGGGAAATACCACATACATTTCTGCTCACCCAAGATAGGAAGTGCATGACATACCAAAGTTCAGTTTGGCAAACCAAAGAGTTTTGTTGTTATTGTTGTTTGCTTAAAGTAATATAGGTGAGGAGTGACTTACAGGAGCAGAAATAACTCAAAGACATCTGCATCACCACAGCCCACCATAGCAAGCATGGCAGCTCACAAAATCTGGGAACGTGGAGTGTATTGCACAACATACAAGCAGCTCAGCAAGTCGAAGAGTGCCCTTTCCAAGCAACTCAATTCTTCTCCACCTCATGTATGCAGTTCAGATGATGTCTGCTTCTTCCCAGAAGCTGAGCTGGTCTCACAGTCCTCTTTGAGCTTGTCTTCCCTAAGATTACGTTCTCCAACTCTACTGTTTACTTTTGGAATGGAAGAGCCTAGTGAATCAGCTCAGTTTCAGGGAATTTCTGAAGCTGTTGTGACTTGTTTGTCTTTCTGTTTAAGGATTTTCTTTACAGGATAGAATGTTTCCATCTAGACAAAAGACCTGGCATCCTGAATCTGAAGAGAAAGGATACACTTCAATTTAAAGACAGATTTTCTCAACAGGAATCAGATGGAACAAGTATTATGATAAACTATTATTAATGGCACTCCAAGATATTAAAAAGTTTTTGTATGGCAAATTACTCCATTAATATTAAATACTATTTAAGATGAAAATAATCACAAATATATATATATATATATATATATATATATATATATATATATATATATGTGTGTGTATTTGTATATACTTATATATAACACATTATATATTTAAAGAATATATTCTATATAAGTATATATTTGTGTTATTTATATGTACAAATATGTATATATAAGACTAAGCTGCGCCACTTGTCATCTGCACATAAACAATCTTGCTATATTTTAACCAGAGCAAGGAGCTGGAGAGATTCCTCGGTGGTTAGAAAAAATGTATTGCCCTTTCAGAGAACTAGAGCTTGCTCCTGGCACCCATGTTGGATGATTCACAGTATATATCTCCAGGTCCATAGGACATGATGGTCTTCAGTGAGACCCTGATACATGTGAGAATCACTATCTAGCAACTCTGGACCACTGATTTTCCTATGTTCATGGACATTAACTTGAGATTCTTAACAATACAGCAGCCCTAAAATGGCCCCATAATACTCACAGACACTAGTGGACAGACACACTAGGCCCCTGGATGGATGTTCCATGACCTGTATTTTAGAAACTAAAGACACATTTTCTATACAAAACATATGAATTAATCGATATCTATATATCTCTCACCTATAGTGACCAAGGTGCTTTTCCAAGTGCCAGCCTTTGGAGAGATAAGCTGTTAATACCACAGTTATGTGGATAAGGAATAAAGACTCATGGTTGCTTTTACTTCCAATTGGGAAGACTTTCAGTGATAAATCAAAATAAGGAATACTGGTTAGGTAGCCAAATCCATCCTCTATTTCAATTTGAACTCTGTTTTCTTATATTCACAGTGAAGAGATGGAATTATTTTTCATGAGATATAGCTTAACGGAAGAATGACTATTGAAGTTTAAAGAGTAATGCCTACACATTGAAGTAAAGCAACTATTAGGATTGAGGCCCCCACAGATGAGTTCCTGAAATCATATTAGTGGAAAATCATAGACATTTTATTATTGAGAAATTAATAGTTCTTATACAAAGGATACTATAAACATCAACATAAATGAAATAAATGCCTATTATTTTCTACTGCATATTGGTATGGTTTTACTTGGCTTTAAGATATAGAATGAAATATATACTATATTAGTAGAAACAGGTATAAAGGAGGTTCCTTAGGTCCTTAGGAAATGTTGCCCAGAGAGGAAAGGCAGCTTTATGATTATATTTGTCAGGACATTGCACATTTTTTTTTATAAATTGTGCATATGGTACATAGAACCTAGTCAATCCTGGAGAAATATGCAATCCTATCTATAATAGAAGAGTAGACAGTTTCAAAGGTAATTCTATGACTCAGATGGTAATACTGTGTCTTATAATTTGGAAGTAGAAGCTGCATAATATCTCCAACAAAAATTAGTGGTATAAAATTCATCAACTGCCATGATGTTGTGGTTTTGGGAACCACTACTCTGAAGAGGTACCACTACCATTACAACTTTGAATGTCAACTACTGTAAGGCCTGGTAAGGTAAGGCACAACGGAGGGAGTGTTAACAGTGGCCCACCTCCTCTGAGAAGAGCTGAAAGACAGGCAAAGAATATTTACTTTCTACAAAGATTGTTGATTCTTTTTGGGTTTTCTTATCCATGTGGAATTTCCCCCACATACTAGTCTAGAGTTCATTTTTAATGTTTAATCTGTGTGGGAATGTTGTCACTGAAGATGAAAAATGGTATGACTATATATCTTGTACTGAAGATCCATGTTGTGTGGAGGGCTGATTGTGTTTTGGAGTTTATTGAAAGATTGTCAGTTCATGTCACCAGGCACAGTGTGCAAAGAAAAACACCTTCTAGGATGGTATGATGGAACTTTGGGTAAGTGTCCTGAAGAGATTCTCTTTCTATTTCTCTCTCTCTCTCTCTCTCTCTCTCTCTCTCTCTCTCTCTCTCTCTCTCTCTCTCCATTAATTAACATCCTGATAACTATTATTGCAACTGTGGTAACAAGGACAACACATATATACATATATGAGATACAATATCCTTGATATATTCTGTGGATCAATTCAGTATGACAGTGTGATAGAGATTTCCAATATAAAAGATCATCTACTTTGAACTGGAATTTCCCCACATACTCATCTGTAGTGTCTTGGCAGTTAAAACACTACTGTATGTGTCAAAAACCTCTGACAGGAAGTTCCAGAGAGCTACACTGTTTCAGGACCATAAGGATTTACCCCTAAATATAAGAAATCCCTAGCAGGTTCATACTATGTAATATTCTATACCACTTTATTTTATTTTCAGTAGAGTTGGTGTGGTAGTTCACTGCAAAGAAATAATTCAAGGGATCTGTATGCGTTTCCAGTGGGCCTCTCAGTGCCAAGACACACTCACCTTTTCACTGTGCTGTCTCCTTTACTTAGAGGGAATGTGCAAATCCCATTTGTTTTTTCCTCCAAACCTTCCTACTAAACCCTGCTTATAGAGGAACCTGATTTGGACTGCAAAGTTGGATGGAGGGGAACAACTGTTTGATTGGTTTCTATCAGTGTTGCTTTAATCATAGTTCTAACCTATGTGGCATCCACAGCTTTCAGATTGTGTTTGATTACTACGTGTATTTAGCTCTTCTCTACACATCGGGACTGACAGCCCTAGAGATACAGCACTCCTATGAAACAACTTACCTGAGGCTCAACTCCATGGCTTTGAGTCATCCAATACATTTCAGAGGGCCCAGCACTAAGGTGGCCAGACCCCCTTACAAGTGACTTCTAGGTTCTCAGGTTTTAGATCTATAAGACAAAATCCAAAGCCCTAGTTAACTATTTTGCTTTTGATATCTACTCCCAGTGGACAGAGTAACACGTTTCTAGTTTGACACTTTTGATTGTTTCAGGGATGTGTCTTCTCACCATGGGAGTAAACTCTGAATGCTAAAGAGCTCACCATATCAGATTTTATAATTTTGAGGAAGTCAGATTTTTATCAAGACCTTTACTATCATGTGAACATAGCATATGCTGGTGTAGCATTTTGTTAAAATATATAAACACAAAGTAACTCTTGTCACTCAGTATCTTGTGTATTTTGCATATAAAATTGGTTCATGGGGCCAGCAAGATGGCTGAGCTTATAGGGGCCCTTATCAAAGAAGCTTGATGAGCTTAGTTCAGTCCCTATGACCCACATAACAAAATGAAAGAATCAACCCTGGAACTTGGCTCTTACTTCTCCAAATGCACCTAAGCATGTGTATTTCTAAACAACTATAACACACACGCACATACATGTAATTAAATACATACATTAATAATGAAATTAATAAAATGAGATCATGAAGACTTTAGAGTTTTATGTTGGCTTCCTGAGAGCCTCCCCAGCACCCTACCTCTTCCTATTCCCATGATGTCCTCATCTATCATGGTATCTTCCTCCCTGCCCTCCCACTCTGTCCCTATTCCAGTTTGACCCTCCCATTTCTCTATGTTCTCATCCCCCCACTCCTCGCCCTCTGTCACCCCCCCACACACACACCCAGTCCACTTATGTAGATCTCATCCACTTCTCCTTCACAGGGTCATCCATGTGTCCCTCCTAGGGTCTTTTCCTGTTAGCTAGCCTCTCTGGAGTTGTGGATTGCAGTCTGGCTATCCCTTCTCTCCCATTTAGTATCCACTTATGAGTGAGTACATACTATGTTTGTCCTTCTGAGTCTGGGTTACCTTACTCAAGATAATATTTCTAGATCCATCCATTTGCCTGCAAATTTCATGATATCATTGTTTTTCACTGATGAGTAATACTCCATTGTGTATATTTGCCATATTTTATTTATCCTTTCTTCAGTTGAAGGGCATCTAGGTTGTTTCCAGGTTCTTGCTATTATGAATAATGCTGATATGAATGTAGTTGAGCATGTGTCCATGTGGTAAGTTTGAGCAGTACTCGGAAATATGCCCAAGAGTGGTATAACTGGGTCTTGAGGAAGAATTATTCCCAATTTTCTGAGAAACCGCCCTACTGATTTCCAGAGTGGCTGTACAAGTTTACATTCCACCAACAGTGGAGGAGTATTCTCCTTTCTCCACATTCTCTCCAACATAAGCTGTCTTCTGTGTTTTTGATCTTAGCCATTCTGACAGATGTAAGATGGTATCTCAGAGTTGTTTTGATTTGCATTTCCCTGATGACTAAGGATGTTGAGCAATTCCGTAAATGCCTTTCAACCATTTGAGATTCTTCCATTGAGAACTCTCTGTTAAGTTCTATAGCCAATTTTTAAATTGGATTGTTCAGTATTTTGATTTCTAGCTTTATATATTTCTTTATATATTTTACAGATCAGCCCTTTGTCAGATGTGGAGTTGGTGAAGATCTTTTCCCATTCTGTAGGCTGTCGTTTGGTCTTATTGACTGTGTCCTTTGCTCTACAAAAGCTTCTCAGTTTCAGGAGGTCCCATTTATTAATTGTCACTCTCAGTGTCTGTGCTATTGGTGTTATATTTAGGAGGTGGTCTCCTGTGCCAATGCATTCCAGGCTATTTCCTACTTTTTCTTCTATCAAGTTCAGTGTAACTGGATTTATGTTGAGGTATTTGATCCACTTGGACTTTAGTTTGTGCATGGCAACAGATATGGATCTATTTGCAATCTTGTGCACATTGACATCCAGTTATTCGAGCACCATATTTGTTCTAGAACCAATATTGGCAAATAGTGTTTCTCATAGAACTAAAACCTCAAATCCCAAATAAACTTTAAAAGTCAAATTTTAAAGGCAAATGGGTGCCAATAGTCAAAAGGAATATTAAGCACACATTTCAAATATAGAAAATTTATGTTGAAATTTGTTTAATTACCCTTTATTATCTCTTCTGGAGCACTTGAGGCTTCATGCCAACTGAAGATGGGTTTTCATTTATAGGTGAGAACTTCTGCTCAGGAAAAATCTGATTGTCTAAATTTCCCAAAAGACTACATGGTACATTAGATATTTAGAGAAACTTTAATTTCCTTATTTTTTCCTAAATCACAACAGCTGTTTCAAGCTTTTTTTTGACATGTCAGTATACATATTCCAACACTGATGTGAATTCTTATACATATACCTTAAAATGTGATCAAATTAGAGTAATTAGCATCTCTTTCACCTCAAATATGAATAATTTATTTGTGGTGAAAACATTTAAAATTCCCTTCTTCTATCTCTGAACTATAAAATCATTTTAATTACCTGCTGTCGATGTAAGGATACAGAGGAGTAAGCGAACATATTCTTTCTTTCTAAATACAACATTGCCATGTCTAAGTAAACTTTCCTATCTTCCTCTCTTATCTATTCTGTTCATCTTTTGGTCACTAGTTTATGTCTCAATTCCTTTAAGAAAATCTGGTTTGCATTCCATACATGGCTAAGACCATGCCATATTCAGTTCTACTCAGCTGATTTCACTTAGCTGGCATCCTCCAGGACTCATCCATGGACTGTCATATGAGAAGACTGCGTTTTTGGTCATTGATGATTATATTTCTCTGGGTATATATAACATAGTTTCTTCACCTTTTCATTAAGTGATGACCACCATGATTAATTCCTTGTAATTCTACAAGAAACATAGGATTGCAAACAGATCTTTCACACATTGATTTAATTTACTTTAGATAAATAATGACATTTCCATTGCTAAGTCATGTGATAGTTCTACTTTAAAGGATTCTTGTTTGCATGCTTATTTTGGTTTTGTTATTGTAGTGCAAAGGGCCTAACCTGAGACTGTAAAAAAGGAAAGGGAATGTACTAATATTATGCTAAGGTGATCACTCTTATGATTTATACTACTTTAATAGGACCTTTATGAATTACATTTGTAGCTGAAGTTTTCCTGTATCCCTCCTGGCCTGTAGTCAGGAAAAATCTGTCTCACCCACCAGTCCTGCAGCCACTCAGACCCAAGTAAACACACAGAGACTTATAATAGTTACAAACTGTATGGCTATTAGCTCAAGCTTATTACTGATTAGCTCTTACATTTAAATTAATCCATAATTCTTATTTATGTTTAGCCATGTGGCTTGGTACCTTTTCTGATTTCTGCCTTCACACCTTGCTTCCTCTGTGACTGGCTGGTGACTCCTGACTCAGTCCTCCCTCTTCCCAGAATTCTCCTTGTCTACTTGCCCCACCTATACTTCCTGCCTGGCCAATTAGTGTTTTATTTATCAACCAATCAGAGTAACACATATTCACAGCATGCACAACATCCCACAGCACCTCCCCCTTTCTGTCTAATCAAAAAGGAATGTTTTAACATAGTAAAATTACATATAAGAGAACAATTATTAAGCAAGAATTACAGTTATAACATCTAGTCTATTTGTATTTGGCAAAATAAATGAAAATATTCTATCATCTATCCCATATTTTTGAGTCTAAAATTTCATATCTAAATTATCTTTTGTCATAAGCAAGGAAAATCATAACTATCCAATTTTCAACTACATCAAAGACTCCAGAAGAATATAATATTACCTAAGTAAATAGGAAGAGCATTGTAAGCAACTTTCAGAAAATCTAGAATAACAGAGACAGCTGGCTATCTGGACAGTTACCCAAAATTCTTCAGCAACGATAGGGCATTCATTCTTTAGCCTATAGGCCTAGTATCTTTCAGTTGCTTCTTATTGTGTCCTGTAGAATGTCTGGCAGTTTCTTCTGCAAAGCAGAAACCTGAAGAACCATCTTGCCTTGCAAAGTTCAGTGCTCACCTTCCTATGGGTCCTGCATGTCCAATTTATACAACATATTGTCAAGCAGTCAACACAAAGGCATTTTTTTTTTGCCCAGTGGCTAACTTTTGCCACAAAGAAATAAAATTTCATGAGTTTCTTCAATGTCCATTAACTTCTCTGAATTAGATTGGTGCTGCCAGGAGCAGACATGTCTCATAATCATAAAAAAAGAAAGAAATCTAAATTATTAAAACATTTTAAGTGCATATTCTGCAGATCTCTGAAGGGTTTGAAGATGACCTGTCTATCTAAAATATATCTCTGCTTGACCTTGAAAACATGCCTAATATGACTACAAGTTTGATTGTAATGTCTAACTACTAACGTTTATTTTTTTTGTATCCTAATAGTTGGTAATAATAACGTTCAAGGATTAGCAAACTGTATTACATTGCTAAATGAACTGTATAGGTACAACATCCTGAACAAGATTAGAAATATATGTACAGTATTTCCTAACAATATCAATCTCAATATATATAATTTGTATATGATATATAAAAATCCAATCCAATGTAAAGTATTTAAAACTAGTAGTGTCTTTTAAAAGTATATTCAATAATCTACCTTTTTATCTATATCATGTCTATATCCTTTCTTTTTTCTTTTCAGAGTAGATTCAATAATATACCCTTTATTTATCATTTCTATATCTCTTTTTTCACAGTAAATTCAATAATATACCTCTTATCTATATCCACCTTTATCTTTTTCTTTTTTTGAAACAAGAACCTTAAATCTAATCTCCTTTTTTAGCTTCTTTCCTGATTATCACCAATAACAACTTGTAACCAATCATCCTAAACAATTACAACTATCCCAAACCCCAAACCCACTGAAAGACCAAAAACCATCTCTTGGGAATATAGATGTTGTGTTCTTAAAATTACTTCCTGCTGTTTGTGGGTAAAGGCATCTTCAGGGTATCCTGAAAAGAAGATTTTGGGTTAATTGTCAAGTCCCATAGTAGTAGCTGTATCATTTGTTGTCCAGCCTCTGCATAATGCAGAAGTGCAGGGTTTGTCTCAAGTCATTGTTTGAGTAGTCTGTGAGGCTGGATCATCTCAGATAGCCATCTTGAAATTGTTCTGAGCAGTTTGTAGTCCAAAGCTGATCTTTTGGAGAAGTTTGTCAGCTTAGTAGTATTATTATTGTCCACATGGAATTGTCATTGTGGGGCCCGATCATATTTCTGGAGATTTCAAATTCATTGTTAGACCTAGTCATGATTCCCTGCAGAAAACTGACAGATTCCAAAACAAAAACATGTATAGGCAGCTAAATGAAGCCTTTTATTCTAGAATTAGTTAGTACTATATATGACCATTAATATCATAACAAAAGTTTTAATATATATATTAATCTTATAAATTTTGATATTAAATTCATACCTTAAGAAAAGTTTAAAGAATCAAAATAGAACCAAAGAATTGAGATTAGTGGCAATAGAATAGTCCCTTAATTTTGGTCTTCTTGTGTCTCATATCAGATAGCTCTTTCTTCTGACATGATACAGAGATTTTTCCTTTTCCTTTTAACAAATGTACTTGGATTTAAAGAAGGAGAGAGCCATTCTTCAACTCCAAAGCCAGCTTTAATTTTTAATTGAACTGTGACTACAAAAAGACCATTTGTGTTACGTGTCTGTAGAGAAGAGCAGAAACAAACATTTGGGAAGACTTATGAAATTTTATATGTGATATCCCAATAGGCCAATTTACTCTTTTTCTTGGGACATTTTTCTAGATGATTTGTCCTTTTTTTTTTTTCAGATGTCTCTTTTGTCCAATGTTCTTCAGATTCCTTAGCCTTCATTTTCCTGAAAGACAAAAACAAAAGCCCTTTCCAAAGCATAACTTTGGGGAAGTTCCCCTTTGGCAAGTTATATCTGATTAAATAAAAAAGCATTTGTTAGTGGTATAAGTTAGTTTAAATTGGATGGTCATGCTGGTCGATGAATTATCATCTCTTCCAATTAAGAGATCTCTCTTGTTCAAATCAAGCCTTTATCAGTTTTGATGATATCCACAGCTTATCTTCTCCTATAGAAACAAAAGCAAAACCTCATCCCCAACACAACACATATCCTGGTTTCCATTCCAAACTCAGCACATCTTTAAAGTATATACACTGATTTAACTCTACTTTAAAGGATTTTTGTTTGCTTGCTTGTTTTGTTTTTGTTATTGTAGTGCAAAGGGCCTAACCTAAGATTGTGAAAAAAAATAAAGGGAATATACTAATACTCTGCTAAGGTGATCACCCTTATAATTTATACTACTTTAATAGTAACTTTATGAATTATATTTGTAGCTGAAGTTTTCCTGTGTCCTGCCTGGCCTGTAGTCAGGACAACTCTGTCTCACCTGCCACCTCCTGCAGCCACTCAGACCTAAGTAAACACAGAAAGACTTATATAATTTACTAACTACATAGCCATTAGCTCAAGCTTATTACAGACTAGCTCTTACACTTTTATGCAGTGATTTCTGAGCTGTAGGAAGAAGGGTTGTGATATTGATGTCCCTTTTTAGGGCTGAATACTCTATAGTCTACTATTCTCTGCATGTTATCCAGTTGTGGGTCTCTATGATAATCATCGTCTACTGCAATGTCTTGAGAGAAACACTAAACTACAGATATAGTGATAAGTCATTAGGAGTTTCTTTAACATCGGGTCCATCTCTCAGAATAATCATGAAAAGAAAAAGAAAAAAAATTCATTGAAGACTCACAAGTATTAGAATGATAGATAAAGTATATGAAAATAATGGGGAGGGAGGACTGTAGACATAAATGTTTAATGTTCAGTGATTGGAAGAATGTCTAAAAGTAGAACAAAGGGAGGAGGAGGTGAGAGAGTTAAAAATACAGTATCAGGTCATGTAGATCAGTCCATCTCCAGGCTCAAGCACATGGATGCTGCAAAACTGATTTCTTTGAGAGGGGAAAATGCAAAGAAAAAAAAGGTTAAGAGAGAGAGAAAGATGAGAGAGAGAGAGAGAGAGAGAGAGAGAGAGAGAGAGGATCATCAGAAATTGAAAAGAGGAAAAAATGAATCAGAAGGAAAGAGAGGAAAGGAGGGAGGGAGAGAGACTATTTGGAACAACCTTAGAATGTAGCATAGATGGCATAATACAAAGACATGGGGCATTAAATGCCACCAGGACAGATAATAGAAGAAGAGAAATCTGGACCCTATAGTATGTAAACATTGACTGGACTGATTGTTGGGTCTCATCAGGGGTCTCTCTTGGGCCTTACCTGTCATTGGAAATTGTGCTCACAGAAGGTCTACCAGGAGATAAGTATGTGTTCCCTGCATTTATGGATGTTTTAACTCTAATAAGTGTGGTACTTCCAATTTCTTTTTTTGAAGATTACTTTGGTACTCCATGAATTTTAAAGCATTATTTGTGCATGTAGCAGACCTTATTTTCTGTTTTCCTAAAAGGTCAAATTGAAATTTTACTAGCCTTTGTATTGGATCTGCATATTCCTTTTCACAAGACCAATATGTTGATGCCAATAATTCCTCCACTATGGGAACATGAATATTCCCATTTGTTTGCATTCTCTTCTGCTTCTTTCACCAATTTCATAGTTCTCATTGTGGAGATCTATAGTCCCCTTGTTTAAAATGCTCCTTGATGTTCTCTTCTGGAGCTTGTGAAAGCTATTACATTAAAAAAATGATTACATGTAGCAGTGTGCTCCTGATGGACAGAAATGCAACAGAATTTTCTTAGCAAGTGGTTGTGAATTTGAGATTTTTTTCTCAGTTACTGATGGGAACTTGTGTCTACTTCCCCCTTCAGTGATGGAACCTCGTATGTCTTAGGCCTGTCTGGATTCTGTGTATGCTCCTATAATCACTGTGGGTTCATGTGTATTCCAGTACTGTTCTATCTGGAATATACTGTTTCCTTTTTCCTAGGTTTTGTCATTCACTCTCTCTGGCTCTTAAAATTTTTGTTGTTGTTGTTTTGTTTTGTTGAGACAGAGTTTCTCTATGTAGCTTTGGCTGTCCTGGAACTTGCTTTGCAGACTAGGCTGGCCTTGAACTCACAGAGATCGACCTACCTTTGCCTCCTGGGATTAAAAACATGAACCACAATGCCAAACTTTTACAATTTTCTGCCTCTTCTTCCAGTTAAGTTCCTTGAGCCTTGGTGTGTGTGTGTGTGTGTGTGTGTGTGTGTGTGTGTGTGTGTGTAATCAAGACATCTCATTTAGGATTGGGTATTCTGAGGTCTTTTACTCTCTACCCATTGTCCAGTTGTTGGGTCTGTGTATTAGTTCCCATCTACTATAGGAGGAAGCTTTTCTGATGATGGCTGAGCAAAACTCTGATATATATGTATAATAGAGTATCATTAGTAGTAATTTATTGTTATGTTTCTTTAGCATAACATTAGTATTTGTTTTTCTCCTAGTTCCATAGATTATACTGCCAATGGAACAGTTTCCAGCATGGGTACCATCTCAAGAAATGAGCCTTAAATCCAAATATATAGTGGTCAGTAACTCCCCCAACAGCTGTGCCTTTATTGTGTAACTATACCATGCATGTTGGTCAACACTGTAAATCACAGGGTTTGTGGATGTGTTGATATTACCTTCCTTCTCTGGTAGGGTGCAGAGTACCTTTAAGTACCATGAACACTAGCCAGGAGGAGTAAAGTCTCTAGTTAAGAACCAGTTCAACTTCTCCATGTTCAATGAGCTATATAGGTGCTGTCTTCAGCAATAGGGCTTTAGTAGCACCTTATAGGGAGCAATCAAGCCTGAGCAATAGCCTGGGTTATTTGGGGGATTCCATGCAGCCTTTGGCCAACTTGACTCAATGTAATCCATTCTTGTTACTGGATGTTTCACTTGGTGATAAAATATACCTAGTTGGTGCTTTGTCTCCACCATTATTTGGTAGCTACTCAGAAATCATTCAAATGTGTATATATTTAAAGAAGCTTCTTCTGTAGTAGGTTTCCACATGACCCCTCAAATGTCCCTTAGTGTTGGTTGTTCCTCCTTGTCTTCCCTCTCTTACCCTCTTTTCCTCTCCCCTTCTCCACTTAATCCTCTCATTGCACTCTTACAGCTGACTGTCCATTGCTGTAGGATTGTCTTTCTGTATACTGTGAATATGTGTTGCTATGACTGATTAATAAAAAAGTCACTCTGGCCTATGGCAAGTCAGGTTATAGCCAGGTGGGATATCTAAGAGAGAGACAGGAGGAAGAAAGTCAGAGGCAAGAGAGATGCTAGCCAGCCTCCCAAGGAGCAACATGCCAGTAGACTGGTAACACCACAGACATGTGGCAAAACATAGATTAACATAAATGGGTTAATTTAAGATAACTGAGCTAGCTATCAAGAAACTTAAGCCATTGGCCATATAGTTTATAATTAATATAAGCTTCTGAGTGATTATTTTATAAGTGGGTGGGACTGAGGGCCCAGGAGGGACCAGAGAAACTTTCAGGCTACAGTCCATAAGTATCTATTCTCTTTACCCTTCCTAGGTAGGTCCTCTCATCTTTTCTAGTCCCTTACTCTATTTCTAACCTTTGCAGATATATAGATTATAGTTTGATTTTCAAATCTTAAAACCAACATGCAAAAAAAGAAAATATATTCAATATTTATCTTTTAGATTCCGAGTTAACCTCACTCAGTATGATATCATTTTCCTAATCTCCATCCATGAACCTGCAGATTTCATGATTTCATTTTTAACAGCTCAATAATATTCCCTCATATAAATGTAGCATATGTTTATTATTCATTCATCTTCTGATGGTTAACTAGGATGTTTGCAATTCTGATTACCGTTTATCTGAAAAGAGAAGCAATAGATATGTATGAGTAATTGTCTTTGTACTAGGATGTAGAGACCTTTGAGTATATGCGTAAGAGTGATATATATGTGGATCTTGAGGTTGATCAATTCCCAGCTTCCTGAGGAACCACCACACTGATTTCCATAGTACAAGTTTGAACTTCCACCAAAAAATAGATGACTACACTTCTTACCTCAAATACTTAAAAGCATTAATTGTCATTAATTAGTATTATTGATCTTGAATATTCCCACTAGTGTAAAATGAAATCTCAAAGTAGTTCTGATTTGCATTTTCCTGAAGACTTAAGGATGTTGGACATGTCTTTGAGTGTTTATTAGCCATATGCTTCATCTTATGAGATGTCTATGTTGAGTTCTATACCCATGATTAATTGGGTTGTTTTCTTGATTCTCGGCTTTTTTAATTCTTTATGTTTTAAATATTAACTTTATATTAGACATATAATTGGTAAACATCTTTTCCTATTCTACCAACTTCTGATTTGTTCAGATGATGGTTTCCTTTGCCATGCAAAAGTTTTTCAGGTTCATGTGGTCCCTTTTATTATTATATTATTACACTAAAAGCCTGTGTTATCAGTATCCTGTTCAGAAACTCTTTCTGTGCCAATAAGTTCAAAAACATTTGCCACATTTTCTTCTTTCAGATTCAGAATATCTGGGTTAAGTTTGTAATTCATTTAGAGTTGAGTTTTATGGAGGTGATAAATATGGATCTGTTTGTATTCTTCTACATACAATCATCTAATTTTACCAGTACCATTCGTTGAAGATGCTGTCTTTTTTCTAATATATATTTCTGTCTTCTTTATAAAAATCTGGTGTTCATAGGTATATAGACTTATTTCTGCATCTCCATTGGCGAACAGATCTGTTTTTATGCCAGTGCCATGCTGTTTTTAGTACAAGTTGAAATCTGAAATGGTGAAACCTCTAACTGTTTTTATTAACCAGGATATATGAGCATGGGAGCTTTTTCCATCTTCTGATAACTTCTTTAATTTCTTTCTTCAAAGTCATTAAGTTTTTTATCATACAAATTTTTCACTTGCTTGATTAGTGTTACCATATTTTTTTGAGTCTATCATAAAAGATATTGTTTCCCTGATTTCTTTCTCAGACTGTTTGCCATTCATGTACAGGAAGGCCACAGATTTCTGTGTGTTGATTTTGCAGAAAATGTTTCTCAGCTATAGAAGTTTCCTGGTGGGATTTTTTTTTTTAGGTCTTTTATGTATAAAATCATATAATTTCAAATTAAGATACTTTGACTAATAGGGAATATTGGGTTCCAGGCCCTCTATAACCCTCTCTTGGGGGTCCATGGAAGAATCTACAACCAGATAATAATCTAATCTTTGATGATATTAAATGAATCTACATACATGATACTCTTTAGTCCATAAACGTTATTTTTCTGAGTCAGCTCTCTCTCTCTATAGCTGTTTTTCTGATCTCATAAATTGCTCTTTTCTTGCCCAATTCTCTCTATATCTTTCTGCTGTTCCCTCTAAGTACTATCTTAATTACTTCATATTAGTTCTGCCCCATCTTGGTCTTTCTCATATTGTTTTTGTCCACCTAATTCTTCCTCATCTGGCTCTTCCTCATCTTCCATCTCATTCTTCTAGTTCTCTCTTCTAGTCCTCTGATCTAGTCCCTCTCAAGTCTCTGAGGTTTACAGTTACATACCCCTGCAATAGCAATGCTATGACTAAGCCAAGGTCACCAGGCTTGAATTCCTTCAGGGTCAAAAGGAGGGGCAATAAGATCCACACAAAAGAATAATTGCCAGTGATCATCTGTAACCCAAAAGGGAAGTGGTTAATGGGAAATGAATCAACTGAGAACTAAATTTGGTTACTATCTAAGCGAACTATATTCTTAGAAGTGATTATTTTAAATGTTAGGAACCTATACAACCTATAAGTCACTAGGTCACGGGTGAAAATAAAACTGCCTCCTTTTTTACTTTGGTCCCTTATCTGTCCAAGTTATCTTGGCTACTGCCATTTTCTGGCAGAACCGGGGAGTGCACTTGGTGGCTAGGCACCCTGAGTCATAGCTTAATGTACCCGTAAGTAGAAACCATTTAGTTCTCAGTTAATTGTTAAGGGTAGATCTAAAACTTGAGCTAAGCCTTTGGAAAGGGGAAGGTTAAGCTTTATTAGCACATCTGCCCGGCCTTCTCAAACAGATAGTCTTGATGCTTAAGTCTGTTCTTAGTCTGGGAGGTATCTCAGATAAGATATTTTCATCTGTCCAGGGATGGTCCTGGCCAGATGCTGCTAATGATGATAATTACAGAGAGGACTGAAATTAGGGATTTTGACTGTGTCTGTTATAGCATAGTTAGAGAGAGTTATACAAATAACTTTGATTGTATAGAGGAAATAGTGCCCAGCGAATGATGGAAAAGCTACAATACCACACAAGAAATTCATAGCAGGAAACGGATAATATTAAAAAAGCTAATACCACCAAGACTCCTTGGGCCTTGGCTTTATCCTCTGGAAGAGTTCTTAACTCTTCCAGGTCTAGCTTTGTCATAATCAGTTGAATTCCTACTTCATATATATTTTTTTGTGGCCCATAGCATTACCTTTTTCCTTTCCAATTCTTTCTTCTTCAGTAGTCTTACTGTTTGCTCAAGGTAAGACTTCAAGTAGTACATTGAGTAGGTATTGAGAAAGTGGACAATCAGGTCTTGTTGCTGATTGTAATGGATTTGCTTTGAGTTTCTTTCCAATTAAGTTCATGTTGGCCATTTACTTGCATTAAATTCTCTTTGTTATATTGAGATATCCCTTGTATCACTAGTCTTTCCAAGGCTTCTATCATGAAGGGGTAATAGATTTTTGTCAAAGGCCTTTTCTGCATCTGTGAGTTGATCATGTGGTTTTTCTCTTTCAGCTGGTTTATATGGCAGGTTATATTTATGGATTTATATATATTGAACCATACTTGCATCTCTGAGGTGAAGCCTACTTGATCATGGTAGAGAATCTCTTTCTGTGTTATTAGATAAGGTTTGCAAGTATTTTATTGAGATTTTTGCATTTATGTTCATAAATGATATTGGTATGTAATTTTCTTTCCTTGCTGGGTCTTTGTATGGTTTAGGTAATTGTAGCCTCACAAAAAGAATTAGACAATGTTCCTCTGTGTCTATTTTGCGGAATAACTTGAGGAGTATTGACATTAATTCTTCTTCCAAACCTGAGATGATGGGGCGGGGGGACACTATGACTAGGATGTAATTTAAATAAATTAATACATTTATTTTATAAATGCATACATGAGTATAACAATAATTAAAAACTTAAAATAATTTATTTGATTTTATAATTTAATTTAATTTTACATACCAGCCATGGATTCCCCTGTCCTTGTCCCCCACCTCCTGCCTTCCCTCTAGCTCCCCCGCTTCCCATCTCCTCCAGGGCAAAGAATCCCCTGGGGATTCAGCTCAACCTGGTAGATTCAGTCCAGACAGGTCTAGTCCCCTCCTCCCAAGCTGATAGAAGTTTCCCTGCATGAGCCCCAGGTTCCAAACAGCCAGCTCATGCACTAAGGACAGGCCCAGGTCCCACAGACTGGATGCCTCCCAAACCGTTCAAGTTAATCAATTGTCTCACTTATCCAGTGGGCCTGCTCCAGTTGGGGGATCCTCAGCTATTGATTCATAGGTTCATGCGTTTCCATTAGTTTGGCTATTTGTCCCTGTGCTTTCTCTAATCTTGGTCTCAATAATTCTAGCTCCTGGAGCTCCACCTGGGGCCTGGCCATGGATCTTTGCATCTGCTTCCCTTAGTCACTGGATGAGATTTCTAGCACAATAGTTAGGGTGTTTGGCCATCTGATCACCAGAGTAGGTCAGTTAGGGCTTTCTCTTGACCATTGCCAGTCACAAATGTGAAAAAGAGAAAGGGGTGATAGAGGTGGAAGTGAAGTAATTATAATCTTAAAAGTAAAGTAGATAAATATACTGAAGAAGGAATGAAACAGAAACTCTGAGTCCAGTTAATATAATCAAAAGAATATGTGCACTAAAGAAAATGCTATGATCAGTGCATTTGAAAAAGGAGGAATACATGCAAAACCTAAGACCACAAAGCAGAATGTGCTGAACAATTTTTAAAGAAGAAAATGGATTTATAATATGATTTCATCATTTGCAGTGCATCCGTATGTCATTGTGGAGAACACACACACACACACACAGATTTCACTGGAAAATCTGAGGTGTTGGTTTTCTGTTTCTATTTCTTGGGTCCAAGCATCAATCCCTGGTCATCAGGCTTCATGGAAAGTGAAAAGATGTCCCACCAGTTGAGACATCTCACTGTCCTCCAAGTGAAGTTTCTAGAACTACTTATTACAATATAGTGCAAGATCATAGCAGAGGCACTGAACCAATCACATCACAGAATTCCTGAACTAGGAGATTGATGGGCAAATTCTTACCACAAAACACATGAAGGAAAGTAAACATGAAAATTCATAGAACAAAAGTACCAAATACCTCAAGTTGTAACATAATATTACAGTTATAAATTGAATGCTAAGACTGTTCAGAGTTGTTTGTGCTAGAATTTTCAAGATGTCTTTTTAATTTAATTTTTTTTCATGTTCTAGGGTTTATTAGTGAGTGGGATGGCTGACAGTAGTGGGTGTGAAAGCAGCTGCAGAATTTCCTACCTGAGATTTAGGGTTGAACTGCTGGTTCACACTACAAGAATTTACAAGCTGCCTTGGTGGGTGGGTGGAATCTTTTGTTCCTTTGTCTTTGATTTATCTGTTACAAAAGTTTGTAATTACCAGAAGGTTTGCACGGTATCTTTTGTCTATAATGATCTGTATATGATTATAAGAACTTAATCTTTAAGAAAACCACACACTTCATATATTCAGTGTTAATGAAGTCATGCTGAATTCTTTTAATATATATCCCTAGTTACTTTGTGGTTGCAATTTTGCCTAATATTTTTGTCTATGACATATAGCAAATATCATTAATTTGTACAGTACCACTTAGTAATATTTTATATTCATTTATATATTTGCTTGCACCAGTGAGATTTATATGTTCTTAAGCAAGTGTAGTGTTGGTGAATTGCTTCTGGTTTTGTTGTCTGGAAAAGCATTCATGCATTTTTTCGTGTTATAGGATTCTTTTCCCTGGTATAGCTTTAAAAAAAAACTATTATTTTATTTTATTCCTGTTTGACGAAAATCATTCACATTTCTATTTAAAAGTTCAATGATAACCTTATGGAGATTCCAGAGTATATAATGAGTTGCTTTTCTTTTATTAATCTCAAAATTCATTGCCTTTCACTTTTGAAAATATAATTATGAAATGACCTCCAGTGCCAATGCGTTCAAGACTACTTTCTCTTCTATCAGGTTCAGAGTAAGTGGATTTATGTTGAGGTCTTTGATCCACTTGGACTTAAGTTTTGTGCATGGTGACAGATATGGATCTATTTGCAGCCTTCTACACGTTGACATCTAGTTACGCCAGCACCATTTGTTAAAGATTCTTTCTTTTATCCATTGTAAAGTTTTGGCTTCTTTGTCAAAAATTATATGTTCATAGGTGTGTGGATTAATGTTAGGGTCTTCAATTCAATTCCATTGGTCCACATGTTGGTTTTTATGTCAGTACTAAGCTGTTTTTATTATGGTAGCTCTATGGTAGAGCTTGAGTTCGGGGATCATGATGCCTCCAGAGGTTGTTTTATTGTACAGGATTCTTTTGGCTATCCTGGGTTTTTTGTTTTTCCATATGAAGTTGAATATTATTCTTTCCAGGTCTGTGAAAAGTTGTGTTGGTATTTTGATGGGGATTGCATTGAACCTGTAGATTGCTTTTGGTAAGATCTCCATTTTTACTATGTTAATCCTGCCTATCCATGAGCATGGGATATTAATGTGTCTCAGCATAAAACATTTTTGGAAAATATTCTTTTTACATTAGTTTATTTAGGTATTTTTATGATGTGTGTGTGTGTGTGTGTGTGTGTGTGTGTGTGTGTATGCATATGTTTGTATGAGACTGATGAATAACACATGGGTGTGAGAGGTCAGACTTGGACCATTTTTAAGACAGGGTACCTTTGTTCACTACTGTTTAGGGCTGGGAAAATGGTCCTGGAGCTTCTGATGAGCTCCTGTCTCTGTTTCCCTCACCTCAAGAGCATTGGGAATACAGATGTATGGCACGTTGCTGGTTTTATGTAGCTTGTGAGGATCCAAAAATTAGGTCCTCAGCCTTGAGCAGCAGCTAATTTTCCATACAGAGTTACCTTTCCAGTATAATGTTGAAATTTTAAAGACAATTAATTGATTTACAAAACAAGTATCAGATGACATCATTATGCTATTAAGGCAAAGACAATGGAAATCTGAGAAGAAAAAAATCACTTCCTAATTTTTCTAGTGATAATCAATCATCATGTAAAAAATAATTATCCTCAAATTAGTGTCTTGAAAACACATACATACATAACCTCAGCATCTCAGTGAACCAGGAATTTGGGCATAATCTTGTTGAGTTTTTTCTCTAGGTCTCACTAGGCTGTAAGTGAGGTGTTGTTCAGAAAATGGTCTCATGGGAAACCAGGAGATGAATCCACTTTGTCACCTTTCCCATTCCTGGCATGACAGGTCTTCTGCTAGCAGTACATCTCAGAGTCTGGCTTTCTATTGTACCTTAGAGCCTACTACAGTTCTCTAACAACTTGGAAACTCAATGTTCTGTTATATTCATGAGAAACTCAAAATATTTTGCAAATTCGCCACTAATGATTGTCTGAAAGACACAATGATATTGATTACCATTTTAACATGATTGTTGCTATGTCCTTTACTCAATGCTCTTCTGAACCCCGTACATTTTTTGAGATTGTAATTTAATTACATTTCTCCTTTCCCTTTCCCCCTCCAAAACCCCCCATATTCCTGTCCCCACTTTCCTTCAAATTTATGGCCTCTTTTTCCCCCTAACTGTTATTGCATGCTTACAACTACCTTAGTCCATATAATGTTATTTACTTGTATGTATGCTCTCAGGGCTCACCCTTTGCCACTGGACAATCATAGACATGATCTTCTATAGGGAAGACCACCTCTCCCTTCCCGTTCTCCTCCATTGCCTTTCTTTCTATTGTACTGAAGCCTTGTGGGCTTATCAATGACTCATGTTAGTTGGTATCATCTTTCTTCAGCTCACATTTGATCAGTCATATGAACGCAGTACTTTGTTTAAACTTTAAATCTTACACTCTTATGAAAAATTGCTGGAGATTTTATATAAATTTCATATGGAATGAATAATCTCTGGAGAAAATAAATACATTAAACTGTAGCTTTTCTTTCATTTTCAGGGACACAAAAACTTCATAGAAACACAAGCACTACATATACTCCTTTGCATAAAGGAAGCTCAAGAACTCCTAGAAGAGTGTATTCTAGTTAAGTTTACAAATAAGAAGGAAGAGAATTAGCAATCATCAGTTTCATGGCCTTGTTATTTGATTATAAATTAGGAAGCAAAATATTATTGTGAAATGACCTCTTTATAAGTCATATAATATTTAATAGATCATACATACTGTAGTCAAATAATTAGCATACTATACATGATCAAGCTTGTCACTGGCAATATTGAATGTTTTATAAAAGACATTTTAATAGAATAAGGATATGGGGTGTACAATGAATGACAACAAACTATAATAGCACATACACATGAAAATGACATGATGAAACTCATTACTGTGAATGACACACTAATAAAACTTGATCAAATAAGATTATTACTCCTTTATTAATGTTATGTCAATATTATTAAGTATAAATAACTATACAAGGGGATATAGTAAATAAAAAATTCATTAGCATATAAAATAAGTTAGTATTACAAGTTAGTTATTTTAATTGCATGTTTGTTTCATTTTCATTTGAAATCACATTAATTTATTTTTATTTACACAATGGAATTTGCTATTTTTATGCTGACACAGTGTTGTACATCCTTTTGGGTATTCATGAAAAACTGACTCATTCATTTATAAATTGTGATGACAAAATCCAGGTAATTGTCACTGTTAACCACATAAGAATTGTTATTATTTATTTGGTACAGAAAATTTCTAACTCTTGTAGTTCTACATAAAATATATAAAAAGTTACTGTGAAATCAGTATATGTACAGTTCAAATATACTGTTCAAAACTGTAATTATTTGGCTAGAGGCTTTCTCTGTGCATATTCAATCTATTGGTGAAAGGTGGAATTTTGAAGCAACTTAATAACACATGTTAATCTTATAATACCTGCTTAGTATGGCTATATATTCTGCTATATGATATCTATTTTTAATACTTTTAAAGTATAAAAAATCCTGACATTTTTACCATATATGATATTGACAGTTGAAATGGTATTTTCACTTGTTTGTTGGCTCTTGTAAATGGTGTAAAACTTAGAAACAGACCATAGAAACTGACAAATAGCATCATGGTGCAAAGCATGAACAACTTGATGGAGTGTCCTGAAGAAGGAAGGGACAAAGAAGAATACTGGTGGGTGCCAAGACAATTTTAATTAGCAAATAGACTTGTTACCACCGTGTGTCCAAGACATACCATTAAAAGCATTGGTTTCAGGTTGTTGTTTTCCCGAGAATCAGTTAGTGATTGCCAAGAAAATGTATGCCTATTCTGCTATTTTATTCACATCTCCTCTTCTAAGATCTGTTTATGCCTTACTTTCTGATGACAATTGTATGCAATAGGTAAAGCACCTTGATGAGCAGGTGCTGTGTCTGATATAATCATTGGCCATTGAAAGACAAGAAGTGACAGACACATAACTCCTTAGGCTATGTTTTAAAAGTGGTAGAAAAGTTCCTGTGGATTTGAATTATTTAAGAGTATTCCATAGTATTGTCCACAACTGAGGAAATGAACTGAGAACAAGGGTGTAATATGAACAAAGGGACAGAGTTCGGCTGATGTTTACAATTCATATATAGTAAAGTAAAATAAATGTCATGAAATGGGGTCCCTCAATATTAGAGATACTGGAGGATATCAAATGCCAGGGAGGAAGCAGCCTTACTCACATGGCAGAAATTCTAATTAGTTTGGTTGAGGTGGAAGAGGAATGGATGAGAAGAACCTCATCGTTTGCCAAGTTCTATGGACTGGGAAGCTTCTGTTGTTAGGCACAGGATTCTAGAACCTTGTCCATGACAGACAAAGGAGAGCCCCTGAGTTCTCTTTATCATGTGTGGTCTCAGAAGATGAGTATTAAAAATGAATCTACAGCAGAGCCAGAACAAGAGCTATGCACATCACTCAATCATGGTAGGTTTTACAGGAGTTTCATTCTAAAAGACAGAAGGAGAGATGATTATCAGAAGAATAAACACATATCCCTAAATTCTTCACCAATTGTTTAAAATTTGAGACCTGGCATTTTCTTTAAATATTTTCTGCTTTTCTCTCTTTCTCTGATGACTGTAGAGTTTTTCTCATAGTTCTTAAAGTTTGTCATTACAGCTGGCATTGTGGTAGACAGTTCTACTCACAGGAAAATCAGCAATATTATTTTATCTGGAGATTAAAATGCATGCTCATTTTAAAAAATGTTATTGCTTCAAAATAATATTGAATTCATGTATCAAGGAAATGGCTAAGTAGTCTGAGTTTCACTGAACTGCTTTGAAATTATATGAAAATGCTGAACTTCATGAGAGTATTCCTTCATTCAGTCCGAAGACATTTGTTTTTAAACATGGTCTCATGTAGTTCAGCCTGGTCCTGTGCTTGCTATGTAGTTCTGAACTACTGATTCTCTTGCCTCTAGCCCCTGAATGCTGAAATTATAGACCTCAGAATAAGAATCACAGCTTACTCTGCAGTTGGTACATTGTTGTGTAGTGTGGACAGTGCTATGTGGTGTTTTTAATGTGATTTAATATTCTCTGGATAACAGAGAGCCTAAATGGTGAGTTTGTAGTTACCGATGAATTTGATGAAAGTATAAGGGGGAAAGGCAATGGATAAAAGATGGCATTTTGGAGTTGCCTGAAAGACACTGTTAATATCATTCTGCACCAGAATTTCAATGAGAGTATTCTATTTTGTCAAGAGCTTTGGGCTCTAGAATCATTGTGTACAGTAATTTAATGAATACAAAGTCAGACTTGCATAAGTATTCTTTCCAGTTTTTTTCTTGTTACATAATTTTGAAATATACTTTTAATAGCGGATCGTGAGACTCACATTGACAGAACCTTAAGAGTGCTACACTAAAACACATATAATTTTTTGTTGTTGTTGTTACAATACAAATCTAGGCACTCAAATAATTATGAAACATGAATCAAAACCATAATGGACAGTGACCTAGCATGTCAAATTTTTAATCACAAGTTCAAGATATTGTCTTCAAAATCTATTTTACCAAAGAATTATCTTCTATGGCTTGTTAGCACTTCCTATGGCAACTCTCTTTTTTTCTAAGTTTTCTTCACCAAGAGGACACTCTTTTCTCTAGGAAAATGATCACAATGGATGGGAAAGATAGCTGAGTTGCTAAAGATATGCATCATAATCATAAAGATCTGAGTTTCAACACCAGAAGATTCTAACAGGCAGGCATTAGCAGCATATGCTTGGAATCCCAGGAGTGTCAGGAAACAGAGACAGGGGAATGGCTAGGACTGTCTGTCCCGCCAGCTGAATCTCTTTAGTCAACGTTAAGTCATTGTCAGACTCTGTGGCAAAAAACAAGGTGGATAGTGACTTTGAAGTGCTCACTAAAGACAGTCCTTGTCCTAAACACTTTCTGTCTCTATCTCTGTCTCTCTCTCTGTCTAACATAAACACCCACACCAACACATAGATAAATGTCCACACATATGCAATCACACACATATGAAATAAACACACATTAAAAAATTACAAAAGCATAAAAAGGAAAAACAAAAAATTAATGTATATGTCTCCAGACAACCACCAGTCTAGGATGAATGCTGGACTACAGACACACAGAGAAGTACATGTACTATGAACATGCATACAATACACAACCTTGGCGTTCATGCCTAGAACACACATACACGAAAATCCAAATGAGAAAAATGTATGTCTTGATACAATTTCCTGCCCTCTTTGGCAATGACATGCCATGAACTAAAATTAGTATCCAACCTGTACTTAATAACCAGAGTTTAGTTTATCTTTACAACATAGATCACTATTGTGGAATAATCTTTCTCTACATTGTGAAGATGTGTCATTGCTAATGCGCCTTCTGATTGGTTGGATAAAATGTTCAATGTCCACTAGTTAAACAGGAAGAGGTGAAGTGGGACTTCAGAGCAGAGAGAAATGAAGAGGGAATGAATCTAGGTGGAGGAGAGACACCAGAGGAGCCAGAGAGGAAGCAGGACATGCAGAAGGAGAGGTGAAATCCATGAGCCATGTCGCAGCATGTAGATTAATAGAAATGGGTTAATGTAAGTTATAAAGAGTTAGATGCAAGCATAAGCTAAGGTCAAGCTTTAATAATTAATAATAAGTGTTGTGATTTGGGGGCTGGCAATCCAAGAAAACCTGCCACAAATCACCATGACAGAAATTCAATAATAAAAACTAAAATCAGAAACAAAGAACAGCCATTTTAGATGAGGATTCTTCCTGTTATTGGGGAATGTTGTAAAATGACAACATTTAGAAACAACATGGAAAGGCAGAATAATTTTAAAAATTGGGACTGTATGAAAAATATATCCCTGCAAGAACAAGAATACTTTAATCAAACCTAACAGAAAATACAAGCACACTGTTCATATATCTTGAACTAAAATACAATCCATTTTAGTTCATACTTTATAATTTTATCATACCTGACTTGCTCATAGTTTTACTATGCATGGGTCTGTCTTTCTTTACTATGTTTCTTTTAATCATGATGCTCTGATAGTTAAACTCTGAAAAAAATATATACAAGTAAAGCATGAAAAACAAACAATTTGAAGACATAGACTACAGGGATTTCTGTTCCTCCTTTCTTCTCTCACAGAATATAGTGGCTCTTGGTGAGATCCTGGTGCACGTGAGGATAACTTGCCTGCAGCTTTGGCTGTGGAGGCTGCTTTTCTTTTCTGTATGGCTAACAGCTGGATATGCTCAATGCAATACCCTCCCCCTAAAAGTGGTTATATATGCTCAATGGTCATTAACATGTATAGAGACAGAACTTTATAGGCTGATTGTCTTATGCCCTGTACTTTGGAGTCCAGAGATACATTATACCGTGAAGCCCAAAATGTACCTGATATCCGTACACTTGTCATTGTCTGTTTACACTGACCAAAAGTCTTGTCTTTGAGGAACAACCTTAGCACAGAATGACTGCTATTACCATGAATAGGTGATGAAAACCTGAACCCATGGTTGTTTTAACCACCTGTTTGGGAGCTTTTCAAGACATAATAGAGATAAATGCCACTTTTTATGACATCATGCCCAAGAGCCCTTCTTCCACACTTCCAAACTGAGGCACAACAGTTTTGAAAACCAGTTGGTTCATAAAAAGATTATCAAATGTTTTGTAGTATTAGGCAATATGTGTTTGTATGGGAAGTATTATATCCTATCACAATAAAATATTTAAAATTAACAGTAGAATAAATGGCTATTATGTTCAAACAGTTTATTTTACTGATGTGTTTTTGATGGGACTGAGATCTGGACTGAACCAAATCTAGTATAAGTGAAAGGAAGTATATATCAAGTCTTAAAAGATTTTTGCAATTTGAATAGAAAATCATGAAGCATCATCGGTGTAATGTCATATACTTCTTGGTAAGGCAAGGCTGTCCTGATTATTTAGGACTAGTCACTGTTGAAACAGTGTTCTAAATCACATTCGTGGAGTCATTATTTTGCTGTCAAGAAGGCTGCCCTCTGAAACCTGATGCTCCCTTTACTAACGAGTCTATTTCTATATCAGTATTATATTTTCTGTGTTACAGTAGCACTGTAGTTTAACTTAACATTAGAATTACAATATTTCCAGTCAATTTTTCTTGTATTGTTGTTCAGAATTATTTTGACTATACTGGGTATTTTGTATTTCCATACAAAATTTAACACTGTTCAATTTCTGTGAATAATTGCATTGAAATTTTGATGGGAGAACATCAACTTTGTAGATTGCTCTTTGTAAGTTTAATATTTTCTCAATCCTGCCTATCCATGAGTATGGGAGGTCTTTCCATCCTGGGCATCTTGTTCAAATTATTTTTTTCATTGTCTTAAAAGTGTGTTTGTAGAAGTATTTTACTTCCTTGGTTAGATTTATACATGCATGTGTGTGTGTGTGTGTGTGTGTGTGTGTGTGTGTGTGTGTGTATTAGATAGATAGATAGATAGATAGATAGATAGATAGATATAAATAGATAGGTAAATAGGTTGATGGTGATAGATAAATAGATAAATAGGTTGATAAAGATATATAGATATAGATAGATAGGTATATTAGGCTATTGTAAATGTTATTGTTTCCTTGCTTTCTTGATGTGCTTGTGGTTTGTATATAGGAAGTAGATCAAATTTTTATGTGAATTTTGTTTTCAGTTACTTTGCTTAATATATTTATCAGCTGCAATAGTTTTATGGTGGAGATATTGGAGACATTTGTATATATTTCATCTGCAAATAAAGGTAGTTTGGCTTTATACTTTACCATTATTATTGCTGTATCTCCTACACTTCTCTTATTGCTCTAGCTAAGCCTTCAAGCATTGCATTTAATAGAAAGAATGAGCACCCTTTTCTTGTTCATGAGTTTCATGCAAATCCATCTAGGATGGTGTTGGGTGCTGATTTGTTGCATATTATCTATTTCCCATCTCTGCCCATCAGATTAAGGATACCTGGTCTTATCTTGAGGTCTTCAATCCATTAGGAGTTTGTATAGGGTAATGCTTATGATTCTATTTTCATTCTTTGACATGTAGTTATCCAATTTGATCAGCACCATTTGTTGAAGATACTGTCTTTTTTTTCTCCATGTGTATTTCTGGCTTATTAAAAATTAGGTGTCTACATACATGTGGAATTATGTCTAGAACTTCCATTTAATTCCAATGTTCAAAGTGTCAGTTTTTGTGCCAATACCATGCATTTGCTTGTTTGTTTGTTTGTGTGTGTGTTGTTTGTTTTAAAGACAAGAAGTCTCTGTGTAACATCCCTAGATGTCCTGGAACTAGCTCTGTAGACCAGGCTGGCCTGGAACTCACAGAGATTCAGTTGCCCCTGCCTCCCAGGGCTAGGAATAAAGGTATGTGCCACATCCACTCAGCGGCTTTTTTATTAATAAAGATCTATAGTACAATTTCAGAGCTGAGATGCTAGACATCTAGCAGTTATAATTTTGTGTTATTATTATTGTTGTTGTTATTGTTGTTGTTGTTGTTGTTATATATGGTTTCAGCTGAACTGGATTATTTTGTGTTTCATTACAAAACTGAAATTTGTCTTTCCAAGTCATGTGAAGAATTTTGTTGGAATTTTGATGGGGATTGAACTGAATTTGTAGATTGCTTTAGGTAGGGTGTCCAAAATCACTATCTTGTTCCTACTGATCTATGGACATTGGAGATCTTTCCATGCTCTGGTATCTTCTTCAGTGTCTTAAAGTTTTATCATACAAATCTTTCACATGTTTTGTTAAAGTGAGAGCAAGCTTCTTTTTCCTTTTGATCCCCCTGCCTGAGGTCATTGTGAAAAGCTATTATATCCCTGGTTTCTTTCCTAGTCCATCTGTCACTTATCTTTAGGAAAAGTATTGATGTTTGCATATTAATTTCGTTTCCTGATACTTTGCTGAAAGTATTTGTCTGCTGTAAGACTTTTCCGGTATAATTTTTAGAGTCATTTATGTATATTATCATATCATCAGCAAATATAGTTTCCTCTTTCGTGTTTGTACTCTCTGGATCTCATTCAATTGTCTTATTGCTCTAGCTAAGGCTTCAAATTCTATACAGAATTATTGTGGAGACAGTGGACAACATTTACTTGTTCCTGAAATCAGTGGAATTCCATTTAAGTTGATGTTAGCCATGGCTTTTCTAATTTTTCTTTGACAATATGTTCTTACCATTGATTGTGAAAGAAAGCCAATAGCACTGACAATAGTCTATTATATTTGTGTTTTCTATGGAACCCTATTAGACAACAAAAATTCAAAAGGATGAAATTGTAATTGGGATGAACAAAATGTATATTTTGGGCATTTTATCCCTCATTATATGGTAACTCTATATAAACTATACAAATTTTAGAAAGTTTTCATACTGGGTTTTCATGCAGATTTTCAAAATGCCATTCATGTTAGCTGTCCATTCTCATCCCCCCCCCCATCTCTCAACCATCTACCTATTTTATCCTTCTGTTTTGATTTCCTTCTTATCCAAGTATACCACTATGCTCTATTTCCCCTTCCTTCAAACGACCCCTCATACTCCTCTCTTGCCCTTTACTAACTACCTAACTTATGTGGATAGTCCAAATGAAACAAACACTGCTAAGGCATAAAAGGCACCATGTACAAAGAAGACAAGATATGCAATGTTTGTTTTTCTGAGTCTGGGTTGCTTCAAGTCTAGCTCCACTCACTTACCTGTAAATTCTATAATTACATTTTTTTAACAGCTGGACAATAGTATATATGGGAATATACCACATTTTCATCATCCATTTCTCTGTAAATGTAAATCTAGAATGAGAGAGCTTCAGGGAACATGGATGAGTGGATATCTCTAGAAATTTGTTAACGACTTTGAGTAGATGCTCTGGTGTGGTAGAATTGGATCTTGTGATCAATAATTCTCAGCTTTTTGAGAAACCTTCATATTGATTTCCAGAGAGGCTCAATGAGTTTGTGTTCCCACCAGCAATGAATTAGTGTTACCCTTTACCCATGGCCTTCCTAGTATCTGTTGCTTTTTGTTTCATTAATCTTTGCCATGTTGGTTTAGGTAATATAAAATGTCAAAATTATTTGGATTTCACTTAGAATTAGAGAGCTTCAACATTTTATGTGTTTCATAATGATTTGGTGACTCATCTTTTGAGAAATCTATTAGGTTCTATACCCCATTTATAATTAGGTTAATAGTTGTCAGGATGACCAGTTTTTTGGAGATCTTTGGCTATTCTAATTAATGACCGTCTGTCAAATGTATAATTATTAAAGAGTTTTGCCAGTTCTGCTGGTACTTCTGTGCTTGAGTGATAGTTTCCTTTGCTATACAGAGGTTTTTAGACTTATAAGGATGACCAATGATTAATGCTGCCAGCTACAACTCTCTACAACTCTCTCAAACAGTGCTGCCTGAGGTCTGGTGGTCCTGCATGTTATAAGAATTTAGGCTGTGCAAGCTATGAGGAGCAAGCTAGTCAACAACACTTCTCCATGGCTTCTGCTTCAGTTCTTGCCTCCAGCTTCCTGACCATCTACTGTTCTTTTCCTGACTTCATAGGGTTGGACTGTAATATGAGTCTATAAGCAGAAACAAAACTTTTCACACCAAATTTCCTTTGGTCACAATGTTTTAATCCCAGCAAAAGCATTTTAAGTTAGGCAAGGTATAAACTGATATGTCATGATTGAGGTTAGTGTGAAGATTCCTTTAAAACCTGAAAAATCATCCAAGTACTCAGGAGGCAGAGCCAGGCGGATCTCTGTGAGTTCAAGGCCAGCCTGGGCTACCAAGTGAGTTCCAAGAAAGGTGCAAAGCTACAAAGAGAAACTCTGTCTCAAAAAACCAAAAAAAAAAAAAAAAACCTGAAAAATCAATCAACTTAATATCCAGCTATACAAATCTAAGGCAGATATTAAAGGGTTCTACATCTTACTCCATAATTACTTGCTAATTCACAGTCGTTGCTTCTGTGTTCATAGTAGCCAGCAATTCCAACGAGCCTACCCATGCATCATGTTAAAATTGACATTTTATCATACATGACTTTACTCACAAAATAATTTTTAATAACTACATTTTCTGATGTAATTCACATCTCATTTAAATATAGGAAAGTTTAGACATTGGATATAATGGTAAATATCAAATAGCATAAGGTCCACTGCTCAAGGAACAAGCAGACTGAAGAAACATCTTGAAAATAATCATTCCTTAGCAATAAGGGAGGAAGTTTGGCTCTGAGGACATCATGTTGTTGAGATTCTAGTCTCTAAATCTGCCAGATAACAAATTTATGGTACTTCATGCAATCAGTTCATGTTACCTTATATGAACATTATAAAAAATTATTATGAGTATAAAATATGAGGTCAAATTTGTACAATTTACAAACAAGTTGCTACAATGCATTGAATAAAACGTTTTGAAAATCCAAAAAGATTCATAGTGAAGATTTGGAGATAAAAAGAATGAAGGTCAAGGAAGAAAATTAGCATGTACCAAGCTCCAGATATAACCAACTTTAATTAGCAAATAATTAAAATTACTTTGAAATTTCATTTTCTTTCAGTTGCAATGAGCAAGATTAATGAAAACATACAAGATAATCTGGATAGGATGTAGATAATGCAGAAAAGTTATTAATTGTAGGTCAGAGTACAAACTAGTATAGATTTTATGAAAGTCAGTGTAGAGACAACACAAAATATTAAAATAGCTTCACCCCAAGGTCTATCTGTACAAATTAGGAGCATATGCCAAAAGGGCTCTACATATTACCATAGAGACAATTATTCATCCTTTTTACTTTACTCATATTTGCCAGAATGATGGCAAAAGATGACCATCAACTGATGGAAAGACAAGAAAATGTAGTATTTTTATACCATGGCATAGTATTCGGTTTCTAAAACATAAAATTTGCCAGTAAGTGTATGGAGATAAAAACAACCATCCTGAGGAGGATAGGCCAGACCAAGAAAGACAAGCATTACACATTTCTCAAAAATATGTATGTTGCTTTTGACGGTTTGGAAGTGTGTGTTTCACTTAGAATAGTCATGGAAGATAGGTGTCTAGTAAGGGAGTAGGGGGACAAAGAGGATCTGCCCAAGAAGGATTTATAGAATGTAGAATTTTAACAAAATAATGGAGACATTAGAACAGAAATATTAAAAGGGATGGATGATGGGTCGGCTGAATAGAGGCAGAAATATTGGGAGAGATAACTAATAATAATACTGTAAATAATCATATGAACACCTACTTCTATAAAAGCATCCCCAATATATATACATATATGAAAGGAATTTAAATGGCGTTACCATACAATGAGAAAAACTGAACATCTAAAGCTATCAAATAAAACACACAGGACCAAGAATGGATTACATCTTTTTGAGTTATTGGACAGCATATTCCATATTACCCCAATCAATACAAGATATTGCCCATTTGATTGGTTACCAACCACAACTAGGTAAGACACTATTGTTGATGATACCACAGTTAAGTTGTATAACATAGAGAAATATATATGATAGACAACTGGAAGCTTCCTTCTTACTGGCAAGTTTCCTGGATATCTGAAAGGTTCTTTATACCCTACTAGAGTAGACAAATAACCTTCAGTCTAACCCAGCTGTAATACAGCTGTACAAAGCTACAGTAATGATCTGCTTACAAAATGTGCTCACTGGTTAACAGTAGAAAGAGTGGGAAGAATTTTAAGGGAGTCACCAATCCATCTGTAATTGGATTTAAACTACCCTTCATGATAGTGAACCCATATTTGATGTTGTTTATGTGGCCAAGAATCTTAGACTAGAAGTCATGGGAACTAGGTGGAAACATACTGCTATGGTTCTAATAAAATAATATTGCAAGAAAATGATTACCAATAACATATTATATCTATAGTTCAGAGTACCCCTCAACCCTCATCAAAGAGTTTCTTCATGCACTGGATGGTAAATAGCACAGAGATCCACAAATAGAAAGCAATAAAGTTGGAAGTCTCAGTCCTAAAGGGGATGTCTTTATCAAACCCCTCCCTTCATGACTTAGTGATCTATGAGAAGAGGGAAATGGAAAGCTCCTAAGAGCCAGAAGTGATAGATGACTTTATGAAACTATCATTCTCCACATACAATAAGACAGACACACATATGAACTCACAAAACTATGAAAACAAGACTTACACAAGCTCAAGCCACAGAGAATCTCATCAGGAAGGAGAATTGGGCTCAAAATCCCATCCCTTAAAAAAATATGATCAAAAGACATTTTCAGGAAAAAATAAATAAATGAAAGATTGTGAAGCTCCACCCCTAAGCAGGAAGCTCTCTGTAAGTGGAAACTGCTAAGAGTAGGGAAATTAGTTTTCTTCAATGGAGTGAAACAGTATATCAACCCCATTCACTGACTCACTCAAGGGCAGACCTGATGATGGTGAACACAAACTGGACTCCATGTTTTCTGTAGTCTTTCTTTTTTATTTGCTTGTTTGTATTTATTAGAGAGAAACAACATGAAGTTGGGTAGATTGGAAAGGAGAAGGGATCTAGGAATAGTTGAAAGGTGAGGAAGAATATAAAGTGTAAAATCTTCAAAGAAATAAGTAAGTAAAAATGATGGAAGAATCAATGCAGCACTCTGGCAGGTCACTAAGCTTCCTGACACTGGCAACCTTAATTCATAAATAAACTTGTTTCTACCATTTGCCTTCATCAACTTGTAAAATACACTGGTCTCAGATTGATATTTTCTCAGCTGTCTACCAAAGAAAGTTAATCCTACACAATTACCCCTCCAATTCTAAATTCACAAATTAGTTTTAATAGTTGTTGTATGAAGTAGACAAGGCATCTACATCTACATGAGCAAGTGTGCAAAGTCTCTGAGATATTTATGACCTTAGAAAGGAAACTAATAGCAGACACTTGATACTTTGGAGAAGAGATTCTTAATGTTCCTAATGCTAAAGAGAGGATCTTGTAGCTAGACATGGGGATCTAGGGCTTTCTCCATGAGAGACAAATAAAGGAAAGAATTCATGGTCTCTTATGCATTCTCAAACAAATGAAAAACAACAACAACAAAAAAAAAAAACATTTGCTACTAAGATGGGTTTTACAAATGCTTCATGAGCAAGGACATAACTAGAAGGGACCATGGGCATCACTGCATCTGGTGATAGTCTTTCAGGGGAGTTGTTGCAAAGGACAGAGGCACAAAAAAAATTAGGAGGTGAACACACATATCCCTTAATTCCTTGCCAATTGTTCATATCTTGGGACAGCATTTCCTTTCATTATTTCCAGTCTCTTCAGTTTCATCATGGTGACTCTAGAGTGTTTAGTGTGATAATTTTTAGGAAGCTCATGTGGTAAATGGCTGATGAAGTTGTGGGGAGAAAAATGGTAAGGGAAAAGAGGACATCTGAGAGTCAAGTTGTAATCTATGCTGTTATAGATATATCATATTTTTGGATAAAAATGTCATCTTTTCTCCATGGTTCTGGATGCTAGAATTATTGCTAATAGTAATTAAATTAATACAAGACTATTGTTGCTCAATTATTCCTTGAAGTGTTTTTCTTAACCTTCTGTTTACCAGTATAGTTTTCATCATTAATTCTGATATTTGTTGGTGCAATATCAATATTACTGTATTAGGAATAAATAATTCCTTTATTCACTCCACGAATCTACACACTATAAGAATTATTATATCTAAAATAAAACATTCATGGATAGTGAATTATCATGTCGGGATTTTAATCATAATTCCACTATGTTGCCCTTAAATATCTTTATAAATGATTTTCCTTTTGTAAACTCTTGGTGCTGTAGTTGGTAACCCAGTTTCTTCCTTACTTGACTACTATTTTCAAATAATTATACACTAAGATGAGGATCCAGGTAAGGGTAAATAGTTCGGTTGGTAAAGTGAGTGCTTTACCAGCAGAGGAACATGAGAATGATCCTCAGCAACAAAATAAAAGCCTGGTTTAGTGGTCTGTATGTGTAGTGTCAGCAATGGGGAAACAGAGACATGCAGATTACTAAAGCTTGCTGAACAGCCAACCTCCTCTCTTTAGTGAGTGCCATGTAAAAGATGAACTTTGTGTCAGAAACCAAGGTGGAGAGTGACATAGGACAAATATCCAAGACTAACTCTTGAACGCTACAAAAATATACACATACACACACAACCATATGCACTCAAACACTCATATAATATAAAGATAGAATATTAAAATGTAAATATTAAATGCATAAACAAGGTATATAGTTTCTGAGGACTCACTTTAGGAAGAACTATTACCTCCACAAATACATTAACTGGCACGCAAGCTTCAAATACACACTAGTGTATATGCTCACATTCACTAATATTAATATAAAAGAAATAAAGTGAAAAAATACATGAGATAAGTGCTAATCATAAGAGAGTTTTCTGACACCCATGGCCATGCGAAGGTAATGATTGAAAGGAATATAAATATACTCAATAAGCAGGAAAATGTTTAGTGTTTTCTAATTTAAAGTAATATCATTGATTTATGAAAGCAGGTGTAATGTTAATTTTCAGATTATGAAATCATTCATTGCTATTGAGGAAAAGTTGAAAATTAAAACATTCAGAAACAATGTGGAAAAGAGGGCAAGTTATTAAAAGCTGGTAGTGTATTAGAAATCTGTTTGCAAAGGAACAAGTGTACTTTACCACAATCAAACAGAATCTCCATGAACACTGTGACACACTTTGGAAGATAAATTGATTTAAGCCCAATTTTTGCTATTTTTTTTAAACAGACTTCATCTTGATTTATTTATATTTGCCTTTTGTTGAACTATTTCCTTTAGTCCTGATGCTATGATTGATCAATTCTGCCAGAAGACACACCATTAAAGACCAGTGCTGCATGCAACCAAAGTGAGGACTAACAGAGCAAAGCCCTCTGCTGTCTGTGGGTGAGGCCTTGGTCCATGAGAGAATCATGTTCCTTCAGCTTTACCTATGGATGTTGCTCTTACTTTCTGCAAGGTCACCAACTGCATATGCTAAGTATAATAGCCCTCCAGAAGTAGTGATACCATTGAGGGTCACTGACCCTAGTAGACATGATATTTCCCCAGACTGGCTCTCCTATAGCCTGCGCTTTGGAGGAGAGAGACATATCATCACCATGAAACCCTCAAAAACCTTCATATCCAGAAACTTTCTACTGTTCACATACAATGATGAAGGTGATCTCCTTGAAGAACAACCTTTTGTGCAGAAAGATTGCTACTACCATGGCTATGTAGATGGAGAACCTGAATCCATGCTCATTATTAACACCTGTTTTGGAAGTTTACAAGGCATAATAGAAATAAATGGCAGAGCTTATGAAATCATGCCCAAGAACCAAACGTCCACATTTGAACATCTGGTATACAAAATAGACAGTGAGGACTCAGAATCATCTTCCATGAGATGTGGGTTAACAGAAGAAGAGATAGCAAGACAAATGAAGATTCAAGAAAGCAAAGCCTCCACACTTATGCAAAGCCAATATGAGAATTGGTGGACCCACCACAGGTATCTTGAATATTATGTGGCAGTTGATAATAAACGATATGTTTACAAAAACAATAATGTCACAGCTTGTATGCAGGAAATGTTGCAAGTTGTCAATGGAATAAATGGTTATTATCTTCAGATAGATATTGAGGTTATTTTAACTACATTGGAAGTTTGGACTCAAACAAACCATGTCAATGTAACAGAAGCCATAGATAAAGTCCTACCTAATTTCTGCCATTGGAAGATAAAAAACGTTGACAATCACATTAGAAATGATATTGCACATCTTTTTGCCAGGCAAGGATATAGTGGGTTATTAGGGCTAGCTTATTTAGGTACCGTTTGTACATATGCTAATTGTGCAGTTAACAGTTTCATGACAGATTCAACTCAGGACATGGCATTCATTATAGCACATGAGATGGGTCATAATTTGGGTATGCCTCATGATAAGAGTTACTGTACTTGTGGATTACCAAAGTGCATAATGGCCCCAGCAAAATCTAACTATCCTAGATTCAGCAACTGCAGTTATGAGGATATGTATAAAGTAATTAACAGTAAAAATTGTCTATACAATATTCCAGATGAAGTAACAAAAAACTTCACCTTGTGTGGGAATAGTTTAGTTGAAGAAGGAGAGCAGTGCGACTGTGGAACCTTTGAATCATGTCAGAGTGATGCGTGCTGTGGTGAAGACTGTGTGTTCAAGTCTGGTGCTGAATGTGATTTTGGACGTTGTTGCAAAGATTGCAAGTTCCTGCCAGCAGGCAAAGTGTGTAGAGAGGAGAACAATGAATGTGACCTCCCAGAGTGGTGTAATGGAACTTCAGGAAAGTGTCCAGAAGATGTATACATGGAAGATGGAAGCCCTTGCGGGGGTGATAGTTACTGCTATAATAGGACATGTCATAAACGTGAAGAACACTGTCAGATGCTTTTTGGCAAGAGTGCCAAAAGTGCAGATAAGACTTGCTACATGGAAATGAACACACGGGGTGACCGTTTTGGTAACTGTGGTAATGATAGCCTTAAGTACAGAAGATGTGATGATGCTGATGTACTCTGTGGACGAATTCAGTGTGAAAATGTAGAAGGGATTCCACAGAGGAGAAACCATGAAACAGTGCATTGGACTCACTTCAATAATGTCACCTGCTGGAGTATGGACTATCATTTTGGAATTGCCATAGAGGACATCGGAGCAGTGAGAGATGGCACAGCTTGTGGTCCAGGCCGTATATGCATTGACAGGAAGTGTGTCTCTAAGTCTGCTTTGTTAAGTAACTGTTCAGCATTCCAATGCAATATGAAAGGAGTCTGCAACAGTAAACATCACTGCCATTGTGATATCCAATGGGAGCCACCACACTGTCTACTAAAAGGCTTTGGAGGTAGTGTAGACAGTGGACCACCACCAAGGATATATAATGAAGAAACTTCCCACGAGGGTATGATAGTGGTAGGTATTTTTATTATTTTTTTTATTTTCTTAATTTTATTGATTGTTCTAGTCATAATTAGGGCATCACACCAAGAACCAGAAGACATGGGAGAACACGAAACGTTCAGCCGCAGCTCCTATTACTGAAAATTCACCTGATAAATGACCTCAGAAACGTGACAAAAGCAAAAAATAAAAACTGAAAGAAAGCAGAAGAAAATACTTACTCTCTAGGAAATTCATCATGTACTAGTTTGTAGACACCTGAACCTAGAAATGTCACTGTGTGTGTAAAATATACAAATGGAGAAATACTGGAGACCTTCTTGTTCGAATATAAAAATTATTCAAAACTAAATAAAAGGAGGTCCTTTCACACTCACATTTTTATTTTCATCAATTTGTTGCTGTATTTTTAATGGAATTGATGTCTGTGGTCCATTAGCATAAATCCAACCCATGGTCTTCTGTATGTGTTTCTTGGCATTTGTTTTCTCTCAGCTCTAAAGCCCTTCCCCTTTTCAATCTGCTTTGAAACATAGAGAGAAAGAACCTGCAAATACCATTTCCTCATGGCAATTCCAGTCTGCTACAACCTACCCCCGAGGACAGCCAGAGTGAGATTGGAAACTTGAGGGAATGGTTTGAGGTTCTAAGGATGGTTGCTGCAGTCTCAGCTTGTACCTTGATGGTATCAGTACCTCTCACTCTGCAGGAGATTTTAACACAGATTTGAAAACACACCAACAGACCTATCCTAGTTAAGTAATTATTGTTATTATGAAACACCATTACCAAAGCAAATCAGAGTGGAAAGTATAACACAAATTGCTAAACAGTCTTAGTAATAAAAAAACCCAGAGGCAGATATTGGGGTGAAAATTGAAAGATAACAGAAATAGAACAAGCCAGGCAAAGTTCTTTTTAAAAAAAAAATTATATTATAGTTAACTGCATTTCACATATCAGCAACTGATTTCCCCATTCTCCCTCCTCCAACATCCCAGCCCTGCCCCCCAAAAATGCCCCATTCCCACCTCCACCAAGACAAGGTCTCTACTGGGGAGTCAGCACAGCCTGGTAGACTCAGCAAAGGCCAGTCCAGTACCTTCCTCCCTACAGCAAGGCTGAGCAAGGAATCCAAACATAGGCCCCAGGCTTCAAAAACCCAGCCGATGCACCAAGGATAAGTCCCAACTCCACTGCCAAGGGGCCTCCCAAACAGTTGAAGCAAATCAACTGTCTCACTTATTTAGAGGGCTTGCTCTAGCTCGATGGGGGCTGCTCACCCATTGGGTTCACAGTTCATGTGTTTCCACTAGTTCCAGGCCCAAGTTTGACTACTACTTGGAACCCTCAGCCCAAGAGAGGTTCTTCCTGTATACTCACACCTTATATACCTTTCTGTGCCCTGACATCTTACTTCCTCTCTCTGTCCAGCTACATCACTTCTACTTTCTGCCCAGCTCTATTACTTCCTGTCTGTCTGTACAGACCTGCAGACCTCTAAAACAGCTGTAATCAAATCTTTCCAGTCTTGAGGGATAATGCTATTACAAGTTGACCACAAGTTTAGCATCTGCTTTACAGAGAATGTATATCATGAAACTATAGCTTCCTTGAATCTTCACAAATCTAACATTTGCACAGGAGTCCAATCACCTCATACGATTTTTGAGCATTTGGCAATTCCTGTAAGATTACTGGATAGATTAAGGTTGGATGTATGAAAGCTTTAGGCTGTTTCTCAGTAACCATAAAAGGTGATGCTGAGATAGATTCTCATTTAAATTCTTCTATCTGGGCCTAAATATCTCTATGATCTTTTTAAAAAAGATTTTCTAAAACTTTTATCTTGACACTCATTTCCAACTTTTTAATGATAAAACAGAAATTATCAAACAAGCCAGGCGGTGGTGGCACACGCCTTTAATCCCAGCACTCAGGGAGCAGAGGCAGGCAGATCTCTGTGAGTTCAAGGCCAGCCTGGGCTACCAAGTGAGTTCCAGGAAAGGCGCAAAGCTACACAGGGAAACCCTGTCTCGAAAAAAAAAAAAAACAAACAAAACAAATAAACAAAAAGAGATCAAACAAATAATATTCATAATTGGCATTATGTAAATCCCATCAACATTAATTACCTCCTATTTAATTGTTTCACTTTCTGACCACCTAATGTGTTAGGAAAGAGAGACCAAATTCCCTACATTGTAAAAATGTTTCCAGGAGTGGCACCACCAAAAAGGGCACAGACCTCCCCATCAATCATTAAATGAGAAAATATTCTATAGACTTGTCCACAGCCTAACCTTATGGGAGGATTTTCTCATACAAAGTTTCCTCTGCTCAGATGACTATACTTGTTTTTTCTTTTTTTCAGGTTAACATAAATCTTGCCAGCAAAACATTATCCACTCTAAAGATTCAACACAACTATGAAACACCACACCAAGTATTCTGATCTCAAGTCTCTGAGCCCTCTAATGTTTTCAGACAAGCCTCCCCCAAATCTCTCCATTGAGATTATCCTGCCACAGTCTGGTAACACCTTTCATAGCCATGAATGACTATCCACATTTATTCCCCTTTGATCTCTAGTCCCAATGTCCAGAGCTACACATTCCAATTAGCATGCTTGGACAACTCAAGGATGCATGTTTCTAGTGATGGTGAGATACTGCACTTTATTCCTATTTGAAATCTGAGTCTCACCATTTCCCATTTGGGCTAAAGAAGAGAATGAGCACAGAAAAAAAAAAAAAAAAACAAAAAAACTGTGAATATAAATATAACACAAAGTATCACTGAGAACACAATCAACAACATCCAATATCAACCACACAATGATCACAGTTAACACATATAGCACTGGTTGACTGAATAGATCAAGAAACAAAATCTATTTATCTGATGTCTACAAGAAATGCATCTTAACTTTAAAGTTAGATTCTGCCTTAGAGTTAAAGTGTGGACAAAAGTATTCCAATCAATTGAGACCAGAAAGCAAGTAGGCTTACCTTTCACAATATCTGCCAAAGTAAACTTGAAGTAAATATAACCAGATGAGATAAACTGGGACACTTCATTCTTATTCAGGGAATCAAGAACATCTTACTGTCTTCAACATACATGCACCATATTCTGGTGCTTTCTATCTCATAAAAGAATTTACTACTTGGTTTAAGACACAGATTAACATCAATCCAGTAATAGTAGATGATTTCAATACTCTACTTTCTCTGGTACACATGTGATCTAGACAAAAATAAATATACAAAGAAATAACAAAAATTATTGACATCATGAATCATAATAGACTTGATATTAGCTACAGAATATTGTACCAACACAGGGAAGAATACATACGTTCCTCTCATTGGCACATGAAAGCATTGGGAACTCTCTGAAAGGTCCTGATAAAAAGACAAAGAAAACTTTAGTTCTGTATCCTTGCCCAGCTGAGCTGGGCCCAGGAACTTGAGGAAGTTAAGTTTTCAGATCTTAGGAACTGGACTTTTCCAATGAAAATCTATGGTTTTCAGTCCCAAGACTGCTGTGTGCTTGGTCTATGACACACTTGAGATAGCCTGTGTTCCCTCTGCACTACACTGCTTGGTAAGCTCCCTGCTGAGTCTCTCCCATTCTATGATAATGTTTTTCTGATTCTGTCCATGTACTGTAAATAGTACATGAATCAGTGCTATTAAATAAACTTTCAGGCATGAGACATCAGTGTATGTAGTCCTCCTGACCCCAGCTTTCTGTCCTGTTCATTATCTCATCCATGGCCTTCCCCACTGAAAGTTTGTAGTTAGAACCCCGACTTGTGCAGATACAAGTCACTGAAGCTGTTCTGAAATTGGGGGACACAAAGCAAAAAGTTACAAATTCAAAGAGATGAGATAACTCATTGTATCGTATCTGATGATAATGCAATAAAACTGAAAACTCACAGAAAATAAATCTTTCACTTTCAAATATATGCTAGTTCATAGATATTAACCAAATCATCACTGAACGATTGGTGAATTTTGGAAGAAGTCAGTATTTAAAAAAAAATTTCTGAAACTATTCAAACTGAAAACACAATGCCACCAAACTTGTGGGATACATAAAAAGCAGTCACAGTTCCAAGAACCTACATTAAAAACCGAGAAAGACCTCTAGTAAGTGACCTAATGATAAAATCAAAAAAAAAAATAAAAATAAAAAACAATAACAACCTTAAACAATAGCAAGAAATCATAAAAATCAGAACAGAAACCAATGAAATATAAACAAAGAAAACAACACAAAAACTCAATTTTTCTAAGAGCTGATTCTTTGAGAAGATAAGTAAAATCGTCAGAAGCTTCTCCCAGCTAATTCAAAGAAAGTAAGAGAGGACCCAAATTAACTGAATCAGAAATGAAAAAGGAAATGTTATAGCAAAGAAAATCAGACTATTATAAGGGATTACTTTAAAAATCAGTGCTCCTCATGGAAGTGGTAGTGCAACACAGTGAGTCACATAGTAAACACTTTTATTCATTTATCTTTACTTGAAGCATATATTGCAAAGAGTCATTGGTCTGGTTGGAGGCATCCCATCTCTGTTACACTATCAATGCTGAGCCCGCTGGAACTCCTCTTGGTTACTCATTTTTCCGTTTTCACCTTTTGTTTCTCATAAATTTTATTTTATTTGGCAGAGAGGGGGGGTTTGCAAGGGCAGGGGTGGGCACAAAGGGACAGGGAAATGAATGGGATGATTATTCATGATGTGAAAGCACAAATAATAAATAAAAATAAATTTTAAAAAAGTAATCCATTAAGCTGTAAAACATGAAAGAAAAAGAAGAGGATAGAAGAGGTTTTCAATCTAAGAAGAAGTTAACACCCCCCCCAAAAAAAAACATTAAAATTAAAATATTGAAACAGTAATTAAAGACCTTCCAGCTGAAAAAAATAAAAGATGGTCCAGTGCAATTTGGATTCACAACAGAATTCTAACAGACTTTCAGGGAAGAATTACAGCCAATCATTCTTAAATATTCAAGGAGATAGTAAAATATGGAACATGCATAAACGTCTAAGAAACTGATGACACTCCAATACCAACGCATGACACAACAACAAACCTATAAGCCACTAACCATGATGAACATAGATTCAAAATGCTGAATAAAATACTTATACTAGCAGAATACAGTCATATATCAAAAAGTCTATCTCCCATGAACAAGTTATCTTCATTCCTAAAATGCAGGCATGATTCAACATACACAGGAATAAGTGTAATAAACCACATGAAAGGATTTTACACAAAAGTCACATGATCATCTCAACAGTAACACAAAAAATACCGTTGACTAAACCCAACAGAATTTATGATGAAAGTCCTAGAGAATGTAGGACTGAAGGGAACATAGCTCAACACACTAAAGTCTGCATATGAGAGACCTATAGTGAACATCAACCTAAATGGAGAAAATTTTAAGGCAATTCCAATGAAGTCAGGAATGAAACAGATTTCTGCAATGCCCATGCATTTTCAACATTATGCCAGAAGTATTGGACAGAGTAACAAGGAATGAGAAGTAAATCATAGGAATATAAAAGAGGAAAGAAGAAACCAAAACGTATTTGCAGATGTCACAAACTATACATTAGAAATATAGTGGCGAGGATGCCTGAACTGGCCTACCCTGGTAACCAGATTGGTGAATGCCCTAACTGTCATCATAGGGCCTTCATCCAGTAACTGATTGAAACAGATGCAGAGATCCACAACCATACCCCAAGCCGAGCTCTTGAAGTCCAGTCAAAGAGAGGGAAGAGGGATTACATGAGCAAGTGGAGGTCAAGATCATGATGGGGAAATCTAAAGAGACAACTGAACCAATTCAAAGAACTCAACAGCTTTCGAATCTACATGAGACCAGACTAGACATTTGCATACAGGACATAACTGTGTAGCTGGGTCTGTTTGAGGGGCCCCTGGCAGTATGATCAGGATCTATTTCTGGTGCATGAGCCAGCCTTCTGGATCCCATTTCTTATGGTCAGATACCTTGCTCACCCCTGATAAAGTGGAGAGGGGCTCTGTCCTGCCTCAACTGAATGTACCAGGCTTAGCTGTCCCCACCATGGGAGAACTTACCCTGTTGGAGGAGGGGATCAGGGATAGGGGTTGGGGGAAATGTGTCGGGGAACAGGTAAAGGTATGAAAGGGGGATCTGTGGTTGGCAGGTAAATTGAAAAAAATATGAAAAATTCAACCTAAAAATTCTAGAAATGATTAAACAGATACAACAGTGTGGTAGGATAGGGAATAAATTTATATAAATCAATAGCATTCCTATGAACTAAAGTCAAACATTCAGAGAAAAATCACAGACTGTAGGGTCTGTGCAACCTAGACTAGGATCAGCATATGACTACCTGCCCAACAGGTTGCCTCTGGGGCACGGTGTCTGTGGAAATGGACTCTCACTTGGAAGTAGTCCATGGGACCATGTATGAATTTGCAAAATCTGTGCAGCTTGTAGGCTCTTTTCTCTCTCATTATATTGGTGATTCCTTGTTAATTTTTTTTTTTGATAAACATAGGATTTTCACATTTTTCACTTGCAATTCAGTTAATTTTCTTAAAATCATTACTTTGAATTTAACTCTGATAGATCATCAACACACATCTGTGTATCACTGAGAATGTAATGTCTGTGTACAAAAGGAAAATATAAGCATCATTATAAAGTGACTAAAAGCTCTATGTTTTCTTCCACACATTGATATGGTTGTACTTGATTCTGGGACCTAGAATGAAAGACATTCTATGTAGTAGAATCATGTATGAAACAGGTTACTATGTCCTAGTGAATTTTACCAATAAAGACAGACAGCCTTGTCGGGCAGTGGTGGCAATCTCCCTTAATCCCAGCACACAGTAGGCAGAGCCAGGCAGATCTCTATGAGTTCTAGGCCAGCCTGGTCTACAGAGCGAGATCTAGGATAGGCACCAAAGCTACACAGAGAAACCCTTTCTCGAAAAACAGAACAAAACAAAACAAAACAAAAACAATAGCCTATAAACACACTTTCCATAATGTTACCCATCTTCTGGTAAAGGATGCATATGGTACATTGATCTTAGCCCATTTTGGAGCTGAGTATGTGATTCTATTTATGAGATTGGAGTATACATTTTCAAAAATAAATATTTGACTCAATAGCACAGATAGACTGTGAGCTGGCTTGAATTCACAAGCTTTCCTCCAAAGCCTCTTCATCAGGTCCTGTCTCCAATTCCCTGCCTTTATTTCCTACCCAGATGTCCTGGATTGTGGGCTATAAGCTGCAAGATGAAATAAACTCTTTCCTTCCCAAGCATCACCTATTTTTTACTTTGTCAAATGACTGACTTAGAAAAAATCAGCTTTTCAGCTTTGTTTACTCACAGAGGAAATAAAAGAAAATTTTCACATGGATATGCTTCAAGGTTCTAAAGCTACAGTGAATGCAAAAAATATTTATATTCATTTTAAACACTGTATGCATTCATAGAGTGAAGTTTCGTTCACCAACTGAGCTGTTTGTACTTATGTATTGTATATACATACATGTGAACAACAAAAATTAAAAACAAAATAATTTTTTTAAAGGTCATGAATATGAAAAGAGCAAAGAGGGATGTGTGGAGGGTTTGCAAAGAAGAAATAAAAGTGGAAGTGAAGTAATTATAATCTTAAAAATAAAGAAGATAAATCTATTGAAGAAAGAATGAAACAGAAACTCTGTCCGGTCAATACAATAAAAAGAATACATGCACTAAAGAAAATGCTGTGATCAATGTATTTGAAAAAGGAGGAATACCTGAAAAACCTAAGACCACAATGCAGAATGTGCTGAACAAGTTTAAAAGAAGAAAATGGATGTATAATATGATTTCATCAGTCAGAGTGCATCTGTATGTCTTTTGGAGAATGCAAACACACAGATTTCACTGGAAAAATCTGAGTTGTTGGTTTTCTGTTTCTATTTTTTGGGTCCAAGCATCAATCCGATGTCATCAGGCTTTGTGGAAAGTGAAAAGATGACCCTCCAGTTGAGAATTCTCTCTTCCTCCAAGTGAAGTTTCTAGAACTACTTATTACAATATAGTTCAAGATCACAGTAGAGGCACTGAACCAATCACATCACAGAATTTCTGAACTAAAACACTGATTAATGGGCAAATCCTTACCACAAAGTGCATGAAAGTAAGTAAATATGAAAATTAGGAGAGCAAGCATACAAAATCCATCAAGTTGTAACATAATATTGCTGTCACAAAGCAAAAACTGTTCATTGAATATTAAGATTATTCAGTTAATGAGCTAAAATTTTCAAGAATAATTTTTAGAATTTCCTACATGTATATTATATTCCCAATTCTGCTCCATATTCTCCACCTTAAACTCCTCCCATATCTTCCCAAGCCCCTCTCAGAGTTATGATCTCTTCTTTAATTGTTACATGTACTCTACAATATTTCTGTTGCTCTATATTCTACAGTATGTGCAAATTTTATAATATGTATCATAACATGTTTATATAATTTACACATATGCATTTGTACTTGCAACCTGTTGTTTGATTAAGTGTTGCTCGTATATATACACATATACATATATTAACATGTACATACATATATATGTAGATGTAGATATATACCTATGTATAAACATATATGCATGTATGATATATGTATGTATGAGTATATATATATATATATGTCTCACCACTAGGGAATGGATAACCTATTAAAAGATTTGCTCATGGAGAAGACAGATTCTCCTCCCTCAGTAGCTATTAATTTTCTGTAGATATCCAATTAATGTAGATACTTGTGAGATTTCCACAACCTGTGCTCTCATGTCAAATTGTGCTGACACTAAAATATATATTAATAAAAAACCACAACCACCACCAAACTCAAGTCACAAATGAAAAAATGTTAATAAAATGTAAAAATTAAGAGTGTAGGTGCCAACTATGAGACCCACTTACAAAAACGTGCACAAATATCTTTCAAAGTGACTTACAATTTTTCCTTCTTAATTGATTCATCTGATTGTGGTCTTGGGTAGTCTGTATTTCAGTCATTCATTTTTTTACCTCTGTTAAGTCATATATTTGCCTGAGCTTTTCAGTGATAATTTTCATTTTTTTGTACTTATATGCACTTACACTCTTCATGGATGGAATTGCCATTTTGTTCCTTGATATAACATATATACATTCATATATATATATATATATATATATATATATATATATATATATATATATATGGATTTAACTTCTGATCAAAAGCAGTGCTTACAAAATCCATATGTAAGCACTGCTTTTGATCAGAAGTTATATGTAATCTCTGTAAGTAAATCAAATTTATTTAGTAGTTGTTAACTTGTGTCATCTTTATTGTTTTCCATATTAATGGCTATGTCATCTAAATAGAATATTTTACTTTCTTTCTGATTTGGGTAGTTTTTTATTTCCTTTCTTTTGTAACTACACTGTTGATGATTGTCATTCAATAAAAGTAAGGACAATGAATATTCTCGATTTGTTTATTATTAGATGGTGAATGTTTCAGGATTTCAGCATCACCCAAAGTATTAGGTATGTTCTTTGCAGGGTGTTATTGTGTTAGTAACAGATGCTCCCTTTATGTTTGCCAATATTTCTTTCATGTTTTTAATTATATGTTTTCTTTTGAGAGAGTTTAATTTTACCAATAAATTATTAATAATTCATCATATCATTATAAATATAATAATAAGTAGTTTATTCTTTGAGTATTTAATATGATACATTTTGATCATACTCACTCCAATTTTTTTATTATATTTGTGTTTTAATTTTACACTTCAGCCATGGCTTCTCCAGCGCCCGCCCTCACCTTCCCCCCAGCCCCTCCCTTCCATTCCCAACTCCTCCAGCTCAGCCTGGTGGATTCAGTCCAGGCAGGTCCAGTTCCCTCCTCCCAGGCTGAGCACCAATTTTTATCCCCAACTCCTACCAGACTCGCAGTTTCCTTCCTAGATATACCACTTCTTTTTCTCTTTATTTTTATGGACAGAAACATTTTATAAAACATGTTTTGCACATTTCATTTTATTTTTGAAATTATAATATATTACATCTTTTTCCTTTGCTCATTTCAAACTCACTCACATAATCCTTTTTGATATTTTTCAAATTTGTGTTCCATTTTTTCATTAATTGTTACATGCATAGAAGTGTCCACATGCATACATATTCTTGAACTTCACCTGCTAGTATTTATAATGTAACTTGTATGTATGTTTTAGAAAACACTGTTTTGCAACAGGAGACCTGATCTTATGACGTTCATGTGTGGCAAACCTCCTGTTCTTAGAGAATTGCAACAGACCCATAAATCTACTGCCCCAGTGCTTGGTTGCCTCCCAGACAAAGAACTTAAGAGTCTCATGTTGACAACACCACAGACTTTGGACACAGGACTAGAAAGAACTGATCAAGATGTAACATGGATACTTCCTCCCTAAGGACTGACTAGCTCTTATAGGATCTCAAGGAGCTCTGTAGGCTGCTGAGGGAGAAATGCCATCAACATCCCTATGTAGCCAAGATGCCTATGAATTAATGTTTGCTGGTGAGTCCATTGTACTTGGAGGAGAACTGGCTTCTGCCATTTTCTTTAAACATTGGGATTTCTTTTTTTTTTTTACTTGCTAATTTTTTTAATTTTATAATTTAATTTACTTTACATATCTGCCATGGATTCCCCTGTCCTTCCTCCTCCTGCTTCCCACCACCCTCACCCCAACCCACCCCCCACTCCCATCTACTCCAGGGCAAGGACTCCCCTAGGGATTCAGCTCACCCTGGTAGATTCAGTCAAGGCAGGTCCAGTCCCCTCCTCCCTTTTCCCAGTCTGAGCAAAGTGTCCCAGCATAGGCCCCAGGCTCCAAAAAGCCAGTTCATGCACTAAGGACAGGTCCTGGTCCCACTGTGTGGGGACCTCCCAAACAGTTCAAGCTAATCTACTGTCTCACTTATCCAGAGGTCCTGTTCCAGTTGGGGGATCCTCAGCTATTCTTTCATACTTCATGTGTTTCCATTAGTTTGGCTGTTTGTCCCTGTGCTTTTTCAAATCTGATCTCAACATCTCTCACTGATACAATCCCTCCTCTTTCTTGCCTATTAGACTCCCAGAGTTCCACCTGGGGCCTGCCATAGATCTCTGCATCTGCTTCAATCAGTGGAAGAGAGTTCTACCATGACAGTTAGGATTTTTGGCCACCTGACCACCAGAGTAGGTCAGTTCAGGCTTACTCTCATTGCCATCAGTCTATTGTGGAGGTATCTTTTTGGATTTCTGGGAACCTCTCTAGCACATTGCTTCTTCCTATTCCCATGAGGTCTTCACTCATGGTCTCTCTTTCCTTGTTCTCCCTCTCTGTTCTTGATCCAGCTGTGATCTTTCGCTCTCCTAAGCTCTCTTTCCACAGATGCTTGCCCTTCATTGCCCCCTCCTCACTTCCAGTTTGCTCATGTAGATCTCACCCATTTCTCCTTCGTTGGGGGAATCCCTGTGTCTTTCTAAGGGTCCTCTTTTCTAGGTAGCCTCCCTGGAGTTGTGTAGCAGTCTAGTCATCTTTGTTTTACATCTAGTATCCACTTATGAGTGAATACATACCATGTTTGTCTTTCTGAGTCTGGGTTACCTCACTCAGGATGATTTTTTTCTAGATCCATCTATTTGCCTGCAAACCTCATGATGTCATTGTTTTTTTCTGCTGAGTAGTACTCCATTGTGTATATGTACCACATTTTATTTATCCATTCTTCACTTGAAGGGCATCTAGGTTGTTTCCAGGTTCTGGCTATTATAAATAATGCTGCTATGAACATAGCTGAGCATGGCCCTTATACTATGATTGTGGTATAGCTTAGGCTTGGGAGAGATTGATTCCCAATTTTCTAAGAAAGCAACATATTGATTTCCAAACTTGCTGTACAAGCCTGCATTCCCACCAACAGTGGAGTAGAGTTCCCCTTGCTCCACATCTTCTCCAGCATAAACTGTCTTCAGTGTTTTTGATATTAGTCATTCTGATGAGTGTAAGGTAGTACCTTAGAATCATTTTGATTTGCATTTCCCTGATTAGGGAAATAATTAGGAATTTTGAGCAATTTCTTAAATGTCTCTCAGCCGTTTGAGCTTCCTCTCCTGAGAATTCTCTGTTTAGTTCTATAGCCTGTTTCTTTTTTTTTTGGCATTTTTTTTATTATTATATTTGTGTTTTAATTTTACACATCAGCCATGGGTTCCCCTGTCCTCCCCCCTCCTGCTCCCACCCCTTCCTTCCCCCCATCCCCTCCCCTCTATTCCCATCTCCTCCAGGGCCAAGACTCCTCTGGGGATTAATTTAAACCTGGTGGATTCAGTACAGGCAGGTCCTGTCCCCTCCTTCCAGGCTGAGCAAAGTGTCCCTGTGTAAGCCCAAGGTTCCAAACAGCCAAATCATGCACTAAGGACAGGTACCAGTCCCACAGCCTGGATGCCCCCCAAACAGTTCAAGCTATTCAATTGTCTCACTTATCCAGAGGGCCTGATCCAGCTGGGGGCTCCACAGCCTTTGGTTCACAATTCATGTGCTTCCATTCATTTGGGTATTTGTCCCTCTGCTTTTTCCAATCTTGGGCTCAACAATTCACACTCTTACAGTCCCTCCTCTTTCTCAACAATTGGACACCTGGAGCTCCACCTGGGGCCTGGCTGAGGATCTCTGTATCCACTTCCATCAGTTATTGGATGAGAGTTCCAGCTCGACTGGTAGGGTGTTTGGCCATCTGATCACCAGACTAGGTCAGATCAGGCTTTCTCTCGACCATTGCCAGCAATCTACAGAGGATATATCATTGTGGATTTAAGGGGACCTCTCCAGCACTCTGCCTATTCCTGTTCTCATGTGGTCATCATTTATCATGGTCTGTTATTCCTTGTTCTCCCTTTCTGTTCTTGATCCAGCTAGGATCTCCTGTTCCCCTAAGCTTTCTTTCCCTCAAACCTTGCTCTTCATTACTTCCACTGTCATCCAGGTTGTTCATGTAGATCTCATCCATTTCTCTGTCATTGGGTGATCCCTGGGTCTTTCCTAGGTTCCCGTTTGCTAGGGAGCCTCCCTGGAGTTGTGTAGCAGTCTAGTCATCTTTGTTTTACATCTAGTATCCTCCTATGAGTGAGTACATACCATGTTTGTCCTTCTAAGTCTGGGTTACCTCACTCAGTATTATTTTTTCTAGATCCATCCATTTGCTTGCAAACCTCATGATGTCATTGTTTTTCTCTGCTGAGTAGTACTCCATTGTGTATATGTACCATATTTTCTTTACCCATTCTTCAGTTGAAGGGCATCTAGGTTGTTTCCAGTTTCTGGCTATTACAAACAGTGCTGATATTAACATAGCTGAGCAAATGCCCTTGTGGTATGATTGAGCATTCCTTGGGTATAGTCCCAAGAGTGTATAGCCCATTTCTTAATTGGACTGTTGGGCATTTTGATGTCTAATTTCTTGAGTTCTTTACATATTCAGGATATCAGTCCTCTGTCATAGTCTGTATTCTGGAGGTAAGTGGGCTGGATCTTGGAGTTCCTTCCTGAATTTCAAGTTTAGATCCTAGGATTGCATTCCAAACTACCTTAGATTGATGTGAGTAGGGTTTATGTGGTCAGCAGATGGTGACTAGGAGATAGGACTCTCTCCAGAGGTATTTTAGTAGGCTCTGGGGAATACTTCCACATAGACCCAGGGCCCATTGGTGAGTGGATTGGCTAACAGTAGGGTCAATGAGGATTGCATCTAGAATTTTCTACAAAAAGTTCTGGTTTGAATTCAGGGTTCTGAAACTAAGCAGCCCCATATGAGCATGGTAGGTGTGGTGCTGGATAGGTAAACAGGCAGGGAGAGGGAACTGACTCTAATGACCTCCAACTAGGCTTCTGAGTGTGGCTATAAATGGTCTGGGGTCTATTGGTGAGTGGGATGGCTGACAGTAGAGTGTGTGAAAGCAGCTCTAGAATTTCTTACCTAAGGTTTGGGGTTGAAGTGCAGGGTCAGTTTCCATGTATTCAAAAATTGCCATAGTGGGTGGGTGGCTTATTTTGTTCCTTTATCTTTGAGGTATCTATTAGTAAATTTTGTAATTACCAGATAGCTTGCACAGTATCTTTTGTTTATAATGATCTCTATATGGTTATAAGAACTTAATCTGTAAGAAAACCACACACTTTACATATTCTGTGTCTACAAAGTTACATTGATTACTTTTAGGATATATACTTAGTTATTTTGTGGTTGCAATTTTGCCTAATATTTGTGTCTTTTAACATACATTAAGTACCATTAATTTGTGCAGCACAACTTAGTAATGATATTTTATATTTATCTGTACATATGCTTGCACCAATGAGACTTAAACATTCTTAAGAAGGTGTAGTGTTGGTGAACTGCTTCTGGTTTGGTGTCTGGAAAAAAAAATGTTTGTATGTCTCTCCTTGTTACAAGACTCTTTTCCCTGGTAAACATTTTGTTACTATCATTTTATTTGATTCCCACTTGGACTAAAATCATTCAGATTCTCACTTAAAGATTCAGTGATAAACTTATGGAGTTTCCAGAGTATATAACATATTGCTTTTCTCTTATTAATCTCAAAATTCGTCATCTTCACCTTTGAAAATATAGTAATAATTTGTGTCAGCATAAAACATTTTTGAAAAATATTTTTATATGTCTTTATTAGTATATTTGGATGATACATGTGTGCATGTGTTCCTATGTGACTGATGAATAAGATGTGGGTATGAGAGGTCAGATCTTGAACAATTTATGAGACAGGATCCTTTTGTTCACTAATGCTAGGGCAGGGTAGCTGGTCCTAGAGCTTCTGAGGAGACACTATCTATGCTTCCCACTCACCTCAGGAGTACTGGGTAGATGGATGGCATGTTGCTGGTTTTGTGTATAGAGTTTGAGGTTCCAAAAATTAGGTCCTCATCCTTGAGCATCAGCTAATTCCCTTGCTGAGACATCTCTCCAGTGCAGTGTTGAGCTTAAAAGACAATTGATTTATAAAACAAATATCAGAAGGCTTCCTTATGCTATTAAGGCAACAACAATAAAAAGCAAAGAAGGGGAAATTTACTTCCTAATTTTTGTAGTGATGATTGATAATTATGTAAAATAACTATCTACCAAAATAATGACTTGAACACACATGTGTACATGACCTCAGCATCTCAAAGAACAAGGAATTTGGGCTTAATCTTGTTGAGTTTTTTCTCTAGGTCTCACTAGGCTGTAAGTGAGGTGTTGTTCAGAAAATGGTCTCATGGGAAACCAGGGAACAAATCCACTTTGTCACCTTTCCCATTCCTGGCATGATGGGTCTGCTGCTAGCAGTACATCTCAGAGTCTGGCTTTCTATTTCTATCTTAGAGCCTATTACAGTTCTCTAACAACTTGGAAACTCAATGTCCTGTTGTATTCAAGAGAAACTCAAAATATTTTGCAAATTCACCACTAATGATTGTCTGAAAGACACAATGATGTTGATAACCATTTTAACATGATTGTTGCTATATCTTTACTCAATGCTCTTCTGAACCCCGTATATTTTTTGAGATTGTAATTTAATTATATTTCCCCTTTCCCTTTCCTCCCACCCAAACCTCCCATATTCCTTCCCACTTTCCTTCAAATTTATGGCCTCTTTTTCCCCTAACTATTATTGCATGCTTATAACCACCTTAGTCCATATAATGTTATTTACTTGTATGTATGCTCTCAGGGCTGACCCTTTCCCACTGGGCAATCAATAGACATGACCTTCTATGGGGAAGACCACTTCTCCCTTCCAGTTCTCCTTCATTGCCTATCAGTCTTTCTATGGTACTGAGGCCTTGTGGACCTATCCCTGACATGCTTTACATGTTAAATAGTATCTTCTTTCTTCAGCTCATATTTGGGCATTCATGAGAACCCACTACTTTTGTTTAAACTTTAAACCTACACTCTTATGAAAAATTGTGGAGTTCCATACAAATTGGCAATAACAGAATGAATAATTTCTGGAGAAAATAAATATATTAATCTGTACCTTTACTTCTATTTTCAGGGACACAAATGCTTTTTAGAAATATAAGCACTACACATACTCCTTTGCATAAGGAAGCTCAAGAACTCCTAGAAGAAAGCATTCTCAATAAGTTTACAAGTAGGGAGGAAGAGAATTAGCAATAATCAGGTTAGTGGTCTTGTTACTGGACTATAAAATAGGAAGCAAATATTATTGTGAAATGAACACTTAGTAAGTCATGTAATATTTAATACAGAATACATATTGTAGTCAAAAATTAGCATACTATACCTTATCAAGCTTGTCATTTCCATAACTGGATCTTGTATAGAATGCATTTTAATAGAATAATGCTATGGGGTGAACAATGAATGAGAGCAAACTATGAAGATACAGACAAGTGAAGATATCACAAAAAAACACAATACTGTGAAACTAATAAAACTTGATCAGGTAAGATTATTACTTCTTTATTAGTGTTATTATTACTAATATTATTAAGTATAAATAACTATAAAAGGGGACAAAGTAATTAAATAATTCATAAACATATAAAATAAGTTAGTTTTATATGTCAGCTATTTTAATTCCATATTTGTTTCCTTTCCATTTAATATCAACTAAATTTATTTATTTTCTTTTATACACTGGTATTTGTTATTTTTATGTTGCTACAGTGTTGTACATTCTTTTGAGTATTCATGAAAAACTGACTCATTCATTTAGAAAGTGTGACATCAAAATCTGGGTAATTGTCATTGTTATTCCCAGAAGAAATGTTATTATTTATTTGGTACAGAAAATTTCCAACTCCATTAGTTCTTCATAAAATATATAAAAAATTATTGTAAAATCATTTGATATGGTTGTTTCAAATTTGAAACTATTTGGCCAGAGGCTTTCTCCCTGCATATTCAATCTATTAGTGTAAGTTGGAGTTTTAAGCAACCTAATAATATGTGTTAATCTGGCAATATATGATTAGTATAGCAATATATTCTGATATATGATGTGGATTATTAATACACTTAAAGTTTCCCAAAATCCTGACATTTTTACCATATATGATTTTGACTGTTTAATTGAGATTTTCACTTATTTGTTGGCTCTTGTAAATGGTGTAAAACTTAGAAACAGACCATAGAAGCTGACAAATAGCATTGTGGTGCAAAGCCTGAACAACTATGAAGAGTTGAAGGAGTGTCCTGAAGAAGGAAGGGACAAAGAAGGACACTGGTGGGTGCCAAGACAATTTTAATCAGCAAATAGACTTGTTACCACCATGTGTCCAAGCCATCCCGTTAAAAGCATTGGTTTCAAGTTGTGGTATTCCCAAGAATCAGTTAGTGATTGCCAAGAAAATGTATGCCTATTCTGCTATTTTATTCACATCTTCTCTTCTAAGTTCTGTTTATGCCTTACTTTCTGATGACAGTTGTATGCAATAGGTAAAGCACCTTGATGAACAGGTGCTGTGTCTAATATAATCATTGGCCATTGAAAGACAAGAAGTGACAGACACATGACTCCTTAGGCTATGCTGTAAAAGGGGTAGAAAAGTTCCTGTGGATTTGAATTATTTATGAGTATTCCATAGTATTGTTCACAACTGAGGAAATGAACTGAGAAAAAGGGTGTAATATGAAGAAAAGGACAGAGTTCGGCTGATGTTTACAATTCATCTATAATAAAGTAAAATGAATGTCATGAAATGGGGTCACTCAATACTAGGGATACTGGAGGATATCAAATGACAGGGAGGAAGCAGCCTTACTCACATGGCAGAAATCCTAATAAGTTTGGTTGAGATGGAAGAGGAATAGATGAGAAGAACCTCATGGTTTGCCAGGTTCTATGGACTGGGAGGCTTCTGTTGTTAGGCACAGGATTCTAGAACCTTGTCCATGAGAGACAAAGGAGAGCCCTTGAGTTTCCTATATCATGAGCGGTCTCAGAAGACACGTGTTACAAATGATTCCACAGCAGAACCGGAAGTAGAGCTATGGGCATCACTCCATCATGGTAAGTCTTCTAGAGGACAGAAGGACAGATGATTACCAGGAGAATAAAAATACATCCCCTAATTCTTGGCCAGTTATTGTGGGGGATGACATTTCCTTTAAATATCTACTGCTTTTCCCTCTTTCTCTGATGATTCTGTAGAGTTGTTCTCATAGTTCTTGTAGTTTGTCATGACAACTGGCATTGTGGTAGACAGTTCTCCTCACAGGAAAATCAGCAATATTATTTTATCTGGGGAATAAAATGCATGTTCATTTTTTAAAATGTTTCTACATTATATATAATGTTTGATATTGGATACTTGTATGAAGGAAACTGCTAGGTAGTCTGATTTTCACTAAATTGTTTTGAATTTTCATGACAGTGCTGAATGTCATGAGAGTATCCCTTCATTTATCCAGAAGACATTTGTTCGCAAACATGGTCTCCTGTAGTTCAGTCTGGTCATGTGCTCACTATGTAATTATAGACCTCAGATTAAGAAGCAGAGCTCACTTTGCAATTGGTACATTGTTGTGTAGTGTGGATAGTGCTACGTGGTGTTTTTAATGTGGTTTAATAGTCTCTAGATAACAAGAAGCCTAAATGGTGAGTTTGTAGTTATTGATGAATTTGATGAAAGTATAAGGGGGAAAAGCAATGGATAAAAGATGGCATTTTGGAGTTGCCTGGAAGACTCTGTTAATATCATTCTGCACCAGATTTTCAATGAGAGTATTCTATTTTGTCAAGAGCTTTGGGCTCTAGAATCATAGTGTACAGTAACTTAATGAATACAAAGGCAGACCTGCACAAGTATTCTTTCCAGTTTTTTCCTGTTACATACTTTTGAAATATACTTTTTTTTTTTTTTTTGGTTTTTCAAGACAGGGTTTGTCTGTGTAGCGTTGTGCCTTTCCTGGATCTCACTTGGTAGACCAGGCTGAGCTCGAACTCACAAAGATCCGCCTGCCTCTACCTCCTGAGTGCTAGGATTAAAGGTGTGAGCCACCACTGGCCAGCTGAAATATACTTTTAATAGAGGATCCTGAAACTCACATTGACAGAACCTTAAGAGTGCTACACTAAAACACATGTAATTATCTTTGTTTTTGTTACAGTACAAATCTAGGCACTCAAATAACTATGAAACATGAATCAAAACCATAATGGACAGTGACCTAGCATGTCAAATTTTTAATCAAAGTTCTAGATATTGTCTTCAAAATCTATTTTCCAGACAATATCTGCTATGGTGTTTAGGCATTGTTGTGTTGCAGCTCTCTCTTTTGTCTTAGTAAGTTTTCTTCATCAATAGGACACTCTAGTTTCTAGGAAAATGAGCACACTGGATGAGATAGAGAGCTGAGCTGGTAAAGGATATGCATCAGCAACTTGAAGACCTGAGTTAGACACCAGCATATTCTAACAGGGCATGCATTAGCAGCATGAGCTTGGACTCCTAGCAGTGTCAGGAGGCAGAGACAGGAGAATGGCTGGGACTGTCTGTGCAGCTAGCTGAAACTCTTTAGTGAGCTTTAAGTTATTGTCAGACTGAATGTCAAAAGGAGGTTGGATAACTGATGGAAGTGGATGCAGAGATCCTCAGCCAGGCCCCAGGTGGAGCTCCAGGAGTCCAATTGTCGAGAAAGAGGAGGGAATGTAAGGGCGTGAATTGTTGAGCCCAAGATTGGAAAAAGCACAGGGACAAATAGCCAATCGAATGGAAGCACATGAATTATGAACCAAAGGCTGTGGAGCCAGCCCCCAGCTGGATCAGGCCCTCTGGATAAGTGAGAAAATTGAATAGCTTGAACTGCTTGGGAGGCCCCCAGGCTGTGGGACCGGGACCTGTCCTTAGTGCATGAGCTGGCTGTTTGGAACCTGGGGCTTACACAGGGACACTTTGCTCAGCCTGGAAAGAGGGGACTGGATCTGCCTGTACTGAATCCACCAGATTTAAATGAATCCCCAGGAGAGTCTTGGCCCTGGAGGACATGGGAATGGAGGGGAGGGGATGGGGGAAGGTAGGGGCAAGGGCCGGAGGGGGGAGGACATGGGAACCCATGGCTGATGTGTAAAATTAAAACACAAACATAATAACTAAAAATAAATAAATAAATAAATAAATAGATAGATAGATAGATAGATAGATAGATAAATAAATAATAAAATATAAAAAGAGTTTATTAAGGGAAGGGAACATAAGGGGTGTGCATAGGCCTATGGGAATGACTGTGCAGGAAGAGAGGGGAGGAATATGTGGAACCCACCTTTATAGATTCCCGGCCTCCTGCACATGTGTATATGGGCTTATGTAGCTATGCCACACATGTGCATGGATTATGTGATCATGCTGCAGGCAAACTACATGATCACAAATTGCATAGATTATGTAGGACATAAGGCCCTGGGATGACTGAGCATCTTGACAGCACATGTGCAGTCATGCAGCTGGGGGAGTAGCTAGGAATTCTAACACCTACCTACATGGCTACCAGAAATGGTAGTAGGGAGGATAGTAGAAACAATAGGCCATGCTCTTTTTTCTGGCCCTCCTCTCAGGACTACAAAGCCCCTAGTCAGAAGCCACCTTATCTTCACTAGAGTTGAAACCAGGCCATCTCCACCTATCATAAGCCTACATGCCAAAGAGTTACCTATACTCATTTAGGTTCCAATCCAAACCCACATTAAATACAATGCCATCAGGACTGCGGTGACAGCTTAGACAGACAGAGAGACATGCCTTGCAAGCATAAGGACCCAAGTTATATCCCAGAATTGTGGTGATACTTTATTTGTAAAATGTGATTTTATTTGTATGTTAATGAAGTTGCCTTGAGGTCAGAGCAAGCTTTAGCAGAAGCTGGGTGGTGGTGGTGCAGATCTCTGTGTTCAAGGATACAGCCAGCATGGCCACACATGCCTTTGATCTCAATACCAACCATAGAAGACCTAGAGGTCTGTACAGACAGGCAGTGACGAGGAGGTCATGTGGCTGGGTTTACAACCAATGAGAAAGCAGAACAGAAAGTCTATAAAAAAAGGAAAAAAAACACAGAAGTAGCTCTCTTGCGGAGAGGAAAGACAGAGCAGCAGTGAAGGGAAAGGTTTTCAGCACTCAGCTATTGCTCTGACCTCTTGGCTTTTGAAAAAAAAATGTGGTTGGATAATGACTTTGAAATGCTCCCTAAAGACAGTTTGTGTCCAAAACTAAATCCCCCCCTCTCTCTCCCTCTCCCTCTCCTTCTCCCTCTCTTTCTCTCTCTCTTCTTTTAAACATGCATAATGAGTTGATATACTTTCCCAACTGTCTTCATGGCTTCCAAGTCCTATGTTGTAGCTCCCATATTGTCCGGTTCCTGACCTCATAATTTTCTACAAGTCCCTTTCTTTTTTCAAATCATGATTTTTATAGCTCATATCAACTCTAGAATATACTCATATTTTATAGTTAAATAATTACAGTTCACATTTTGTTTAAATAAAAAGGACAAATTTTAACTTGAACATAGTATAACTACATACAACAAAAACAGTTATCAAGTAAGAATTTTCAATATTCAGTCCATTTACATTTAGCAAATTCAGAAAAAGCACTCCTTCATCCATCCATTGTAGCAGGAATCTTAAAGATTCTTGTTAATAAAATCAAACCTGAGGCCAATTATCGGGGTGAATGCTGGAAGAACAGAGAAACAGAACAAGCCATGGCTACTTAACCTCACCAGTTCCTCAGCTGATCCTGTTTCCTCAGACTTGAAGTTTCTGAGTCCTCATCCCAATGGCTCTCATCTGAACTGCTGCTCGAAAGCCTGAATGCTTAACCAGCTAAAAGCTTCTAGTTTCTGGTCTTCACACATTATATATTTTTCTGTTTATGCCATCACTCCCTGGGATTAAAAGTTTACTTCTTGGGATTAAAGGCATGTGTCACCATGCCTGGCTGTTTCCAATGTGGCCTTGAACCCACAGAGATCCAGAGGGATTTCTGTCTCTGAAATGCTAGCATTAAAGGCTTGAATGCCACCATTTTCTAGTCTCTGTACTTAGTGGCTGCCTATTCTCTGACCCCAGATAAAATTATTAGGGTACACAATATTTTGGGCAACACAATACCACCACAATCCATCTTAGTAACTCCAAAGTTTTGTACATAATTTTCTTTCTATCATAACTAAGGAAAACAGAAACTATAACCATCTAGTCTTCACCTCCATCAAAGACCCCCCCCCAGAAGGATATAATATTACTTGAGTATACAGGAAGTACATTGCAAGAAACCTCCATGACTCTAGAAATGAAAGACATCCAACTGCCTGGATAGTCACCCAGAGTTTCTCTGCAACATTGGGGCATCCATCTCCAGCCCACAGACCCAGAGTTTCTGGCAGATTCCTCAATAAAGCAGGAAACTTGAAGGGCTGTCTTTCCCTGGACTGGCAAAATTAATCAGTTGCTTTCCTCTGTGTCCTGCAGAATATCTGGCAGACTCTTCTGTGAAGAAAGAATTTTGAAGGGCTGTCGTTCTTGTTTGGCAAAGTTCAACAGTCTTTTTCCTGTGTGTCCTGCATGTCCAGTATGTACAGCACATTGTCAGCAGTCAAAGGCACGAGCAGTTTCTTTGCCCAGTGGCTAACTTTGCTACAGTGAAAGCAAAGTCCATAATGAGTTTCTTCAATGCCAATCATCTGCTCTGAAGTAAATTAGTGCTGTCAGAAGCAGATGTGTCCCATTGTCATGAAAAGCCTTAGGTTAACAAAATATTTAAAATGCCATATTCTGTAGGTCTATAAAGTATTTGAAGACCATTTATCTATCTAATATTTACCTATTTAAACTAGAAAAAAAACCTAATGTGACTATAAATTTAAATATTATACATTAACTACTAACCTCATTTCTTCTTTATACATTACATTTTTAAATGAACTTCATAAGTACAATTCCCCAAAAAAGAGTAGAAACACATACACAGTGTAACAAAATTAGTTTTGAAATTGTATCAATATTTCAAAATCCATGCCAATGCAAAATATCAGAGATTAATAGTTGTCTTTTTATCCTATATTCTTATATTCCCCTGTATTATAACAAACATCCATAATCCACCAAATAACCAAAGACCACTCATACTTGCCAACTCTTGAGAATTTTGATATCATTTTCTTCAAACTGTTTCCTGCTATCTAAGGAGGAAGCATCTTTAGATTCCTACAGAGAAAACTTAAGATAATGGTCAAGTCCTGGGAAGACTAGCTATAATCTTTGTTGATATATATCACCTGTCAAGATTCAGGAGGTATCAAATATATCAAACCTGATTTATATTAACCTGGAACAAATCCACAGCCTCTTGTTTTCTGTGGAAACAAAAGCAAAACCTCCTTCCCAAATTAACACATTCTTTGATTTATTTTTTAAAGTTAAGCATTCCTAAAGTATCTAAGTATGTTCAATTTAGCAGTCAGTTCACAATACCATGTCCCCTATAGCAGCTTCTCAATGATCAAAAAAATTCAAAATCAACAAACAATATACAGGAGCCAGACTCTGTGAATTTCCCATCTCTATGTGGCTTATTCTTTTTTATTATTTTACTTCTTTCTCCAAGACTTAATTTTTTACTATTCATTTCATTCTATGACTATACCCTTTTTCTTTTCTTAAGCCTATGCACATTGTAAACACACTGTAACATGTTTAGAGGTTTTTCTATCTGAACCTATTTTATTGTATATCTTTTAGCCTTTTTGTCTGTGTGAGCAATAAACAGCTAAGCAGAGCAGTTTGGGACCTCAACAAATGGTTTTGTCAGCAGGCTGCACCACCTTCTCAGGTCCTGAAAGCCACGCCTAAAGCTCAAAGCCCAATTGGAGGTAGATGACCAGGAACTGCATTCAACCCCCAGCTATGAAATGTCAGTCCCCTGTACTGTAGCAGGCATTTTTACTTAGTTTTTTTTTTTTCTATTTAATGTGAAAAGGGCTGTTTAAATGCTCTTCTGTCAAAAGGGTTTCTTTTTTTTAACTTGTTTTTATTATATTTGTGTTTTAATTTTACACATCAGCCATGGGTTCCCCTGTCCTCCCCGCTCCTGTCCTCACACCCACCTTCTCCCCAGCCCCTCCCCTCCATTTCCATCTCCTCCAGGGCCAAGACTCCCCTGAGGATTCATTTAAACGTGATGGATTCAGTACAGGCAGGTCCAGTCCCCTCTTTCCAGGCTGAGCAAAGTGTCCCTGTGTAAGCCCAAGGTTCCAAACAGCCAGCTCATGCACTAAGGAGAGGTCCGGGTCTACTGCCTGGGTTCTGCCCAAACAGTTCAAGCTTTTCAATTTTCTCACTTATCCAGAGGGCCTGATCCAGTTGGGGGTTCCACAGCCTTTGGTTCATAATTCAAGTGCTTCCATTCGTTTAGCTATTTGTCCCTGTGCTTTTCCAATCTTGGTCTCAACAATTCACACTCTTACAGTTCCTCCTCTTTCTTGACAATTGGACTCCTGGAGCTCCACCTGGGGCCTGCAGGTCAGGCTTTCTCTCGACCATTGCCAGCAGTCTACAGAGGATGTATCATTGTGGATTTCTGGGGACCTCTCCAGCACTCTGCCTATTTCTGTTCTCATGTGGTCATCATTTATCATGGTCTGTTATTCCTTGTTCTCCCTTTCTGTTCTTGATCCAGCTGGGATCTCCTGCTCCCCTAAGCAGCTGGAGAGATGGCTCAGAGGTTAAGAGCAATGGGTGTTCTTCCAGAGGTCCTGAGTTCAATTCCCAGAAACCACATGGTGGCTCACGACCATCTGTAATGAGATCTGGTGCCCTCTTCTGGCCTGCAGGCATACATGCTGTATACATAATAAACAAAAGGTTTTCTTAGAGGAGATTCTTATGTGTTCTCAAGACCTACATGGAAATATTGGCTCCACTGTGGGAGCAAAAATGTTGTTTATTTTTGCTCTTCTGGGGAGCCCACATCCCAGCTCCCAAATGAGTTACACAGGAAGGCTTATTCTTCATTATAAATGCTTGGCCATAGACTGGCTTGTTTCTTGTCAGCATTCCTTCACTTAAATTATCCCATCTATCTTTTGCCCATGGGCTTTTCCTTTTCAACACCTGTATACCTTTCTTTTTTTCTTTGTGGCTTGTTGTATAGCTAGGTGGCTGACACTTGGAGTCTTCCTCCATCTCTGACTGTTTTTTTTTTTTCACCTTTCAGGTTTGTCCTTCCATATATCTCTCTGCCTACCAGACCAACCTATTCTTTCATCTGCCTTGCCATTGACTATTCAGTTTTTTATTAGACCATCATGTGTTTTAGACAAACATAGTAACACATATTCACCTTGTTAAACAAGTACAACATAAAAAAAGTAACACATCTTAAAATAATATTCTATTAGTGGCTCTATCAGTTTATGCATCCACTGGCAATGAATGAGTATTACTATTTACACACAACCTCACTATAATGTGCTCCTGTTTGTTTCATTGATCTTGGCCATACTGATTTAGGTCATGCAAAATATCAAATTTTTTTGGATTTCACTTAGGACTACAGAGCTTCAATATTTTAAGTGTTTCACATCCACTGGTTGACTCATTTTTGAGTACTCTCTGTTCAGTTCTTGCACCATTTATTATTGGGTTATTAGTTTTCTGGATGTCCTAGGATTTTGGTTTGTTTGTTGTTTTGTTTTTGTTTTGTTTTGGAGATTTTTGGATATTCTAATTAGTGACCCTCTGTCAAATGTATAGTTGCTACAGAATTTTGCCTATACTGCTGTGCTTCTATACAGCTTCCTTTGCTATACAGAAGGATTTTAGACTCATAAGGCTGATTAATCATTAATGTTGCAAGCTACAAATTTCTTGAGGGTTGGTGGCCCTGCATGTTATAAGAATTTAGGCTGTGCAAGCTATGAGGAGCAAGCTAGTCAATAGCACTTCTCCATGACTTCTGTGTCAGTTCTTGCCTCCTGACCTACTGCAGCTCTTTTCCTGAATTCAGAGGGATGGACTGCACTGTGAGTCTGTAAGCAGAAACAAACCTTTTCTCATCATATTTCCTTTGGTCATGATGTTTTATTCCAGCAATAGCATTCTAAGTAAGTCAGAATATAAACTGTATGTATGATTCAGGTTAATGTGAAGGTTCTTAAAAAATCTGAAAAACCAGTCAACTTAATATCCAGCAATACCACTCTGAGGCACAGACTCAAAGGGGTTCTAAATCTTATTCCAGAATTACTTTCTTATTCATGTTTGTTGCTTCTCTGTTCATACTAGCCAGCAATTCGAAAGACCCTAGCTGAGCATCATGTTAAAACTGACATTTTATCATGTCTGATTTTAATCACAAAATAGTGGTTTTTTTTAATAGCTACATTTTATGATGTAATTCACAGTTCATTTAAATGAACAAATTGGACATTGGATATAATGGTCAGTAAAACATAGTGTAATGTTCACTACTCAAGGAACCACCAGACTGAAGAAGCATCTTGAAGTTAATAATTCCTTAGCAATATGAGAGGACTTTTGGCTCTGAGGTTATCATGTCAATGAGATTCTGGTCTCTAAATATGCCAGACAACAAATTTATGCTACTGAATGCAGTCAGTTCATATTACCTTATTATGAACATTATAGAAAATTATTACAAGTAGAAAACATCAGGTCAAATTTGGACTGTTACAAACAAGTTGTTATGATGTATAGAATGAAATGATTTGAAAATCCAGAGAGGGTCATAGTGCAGATAGGAAATAACAAGAATGAAGGTCAAGAAAGAACAAGTACCAAGCTTCCAGATATGACCAACTTTTAGAAAAAATTAAAATAATTGTGAAATTTCATATTCTTTCAGTTGTAATGGGCAAGATTAATAAAATCAGACATGATAAGAGGGCTAGGATGTAGATAATATACAACAGATAATATTTGCAGGTGGGAGTACAAACTAGTATGGTCTTTATGGATTCAGTGTGAAGACTCCTGAGAAAATTAAAATAAATTTACTCCAAGGTCTATCTGTACAAATCAGAAGCATATGTCAAAAGGACTGTACATATTACCACAGAGATAATTGTTACTTCACTCATATTTGCCAGAATGATGGCAAAGACGACCATCACCTGATGAAAAGACAAGAAAATGTAGTATTTTTACATCGTGGGATAGTATTCAGTTGTTAAAAGACAAAATTTACTAGTAAATGTATGGGGATAAAAACATCCATCTTGAAGAGGGTAAGCCAGACAAAGAAAGACAATTATTACACAATTCTCATAAATTTAGATGTTGCTTTTTATGGTTTAGAAATGTGTGCTTCCTTTAGAATAAACACAGAGGTTAGGTATCTAAAAATGACCAGGGGACAAAAGAGGATCTGCCCAGGAAGGATTTATTGAATGTGGAACTATAATAAAACAATGGAGATGTAGAACAGAAATATTAAAAGGGATGAATGATGGGAGGACTGAATAGTGACAGAAATATTGGGAGGGATAACTAAGGGTAATGCTGTAATGAAATGATATGAACACCTACTACTATAAAAGCATCCCAAAATATATACACATATAAAGTGAATTTAAATGAAGTCACCATACATTGAGAAAAACTTGACATCTAAAGCTACCAAATAAAACCCCCAGAACCCAGGGTGGATTACAATTTTTTGAGTTGTTAGAGTGCTACATAGAACTTCAATCAATACAGGCTATTGCCCGTTTGATTGTGTACCAACTACAACTAATGGTAAGACACTACTGGTGATGATAACATACCTAGGGTGTATAACATAGAGAAATATAGATGAAAGACAACTGGAAACTTCATTCATACTGGAGAGTTTGATATATGTCTTAAAGGTGCTATATATGCTACTAGAATAGCCAAGTAACCATCAGTCTAATCCAGCAGTAATACATCTGTACAAAGCTGTAGTAATGATCTGCCTACAAAATGTATTCACTGAATGACAGTAGGAGTGGATAGGCTGTTAGGGGAATCACCAATCCATCTGTAATTGGATTTAAGATACACTTCATGATAGTGAACCCATATTTGATGTTGTTTATGTGGCCAAGAATCTTAGACTGAAGTCATGGGACCTAGGTGGAAACATACTACTACTATTATACTAAATAAGTATTACAAGAAAATGACTCATAATAACATATTATATCTGTAGTTCAGAGTGTCCCTCAACCCTCATCAAAGAACTTCTTCATGCACTGGATAGTAAATGGCACAGAGATCCACAACAATAGAAACAATAAAGTTGGAAGTCTCAGTCCTTCACTTAGAGATCTATGTGAAGAGGGAAATGGAAAGATCCTAAGAGCCAGAAGTGATAGATGACTTTATGAAACTTGCATTCTCTACATACAATAAGACAGACACACATATGAACTCACAAAACTATGAAAACAAGACTTACAGAAGCTCAAGTCACAGAGAATCTCATCAGGAAGGAGAATTGGGCTCAAATTCCCATCCCTAAAAAAATATAATCCAAATATTTTGTGGAAAAAAAAAATGAAAGATTGTGCAGCTCCACCCCTAAGCAGGAAGTTCTTTGTAGGTTGAACCTGCTAAGAGTAGAGAAATTAGTTTTCTTCAATGGAGTGAAACAGTATATCAACCCCAATCACTGACTCACTCAAGGGCAGACCTGATGATGGTGAACACAAACTGAACTCCAGGTTTTGTTCAGTCTTTCTTTTTTCTTTTTATTTTTTTGTTTGTATTTATTAGAGAGAAACAACATGAAGTTGGGTAGACTGAAAATGTAGAAGGGATCTAGGAAAAATTGAAGGGTGAGTAAGAATATAATATAAAGTGTAAAATCTTCAAAGAAATAGAGTAAAAATGATGGAAGAGTCAATGCAGCACTCTGGCAGGTCACTAAGCTTCCTGACACTAGCAATCTTAATTTGTAAATAAACTTGTTTCTACCATTTGCCTTCATCAACTTGTAAAATACACTGGTCTCCCATTGATATTTTCTCAGCTGTCTACCAAAGAAAGTTAATCCTACACAATTACTCTACAATTCTAAATCCATGAATTAGATTTAAAAGTTGTTGTATGAAGTAGACAAAGCATCTACATCTACATGAGCAAGTGTACAAAGTCTTTGAGATATTTATGACCTTAGAAAGGAAACCAATAGGAGACACTTGATTCTTTGGAGCAGAGATTCTCAATGTTTCTAATGCTAAAGAGAGGATCTTATAGCTAGACACAGGAATCTAGGACTTTCTCCATGACAGACAAATAAAGGAAAGAATTCATGGTCTCTAATGCATACTCAACCAAATGAAAAGGAACAACAACAACAAAACAAAACCCTTTGCTACTAAGATGGGCTTTACAAATGCTTCAGAAGCAAGGACATAACTAGAAGGGACCATGGGCATCACTGCATCTGGTGGTAAATCTTTTAGGACATTTATTGTGAAGGATAGAAGAAAAAAAGTTCCCCTAACTCCCTTCTAATAGTTCAGATCAGGAGACAGCATTTCCTTTCATTATTTCCTTTCCCTTCAATTTTATCATGGTGACTCTAGAGTGTTTAGAGTGATAATTACATTCTTAACTGTACAGAACTTGTGTGGTAAATGGTTAGCTATTGGTGAATTTGATGAAGTTATGGGGAGAAAAAAAGGTAGGGTAAAAGATAACATCTGAGGGTCTTCTTGAAATCTCTGTTTGTTATAGATATAACAGATTTTGGATGACAATGTTATCATTTCTCCATATTTCTGGATGATGGAATTATTGCTAACAGTAACTAAATTAATACCAGTCTAGACTTGCTCAATTATTCCTTAAAGTGTTTTTTTAACCTTCTGTTTGTTACTGGAATTTTAGTCATTAATTCTGACATACATTTATTGGTACAATCTTAATATTACTATATTAGGAATAAATATTTCCTTTCCACATATCATCAACCTACATGCTATAAGAATTATTAATTGTAAATTAAAACATTTACATATAATGAATATTCACATAAGGATTTTGCACATAATTCCATAATGTTGTCCTTAAATATCTTTATAAATTATTTTTCGTTTGTAGGCTCTTGGGACTGTAGTTGGTAACACAGCTTGTTCCTTACTTGACTACTATTTTAAAATAATTATAAACTAGGATGAGGATCCAGGAAAGGATAGATAGATCAGTTGGTAAAGTGAATGTTTCACAAGCAGAGGAACATGAGAATGAACCTTGGCAACAAAATAAAAGCCTGGTTTAGTGATCTGTACGTGCAGTGCCAGCAATGGGGAGGCAAAGACATGCAGATTACTAAGGCTTGCTGAACAGCCAACCTCCCCTCTTTATTGAGTGCTATGTAAAAGATGAACTTTGTGTCAGAAACCAGGGTGAAGAGTGACATAGGACAGATATCCAAGACTAACTCTTGAAGTCTACATGAACACTCACACACACACACACACACACACACACACGCACACACACACACACACACAACTACATGTACTCATATGTTCATATCAATACAAACATAAAACAAGTGGATAAAATATTAAAATGTAAAAAATGAAAGCATAAACAAGGTAAATAATTTCTGAGGAACCAATTTAGGATGGGCTATGGCCTCCACACATATATTAACAGACACACAAGCTTCACTTCACTACTGTACACATGCACCTTCACTAATAATAATACCTAAGAAAGAAAATGAAAAATACACATGAGAAAACTGTACAGTATGAGAGAGGCTTCTGACACCCATGGCTATGCCAAGGCAATGATAGAAAAGAACATAAATGTACTAAAAGAGCAGGAAAAGGTTTAGTGTTTTGTATTTAAATTAGTATCACTGAAATACAAGAGCGAATATGAAATTATTTAAAGGAAAATTTGAAAATTAAAACATTCAGAAACAATGGGGAAAAGAGGATAAGTTATTAAAAGCTGGTAGTGTATTAGAAATCAATTTGCACAGGAACAAGTATATTTTACCACAATCAAACAGAATATCTATGAACACTGTTGACACACCTTGGAATATAAATTGATGTAAGCCCAATTGTTGCTATTTTATTTTCTAACCTGACTTCATCATGATTTACTTATATTTGCCCTTTCTTGAACTTTTTCCTTTAGTTCTTATGCTCTGATTGATCAATTCTGCCAGAAGACACACCATTGAAGACCAGTGCTGCACGCAACCAAAGTGGGGACTAAGAGAGCAAAGCCCTCTGGTGTCTGTGGGTGAGGCCTTGGTCCATGAGAGAATCATGTTCCTTCAGCTCTGCCTGTGGATGTTGCTCTTTCTTTCTGCAAGGTCACCAATTGCACATGCTAGGTACAGTAGCCCTCCAGAAGTAGTGATACCTTTGAGGGTCACTGACCCTAGTAGACATGATATTTCCCCAGACTGGCTCTCCTACAGCCTGCGCTTTGGAGGAGAGAGACATATTATCACCATGAAACCCACGAAATACTTCATATCCAGAAACTTCCTGCTGTTCACATACAATGAGGAAGGTGATCTCCTTGAAGAACAACCTTTTGTGCAGAATGACTGCTACTACCATGGCTATGTAGATGGAGAACCTGAATCCATGCTCATTATTAACACCTGTTTTGGATGTTTGCAAGGCATAATAGAAATAAATGGCACAGCTTATGAAATCATGCCCAAGAACCTGACATCCACATTTGAACATCTGGTATACAAAATAGACAGTGAGGACTCAGATTCATCTTCCATGAGATGTGGGTTAACAGACGAAGAGATAGCAAGACAAATGAAGATTCAAGAAAGCAAAGCCTCCACACTTATGCAAAGCCAATATGAGAATTGGTGGACCCACCACAAATATCTTGAATATTATGTGGCAGTTGATAATAAACGATATGTTTACAAAAACAATAATGTCACAGCTTGTATGCAGGAAATGTTGCAAGTTGTCAATGGAATAAATGGTTATTATCTTCAGATAGATATTGAGGTGGTGTTAACTACACTGGAAATTTGGACTCAAACAAACCATGTCAATGTAACAGAATCCATAGATAAAGTCCTCTCTAATTTCTGCGCTTGGAAGAGGAGAAACATTGACAATCGCATTAGAAATGATATTGCACATCTTTTTGCCCGGCAAGGATATAGTGGGTATTTAGGACTAGCTTATGTAGGTACAGTTTGCACAAATGCTAATTGTGCAGTTAACAGTTTCATGACAGATTCAATTCAAGACATGGCATTCATTATAGCACATGAGATGGGTCATAATTTGGGTATGTCTCATGATAGGGATTACTGTACTTGTGGGTTACCAGAGTGCATAATGGCTGCATATCAATCTAGTTCCCCTAAATTCAGCAACTGCAGTTATGATGATATGTATTCATTTGTTAACAGAAGAAATTGTCTATACAACATTCCAGATATAGAAGTAACAATAAACCTCACCTTGTGTGGGAATAGTTTAGTTGAGCAAGGAGAGCAGTGTGACTGTGGATCCTCTGAATCATGTCAGAATGATACATGCTGTACAGAGGACTGTGTGTTCAAACCTGATGCTGAATGTGCTTTGGGGCTTTGTTGCAAAGATTGCAAGTTCCTGCCAGCAGGTACCTTGTGTAGAGAAAACAACAATGAATGTGACCTTCCAGAGTGGTGTCATGGAACTTCAGCTGAGTGTCCAGAAGATGTATACAAGGAAGATGGGAGTTCTTGCGGAGATGATGGTTACTGTTATAATAAGACATGCCCTAAACGCAAGGAACACTGTCAGAGCATTTTTGGTGAGAGAGCTAACAATGCAGATGAGACTTGCTACATGGAAGTGAACACACAGGGTGACCGTTTTGGTAACTGTGGTAATGACAGCTATAACTACAGGAGATGTGATGATGCTAATGTACTCTGTGGACGAATTCAGTGTGAAAATGTGGAAGAAATTCCACAGAGGCGAAACCATGAAACAGTACATTGGATTCACTTCAATAATGTCACTTGCTGGAGTATGGACTATCATTTTGGAATTACCACAGAGGACATCGGAGCAGTGAGAGATGGCACAGCTTGTGGTCCAAGCTCTATGTGCATTGACAGGAAGTGTGTCCCTAACCCTTTTTTGTTTAAGAACTGTTCAGCCCAATGCAATAAGAAAGGAGTCTGCAACAATAAATATCACTGCCATTGCGATGAGGAATGGGAGCCACCAGACTGTCTACTAAGTGGCTATGGAGGTAGTATAGACAGTGGACCAGCGCCAAAGATAGATAATAGGAGCAGGCGTAGGAGGAGGAAGTTAATGCAAGCTCTTTTAATTCTTTTTTGGGTTTTGGTATTTTTAATTCTTCTCTTGATTTGTCTAGTCACAAGAAGGAAATCAGCTGAAAAATATGAACCAGAACAAATGTCAGAGCCAGAAGATGAACCTGAACCTGAAACAGAAAAAAAAGGTGGCACTAAAAGTAAACATGAAGCTTCATCTAAGAAACGTGAAAAAAGTCAAAAGAAAAAAAGTGAGAAAAGTAAAAGTAAAAAAGACAAAAAAAGTAAAAAATAAGAAAATATTTACTCTCTGGGAAAGCCATCATTTACTAACTTGTATAATTCTGACCCTAATAGTATCACTGTGTGTGTTAGAAATCCATGGTCAGAAATTCTGGAGACCTTCCTGTTTGGATATCAAAACCATTCACCATCAAATAAACGGAGGTCCTACCACACTCATATTTTCCTTTATTTTCATCATTTTGTTGCTGTATTTTTAATGGAATTGATGTCTGTGGGCCATTAGCATAAGTCCAACCCATGGTCTTCTGTATGTGTTTCTTTGCATTTTTTTTCTCTCAGCTCTAAAGCCCTTCCCCTTTTCAATCTGCTTTGAAACATAGAGAGAAAGAACCTGCAAATACCATTTCCTCATAGCAATTCCTATCTGCTAGAATCTGCCCCCTAGGAGAGCCAGAGTGAGATCTGAAACTTCAGGTTCTGAGGATGGTTGCTGCAGTCTCAGCTTGTACCTTGATGGTATCAGTACCTCTCACTCTGCAGGAGATTTTAACAGATTTGAAAACTCACCAACAGACCTGTCCTAGTTAAGTAATTACTGTTACTATGAAACAATGTTACCAAAGCAAATCAGAGTGGAAAGTATTAAACAAATTGCTAAACAGTCTTATTAATAACAACCCAGAGCCAGATACTGGGGTGAAAGCTGAAAGATCAGACGGATAGAATAAGCCAGCCACAGGTTCTTACTACCACTTAGAATCCTCAGCCCAAGAGAGGTACTTCCTGTATACTCACACTTTATATACCTTTCTGTGCCCTGACATCTTACTTCTTCTCTCTGTCCAGCTACATCACTTCCACTTTCTGCCCAGCTCTATCACTTCCTGTCTGTCTGTACAGACATACAGACCTCTAAAACAGCTGCAAACACATCTTTCCAGTCTTGAGGGATAATGCTATTACAAGTTGACCAGAAATTTAATATCTGCTTTACAGAGAATGTATATCATGAAACTATAGCTTCCTTGAATCTCTTCAAATCTAACATTTGCACAGGATTCCAATCAGCTCATACATTTTTGAGCATTTGGAGTCCGGATAGATTAAGGTTAGAAGTTTAAAGCCTTAGGCTGTTTCTCAGTAACCATGCAATGCAATGCTGAGATAGAGTCACATTTAAATTCTTCTGTCTGGGTCTGAATATCTCTAAGATCTGTTTTAAAAAGATTTTCTAAAACTTTTATCTTGACACTCATTTCATCCAACCTTTTTAATGATAAAAATGATCAAATGGTAATCATGATTGACATTATGTAAATGCCATCAACATTAATTACCCTCTATTTAATTGTTTCATTTTCAGACCACCCAATGTGTTATAGAACAGAGACCAAATTCTCTCCATTGTGAAAATGTTTCCTATTTTTTAAAGTGGGGAAAAAAATCCCTTTTAACTAATTTCTCCCTTTAAGAAATCTTAATTGGCTCACCAACTCTGCCAACTGTGTAGAACAGTAGAAGCCTGAGGGAGTTTGAAGGCAGCTACTTAGTATGGTAGCAGTCTGAGATGGGGATCCAGAGAGAGCCAAAACCCATCAGGAGAGAAGAAGGCAAAGAGACTCTGGCCCACGTGGGGTGGAGACTTTGCTTGTGGGCAGCTCAAGCCTGAGCCTCAGACCTCTGCAGGTGATTTTAACCCAGATTTGAAAACTCAGCAGCAGACCTGTCCTAGTTAAGATTATTATTGTTATCATGAAGCACCATCATCAAAGCAAGTTGGGTGGAAAGGATTGATTTGGCTCTCATTTTCTTATCCATCTCTATCATCTACAGAAGTCAGGATAGAAACTCTAACTGGGCAGGAACCTGGAGGCAGGAAATGAGGCAGAGGCAATGGAGGGGTGCTGCTCCCTGGGTTAATCCTCCTGGCTTTTTCAGCCTGCTTTCTTAGAGAACCAATCATGAACAGCCCAGGAGTGGCACCACCAAAAAGGGCACAGACCTCCCCCATCAAACATTAAATGAGAAAATGTTCTATAGACTTGCCCACAGCCTAAACTTATGGGGGGATTTTCTCATACAAAGTTTCCTCTGCTCAGATGACTATACTTGTTTTTTTTTTCAGGTTAACATAAATCTTGCCAGCAAAACATTATCCACTCTAAAGATTCAACACAACTATGAAACATCACACCAAGTATTCTGATCTCAAGTCTCTGAGCCCTCTACTGTTTTCAGATAAGCCTCCCCCAAATCTCTCCATTGAGATTATCCTACCACAGTCTGGTAACACCTTTCATAGCCATGAATGACTATCCACATTTATTCCCCTTTGTCCAGAGCGACGCATTCCAGTTAGCATGCTTGGACAACTCAAGGATGCATGTTTCTAATGATGGAGAGATACTGCACTTTATTCCTATTTGAAATCTGAGTCTCACCATTTCCCATTTGGGCTAAAGAAGAGAATGAACACAGCAAAAAAAAAAAAAAAAAAAAAAACTGTGAATATAAATATAACACAAAGTATCACTGAGAACACAATCAACAACATCCAATATCAACCAATGATCACAGTTAACACATACAGCACTGGTTGACTGAATAGATCAAGAAACAAAATCTATTTATCTGATGTCTACAAGAAATGCATCTTACCTTTAAAGATAGATTCAGCCTTAGAGTTAAAGTGTGGACAAAAGTATTCCAATCAATTGAGACCAGAAAGCAAGTAGGCTTACCTTTCACAATATCTGCCAAAGTAAACTTGAAGTAAATATAACCAGATGAGATAAACTGGGACACTTCATTCTTATCAAGGGAATCAAGAACATCTTACTGTCTTCAACATACATGCACCATATTCTGGTGCTTTCTATCTCATAAAAGAATTTACTACTGGGTTTAAGACATAGATTAACATCAATCCATTAATAGAAGATGATTTCAATACTCTACTTTCTCTGGTACACATGTGATCTAGACAAAAATAAATATACAAAGAAATAACAAAAATTATTGACATCATGAATCATAATAGACTTGATATTAGCTACAGAATATTGTACCAACACAGGGAAGAATACATACGTTCCTCTCATTGGCACATGAAAGCATTGGGAACTCTTTGAAAGGTCCTGATAAAAAGACAAAGAAAACTTCAGTTCTGTGTACTTGTCCAGGTAAGCTGAGCTGGGCCCAGGAACTTGAGGAAGTTAAGTTTTTAGATCTTAGGAACTGGACTTTTCCAATGAAAATCTATGGTTTTCAGTCCCAAGACTGCTGTGTGCTTGGTCTATGACACACTTGAGATAGCCTGTGTTCCCTCTGCACTACACTGCTTGGTAAGCTCCCTGCTGAGTCTCTCCCATTCTATGATAATGTTTTTCTGATTCTGTCCATGTACTGCAAATAGTACATGAATCAGTGCTATTAAATAAACTTTCAGGCATGAGACATCAGTGTATATAGTCCTCCTGACCCCAGCTTTCTGTCCTGTTCATTATCTCATCCATGGCCTTCCCCACTGAAAGTTTGTAGTTAGAACCCCGACTTGTGCAGATACAAGTCACTGAAGCTGTTCTGAAATTGGGGGACACAAAGCAAAAAGTTACAAGTTCAAAGAGATGAGATAACTCATTGTATCGTATCTGATGATAATGCAATAAAACTGAAAACTCAGAGACAACAAATCTTTCAAATATATGCTAGTTCATAGAGATTAACCAAATCATCATTGAACGATGGGTGAATCTAGGAAGAAGTAAATATTTTTAAAAGAGTTTTTCTGAAACTAATGACACTGAAAACACAATGCAACCAAACTTCTGGGATACATAAAAAGCAGTCACAGTTCCAAGAACCTTCATTAAAAAACTAGAAAGACCTCTAGTAAATGACCTAATGATACAATCCAAAAAAAATTTAAAAACAATAGCAACCTTAAACAATAGCAAGAAATCATAAAAATCAGAGCAGAAACCAATGAAATATAAACAAAACAACACAAAAACTCAATTTTTCTAAGAGATGATTCTTTGAGAAGATAAGCAAAATTGTCAGAAACTTCACCCAGCTAATTCAAAGAAAGTAAGAGAGGACCTAAATTACCCAAATCAGAAATGAAAAGGGAAATGTTACAGTATATATCAAAGAAAATCAGACTATTATAAGGGATTACTTTAAAAATCAGTGCTCCTCATGGAAGTGGTAGTGCAACACAGTGAGTCACATAGTAAACACTTTTATTCATTTATCTTTACTTGAAGCATATATTGCAAAGAGTCTGGTTGGAGGCATCCCATCTCTGTTACACTATCAATGATGAGCCCTGACTGGAACTCCCCTTGGTTACTCATTTTTTCATTTTCATCTCTTGTTTCTTATTAATTTTATTTTATTTAGCAGGAAGGGGGAGTTTACAAGGGCAGAGGGTGGGCACAAAGGGACAGGGAAATGAATGGGATGATTACTCATGATGTGAAAGCACAAAGAATAAATAAAAAAGAAACTTTAAAAAAGTAATCCATTAAGCTGTAAAACATGAAAGAAAAAGAAGAGGATGGAAGAGGTTTTCAATCTAAGAAGAAGTTAACAACCTAAAAAACAAAACAAAACAAAACAAAAAAAAACATTAAAAATTAAAAGATTGACTCCAGGTTGCCACCTAAAAAACAGGACACTAGGAAAAACACAGGGATCACCCAATGACAGAGAAATGGATGAGATCTACATGAACAACCTGGACGACAGTGGGAGTAATGAAGGGCAAGGTTTGAGGGAAAGAAAGCTTAGGGAAGCAGGAGATCCCAGCTGGATCAAGAACAGAAAGGGAGAACAAGGAATAACAGACCATGATAAATGATGACCACATGAGAACAGGAATAGGCAGAGAGCTAGAGAGGTCCCCAGAAATCCACAATGATACATCCTCTGTAGACTGTTGGCAATGGTCAAGAGAAAGCCTGATCTGACCTAGTCTGGTGATCAGATGGCCAAACACCCTAACTGTCGTGCGGGTACTGTCATCCAATAACTGATGGAAGTGGATGCAGAGATCCTCAGCCAGGCCCCAGCTGGAGCTCCAGGAGTCCAATTGTCCAGAAAGAGGAGGGACTATAAGAGTATGAATTGTTGAGACCAAGATTGGAGAGGCACAGGGACAAATAGCCAAATGAATGGAAGCACATGAATTATGAACCAAAGGCTGTGGAGCCCCCAGCTGGATCAGGCCCTCTGGATAAGTGAGACAATTGAATAGCTTGATCTGTTTGGGAGGCATCCAGGCAGTGGGACTTGGACCTGTCCTTAGTGCATGATTTGGCTGTTTGGAACCTTCGGCTTACACAGGGACACTTTGTTCAGCCTGGACAGAGGGGACTTGACCTGCCTGTACTGAATCCACCAGGTTTAAATGAATCCCCAGAGGAGTCTTGGCCCTGGAGGAGATGGGAATGGAGGGGATTAATTAAAAATCCTTACAAGAGAGGGAAGAGGGATTACATGAGCAAGGGGAGGCGAAGGTCATGATGTAGAAATCTAAAGAGACAACTGAACTAAGCTCAAAGAACTCAAGAACTTTAGACAAAGAGCTGTGGAATCTACGTGAGACCAGACTAGACCATCTGCATTCAGGACACAACTGTGTGTAGCTGGGTCTGTTTGAGGGGCCCCTGGCAGTGTGATCAGGATCTATTCCTGGTGCATGAGCCAGCTTTCTGGATCCTGTTACTTATGGTCGGATACCTTGCTCACCCCTGATAAAGCAGAGAGGGGCTCTGTCCTGCCTCAACTGAATGTACCAGGCTTAGCTGTCCCCACCATAGGAGAACAGGGTACTGTTGGAGGAGGGGATGAGGGATGGGGTTTGGGGGAAATGTGTCGGGGAACAGGATGAGGGATGAAAGGGGGATCTGTGGTTGGCAGGTAAATTGAAAAAAAAATATGAAAAATTCAACCTAAAAATCCTAGAAATGATTAAACAGATACAACAGTGTGATAGGAGAGGGAATAACTTTATACAAATCAACAGCATTCCTATGAACTAAAGTCAAACATTCAGAGAAAAATCAGCGACTATAGGGTCTGGGCAGCCTAGTCTAGGATCAGCATATGACTACCTGCCCAACAGGTTGCCTCTGGGGCAAGATGTCTGTGGAAATGGACTCTCACTTGGCAGTTGTCCATGGGACCATGTATGAATTTGCACAATCTGTGCAGCTTATAGGCTCTTTTCTCTCTCATTATATTAGTGATTCCTTGTTAATTTTTTTTGATAAACATAGGTTTTCCACATTTTTCACTTGCAATTCAGTTTTCTTAAAAATCATTACTTTGAATTTATTCTCTAACAGATCATCAACCCACATCTGTGTATCACTGAGAGTGTAATGTCTCATGTACAAAAGGAAAATATGATCATCATTATAAAGTGACTGAATGCTCAGCATTTTCTTCCACACACTGATATTGTTGTACTTGCCTGTGGGACCTAGAATGAAAGACATTCTATGTAGTAGAATCATGTATGAAACAGGTTACAAGGTCCTAGTGAATGCCCTTGTGGGGCATTGGTGGCACACGCCTTTAATCCCAGCACTCAGGAGGCAGAGCCAGGCAGATCTCTGTGAGTTCCAGGCCAGCCTGGTCTACAGAGCGAGATCCAGGACAGGCACCAAAACTACACAGACAAACCCTTTCTTTAAAAAAAAAAAAAAAAAACAAAAAACAAAAACAAAAAAAAAAAAACAGAACAATACAAAATAAAACAAAACAAAAATGATAGTCTTATAAACACACCTTCCATAATGTTACCCATCTGCTGTTAAAGGATACATATGGTGCGTTGATCTTAGCCCATTTTGGAGCCTTGTGTGTGATTCTATTTATGAGATTGGAGTATACATTTTCAAAGGTAAATATTTGACCCAATGGCACAGATAGACTGTGTGCTGGCTTGAATTCACAAGCTTTCCTCCAAAGCCTCTTCATCAGGTCCTGTCTCCAATTCCCTGCCTTTATTTCCTACCCAGATGTCCTGGATTGTGGGCTATAAGCTGCAAGATGAAATAAACTCTTTCCTTCCCAAGCATCACTTATTTTTCACTTTGTCAAATGACTGACTTAGAAAAATTGGCTTTTCAGCATTGTTTACTCACAGAGGAAATATAAGAAAATTTTCACATGGATATGCTTCAAGGTTCTATACCTACAGTGCATACAAAAAAGATTTATATTCATTTTAAACACTGTATGCATTCATAGAGTGAAGTTTTATTGACCAACTGAGCTGTTTGTACTTATATATGCATACATATGTACAACAAAAATTAAAAACTTAAAATCATTTTTTTAAGGTAACAAATGTGAAAAAGAGCAAAGAAAGCTGTGTGGAGGGTTTGCACAAAAGAAATAAAAGTGGAAGTGTAATAATAATTTTAAAAGTAAAGCAGATAAATATATTGAAGAAGGAATGAAACAGAAACTCTGAGTCCAGTCAATATAATCAAAAGAATACATGCACTAAAGAAAATGCTGTGATCAACACATTTGAAAAAGGAGGAATACCTGAAAAACCTAAGACCCTAATGCGGAATGTGCTGAACAAGTTTAAAAGAAGAAAATAGATTTATAAAATGATTTCATCAGTCGGAGTGCATCTGTATGTCTTTGTGCAGAATACAAACACACAGATTTCACTGGAAAATCTGAGGTGTTGGTTTTCTGTTTCTATTTCTTCAATCCAAGCATCAATCCATGGTCATCAGGCTTCATGGAAAGTGCAAAGATGACCCTCCAGTTGAGACATCTGACTGTCCTCCAAGTGATGTTTCTAGATCTACTTATTACAATATTATGCAAGATCACAGTATAGGCACTGAACCAATCACAGCACAGAATTCCTGAACTAGGAGACTGATTAATGGGCAAATCCTTACCACAAAGCACATGAAAGTAAGTACATAATATTGCAGTCACTAAGCAGAAACTGTTCCTTGAATGTTAAGACTATTCAGAGTTACTTGAGCTAAGATTTTCAAGAATTTTTTTAGAATTTCCTAAGTGTACATTATATTCCTAATTCTACTCCACATTCTCCCCCTTAAACTCCTCCCATGTCTTCCCAAACCCCTCTCAGAGTTATGATCTCTTCTTAATTGTTGTTACATGTACACTTCAATATTTGTGTTGCTCTATATGTTACAGCAGTGCAAGTTTTAAAATAAGTATCATAACATGTTTATATAATTTACACATATGCATTTGCACTTGCAACCTGCTGAGTTGATTTAGTGTTGCTCATATATATACACATATATACATTAACATGTACAGACATATATATGAACATTTAGATATATACCTATGTATATACATATAAGCATATATGTGCATATATATACATATGTGTATGTACGTATGTGTATATATATATATATATTTGGGTTTCAAACAAGGGAATTGATAATCTATTAGAAGGTTTGTCCATGGAGAAGAGAGATTCTCCTCTCTCAGTAGCTATTAATTTTCTGTAGATATCCAATTAATGTAGATACTTGTGAGATTTCCACAACCTGTGTTCTCTTGTCAAATTGTGCTGACATTAAAATATATATTATTAAAAAACCACAACCACCACCAAATTCAAATTCACAAATGAAAAATGTTAATAAAATTTAAGAGTTAAAAGAGTGTAGGTACCAACTATCAGACCTGTTTACAATTAAAGAAATTCACACAAACACATGCACAAATATCTTTCAAGGTGAGGTATACTCTTTCCTTCTTAATTGATTATCTTCTGTTTGAGGTCTTGGATAGTCTGTATTTCAGTCATTCATTTTTCACCTTTGTTAAGTCATATATCTTTATTATTTTCCATATTAATGGCTATGTCATCTGAACAGAGAATATTTTACTTCTTATTTGGGTAGTTTTTTATTTCCTTTCTTTTGTAACTACACTGTTGATGATTGCCAATGCCATATTCAATAAAAGTAAGGACAATGGATATTCTTGATTTGTTTCTTATTAGATGGTGAATGTTTCAGGATTTCAGCATCACCCGAAGTATTAGGTATGTTCTTTGCAGGGTGTTATGGTGTTAGTAACAGATACTCCCTTTATGTTTGCCAATATTTCTTTCTCCCCTTCTTTTTCTCTTTATTTTTATGGACAGAATCATTTTATAAAATGTATTTTTACATTTCATTTTATTTTTGAAATTATATTACATCTTTTCTCCTTTTTCTTTGCTCCCTCCAAATTCACTCATATAATCCTTTTTGTTATTTTTCAAATTTGTGTCCCATTTTTTCATTAATTGTTACATAAATATAAGTGTCCACATGCATACATATTCTTGAACTTCACCTGCTAGTATTTATAATGTAACTTGTATGTATGTTTTAGAAGACACTGTCTTGCAACAGGAGACCTGATCTTATGACTTTCATGTGTGGCAAACCTCCTGTTCTTAGAGGAATGCAACAGACCCGTAAATCTACTGCCCCAGTGCTTGGTTGCATCCCAGACAAAGAACTTAAGAGTCTAATGTTGACAACACCACAGACTTTGGACACAGGACTAGAAAGAACTGATCAACATGTAACATGGAAACCTCCTCCCTAAGGACTGACTAGCTCTCATAGGATCTGAAGGAGCTCTACCGGCTGCTGAGGGAGAAATGCCATCAACAACCCTATATAGCCATAATGCCTATGAATTACTGTTTGCTGGTGAGGCCATTGTACTTGGAGGAGAACTGGCTTCTGCCATTTTCTTTAAACAATGGAATTTCTAACAGCATTCAAAAATTTTACAGCTATAGTAATAATAAAAGCCAAAATTTGGAAACAGCCCATAAATGCATCAGCTGATGAAAGTATCATGAAAATGTGACAAGATATTTTCCACAACAAGGTATTATTCTACTGTTAAGAAAAAAACAAAAATTTAAATTTTCAGGTAAATTAGTTGAGCTAGAAACAATTATCCTGTGTAAGGTATCCAAGGCCCTTATATCCAGAGATAGGTAGCCTATTCCTCAACAAAGAAGCTTCTATTTGTAGCAATGGAGACCATTACAGAAAGTCACAACTTGTCAAAATTTAAAGATCAATTAATGTGAAGTACACATCTATAGTAAGTACACGGTCACCACAACCCCAGACACCAAGTCCCCAAGGAACATTGCATGATCATATTTAGATATTCTGATATTGGAATCATACATAACAAACTATCATATCTTCTTGTTGAAAATTTTTTTGTTTTTTTTTAGTTTCATGTGGTTTCATTGTAAATTGTTGATGCTTGTGTTATAAGGTCCTGTTCAGCAAGTCCATTTCTGTGGCAAAGAGTTCAAGCATATCCCATATATTCTCATCTACCAAGTTCATGGTGTCATGTCTTATGTTGAGGTCTTGATACACTTACAGTTGAGTGGTGTGCAGAGTGAGGAATATGGAACTCATGACATGCTTCTAAGTATAGACATTCCCTTTGACTAGCACCTTTGTTGAAGGTGCTGACTTTTCTTCAGTGTCAATGTTTGTCTTATATGTAAAAAATTGGGTCATTTTTAAGTGTGTAAACTTATATTAAGTATTCAATTTTATTCCCTATTTACCTGCCTTCCACTTTATTACTCTCATGTATTTAATTTTTTTCTTTATTGTTATTAAATCAAAATGCTATTTTTATTACTATGTCACTGTAGTGTAACTTAATATCAGGAAGGATTATATTTCCAAAAGGCCTTCCACCATTGAGGATTGCTTTTGCAATCTTGAGTTTTATTGTATGCATGTGCTTCTATATGAAATTTAAGATTATTTTTCAATTTCTGTGACCCATTGTGTTAAAATTTGTTGGAGTTTGCATCAAATATGTAGACTGCTTATACCATGATATTTGTTTATATGACATTATGCCTGGGCAGTCTTAACTATGGGCAGCCTTTCCATCTTCTTATGTCTCCAGTTGTATCTTCAGTCTCTTAACATTTTTATTATGTCATTATATATTCTGTCACTTCCAAGTACAACTTGCTCAAAGACATTTAGGGGACTATTATAAAATGGGTGGGGTTCCTGATATCCTTTCTTTGTGTTTTTATCATTTTTGTAAAGAAAAGCTACTAGTTTCAGTGTTTTGAATTCTGCTACATTGACTAATATGTTTATCAGCTGTACAAGTTTCTTGGAGAAGTCTTTATGGTCTTTTGTGTAAAAAAAAATATGGTACTATCTCTCATTAAGGATACTTCCTTTCCTATTTCTATCCCTTAACTCTGTTTTGTCTTATTGCTCTAACTAAGATTTCAAGCCCCATATTTATCAAAAATCCTTGCTGTGCATAAATCCACACTCATAATGCAAGTGACCTTTGATAAAGAATCCAGAAATACACTGGAAAAAAAGAAACCTACTGGGTGTCTGCATGTAGAAGAATGTAAATAGACCCACATTAAGCTTCCTGTATAAAACCCAAGTCCAAGTGGATCAAACACTTTAACATAAAAACAAACACTGAACCTGGTAGAAGAGAAAGTAAAGAATTAACTTCAAACACATTGGCACAGGAGACAACACTCTGAACAAGATGCTAATAGTGCAGTGCTAAGATCAACAATAATTTCATGAACTGAAAGTTTGAGATAAATCAACAGATTCCATACATTGGACAAAACGGCAGCCTACATAATGGGAAAAGATTTTTTTCAATTCCACATGTGACAGAAGACCAATATCCAAAATATATAAAGACCTAAAGAAAGTGGATATCAAAAACCCCAAATAGTCCAATTTTTAAAATTGGGGTATAGCTCTAAACAGAGAATTCTTAACAGAGGAATCTTAAATGGCTGAGAAGAACTTAAAGAAATGCTCAACATCTTAGACATAGGGAAAATGCAAATCAAGACTTTGAGATTCCACCCTATACCTGTCAGATTTGCTAAAAAGCAATACAACAAGTAACAGTTCATGCTTGTGAGGATGTAGGGAAAGGGGAACATTCCTCCATTGCTAGTGGGAGTGCAAATTTGTACAGTTACTGTGGAAATTAATATGGAAGTTCCTCAGGAAATTAGGAGTCCATCTACTTCACAACCCAGCTATACCACACTTGTACATATGTCTCAATGATACTTCATTCTACCACAAGGACATTTGCCCAGTTATGATCATTGTGGCTTTATTCATTATAGCCAGAAACTGAAAAAAAAACTTAGATGTTCCTCAACTGAAGAATGTGTAAAGAAAATGTGGTACATTTACACAATACATACATACATACATACATACATACATATATATATATATATATATATATATATATATATATATATATATATATATTGAGGTAATACAGACACAAAAAAGACAAATACAATATGTATTAACTTATAAGTGTATATTGGTTGTTAAATAAATGATAATCAAGGTACAATCCACAGACCCAGAGAGATTAAATAAAGAGGAGGGCTCTAGTCGGGGCTCATGGATCTCCCTGGGAAGGGATAATAGAATAGATATTGTGAGTGGACTCGAATCATATAGGTATGCAAGCAGGAGGGATTGAAAAATGGTGGAGGGATGGAGGAAAGTGTGTGAGAAGATATCTCTGGAATTGTAGGGCATCTGGGGAACAGTGTGGAAACCTATGGCAGCAGAAACTTCTTGGAATCTATTAGAATGATCCTAGTGAAGACTTCTAGTAAAGGAGGATATGGAGTCCGAACTGGCCATGTTCTATAGCCAGACAAGGCTTCCAGTGGTGTGATGGAGTTGCATTTTGTTAATTTGTTGGCTAAGGGAGACATGTAGAGATCCATAAACAACCCTGGCTCACTTTATGACAGAAGGTCACTCTCTGAAAATTGACATCTGAATATAGAGAGGAAGGGCTGGTGCCTGAATGGAGTCTTCACCCCTATGTTCTAGTCTCCTTGATGCAGGAAGATACTACAGACTACAGAAAGAGATACCTGGACACCAACCCAGTCACAAATCCTTCGACCTACAATCTATCCTCCTTGCAATATATGCTAGGGCAATGGTGAGGTGGATCTTGTGGGAGTGGCCAACCAGTGTCTGGTTTAGCTTGAGGCCTAGGCAACAAGAGGGAGTCAATGCCTGAGACTTTGTGAATTGCCAGGAACCTTGGGTAGAACCAAACACAACTGGCAAAACAAAAAATCAATGAAATAATTTCTAATGACACTCTGCTCTACTCATATACTGGTTCCTCTTCCATGTTTCATCAGAGAGACTTCCTCTGGTGGAAGATAGGAGCTGGAGGTGCAGAGATCAAGAGCCAGACATATGTGGTGAGTATCTAAATTGGAGGCCTATCAGGTCCCTCCCCTCAGAGATTGGGGCATCCCAAGCAAGACAGGGAGGCAAGATTGTAGGAGGCAGAGGAATTGAGGACACCAGGAGAATATGACCAACCAAATCAACGGATCAGAGCTCATATGAGCTCACAGAGACTGAGGTAGCAAGCACAGAGCCTGAAAGAGTCTGCATCGGATTCTCTGTGTATATATCATTGCTGTTAGCTTCATTTTTTTTGTTGGACTCCCAACAGCAGGAGCAAATGTGTCTCTGACTCCTTTACCTGCTCTCAGTAATCTTTTCCTCTTATTGGGTTGCCTTATTCAGACACAATACGTGTCTTGTCTCACTGGTTCTTGTTTTGTCATGTTGGGGTGTTGGCTCTTGGAGGTCTGCTCCTTTCTGAATGGAAACAGAGGAGGGGCAGTGGACCTAAGAGAGAGGAGAGATGAAAGGGTTGTGGGAATAGTGGAAGGAGGGAAACTGTGCTCTGGGTGTATTATATGTGAAAAGAATCTATTTTCAATTTAAAAAAGAAGAAAAGAAAATCATTGTCTTATACCTGATTTTAGTGAAAATGCCTTCAATTTCTCTACATCTAGAATTATGTTGGTTGTGGGCCTCTTGTAACTTACCTTAATTATATTGAAATATGTCCCTTTTGTTCTTATTCTCTTCAGGGCTCTTATCATGACTGGATGTTAGATTTTTGTTGAAGGCCTCCTGTTGTTTTAAGAGAATCAATCACATGGTTGCTATCCTTAGGTGCCTTTCTGTGTTGGATTGTGTTCATTAGTTTATGTACATTGAATCTTGCCTGCATCTGAAGCAGGAAGTCAATTTGATCGTTAGGTAACCTTTTTTTTTCTTTTTTTTTTTTTTCCTGGGTTTTTTCGAGACAGAGTTTCTCTGTGCAGCTTTGCTCCTTTCCTGGATCTTGCTCTGTAGCCCAGATTGGCCTCAAACTCACAGAGATCCACCTGGCTCTGGCTCCCGAGTCCTGGAATTAAAGGCGTGCCACTACCGCCTGGCATAGATAACATTTTTATTGTCTTCTTGAATTTCTACATCTTTGTTCACTAGAGCTATTGGTCTATAATTTTCCTTTTTGTTATTGAATTTTCAAATTTGGTAAGAGAAACCGTGGCTCCAAAAAAAATTGAAAATATTTCTCTAGTTTCTGTGTTATGAAATAAAATGAAGAGTAAATGTTAGTTATTTTTTGAAGCTGACATAGAATACTGCATTAAATCTATCTAATCCTTTAGTTTTTTTAGTTGGGATATGTTTTTAATTACTAATTCTTTCTTGTTAAATTTCATGTGCCTCTATAAATTGTTTCATCTTGCTTTCACTTTGGAAGATTGTATAACTTGAGAAATTAATCTTTTCTTTTGTGTAGAACACAGGTTTTTATTGTTTGCTCTTATGATTCTCTGGATTTCTTCAGTGTCTTATAATATTTTGATATATAATTCTATGAATTCAGATCCTTTTTCTATGTCTTGATAAATTTGGGTAAAGATTTGCCAGTCTTCTTAATTTTCCTAAAGCTTACAATTTATATATGATCTCTCCAGTTTTTGTTTTTGTTTTTAATGTTGGCACTGTATGCTATGAAATTGCTTCAGTGTGTCACTTAGCTTTCAGCATGCTGGGTTTTCATTTTTATTCAAGTCTACAAAATGTTTAGTTTCCTACTGAATTTCTACCTAAACCTGTAGGTAGAGTTTTCCTGTGGGGCCCACAATCAGGACAAATCTCTCTCACCCACCAGTCCCACAGTCACTCAGACCCAACCAAGTAAGCACACAGAGACTTATATTGTTTAAAAACTATATGGCCATGGCAGGCTTTTTGTTATCTACTTCTTCTATCATAAATTAACTCATTTCTATAAATCTATACTTTGCCACATGGCTTGTGGCTTACCAGTACCTTACATCTTTCTTGTCATGGCAGCGGCTGGCGGTGTCTCTCCACCCAGCCTTCCATTTTCCACAATTCTCCTCCTCCTTGTCCTGCCTACCCTATCCTTCCTGTTTGGCTACTGGCCAATCAGTACTTTATTTATTTTAACCAATCAGAGCAACACATTTGACATACAGGAACATCCCACAGCACTTCCCCTTTTCTTTTTTTCAAAAAGCAAGGTTTTAACTTTTATATAGTAAAGTTTCAGATAACAAAACAATTATCAAGCAAGAATTAAAGTTACAATATTAAAGAGGATATCCTGTATATCTTATATTTGTAAGTCTAAGGTTTTATATCTAACTTATCTTTTATCATAATTAAGATAATTATAACTATCTAGTCTTCAACCACATCAAAGACCTCAGAAGGATATATTACCTGAGAACCGGGAGAAGGATGCAAACAACTTTTGGGAGTCTTGCAGGGTAGAGAGAGACAGCTGGCAGCCTGAACAGTCACCTAATGTTCCTTTGTAAAGTTGGGGCACCTGTCTTCAGCCCACAGGGCTAGAGTCTCTTGGTCACTTTTTTTAGTGTCCTGTAGAATGTCTGGCAGTTTCCTCTGTGAAGCAGGAACCTGAAGGACCATTTTGTCAAACAAAGTTCAGTGGTCACCTTTCTATGGGTCCTGTACATCCAGTTGATCAAGCAGTCCAGGCAAGAACAGTTTCTTGCCCAAATGGCTATTTTTGCCAAGGTGAAGATAAACTCCATATGAAGTGTCTTCAGTGCCCATCCTCCTCTCTGAAGTAAATCAGTGCTGCCAGGAGCAGACATGTCTCACTGTCCAGAAAGTCTAAATTTTAAAAATATTTTAAATGCCATATTCTGTAGACCTTTGAAGTGTTTGAAGATTACCTGTCTATCTGAAATAGATTTATGTATACCTAGAAAACTTAACATGACTATAAGTTCGACTATCATAGAAGACTAATTGATCTGTATTTCTTAATTATCCATTACAATCTAAATGAGTTGTATAAACATAATATCTCAAATGAGAGTAAAAATATATATACATAACAAAATTAACTTTAAGTTTGTATCAATAGACTAAAATCTATACCAATGTAAGACATTTTACACAAGTTGTTGTTCTTTAAAATTAAGTTCATTAATCTACCCTTTCATCCTATTATATCTATATCACATGCCCTTTTTTTTTTCTTTAGAAAGAGATCACATTTATAATCAACCTGATTTAAATAAAAATATTGGTTTTTCTCTGTCCCACACCAGAGGGCTCTTCTGATTTGGGACACAAGAATCTCTTAACCTTTTCTTTCTTTCTTTCTTTTTTTTTTTAGCAATATGCCTGGGTTTAGAGAAGGAGTGAGCCAATTCCATCTCCAAAGTCAGCTTGGTAATTTTAGGAATTTGGGAGTAGTTTTTTGTTTTTTGTTTTTTGGGTTTTTTTTTACTACTTCCTGCTGGAGGGGGGGGTTGTTGTATCTTATGGGGACATAAAGAAAATTTTAGGATTATGGAGTAGTCCATGATGGTAATCCTCTGAGCCAGTTGCCTTGAAACCATTCTGGATGTTGGATCATCTGGGCCATGGTGTCATCGGAGATCTTTCAGGTGGTCTTGGCTGATCAAACCTGATGTATCTTAATCTGGAACAAATCCACAGCCTCTTGCTTTCTGTGGAAACAAAAACAGTGACTCTTTTCCAAAGGAACATATCATTATATCCAAATTTTGAAGCCAAGGTACCTTTACATATTTGTTTAACTCAACAGCTTTTACAATCAAATATTTTTCTGTAGTTAAAAATCCCAAAGACAACATAAACCAGATTCTCTGTGTAATATCCATGTTTGTAAGACTGAAACGCTGCTGTGGCTGCTGGCTCCACCCACCTCAGCTTCCCAAAGCGGCGGTGGTACAGTTTACCACTAGCTCTGGGTCTGGAGCCATGTGTACCATCAACTATCAGAAGCAGTTCTATCAAAGCAGTGCATAGCCCAGAAACTGTTTTTTTTTTAACCAGCAAAGGCTAAATCCACCATGCAGCAGAGTAAAGTGTCACTGTAGACTCCTCATTTCTGCCACACTGCAGGTCAGACGGCATATGCCAGGAACCTGCCATAGTAGCTCAAACTGGCAGGCTGCCACTAACTTGAGAGAGATAACTAGGAGGCTGTTTTTAGCTCCATTTTAGACTCTTTTTTTCTCAGGTTTTAGGTGGAAACTCTTGCCAACATTTGGGTGCCATTTGTAGGTAGAGTTTTCCTGCCTGGCCCACAGTCAAGACAAATCTCTCTTACCCACCAGTCCCACAGTCACTCAGACCCAACCAAGTAAGCACACAGAGACTTATATTGTTTAAAAACTGTATGGCCATGGCGGGCTTTTTGTTATCTAGTTCTTCTATCTTAAATTAACCCATTTTTATTAGTCTATACTTTGACACGTGGCTCGTGGTTTACCAGTACCTTACAACCTTCTTGTCATGGCTGCAGCTGGCAGAGTCTCTCCACACAGCCTTCCATTCCCACCATTCTCCCCCTCCTTGTCCCGCCTACCCTATCCTTCCTGCCTGGCTACTGGCCAATCAGCACTTTATTTATTTTAACCAATCAGATCAACACATTTTTTCATAGTGTTTTTTAGATTTAATGAAACTTTCCAATTTCTGTCACTTATTTGGTTGTGAATATCCTGCTTTAATCTAAGTCAGATACAATGAAGGATGTGGCTCAATTTTACACTCTCTGTAGAGTCTTTGTGTCATAAAATGTGATCAATATGTAGAAATTTCCATGTGTAGCTGAGAAGAAAGTACATTCTTTAACATCTAGGTAGAAGGTTCGGTAGGTGTCTTGTTAGGAAGAAAGTATATTCTTCAATGTCTAGGTAGAATGTTCGGTAGGTGTCTTGTTAGGTTAATTTTATTTATATGAATTGTAGTGTTTCTCTATTTGGATTGTGTCTGAATGACCTATGCATTGATATGAGTGGCTAATGAGGTCAACTACTATCATTGTATCAGGGTCAATATATGATTTTATATCTAATAGTGTTTATTTATGAAACAGGATGTTCTTGTGTTTGCCATGTAAATATTTGGAATTGTAATATCGACTTGAATTTTTCTTTAACGATTAAATAGTATCCTTCACTATGATTTCTGATTAATTTTGGTTTAAAGTTTAGTTTGATATAATTGCTTGAATGTATTTTTATATGTTTTTAATCCTAAAATGATGTCTGTTCTTAATGGTGAGGTGTCTCTCATGGAGGCAGTAGAAATGTGAATCCTGTTTCTAATTTACTTTATTATTTTGTGTGCTTTCATTGGGCAAATGAGAACATTAATATTGATGTTAGCATTTTAAAATATTTGTTAATTTTTGTGATTATGAATTTGGGTTATATTTAGATTATTTTTACTTAACTCTTTGGGGATTATTCATTCCTGATGTCTTCATGGGTGGAGAAGGGCTTCTTTTCAGACTGAAACAATACATTCAGTACCCTCTGTATAGTTGTCTCAGTGGGAATAGATTCTTTAAATTTGTTTTCATCATGTAATCTTCTCTATCACTTTGTATTATTATTGACAGTATTTTCCCTGGTTACATTTCCTCATAATATTCTGATTTGGCATCTATGTTCATTCAGAGCTTGTAGGTTATGGACTACATATGGTCTGGGGTCTATTGGTGAGTGGGATGGCTGACAGTAGAGTGTGTGAAAGCAGCTGCAGAATTTCCTACCTGAGGTTTGGGGTTGAAGTGCAGGGTCAGATTCCATGCACTCAAAAATTGCCATAGTGGGTGGGTGGCTTATTTTGTAACTTTATCTTTGATGTATCTGTTACAAAATTTTGTAATTACAAGAAGGCCTGCACAGTATCTTTTGTTTACAATGATCTCTATATGGTTATAAGGACTTAATCTTTAAGAAAACCACACACTTCACATATTCTGTGTCTACGAAGTCACATTGATAACTTTTACTATATATTCATAGTTACTTTGTTGTTGCAATTTTGCCTAATATTTGTGTCTTTTAACGTAAGTACCATTAATTTGTACAGTAACACGTAGTAATGATATTTTATATTCCTCTGTGTATTTGCTTGCACCAATGAGATTTAAATATTTTTAAGCAAGTGTAGTGTTCTTGTGGTGGTATTATGTTCCCCAAAATATTGTACACCCTAATAAACTTATCTGGGGTCAGAGAATAGAACAGTCACTAGATACAGAGGCTAGAAAATGGTGACACACATGCCTTTAATCCTAGCATTCCAGAGGCAGAAATCCCTCTGGATCTCTGTGAGTCCAAGGCCACATTGGAAACAGCCAGGTATGGTGACACACAAGCCTTTAATCCCAAGAAGTGAGCCTTTAATCCCAAAAAGTGAGCCTTTAATTCCAGGGAGTGATGGCAGAAAGCACGAAGATATATAAAGCATGAAGACCAGAAACTAGAAGCTTTTAGCTGGTTACGATTTTAGGCTTCTAGCAGCAGTTCAGCAGAGACCCATTCAGATGAGGACTCAGAGGCTTCCAGTCTGAGGAAACAGGATCAGCTGAGGAACTGGCAAGATGAGGTAGTTGTGGCTTGTTCTGCTCCTCTGATCTTCCAGCATTCATCCCTATAACTGGCCTCAGGTTTCATTTTATTAATAAAATCACTTAAGATTCCTGCTACATATTGGTGAACTGCATCTGGTTTGGGTGTTTGGAAAAAATATGCATATGTCTTTCCTTGTTACAAGACTCTTTTGCCTGGTATAGATTTTGTTACTATCATTTTATTTGATTCCCACTATGACTAAAATCATTCAGAATCCCACATGAAGATTCAATGATAACCTTATGGAGTTTCCAAGTATATAATGAGTTGCTTTTCTCTTATTAATCTCAAAATTCACTGTCTTCAACTATTGAAAATATAATTATAATGTGTCTCAGCATAAAACAATTTTGAAAATATCTTCTCACATGCTTTTATTAGTGTATTTGTATGATACGTGTGTGCATGTGTTCCTATGTGACTGATGAATAACACATGGTTATTTTTGAATCATTTATGAGACAGGATCCTTTTGTTCACTACTGTTAGGGAAGGGTAGCTGATCCTGGAGCTTCTGATGAGACCATATCTATGCTTCCCACTCACTTCAGGAGTTTGGGGAATACAGATGCATGGCACGTTACTGGGTTTGTGTAGGTTGTGAGGTTCAAAAAATTAGGTCCTCATCCTTGAGCATCAGCTAATTCCTTGCTGAGACATCTTTCCAGTGCAGTGTTGAGCTTTTAAAGACAAATGATTTATAAAACAAATATCAGATGGCATCATTATGCTATTACGGCAATGACGATAAAAAGCAAGGAAGGGGAAATTTCCTTCCTAATTTTTATAGTGATGATTGATCATTATGTAAAATAACTATCTACCAAAATAATGACTTGAGCACACATGTGTACATTACCTCAGCATCTCAATGAACTAGGATTTTCTTGGCATAATCTTGTTGAGTATTTTCTCTAGGTCTCACTGGGCTGTAAGTGAGGTGTTGTTCAGAAAATGGTCTCATGGGATACGGGGTAACAAATCCATTTTGTCACCTTTCCCATTCCTGGCATGACTTGTCTGCTGCTAGCAGTACATCTCAGAGTCTGGCTTTCTATTGTCAGGTACCTTAGAACCTACTACAGTTCTCTTACAACTTGGAAACTCAATGTTCTGTTATATTCAAGAGAAACTCAAAATATTTTGCAAATTTACCACTAATGATTGTCTGAAAGACACAATGATGTTGATTACCATTTTAACATGATTGTTGCTATGTCCTTTACTCAATGCTCTTCTGAACCCTGTACATGTTTTGAGATTATAATTTAATTACATTTCTCCTTTCCCTTTCCCCCTCCAAAACCCCCCATATTCCTGTCCCCACTTTCCTTCAGATTTACAGCCTCTTTTGCCCCTGTTATTGCATGCTTACAAATACCTAGTACATATAATGTTATTTACCTGTATTATGCTCTCAAGACTGACCTTTTGCCACTGGACAATCAATAGACATGATCTTCTTTGTGGAATACCACTTCTTCCTTCCCCTTCTCCTCCATTGCCTATCATTCTTTCTATGGTACTGAGGCCTTATGGTCCTATCCCTCACATACATTACATGTTAACTGGTATCATCTTTCTTCTGCTCATATTTGAGCACTCATGAGAACCCACTACTTTTGTTTAAACTTTAAACCTACACTCTAATGAAAAATTGTGGAGTTTCATACAAATTGGCATTTACAGAATGCATAATTTCTGGAGAAAAAAAATATATTGATCTGTACCTTTTCTTTTATTTTCAGGGACACAATGCTTTTAGAAACATAATCATTACACATACTCCTTTGCATAAGGCAGCTCAAGAACTCCTAGAAGAAAGCATTCTTAATAAGTTCACAAGTAGGGAGGAAGAGAATTAGCAATCATCAGGTTAGTGGTCTTGTTACTGGACTATAAAATAGGAAGCAAATATTATTGTGAAATGAACACTTAGTAAGTCATGTAATGTTTAATTCAGAATACATATTGTAGTCAAAAAGTTAGCATACTGCTACACAACTCCAGGGAGGCTACCTAGAAAACGGGACCCTACCAAAGACACAGGGATCACCCAATGACAGAGAAATGGATGAGATCTACATGAACAACCTGGACGACAGTGGGAGTAATGAAGGGCAAGATTTGAGGGAAAGAGGGCTTAGGGGAGCAGGAGATCCCAGCTGGATCAAGAACATAAAGGGAGAACAAGGAATAACAGACCATGATAAATGATGACCACACGAGAACAGGAATAGGCAGAATGCTTGAGAGGTCCCCAGAAATCCACAATGATACATCATCTGTAGACTGCTGGCAATGGTCTAGAGAAAGCCTGATCTGACCTAGTCTGGTGATCAGATGACTAAACACATTAACATTAGTCTTGGAACTCTCATCCAATAACTGATGGAAGTGGATGCAGAGATCCTCAGCCAGGCCCCAGCTGGAGCTCCAGGTGTCCAACTGTTGAGAAAGAGGAGGGTCTGCAAGAGTGTGAATTGTTGAATCCAAGATTGCACAAAGCACAGGGACAAATAGCCAATCGAATGGAAGCACATGAATTATGAACCAACAGCTGTGGAGCCCCCAGCTAAATCAGTCACTCTGGATAAGTGAGACAATTGAATAGCTTGATCTGTTTGGGAGGCACCCAGTCTGTGGGACCAGGACCTGTCCTTAGTGCATGAGCTGGCTGTTTGGAACCTTGGGCTTACACAGGGACACATGCTCAGTCTGGAAGGAGGAGACAGGACCTGCCTGTACTGAATCTACCAGGTTTAAATGAATCCCCATGGGTGTCTTGGTCCTGGAGGACATGGGAATGGAGGGGAGGGGTTGGGGAGAAGATAGGGGTGGGGGTAGGAGGGGGGAGGACAGGGGAACCCATGGCTGATGTATAAAATTAAAACACATAATAATAATAAGATAAATAAATTTAAAAAATTAAAAAAATTAAATTTAAAAAAGTCAAATCAATTTATTTATTTCCTTGTACATACTGGAATTTGGTATTTTTATGTTGCCACAATTAATATATCCTTTTAAGTATTCATGAAAAACTGACTCATTCATTTAGAAATTGTAACAACAAAATCTGGGTAGTTGTCGTTATTCCCAGAAGAATTGTAATTATTTATTTGGTACAGAAAATTTCCAACTCCACCAGTTCTTCATAAAATATATAAAAATTATGGTAAAATCATTCATTATGGTTGTTTAAATTTGAAACTATTTGGATAGAGGCTTTCTCCCTGCATATTCAATCTATTAGTGTAAGTTGGAGTTTTAAGCAACCTAATAATATGTGTTAATCTGGCAATATATGATTAGTATAGCAATGTATCCTGATATATGATGTGTATTATTAATACACTTAAAGTTTCCCAAAATCTTGACATTTTTACCACATATATGATTTTGACTCTTTAACTGGGATTTTCACTTATTTGTTGGCTCTTGTAAATGGTGTAAAACTTAGAAACAGACCATAGAAGCTGACAAATAGCATTGTGGTGCAAAGCCTGAACAACTATGAAGAGTTGAAGGAGTGTCCTGAAGAAGGAAGGGACAAAGAAGGACACTGGTGGGTGCCAAGACAATTTTAATCAGCAAATAGACTTGTTACCACCATGTGTCCAAGCCATCCCGTTAAAAGCATTGGTTTCAGGTTGTTGTTTTCCCAAGAATCAGTTAGTGATTGCCAAGAAAATGTATGCCTATTCTGCTATTTTATTCACATCTTCTCTTCCAAGTTCTGTTTATGCCTTACTTTCTGATGACAGTTGTATGCAATAGGTAAAGCACCTTGATGAGCAGGTGCTGTATCTGATATAATCATTGGCCATTGAAAGACAAGAAGTGACAGACACATGACTCCTTAGGCTATGTTTTAAAAGTGGTAGAAAAGTTCCTGTGGATTTGAATTATTTAAGAGTATTCCATAGTATTGTTCACAACTGAGGAAATGAACTGAGAAAAAGGGTGTAATATGAAGAAAAGGACAGAGTTCGGCTGATGTTTACAATTCATATATAGTAAAGTAAAATGAATGTCATGAAATGGGGTCCCTCAATATTAGAAATACTGGAGGATATCAAATGCCAGGGAGGAAGCAGCCTTACTCACATAGCAGAAATCCTAATAAGTTTGGTTGAGATGGAAGTGGAATAGATGAGAAGAACCTCATGGTTTGCCAGGTTCTATGGACTGGGAGGCTTCTGTTGTTAGGTGCAGGATTCTGGAATGTTGTCCATGAGAGACAAAGGAGAGCCCTTGAGTTTTCTATATCATGAGCTGTCTCAGAAGTCACGGGTTACAAATGATTCCACAGCAGAGCCAGAAGTAGAGCTATGGGCATCACTCCATCATGATAAGTCTTCTAGAGGACAGAAGGACAGATGATTACCAGGAGAATAAAAATACATCCCCTAATTCTTTGCCAATTGTTTAAAATTGAGGAGATGGCATTTCCTTTAAATATCTACTGCTTTTCTCTCTTTCTTTGAGACTCTGTAGAGTTGTTCTCAGAGTTCTTGTAGTTTGTCATGACAGCTGACATTCTGGTAGAAAGTTCTACTCACAGTAAAATGAGTGACATTATTTCATCTGGAGATTAAAATGCATGCTCATTTAAAAATGTTTTCTGCATTATATATGATGTTTGATATTTGATACTTGTTTGATGAAACTGCTAAGTAGTCTGAGTTTCACTAAATTGTTTTGAATTTTTATGACAGTGCTGAACTTCATGAGAGTATTCCATTCAGCCAGAAGACATTTATTTTTAAACATGGTTTTGTGTGGTTCAGTCTTGTCCTATGCTTGTTATGTAGTTCTGAACTCATGCCTATAGCCCCTGAGTGCTGAAATTATGAACCTCAGAATAAGAAGCAGAGTTCATTTTGCAGTTTGTCCATTGCTTGTGTAGTATGGATTTGCTACATGGTGTTTTTAATGTGATTTAATATTCTCTGGATAACAGAGAGCCTAAATGGTGAGTTTGTAGTTACCGATGAATTTGATGAAAGTATAAGGGAGAAAGGCAACGGATAAAAGACAGCATTTTGGAGTTGCCTGGACGACTCTGTTAATATCATTTTGCACCAGATTTTCAATGACAATATTCTATTTTGTCAAGAGCTTTGGACTCTAGAATCATTGTGTATAATAATTTAATACAAATTAATACAAATTAAATACAAAGTCAGAATTGCACAAATATTCTTTCCAGGTTTTTCCTGTTACATTTTTTTGAAATATACTTTTAATAGGGGATTCTGAGACTCACATTGACAGAACCTTAAGAGTGCTACACTAAAATATGTAGTATTCTTTTTATTTTTGTAGTTACAACAAAAAATCTAGGCACTCAAATAATTATGAAACATGAATCAAAACCATAATGGACAGTGAAATAGCATGTCAAGTTTTTAATCACAAGTGCAAGATATTGTCTTCAAAATCTATTTTCCAGAGAATATCTGCTATGGTGTTTAGGCACTGTTGTGTTGCAGCTCTCTCTTTTGTCTTAGTAAGTTTTCTTCATCAATAGCACACTCTAGTTTCTAGGAAAATGAGCACACTGGATGGGAGAGAGAGCTGAGCTGGTAAAGGATATGCATCAGAAACTTGAAGACCTGAGTTAGACACCAGCATATTCTAACAGGGCATGCATTAGCAGCATGAGTTTGGACTCCTAGCAGTGTCAGGAGGCAGAGACAGGAGAATGGCTGGGACTGTCTGTGCAGCCAGCTGAAACTCTTTAGTGAGCTTTAAGTCAATGCCAGACTGTATGTCAAAAAGGAGGTTGGATAGTGACTTTGAAAATCTCCCTAATAGTCCTTGTGCTAAATAAAATCTGTCTCTCTCTCTCTCTCTCTCTCTCTCTCTCTCTCTCTCTCTCTCTCTCTCTCTCTCTCTCTCTCTCCTTTTAAACATGAATAATGAGTTGATATACTTTCCCAACTGTCTCCTTTCCAAGTCCTCTGTTGTAGATCCCATATTGTCCAATTCTTGACCTCATAATTTTCTACAAGTCCCTTTCTTTTTTCAAATCATGATTTTTATAGCTCTTATCAACTCTAGAATATATTCATATTTTATAGTTAAATAACTACAGTTCCCTGGTATATTTTAAATTTGCCAGTGGAAGTCAACCATAATTTCAAAAAAAATAAGGGCCTTTCTCTCCCTTTCTCTGTCTCCCTCTCTCTCTCTCTGTCTCTCCCTCTTTCTCTCCAACCTCTCTCAACTCTCTCACTCTCACAAACACAAACACCCACCCCCACACACATAGATACAATCCACACATACACACTCACACACATATATAAATAAACACACAAATACCAAAAAAATATAATAGTGTAAAAATTAAAACATAGAATCCATGTATATACCTCCAGACAACCACCATTCAAGGATGAATTCTGTCCTACAGACAAACAGAGAAGTACATGTACTATGAACATGCACACAAACCATGTAAACTTGGCATTCATACCTAGAACACACATACACAAAATCCAAATGAGAAAAATATTTGTCTTGAAACAATTTACTTGGCATGGACTGAAATGAGCATCCAACCTGTACTTAATAAGCATTATTCAGTTTAGCTTTACTATGTAACTCATTGTTGTGGAATAATCTTTCTGTACACTGTGAAGATGTGTCTTTGCCAATCTGCCCTCTGATTGGTTGGATAAAATGCTCAATGTCCATTTAGTTGGGCAGGAAGAGGTGAGGTGGGACTTCAGAGCAGAGAGAAATGAAGGGGGATGAATCTAGGCGGGGAGACACACCAGAGGCACAAGAGAGGAAGCAGGACATGCAGAAGGAGAGGTGAAAGCTATGAGCCATGTGACAGCATGTAGATTAATAGAAAGGGGTTTAATGTAAGTTATAAGAACTAGATGCAAGCATAAGCTAAGGCCAAGCTTTCATAATAAATAATAATTCTCTGTGTTTGATTTGGGGACTGGCAATCAAAGGAAGCCTGCTACAAATTACAATGACAGAAATTCAATATTAAAAACTATAAACAAAAACAGAAACAGACAACACCCATTTTAGACGAGGATTCTTCCTGTTGCTGGGGAATGTAATATGAGTACACCCGGGCAGTGGTGGCACATGCCAAAATCCTAGCACTCGGGAGATAGAGGGATGTGGATCTCTGTGAGTTCGAGGCCAGCCTGGTCGCAAAATGAGTTCCAGGAAAGGCATAAAACTACACAGAGAAACCCTGTCAGAAAAAAAAATAAAAAAGATAACATTTAGAAACAACATGGAAAGGCAAAATAATTTTAAAAATTGGAACTGTATGAAAAATATACCTCTACAGAGACAAAAATACTTTAATCAACCTTAACAGAAAATACAAGCACACTGTTTATATACCTTGAGCTAATATCCAATCCATTTAGTATCTCCTACCTGACTTGCTCATACTTTACTCTACATGGGTCTGTCTTTCTTTGCCATGTGTCTTTTATTCATGATGCTCTTATAGATAAAATCTGAAAATACACACACCAGTACAACATGAAAGACAGACAATTTGAAGACATAGACTACAGGGATTTCTGCTCCTCATTGGTTCTCTCGAGGATATGGTGGCTCTCTGAGACACTGGTGCATTTGAGGATAAATTGGCTGCAGCTTTGGCTGTGAAGCCAGCTTTTCTGATAATCAGTTTTAATGCATGGTTGTCAGATAAGATACAGGATGATATTCCAAACTCCTTTTTCCTGTTGAGAGTTGATTTGTGTCCAGGTTCATAGGCAATTTTGAAGTAAGTTCCATGAGCTGCCGAGAAGAAGGTATATTATTTTGTGTTTGAGTGAAATGTTCCATGAATATCAGTTAGCTTCATTTGGTTCAGAATGTCAGTTTTATCTAGCATTTCTCTGTTTAGAGTTTAGTGGTGATAGTAGCGTGTTGAAGCCATCCACTCTCACTGTATGGGGGTCACTGTGATTTTTTTCTCTAGTAGTGGTTTCTTTTTTAAACTTCTATGCACTTATGTTTGGTGAATAGATGTTTAGAATTGCATAAGCATCTTGATGTCTTGATGGAGTTCTCCATTAATGAGTCATAGTGTTCTCCCTATTTCTTCTGATTAGTTTTGGTTTGAAACCTATTTTTTTCAGATATTAAAATGGCTATATCAGCTTGTTTCTTGGATCTATTTGCTTGGAATATCTTTTTCAATCCTTTTACCCTGAAGTGATATCTGTCCTTGATGTAAAAGATGGGGGAACCCTTTACTGTCCTGTTCCATCACACCATCAACTCCACTCATTACCACCAGCAAATAGGCTGCAAATTCAAAACAATCAGAAGAGATGATTCATTAAAGGAAATTATAAATTATGATACTACAATCCTAAACACAATCTCAATATGCAAATGATTTCATAAAAGAAATATAATAATATTTTTAATGACACATTCAGTATAACACAGTGATATTTGGAAAATTCAACACCCTGTCACAAAAGACACAGGTTATCTGAAGAGAAATTCAGTAGTTAAAGTGGGGCCCTTATTCAAAAGGAACTAGTAGACAAGCACAGAACATTCCAACCCAAACCTTAAAGAATTCTTGTTCCTCTCATCACTTGAGGGCTATAAATTCTGTCAGAGTGGTCATCTCTGGTGGGCTCTCTACAACAATGGTAAGAATCTAGACTCTTTGACCAGAGATGGATGTTAACATTCCAGAATATTGGTGGATGGGGTTACCAGAATGAGTGGGCCTCTCTACCAGAAAGGGTGTGCCTAAATGGGGCACCGAACCACAGGTATAAGACACATGTTCCTTAGGCAAGTAGATGGCTCTCATTTGATTTTTCAGTGATATCCCTACTGACTGGAGGGAGATATAATCAAAAAGTCCTAATTTTCATTTCCCTGGTCACTAATGGTTTTGAACACTTTTTAAAATTTAGTAGAAATATAATTTTTAATAAAGATTTCTATTTAGATACATGCCTTCTTATTTTGTTTTATTAAAAATACTTTTAAATTATTAATTGATAATTTCAAACATTATAAAATAGATCTTTTTTCCTTTTATTGAAAACAGATTCTTTTCTCACAAAATTAATCCTAATTATGGTTTCCCTTCACTCTACACCTCCAAGTTCTTCCCCATCTCCTCTCTTACTCAAATCCACTCCCTTTTGGTCACTTATAAGAAATGAACAGTATTCTAAGGTATAATAAATTAAAACTAAATATGTAATAAGATTAAACAAGATGGTCACATCAGAGTTGAACAAAATAATCACATAGAAGAAAATATGAGCCCAAGAGAAGGCACAATATTCATTTGAAGAAATCAAATCCTCTCTATCTTCCCAGGACCCACTCCCACAGAACCTTCAAAAACACTCTTATACCAACCTTCATAGCCTCATTGTTTACTAATCTAGTAGCAGTAGTGAGAATATGTGTGATATGTGGGTAGGGGTAAGAAAAGTCTCTATTATCGCACACAGCATATGTGGAGGCCAGAGTACAGCTTGCAAGACTCATTTCTATCATCCTACCTAGGTAAGGAACTCAGGTCATCCAGTGTAGCAGAAATTATTTTTACCAACTTAGCAATCTCTTTGTTCTTTTTCAAAAAGTGACTCAATGATTTCAAGTTGATGAGTCAATGTGTTTAGAGGAATATGGTTTAGCAGTATCATATGTTGTTTTATGTGATACTTGAGGATATCATGACTTCCACTGATAATTTGCTTTAAGGGCTTCCTGTTTACCTACAAATTTATTAATATGTGTCTTTCCTTTCTTTTTGGTTACTGTGACCAAGGGTTTTATTTATGTTGTATATCATTTCAAAGAACCAAAATTCTCATTAAATTTTTGTTATTTCAATTTTGTTCATTTATGTCAAATCTTTTTTTATAAAATAAATTTATTGACAAATTAAATATAGTAATGTATATAAATCCATTATTTACATATATGCAACTTATTGATGGCATTCATATGCATTATGGACTAAGGGTTGCCAAAGTGAAGGAAAAGGTAGCTAGGTAAGTAAGAATAGGGTTATCAAGGGTACTATGAGTGATCAAATTGAGCCCTGGACCAAAGAAAAATATTGCTGTATCTTGATTGAGGCAATGGTATAGAAATCTACCCACTTGATTAAATGGAATAGAGCTATACATACACATGCATTGCACTAAAGCACTAAAATGAATTTCCTGGCTCAGTTATTATAACATAACTAAGTGTAATCTTTGGGGATAATTAGATGAATGTACATTAGATGGCTGCATACTAGTCTTTTATGACCTTAAACAATTTCAAAATGAAAGTTAAGAATGCTCTATTAAAGTTATATTTAGTACTCAGACTTTCTAAAATAATTAGAATCATAAGAAATCATTAAAGTTAGGGGTAAGTTCTAAAAATTGCCCCCAAATATTCCATATAGTATTGAAAAGAAATAAATAAATAAAAATTTTAAAAAAACAGTCATCACACATCTAACACACAAATGTCATATTGCTGAAAACATGAGGATTCAACACATAGGGAGGAACTAGAATGGAAACATCTTATAAATAAAGATACCTCCCTGTTTCTCTTTGAACAAATGATCAAATATGCCATTTTAATAAATAGGAATAGACAAGAATGTATACAATGCAGAGCACAAGCATAAACCCAGAAAGTTAGAGGCTGAGTATGACTAATTTAAAACCAAACTTAGTCACAAAGAGCAGCCCTGATTCCAATTATTTTTTTTTTAAAAAGGGACTTGGATTTAGCTCAATGGTAGAACATTTGAGAACTATGTGTAAGACCATAACATCAATCATTGGTGCTGCTGAATGAATTAACTACTGAATGAATAAAATGTTAAGAAAAAAAAATAGCCAAGCAATGGTGGTGCACGCCTTTAATCACATTTATGTCAAATCTTAATGATTTCTTTCCATCTCTAAATTTAGACTGTGTATTTTTTCAAGTAATTAAAGTGTATTATTATTATTATTATAATTATTATTATTATTTAATATCTGTCTGTTTCCTTTGACATGCAGTTACAGCTCTAAACTTCCCTTTTAGGACAGCTTTCCTTACATACCATAGATTTTGGAAAACTGGGTTTTTATTTATTTATTTATTTGTTTGTTTGTTTGTTTGTTTGTTTATTTATTGTACATTGCTGTTTTGCCTGTGTGTGTCAGTTCCCTGGAACTGGAGTTACAGACAGTTGTGAGATGCCATGTGGGTGCTGGGAATTGAACCCCGGGGCTCTGGAGGAACAGTCAGTGCTCTTAACCACTAGGCTATCTCTCCAACATCAGGAATACTGTTTTAATCCATTTCTTTCTTGATGTCTCCAGTGACCCTATTCACTGTTCAATAAAGGTCTTCTGGATGAATGTGGATTCTAAGTTTACTGTTTTCCACAGATATCTCCACTTGCTTAGTAATTTCATTTACAGACCTTGCTTCTTGCGTGAAAAGTATTTGCATATATTATCATCATTATTTACTTACATGAAGTTTCGATACTGGGCATTCTGATTTGCATTCTTACTCGGGCCCCAGGGGATAATTTTTGATGGAAGGATTTGTTTTGTGGATGTTTAGTTTCTTGAGTTCTTTGCATAGTCTGAACAGTAATCCTCTGTCAAATATATAACACACAAAATATTTCTCTTATTCTGCAGAAATTTGATTGATATTTTATTATATAAAAGATTTTTATTTTTATGGGGTCATCTATGTACACTACTCGTTGTATTTTCCGAGTAATCAATCTAATTTACAAAATACTTAACTATGCCTGTGTCTTAAAGGTTACTTCCTGCAAGTTAGTTCTATTAATGGCAGAGTTTTAGACACTCCAGGAAAACATTGGTCCATTAGGAGTGTTGTATTCTGAGTTTTATGTCAATGCAGTATGAGACATAGGTATTTTTTCCAGACCTATATAAATAATCTGTTGTTGTCAGCATCATTTGTTAAACATTCTGGCTTTTCTCCAGTGTTGTGAGTTTGGGCATCTGTTTCAAAAGCAATTGGCTATAGTTGTGGGAACACATCTTTGTGTCTCCTGTGCTATTCGAATATATTTCATATAATTATACACTAAGATGAGGACCCAGGACAGGGTAGATAGTTTGGTTGGTAAAGTGAATGTTTCACAAGGAGAGGAACATGAGAATGATTCTCGGGAACAATATAAAAGCCTGGTTTAGTGGTCTGTAGGTGCAGTGCCAGCAATGGGGAGGCAGAGACATGCAGATTACTAAGGCTTGCTGAACAGCCAACCTCCCCTCTTTAGTGAGTGCCATGTAAAAGATGAACTTTGTGTCAGAAACCAAGGTGAAGAGTGACATAGGACAGATATCCAAGACTAACTCTTGAAGTCTACATAAACACACACACACACACACACACACACACACACACACACACACACACACACAACTACATGTACTCATATGTTAATATCAATGCAAACATACAACAAGTAGATAAAATATTAAAATGTAAAAAATAAAAGCATAAATAAATTGTATGATTTTTGAGGAACCAATTTAGGATGAGCTATGGCCTCCACACATATATTAACAGGCACACAAGTTTCACTTCACTATTGTACACACTCACTCTCACTAATAGTAATACCTAAGCAAGAAAATGAAAAATACACATGAGAAAACTGGTCAGTGTGAGAGAGGCATCTGACACCCATGGCTATGCCAAGGCAATGATAGAAATGAACATAAATGTACTCAATAATAGGAAAAGGTTTAGTGTTTTGTAATTTTAATTAATATCATTGAACTACAAGAGCTAATATGAAATTTTTTCAGCTTATGAAAGCTTTCACTGCTGTTGAGGAAAACTTGAAAATTAAAACATTCAGAAACAATGTGGAAAAAAGGGTAAGTTATTAAAAGCTGGTAGTGTATTAGAAATCAATTTGCACAGGAACGAGTATACTTTACCACAATCAAACAGAATCTCCATGAACACTGTTGACACACCTTGGAATATAAATTGATGTAAGCCCAATTGTTGCTATTTTATTTTCTAACATGACTCCATCAAAATTTACTTGTATTTGCCCTTTGTTAAACTATTTCCTTTAGTTCTGATATTCTGATTGATCAATTCTGCCAGAAGACACACCATTAAAGACCAGTGCTGCATGCAACCAGCCAGTGTGAGGACTACGATAGCAAAGCCCTCTGGTGTCTGTGGGTGAGGCCCTAGTCCATGAGAGAATCATGTTCCTTCAGCTCTACCTGTGGATGTTGCTCTTACTCTCTGCAAGGTCACCAACTGCACATGCTAGGAACAGTAGCCCTCCAGAAGTAGGGATACCTTTGAGGGTCACTGACCCTGGTAGACATGATATTTCCCCAGACTGGCTCTCCTACAGCCTGCACTTTGGTGGAGAGGGACATATTATCACCATGAAACCCATGAAATACTTCATATCCAGAAACTTCCTGCTGTTCACATACAATGATGAAGGTGATCTCCTTGCAGAACAGCCTTTTGTGCAGAAAGACTGCTACTACCATGGCTATGTAGATGGAGAACCTGAATCCATGCTCATTATTAACACCTGTTTTGGGAGTTTGCAAGGCATAATAGAAATAAATGGCACAGCTTATGAAATCATGCCCAAGAACCTGACATCCACATTTGAACATCTGGTATACAAAATAGACAGTGAGGACTCAGATTCATCTTCTATGAGATGTGGGTTAACAGAAGAAGAGATAGCAAGACAAACGAAGATTCAAGAAAGCAAAGCCTCCACACTTATGCAAAGCCAATATGAGAATTGGTGGACCCACCACAGGTATCTTGAATATTATGTGACGGTAGATAATAAACAATATGTTTACAAAAATAATAATGTCACAGCTTGTATGCAGGAAATGTTGCAAGTTGTCAATAGAATAAATGGTTATTATCTTCAGATAGATATTGGCATTGTTTTAACTACACTGGAAGTTTGGACTCAAACAAACCATGTCAATGTAACACAATCTATAGGTGATGTCCAATCTGATTTCTGCACTTGGAAGAGAAGAAACATTGACAATCGCATTAGAAATGATATTGCACATCTTTTTGCCCAGTGAGGATATGGTGGGTATTTAGGACTAGCTTATGTAGGTACAGTTTGCCCAAATAGTAATTGTGCAGTTAACAGTTTCTTGAAAGATTCAACTCAATACACGGCATCCCTTATAGCACATGCTGATGTACTCTGTGGACGAATTCAGTGTGAAAATGTAGAAGAAATTCCACAGAGGAGAAACCATGAAACAGTGCATTGGACTCACTTCAATAATGTCACCTGCTGGAGTATGGACTATCATTTTGGAATTGCCATAGAAGACATTGGAGCTGTGAGAGATGGCACAGCTTGTGGCCCAGGCCTTATATGCATTGACAGGATGTGTGTCCATAAGTCTGTTTTGTTAAGTAGATGTTCAGCATTCCAATGCAATAAGAAAGGAGTCTGCAACATTGAACATCACTGCCATTACAATGACAAATGCAAGCCACCAGAATGTCTACTAAGTGGCTATGGAGGTAGTATAGACAGTGGACCAGCGCCAAAGATAAATTACAGGAGAAAGCCCAAGAGGAGAAAGTCAATGCTACCTCCTTTAATTCTTTTGGGGGTTTTGTTAATTCTTGTTTTTCTCTTGATTTGTCTAATCACAAGAAGGAAATCAGACCAAAAAACTGAACCAGAACAAATGTCAGAACAAGAAGCTAAACCTGAAATAGAAACAGAAACAGGAGGTGTCACTAAAAATAACATAAGGCTTTATCTAAGAGACATGAGGAAAGTCAAAAGAAAGAAGGTATGATGCACAAAATTAAAAATGATCAAAAATAGAAAAGAAAAAAAAGAAAATATTTATTCTCTGGGAAATTCATCATCTATTAACTTGTAGACTTCTGAACCTAGTAGTATCACTGTGTGTGTAAGAAATCTAAGGTCAGAAATTCTGGAGACCTTCTTGTTTGGATATCAAAACCATTCACCATCAAATAAAAGGAGGTCCTCCCACACTCATATTTTTTATTTTCATCATTTTGTTGCTGTATTTTTAATGGAATTGATGTCTGTGGGCCATTACATAAGTCCAACCCATGGTCTTCTGTATGTGTTTCTTTGCATTTTTTTCTCTCAGCTCTAAAGCCCTTCCCCTTTTCAATCTGCTTTGTCACATAGAGAGAAGGAACCTGCAAATACCATTTCCTCATAGCAATTCCTGTCTGCTAGAATCTGCCCCTTAGGAGAGCCAGAGTGAGATCTGAAACTTGAAGGAAGGGTATGAGGTTCTGAGGATGGTTGTTGCACTTTCAGCTTGTACCTTGATGATGGTATTTCTCACTCTGCAGTTAATTTTAACACAGATTTGAAAACTCACCAACAGACCTGTCCTAGTTAAATAATTATGGTTATTATGAAACAACATTACCAAAGCAAATCTGAGTGGAAAGTATTACACAAATTGCTAAACAGTCTTATTAATAATAACCCAGAGCCAGATATTGGGGTGAAAGCTGAAAGATCAGAGGAATAGAATAAGCCAGCCACAAGTTCTTACTACTGCTTGGAATCCTCAGCCCAAGAGAGGTACTTCTTGTATACTCACACTTTATATACCTTTCTATAACCTGCCACCTTACTTCCTTTCTCTGCCCAGCTACATTGCCTCCTCTTTCTGCTCAGCTCTATCACTTCTTGTACAGATTTGCAGAACTCTAAAACAGATGTAACCAAATCTATCTAGTATTGAAGGATAATTCTATACAGGTTGACCACAAGTTTAACATCTGCTTTACAGAGAATGCATACCATATGAGACTATAGCTTCCTTGAATCTCTTCAAATCTAACATTTGCACAGGAGTCCAATCAGCTCATACACTTTTTGAGCATTTGGCAGTTCCTGTAAGGTTACTGGATAGATTAAGGTTGGATGTGTGAAATCCTTAGGCTGTTTCTCTGTAACCATATAATGCAATGCTGAGATAGATTCACATTTAAATTCTTCTGTCTGGGTCTGAATATCTCTAAGATCTGTTTTAAAAAGATTTTCTAAAACTTTTATCTTGACACTCATTTCAACCAAACTTTTAATGATAAAAATGTTCAAAAAAATAATATTCATAATTGACATTATGCAAATCCCATCAACACTAATTACCCTCTCATTTAATTGTTCCATTTTCAGACCACCTAATGTGTTATGAAAGAGAGACCAAATTCCCTACATTGTAAAAACATTTCCCATTTTTCAATGTGGGAAAAATTCCCTTTTAACTAATTTCTCCCATTAGGAAATCTTAATGGACTCACCAACTCTGCTGACTGTGTAGAAGAGTAGAAGCCTGAGGGAGTCTGAAGGCAGCTACTTAGTGTGGTAGCAGTCTGAGATGGGGATCCAGAGAGAGCCCAAATCCCATCAGGAGAGAAGAAGCCAAAGAAACTCTGGCCCAGGTGAGGTGGAGACATCAGCTGTGGGCAGCTAAGGCCTGAGCCTCAGGCCACTGAAGATGACTTTAACACAGATTTGAAAACTCAGCAACAGACCTGTCCTAGTTAAAATTATTATTGTTATTATGATGCACCATCATCAAAGCAAGTTGGGTGGAAAGGATTGATTTGGCTCTCATTTCCTTCTTCTTCTCTATCATCTACAGTGGTCAGGACAGGAACTCTAACTGGGCAGGAACCTGGAGGCAGGAATTGAGGCAGAAGCATTGGAGGCGTGCTGAAAGAAAAAGAAGAGGATGAAAGAAGTTTTTAATCTAAGAAGAAATAACAATCTAAAAAAGACCCATTTATAGTGATATTTTATTTGTACTTAAATGTGGTTTTATTTGTATATTAATAAAGTTGCCTTGGGATCAGAGCAAGCCATAGCAGAAGCTGGGCGGTGGTGGTGCATGCCTTTAATCCCAGCACTTGGGAGGTAGAGCTAGGTGGATCTCTGTGTGTTCAAGGATACAGTCAGCATGGAGACACACGTCTTTAATCTCAATACCAACCATAGAAGACCTGGAGGTCTGTACAGACAGGCAGTGATGAGGTGGTCATGTGGTTGGGTTTACAACCAATGAGGAGGCAGAACAGAAAGTCTATAAAAAAGAGAAAAACACAGGAAGTAGGCCTTTGCAGAGAGGAAAGACAGAGCAGAGGTGAAGGGTAAGGTTTTCAGCTCTCAGCTATGACCTCTTGGTTTTTAACTCTGCAATTGGTTCTGTGTTTCTTATTTAACAAGATGGTTACATCTACACCCATTTAAAATTAAAAGATTAAAACAATAATTAAAGACCTTCAAGCTGAATAAAAATTTAAAAAATGGTCCAGTGCAAGTTGGATTTGCAACAGAATTCTAACAGACTTTCAGGGAAGATTTACAGCAATCATTCTTAAATATTCAAGGAGATAGTAAAAGATGGAACGTGCACAAACTCCTAAGAACCTGATGACATTCCAATACCAAAGCATGAAACAACAACAAACCTACAATCCAATAACCATGATGAACATAGATTCAAAATATTCAATAAAATACTTACAAGCAAAATACAGACATATATCAAACAGACTATCTCCCATGAACAAGTTATCTTCATTCCTGCAATGTAGGCATGATTCAATATACACAAAGGAATAAATGTAATACATCACATGAAGGGATTTTACACAAAAGTCACATAATCATCTCAATAGACACAGAAAATACCTTTGACTAAGCCCAACATGATTTTATGATGGAAGTCCTAGAGAATATAGTACTGAAGGGAACATAGCTCAACACACTAAAGTCTGCATATGAGAGACCTAGAGTGAACATCAACCTACATGGAGAAAATTTTAAGGCAATTCCAATGAAGTCAGGAATGAAACAGATTTCTGCAATGCCCATGCATTTTCAACATTATGCCAGAAGTATTGGACAGAGTAACAAGGAATGAGAAGTAAATTATAGGAATATAAAAGAGGAAAGAAGAAATCAAAATGTATTTGCAGATGTCACAAACTATACATTAGAAATATAGTGGTGAGGATGCCTGAACTGGCCTACTCTGGTAACCAGATTGGTGAATGCCCTAACTATCATCATAGGGCCTTCATCCAGTAACTGATTGAAACAGATGCAGAGATCCACAACCATACACCAGGCTGAGCTCTTGAAGTCCAGTCAAAGAGAGGGAAGAGGGATGACATGAGCAAGGGGAGGTCAAGATCATGATGGGGAAATCTAAAGAGACAACTGAACCAATTCAAAGAACTCAAGAACTTTAGACCAATAGCTGTGAAATCTGCATGGGACCGGACGAGACCCTCTGCATTCAGAACACAACTGTGTAGCTGGGTCTGTTTGAGGGCCCCTAGCAATGTGATCGGGATCTATTCCTGGTGCATGAGCCAGCTTTCTGAATCCAGTAACCTATGGTCAGATACCTTGCTCACCCCTGACAAAGTGAAGAGGGGGCCTTTCCTGCCTCAACTGAATGTACCAGGCTTAGCTGTTCCCTCCATGGGAGAACTTACCCTGTTGGAGGAAGGGATGAGGGATGGGGATTGGGAGAAATGTGTCAGGAAACAGGACAAGGGACAAAAGAGGGGTCTGTGGTTGGCAGGTAAATTGAAAAAGAAAAAAAAACCCAAAATTCAACCTAAAAATTCTAGAAATGATTAAACAGATACAACAGTATGACAGGATAGGGAATAACTTTATACAAATCAACAGCATTCCTATGAACTAAGGTCAAACATTCAGAGAAAAATCACAGACTGTCAGGGTCTCTGCAGCCTAGTCTAGGATCAGCATATGACTACCTGCCCAACAGGTTGCCTCTGGGTCAAGGTGTCTGTGGAAATGGACTCTCACTTGGCACTAGTCCATGGGACAATGTATGAATTTGCAAAATCTGTCCAGCTTGTAGGCTATTTTTTCATTATATTAGTGATTCATTGTTAATTTTTTTGAATAACATAGTTTTTTCACATTTTTCACTTGCAATTCAGTTAATTTTCTTAAAATCATTACTTTGAATTTATTCTCTGACAGATCATCCACCCACATTTGTGTATCACATGATTCTACTACATAAAATGTCTTTCATTCTAGGTCCCAGAATCAAGTCCAACCATATCAATATGTGGAAGAAGATGATGAACATTCAGTCACTTTATAATGATGCTTACATTTTATGTAGTAGAATCATGTATGAAACAGTTCACTAAGTCCTAGTGAATTTTACCAATAAAGATAGACGGCCTTGTCGGGCAGTGGTGGCACTCACCCTTAATCACAGCACTCAGGAGGCAGAGCCAGGCAGATCTCTATGAGTTCCAGGCCAGCCCGGTCTACAGAGCAAGATCCAAGACAGGCACCAAAACTACACAGAGAAACCCTTCCCTGAAAAACAGAACAAAACAAAACAAAACAAAAATGATGGTCTTATAAACACACTTGCCATAATGTTACCCATCTGCTGGTAAAGGATGCATATGGTACGTTGATCTTAGCCCATTTTGGAGCTGAGTATGTGATTCTATTTATGAGATTGGAGTATACATTTTAAAAATAAATATTTGACTCAATTGCACAGATAGACTGTGAGCTTGCTTGAATTCACAAGCTTTCCTCCAAAGCCTCTTCATCAGGTCCTGTCTCCAATTCCCTGCCTTTATTTCCTACCCAGATGTCCTGGATTGTGGGCTATAAGCTGCAAGATGAAATAAACTCTTTCCTTCCCAAGCATCACTTATTTTTCACTTTGTCAAATGACTGACCTAGAAAAATCAGCTTTTCAGCTTTGTTTACTCACAGAGGAAATATAAGAAAATTTTCACATGAATATGCTTCAAGGTTCTATACCTACAGTGCATACAAAAAAGATTTATATTCATTTTAAACACTGTATGCATTCAATAGAGTGAAGTTTTGTTCACATACTGAGCTGTTTGTACTTACGTATTATATACGTAAGTATATACGTGTAAAGTTAAAAGATGACCCTCCAGTTGAGACATCTCACTGTCCTCCAGAGAAGTTTCTAGAACTCTTATTACAATATTGTGCAAGATCATAGTAGAGGCACTGAACCAATCACATCACAGTTTTCCTGAACTAGAAGACTAATTAATGGGCAAATACTACAAAGTGCCTGAAAGTAAGTAAATATGAAAAGTAAGTGAGCAAGAATACAGAATACATCAAGTTGTAACATAATATTGCAGTCACAAAGCAAATACTCTTAGTGTTACTTGAGTTAAGATTTTCAAAAAAAAAAAATTTAATGTTTTAGAGATCGCTTTAATTTTTTCCTTTTTTATAATTTATTATATTTGTGTTTTAATTTTACATATCAGCCATGGGTTCCCCTGTCCTCCCGCCCTCCCTCTCCCGCTCCCACGTTCCCCCCATCCCTTCCCCTCCATTCTCATCTCCTCCAGGGCCAAGACTCCCCTGGGGATTCAGCTCAACCTGGTGGATTCAGTACAGGCAGGTCCAGTCCCCTCCTTCTAGGCTGAGCAAAGTGTCCTTGTGTAAGCCCAATGTTCCAAACAGCCAGCTCATGCACTAAGAACAGGTACTGGTCCCACAGCCTGGATGCCTCCCAAACAGTTCAAGCTATTCAATTGTCTCACTTATCCAGAGGGCCTGATCCAGCTGGAGGCTCCACAGCTTTTGGTTCATAATTCATGTGCTTCCATTCTTTTGGCTATTTGTCCCTGTGCCTCTCCAATCTTGGTCTCAAAAATTCACACTCTTACAGTGCCTCCTCTTTCTCAACAATTGGACTCCTGGAGTTCCAGCTGGGGCCTGGCTGAAGATCTCTGCATCCACTTCCATCATTTATTGGATGAGAGTTCCAGCACGACAGTTAGGGTGTTTAGCCATCTGATCACCAGACTAGGTCAGATCATGCTTTCTCTCGACCATTTCCAGCAATCTACAGAGGATGTATCATTGTGGATTGCTGGGGAAATCCTCTCCAGCACTCTGCCTATTCCTGTTCTCATGTGGTCATCATTTATCATGGTCTGTTATTCCTTGTTCTCCCTTTCTGTTCTTGATCCAGCTGGGATCTCTGCTTTCTTTCCCTCAAACCTTGCCCTTCATTACTCCCACTGTCGTCCAGGTTGTTCATGTAGATCTCATCCATTTCTCTGTCATTGGGCGAAATTTCCTACATGTACATTATATTCCTAATTCTACTCCAAATTCTCCCCCTTAAACTCCTCCCATGACCTCCCAAACCCCTCTCTTCTTTAATTGTTGTTACATGTACACTACAATATTTGTGTTGCTCTATATGTTACAGTATGTGGAAGTTTTATAATATGTGTCATAACATGTTTATATTATTTACATATATGCACTTGCAACCTGCTGAGTTGATTTAGTGTTGCTCATATATATACACATACATATTAATATGTACAGAAATATATATGTACATATATTTATATATGTACATATATATATATGGCTTCACCCCTAGGGAATGGATAACCTATTAGAAGGTTTGTTCATGGAGAAGAGAGATTCTCCTCTCTCAGTAGCTATTAATTTTCTGTAGATCTCCAAGTAACGTAGATACTTGTGAGATTTCCACAGCCTGTGCTCTCATGTCACATTTTGCTGACATTAAATATATATTATTAAAAAAACCACAGCTAGGTGGTGGTGACTCACACCTGTAATCCCAGCACTTGGGAGGCAGAGGCAGGTGGATCTCTGTGAGTTTGAGGCCAGCCTGGGCCACAAAGTGAGTTCCAGAACAGCCTCAAAACCTAGAAACAAACAATAACAAAAAAACCCACAACCACCACCAAATTCAAAAGTCACAAATGAAAAATGTTAATAAAATTTAAAGTTAAAAGAGTGTAGGTGCCAACTATGATACCTGTTTACAATGATAGAAATTCACATAAATACATGCACAAATATCTTTCAAGGTAACTTATACTCCTTCCTTCTTCTTCTTCTTCTTCTTCTTCTTCTTCTTCTTCTTCTTCTTCTTCTTCTTCTTCTTCTTCTTCTTCCTCTTCTTCTTCTTTTTTTTGCCAGTGCTAAGGACCAAACCCAGGGCCTTGCACTTGCTAGGCAAGTGCTCTACCACTGAGTTAAATCCCCAACCCCTACTCTTTCCTTCTTAATTGATTCTTATCTTCAGTATGAGGTCTTGGATAGTCTGTATTTCAGTCATTCATTTTTTACCTCTGCTAAGTCATATATCTTTATTATTTTCCATATTATGGGTATGTCATCTGAACAGAGAATATTTTACTTCTTTCTGATTTGGGTAGTTTTTCATTTCCTTTTTTTTGTAACTACACTGTTGATGATTTCCAGTGCCATATTCAAAAAAGTAAGGACAATGTATAATTCCAAATTATCTAGGTCATTATTGCTCATTACTCTTGGACAATATTTGATAATCATTTCTTTGTATATAGTCTTGTATTAGGTTAGAACCTTCTTATTTAGACAAAAGGGGGAGATGTAGTGGGTAGCCATCCCAGGCTTGGCCTGGAAGTTACAACATCCATTGAGGCTTCGGTAATGGTCACACCCACAAGGTGGGGCTGAGGGAGGACCAGGTTCCGGAGGAGAGGTTTCTCTTGGTTCCAGACTCTGGATGCGGGAGGCAGACCAAGCAGAGTTCTCCAGAGAACACCACTGGACTATGCCATACCTTTCCCAGACCCTGTAACCTATCCTTTCATTTGTAAGTTACCCCACAAAATAAACCTCCTTTTTAACTGCGTGGAGTGGCCTTAATAATATCATCAATATCTGGCCCCTGATATTCTTGATTTGTTTCTTATTAGATGGTGAATGTTTCAGGATTTCAGCATCATCCAAAGTATTAGATATGTTCTTTGCAGGGTGTTATGGTGTTAATAACAGATGCTCCCTTTATGTTTGCCAATATTTCTTTCATGTTTTTAATTACTTATTTTCTTTTGAGATTATTTAATTTTATCAATAAATTATTAATAATTTATCATATTACATCATTATAAACACAATAATAAGTAATTTATTCTTTGAGTACTTGTTATGATACATTTTGATCATACTCACTCCAATTTTTATCTCCAAATCCTGCCAGACTCACAGTTTCCTCCTGGACTCTCCACTTCTTTATTTTTATGGACAGAAACATATTAAGACTTTTTTTACATTTCATTTTATTTTTGAAAGTATAGTATATTACATCTTTCCTCTTTTTCCTTTTCTCACTCCAAACTAACTCACATAATCCTTTTTGATATTTTTCAAATTTGTGTCCAATTTTTTTCATTAATTGTTACATATATAGAAGTGTCCACATGCATACATATTCTTGAACTTCACCTGCTAGTATTTATAATGTAACTTGTATGCACATTTTAAAAGATACTGTCTTGCAACAGAAGGCCAGATCTTTCGGCTTTCATGTGTGGCAAACCTCCTGTTCTTAGAGGAGTGCAACTGACCCATAAATCTACTGCCCCAGTGCTTGGTTGCCTTCCAGACAAAGAACTTAAGAGTCTCATGTTGACAACACCACAGACTTTGGACACAGGACTAGAAAGAACTGATCAAGATATAACATGGAAACCTCCTCCCTAAGGACTGACTAGCTCTCATAGGATCTGAAGTAGCTCTACAGGCTGCTGAGGGAGAAATGCCATCAACGTCCCTACACAGCCATGATGCCTATTACTCTTTGCTGGTGAGGCCATTGCACTTGGAAGAGAACCAGCTTCTGCCATTTTCTTTATAAACAATGGAATTTCTAAAAGCTTTCTAAACACTTATACCTATAGTAATAATAAAAGCCAAAATTCACTTTGTAAATTGCTAGGAACCTAGGGTAGAACCAAACACAACTGGCAAAAAAAAAAATCAATAAAATGATTTCTAATGACACTCTGCTATACTGGTTCCACTTTCAGGTTTCATCAGAGAGGCTTCCTCTGGAAGATGATAGGAGCTGGAGGTGCAGAGACCAACAGCCAGACATATGTGGTGAGTGTCTAAATTGGAGGCCTATTAAGTCCCTCCCCTCAGAGATTGGGGCACCCTAAGCAAGACAGGGAGTCAAGATTGTAGGAGGCAGAGGAGTTAAGGACACCAGGAGAATATGACCAACCAAATCAATGGATCACAGCTCATATGAGCTCACAGAGACTGAAGTAGCAAACAAAGAGCCTGTATGAGTCTGCATCAGATCCTCTGTGTATATATTATTGCTGTTAGCTTCATTTTTTTTTTATTGGACTCCCAAGAGTGGGAGCAAATGTGTCTCTGACTCCTTTACTTGCTCTCAGTAATCTTTTCCTCTTATTGGGTTGCCTTATTCAGACACAATACGTGTCTTGTCTCACTGGTTCTTGTTTTGTCATGTTGGGGTGTTGGCTCTTGGAGGTCTGCTCCTTTCTGAATGGAAACAGAGGAGGGGCAGTGGACCTAAGAGAGAGGAGAGATGAAAAGGTTCTGAGAATAGTGGAAGGAGGGAAACTGTGCACTGGGTGTATTATATGTGAAAAGAATCTATTTTCAATTTAAAAAAGAAGAAAAGAAAATCATTGTCTTATACCTGCTTTTAGTGAAAATGCCTTCAATTTCTCTACATCTAGAATTATGTTGGTTGTGGGCCTCTTGTAACTTACCTTAATTATATTGAAATATGTCCCTTTTGTTCTTATTCTCTTCAGGGCTCTTATCATGACTGGATGTTAGATTTTTGTTGAAGGCCTCCTGTTGTTTTAAGAGAATCAATCACATGGTTTCTGTCCTTAGGTGCCTTTCTGTGTTGGATTGTGTTCATTGGTTTATGTAAGTTGAATCTTGCCTGCATCTGAAGCAGGAAGTCAATTTGATCATTAGGTAACCTTTTTTTTCTGTTTTTTTTTTTTTTTTTCTGTGTAGCTTTGCTCCTTTCCTAGATCTTGCTCTGTAGCCCAGGCTGGCCTCAAACTCATAGAGATCCACCTGGCTCTGCCTCCCAAGTTCTGGGATTAAAGGCATGTGCCACTACCGCCTGGCATAGATAACATTTTTATTCTCTTCTTGAATTTCTACATCTTTGTTCACTAGAGCTATTGGTCTATAATTTTCCTTTTTGTTACTGAATCTTCAAATTTGGTAAGAGAAACTGTGGCTCCAAAATATTTGAAATATTTCTCTAGTTTCTGTGTTATGAAATAAAATAAAGAGTAAATGTTAGTTATTTTTTGAAGCTGACATAGAATACTGAATTAAATCTATCTAATCCTAGAGTTCTTTTAGTTGGAATATGATTTAATTACTAATTGTTTCTTAAATTCATGTTAAATTTCATGTGCCTCTATAAATTGTTTCATCTTGCTTTCACTTTGGAAGATTAATCTTTTCTTTTGTGTAGAACACAGGTTTTTATTTTATGCTCTTATGATTCTCTGGATGTCTTCAGTGTCTCTTATAATGTCTCCCTTTTGATATCTAAATCTATCAATTTGGATCCTTTTTCTACCTCTTGATAAATTTGGGTAAAGATTTGCCAGTCTTCTCAATTTTTGAAAGAAACAACTCTGTTTCATTGCTCTCTTTGTATTGTTTATCATTTCTATTTTATTAATTTCAGGCTTGAATTTATATTTCTACCTATGTACACCTTTCAGATGTTGTTTTATCTCATTTTCCTAAAGCTTACAATTCATATATGATCTCTCCAGTTTTTTTTTTTTAATGTTGACACTTTATGCTATGAAATTCCTTTACTGTGTCACTTAGATTTCACCATGCTGGGTTTTCATTTTATCCAAGTCTACAAAACATTTAGTTTCCTATAGAATTTCTACCTAAACCCAATTTTTCAGTAGTGTTTTTAGATCTAATTAAACATTCCAATTTCTGTCACTTATTTGGTTATAGATATCCTGCTTTAATCTAGGTCAGATACAATGAAGGATGTGGCTCCAATTTTACACTCTGTTGACTGTTAAGTTGATTTTATTTATGATATATGAATTGCAGTGTTTCTCTAATTGGCTTTTGTCTGAATGACCTATCTATTGATACGAGTAGCTAATGAGGTCAACTACTATCATTGTATCAGGGTCAATATATGATTTTAATCTAATAATGTTTATTTATGAAATAGGATGTTCTTGTGTTTGCCATGTAAATATTTGGGATTGTAATATCAACTTGAATTTTTCTTTAACAATTAAATAGTATCCTTCACTAGGATTTCTGATTAATTTTGGTTTGAAGTTTAGTTAAAGCTAATCTTGCCTATGTTGGGTGGATATTAAATATTTGTTTAATATTACCCCAAAATGTGAAATTGTTATCACCTAAACAATACTAGATTTTCAGTGGAGGGGATACTCTGGGTTGGGTTCAGAGTCCCAGCAGTCCTAATTTAGGATAGGAGGTCCCATGGTTGGTAGAGGAAAAGACATGTAGGAAGAGGTATAGCTATGCACATCTCTAAGTGGGATTCTGGATTGATGTCTAGCCATCTTGGAGACCAGCAGCAGGAAGAAGAAGAAAGAAGTATCTCAGAGTCTGGAGGTAGGTGGGATGGCTCTTGGAGTTCCTTCCTGAATTTCAGGTTTAGACTCTAGGTTTGCATTCCAAACGACTTCAGATTGATGTTGTTGGTAGGCTTTGTGTGGTCAGCAGATGGTGACTAGGAGATAGGACTCTCTCCAGAGGTATTTTAGAATGATCTAGGGAATACTTCCACACAGACCCAGGACCCATCAGTTAGTGGGGTGGCTAACAGTAGGGTCAGTAAGGACTTGATCTAGAATTGTCTACAAAAAGTTCTGGTTTGAATTCAGGGTTCTGAAACCAAGCAGCCCCATATGAGCATGGTAGGTTTGGTGCTGGATAGGTGAGCAGGCAGGGAGAGGGAACTGACTCTAATGACCTCCAACTAGGCTTCTGAGTGAGGCTATAAATGGTCTGGGGGTCTATTGGTGAGTGGGATGGCTTATAGTAGAGTGTGTGAAAGCAGCTCTAGAATTTCTTACCTGAGGTTTGGGGTTGAAGTGCAGGGTCAGATTCCATGCATTCAAAAATTGCCATAGTGGGTGGATGGCTTATTTTGTAACTTTATCTTTGATGTATCTGTTATAAAATTTGATAATTACTAGAAGGCCTGCACAGTATCTTTTGCTTACAATGATCTCTATATGGTTATAAGAACTTAATCTTTAAGAAAACCACACACTTCACATATTCTGTATCTACGAAGTCACATTGATAACTTTTACTATATATTCTTAGTTACTTTGTTGTTGCACTTTTTCCTTATATTTTTGTCTTTTAACATACAGTAAGTACTATCAATTTGTACAGCACCACTAGGTAATGTTATTTTATATTCATCTGTATATTTGATTGCACCAATGAGATTTATATGTTCTCAAGAAGTGTAGTGTTAGTGAACTCCATTTGGCTTTGGTATCTGGAAAAAAAATATTCATATGTCTCTCCTTGTTACAAGACTCTTTTCCCTGGTATAGATTTTGTTACTATCATTTTATTTGATTCCCACTTTGACTAAAATCATTTAGATTACCACTTATAGATTCAATGATAAACTTATGGAGTTTCCAGAGTATATAATGAGTTGCTTTTCTCTTATTAATCTCAAAATTCATTGTCTTCAACTTTTGAAAATATAATTATACTGTGTTTCAGCATAAAATATTTTTGAAAAATATCTTTTTATATGCCTTTATTAGTATATTTGGATGATATGTGCATGTGCATGTGTTCCTATGTGACTGATGAATAATATGTGGGTGTGAGAGGTCAGACCTTGAACAATTTATGAAACAGGATCCTTGTGTTCACTACTGTTAGGGAAGGGTAGCTGGTCCTGAAGCTTCTGAGGAGCCCCTATCTATGCTACCATTGACTTCAGGAGTTTTGGGAATACAGATGCATGGCACGTTGTTGGATTTGTATAGGTTTTGAGGTTCAAAAAATTAGGTCCTCAACCTTGAGCATCAGCTAATTCCTTGCTGAGACATCTCTCCAGTGCAGTGTTGAGCTTTTAAAGACAATTGATTTGCAAAACAAATATCAGATGGCATCATTATGCTATTAACACAAAGATGATAGAAATCAAGGAAGGGAAAATTTACTTCCTAATTTTTATAGTGATAATTGATCATTATGTAAAATAACTATCTTGCAAATTAATGACTTGAACACACATGTGTACATGACCTCAGCATCTCAATGAACCAGTATTGGTGAAATTATTAAGGCCACTCCAAGTAGTTAAAAGGGGGATTTATTTTGTGGGGTAACTTACAAATGAAGGGATAGGTTACGGGGTCTGGGAAAGGTATGGCACAGTCTGGCAGTGTTCTCTGGAGAACTCTGCTTGGTCTACCTCCAGCGTCCAGGGTCCTGGAACAAAGAGAGGCCTCTCCTCTCAATCCTGGGTCTTCAGCTTCCTCCCTCAGCCCAGCCTTGTGGATGTGACCATTACCGAAGCCTCAATTTGGGTTGGAACTTCCAGGCCAAGGCTGGAATGGCTACCCACTACAAACCAGGAATTTCTTGGCATGATGTTGTTGAGTTTTTTCTCTAGGTCTCACTAGGCTGTAAGTGAGGTGTTATTCAGAAAATGGTCTCATGGGAAACCAGGAAACAAATCTACTTTGTCACCTTTACAATTCCTGGCATGACTTCTCTGCTGCTGGCAGTACACCTCAGAGTCTGGCTTTCTATTGTCAGGTGCCTTAGAGCCTACTACAGTTCTCTAACAACTTGGAAACTCAATGTTCTGTTATATTCAAGAGAAACTCAAAATATTTTGCAAATTCACCACTAATGATTGTCTGAAAGACACAATGATGTTGATTAACATTTTAACATGATTGTTGCTATGTCCTTTACTCAATGCTCTTCTGGACCCCATACTTTTTTGAGATTGTAACTATTTACATTTCTCCTTTCCCTTTCCTCCCTCCAAAACCTCCCATATCCCCGTCCCCAATAACCTTCAAATTTATAGCCTCTTTTCCCCCATTATTGTTTGCTCACAAACACCTTAGTCCATATAATGGTACTTTATTTACGCTCTCTGTACTGACCTTTTGCTACTGTACAATCAATGGAGGTGATCTTCTATGGAGAAGACCACTTCTTCCTTTCCCTTCTCATCCATTGCCTATCGTTCTTTCTATGGGACCAATGCCTTATGGTCCTATCCCTGACATACATTACATGTTAACTGGTATCATCTTTCTTCAGCTCATATTTGGGCACTCATGAGAACCCACTAATTTTGTTTAAACTTTAAACCTACACTCCTATAAAAAAATTGTGGAGATTCATGCAAATGGCATTTACAGAATGAATAATTTCTGGAGAAAATAAATACATTAATCTGTACCTTTTCTTTTATTTTCAGGGACACAAATGCTTTTTAGAAACATAAGCACTACACATACTCCTTTGCATAAGGAAGCTCAAGAACTAGAAGAAAGCATTTTCATTAAGTTTACAAATAGGGAGGAAGAGAATTAGCAATCATCAGGTTAGTGGTCTTGTTACTGGACAATAAAATAGTAAGCAAATATTATTGTGAAATGAACACTTAATAAATCATGTAATGTTTAATAGAGCATACATATAGTCAAAAAGTTAGCATACTATACCTTATCAAGCTTGTCATTTCCATAACTGGATCTTGTATAGAATGCATTTTAATAGAATAACAATATGGGGTGAACAATGAATGAGAGCAAACTATGAAGATACAGACAAATGAAGATGCCACAATGAAACTCAATACTGTGAAACTAATAAAACTTGATCAGATAAGATGATTAATCCTTTATTAGTGTTATCTTAATATTATTAAGTATAAGTAACTATACAAGGGGATATAGTAATTAAAAAATTCATAAGCATATAAAAATAAGTTAGTATTATATGTCAGTTATTTTGATTGCATGTTTATTTCCTGTCACTTAAAATCAAATAAATAGCCAGGTGGTGGTGGTGCACGCCTTTAATCCAAGAACTTGGGAGGCAGATCCAGGTGGATCTCTGTGAGTTCAAGGCCAGCCAGGAAAGGCACAAAGCTACACAGGGAAACCCTGTCTCAAAAAACCAAAAAATATAAATGAATAAAAAATAAATTAAAATAAAATAAATTTATTTATTTTATTTTACACACTGGAATGTTATTTTCATGATGTCAGAGAGTTGTACATTCTTTTGAGTATTCATGAAAAACTGACTCATTCATTTAGAAAGTGTGATGACAAAAACTGGGTATTTGTCATTGTTATTCCCAGAAGAATTATTATTTATTTGGTACAGAAAATTTCCAACTCCACTAGTTCTTCATAAAATATATAAAAATTATTGTAAAATAATTCAATATGGTTGTTCAAATTTGAAACTATTTGGATAGAGGCTTTCTCCCTGCATATTCAATCTATTAGTGTAAGTTGGAGTTTTAAGCAACCTAATAATATGTGTTAATCTGGCAATATATGATTAGTATAGCAATGTATCCTGAAATACGATGTGGATTATTAATATACTTAAAGTTTCCCAAAATCCTGACATTTTTACCATATATGATATTGACTGTTGAACTGGGATTTTCACTTATTTGTTGGCTCTTGTAAATGGTGTAAAACTTAGAAACAGACCATAGAAGCTGACAAATAGCATTGTGGTGCAAAGCCTGAACAACTATGAAGAGTTGAAGGAGTGTCCTGAAGAAGGAAGGGACAAAGAAGGACACTGGTGGGTGCCAAGACAATTTTAATCAGCAAATAGACTTGTTACCACCATGTGTCCAAGACATACCATTAAAAGCATTGGTTTCAGGTTGTTGTTTTCCCGAGAATCAGTTAGTGATTGCCAAGAAAATGTATGCCTATTCTGCTATTTTATTCACATCTTCTCTTCCAAGTTCTGTTTATGCCTTACTTTCTGATGACAGTTGTATGCAATAGGTAAAGCACCTTTATGAGCAGGTGCTGTGACTGATATAATCATTGGCCATTGAAAGACAAGAAGTGACAGACATGTGATTTCTTAGGCTATGCTGTAAAAGGGGTAGAAAAGTTCCTGTGGATTTGAATTATTTAAGAGTATTCCATAGTATTGTTCACAACTGAGGAAATGAACTGAGAAAAAGTGTGTAATATGAACAAAAGGACAGAGTTCGGCTGATGTTTACAATTCATGTATAGTAAAGTAAAATGAATGTCATGAAATGGGATCCCTCAATATTAGAGATACTGGAGGATATCAAATGCCAGGGAGGAAGCAGCCTTACTCACATGGCAGAAATCCTAATAAGTTTGGTTGAGATGGAAGAGGAATAGATGAGAAGAACCTCATAGTTTGCCAGGTTCTATGGACTGGGAAGCTTCTGTTGTTAGGCCCAGGATTCTAGAACCTTGTCCATGAGAGACAAAAAGTGAGCCCTTGTGTTTCCTATATCATGAGCGGTCTCAGAAGAAATGTGTTACAAATGATTCCACAGCAGAGCCAGAAGTAGAGCTATGGGCATCACTCCTTCATGGTAAGTCTTCTAGAGGACAGAAGGACAGATGATTACCATGAAAATAAAAATACATCCCCCAATTCTTGGCCAGTTGTTGGGGGCTGATGACATTTCCTTTAAATATCTACTGCTTTTCCCTCTTTCTCTGATGATTCTGTAGAGTTGTTCTCATAGTTCTTGTAGTTTGTCATGACAACTGGCATTGTAGTAGACAGTTCTCCTCACAGGAAAATCAGCAATATTATTTTATCTGGAGAATAAAATGCACGTTCATTTTTAAAAATGTTTCTGCATTATATATAATGTTTGATATTGGATACTTGTATGAAGGAAACTGCTAGGTAGTCAAAGTTTCACTAAATTGTTTTGAATTTTCATGACAGTGCTGAACTTCATGAGAGTATTCCTTCATTTATCCAGAAGACATTTGTTTGTAAACATGGTCTCCTCTAGTTCAGTCTGGTCGTGTGCTCACTATGTACTTCTGAACTATTGATCCTCTTGCCTCTAGCCCCTGAGTGCTGAAATTATAGACCTCAGATTAAGAAGCACAGCTCACTTTGCAATTGGTACATTGCTGTGTAGTGTGGATAGTGCTATGTGGTGTTTTTAATGTGGTTTAATAGTCTCTAGATAACAGAGAGCCTAAATGGTGAGTTTCTAGTTATTGATGAATTTGATGAAAGTATAAGGGGGAAAAGCAATGGATAAAAGATGGCATTTTGGAGTTGCCTGGAAGACTCTGTTAATATCATTCTGCACCAGATTTTCAATGAGAGTATTCTATTTTGTCAAGAGCTTTGGGCTCTAGAATCATAGTGTACAGTAACTTAATGAATACAAAGGCAGACCTGCACAAGTATTCTTTCCAGTTTTTTCCTGTTACATACTTTTGAAATATACTTTTTTTTTTTTTTTTTTTGGTTTTTCAAGACAGGGTTTCTGTGTGTAGCATTGTGCCTTTCCTGGATCTCGCTTGGTAGACCAGGCTGGGCTCAAACTCACAAAGATCCACCTGCCTCTACCTCCTGAGTGCTAGGATTAAAGGCGTGAGCCACCACCGGCCGGCTGAAATATACTTTTAATAGGGGGTCCTGAGACTCACATTGACAGAACCTTAAGAGTGCTACACTAAAATATGTAGAATTCTTTTTGTTGTTGTAGTTACAATACAAATCTAGGCACTCAAATAACTATGAAACATGAATCAAAACCATAATGGTCAGTGAAATAGCATGTCAAATTTTTAATCACAAGTGCAAGATATTGTCTTCAAAATCTATTTTCCAGAGAATATCTGCTATGGTGTTTAGGCACTGTTGTGTTGCAGCTCCCTTTTTTGTCTTAGTAAGTTTTCTTCATCAATAGGACACTCTAGTTTCTAGGAAAATGAGCACACTGGATGGGAGAGAGAGCTGAGCTGGTAAAGGATATGCATCAGAAACTTGAAGACCTGAGTTAGACACCAGCATATTCTAACAGGGCATGCATTAGCAGCATGAGTTTGGACTCCTAGCAGTGTCAGGAGGCAGACACAGGAGAATGGCTGGGACTGTCTGTGCAGCCAGCTGAAACTCTTTAGTGAGCTTTAAGTCAATGCCAGACTGTATGTCAAAAAGGAGGTTGGATAGTGACTTTTGTTTTTTGTTTATTTTTGTTTTTTGGGTTTGTTGTTGTTGTTTCGGTATTTTGAGACAGGGTTTCTCTGTGTAGTTTTGCGCCTTTCCTGGAATTCACTTGGTAGCCCAGGCTGGCCTCGAATTTACAGAGATCCACCTGGCTCTGCCTCCTGAGTGCTGGGATTAAAGGCTTGTGCCACCACCGCCTGGCTGGATAGCCACTTTTAAATGCTCCCTAGAGACAGTCCTTGTTCTAATCTCTCTCTCTCTCTCTCTCTCTCTCTCTCTCTCTCTCTCTCTCTCTCTCTCTCTCTCTCCTTTTAAACATGCATAATGAGTTATTTATTTTCCCAACTGTCTTCATGACTTCCAAGTCGTATGTCGTAGCTCTCATTTTGTCCAATTCCTGACCTCATAATTTTCTACAAGTCCCTTTCTTTTTCCAAATCATGATTTTCATAGCTCATATCATCTCTGAAATATATTCATATTTTATAGTTAAACAACTACAGTTCCCTGGTATATTTCACATTTACCAGTGGAAGTCAAACACCATTTTTAAAAAAAAAGGGCATTTCTCTCCCTCTCTCTGTCTCCCTCTCTGTCTCTCCCTCTTTCTCCCCCCAATCTCTCTCACTCTCACAAACACAAACACCCACACCCACACACAGATACAATCTACACACTAACACACATATCTAAATAAATACACAAATACCCAACAAAACAACCAAAAAATATAAAAGTGTAAAAGTAAAACATAGAATCAATGTTTATACCTCCAGACAACTACCCTTCTAGGATGAACTCTGTCCCACAGACCCACAGTGAAGTACGTGTACTATGAAAATGCACATAATCCACACAACCTTGGCATTCATGCCTAGAACACATACACTACAATCCAAATGAGAAAAATGTTTAAGGCTCACTTTCTGGGATTAAAGGTGTGAGTCAGCATGCTTGGCTGTATCCTTGAACGCACAGAGATCCAGGTAGATCTCTGCCTCTGGAATGCTAGGATTAAAGGTGTGTGCTACCACTGCCTATCCTCTATGTTTAATATTGTGTCTGTTCTGTTCTCTGATGCCAGATAAGTTTATTAGTGTGCACAATATTTGGGGGAACACAATACCACCACACTGAGATCTTAGTACACCTCCATGACCAAAGTGCCATTTAGGCTGTAAAGCTCAGCTTGTAGACAGCACCACCTGCCAAATCTAAAACAAAAACCTAATCCATCAAAGTCCATATACTTTTAGGAAAGTCTCAAAATGTACTAATGTACTAAACTTGCTTATTTTTAACTTGTGAAGTTCTGCTTCTGACTGTTATTGTTACCTGGAATATGTCAACTCAGAAAAAGGGTTTTGTGCTTAAGAGCTCATTCGGATAGAGGCTCAGTATGTACTGGGATCCTGAACACCCAGTGTAGTCACTAGTGGCAAGTAGACTTTCTGTTGGCTTAAACCCATGTCCAAGCAGTTTTATCTGGTGTATATCCCACAGCAATATGAATTTTTCTTTTGGTTTAATATTTTGGTTTTTTTTATTTTGTTTTGTTTTGTTTTGTTTTGAGAATCCCTCTTGAAGCCCATTGGGTGTTCCTCTGCAACATTTCCATTAGGTTTTGAGAGAGGCTCTCTTTCTGAACTTTGTGCACCCCATTTCTCCTAGAAAGGCTGGCAACAAACCCATGGAATCTGCCTTCATTCCCTAACATCAAAGGGCTAGTGTGCCATTTCCAACTTCTTATATTAGCTCTGGAAATATGAATTCTGACGTTTCTTGTATTGATATATTGATGTTGCAAACACTACATCCACAGCCCTTGGTCTTTGTGAGAGTTGTTTTTTTTCCTTTTATTAATGTTTTTATACAATGTTTTTTGGTCACATAATTCCCCTTACTTAAACTAATTCCACATTTCCTGAATCATGTGAAAATTCATGTTTTCCTCATAAAATGTCAAAGTCAACACCAAACTTTCTTTCTTTCTCTCTCTCCCTCTCATGCATGCATGTATGCACGCACATGCACACACACACACACACACACACACACACACACACGCACACGCACACATGCACACATACACATGCATGCGCGCACGCACACACACACACACACACACACACGCACACAAGCACACACACACATACACACACACACACCCATGTACACAGACGCACAAACCAAAGAAAACCCTGGAGTCTCTTTGATGTTGCCCAGCTATGCCTGAGCATTTGTGCCTTTCTGGATGGTAGCTGATATACACTATGTCATTCTATTAAACAATACTGATTTTTTTCTCTCCCAGAAGCTATTAATTAAAAATAGCTTCCTAGGTAGGGGTGGAACTTTGTACTCATTTCCGATTATTCCTTCTAAGATTTGGTTTATTTGAAGTTGTGCAAAATTTTGGTATGCTGTCTCCATCTCTGAAATCCATTGTTGGTGCTGGGAGTTCAACTGGGATGAATGAAATGTCTATTTAGGGCATGGTATCCCTCATTGTATGGTAACTCTATGTAAACTGTATATAAATTTTAGGAAGCATTTGTAGTGGTTTCCCTGTGGATTTTCAAAAGGCTATTCATTAGTGTTAGTTGTCCCTTCTCATATCCCTCCATCTCCCAGCCCTCTCATTTCATTTTTCTATTTTCATTTCCTCCCTCTTATCCAATTATAGTACTATGTTCTATTCCCTTTCCTTCAAAGAAACCCTCATATTCCTCTCTGGCCCTTTACTAACTACCTAACTTCTGTGGATAGTCAAAATGAAACAAACTCTGCTAAGGCATAAAAGGCACCATCCACACAGAAGAGAAGACAGGCAATGTTTATTTTTCTGGGTCTGGGTTTTTTCAGTCAAGATGATTGTCTCCAGCTCTACTCACTTACCTGTAAATTCCATAATTTCATTTTCTTAACAAATGAACAATATTATATATGTAAATATACCATATTTTTATCATCCAGTTTATCTGTCAATGAAAATTTAGGCTGCTTCTATTTTCTGACTATTATAAATAGAGCTTCAGTGAATGTAGATGAGTATTTATCTCTGTAGAAATACGCCAACAGCCTTGACTAGGAGCTCTACTTGAGTAAATAGGATGTACATTGCAAGCAACCTCCAAGACTCTAGAAATAACAGGGACATCTGACTGCCTGGATAGTTACCTAAAGTTCCTTTGCAACATTGGGACATCTGTCTTCAACCCACAGGCCCACAGAATCTGGCAGACTCATCAACAAAACAGGAAACTTGAAGGACTGTCTTCCCCTGCACTAGCAAAATTAATCAGTTGCTTTCCTCTGTGTCCTGCAGTATATCTGGCAGACTCTGTGTGAAGAAAGAATTTTGAAGGACTGTTCCTCTTTGTTTTGGCAAAGTTCAACAGTCTTTTTCCTGTGCGTCCTGCATGTCCAGTATGCACAGCACATTGTCAGCAGTCAAAGGCAAGAGCAGTTTCTTTGCCCAGTGGCTAATTTTGCTACAATGAAAGCAAAGTCCATAAGGAGTTTCTTCAATGCCCATCATCTCTGAAGTAAATTAATGCTGTCAGGAACAGATGTGTCCCATTGTCATGAAAAGCCTTAAGTCCTTAGTGCATGAGCTGGCTGTTTGGAACCTGGGGCTTATGCAGGGACATTTTTCTCAGCCTGAAGGAGGGGACTGGACCTGCCTGGACTGAATCTACCAGGTTGAGCTGAATCCCCAGGGGAGTCCTTGACCTGGAGGAGATGGGAGTGGGGGTGGGCTGGGGACAAGGCAGGGGGGGGAGAGGCAAGAGGAAAGAGGACAGGGGAATCCATGGCTGATATGTAAAATTAAATAAATAAAAATAAAATATTTAAAATGTCATATTCTGTAGGTCTTTAAAGTATTTTGAAGACCATTTATCTAATATGCAATTATTTAAACTAGAAAACATACTTAATATGACTATAAATTTAAATATTATACATTAACTACTAACCTCATTTCTTCTTTATACATTGCATTTTAAAATGAACTGCATAAGTACAATTCCCCCAAACAAGAGTAGAAACACATACACAGTGTAACAAAATTAGTTTTGAAATTGTATCAGTATTTCAAAATACATGCCAATGCAAAATATCAGAGATTAATAGTTGTCTTTGTATCCTATATTCTTATATTCCCCTAAATTATAACAAACATTCATAACCCACCAAACAACCAAAGACCATTCATACCTGCCCACTCTTGGGAATTTCAACACCATTTCTTCCAAACTGCTTCCTGCTATCTAAGGAAGAAGCATCTTTAGGTTCCCAAAGAGAAAACTTGAGATAATGGTCAAGTCCTGGGAAGACTAGCTATAATCTTTGTTGATATATATCACATATTGAGATTCAGGAGGTCTCCCTTTATCAAACCTGATCTATATTAACCTGGAATGAATCCACAGCCACTTGTTTTCTGTAGAAACAAAAGCAAAATCTCTTCCCCAAAGTAACACATTCTTTGATTTCTTTTTTAAAGGTAAGCATTCCTAAAGTATCTAAGCAGGTTCAATTTAGCAGTCAGTTCACAATACCATGCCTCCTAGCAGCTTCTCAACAATCAAAAAGTGTAAAATAAAAATAATAACATAGAGGATCCAGACTCTCTGTATTTCCCATCTCTATGTGGCTTATTCTTTTTTATTATTTTACTTCATTATTCAAGACTTAACTTTTTAACTACTCATTTCATTCTATGACTATGCCTTTTTGCTTTTTTTAGCCCATGGACATTGTTAAACACACTGTAACATGTTTAGAGGTCTTTCTATCTGGACCTCTTTATTGTGTATCTTTTAGTATTTTGTCTACATGAGCAATAAACTGCCAAACAGAGCAGCTTGGGACCTCCACAAATGGCTTTGTTGGCAGTCTCCACTGCCTTCTCAGGTTCTGAAAGCCAAGCCTAAGCTCAAAGCCCAATAGCTATTGCATGACCAGGAATTGCATTCAACCCCCCAGCTATGAAATGTCAGTACCCTGCATTGTAGCAGGCGGTTTTTACTTAGTATTTTTGTTTCTATTTAATGTGAAAAAAGACTGTTTAAATGTTCTACTGTCAACAGAGTTTCTTAAAGGAGCTTAAGTTTTCTCAAGCCCTACATGGAAATACAGGCCACAACATGGAGGCAAAAATGTTGTTGTTAGTTTTTGCTCTTTTGGGGGGCCCACATCCCAGCTCCCAAATGAGTTACACGGGAAGGCTTATTCTTCATTATAAATGCTTGGCCTTAGGTTGGCTTGTTTCTTGCCAGCATTTCTTCACTTAAATTATCCCATCTATCTTTTGCCTATGGGCTTTTCCTTCTCAATTCCTGTATACCTTTCTTTGTTTCTTACTCTGTGGCTTGTTGTGTAGCTAGGTAGCTGGCTCCTGGAGTCCTCCTTCTCTGGCTACTTCTTTTTTTTTCTTTTAGATTTGTCCTTACATATATCCTCTCTGCCTGCCAGACCAACCTATCCTTTCATCTGCCTTGCTATTGACTGTTCAGATTTTTATTACACCATCAGGTGTTTTAGACAAACATAGTAACACATAGTCACCTCATTAAACAAGTACAATATAAACAAAAGTAACACATCTTAAAAGAATATTCTATAACAAGTGGCTCTATCGGTTTATGCAACCACTGGCAATGAATGAGTATTATCCTTTACACACAGCCTCCCTAGAATCTGCTCCTGTTTGTTTCATTGATCTTGGCCATACTGATTTAGGTCATATAAAATATCAAAATTAGGGTAGCTCAGGTCTGAGCTGGGGCCTGCAAGGCCACAGGCAAGTAGCTTTTTAATGAATTTGTACCATGAACTTTGGACGCCAGATGTAGCAGGAATCTTAAAAGTTCTTATTAATAAAATCAAACCCGGGCCAGGTATTGGGGTGAATGCTGAAAGATCAGAGAAGCAAAACAAGCCATAGCTTCCTCACCTTGCCAATTCCTCAGCTGGTCTTGTTTCCTCAGACTGGAAGCCTCTGTGTTCTCATCCAGAATGAATCTCAGCTAAACTGTGCTGCTCCAAAGCCTAAAAGCTTAACCAGCCAAATGCTTCTAGTTTCTGGTCTTCCCGCCTTATATATCTTTCTCTTTCTGCCAACACTCCCTGGGATTAAAGGTGAGTGTCACCATGCCTGGCTGTTTCCAATGTAGCCTTGAACTCACAGAGATCCAGAGGGATTTCTGTCTCTGAAATGTTAGGATTAAAGGTGTGAGTGCCATCATTTTCTAGCCTCTGTATCTAGTGGCTGTCTGTTCTCTGACCCCAGATACATTTATTAGGGTGCACAATATTTTGGGGAACACAATGCCACCACATTTCCCCTTTTTGTCTAAAATTACAAAAAAGCTTATAACTAATACCAGAAAAACTATCCAATAAGTATATACAATATATACAGTCAAGAATTACATTAACAATGTCTAGTCAATTAACATTTGACAAATTCAGATAAAAATTCCATTTTATATATAGTAACAATGTCCAGTCCAGTAACATTTGATAAACTCAGACAAAAAATTTTCATTACTTATCCTATGTCAAGTAGTTCCTTTTTAAAAGTATTTTTTTCTTTTCATAATAGATTCAGTAATCTACCTTTTGTCATTTTTATATCTTCCCTTTTTTTCTTTTTACACTAGAATTCAGTAATCTACCCAGTTACCCTATTATTCTCTATCTTTTTTCTGAGTAGATTCATATCTACCTGAGATTTCACTTAGGACTACAGCGCTTCAATATTTTATGTGTTTCACAACCACTGGTTGACTCATTTTTGAGTACTCTCTGTTCAGTTCTGTGCTCCATTTATCATTGGGTTATTAGTTTTCTGGATGTCCTACGGTTTTTTGTTTGTTTGTTGTTTTTGCTTTTGTTCTGTTTTATTTTGTTTTGTAGATCTTTGGCTATTCTAATTAATGACCCTCTGTCAAATGTATAATTGCTGAAGTGTTTCGCCTATACTGCTGTGTCTCTGTATAGCTTCCTTTGCTATACAGAAGGTTTTTAGACTCCTAAGGCTGATTATTCATTAATGCTGCAAGCTACAACTCTCTTGAGGGTTGGTGGTCCTGCATGTTATAAGAATTTAGGCTGTGCAAGCTATGAGGAGCAAGCTAGTCAACAGCACTTCTCCATGGCTTCTGCTTCAGTTCCTGCCTCCTGACCTGCTACAGCTCTTTCCTGAATACAGAGGGATGAACTACACTGTGAGTCTGTAAGCAGAAACAAACCTTTTCTCATCATATTCCTTTTGGTTATGGTGTTTTATCCCAGCAGTGCATTTTAAGTAAGGCATAGTATAAACTGATAGGTCATGATTCAGGTTAGTGTGAAGGTTCTTTAAAAATCTGAAAAATCAATCAACATAATATCCAGCTATACCACTCTGAGGCACAGACTCAAAAGGGTTCTACATCTTACTCCAGAATTACTTATTCATGTTTTTGCTTCTCTGTTCATAGTAGCCAGCAATTTGAAAGAGCCTACCTGTGCATCATGTTAAAACTGACATTTTATCAGTCTTATTTTAGTCAAAAAATATTATTTTTATATAATAGCTACATTTTATGATGCAATTCACAGTTCATTTAAATGAAAAAATTGGACATTGGATATAATAGTAAATAAAAAATATCATAATGTTCACTACTCAAGGAACCACCAGACTGAAGAAGCATCTTGAAGTTAATCATTCCTTAGCAATATGAGAGGAAGTTTGGCTCTGAGGACATCATGTTATTGAGATTCTTGTCTCTAAATCTGCCAAACAACAAACTTATGCTACTGAATGAAGTCAGTTCATGTTACCTTATTATGAACATTATAGAAAATTATTTCAATTAGAAAACATCAAGTCTAATTTGGACTGTTTTCAAAACAAATTTTTATAATGTATATAATAAAAGGTTTTGAAAATCCAAAGAGGGTAATAGTGCAGATATGGAAATAAAAAGAATGAAGGTCAAAGAAGAACATTAGCATGTAACACACTTCCAGATACAAGCAACTTTAATTAGCAAATAGTTAAAATTATTTTGAAATTTCATTTTATTTCAGTTGCAATGGGCAAGATTAATGAAATCAGACATGATAAGCTGGCTAGGATGTAGATAATACACCACAGTTATTATTTGCAAGTGGGAGTACAAACTAGTATGGTCTTTATGGATTCAGTGTGGAGACTCCTGAGAAAATTAAAATAAATTAACTCCAAGGTCTATCTGTACAAATCAGAAGCATATGCCATAAGGACTGTACATATTACCACAGAGATAATTATTCATCCTTGTTACTTCACTCATAATTGCCAGACTGATGGAAAAGATGACCATCAGCTGATAAAAATACATGAAAATGTAGTATTTTACACCATGGAATAGCAGTTATTAAAACACAACATTTGCCAGTAAATGTATGGAGACAAAAGCAACCATCCTGAGGAGGGTAAGCCAGACAAAGAAAGACAAGCATTACACGATTCTCATAAATATGGATGTTGCTTTTTATAGTTTAGAAATGTGTGTTTCATTTAGAATAAACACAGAGGTTAGGTATCTAAAAAGGACCAGGGGACAAAAGAGGATCTGCCCAGGAAGGATTTATAGAATGTAGAATTATAACAAAATAATGGAGATGTTAAAAGAGAAATATTAAAGGCAGTGGATGATGGGATGTATAGAGACAGAAATATTTGGAGGGATAACTAAGGATAATGATGTAATGAAATGATATGAACACCTACTACTGTAAAAGCATCACCAAATATATACACTATAAAAGGAATTTAAATGAGGTCACCATACAATGAGATAAACTTGACATCTAAAGCTACCAAATAAAACCCCCAGTAACCAGATTGGATTACATCTATTTGAGTTGTTGCATAGAACTTTTTGAGTATTACATAGAACTTTAACCAATACAGAATATTTCCCATTTGATTGGGTACCAACTACAACTAAAGGTAAGACACTATTAGTGATGATAATGCACTTATCATGTATAACATAGAGAAATATAGATGATAGACAACTGGAAGCTTCATTCTTATTAGCAAGTTAAATGTATGTCTTAAAGGTGCTATATATGCTAGTAGAATAGCCAAGTAACCATCAGTCTAATCCAGCTGTAATACAGCTATACAAAGCTATAGTAATGATCTGCCTACAAAATGTGTTCACTGAATGACAGTAGAAGGAGTGGATAGGCTGTTAGGGTAATCACCAATCCATCTGTAATTGGATTTAAGATACACTTCATGATAGTGAACCCATATTTGATGTTGTTTATGTGGCCAAGAATCTTAGACTAGAAGTCATGGGACCTAGGTGGAAACATACTACTATTATTCTACTAAGTGAATATTACAAGAAAATGACTCCTAATAACATATTATATCTCTAGTTCAGAGTGTCCCTCAATCCTCATCAAAGAGCTTCTTCATGCACTGGATGGTAAATAGCACAGAGATCCACAACAATGGAAAGCAATAAAGTTGGAAGTCTCAGTCCTAAAGGGGATGTCTTTATCAAACCCCTCTCCTCAAGACTTAGAGATCTATGTGAAGAGGGAAATGGAAAGATTCTAAGAGCGAGAAGTGATAGATGACTTTATGAAACTTGCATTCTCTACATACAATAAGACAGACACACATATGAACTCACAAATCTGTGAAAACAAGACTTACATAAGCTGAAGCCACAGAGAATCTCATCAGGAAAGAGAGGTGGGCACAAAGTCCCATCCCTAAAACTATATTTATAATAAAAGATATTTTCTGGAAAAAAATGAAATGGAACTTGTGAAGCTCAACCCCTAAGCAGGAAGCTCTCTGTAGGTTGCACCTGCTAAGAGTAGAGAAATTAGTTTTCTTCAATGGAGTGAAACAGAGTATATCAACCCCACTCACTGACTAACTCAAGAGCAGACCCAATGATGGCAGCACAAACTGGACTCCATGTTCTCTGTAGTCTTTCTTTTTATTTGTTTGTTTGTATTTATTAGAGAGTAACAACATAAAGTTTGGTAGACTGGAAGGGAGAAGGGATTTAGGAAGAATTGAAGGGTGAGGAAGAATATAATATTAAGTGTAAAATCCACCAAGAAAATAATAAGTAAAAATGATGGAAGAGTCAATACAGCACATTGACACTAGTCACCTTATTTAATAAATAAACTTGTTTCTACCATTTGCCTTCAATAACTTATAAAATATGCTGGTCTCAGATTGATATTTTCTCAGCTATCTACCAAAGAAATTTAATCTTACACAGTTACCCCTCCAATTCTAAATTCATGAATTATTTTTCATAACAGTTGTATGAAGTAGACAAAGCATTTACATCTACATGAGCAAGTGTGCAATGTTGTTGTAATATTTATTTATCTTAGAAATGAAACTAATAGCAGACACTTGATTTCTTAGAGCAGAGGTTCTCAACCTTCCTAATGTGTGACCCTTTGATACAGTTCCTCATGGTATGGTGATTCCCTAACCATAAGATTATTTTCATTGCTATTTCGTAACTGTAATTTTGCTACTGTTCTAAATGGTAGTGTAAATATCTGGGTTTTCTGCTGGTTCTGGGAGACCCATGTGAAAGAGTAATTTCCCCCTTCCCCCAAGAGGGCATTGCAACACCCAGGTTGAGAATCACTTAGTAGAGTATTTTCTAAAAAGTCATGGAATTATTTTCTAGGATTAGAAGATTTTGACTATTCCATATTAGGTTCAATACTGTGTAAATAAATAACAACAACATTTATAATATAAATAAAAATACAGAGTTCAGCTGAATTGTAGTGTATGAGGATAATGTAAGTAAAGTATGAGGTATGTTCACTCTGGAGATAGTAGAACATAGAACATGAGAGGAAGGAAGTCAGACTTACTCACATGGAATGAGGAAACATAATTAACAGGTTGAAGTGGTGGAAGCAATGTTGGGAAGAACCTCACCAGTTGCCATGTTCTGTATAATAAGAGGATCTTATCACTAAACACAAGGATCTAGGGCTTTGTTCATGAAAGACAATGAAAGGAAAGAATTTGTGGTCTCTTATGCATTCTCAAACAAATGGAAAAGAACAACAAAAAACTTTTGCTAATAAGATGGGTTTCACAAATGCTTCATGAGCAAGGACATAACTAGAAGGGACCATAGGTATCACCGCATCTGGTGGTAAGACTTTTAGGATGTTTATTATAAAGGATAAAAGGAAAAAAGAATTCCCTCAATTAGGTAATTGTTCAGATCTGGAGACAGCATTTCCTTTCATTATTTCCTTTCCCTTCAATTTTATCATGGTGATTCTAGAGTGCTTAGTGTGATAATTACATTCTTAACTGTATAGAACTTGTGTGGTAAATGGTTAGCTATTGGTGAATTTGATGAAGTTATTGGGAGAAAAAAAGGTAGGGTAAAAGATGACATCTGAGGGTCATCTTGAAATCTCTGTTGTTATAATTTTGGATGAAAATGTTATCATTTCTCCATAGTTCTGGATTCTGGAATTATTGCTAACAGTAACTAAATTAATACAAGTCTAGGCTTGCTCAATTATTCCTTAAAGTGTTTTTGCTAACCTTCTGTTCGTTACTGGAGTTTTAGTCATTAATTCAGACATACATATATTGGAACAATCTTAATATTACTATATTAGGAATAAGTAATTCCTTTCCACATATCATCAACCTACATACTATAAGAATTATTAGTTGTAAATTTGAAAAATTATGAATAATGAATATTCATTTCAGGATTTTACACATAATTCCACAATATTGTCCTTAAATATATTTATAAATTATTTTTCATTTGTAGGCTCTTGGGACTGTAGTTGGTAACATAGTTTGTTCCTTACTTGACTACTTTTTTCAAATAATTATACACTAGGATGAGGATTCAGGACAGGGTAGATAGTTCAGTTGGTAAAGTGAATGTTTCACAAGCAGAGGAACATGAGAATGAACCTTGGAAACAAAATAAAAGCCTGGTTTAGTGGTCTGTACATGTAGTGCCATCAATAGGGAGGCAGAGACATGCAGATTACTAAAGCTTGCTGAACAGCCCCTTCTTTAGTGAGTGCCATGTAAAAGATGAACTTTGTGTCAGAAACCAAGAAGAATGACATAGGACAGATATCCAAGACTAACTCTTGAACTCTACATAAACACACACACACACACACACACACACACACACACACACACACACATACAACTACCAGTACTCACACACTGATATCAATGCAAATATAAAATAAGAGGATAAAATATTAAAATGTAAAAAATAAAAGCATAAATAAATTATATGATTTTTGAGGAACCAATTTAGGATGAGCTATGGCCTACACACATATATTAACAGGCATACAAGATTCACTTCACCAGTGTACACACTACATTCACTAATAATAATAACTAAAAGAAAGAAAATGAAAAACACACATGAGAAAACTGTTCAGTGTGAGAGAGGGTTCTGACACCCATGGCTATGCCAAGGCAATGATAGAAAAGAACATAAATGTACTCAATGAGCAGGAAAAGGTTTAGTGTTCTGTAATTTAAATTAATATCATTGTACTACAAGAGCTAATATGAAATTATTTTTCAGCTTATGAAATCTTTCATTGCTGTTGAGAAAAAGTTGAAAATTAAAACATTCAGAAACAATGTAGAAAAGAAGGCAAGATATTAAAATCTAGGAGTAAATTAAAAATCAATTTATATAGGAACAAGAATACTTTACCACAATCAAACAGAAAATCCATGAACACTGTAGACACACCTTGGAAAATTAATTCATTTAAGCCCATTTTTTGCTATTTTATTTTCTAACCTGATTTCATCTTGATTTATTTATATTTGCCTTTTGTTGAACTATTTCCTTTAGTTCTGATGTTCTGATTGATCAATTCTGCCAGAAGACACACCATTAAAGACCAGTGCTGCATGCAACCAGCCAGTGTGAGGACTAAGATAGCAAAGCCCTCTGGTGTCTGTGGGTGAGGCCCTGGTCCATGAGAGAATCATGTTCCTTCAGCTCTACCTGTGGATATTGCTCTTACTCTCTGCAAGGTCACCAACTGCACATGCTAGGTGCAGTAGCCCTCCAGAAGTAGTGATACCTTTGAGGGCCACTGACCCTAGTAGACATGATATTTCCCCAGACTGGCTCTCCTATAGCCTGCACTTTGGAGGAGAAAGACATATTGTCACCATGAAACCCACAAAATACTTAATATATAGAAACTTCCTGCTATTCATATACAATGACCAAGATGATCTCCTTGCAGAACAACCTTTTGTGCAGAATGACTGCTACTACCATGGCTATGTAGATGGAGAAACTGAATCCATGCTTATTATTAACACCTGTTTTGGAAGTTTGCAAGGCATAATAGAAATAAATGGCACAGCTTATGAAATCATGCCCAAGAACCTGACATCCACATTTGAACATCTGGTATACAAAATAGACAGTGAGGACTCAGAATCATCTTCTATGAGATGTGGGTTAACAGAAGAAGAGATAGCAAGACAAATGAAGATTCAAGAAAGCAAAGCCTCCACACTTATGCAAAGCCAATATGAGAATTGGTGGACCCACAAGTATCTTGAATATTATGTGGTGGTAGACAAAAATCGATATGTTTACAAAAATAATAATGTCACAGCTTGTGTGCAGGAAATGTTGCAATTTGTCAATGAAATAAATGGTTATTATCTTCAGATAGATATTGACATGGTGTTAACTACATTGGAGATTTGGACTCTAACAAGCCATGTCAATGTAACAGAATCTATAGGTGATGTCCTATCTAATTTCTGCACTTGGAAGAAGAATAAAGTTGACAATCGCATTAGAAATGATATTGCACATCTTTTTGCCAGACAAACATACACTGGGAGTTTAGGCCAAGCTTATGTAGGTACAGTTTGCACAAATAGTAATTGTGCAGTTAACAGTTTTATGACAGATTCACTTCAAAACATGGCATTCATTATAGCACATGAGATGGGTCATAATTTGGGTATGCCTCATGATGAAAGTTACTGTACTTGTGGTTTATTAAGCTGCATAATGGCTGCTTCAAAAACTAATTCCCCTAGTTTCAGCAACTGCAGTTATGAGGCTATGTATTCCGTGATTACCAAAACAACTTGTCTATACAATATTCCAGACACATTAGTAACAATAAACCTCAGCTTGTGTGGGAATAGTTTAGTTGAGCAAGGAGAGCAGTGTGACTGTGGATCCTCTGAATCATGTCAAAGTGATGCATGTTGTAGTGAAGACTGTGTGTTCAAACCTGATGCTGAATGTGCTACTGGGCCTTGTTGCAAAGATTGCAAGTTCCTGCCAGAAGGTACCTTGTGTAGAGAAAACAACAATGAATGTGACCTTCCAGAGTGGTGTCATGGAACTTCAGCTGAGTGTCCAGAAGATGTATACAAGGAAGATGGGAGTTCTTGCGGAGATGATGGTTACTATTATAATAAGACATGCCCTAAACGCAAGGAACACTGTCAGAGCATTTTTGGTGAGAGAGCTAACAATGCAGATGAGACTTGCTTCATGGAAGTGAACACACGGGGTGACCATTTCGGTAACTGTGGTAATGATAGCCATAACTACAGGAGATGTGATGATGTGAAAATGTGGAAGAAATTCCACAGAGGCGAAACCATGAAACAGTACATTGGACTCACTTCAATAATGTCACCTGCTGGAGGATGGACTATCATTTTGGAATTGCCACAGAGGACATTGGAGCAGTAAGAGATGGCACAGCTTGTGGTCCAAGCTCTATGTGCATTGACAGGAAGTATGTCCTTAACCCTTTTTTGTTTAAGAACTGTTCAGCCCAATGCAATAAGAAAGGAGTCTGCAACAATAAACATCACTGCCATTGCGATGAGGAATGGGAGCCACCAGACTGTCTACTAAGTGGCTATGGAGGTAGTATAGACAGTGGACCAGCGCCAAAGATAGATAATAGGAACAGGCATAAGAAGAGGAAGTTAATGCAAGCTCTTTTAATTCTATTTTTGGTTTTGTTATTTCTCTTGATTTGTCTAATTGCAAGAAGGAAATCAAACCAAAAAAACTGAACCAGAACAAATGTCAGAGCCAGAATATGAACCTGATGAAGATGAGCCTGAACATGAAAGAGAACGTGGCACTAAAATTAAACATGAGGCTTCATCTAAGAAACCTGACAAAAGTATAAAGAGAAAGAGTACAAAGGAAAAAGTGAGAAATGTAAAAGTAAAAAGGACCAAAAAAGAGAAAATAAGAAAATATTTAGTCTCTGGGATATCCATCATTTACTAACTTGTAGACTTCTGAACCTAATACTATCACTGTGTGTGTTAGAAATCCATGGTCAGAAATTCTGGAGACCTTCTCTTTTGAATATCAAAATATTCACCATCAAATAAAAGGAGGTCCTACCACACTCATATTTTTCTTTATTTTCATCATTTTGTTGCTGTATTTTTAATGGAATTGATGTCTGTGGGCCATTAGCATAAGTCCAACAGATGGTCTTCTGTATGTATTTCTTTGCATTTTTTTTCTCTCAGCTCTAAAGCCCTTCCCCTTTTCAATCTGCTTTGAAACATAGAGAGAAGGAACCTGCAAATACCATTTCCTCATGTCAATTCCTATCTGCTAGAATCTGTCCCCTAGGAGAGCCAGAGTGAGATCTGAAACTTCAGGTTCTGAGGATGGTTGCTGCAGTCTCAGCTTGTACCTTGATGGTATCAGTACCTCTCACTCTGCAGGTTATTTTAACACAGATTTGAAAACTCACCAACAGACCTGTCCTAGTTAAGTAATTACTGTTACTATGAAACAATGTTACCAAAGCAAATCAGAGTGGAAATTATAACACAAATTGCTAAACAGTCTTATTAATAACAACCCAGAGCCAGATATTGGGGAGAAAACTGTAAGAACACAGGAATAGAACAAGCCAGACACAAGTTCTTACTACTACTTGCAATCCTCACCCCAAGCCAGCTACTTCCTATATATTCACACCTTATATACTTTCCTGTGCCCTGCCATCTTTCTTCCTCTTTCTGCCCAGCTCAATCACTTCTTGTCTGTATGTACAGACCTGCAGACCTCTAAAACAGCTGTAACCAAATCTACCTAGTCTTGAAGGATAATTCTATACAGGTTGACCACAAGTTTAACATCTGCTTTACAGAGAATGCATACCATGTGAGACTATAGCTTCCTTGAATCTCTTCAAATCTAACATTTGCACAGGAGTCCAATCAGCTCATACACTTTTTGAGCATTTGGCAGTTCCTGTAAGGTTACTTGATAGATTAAGGTTGGATGTTTGAAAGCCTTAGGCTGTTTGTCTGTAACCATACAATGCAGTGCTGAGATGGATTCACATTTAAATTCTTCTGTCTGGGTTTGAATATATCTATGATCTGCTTTAACAAGTTTTTCTAAAACTTTTATCTTGACACTCATATCAACAACCTTATTAATGATAAAACAAAAATGATCAAACAAATAATATTCATGATGGACATTATGTAAATCCCATCAACACTAATTACCCTCTCATTTAATTGTTCCATTTTCATATCACCTAATGTGTTATCAAACAGAGACCAAGTTCCATCCAGTGTAAAAATGTTTCCTATTTTTAATATGTGAAACAATTCCCTTTTAATTAATTTCTCCCTTTAAGAAATCTTAATTAACTCACCAACTCTGCCAACTGTGTAGAACAGAAGCCTGGAGGTGTTTGAAGGCAGCTACCTAGTGTGGTAGCAGTCTGAGATGGGGATCCAGAGAGAGCCCAAAACCCATCAGGGGAGAAATAGCCAAAGAGAATCTGACCCACATGAAGTGGAGATGTCAGCTGTGAGCAGCTCAGGCCTGAGCCTCAGGCTCCTGCAGGTGATTTTAACACAGATTTGAAAACTCAGCAACAGACCTGTCCTAGTTAAGGTTATTAATATTATGAAGCATCATTATCAAGGCAAGTTGGGTAGAAAGGACTGATTTGGCTCTCATTTCCTTATACATCACTATCATCTACAGTACACAGGACAGGAACTCTAACTGGGCAGGAACCTGTAAGCAGGAACTGAGGCAGAAGCCAGGGAGGAGTGCTGCTTCCTGGCTTAGTCCTCCTGGCTTGTTCAGCCTGCTTTCTTATAGAACCAAGGATGAACAGCCCAGAAGTGGCACCACCAAAAAAGGCAGGCACTTCCCCTTCAATCACTAAATGAGAAAATATTCTACAGAACTGTCTACAACCTAATCTTATGGGGGGATTTTCTCAATCAAAGTTTACTCTGCTCAGATGACTATACATTGTGCAAGTTTAACATATATTTAGCCAGCACAACACCATTGTCAGCTCTAGAGATTCAACACAACTGTAAAACACCAAGTATTATGATCTCAGGTCCCTGAGCCCTCTACTGTTTCCAGACATGAATGCACCAAACCTCTCCTTTGAAATTTTCCTCCCCTAGCCTGGGAACAGCCTTCAAAGCCATGAACATCTACTCATACCTGCTTCCATTTGATCTCTAGTTCCAGTGTAGAGAGCTATACATTCCAGTTAGCATGCTTGGTCGACTCAAGGATAAGTGTTTCTAATGATATTAAGATACTACACTTGATTCCTATGCGGAAATCTGAGTCTCATCATTTCACTTTACTAATATGGGAAGATAATTGAGGCTTCAATGTTATTTCCTTTAAACCTACAACCAAAAATGGTAAATCTTGATGCTCAATGATTAATCACCTTCCTTACATAATGAAATCATAAAGACATTGACAGATTTGTATCAGATTAAATAAATACAATCAAATCTAGTTTACTTTGGAAATAAAATTAAAATTCCCTGTTAAATGTTTAAAAAAAACCCTTTAAATGCAGAGAGAAACCTTTCAGAAAGTAGTACCTGGCCTGTAGCCTAATCAAACCACACATTCTGCACTGTAGCCATGCATTAAGCTTCCCCAGATGTCATCCTATGTTCATCTACCAACTGGTCCCTTCTCTGCTGCCTCCACTACACCACTATAAAAGAATCTAACCTGGTGAATGTTGCAAACCATGCCATCCACATTTCCCTTCAATCTGCTTTTTCAAGCCCTGGTCCCATAGGCAGTGTCCACACTAGTGTAGCTCCCTCTTCCTATGCCATCAATGGTCTAGACTTCCGCTGAGTCCTACAACTTATATTACATTCCCCGATCTAATTTGGCCAACCAAGTTTGTACTACATTTAAGGGCAGGGCTTCTGAAAAGACCTACCCTACCAGCAATCAACTACTAGTCCCATCTGAGTCACTTCTCAAAACCCCACAAGATACCCAAACTTCACCCTCCTCTTCCAGACTGTAGCCAGAACTGTGAGTTCCCCTAACATCCCCAACCACACATTTTCTGAAACATACCAGATCTTGCCTGTCTTCCACAGCCAGTGCAAAGAAGCTCTAAATTTGGGCCTAGGTCCTCCCTGCCTAGCTTACAATCCTCATGACTCTCCCATGCCATATTTAAACTTGCTCTGAAGCCAGAAATACTCTCAAACTCAAGGCTTGGAAAAGAAAGCACATTCTGTAAACTAGCCCGGTCTCCTCTATCTACCTCACTTCATTTCACCCAAGCTATTTCCAATATCTAGATGGAACCACTGTGTCCACAACAAACTCAGAACTAACAACAGAAGTCCATATGCCCAGATCATATTGAAACAATAGCAACAGAATTAAAGTTCAAGCCACTGTCTCTTCTCTGAATCCTACAGGTCCTGAAGAAGTGTTTGTAAGTGTGAATTACCTAGATGAACTCTGTGATACAGAATATAAAAGAACAATCATAAACTTCATTAAAGAACTTGGGGAGTTTAAAAATATAAGAAACAGCTCAATGCAATCATGGAGAAAGAATTTAAGAAGGCTAAACTAAGTGATGTCCAAGAAAACACAAACATATGACTAATGGAAATGCATAAGACAGTGCAGGACATAAGAACAGAAATTAATCAATAAATATAAACATTAAAGAGTGCATTAGAGGGTTGGGGATTTAGCTCAGTGGTAGTGTGCTTGCCTATCAAGTGCAAGGCCCTGGGTTCGATCCCCAGCTCTGGAAAAAAGAAAAAAGAGTGCATTAGAAGAAATGAAGGTATCCTTGAGAAACCCAATAGCTCAACAACAAAACTCAAAGAAAGCCTTACTTATAGAATGAATCAAGCAGAAGGGAAATTATCAGGTTTTGAAGATAAAATAGAGGATGTAGACCAAATAAGCAAGGAACATAATTTATTTAAATAATAAAGGAACACACAAGAAATGGGAAATGCCAAGGGAAGCCATCAAATTTGAGAGACCATGGAAAATACCAAACTTTTGAATTAAAAGCATAGATGATAAAGTAAAATCCTAAATCAGTGACATATTCCAGAGTTTCAAGAAACTCATAGAAGTGACCTTCCCAAAATTGAGGAAAGGCACACATAGATACAAGAAGCACATTGAACACCAAAATAAGCAAGACAAGGAAATAAAATCCCCACAGCATAACTATTTAACACAGTTATAACAAATGATCAATTAAGTGTATTGAAAACTGCAAGAAAAAAGTCATATATAAAGAAAAGCCCAAAAGAATAACAATCAATTTCTCAATAAAAACTTTGAAAACCATAAGTATCTAGAGCAATGCATTTTACTTCCTAAAATATTATGACTGCCAATCTTGAATAATATATCCAACAAAAGGATATTCTATGATTTAAGGAGAAAGAAAAATTTTTCCATGACACAAACAGAAGGGTATATCCAACAAACCTAACCTAAAGGAAATACAGGAAAAAAAGATTTGGGGCTAAAGAAGGGAATGAGCATAGCATAGAGACTATAAGTATAAATATAACACAAAGTACCACTGAGAACACAATCAGCAACATCAACTATGAACAACACAGTGACTATAGTTAACATACAATGCAGGCTTACCAAATTAGTCAAAAAACAAAATCTACTTATCTGATGTCTACAAGAAATCCACAATGATACATCCTCTGTAGACTGCTGGCAGTGGTCAAGAGAAAGCCTGATCTGACCTAGTCTGGTGATCAGATGGCCAAACACCCTAACAGTCGTCTTGGAACTCTCATCCAATAACTAATAGAAGTGGATGCAGAGATCCTCGGCCAGGCCCCAGGTGGAGCTCCAGGTGTCCAACTGTCGAGAAAGAGGAGGGTCTGCAAGAGCGTGAATTGTTGAATCCAAGATTGCAAAAAGCACAGGGACAAATAGCCAAACGAATGGAAGCACATGAATTATGAACCAAAGGCTGTGGAGCCCCCAGCTGGATCAGGCCCTCTGGATAAGTGAGACCATTGAATAGCTTGATCTGTTTGGGAGGCATCCAGTCTGTGGGACCAGGATCTGTCCTTAGTGCATGAGCTGGCTGTTTGAAACCTTGGGCTTACACATGGACACTTTGCTCAGTCTGGAAGGAGGTGACAGGACCTGCCTGTACTGAATCCACCAGGTTTAAATGAATCCCCAGGGGTGCCTTGATCCTGGAGGACATGGGAATGGAGGGGAGGGGCTGGGGGGTGTAAGACGGGGGGGGGGGCGGGAGGGGATAGGACAGGAGAACCCATGACTGATGTATAAAATTTAAAACACATAATAATAAAGAAAAAATTATTTATTAAAAAAAAGATTATCCAAAGTTATCCCTGTCAAAAAAAAAAAAAAGAAAGAAAAAAGAAATGTATCTTAGCTTTAAAGACAGATACTGACTTAGAGTAAAAAGGTGGACAAAAGTACTTCAATCAAATAAGACCAGGAAGCAAGTAGGATTCACTTTCACAAATCTGACAAAGTAAACTTCGAGTGAATCCAACCAGGGGAGATAAAGGGACATTTCATTCTTATCAAGGAAATAGTTAATCAGAAAGACTTTACTGTCTTTAACATATGTGCACCATATTCTGGTGCGCTCTATCTCATAAAAGAATTTACTACTGGGTTTAAAGACACAGGTTAACGTCAACCCTTTACTAGAAGATGATTTCAATAGTCCACTTTCTCTGGTACAAATGTGATATGGACAAAAAATATATACAAGGAAATAACAAAAATAATGGACATCATGAATAATAATGGACTTAATATTAGCTATAGAATACTGTACCCACTCTTGAAAGAATACATACATACCTCTCACTATCACATGATAGGGGCCAGGCCAACCTAAAGGTCTCTCAAAGGTCCTGATGCAAAGATAAAGGGAATTTAAGTTCTGTGTCCTTGCCCAGCTGTGCTGTGTCCAGGACCTTGAGGGATTTAAGTTTGATATTCCTGGAAACTATACTTTTCCCCTGAAAGCCTGTGGTTATCAGTCCCAGGACTGCTCTGTGCTTGATGTATTGCACACTAGAGATAACCTGTGTTCCTCTTGTATGAAATTGCTTGGTAATCTTCCTGCTGACTCCATACCATTTTGTGATAGTGTTTTGATAACTTTGTCCATGAAATAGTGCTTCTAAATAAATAGTACATGAAAGAGTGCTGCTAAATAAACTTGTAGGCATGAGACATCAGCTTATTCAGTCCTCCTGACCCCGGCTTTCTGTCCTGTTCATTTTCTCACCCATGGCCTTCCCCATTAAAACCTTGCAGTTAGGACCCTCATTTGTGCAGACACAAGTCACTGAAGCTTTTCTAAGATAGACCACATTGGAGGACACAAAACAAATAGTTACAAATTCAAAGAGATGGGAAAACTCATTGTATCATATCTAATGATAATACAATAAAACTTAAAATTCACAGACAAATTTCTATAATATATGATAATTCATAAAGATTGAACAACTCATTACTGAATGATGGGTGGATCGATGAAGAAATCAAGATTAAAAAAGAGTTTTACTGAAACTATTGAAACTGAAAACAGAATACAACCAAACTTCTGGGATACATAGAATGCATTCACAATTCCAAGATCCTTCATTAAAAAATCAGAAAGACCTCTAGTAAATGACATAATGATACAAACCAAAACATTTTGAAAAAGCAACCTTAAAAAATAGCAAGAAATGATAAAAAAAAATCAGAGCAGAAACCAATGAAATATAAACAAAGAAAACAACTAAAAAAATCAATTCATTTAAGAGCTGGTTCTTTGAGAAGATAAGCAAAATTGCTAGACCCTTCACCCAACTAACTCAAAGAAAGTAAGAGAGGACACAAATTAATGGAATCAGAAATGAAAAGGGAAACATTACAGCATATATCAAAGAAAACTGGAATATTATAAGGGATTACTTTAAAAACCATTGCTACTGTCTAGATGCAGTAGTGTGACATAGTGAGTCATGTAGTAAATTCTGTAACTCATATATTTTTACTTGCAAGTGTTTATTGCAAAGAGTGACTGATCTGGTTCAAGGACTCTAGTATTTACCACAATATCCATGCTTGGCCATCACTAGAATTCTTCTTGGCTACTGATTTTTCTGTTTTTTTTTTCTCTTAAATTTTATTTTATTTAATTTTGGGGATAGTTTGCAAGGGCAGAGGGTGGATACAAAAGGATGATTAAATGAAGGTGATGAAAATGAATGATTTGAAAGACACAAGAACAAATAAAAAAGAAAGTTTAAAAAATAAAGATGACTAGACTGCTACACAACTCCAGGCTACCTAAAAAACAGGACCCTAAGAAAGACACAGGGATCACCCAATGACAGAGAAATGGATGAGACCTACATGAACAACCTGGATGACAGTGGGAGTAATGAAGGGCAAGGTTCAAGGGAAAGAGAGCTTAGGGTAGCAGGAGATCCCAGCTGGATCAAGAACAGAAAGAGAGAACAAGAAATAACAGACCGTGTTAAATGAAGACCACATGAGAACAGGAAGAAGCAAAGTGCTAGAGAGGTCCCCAGAAATCCGCAATGATACATCCACTGTAGACTACTGGCAATGGTCAAGAGAAAGCCTGATCTGACCTAGTCTGGTGATCAGATGGCCAAACACCCTAACTTTCGTGCTGGAACTCTCATCCAATAACTGATGGAAGTGGATGCAGAGATCTTCAGCCAGGCCCCAGGTGGAGCTCCAGGAGTCCAATTGTTGAGAAAGAGGAGGGACTGTAAGAGTAAACGTGAATTGTTGAGCCCAAGATTGGAAAAAGCACAGGGACAAATAGCCAAACTAATGGAAACACATGAATTATGAACCAAAAGCTGTGGAGCCCCCAACTGGATCAGGCCCTCTGGATAAGTGAGACAATTGAATAGCTTGAACTGTTTAGGAGGCGCCCAGGCAGTGGGACCCAGACCTGTCCTTAGTGCATGAGCTGGCTGTTTGGAACCTTGGGCTTACAAGGGACACTTTGCTCAGCCTAGAAGGAGGGGACTGGACCTGCCTGTACTGAATCCACCAGGTTGAGCTGAATCCCCAGGGGAGTCTTGGCCCTGGAGGAGATGGGAATGAAGGAGAGGGGCTGGGAGGAAGGTGGAAGCGGGAGTGGGAGGAGGTAGGACAAGGGAACCCATGTCTGATATGTAAAATTAAAATACAAATATAATTTTAAAAAAAGAGTAAAAAATAAATGAATAAATACTATATATTAATCAATGAAAAAATCAAGAAGTTAATAACAAGTAAAAAATGAAATTAAAAAAACTCAATTAGGAAGAAGTTTCCAGTCTAAGAAGAAGTTAACAATCAAAACAGACCCATGAAAATTAGAAGATTGAAATAATAGTAATAAAAGGCCTTCTAGGTTTTAAAAAAAAAATGTTTCAATGCCAGTTGGATTCACAACAGAATTTTAACAGACTTTCAAGGAAGATATACAGACAATCATTCTTAAACATTGCAGGAGATAGTAAAAGATGGAACATGCACAAATTCCTAAGAACCTAATGACACTCTTAAATACCAAAGCAGACACAAAAACAAACCTACAAGCCAATAACCATGATGAACATAGATTCAAAATTCTCAATGAAATACTTGAAAACAAAATATAGACATACATCAAAAAGACTATCTTCCATGAACAAGTTATCTTCATTCCGGAAATGCAGGTATAATTCAAAATAAATAATTGTATGTAATAAACCACGTGAACAGATTTTACACAAAAGTTACATGATCATCTAAATAGACACAGAAAATGCCTTTGACTAAACCCAATGTGATGTTATGGTGAAAGACCTATATAAACACACTAAAGTCTGTATACGAGAACTCTTCAGTGAGTAAGATCCTAAATGGAGAAAAATTTAAAGCAATCCCATTGAAGTCAGGAATGAAACCGATTCCTACTATGCCCATTTCTTTTCAACATCATGCCAGAAGTACTGCATGGAGAAATGAGGGATGAAAAGTAAATTATAGGCTGCCCCCACACCCATCTGCCCAAGACCCCTTGCCACTTCCTGAGGCTTGGAAACCAACCCCCTGCTCCCATCCGGCCCAGAAGGAAGCCTGCCCCTAGGACCCATCACTGGGCCCCAGCTGTTCCCAGGAACACCCGCCCAACTGGCAGGGTTCCTACGGAAAGGTTACCCTTTTCCAAGACCACCCCATCGGACCCTTCAATCTACATGCCCTGCCCCCACACCCATCCACCTGCCCGAGACTCCGGCCACTTCCTGAGGCTTGGAAACCAACCCCCAGCTCTTAAGCAGCCCAGAGAGAGAAAGCTCTCATTGGGCCTAGAGAGAGAGCTTCATTGGACAAAGAGTTGTCATTGGACCAAGAGTAACCTCAGGAGACAGGCAGTCTGCCAGCCCTCACTAGACCAAGAGTGGCTTTCCAAGAAGTAGAATCTGCCACCTCTCATTGGACCAAGAGAGATTTCCTGAAACTGTCAGCTCTGATTGGACCAAGAGTCCTGATATGACCAAGAACGAATCTGTGAGTTACAGAATCAACTAGCTTGGATTGACCCAAGAACAGCTCCCTGAAACACAGAAGCCACCTGATCCAAGAGCTTTAGATTAGACCCAGAAGGATCCCCTGAGACACAGACACAACAAGCACAGAGGGGACAAACAGTAACTCTCTCAGACACAGGCACCTCTTATACCTATTAGATGAGGACATGGGCAGACATAAAGGCAGAAGTACATACAACAACATAAAGAGCAATACAGCATCACCAGAACCTAGCCCTCCTCCAACAGCAAGACCTGATCATCACAAGGTAGAAGAAGCAGAAGAAAGCAACCTTAAGAATAGCATCATAAAGATGCTAGAGGCCTTTCAAGAAAAAAAGTAAAAATGAAATTGTGGAAAAGAAGAACAAAAAAGTGGAGGAAATCAATAAAAAGTTGAGAAAAAGTCAAACAAAAAAATGGGAAGAAATCTATAAAGAAATAAAGGAAAAGACAAATAAAAAATGGAAGAAAGTAATAAATCCCTTAATGAAAACAGTAAGCGAAACAGATCAAGACATGAAAAGAGAAACAGAAACAATGAAGAAGACATAAACAGAAGGAATGCTGGAAATAGAAAATCTCTGTGTAAATGAACATGAAACACAGAAGCAAGCATAACCAACAGAATACAATGGATGGAACAGAGAATCTCTGGTGTAGAGAATACAATAAAAGAATTGGATTTATCAGTCAAAGAAAATGCCAAAGCCAAAAAGCCATAACACAAAATGTCCAAGAAATCTGGGACACCATGAAAAGACCAAACCTAAGAATAATAGGGATAGAGGAAGGAGAAGAATACCAACTCAAAGGCACAGAAAATATATCCAACAAGATCATAGAAGAAAACTTTCCCAACTTAAGGAAGGAAATGCCTATGAAGATATAAGAAACCTATAGAACACCACACATACTAGATCCCCCCCAAAAAAGTTCCCTTGTCACATAATAATTAAACAACTAAACATACAGAATAAAGAAAGAATATTAAGAGAAGGAAAGGAAAAAGGCCAAGTGACTTATAAATGCAAACCCATCAGAATAACACCAGATTTCTCAATGGATACTTTGAAAGCCAGAAGCACGTGGACAGATATAACGCAGACACTAAGAGACCATGGATGCCAGCCTAGACTAATATACCCAGCAAAACTTCCAATCATCATAGATGGAGTGAACAAGACATTCCAAGACAAAACCAGATTTAAATAATGCATATCCACAAATCCAGCCCTACAGAAATCACTAGAAGGAAAATCCCAACCTAAAGAAGTCAGATACACCCACAAAAACACAGGCAATAGATAAACCTACACCAGTAAACTCCAAAGAAGAGAAGTACACACACACTACTACCAAAAGATAACAGGAATGAACAATCACTGGTCATTAATATCCGTTAATATCAATGGACTTAATTCACCTATAAAAAGACACAGGCTAACAGAATGGATATGAAAGCAGGACTCATCTTTCTGCTGCATTCAAGAAACACCTCAAATTCAAAGATAGACACTACCTAAGAATAAAAGGCTGGGAAAAGTCTTTCCAATCAAATGGTCTTAAGAAGCAAGCTAGTGTAGCCATCCTAATAGCCAGCAAATAGACTTCAAACTAAAATCAATCCAAAGAGATCAAGAAGGACATTTACATGCTCATCACAGGAAAGATCCACCAAAATGGAGCTTCAATTCTGAACATTTATGCCCCAAACACAAGGGCACCCACTTATGTAAAAGAAATATTAATAAAGCTTAAATCACATATAAAACCCCACATATTAATTGTGGAAGACTTCAACGCCTGGCTCTCATCACTGGACAGATCTCCCAAATTGAAACTTAACAGAGAAATAAAGGATTTAACTGATGTTATGACTCAAATGGACTTAATCAATATCTACTGAACATTCCATCTTAACAAAAAAGAATATACCTTCTCAGCACCCCATGGAACCTTTTCTAAAATCGACCACATACATGGCCACAAAGCAAATCTCAACAGATACAAAAAAATTGCAATAACCTCCTGTGTTCTGCTGTGGGATGTTCTGTATGTTAAATGTGTTGCTCTTATTGGTTAATAAATAAAACACTGATTGGCCAGTAGCTAGGCAGGAAGTATAGGCAGGACAAGAAAAAGGAGAATTCAGGAAAGTGAAAAGCTTAGACACAGAGATGCTGCCAGCCACCACCATGACAAGCAACATGTAAAAATACCGGTAAGCCACAAGCCATATGGCAACTTATAGATTAATAAAAATGGGTTCATTTAAGATATAAAAACAGCAAGAAGCCTGCCATGGCCATACAGTTTGTAAGCAATATAAGTCGCTATGTATTTACTTGGTTGGGTCTGAGTGGCTGTGAGACAGGCAGGTAAGAGAGATTTGTCCTGACTGTGGGCCAGGCAGGAAAACTCTAACTACTAAGAAAAAACTCTAACAACAGTTTTCTATCAGAATACCATGGGTTAAAGTCAGATTTCAATAACCACAAAAATTACAGAAAGACTACAACCTCATGGAAAGTAAATAATGCTCAACTGAATCACCAATGGGACAAGGAAGAAATAAGGAAAGGAATTAAAGACTTCCTAGAGATCAATGAAAATTAATATACCACATACCCATACTTATGGGACACTATGAAAGCAGTGCTAAGAGGAAAATTCATAGCACTAAATGCCCCCATAAAGAAGTTGGAGAAATCTTAAACTAGTGACTTAACAGCACACCTGAATGCTCTAGAACAAGAAGATCAAAGTCACCCAAGAGAAGTAGATGCCAGGAAATAATCAAATTAAGAGCTGAAATCAATAAAATAGAAACAAAGAAAACAATACAAACAATCAATGCGACAAAGAGTTGGTTCTTTGAGAAAATCAACAAGATAGAAAAGCACTTATCCAAACTAAACAAAAGGCAGAGAGAGAGCATCCAAATTAGCAAAATCAAAAATGAAAAGGGAGACATAACAACTAACATTGAGGAAATCCAGAGAATCATCAGGTTATACTTCAAACACGTCTACTCCACAAAACAGGAAAATCTAACAGAAATGGGTAATTTTCTGGATAGGTACCATATACCTAAGTTAAATCAAGACCAGATAAACTATTTAAATAGACCAATAACCCCTAAGGAACTGGAAATAATCATTAAAAGTCTCCCAACCAATAAAAGCCCAGTACCAGATGGTTTCAACGCTGAATTCTACCAGATCTTCAAAGAAGAGATAATACCAATACTCTGTAAATTGTTCCACACAATAGAAGCAGAAGGAACATTACCAAACTTCTTCTATGAGGCTACAATTACCCTGATTCCCAAGCCAAGAACACATCAAAACAATTATCCACCATGATCAAGTAGGCTTCATCCCAGGAATACAAGGGTGGTTCAATATATGAAAGTCCAACAATGTAATACACCATATAAACAAATTCAAAGAAAAAAACCACATGATCATCTCACTAGATGCAGAAAAAGCATTTGACAAAATCCAACACCCCTTCATGATATAGGTCTTGGAGCGATCAGGAATACAGGGAACATACCTACACATAATAAAGGCAATTTACAGCAAGCCAACAGCCAACATCAAATTAAATGGAGAAAAACTCAAAGCAATACCACTAAAATCAGGAACAAGGCAAGGCTGTCCCCTCTTCCCATACTTATTCAATATTGTACTTGAAGTTCTAGCCAGAGCTATAAGACAACATAAGGAGATTAAGGGGATACAGATTGGAAAGGAAGAAGTCAAGCTTTCCCTATTTGCAGATGACATGATAGAATACATGAGTGACCCCAAAAATTCAACCAAAAGTGATACAGCTTATAAACACCTTCAGCAACATAGCAGGATACAAGATCAACTCAAAAAAACATAGCCCTCCTATATACAATAGACAAACAGGCTGAGAAGGAAATCAGAGATACATCACCTTTTACAATAGCCACAAATGATATAAAATACCTTGGGGTTACTCTATCAGAGATACATCATCTTTTACAATAGCCACAAATGATATAAAATACCTTGGGGTTGCTCCAACTAAGCATGTGAAGGACCTATATGACAAGAACTTTAAGTCCCTGAAAAAAGAAATTGAAGAAGATGTCAGAAAATGGAAAGAGCTCCCATGCTCATGGATAGGCAGGACTAACATAGTAAAAATGGCGATCTTATCAAAAGCAAACTATAGACTCATTGCAATCCCCATCAAATTACCAACACAATTCTTCACAGATCTGGAAAGAATAATACTCAAATTCATATGGAAAAACAAAAAACCCAGGATAGCCAAAAGAATCCTGTACAATAAAACAACCTCTGGAAGCATCACGATCCCCGACCTCAAGCTCTACTATAGAGTTACCATAATAAAAACAACTTGGTACTGGCATAAAAACCAATATGTGGACCAAGGGAATCAAATTGAAGACTCTGACATTAACCTGCACACCTATGAACATATAATTTTTGACAAAGAAGCCAAAAATGTACAATGGAAAAAAGAAAGCATCTTCAACAAATGGTGCTGGCATAACTGGATGTCAATGTGTAGAAGGCTGCAAGTAGATCCATATCTGTCACCGTGCACAAAACTTAAGTCCAAGTGGATCAAAGACCTCAACATAAATCTAGTTACTCCGAACCTGATAGAAGAGAAAATAGGAAGTACTCTTGAACACACTGGCACTGGAGATCACTTTCTAAATATAACACCAGTAGCACAGACCCTGAGAGAAACAATCAATGGGAACTGTTGAAACTGAGAAGCTTTTGTAGAGCAAAGAACACGGTCAACAAGACAAAATGACAGCCTACAGAATGGGAAAAGGTCTTCACCAACCCCACATCTGACAGAGGGCTGATATCCAGAATATATAAAGAACTCAAGAAATTAGACATCAAAATGCCCAACAGTCCAATTAAGAAATGGGCTATAGAACTAAACAGAGAATTCTCAACAGAGGAAGTTCAAATGGCTGAAAGACATTTAAGGAATTGCTCAACATCCCTAATTATCTGGGAAATGCAAATCAAAACGACTCTGAGATACCACCTTACACCTGTCAGAATGGCTAAGATTAAAAACTCAGAAGATAGCTTATGTTGGAGAGGATGTGGAGCAAGGGGAACTCTCCTCCACTGCTGGTGGGAATGCAAGCTTGTACAGTCACTTTGGAAATCAATATGGCGCTTCCTTAGAAAATTTGGAATCCATCCCCCCCAAGACCCAAGGAATGCTCAATCATACCACAAGGGCATGTGCTCAGCTATGTTCATATCAGCATTGTTTGTAATAGCCAGAAGCTGGAAACAACCTAGATGCCCTTCAACTTAAGAATGGATAAAGAAAATACGGTACATATACACAATGTAGTACTACTCAGCAGAGAAAAACAATGACATCATGAGGTTTGCAGGCAAATGGATGGATCTAGAAAAAATCATCCTGAGTGAGGTAACCCAGACTCAGAAAGATAACCCAAACATGGTATGTACTCACTCATAGGAGGATACTAGATGTAAAACAAAGATGACTAGACTGCTACACAACTCCAGGGAGGCTACCTAGAAAACAGGACCCTAAGAAAAACACAGGGATCACCCAATGACAGAGAAATGGATGAGATCTATATGACCAACCTGGACAACAGTGAGAGTAATGAAGAGCAAGGTTTGAGGGAAAGAAAGCTTAGGGGAACAGGAGATCCTAGCTGGATCAAGAACAGAAAGGGAGAACAAGGAATAACAGACCATGATAAATGATGACCACATGAGAACAGGAATAGGCAGAGTGCTGGAGAGGTCCCCTTAAATCCACAATGATACATCCTCTGTAGATTGCTGGCAATGGTCGAGAGAAAGCCTGATCTGACCTAGTCTGGTGATCAGATGGCCAAACACCCTAACAGTCGTGCTGGAACTCTCATCCAATAACTGATGGAAGTGGATGCAGAGATCCTCAGCCAGGCCCCAGGTGGAGCTCCAGGTGTCCAATTGTTGAGAAAGAGGAGGGACTATAAGAGCATGAATTGTTGAGACCAAGATTGGAAAAAGCACAGGGACAAATAGCCAAACTAATGGAAACACACGAATTATGAACCAAAGGCTGTGGAGCTCCCAGATGGATTAGGCCCTCTGGATAAGTGAGACAATTGAATAGCTTGAACTGTTTGGGAGGCATCCAGGCTGTGGGACCAGGACCTGTCCTTAGTGCATGAGCTGGCTGTTTGGAACCTTGGGCTTACACAGGGACACTTTGCTCAGCCTGGAAGGAGGGGACTGGACCTGCCTGTACTGAATCCACCAGGTTGAGCTGAATCCCCAGGGGAGTCTTGGCCCTGGAGGAGATGGGAATGGAGGGGAGGGGATGGGAGGGGAAGCTGGGGGTAGGTGTGGGAGGGGGGAGGACAGGGATCCCATAACTGATGTGTAAAATTAAAACACAAATATAATTTAAAAAAAAAGAGTCAGCAGGTGGATCTTGTTTCAGAGACGTGAAAGGGAGCACCTGAGACTGGGTACGCTGAGAGGCTGGGGGCGGAAGAGAACTGTAGTCTCAGTTGTGATAGAAGCTCCAGGACTGAAGAAATCCTTGAGAAAATCCGAGGCTTGGAATCATATAGTGTGGTCAGAGTCCGCGAAGAGAGCCCATGAAAGGATACTGGAGAAAGTACAGGCCATTTGTAGCTGGAGACCCCAACATTTTGGAAATGCCAGTGCCATGGGATGGCCACCAAGGGCAGGAGCATCCATGAAATGGAACTGGCCTGAGGCTATCAAAGAAGCTGCACGTGGTGTGGATGTCTAAGCCCAAGAAAGGGAACTTACAAGGACCTTTGGAGCCCACAGGATTGTGAGTAGGTCTCCGACACCAAGTATCAAATTCTTTCCACTGTGGGACCTGTTTTGCTTTAGTTGGGTTGTTAATCTTTTCTGGTTCTTCCCTTTTGAAATAAGATGTAATTATTTTTGTTATTTTACAGGTTCTTACATTTAAGAGACTGGAATTGCACAGAGGCTTTGAATTTGGAAGAGATTTTCAACAAGTTAAAGAAATTGACATATGTTCAAAATGTCTGAAGCTTAAAGACTGTGGGACTTTTAAAAGGCAGAATGTTTTATATTGTGATATTAATACTAACATACCAATGCTGCAACAAGACAAGAAAAATCCACTTGCATAGTAATGTATGTCTTTGTCAAGTTGACAACTCAACTGGTCAATTGTGCTGCCTAATTTTATGTTAGCTTGACACCAGCTAGAGTCATTTAGGAATATGGACTCTCAATTGAGAAAATGTTTCCACAGAATTGGCCTGTACAAATAACTGTAGTGTACTTCTTTGATTAATGATTGATATGTGAGGGTCGAGCCAACTGTGGGCAGGTGGTCCTGGATGCTATAAAAATGTAGGCTCAGCAAACCACTAAGTGCAAGCCAATAAGGAGCACTCTTCCATGGTCTCTGCTTCAGTTCCTGTTCGCAGGTTCCTGATGTCAGTTCCTTCCTGACTTCCCTGGATGATGGACTATAAGCTATAAGATGAAATAAACCCTTTCCTCTCCAAGTTGCTATTGGTCATGATATTTTATCACAGCAATAGGAGCCCTAACTAATACTATGCATTTAATTACACATGAAATGTGTTTTATATTTTTATACACTTTAATTTTTCAATGCTCATGGGTTTTCTATCAAAGGTTTCTGTGGGTTTTGCAAAATCATTGAAGGTATAGAGGCACTTCCTGCCCAATCTAAGTACTTAGTTTTATCCTTCAAACTTACATCATTTTTCACTTGCAATTCAGTAAATTTTCTCAAAATCATTACTTTGAATTTATTGTCTGACAAAAATATCAGCCAACATCTGTGTATCACTGAGAATATAATGTCTCATGTACAAAGGAAAGTAAAAGCATCTTTATAAATTAACTAAATACTTCTTATTTTCCATCACACGTTGATATGGTTATACTTGGCTCTTGGACATTCTATGTAGTAGAATCATGTATGAAACAGGTCATTAGATCCTAGTTAAATTTTACCAATAAAGATATACAGCCTTATAAACACACTTGCCATAATGTTGCCCATCTGCTGTTAAAGCATGAATATAGTGCATTGATCTTAGTTCATTTTGGAGCCCTGTATGATTCTATTTCTAGTATTAGAGTATACATTTTTAAAGGTAAATATTTGATTCAGTGGCATAGATGAGCTGTGAGCTGTGTTGAACCCATGAGCTGTCCTCCAAAGTCCTGCTTCCAATTCCCTGCCTTGAGTTTCTACTCGGTTCCCTGGATTATGGACTATAAGCTGCAAGATGAAATAAACCCTTTCCTTCCCAAGTTGATTTTTGTCATCATGTTTTATCACAGCCTACAGGGTCACACATCACCAAGGGGAATGGAGATAGTGTTGAGTGTAGCCCACCTCATATTAAAACTGTTAGAAGAAATGAGAGGAACATATATCCAATATTTTTGTTGATTCCTTATTGGGTTTTCTCATTCTTTTATTCATTTTCATATGAGAAAAAAATTGTCAGATAAGTAAGGTTACAGTTTTCAAGTATCATCTGAAAAAGAACAGTGCATTATCTAAAATTTAGCCTAGAAAACACATCTCAGTATTCAAATTTCATCTAAAAAGGAAGAGTTCAATGTTGAAACTTCCCCCAATTAAAAAATAAAATAACTGAATATTCAGGTTTCACCTGTAGAGCACAATTATCGAATTTCATAAAATAATCCCACATATATTTGGAATTTCCCCATGTATTAGTCATGGACAGTATCCTGAGTACAGGCAACCTCAAAGCCCTCCCCCACAGTGACACACTTCCTCCAGTAAGTCCACATCTTCTAGTGGTTCCACTCTCTCTGAGATTATGGGGGCCAATTACGTTCAAACTACCACAAATGTGATGGGCACTTCCTGTTGAAAACATGAAAAACTTAGAGTTCCTTCTGCACTAATTCATTCAAGTGTTTTCTTGTCATTGAGAAACACTACATTTTGTTAAATATTTTCCTCAGCATCTATTGAAAGAAAATGTTGTCCTGATAAACCAGTCTGGTAATGTCATATGTCACTGTTATTGATGTATATATGTTTAACTTAATAAATCTCATTTGGTCTGGGGAGAGGTCTTTTCAATGTGCTGTTGAATCATTTTAACAAGTGTATTCTTGAGAATTTCTACCCTAAGTTCATCAGGGACACTAACCTGTAGTTTTTTTTAATTCACATGCATTTGCCTGGTTGGCAGATCAGTGTAATGCTGGTTTTACAGAATATGTTTCAAAGAATTCTTTTTCCTTCACATTTCTTCTTTTCTAAAAAATGTAATATTACTTTTTAAATTCTTTATAGGAATGAAAACTGAAGGCGTAACATCGTTAGCTCCTGAGCTGACTTGATGGAGACACTGTCTTACTACATCAGTCATGCTGTTATCTCTTTCTATACCCAATATCTTGCTCAATTCTTCTGGCTTTTGCAATGTATTGCTACATAATTGTTCCTTGTAGTCTCTAATGAGTTTTTGTATTCCTGTAGTACAAATTAAACTGTGTCATTTACCATCCTTTTACTACTTTTAAATCTTTTCTTCTTCTTTTACATTTTTGCCTGGTCTGGGTAGAATTTTATAAAATTTATCATTTCAAAAATGTGATATTTTTATTGATCTTCTGTAATGTTTTCTTTATGAATCTGTTATTTACTTTGTTTGGAGATTTAGATTTGCTTCCACTAATAATTTTGTGTTTAATTTGTATATGAATTAGAGTATTGATATTTATATGAAATATATCTCCCTTCATATGTAGTTGCTTATTTCTATGAAAGTATTTTGCTTTGGGGTTATCAAAATGGTCACAAGGAACAGTTTATGGTTGCAACAATATATTTTGCACTAAGAAGTTATCTTGAAAGTATAAGAAAATTGCTTTGATTAATTCTACCCCTCCCTTGGTTTAGACTTATGGTATGTTAATTTATATATTTTCATTTCATTTCATTTCCTATATGTTAAATATTGTTATAACTACTACAAACATAGTTATATGTGTACATATACATATATATATATGCATACATATGTTTAGTCTGTCTTCTAAAAATAAAAGTATCTTTTATCTCATGAATACTATGTCAATTCTTGAGGACACTAAATGTCAATTTTATACCTTCAGTATTTATTGTGTATTTGTTAATTTCTTGGAGTTTTTGTTTGGAGCAAATAATTGCACTTAGCATTCTTGGAAGATAGGACTGTTAAGATTAATTATATTTGTTTTAATTTATGTAGAAATGTATTTATACTTCCTTTAAATCTTCAAGTCAACATAACATTGCTATATACATCTTTTAATGTTCAAATTTGCTTTAGTTTAATTATTCTATGAATGAGTGTCTGTTCATGGATTCGTGTATGTGAATGCAATTTTATTCAAGTTCGGAAAAGGACAGTGGTTCAGACTTTTGACACAGATGAATCTTGACTTTTGTCACAGACCTTTTCTATTGCCTAATGAGATGATCAGTAGATTTCTGCCCTTAAGTCTATGTTGAACTATCCCTGTATCTTTGAAATGAATCTGATTTGATCATACTGGATAATACTTCTTACATTTGGTATGCAAGGATTTTATTGAAAGATTTGCACCTATATTCATCAAAGAGATTGGTGTATTATTTTCTTTTTGTTGGGGCTTTACCTGGTTTTTTGAATGGAAATCAAAAATGTTGCTTGTTTTTCTATGGTGCAGAATAGTTTTGGGAGTATTGATGTTAGTCCTTAGATTTTAGACCTTTAAAGTTTTCATAGAATCCTTACAGAATCCATCTGAATCTAGGTATTTTTTAATACTTTTTTGTATTTTAAATTTTTTTAAGATTATACTTACAACATTTCTCCCTTTCTGTTTTTCCCTTAAGCCCTCCCACATACCCCACATTTCAAATTCATAGCCTCTTTTTAAATTAAGTTTTATTATATACACATATGTAATATGTATAAATATATATGAAACATTACCTGCCAGTCTGTATGGGTGAGACTTTTACTAGTGCTTTAACACACTGGGGTGTATGAGTCCATTCAAATCATATTTTATCTTGATTCAACTTCAGTTGTATACAGTTGTATCTAGAAGTTTATTTATTATTATTGTTTTTGATGTTTTCAGGTGTTCTGGTTTGATGGAATGTAAATTTTTTAAGTATTCTTTTTTTCTCCGTTTTTATTTATTATATTTTTGCTTTAATTTTACACATTAGCCATGGGTTCCCCTGTCCTCCCCCTATAGCCCGTGCCCCCAGTCCCCCAGCTCCTCCCCTCCATTCCCATCTCCTCCAGGGCCAAGATTCCCCTGGGGATTCATTTAAACCTGGTGGATTCAGTACAGGCAGGTCCTGTCACCTCCTTCCAGGCTGAGCAGTGTCCCTCCCTGTGTAAGCCCAAGGTTCCAAATAGCCAGCTCATGCACTAAGGACAGGTCCTGGTCCCACTGCCTGGGTGCCACCCAAACAGATCAAGCTATTCAATTGTCTCACTTATCCAGAGGGCCTGATCCAGTTGGGGGCTCCACAGCTTTTGGTTCATAATTCATGTTTTTCCATTAGTTTGGCTATTTGTCCCTGTGCTTTTTCCTATCTTGGTCTCAACAATTCACACTTTTACAGTCCCTCCTCTTTCTCAACAACTGGACTCCTGGAGTTCCACCTGGGGTGTGGCTGAGGATCTCTGCATCCACTTCCATCAGTTATTGGATGAGAATTCCAGCACGACAGTTAGGGTGTTTAGCCATCTGATCACCAGACTAGGTCAGATCAGGCTTTCTCTAGACCATTGCCAGTAGTCTACAGTGGATGTATCATTGTGGATTTCTGGGGACCTCTCGAGCACTCTGCCTATTCCTGTTCTCATGTGGTCTTCATTTACCATGGTCTGTTATTCCTCATTCTCCCTTTCTGTTCTTGATCCAGCTGGGATCTCCCGCTCCCCTAAGCTCTCTTTCCCTCAAATCTTGCCCTTCATTACTCCCACTGTCGTCCAGGTTGTTCATGTAGATTTCATCCATTTCTCTGTCATTGGGCGATCCCTGTGTCTTTCCTAGGGTCCTGTTTTCTATGAGTGCATGAATTTCCTCAATGTCTGTTTTAATGTGATCTTTTGAACTCTCCTTTTATTAACTTATGTCTTTGCTGTCTTTCTTTTGGTGAGTCTGGCTAAAGTTTTGTCAAACTTTTTAAAGAAACAATTATCTTTTTAAAAAAATAACCAATTTATTCTTTTCTCATATTTTGCATCTCAGCTGTGGTTTCCTATCCCTCCTTTCTTACCAGTCCCTCCTCCCCATAGTCTCTCCTCATCCATTTCCCTTCAGAAAAAGACTAGCCTCCCAGGGATAGCAATCAAACATGCATGTCAAGTTATAATAAAACTAGGCACATCACCTCATATTAAGAGTGTACAAGGCAACCCAGTGGGAGAAAAGGGGTACCAAAGGTAGGTAAAAGAATCAGGATAGCCTCCACTCTCACTGTTAAGAGTTCCATAGGAACACCAAGGTACACAGCCATACCATGTGCAGAGGACTTAAGTCAGACCCAGACAGGCTCCCTAATTGTTGGCTGAATCTCTGTGCCTATGACCCTGGTTCATTGATTCTTTGGGTTGGTTTTTGTGGTGTCTAGAACCCTCTGATTCCTACAATCCTTCCTTGCTCTCCTTTGCAGGAATCCCTGAACTTTTCCTAATGTTTGGCATATTGTAAGCCAGATATCAGAAAAAACTCCATTAATCACCTGACCGCCATAAAACCCTACTTTAAGTGGAGGACCAAAATGTTTCTCAGGATTTCTTGGAAATAGTATCAGTTCAGAACCAGTATCCAAATATCCTTGAATGTCAGAATGCCCCCCCAGCCCCATGCAGTGTATAATTACCATTATGAAAGACCAACATCCTTTTAGGGAAGGACTGGAAAAAGGCTAACAGTAAAATTTTTCAGTATTTTTATCAAGGTCTTTCCTTGGAGGAACCTGGCCACCCCTTCATTCAAGGGGTTCTGAGTCTGCAAACTAGCTCAAGTCTGGAAATGGATTCCTGGGCCAAGATTCCTTTTTGCCACAATCCAACACAACCTTTCTCTCATTTGTTTGAGAATGTTTCTGCTTACACAGATCAAACAAAAATTCAGTAGATTTCTTATCTATCTCAGGCCTGGAAACACCACGATTGATTAGTCAGTACCAAAGGTCCATACAAGTCATGCCACCATAAAATTTACATTGCCTGTGCTGACCATTATGGTTAGGCCATTATGAACATTGCTTTTGTCTATGGTACCAATTAAAATAACTACAATCACCTTTCCTTTGGCAACTCAGAGCTTCTGCCTGGCCCCTGCTACCTGGGGGCCCAAGTAAATCCATTGCATTTAATTCTTTCAGCTGTGCAGGATCACCAACCCTAAGGTCTGGCACATGGAAAAGTGTGACAACAACACTCTTCAAATGCGCTGATGCCCCTTTTACCATTTTCATCTTATAGAATTAGCGAAGGCCATATTTTCTGGGCTTTCCCATGATGGAGGGCTAAGTTTTACACAATATACCCACTCTAGTACTGCACTTTCCATGGGACTTAAAAGTTCTTCTACAGACACTAATCGATCACAGGCATCAGTCCAGACTACTATTCCCAGCAAAACTTCCAATCACAATAGATAGAGGAAATAAAACATTCTATGGTTAAACCAAATTTAAGCAATATCTATTTATAAACACAACCCTACTGAAGGCATTTGAAGGAAAACTCATACCGAAAGAGGTAAAAACCACACCCAATGAAACAAAGGAAATAAGCAGCCTGAGACCACCAAATCAGAAAAAAGAAATACACACATACACAACAACAGCAAAATAACAGGAATCAACAAACACTGCTCATTAGATAGCTCTCAGTATCAATTGCCTGAATTCCCCTATAAAAAAATGCAGACTAAAACAATGGTATGAAAACAAGACCCATCCTACTACTACTTCCAAGAAACACACCTTCACATAAAGGATAGAGATCACCTCTGGGTAAAAGAATAGAAAAAAATTACTCCAAACTAATGGATCTAAATAGAAAGGTAGTGTAGCCATTTTTATATCTGACAAAATAGACTTCAAATCCAATAGCCTATAATACTGAGGGTGCTTTTTTTGTGTTTTTTCGAAGCAGGGTTTCTCTGTAGCTTTGGAGCTTGTCCTGGAACTCACTCTGTAGACCAGGCTGTCCTGGAACTCACAGAGATCCACCTGCCTCTGCCTCCAGAGTGCTGGGATTACAGGTGTGCGCCACTACTGCCCAGCTGGGGGGAGGGGTGCTTTTAAGACAAGAATTCAAAAAGACATAATTCATTCTTGGTGTTGGGGGTGTGATTTGGAAAGATAAAACATCTATTTCAGAAATTGCATTCTTAATTATACAATAACTCCATTTAAATTCCATTTGTATATGTACAAATTTAAGATGCTTCCATAGGTGGTTTCTGTGTGAATTTTTAAAATGCCTTCAGTAACATTTATCCCTCCACATATTCACCCCAATACCCTGTCTTCCCATCGTTACCCCAATTCTTCCTTTCATTCTGAATTCCTCTTTATCCTTTTTAAGCAATGTGTTATATTCCCCCTTCCTTGGAAGACACCCTCCTTATCCCACCTGAGCCTTTATTAACTACCTAACTTATGTGGATAGTCAAATAAAAAAATCACTGCTAAAATTTAAGAGATACCATCCACAAAGCAGAAAAAAAAAAAAAACATGCAATGTTTATTTTGTTGGATACTGTTGATGGTTCTTGCTCTTTTGGGGAACTTGCAACCCAGCTCCCAAATAAATCGCACATGGAGGCTTATTCTTAATTATAAATGCCCAGTCTTAGCTTGGCTTATTTCTAGCCAGCTTTTCTTAATTTATCCCATCTACCTTTTGCCTCGGACTGTTACCTTTTCCTATTTCTGTAGACCTTAAGTTTTCTTTTACTGTGTGGCTGAGTGGCTGGCCCCTAGCATCCTCTTCTCCTTGTTCTCTTGCTCTTTCTTCTTTTCCAAGTTTTCTCCTTCTATATACTCTACCTGCCAGCCCCATATATTTCTCTCTCCTGCCTTGCTATTGGCCATTCACCACTTTATTAGACCATCAGGTGGTGAAGAGAGGCTTAACACAGCTTCACAGAGTTAAACAAATGCAACACAGACAAAAGTAACACACCTTAAAATAATATTCTAAGACATTTCCCCACTTTGGTCTAAATAAAAAGAAAGCTTTTAATTTTAACATGGTAAAACTACACAAAACAAAAAAACAGTTATCAAGTAAGAATTACATTTACAATATTCTATCCTTTGGTAGTTATCATATTCAGAGAAAATAATGCATTATCCATCCTATCTTACTGAATCCAAAGTTTTACATGTAACTTATTTGCTATCATAACCAAAAAAATATTTCAACTACAACTATCTAGTTTTCAATGCTATCAAAGTTCCAGAGGGATGTAATATTATCTAACAACAGAGACACCTGTCAAGATATCACTCAATAAGGAATCCATAGCCTTTCATCTCCTATAGGGACAAAACTCCAAAGCATTTTTTATTTCCATTTGACAAACGTATTTTTTTACTTCTTTTTTTTTAAAGTTAAGGCATTCCTTGGGCTTCTAGGTTGGGTCAATTTAGCAGTCCAGTTTACAATCCCATGTCTCCTAGCAGCTGTCTTTTGCTTCTCAACAATAAAAAAATTTCAAAATCAACACAATAACATAAAGGATCCAGACTCCCTGTTTATTTCCCAACTCTGTGTGGCTTATTCTATTTTTTTTAATTATTTAACTTCTTTCTTTAAAGACTTTTTTTTTAATTTTCTTAGTTTCTCAAGACAGGGTTTCTCTATGTAACCACCATGGCCTCTAACTCACAGAAATCTGCCTGCCTCTGCCTCCCAACAACTGAGATTACAGACATTGACCACCACTGCCCAGATCCATCTCACTTTTGTCTGGTCCATGCTGCAAATCCTCCCCTGAGTTGGCAGAAGGCATCTGACATTCCTCAGCAGTTCCTCCCACAGACTGGAGCTGCACTCTGGAGCAGCTTGCTGTACATAGCAGCTTTCCATTTTGTCTCCCTTGCCCATGTTCAAAGTTTAATTTTCTCCACACTTTTATCATGAGAAAAATTTTAAAGTGGATCGATCCTTACAACCAAGTCTTTGTTTTTGTTTTGTTTTGTTTTCATGTTTTTTGAAAAATGTCATACAAGAAGCAGGACTAAGCACTTACCTAAAACACAACCACCACATCTGTCACTGTGAAGGGTGCAGACAGCAGGCCTGATTACTACCTATCTCACCTAAGGGTTTTTTAGTTGGACTCTGCCACCATAGTTCCTATTTGGTCAATTGTAAACAACTATTTGATATGATTCATAATTTTTTTAAAAAAAATTTACAAAGATCCTTCATTTTGTCATTAAAATAGTAATTCTGAGAGAGATTTGTACAAACAACCAGGCTGGGCTAATATTACCAATGAGCATTGGGGGTGCTGACTAGGCCATAACTCCAGCTCCATTTCTCAAGGCAGGTTATAGCCCCCAACCCTAGCTGCTCAGCATCTCCCAGAATGCACTGCTGGCCTGGGAGAGGGTCTGTGGAGTTAGCTTCACTGGGCCCTCAGCTTAGGAATATAGAGATTGCTTTGTGGGTGGGTGGCAGAGGTCTCATGTGATTTGAAGGAAGTCTACTTCTGAAGTAAAAATGAAACAGTAATTGGGTTTGTTAAAAATAAAGACTTTATTTTTTAACCATTTTTTTCTATAACTATACCATTTTTCTTTTTTAAGCCTATGCACATTGTTAAACACATTGTAACCTATTTAGAGACTTTTCTTTCTAGCTGGCTCTCTTTTACTGCATATCTCTAGTCTTATTTGATTATGTGAGCAAACTGTAAACTGCTACACTACAGCTGGGTCCTCTGAGCACAGCTCTATTGGTTGGCTTTGCTTCTGAGTTCATGAAACCCAAGCCTAAACCTCACAGCCAGGTTGTGGATGTTTGATCAAAACTACATTCAGCCTTCCTAGAGCTCTAGAGTGCCCAGGCTTACACTGTGGCAGACGATCTCACTTAGGTTTTTTGTTCCTACTTAATGTGCTGGATGCTTAAGGTCTCATTGTCTGGCAGAAACTATCTGGTAGAAACTCTTAAAGGAGACATATCTTTTTTTTTTTTTTTTCGTTTTAATTTTCTCAGGCCCTACATGGAAATACAGGCTCCACATTGGTACGCCAAAATGTTGTTGGTTTTTCCTCTTACTCTAGCCCCATGTTGGGCACTAAAATGTTGTTGGCTGGTTTTTGCTCTTTTTATTCTTTGCTCTTTTGGCTCTTTTGTCTTTTGGGGGGCCCACCACCCAGCTCCCAAATTAAGGTACACACAGAGTCTTCGAACTTAGAAATGCCTGGCCTCAGCTTGGCTTTTTCTTGCCAGCTTTTCTTAACTTTAAATTACCCTGTCTATTTTTTGCCTCTGGGATTTTATCTTTTTCTATTCTTATATGCCTTTATTTACTTCTTACTCAATGGCTAGTTGGGAGGCTGGATGGCTGACCCCTGGACTCATCCTCTCCTTGTTACATTAATTATTCTCCTTCTATGTAGACTCTCTGCCTGTAAGCCCTCCTATCCTTTCTCTTGCCTGGTTATTGACCATTCTGTTATTTATTAAACTATAAGGTGTTTTAGACAGGCATGGTGGCACAGTTTCATAGAGTTAAACAAATGAAGCATAAACATAAAAAAGTAATATGCCTTAAAATAATATTCTACCACAGGGATTAGTACAGATACAGAAATAAGAAGGAAGGGTTGAGGATAAACATTAAAATGTACCAAACTTCCAGATATAATAAAATTATCAAATAATTAAAATGACTTTGAAGGTTCATTTTATTCCAGTTGCAATGGCAAGATTAATAAAAGCAGACATGATATGCTGGCTAGGATGTATCTACTAGAGAACAGTTATTAATTGCTGGTGAGGGTGCAAACTAGGAAGTCACTCTGCAAATCAGTGTGGATATTCCACAAAACCAGGAAAATAGATTTATCATAAGATTTATCTGTATGTATCCTAAGTACATACCTAAAGGACTCTACACCTGACTATAGAAATAATTATCCATCTTCATTTCTAGATGATCAATAGATAATAGCCAGAAATAGACAGCAGTACAGATGACCATTTGTTGATGAAAAGATAATAAAAATATGGTAATTTTACACAATGGAATATCACTCAGCTATTAAGAAAAATGGTCTTGAAATGTATACTTATTGAGCTAAATACAATCATAATGAGGAATGTTAGTCAGACCAGTAAGGACAGTGTCTCTTAAGTATGGCTGTTATGATTTATAGTTCAGATATGTGTGTTTCAATTATAATACACTCAGAAGTTATGTGACTAGTAAGGGATCAGGGGGTAATAGAAGATCTGCCCAGCAAGGATATATAGAATATAGAGTTATAAATGAATAAAGGGTAAATTAGAACAGGATGATAATGGGGATGAGTAATGAGAGTACATGGAAGAGCTAGAAATAAAGAGAGGGATAACTAAGAATAAGGCCATTAGAAATGCCACATGAAAACCTACTACTGCAGAAGCATTCTAAAATATACACATAATAAAAGAATAATTTAAAGGTAACCACGATTATAATGGGGGAGCCTGTGCCACAACTACATACCTTATGTCACCAAACAAAACCTCCATTTCCCAGAAAGGACTACGTCTTTTTGACTTGTCGTCCAAGTGGTCACATGGACACCTGATCACTACAGGATATTGTCAATGCTATTACTTACCCAAACAACTAAAGGTAAGACACCACTGATGATGATAACACATGCTTATGACACATAACATGGAGAAATCTAGATGAGAATTCACAAATTCTAAAAGATTTCATATATAGGCCATTAAAGGTGTCATATATGCTTCAAGAGCAGAGCTATACCAAACTGTAGGAATGATCTGCTTATAAGATATGCACAACAGTGCATTAGTGGAAATGTGCAAATATTAATTAGAATATTCTGGAATTCACAAATCCCCTTTTGATTAGATTTTCGTTACTCTCCATGACATGGAACCCATACTTGATATTGTTTATGTTTGGAGTGGGTAAGTCATGTGGTATAGATAGAAACCTATAACCACCTTTCCACTTGATGACTATTACAATAAAATGACTCCTAATGACATATTGCTATGCCTGTAGATCAGAGTGTCACCCAACTCTCATCAAAGAAGCTTCTTCAGGCAGTAAATAGTAAATATAACAGGGGAAAACTGAACAATATGCAGAACCCTAAAAGAATGTCTTTATCAAAACCTTTCCCTCAAGGCTAAGAGATTATTGTAGGAAAGGGAATGGAAAGATTCTAAAAGCAAGAGGAAATGGATGATGAAGAAAACAGCATTTTCTAGACACAGTAGGACAGATACACATATTAATTCCAAAAAAAAAAAAAGGTGAGAATAAGTCCTCTACAAGCTTAATCCATACAGAATCCCAACAAGAATGAGAACTGGGCCTAAAGTGCCACCCCTAGGAAACATGTTGAAAAAATAATTGTATGGAGAAAAATACCCTCACCTCCCCACAACAAATAAAGATGTTAAAAAGCCTAGTTCTAGCTAGAATGAATTCTCAAGTGATAATTGCCAGGAAAGAAAAAATTGATTTTCTTCAGTGGAGTGAAACCAGATATATCAAACTCACTCATTCATTTCTGGGCAAACACAATAATCACATGTAATTAAGAAACACTAATTGGACTCCAGGTATTTTTGTGTTTTCTTAATTTTGGAGGGTGGTGCTACTTTTTGTTTTGCTTTTGTTTTGTTATAAGACAGAGAAAAAATATGAAATTGAGTGATATGCAAAGTGGCAATGGATCCAGGAAGAGTTGTAGGATGGAAAAGAATGTAAAGTAAATATAATATAAATAAAATATGAAGTAAATAATTCTCAAGGGAAAAAAGGAATAAAAAAGGTGGAAGGGTGGATGAAGCATATGGGCAAGTCACCAAGGTCCCAGACAATACCAATCTTAGCCAATAAACAAACAGGTCCCAACCATTTTTTCTCACCAGTATATAAGATGCAGTGAACAGTAAATACCAGAGATAACTGAACTGGACAATATGTAGAAAGTGGGAGACTTCGGAGTGCTCAGCATTAAATGGAATTTCTTTATCAAATCCCTCCTCTGAAGGCTCAGATCACGTAGATACATGAATAAAAGAGGCTATGAGCCAGAGATGATAGACGAGTTTAAAGAAACAGCATTTTCCTGATATAGAAGGATATATATAAAAGCTCACAGAAATGGTGAGAGAAAGGGCCAACACAAGCCCAACCAAGGCAGAATCCCAATAATGATAATAATAATAATAATAATAATAATAATAATAATAAGAAGAAGAAGAAGAAGAAGAAGAAGAAGAAGAAGAAGAAGAACTGGGCATAAAATGGTACTCCTGATAAGCATGATCAAAATATATTGTATTAAAAAAGTTACACCCACTCCAAGCCATGTAGTTATTTGCAAGTAAAAATTTCTGAGAGACAAAATTTAATTTCCTTCAATAGAGTGAAATTAGGTAAGTCAACCACACTCACAGACTCACTCCATGGCAGACACAATGATCACATCTAGTATGGAAAGCAGAAAGCAGACTCCAGGTTTTTGGTGTCATTTTCTTTGGGTTTCACTTTTATTGTTCCGCTTTGTTTTGTTTTAAAAGAGAAAAAGACCATGAAGTTAGGTGGGTCGGAGGAAGGGATGAATCTGTGAGGGGAAAGAATCTAATAAGTTCACAGACTCTATCACATTGGGAGACTCATAGAGTGACTCTGACTGCAGTATACTCTCTCCCAAGTACCTGGAGCTGTACAGGGCAGCCCTGGTATTATATAACATGTGGTACTATAACATTGTCTACTTCCAAGTTTGAGCAGTCACCATGCAGGCAGATTTATAGACAAACAGACCTTTAGATATGAAGCATCTACTTACTCTCTCTTGGTTTTGGAAACATTTGTGTCCCCCAAAACATTCCCAGCATGTAAAACCCTTAATGCTTCATAGTTCAAAAAAATCTGCACCTTTCCCGATATATTTAAAAAAAAAGAAAATCATAATAAAAAAAGGTGGAAGCACCAATGAAGCACACAGGTAGGTCACCACATCCCCAAATATTAAGAATCTTAGTCAGCAATTAAACGTGGTCCCACCATTTACCCCCATCAATCTTTGAAATACATGGCTCTCAGACTGATGTTTCATCAATTATCAGCTAGTTCACTGCTAAAGAAATTTACGCTACACTGTTCCTCATCCTTATTAAATTCATTCCATGCATTAGTCTAGTAACCATTGTGGGAAATATACAATTAATCTACACGTTCAAGTGTTTGTTCTATGTCTCTATGATACTTATTGACCACAGAAAGATATAACTAATGGCAGACCTTTGTTTCCTTAAGAGTACTTTTAAAAGGGGTGGAATTATCTTCTAGAATGTGAAGCACTTTAAACATTCCTTATTAGAGTTAATACAAAGTAAATAAATAGGAACATTATTACAATATGAACAAAATGATCAGCTGATTCTTACAGTGTGTGGGGAAACGTAGAAGTTAGGAAATGAGATTTATTCAAGCTGGAAATACTGGGAGAATAACATAGGACAGGAAGGAACTGAGACTTATTAACGTGGAAGAGCAAATCCAAATAACTCTGATTGAAGTGGTAGAGGAAACACTGGGAAGAACCTCACCAGTTGCCAGGTTCCGTTAAATGAGAGGCCCCTGTTGCTAGGCTCACGAATCTAGAACTTACTCCATAGGTGACAAATAAAGGTCTTATATCCTCTTGTGCATTCTCCAACAAAAACTTTGTTCCTAAGATGGGTTTTAAAGATGTTTTGTGAGCAAGATCATAACCAGAAAGGAACACGGGCATCACTTCACCTGATGGTGAGTCTTTAGAAGATTCAGTAAGGGACAGAGCACAAATAATTAGGAGGTCAATGCATGCATCCCTGATTCCTGGACAACTGTTCACAATTAGGGAAGGAATTTCCTTTAATATTTCCACTCCCTTCTATTTTATTATGGAGATTCTAGAGTTTTTAGTGTGATCCAATGCATCCTAAATTATAGAGTGCTTTGGTGGTAAGTTGGCTAGCTTTTGATGATTTGAAGTTCGGGGGAGAAAAAAAAAACTTCTGGTAAAAGATGGTATCTGAGAGCTAACATGAAATTTAGATTGTTATATTCGTACCAAACTTTGGATGAAAAAATATATCATTTCTCTAGAGTTCTGAATGCTAGAATCATTTTATATAGTAATTTAATAAATGCAAGGTCCAACTTGCTCAATTATTTTCTAAGTTTTGTTTTTAACCTATATACTACTGTAGTTTTAGTCACTAATTCTGACATACTTTTGGGTACAATCACAACAATGGTGTGTTTTTAACAAACAATTCTTTTCTTTAGACCAGAAATGCACTTTCTATAATAATTATCAAATCTAAATTAAAGTATTTTTGGATAATGACCAATATGTTAGGGTTTTGGGTTATTATTATTATTATTAAGTAATTTTCTATTCACTTTACAAACTAACAACAGATCCCCCTTCTTCCCTCTCCCCACCCTCCAGCCTTCCCCCAACCCATGACCAGTCCCCACATTTCCCAAGTTAAGCTCTTCCATAGGGAGTCAGCAGAGCCTGGCACACTCAGCTGAGGCAGGCCCAAGCCCCTTCCCCCTACAATAAGGCTGTGCAAGGTGTCACACCCTAGGCACAGGCCTCCAAAAAGCCTATCCATGCACCAGGGAGAGATTCTGATCCCCCTGCCTGGGGGTCCCCCAAACAGTTCAAGCTAAACAACTGTCTCTTGTATACAGAGGGCCTAGTCTAGTCCTATGGGGGCTCCACAGGTATTAGTTCACAGTTCATAGGTTTCCACTAGTGTGGGTGGACATCTCTGCGTGTCTTCCCATCATGATCTCGACGTCCCCTGCCCACAGAATCCCTCCTATCTCTCATTGGATTGGATTCCTGGAGCTCATCCTGGTACTTGGCAGTGGATCTCTACATCTGTTTCCATCAGTCACTGGATGAAGGATTTATGATGACATGTCAGGGTTTTAATCATGGTTTCATAAATATTGCCCTTAAATGTTTTTTATGGATGCTTTTTCTTATATAGGCTCTTAGCACTCTATGATCAAGCATATTATTCCATAATTAATTTTTCAGAAGAATAGTACACTAAAGATGATGGTACCAGACAAGAGATATTGCTCATTTGGTAAACTGAGTGTTCCAAGAATATACAGATATGAGAATGAATCCCTGAATCCTATGTAAAAAATCAGGTTGGTGGCCTATACTTGTAATACCAGCAACAAGGAGGCTAAAATATGTAGGTTGCTAAGGCTTGCTGGCCAGACATTCTTCCCTCTCTAATGAGCACCATGCTCATGTCCAACTCTGTGTCAAAAGCCAAGGAGGATAAGTAATTATACCCAAGGCTAATTCTTGGCTTCTATAAACACACACATACACAAACACAAATACACACCGTACACAAACACACACACATATATACATATACACTTGCTTATATAAATACAAGCAAAAAAACCAAATAACCAACCAAAAAAATAAAATACTAAACTTTAGAATTAATTGCACAAACCAGATGTATGTCTTCTGAGACTCACTAGCCAAAATGAACTGTGACCTCCAAACATATATTAACATGCACACAAGCTTCTCATTCACCCCATTGTATACAATCTCATGCAACAATATTTCTGCCACCCACAGCAAAGACAAGGCAAGGGTAGAAAGGAACATACAGGTGTATTCGATGAGCAGGACAGTGTTTGAGGAAGTTTACAATTTAAATCAATTTACACAGGAACAAGTATACTTTACCACAATCAAACAGAAAATCCATGAACACTGTTGACACACCTTGGCAAATTAATTCATTTAAGCCCAATTTTTGCTATTTTATTTTCTAACCTGATTTCATCTTGATTTATTTATATTTGCCCTTTGTTGAACTATTTCCTTTAGTCCTGATGCTCTGATTGATCAATTCTGCCAGAAGACACACCATTAAAGACCAGTGCTGCACACAACCAGCCAATGTGAGGACTAAGAGAACAAAGCCCTCTGGTGTCTGTGGGTGAGGCCCTGGTCCATGAGAGAATCATGTTCCTTCAGCTCTACCTGTGGATATTGCTCTTACTCTCTGCAAGGTCACCAACTGCACATGCTAGGTACAGTAGCCCTCCAGAAGTAGTGATACCTTTGAGGGTCACTGACCCTAGTAGACATGATATTTTCCCAGACTGGCTCTCCTATAGCCTGCACTTTGGAGGAGAAAGACATATTATCACCATGAAACCCTCAAAAAACTTCATATCCAGAAACTTTCTACTGTTCACATACAATGAGGAAGGTGATCTCCTTGAAGAACAGCCTTTTGTGCAGAAAGATTGCTACTACCATGGCTATGTAGATGGAGAACCTGAATCCATGCTCATTATTAACACCTGTTTTGGAAGTTTGCAAGGCATAATAGAAATAAATGGCACAGCTTATGAAATCATGCCCAAGAACCAAACGTCCACATTTGAACATCTGGTATACAAAATAGACAGTGAGGACTCAGAATCATCTTCCATGAGATGTGGGTTAACAGAAGAAGAGATAGCAAGACAAATGAAGATTCAAGAAAGCAAAGCCTCCACACTTATGCAAAGCCAATATGAGAATTGGTGGACCCACCACAGGTATCTTGAATATTATGTGGCAGTTGATAATAAACGATATGTTTACAAAAACAATAATGTCACAGCTTGTATACTAGAAATGTTGCAAGTTGTCAATGGCATAAATGGTTATTATCTTCAAATAGATATTGAGGTGGTTTTAACTACACTGGAAGTTTGGACTCAAACAAACCATATCGATGTAACAGAATCCATAGATAAAGTCCTATCTAATTTCTGCACTTGGAAGATGAAAAACGTTGACAATCACATTAGAAATGATATTGCACATCTTTTTGCCAGGCAAGGATATGGTAACCATTTAGGGCTAGCTTATGTAGGTACAGTTTGCATAAGTATTAATTGTGCAGTTAACAGTTTTATGACAGATTCAACTCAAGACATGGCATTCATTATAGCACATGAGATGGGTCATAATTTGGGTATGCCTCATGATGAGAATTACTGTACTTGTGGGTTATCAAGCTGCATAATGGCTGCATATCAATCTAATTCCCGTAGATTCAGCAACTGCAGTTATGAGAATATGTTTTCAGTGATTACCAGAAGAAGTTGTCTATACAATATTCCAGATAAAGAAGTAACAACAAACCTCACCTTTTGTGGGAATAGTTTAGTTGAAGAAGGAGAGCAGTGTGACTGTGGAACCTCTAAATCATGTCAGAGTGATGCATGCTGTGGTGAAGACTGTGTTTTCAAACCTGGTGCTGAATGTGCTCTTGGACTTTGTTGCCAAAGGTGCAAGTTCATGCCAGCAGGCACAGTGTGTAGATATCAGGGCAATGAATGTGACCTCCCAGAGTGGTGTAATGGAAGTTCAGCTGAGTGTCCAGAAGATGTATACCTGGAGGATGGAAATCGTTGCAGTGGTGGTGGTTATTGCTACAAAAGAGCATGTCATAAACATGAGAAACACTGTCAAATGATTTTTGGCAATGGAGCCAAGAGTGCAGATAAGACTTGCTACATCAAAATGAACAGACGAGGTGACCGTTTTGGAAACTGTGGTAACAACAGCCATAACTACATACCATGCAATAGCGCTGATGTACTCTGTGGACGGATTCAGTGCGAAAATGTGGCAGAACTTCTCCATAGGGAAAACCACGAAACGGTGCATTGGACTCACTTCAATAATGTCACCTGCTGGACTTTGGACTATCATTTTGGGATAAACATAGGTGACATGGGAGCAGTGAGAGATGGCACGCCTTGTGGTCCAGACCATATGTGCATTGGCAGGAAGTGTGTCCATAAGTCTGTTTTGGTAAGTAACTGTTCGACATTTGAATGCAATATGAAAGGAGTCTGCAACAATAAACATCACTGCCATTGTGATTTCAGATCAAAGCCACCAGACTGTCTACTCAGCGGCTTTGGAGGTAGTATAGACAGTGGACCACCTCCACAATTAATAAAATCCAATTGGGGTAAATATGTGCTAGCTTTTTTAATTATTTTGATGGTTTTGGGAATTTCCTTAGTTGCCCTAAATAGGAGGATGGAATATACATGAAAGTAAACTAACAAGCCGCACCACAACCAGAACCAGCATCCAGTACTAAAATTTCACCTGAAAAACAAAACTTCAACCTTGAATGTTTACCAGCAAAGGATGATGCCAAAGGTAAAAAGAAAACACAAAAAAAAAATAATAAAAAATATTTATCCTACAAGAATTCCTTCATGTATTAGTGTGTAGACTTCTAAACATAGGAATATCACTGTGTGTGTGTGTGTGTGTGTGTGTGTGTGTGTGTGTGTGTGTGTGTGTGAAATCCCAGGCCAGAAGTTCTAGAGACTTACCTTGTTCGAATATCAAAAGCATTCGCCATCAAATAAAATGAGGTCCTATCAAATAGGTACTTTTCTTTAGTTTCAGCAATTTTTGCCTTGTTTTTGATGGAATTTGTGTCTGTCTTCCCTAAGCATAGGTCCAACCCATTGGCCAGTGAATGTGTTACTTTGTACTGGGTTTTTCTCAGCTCCTAAGCTTTTTTCCTTCTCATTCTGCTTTGTAACATAGAGAGAAGGAGCCTCCAAATCCTGGCTCCTCATGGCACAACCTGTCCACAAGGATCTGCCCCTAAGAGAGCCAGAGTGAGGCTGCAAACCTGAAAGGATGATTTGAGCTTCCTGTGGGGATTGCTGTAGTCTCTGGTCTCCCAGGCTTGCTAACAAGGTAGCTCTCACTCTGCGAGAGATTTTAACAAACACAATGATGCTAGTGAAGATGGCTGTTGCTGTAATGGACCTCATAACCAAATCAACTAAGAAAGGAAAGCGTGTATTTGGCTTTACAATTCCTTACCATGCTCCATCATTTCAGGAAGTCAGTTCAGGAACTTAAAACAGGACAGGAACCTGGAGGCAGGAGCTGATGCAGAGGCTGTTGATGGGCTGCCACTTATTTGCTTGCTCCTCCTGGCTTGCTCAGCCTGTTTTCTTATAGAACCCAGGACCAATATCCAGGGGTGGAATCATCCACAATGGGCACCCTCCCTCCCTAAGCCATCCGTCACTAAATAAGAAAATGTTATACAGACTGCCCATAGCCCAATCTTACAGGGGCATTTTCTCCAGGAAGGTTTCCTTGCTCAATGCTACATTGCTTGGTAATCTTACTGCTGACTCTGTCCCATTCTGTGACTATTTTCTGCTGACTGTGTGCATGTTTCCCACTGCAAACAGTACATGAACCAGTGCTGCTTAATAAACTTGCAAGCATGAGTCATCAGCTTATGTAGTCCTTGTGGCCCCAGCTTTCTGTCCTGTTCACTTTCTTATCCCTGGTGCTCCCCACTGAAAGCTCTCAGTGCTGAACCTTTACTCCTGCCAAATCTAGTCACTGAAGTTTTCTAAATAAACCACTTGGAGGATGCAAAGCAAACAATTAAAAATTCAAAGATGCCAAATCACTCAGTGTATCATACCTGACTTATCATGATAAGGCTTTGTTCTGACCGACCAGAATTCTACTAACTTTTACTAACTACAGGTAAGTCATGGCCTCACATTCCATTTTCCTTAGCTTGCAGGGAGTTCTTTTCAAGTGTAAGTCAGGTCATCCTGGTTGCTGTAAGAAAGCAGGCTTAGTAAACTATTAAGAACAAATCACCACCTGGGGGCCTCCCAAACCGTTCAAGTTAATCAATTGTCTCACTTATCCAGAAGGCCTGATCCAGTTGGGGGCTCCTCAGCTATTGGTTCATTGTTCATGTATTTCCACTAGTTTGACTATTTGTCCCTGTGTTTTTTCCAATCATGGTCTCAACAATACTCGCTCATACAATCCCTTTCTTTCTCGCTCATTGGACTCCTGGGGACCGGGACCTGTCCTTAGTGCATGAGCTGGCTGTTTGGAACCTGGGGCCTGTGCAGGGACACTTTTCTCAGCCTGGGTGAAGGAAGGAGGGGACTGGACCTGCCTCAACCGAATCTACCAGGCCAGGCTAAACTGAATGTCCGGGGAAGTCCTTGCCCTGGAGGAGATGGGAATGGGGGGTGAGCTGTGGGGGTGAGCTGGGGGAAGGGCAGGGGGTGGCGGGAGGAGAGAAGACAGGGGAATCTGTGGCTGATGTATAAAATTAAATTAAATTATAAAATAAAAAAGAAGATAAAATTTAAAGAAGAAAAAAAAAGAACAAATCAAAAAGAGTGCTCCATCCAAACCTCTTCATCAGGTCCTGCCTCCAAGTCCCTGCCTTGAGTTCCTATCAGACTTTCCTTGGATTGAGGACCACAAGCTGCAAGATGAAATAAACCCATTTCTCCTCAAGTTAATTTTTGACATGATGTTTTTTCATAAGTAAGAGGGTCACTTATTGCAATGCCTAGTGTAATGTTGACAGTAGCCCACTCTTAGTTAAAAGAGAGTGACGTATAACTCAAGCCAAGCTTGTTGACTCACTTGGGGTTTTGTTTTTGTTTTACTTGCTTTCATATGAGAAAAAAATTACCATGCAGAAATGATTACAGTTTTCAAACATCACCTGAAAAACAATAGTTCATTATCCAAATTTCAGTTAAGATAGCAGAGCCCAGTGTTCAAATTTGACCTGAAAAGAAAGAGTTCAATGTTGAAACTTCACCTAATTTTTAAAAAAGTAGCTCAATGTTCAAGTTGTATCTAGACTGCAAAATATGCAAATTTCATAGAATAATACCAGTCCATTTGGAACTACCCCATGTGTTAATCTATAATATCCTGACTAAAGAAATGCTACTGCAAGTGTCATAAATCTCCACAGGAAGTTCTAGAGAGTTACATTATTTTGGGATCCTAAAGTTTTAAGACTACTTAAAAGAAAGTCCTAGCATATTTTAAGGCAATTTAGTTATTTTTAATGGAATTGGTGTCTGTGGTCCATAAACACAGGAATGACTAGTGGATCATTTGTGTACATTTTCATTGGGGATGTAAATTTCAAAACATGTTCACAACTCCACTTTCATTTATTATTTATAGAGAGGAATCCCACAAATCCCATTTGGTTTAACCAGACTACACTGGTATAACCTGCATATAGAGGAACCTGATTTGGACTGGCAAAGGCATGCAACTGTTTCTTAAAGAAGTGATGTTCAATGTTGTTTTGCGACACTATCACTCATGTGGTATTTGTTGGTTTCAGTCTGGGATAAATTAGAACACAGACTGAGATGTTCTCTAAGCATCTGCACTGAAAGGCCCAGAGATGCATCACTGCTCTGAAACAACCTACCTGAGACTTGGTTGCAGGGATTTCAGTCCTCTAGAAAATTCCAGAGGATTAAACACCAGTGTGGCTTTCCCCTTGCTAAAGGACTTCTAGGTTCTTACATTATAGATCTATAAGACATATCTATAAGATCCAGAGCCATGATTGATCATTCCACTATTCTTCCATTTGATCTGCTCTCCCAGTGGACAGAACTACTCAACCTAGTTAGGCATTCTTGGTTATCTCAGGGATGTGTTTTTTTTCATTCTGGGAGTGAATGATTCAGGGCTTCCTTTCTCCCAGTTGGTAACTATGAAAGTGTCAGAGTTTTATCAAGGCCTTTTAAAATCATGTAGACACGATTTGAGCTTAAGTAGAATTTCTTTAAAATCTGTCAACAGAAAATAATAGGCCTTTTAACTCAGGCCTTTATCAACTTTACTTATAAAATGAATTCATGTGGCTGGCAGGATCTCTGAGCTACTATAAGCCATTGTGACACAAGCGAACAAAATTTAATCTCTAGAATCTACATGATAGGAGAGAACTGACCTTCCCATATGTCTTTGACCTCCCCATGGTTACCCTGGGTGAGCAGCATGCATGGTTCTGTACAAAGACAAATAAGAAATAAACAAACATACAGACACATAATTAATACATATATGCTTGCATACATACAATACATGTATACATACATACATGAAATGATATGATTATTTTAGAATTTTATGTTCTCTATAGTAAATAGTTTCAAATCAGGTTTTCATTGAAAATAAAATATAAAACCACAATTTAACTTGAAAAATTATATTTTAAAGCTTGCTGAGAGACAACAGTCAGAATAATTATGAAAAAGATTCAAATATAGAAAACCATTTTGAAATAAGATGAACTGACTTCCTCTACAGCACTAACTGAGGCTACATCTGAGCTGAGGCTGGGGATTCACTCAGTAAAAGAGGTTGATTTCTGCTTAGAAGAGAAAGCTTCCAACTCTCTAAGACCTAAGGACTATCTTTGTAGGTTATGTATGTGAAACTTTAATTCCTTATTGTATCCCATGTTATATTAGGTTTTATACTATTATTGACATGTGTTTGCACACATTTACCATATCTAGTGTATGTCTTTTTAAAAAAAAGTATTGGTATTATTATGCTTAATTATTTATGTATCTGTATCTATGTATGTGCACATGAGAATGGGAGAGACCAGAAATGTCAAATCTCCTGGAGTTGGAGTTACAAACAATTGTGATCTGCCTGATATGGGTGCTGAGATTCGAACCAAGGTCCTCTGAAAGAACAGAATGTGCTCTTAACCTCTAAGCCATCTCTATAGCCTACTGGAACAAATGTGAATCTTTAGACTTATATATATTGAAAAGTGATAAAATCAAGATAATTGGCATCTAGATCACCTCAAATACATATGATTTTTTTGTGATTAAAACATTTAAAATTCCATTCTTCTAGCTCTGAAATGTACAATCATTGTCATTACTGGTTGTCACTGTAGAGTACAGTGGAGAACAAGAACATTCCTTCTTTTCTAAACACTATATTGTCATGGATAAATAAAGTTTCTCATCTTTCCCTCTTCCATATTCTCTCCAATCTTTGGTAACCATGTTTTATTTCTCAATTTCTTTAAGAAATACTGGTTCATATTCTGTATATGGATGAGGTCATGCTATATTCATTTCTACTCAGCTGATTTCATCCTCTGATGCTCATCCATGAATGGGAATGTGAGAATATAATTGATCATCACTGACCATATACATATATCATATAAGTAATGCATTCTCTTTATATATTCATTCATTGATGACAAAAGGTTGAATCCATATCTTGATAAAAGAAACATGGGATTGTAAATATATCTTCCACACTTATATCCCCATTATTTTAGGTAAATAATCATGCTGGCACTGCTAAGTCATAGGATAGTTCTACTATAAAGGATTAAATGATTTTTTTTCCTGCTTGCTTGTTTTGTTATAATTGTAGTGCAAAGGACCAAATCTAAGACCATGGAAGAGTAACACAGATATTTCAACTAAAGACATCACTCCTGTAATACAATGTTTTAAAGAAATTCTACAGAATTTTCAAAATGTCTCAATTTATATTCCCACTATTATTATGTAAGAGTTTTCCAGTCTTTCCAATTTTTATGTCCTTTTAGAATAGCATTCTTATTAACTCTTTGAGAAGTTCACACAATATATTTTATCATTTTCATTTCCCCCCAACCTCCTCTCAGAGTCTCCTACTTCATTACCCTCCAAACTTCTTGGCCTCTATTAAAATAAAAATACAAGAAAATAAAAACAAAAAGAATATTCCTTATTCTCAGCATCTAATGGAACTTTCTCAAAAATTGGTCACATACTCAGACAGAAAGCAAGTCTCAACAGATATAAGAAAACTGAAATATCACCCTGCATCCAATCAGATCACCTCAGAATAAATCTGGATATCAACAACAAAAATAACAGAAAGCTTACAAATTCATGGGAAATGAACAACTCACTGAAGAAAAAAATGGGTCAAGACAGAAATTTTAAAATAAAGAGTTTCTAAAATCAAATAAAAATGAATATACAACATACCAAAATTTATGGTACACAATGAAGTTGGCAAGTTCTAAGAGGCAAGTTCATAGGACTAAAACCCTTTTCTTTTAATTCCTGCATTAAAAGAGATATCATTCTGGTAACGTAACAGCACACCTGAAAGCTCTAAATAAAAAGAAGAAATAGTGCACAAAAATGAGTAGCCAGAAAAAATAATCAAGCCCACGGCTGAAATCAGTAAAACAGAAACAAATAAAATATATAAGGGATCAATGAGATGAAGAGTTGGTTCTCTGAGAAAATCATTACTAACAACAGACACTGGGAAAATCCAGAGAAGAGCAAGAACATATTTCAAAAACCTATGCTACACCAAATTGGAAAAATCTAAAAGTAATTGATAATTTTCTAAATATATAGCATTTAGAAAGTTAAATCAAGATCAGATAAGCACATATAAACAGACTCATAAGCCCTAGAGAAATGGAATTAAACATCTGCCCCCCCCACACACACACACAAAAAAAAAAACCCAGGACTTGGCTTTAGTGCAGAATTTTACAATTTAAAGAAGAGTTAATGCCAATGCTCCTCAAATTATTCCACAAAACAGAAACAAAAGGAACAATGCCCAAGTCACTTTATGATGCCATATTTTCCCTGATACCAAACTCACATAAAGACCCAAAAAAGAAAGCGAATTACAGACCAATTTCTCTTATGAACATATATGAAAATTCTTCAATAAAGCACTTGCAAACTGAATTCAAGAACACATCAAAAAGATCATCCACCATGATCAAGTATGCTCCATCACAGAGAGGCAGGGATGGTTCAAAATAAATAAATCAATAAATGCAATCCACCATATATACACAAACCAAAACATAAAAACCAGATGACCATCCTATTAGATGCTGCAAAAGCCTTGACACAGTACGACAGTTGCTCATAATAGAAGTCCTGGAGAGATTAATTAGGGATACAAGGGACATAATTCATCATAATACAGGCAGTTGACATCAAGCTCATAACCAATGTCAACTTAAATAGAGAAAAGCTTAATCTAATTCCACTAAAATCAAGAACAAGATAATATCACACTCCACTCTTTCCATACCTATTCAATACAGTACTTGAAGTCTTAGCCATATCAGTAAGACAACTGAAGATCAGAGGGATACCAATTAGAAGGAAAAAATTCAGTCTCTGTATTTGCAAATTATATGAGAGTACATGTATGTGATCCTAAAAATTGCACTGGGATCTCATACAGCTGACAAACACTTTCAGCAAAGTAGCTGGATACAAAATTAACTAAAATATTAGTAACCCTCCTATAAACAAATGACAAACAGTCTAAGAAAAATGTCAGGGGAATAATACCTTTCACAATAGCATCAAATAATATAAAATACCTTGGGACTGCTTTAATGAAGTAACTGAAAGACTTGTATGATTAAAATCTTAAAGCCACTGAAGAAGATATTAGAAAACAGAAAGATATCCCATGTTCATGGATCTATAGGATCAATACAGTAATAATGGCTATCCTGTCAAAAGCAATCTACAGATTTGATGCGATCCTCATCAAAATTCCAACATATTCTCCACAGATATTGAAAGTGCAATTTTCAGTTTGATGCAGAAAAACAAAATACTACAATCACTGAAACAATCCTGAATAATAAAAGACTGCTGGAGGTATCATACTTCCCAATTTCAAGTTGTACTATAAAGCTACACTAATAAAAGGTATGGTACTGACATAAAAGAAAAAAAAGACAGACATGTTCATCAAAGGAATCAAATTGAAGACACAATCATAAATTCACACACCTGTGGAAACCTGAGTTTTTATAAAGAAGCCAGAAATACAAACTGGAGAAAAAGCAGCATCTTCAACAAATGGTGCTGGTCAAGCTGGATGGCTATGTGTGGAAGAATTCAAATAGATCCATACTTATTAACCTCTGAAATACAACTCCAAATGGATCCAAGACTTCAACAGAAAACCAGAAACACTGACCCTGATAGAGAAGAAAGTGGGAGATAGCCTTGAGCTCACTGGCACAAGAAAAGACTTTCTGAACAAAACACCACTAGCTCAGGTCCTAAGATCCATAGTTACTAAATGTGACCTCATGAAACTGAAAAGCTTCTGCATGGCAACGGACACCATTATTTGGACAATGCAACAACCTACACAATGAGAAAAGACTTTTACCAACTATACACCCAATAGAAGGCTAATATCCAACATATGAAAAGAACTCAAAACACCAAATGTCAAGAAAACAATTATTTCTAATAAAAAATGGGTAACAGACTAAACAGAGAAATCTCAAAAAAGGAAACTCAATGGTTAAGAAATGAAGAAATGTTCCACATCATTAGTCATTGGAGAAATGCAATTGAAATCTGCTTTGTGATTTTCCTCTTACATTCATTAGAATGGCAGAGATCAACAAATAAAATGACAGCTGGCAAGGATATGGACTAATGGGATCACAATTCCATTACTGGTGGGGCTGCAAACCTGTAAAGACACTATGAAAATCACTGTAGTGGTTCCTCAGAAAAATGGGAATTAATCTACCTCAAGATCTGGTTACACCACTCTTGGGCATATGCCCCAAATTTGCTCCATCCTACCACAAGGATACTTGTTCTTCTATGTTCAGTGATGCTCTATTCATAAAAGCCATTAACTGGAAACAACCTAGATGTCCCTCAATGGAAGAATGGATGAAGAAAATGTGGTGCATTTATACAATGGAACATTGCTCAGCTATTAGAAAAAAAGTGGCATCATGAAATTTTCAGGCAAGTGGATGAAACGAGAAAAAAATCATTCTGAGTGAGGCAACCCAGACTCAGAAAAACAATATATTCAGTGCCTTCTAAGAAACCATTGGAGAAGTATCTTCCTGTGGTAGATGGGAACAAATACAGAGACCCACAGCTGGATATTATGCAGGGAAGTAGAGACCTTGGAACACTCAGTCCTTCATGGGATGTTTGTCTCAAATTCCTCCCTACAGGGCTCAGGAAACCCTGTAGAAGTGGAAGCAGAAAGAATGTAAAAGCCAGAGGGGATGTAGGACACCAAGGAAGCAATGCCTTCTAAATGAACATGATCAAAGCACAAATGAACTCACAGAAACTGAAGAAAAAAATGTAAAAGTTCTGTATCAGTCTACACTGGGTCCCTCCCCATATATATTGTGGCTTCCAGTTTAGGGCTTTTATGTGATTTGTGAGTGTGAAAACAAGTGGGTCTCTGATTCTTGAGGCTTTTCCTGGGCTCTTGTCTGTTTTTGGCTTATTTTGTACAATTTCAATTTGTTGGATTTTGTTTTAGGTTACTGTTTTATTTTATCTTATCATGGTCCCTTAGACACCTGTTTGTTTTCTAATGAGAGACAGGTAGGGAGTATATCCATATGGGAGGAGAGGTAGGGTGATAAACCAGAAGAAGTAGAGGGAGGGGGGAACAATATTCAAGATAAATGAGAAAAGTCGATTTTCAATAAAAGAAGGGGAAAGTTTGTTCTTCCAGCTTCAAGAGATTGAATTAAGAAAGATCCCTCATACATGTATATAGCCACTTGGGTTTTAGTTAGTTCCAGATGTGATCAAGTTGACAACGTGTATGTGAGATGTTTGCATGGCAGTGATAAAGGTACTCCTGTCTAACAAAGCATGTGTGGAGGTCAGAGTACAGTTTGCAAAACTCGATTGAATCCTCCCACCTAGGTGTGAAATTCAGGTAACTGGATTATCAGGTATGGCAGTCATCACTTTTACCAATTCAGCCATCTCCCCACCCCTTAATGACTGAATAAGTTCTATTATCTGTGCTACCTGCCCAAGGCTATATACCAGTAGTTCTCAAGCTGTGGTTCTCTACACCTTTGGCAAAACTCTATCGCTAAAATTATCTATATTACAATTCATAACACTAGCAAAATTATACTTGTGAAGTAGCAACAAAAATAATTTTATGGTTGTGGGCCACCGCAACATGTTTAGCGCTGTAGCCCATTTTTTAATTGGATTGTTCGTTATTTTGATATCTAGTTTCTTGAATTGTTCATAAATTTTGAAAATTAGCCCTCTGTAAGATGTGGAGTTGTTGAAGATATTTTCTCATTCTGTAGGCTGTCATTTTGTCTTATTGACCATGTCCTTTGCCCTACAAAAGCATCTCAGTTTCAAGAGGTGCCATTTATTAATTGTTGCACTCAGTGTTTGTGCTACTGGTGTTATATTTAGGAAGTATTCTCCTGTGCCAATGCATTCAAGACTACTTCCTACTTTCTCTTCTATCAAGTTCAGTGTAACTGAATTTATGTTGAGATTTTTGGTCCACTTGGACTTAAGTTTGTGCATGTAAAGCATCTTCTTAATATTAGACTTTATTAGAATTTCTATCACCTCTTAGTTCCTAGGCTGACATCACCAATCTCTTGTGTCCTATATTTCTCATTTGTGATTAGATATTTGGAAGTTCTTTTCAAAGGTTAGTGAAATCCATATGAATATAATTCTAATTTATTTTAGAACAACCATGGAAGCACAATTAACACAGTTCTTATTTAAATGTTTGTTAGACATCTTCTGTAAATCCACCTTGACTTCAGTTTTTTTTCTCTTTCTTAAAGTGTTTTGCTTTTGTAAAAAGCATGTATAAAGGAATTTAACACATGTATATAGCATTACTTAATGAGCATTATCCCCTCCAGCTTCTTCTAAATCTTTCTGATACTTCTCTCTCACAATATCATGTACTGTTTTGTAAAACTACTGAGTCATTTTAGTGCTCTCAGCATATGAGTGGGTATACCACAATCCATTGGAGCACACGCAATCCAACAGGGGCCTAATCTCTGAAGATAATTATTTTCCCTCTCTTCAGTAATCAGGTGTCAATAGCTAATCAGCAATGGGTAGAATTTCATGTGTCCTACCGTTTGTGCAGTAATTGCATCTTGCTTGATGTTATTTGGGTCTTCGCATACATTCTTAGTCATGTGCAACAGCCATTTCTCTCTATACAGCAGTGTTTTGTAGCAGACCTTTCCAAACGCTGGCTTTTTTTTTTATCTATGTTATACTGTTCTCATTAGGCTCCAGGATTATTGCAGAAAAGCTGACAGAACAATTGCAAGAGGAAAAGGCAGTGGAAGACTGTAAGGATATCGTGATTTCCAACCAAGACCAGAAAGGAGAACAAATTAATACATTTGACAGCATGCACAAGACCTGTACAAGCTCAAGCCAATAAATTCAAAAAGATGGGAGAGAGGGCATAAAATACTCCCACTTAGGACTGACTGACAATTCATACCTGCTTGGAGATGGAGAATTGGTTTTCTTTAAGGGTGTGACCACTGCTAAGTAGACCATGCTCCAGAGTAGGCCCCACACCCAAGAGTATTTGAGCAACACATCTTGAACTCATTGGATATTTTTTTAAAGCAATACATGATATTGAGATGGTAGGGAGGTGTTGGGGAGAATTTGGGAAGAGATAGATGGAGGTGAATATTATGACAACATAGTGTGCGACACTATCAAAAAATGAAGAAAAATATTATTTAGAAAAAGAAACAAAATTCCTTCAACAGCAACAAAAAGTAAAGTGGAGTTTTATAATACACCTCTTTAGAAAAGTAATAGCACAGGACTTTACCTGGTATCATATGATCTGTTCAGCCACAGGGTTCTCACACAAGTAATACTAACATGAATGAAATCCGATCTTCTACAGTGATCCTAAATCCAAACCAAATGTGCTTGGTTACTTCCATAACATTACACAACTATTGTACTAGTAGGCTTATTTTGCCAAGCTACTTGTGATTATAGCTTGCAGGGTTCACAACTAGGTAAGATTTTTTTGTGCTTAATTTTCTCCCACATTGGCCTATATAGCATCTTCTAACTCTATGAAAGCTAGCCTATGGGGGTTAAGCTTCAAGATAGGCACCAGCTGAATTTCTTCTGCAAAATTTCTCCATTTAAGTATATGGCATCTTGTGAAACAGAATTATAGCATCAAGAGCTCAGAAGTAACCATTATAAAAGGGAATAAATAGCTTTTACTGTTTGAGAGTTCTGTGTAAACCCCTAACCTTAAGTTCAAAAAAAAGAAGTGGGGTTTTTGTTTGATAGCTTATGGTAAATCAGAATGATATTAATCCCCATATATGCTGACTCCGTTTAAATAATTTTTGTGTAGTTATACAAGTCTTCATCACATAATGAAACTCAAAGACAGAAACAAAATTATCATCTCAGCAAATACAGAGAAGTCTTACCTACTTCATCTGGAAAGTTCATGTACCAGGAGATTAGCATGTAGAAGATTCCATCTGGCCTTGTTTAGGCCAAACTAAACTGATCCAGAATTTCCTGCACAGCTCCACAGAGTGAGTAATAAGACTCTCACCTGCAGTAAAGCATTGTCCTCTCCTGAACTTGGGAAAATAACTTTACTCAATGAAGAAAGGTCACTTAAAGAGAAAGGAAGGAAGGAAGGAAGGAAGGAAGGAAGGAAGGAAGGAAGGAGGGGAGGGGAGGGGAGGGGAGGGGAGGGGAGGGGAGGGGAGGGGAGGGGAGGGGAGGGGAGGGGAGGGAGGGAGGAAGGAAAGAAGGAAAGGATAGAGAAGAGAAAGATAGAGAAATAAAGAGAGGGAAGAGAGAGAGAGAGAGAGAGATCTCATAGTGTTGTATTCAAATAGGTTATGCTAAATATGTAGAGGAAGGATGATCTCTAACTAAAGGTCATCAGGAAATATACTTTTTTTTTTTTTTAACCAGTGAGATGGCTCAAAACATTCAAGACGTTTCTACTAAGCCTGAGGATCCCTGGTTCCCACCTGGTAGAAGGAAAGAACCAGTCCATACACGTTTTTGTCTGCTATCTACATGCAAACTGTGCAAAGTATACACCCAGACATCCATGCACAATAAATAAATAAAACATAATTTCAAAAAGAAAAAAAACTTCAGTAACTACTATGATTTTATTACATATATTCATTCTAACTTAATGTAATATTATTCTCTTTCTTCTATATCCATACTCTGAAGGTTGTCTTTGCCTGGTCTTGCAGAGTCTCTGTGCTAGGGCAGAAAGAGAAACAATAGGAAAAATCAAGACAATATGCATGTTCCTCAAAACACTAATCCCAGAATAATGGTACTAGTGAACACAACATAGAAGAACTTCCAGACAAAGAACTCAAACAAACAATTTAAAGTATGTTCAAACAATTGAATGAAGACCTGCATATGCTCCAAAAGAATAAAAAAGGAGAAAGAGAGAGAGATGTTTGAAATAGTGAAAACAATTCAAAATACAGAAATAGAATTAGACAGAATTGCTGAAAGAAAGCCAAGTTGAAATGACACTGAAAATGAAAAAAAAGTCAATGAGCCAAATAAAAATCTCTGTGCAAGGACTCAACAATAGAATGGATTGCGTAGAAAACAGAGATTCTGGTCCAGAATACTAGAGAGAGGACTGGATTGCTTAGTAAAGGTCAGTTATATTTTAATTGCATAGAAGAGAAGGCTCTGGGCCCTAACCTGCAGATTATGGACATAAAGCACTGGTTTTCAACCTGTGGGTTGTAACCTCTTTGGGGGTTGAATTATCCTCTCACAACAGTAACCTAAGACCATAAGAAAACACAGATATTTACATAATGACTTATAACAGTAGCAAAATCACACTTATGGAGTGGCAATGAAAATAGTTTTATGGTTGGGGGTCACCATAGCATGAGGAACTATATTAATGGGTCACAGCATTAGAAAGGTTGAGAACCCCTGATATAGAGGAAAGAGAATACTATGTGAAGGTAGTGTAACTATGTCTAATAAAATCATAGAAGAAAGTTTCCTAAACCTAGAATAAGTGATACCCATCTAGGCCTACAGAATACCAAATAGGCTAACTAAGAAAAGAACCTCCAGCACTCGGGAGGCAGAGCCAGGCGGGTCTCTGTGAGTTCAAGGCCAGCCTGGTCTACAGGGCGAGATCCAGGACAGGCACCAAAACTACAGAGAAACCCTGTCTCAAAAAAAAAAAAAAAAAAAAAAAGAAAAAAAAGAAAGAAAGAAAATAAAAAGAAAAAAGAAAAGAACCTCCCTGTGACATACTACATTTAAAAAATTTAGAGCACACAGTAAAAAAAGCCTATTGAAAGCTTTAAAAGAGGAAGATCTAGTCACTTATAAGGACAAACACATCAGAATAACACCAGATTTTTTACAGGAACTTCTAAAGCAAGAAGGATTTGGAAAGTTGTATTCTAAATTCTGAAAGTCCAAGATGTTAACCAAACCTATAATGTCTAGCAAAACTCCAAAGTGAAGAAGAGATTTTAGGCCTCCATGATTAAAATAGATTTTAAAATTTTTATGACTATTAAACTTTGTCTAAAGAGATTAATTGTAGGAATGCTTATGACTATTGAAAGGGAAAAACCTAATGGAGAGGTCAAGGTCACAGGTATTAAGTAAACATTCCAGAAGAGTTTTAAGAAAACACTTCAAAACAAGAAAATGAAGAAGTTAATATACACTATTCACTAATAGCTCTTAATATTGATAGCTTCTATTACTTACTAATGCTTTATTTATAGATAAACTACTTTTAACTGTTTAATTTACAAATAAGCAAATTAGTTTAGAAAATATTACTCTTTAAAATTTTTTATGGAAATAAAACTGAAGAAGTAAATTCATTAGCTGCTTAGCTGACTTGATAGAGAGGCAAGGCCTTACTACATGAGTCATGCTGTTAACTGTTTCTATGCCCAAGGTCTGGCTCACTTCAGGATTTTGCAGTTTATTATTGCATAATTTATCCTTAGAGTGTGTAATGAGCTTTTGTATTTCTGGAGTATCAAATACACTGTGTCATTTCCCATTGTCTTATGACTTTTAAATCTTCTCTTTCTCGCTTAAATTTTTACCTGGCCTGCATTACATTTTGTAAATTTTATCATTTCAGAAATGCTATATTTTTACTGACTTTCTGTAATGTTTTCTTGTGACTCTATTATTTACTTTGCTTGGAGATTTAGATATGTTTCCACTAATAATTTCAGGTTTAATTTGTACACGAACTAGTGTATTGATATTTATATGAACTAGGTCTCCCTTCATATTTATGTGTTTATTTCTACTAATGGCTTTTGCTTTGAGGTCATCAAAATGGTCACAAAGAACAGCACGTGGTTGCAACAATAAATTTTGTACTAAGAAGTTAATTTTAAAGGGGAAAGAAAACCACTCTGAATTAATTTTACCTCTCCTGTTGGTTTTGAGTTTTTGCTATGTTAAGTTTATATTTTCAATCTTTAAAAATTGTTATAATTTCTAGACACTTCTATCATTTTCTTCTTGTTCTTCCAGCATTCTCTCTTGCCCCTTGCAATTAATAAATTGGATTATAATAGGAATCGAGATGAGATCATCATATTTTAGTTAAAATTCATTAGTAACTTTTGCCATATTTTATCTGAATTTTTCCTTGGGCTCAATAATTTTTGTTGAGTAAATCCTCTTGAAGGCCCTGAATGTTCTCTATAACATTCCTCTTTCTCTATAACATTATAACAGAATTTCACATTTAACCTAATGTCTCATTTAGAATTTCTGTTGTTGAGATAAAATACCATGACCAAAACAACTTAGAGAGAAAATAGTTATACTGCTTATAGTTCCATGTAACAACAGTTCATCATCAAAAGTAGTGAGGGTAGGCACTCACTCGGGGCAGGTACCTGGAGTCAAGAGCTGTTGGAGAGATCATAGAGGATGATGCTTACTGACTTGCTCCTCATGGCTTACTCAGCCTGCTGTTTTATAGACCATAGGACCCCCAACCCAGAGATGGCCCCATCCACAATGAAGTGGGCCCTCCCACATCAATCACCAATTAACCAAGTGCCTTACAGGCTTGCCTATAGCCTGATCTTATGGAGGCATTCTCTTAACTGAGATTCCCTTCTTCAGATGACTTCAGCCTGTTGTTCACCAATTCTGCTACGGTTTCTGGCAAGCAACCCACAGAATCTGCTTATCCTCTCTCACTTAGAAGAGCTAAGGCAAAAGATGTACCTACCATTCCCAACTGTTTGTCTGGGCTGTGGAAATCTAAACTCCGGTGATGATTTATTGTAAGCACTTCATCCACTAGGCCATTTCCCCAGCCGCAGTTTTTTTGTTTTGTTTTGTTTTGTTTTGTTTGTTTTGTTTTAATTTATTTTTGTATTATTTATACAATATGTTTTGAGCATATAATTTCTCATACACAGACTACTTTCAGATTCTCTGACACATGTGTAAATTCATATTTTTCTCATAAAATGTCAAAGTCAACATTAAACTAATGCACACACACAACACAAACTCAAACACACACAAAATCAAACCAGCCAAATCAAAGAAAACCCTGGAGTCTATTTGGTGTTGGCCAATTATGGTTGAACATTTCCTTTTTTCTGGATGGTAGCTGATATACACAGTATCATTTTATTAAAGAACACTGACTTTCTCTCTCAAGGAAGTAATGAATTACAAATAGCTTCTTGGGTAGGGGTGGGACTTTGAGCTCATTTTCCATTATACCTGCTGAGATTTGGTTTGTTCAAAGTTATGCACAATTTTGGTATGCTATCACTGTCTCTGTAAGTTCTTGTGTTCGCCAACCCAGCTGTATGTGTAAAAAGCTGATTCCTTGGAGTCATCCACCACCCCTAGCTCTTAAAATTTTTTCTGTGTACTCTTCCATAAAGACCCCTGAATGCAGAAGATAGGAGTCTGAAACAAACATCCCATTCAAGAATGAGTGCTCTAAAGTCTCTTACTCTTTGCATGGTGTGCAGCTTTGGCTCTTTGTGTTAATTTCAGTGTACTACAAGAAGAAGCTTCTGATAGGGTTTCAGTGGTGTACTGATGTATAGGCATGGCAGAATACCTTAAGAGTCATTGTATTGCTATGTTCATTAAGCAGAATGTTTGTTGGAAGTTTTCTCCTAGGACACATGACCATCTAGTCTCAGTTTCTTGACCTCCTTTAGCAGTGGCAGGCATGGGTTCAATCTCATGGAGAAGGGCCTTAAAGACAGTAAAATGTTTGTTTGTTAAAGCCATAACATTTGGGACCCTGTTGCACCAGAGGGTGTATCACGCCACCGGGTTGCTTTTGGAGTTTGTAAGGTTCAGTTAGTAAAAATTATGTCTGCAGTGTTATTTAGAATGACTGCCAGCAGTATGAACACTAGTCGGTATGAGGGAAGATTCTGTTTAGACACCAAATCAATTCTCCACTCTTAATGACCTAAGTCTATGGTATCTACAACAACAAGGCCTTTCCATTGTGTTGTGAAGAATAACCAATAGCGTTGGCAATGGCCTATAATACTGGAGAGGGGGGACTGGAGAGATGGCTCAGAGGTTAAGAGTACTGGTTACTCTTCCAGAGGTCCTGAGTTCAATTCCCAGCAACCACATGTTGGCTCACAGCCATCCATAATGAGATCTAGTGCCCTCTTCTGGCCTGCAGGCATACATGCTTGCAGGATCCTGCATGCTTAATAAATAAATAAATCTCTAAAAAAAAAAAATACTGCCTTTTAGACAAGACTTCAAAAAGATGTAATCTATTCTTGGTGCAGGGAGTATAATTTGGAAAAATAAAATGCCCATTTCTGGCATTGCATTCTTAATTATATGGTAACTCCACTTAAATTCCATTTGTAGATATACGAATTGAGGAAGCTTCTATAGTGGGCTTCTGTGTGAATTTCCCAAAGACCTTTAACATCATTTATCCTCCGCATATCTCCCCCATACTCTGTCCTCCCATCACTCTCCTCAACTGACCCTTTCACTCTGAAGTCCTCTTTATCCCTTTATAACAATGTGTTCTATTCCCACTTACTTGAAAGATCCCCTCCTCCTTAGACTAGAGCCTTACTAAGTTATATGGATAGTCCAAATGAAATGTACACTGCTAAGATTTAAAAGGTTCCATCCACAAAGAAAGAAGGGAAAACATGCAATGTTTGTTTTGTTGAGTCTGTGTTACTTCGATCGGGATGATTGTCTCTAGCACCAACTACTTACTTGCCAATATTCAACTTTTCATTTTTCTTAGCAGGTGAGCAATATTACATACAGAAATACACCACATTTTCATCATCTGTTCATCAGTCAGAGGACATCTAGGCTTTTCATACTTTCTGGCTATTATAAATAGAAAATCAAAGAACGTGAAAGATCAGGTACCTCTGTAGAAGATGCTTTGTGCTTTGGGTAGATGCTGACATTTGGTAGAGCTGGATCTTGTGGTTGACCATTCTTGGCTTTAAGAAACCTTCATGCTGATTTCCATAGTTCATCTATCTATCAGTTTGTACTCCCACTAGCAATGAATAAGTGTTACAATTTACCCATAATCTCCATAGCACCTGCTGCTGTTTGTTTTATTGATCTTGGTCTTACTGAAATTGGTGAGATGAAATCTCAAGTAGGCTTCATTTGCATTTCCCTGATGGTGATGTAGCTTATGTTTCACAACCAGTTTTGTTTCATCTTTTAAGTACTCCGTGTTTAGTCCTATGCCCCATTTTCAATTGGGGGATGAGTTTTCTGGATGTCCAGTTCTTTTAGTTCTTGACTGAAGAAGCATCCTGAAGTTAGTCATTCTTTAGCAACACAAGAGGAAGTGTGACTGTAAAGATACCATGCTACTGAGTTTCTGGAATCCAAATAGGCCAGGCAATAAATTTATGTTATTTAATGCAGTCACTTTGAATTACTAATGATGAATGATATTAAGGAGTAGAAAACATCAGGTCAAATATGCACTGTTTAGAAACAAGTTGTTATAACATCTACATGAAAAAGAGGGGCATAGTGCAGATACAGAACTAAGAAGGAAAGGTCAAGAAAGAACATTAATATGTACCAAGCTTCCAGATGTAAAATAACAAAATTTATTTAGCAAATAATTAAAATCTCCTTGAAAGTTCAATTTATTCCAGTTGCAATGGCAAGATTAATAAAAACAGACATGATATGCTGCCTAGGGTGTATCTACTAGAGAACAGTTATTAGTTGCTGGTGAGGGTGCAAACTAGAAAGCCACTCTGCAAATCAGTGTAGACATTCCTCAAAAAGAGGAAAATAGGTTTATCATAAGATTTATCTTTATGAATCTTGGATGCATATCTAAAGGACTCTACAGCTTACTATAGAGGTAATTATCCATCTTTGTTTCTAGCTGATCTATTGATAGTAGCCAGAAATGGCAAGCAGCACAGAAGATCATCAGTTGGTGATAAGATAATAGAAATATGGTAACTTCACACAATGGAATGTCACTCAGCTGTTCAGAAAAATGGACTTGGAAGGTATATTTATGGAGCTAAAAGCAATCATGATGAGGAAGGACAGCCAGACCAAGAAAGACAAACATTGCATGTTTCTCTTAAAAGTGGATATTATCATTTATAGTTTAGATATGTTGTGTTTCAATTATAATACACTCAGAGGGTATGTGACTTGTAAAGGACCAGGGGGCAATAGAGAATCTGCCCAGGAATGATATATAGAATATAGAGTTATAAATAAATAAAGGGAAGATTAGAACAGGATGAATGGTAAGAGTTGGATCTGGGAGGACAGAGTAGAGCTAGGAATATGAAGAGGGACAACTAACAATAAGGCCATTAGAAATGCCATATTAAACCTACTACTGTTGAAGCATCCTTGTGGTGATGTATTATGCCCCCCAATAAAATTTATCTGAGGATCAGAGGAAAAAGCCAGTCACTATAGTAAACATAGAGGTCAGGTAATGGTAGCACATGCTTTTAATCCTATCACTTGGGAGGCAGAGATCTGTCTGGATCTCTATGAGTTTAAATCCACAATGAGAAAAGAACCAGGCATTGTGATACACATATTTAGTCCCAGCACTAATTATAGAGGTCTGGAGACCTGTGCAAACAGACAGGAAGTAACAGATCTGGGCAGGAAGAGGTAGTAGATGTAGCTGGGCTAAGAGATCAAATGAAGGAGCAGAACAGAAAAGCATATAGGCATGGGTACACAGGAAGTAGGACTCTTTGGAGACTGAGGTATCAATGACATGAGGCTAACTTGTGGCTTCTCCTATTCCTCTGATCTCTCAGGTTTTTACCCTTATATCTGGCTCCATGTTTTTTATTTAATAAGACCTTTTAAGATTCATGTGACACATCCTGAAATATATACATATTTTAAATTTTTAAATGGAATCACAATTATAATGTGGGAGCCTATGCCCCAACTAAATACCATTGTCACCAAATAAAACCTCCACTTCACAGAAAGGACTACATCTTTCTGCATCATTGTTCAAGTGGTCTCATGGACCCCCAGTCACAATAGGATATTGTCAGTGCTATTAGTTACCAACTACAACTAATGGTAAGACATTATTGATAATGATAACACATATTTATGACATATAAAAATGAAATATCTAGATGAGGGTAAACTGGAGATTTCACACATACTAAAAGATTTCTTATACATGCCATTAAAAGTGACATATATGCTTTAAGAGCAGAGAAGTAATCATCAGACTATTCCAGCTGTAACATAGCTATGCCAAGCTGTAGTAATGACCTGCCAACAAGATGTGCACACTGATTCACTAGAAGAAATGTGCAAATATTGGTGAGACTGTTCTGGAATTCATCAATCCCCTTTTGATTAGATTTGTGTTACTCTCCATGATATGGAACCAATACTTGATATTGTTTATGTTTGGAGTAGGTAAGTCATGTGGTATAGATGAAAACTTATAATCACATTTCCACTTGATGACTATTACAATAAAATGACTCTTAATGACATATTGCTATACCTGTAGTGTAGAGAGTGTCACAAAACTCTCATCAAAGAAGCTTCTTCAGGGAGTGGATAGTAAATAACACATAGAGCAAAATTGAACAATATGCAGAAAGTGAGAGACTTTGGAGTGTTCAGCCCTAAAAGGATGTCTTTATCAAAACCCTCCCCTCAAGGCTCAGAGATTATTGTAGGAAAGGGAATGGAAAGATTCTAAAAGCAAGAGGAAATGGATGATGAAGAAAACAGCATTTTCTAGACACAGTAGGACAGATACAGATATTAACTCCAAAAAAATAAAAGGGTGAGACTAAGTCCTCTATAAGCTTAATCCATACAGAATACCAACAAGAATGGGAAGTGGGCATAAAGTGCCACCCCTAGGAAACATCATCAAAATATATTGTATGGTGAAAAACATCACCCCTCCAAAAAATAAATATGTTTAAAAAGCTCCACTCCTAGCTAAGAAGTTGTTTTCATGTGATAAATGCTAAGAAAGGAAACCCGATTTTCTTCAATGGAGTGAAATGAGATATATGAACTTCACTCACCCATTTGTGGCAGATGATCACACGTAGTTAGCCAACATAATTGGACTCCAGATTTTTTGGTGTCTTCTTTTTGGACGTGGGGATATTTCTTGTTGCTTTTTTGTTTTGTTTTGTTTTTTAAAACAGAGAAAGGGTATGAAGTTGACTGGGATGGAAGTGGGAGCATGGATCCAGAAAAATTTGCAGGATGGGAAAGAATGTAATAAAATATAAAGTATAAAATTCTCAAAGAAAATAAGAATAGAAAAGATGGAAGGGTGGATGAAGCACATGGGCAAGTCACCAAGCTCCCACATATTACTAATCTTAGCCAGTAAATACACATGTTCCCACCATTTGTTTTCATCAACCTGTGAGATGCAATGAACAGTAAACAACAGACTTATAATGAACAATATGCAGAAAGCAGGAGACATTGGAGTGATCAGCACTAAATGGAATGTCTTTATCAAATCCCTCTTCTGAAGACTCAGAGATCACTGTGGAAATGTTAATAAAAGAGGCTATGAGCCAGAGGTGATAGATGAGTTTAAGGAAGCAGCATTTTCCTGGTACAGTAGGACAGACATATATATACACACATATATATATGTGTGTGTGTGTGTACATATATGTATGTTTATATATGTGCATATATATGTATGTATATATATATATATATATATGTATGTATGTTTGTATGTATGTATATATATAAGCTCACAGGAATGGTGAGAGAAAGGACCAGCACAAGCTCAAACAAGACAGAATCCCAACAAGAAGAAGAACTGGACACAAAGTGGCACTCCTGATAAACGTGATCAAAATATATTGCATTAAAAAATTTACACCCACTCCAAGCCATGTAGTTATTTGCAAGTGAAAATTGCTGGGAGACAACAAAAAATTAATTTCCTTCAATAGAGTGAAATTAGGTAAGTCAACCACACTCACAGACTCACTCCATGGCAGACACAATGATCACATCTAGCATGGAAAGAAGAAAGCAGACTCCAGGTTTTTGGTGTCATTTTCTTTGGGCTTCACTTTTGTTGTTTTGCTTTGTTTTGTTTTAAAGCAGAAAAAGACCATGAAGTTAGGTGGGTCGGAGGAAGGGATGAATCTGGGAGGGGAAAAAATGGAATAAAATGTAAAGTATAAAATTCTCAAAGAAAATCATAATACAAAGATGGAAGCACCAATGAAGCACACAGGTAGGTCACCAAGTCACCAAATATTAGCAGTCTTAATCAGCAACTAAACATGGTCCCATCATTTACCCTCATCAACCTATGCATGGCTCTCAGATTGATGTTTTATCAATTATCAGCTAGTTCACTGCTAAAGAAATTTACCCTACACTGTTCCTCACCCCTCCTAGATCCATTTCATGCATTAATTTAATAACTGTTGTATGAAATATACAATGACTCTACATGTTCAGGTGTTTTACATCTCTGGGGTACTCGTTGAATAGAGAAAGATAAATTAAAACATCCGACTCCTTAAGAGTATTTTTTAAAAGGGGAGGAATTATTTTCTAGAATGTGAAGTGATTTGAGCATTCCTTATTAGAGTTAATACAGAGTAAATAAACAGAAACATGATTACAATATGAACAGAAATAAAAAGTCCAGCTGATTCTTACAGATAGGATTTACTCATGCTGGTGATAGTAGGGCATAACATAGGACAGGAAGGAAGTATGACTTATTAACATGGAAGAGTAAATCCAAATGTTGGTTGAAGTGGTAGTGGAAACACTGGGAAGAACCTCACCAGTTGCCAGGTCCCATTAAATGAAAGGTTTCTTTTGCTAGGCTCACGAATCTAGAACTTACTCCATAGGTGACAAATAAAGGACTTACATCCCCTTGTGCATTCTCCAACAAAATCTTTGTTCCTAAGATGGGTTTTAAAGATGTTTTGTGAGCAAGATCATAACCAGAAAGGAACACGGGCATCACTTCACCTGATGGTGAGTCTTTAGAAGATTCAGTAAAGGGACAGAAGCACAAATAATTAGGAGGTCAATGCATGCATCCCTGATTCCTGGACAATTGTTCACAATTAGGGAAGGAATTTCCTTTAATATTTCCACTCCCTTCTGTTTTATTATGGAGATTCTAGAGTTTTTAGTGTGATTCAATGCATCCTAAATTATAGAGTGCCTTGGTGGTAAGTTGGCTAGCTTTTGATGATTTGAATTTCAGGGAAGACAAAAACTTCAGGTAAAAGATGATATCTGAGAATTACCATGAAATCTAGGTTTTTATAGCTATACCATTTATCTTTGCCCTAGAGTTGTACAAAGTAATTTAATTAATATAAGACTCAGCTTGCTCAATTATTCTTTAAAGTATTTTTAACTTTTTATTACTCTAGTTTTAGTAATAAATTCTGACATATTTTCATTGGTTCAATTTCAACAATGCTTCATTATTAACAAATAATTATTTTCCTTATATTAGAAATCAACATTCTATAATAATTATTTCAAATCTAAATCAACACATCCTTGGATAGTAACTCAGCATGTCAGAATTTTAATGACAGTTTCAGTATATTGTCCTCAAATGTGCTTTACTGATCCTTTTTCTTATATGAGCGCTTGGCACTATATATGATAGTGCATCTCATTCCTTAATTGCTTTACCCAATTAATAATACATTAATGATGATGATATTGGATAAAGGAGATAGGTTGTTTGGTGAAATGAATGTTGCACAAGCCTACAGACATGAGAATGATCCTGAGAACCTATGTAAAAATCCTGGGTGGTGGCCTGTGCTTACAATGCCAGCTATGAGGAGGCAGACACATGCAGACTGATAAAGCTTGATGGCCAGTTCCTCTTTTGTGGCCAGCACCCTGTCATGACCAACTCTGGGTCAAACACCAAGTTGGATCATCATTTAGGTAAGTTATCCAAGGCCAATGCTTTGTTTCTACAAACACAAGTATACACAAACATACACACATAGCCACACATATATATGTACACATGTTCACAACCACACAAATGAACAAATATGTAAGAAGTAAATAAAACTCTACAATGTAAGCAGTAAATACATAAACAAGGCATATAGCTTCGGAGGACCCACTAGCCAAGATAAAATGTGGCCTCCAGACATATATTAATATTCACACAAATTTCATGTTCATACTAGGGTACACACTCACATGCAATATTCCTAATAACAAAAAAGAAACTGGAAAATACACATGACAATGATACTGAGCCTGAGAGAAGTTTCTGCCTCCCCTGTAAATGAGGAGTCAAGAACAAAAAGGAGCACAAACTTGTATCCAATAACCAGGAAAGGATTTGGGAGGGGTTACAATTTGAATATGTGTGTGTGTGTGTGTGCGCGCGCGTGCACATGCGCGCGCTAAGGAAATCTTTAGCTATTATTGAAGATTAGCCAAACATTAGAACATTAAAGAACAACGTGGAAAAAAAGGGCACATTACTGAGAGCTGTGAATGTATTAGAAATACGTTTGTGGGCTGGAGAGATGGCCTAGAGGTTAAGAGCATTGGCTATTCTTCCAGAGGTCCTGAGTTCAATTCCCAGCAACCACACGGTGGCTCACAGCCATCTGTAATGAGATCTGATGCCCTCTTCTGGACTGCAGGCATACATGCAGACAGAACACTGTATACATAATAAATAAATAAATCTTTTTAAAAAAAAAGAAAGAAAGAAAGAAATACATTTGTACAGGAACAAGTGTATTTTCCACACTAATTTTAGCCCATTCTCTGCTCTTGTCTCCTCTAACCTGACTTGATCATGATTTGATTATGACTTACCTACACCCATGTGTGACTTTCTTCCTGTGTTTCTTTTAGCCCTGCTGCTCTGGTGGATTAACTCTGCAAGAAGTCACAACATTAAAGGCCAGTGCTGCATGCAACCAGACAAACTGAGGACTAGCAGAGAAAGGCCACCTCTCAAGCAAGCTCCACCTTTGCTCTCTAATAGGACATAACAACTGTGGCTGAGGTCCCGGTGTATGAGAGGATCATGGTCCTTCAGCTGCAGCTGTCGATGATGGTCTTCCTCTCCACATGGTCCCTAACTGGACATGTGAAGTACAGTAGCCCTCCAGAAGTAGTGATACCCTTGAAGTTCACTGATACTAGGAGACGTAGTAGTTCTCTGGGTGGCTGTCCTATGGATAATAATCACAATCAATATGATATCAAACACCTTTGGGCCAAAAAAGTATATGGTAGAGATTTATGGTTAGCTTATTTAGGTTCAGTTTGTTTACAACAAATTAATTGTGCAATTAACAGTTTCATGTGGGACACATTAGGCATTTCGTCATTAACTATAGCACATGAGTTGGGTCATAATTTGGGTATGCCTCATGATGAAAAGACATGTGTGTGTGGACAGAAAAACCTGCATAATGTTCAGAGAGGTGACTTTATCTACTAAATTCAGTAACTGTAGTTATTGTAGGATATGGGAACATATTTCCCAAAGGACCTGTTTATGTAACATTCCATATGAAGAAAGTGCAATGCCACGCGTCTTCTGGGGGAATACTTTGGTTGAAGAAGGACAGCCGTGTGACTGTGGTTCATTTGAATCATGTAGAAGAGATCAATGCTGTAGATATGCTTGTGTTATGAAACCTCATGCTAAATGCGCTGCTGGGCCTTGTTGCAAAGACTGCAAGTTCATGCCAGAAGGTACCTTGTATAGAGGGAAGAACAGTGAATGTGACCTTCCAGAGTGTTGCAATGGAGCTTCAGCTGAGTGTCTTGAATATGTGTGTGTGGAAGATGGAAGCCCTTGTCGTGGTGGCTATTGTTATTTAAAAAAAAAAAAAAAAAAAAAAAAAAAAAAAAAAAAAAAAAAAACGCAATACCCATAAGAACCACTGTCAGTAGATTTTTGGCCTGGGAGCCAGGAGTACAAACAGGGTGACCATTTTGGAAACTGGTAATGATAGCTAGAGCTATAAAATGTGCCATGACTCTGATATACTGTGTAGACAATTCAGTTGCAAGAATGTGACTGAGCTTCCACTTATGAAAGACCACGAAACAGTGCATTGGACTCACTTGAATAGTGTCACCTGCTGGACTACAGACTACCATTTTGGTATAAACATAGCTGACATTGGAGCAGTGAAAGACGGCACACCTTGTGCACTCAGAGGCTTCCAGTCTGAGGAAGCAAGACCAGCTGAGGAATTGGCAAGGTGAAGAAGCTATGGCTCATTCTGCTTCTCTGATCTTCCAGCATTCACCCCAATATCTGGCTCCAGGTTTGATTTTATTAATAAGAACGTTGAAGATTCCTGCTACAGCTACACACTACACAGAAGCCATGGAGGGGAGATGCTTACTGGCTGCTTCTTCCTGGCTTGCTCAACCTGCTTTCTTATAGAACCAAGTGTGAACAGCCCAGGGATAGCACTACGAACAACGGCTGTAGCCCTTCTCCATCAATTGCTAAATGAGAAAATGTTCTATAGGCTTGCCGATAGTCTGATCCAATGAGGGCATTTTCTCAATCACTGTTTCCTCCACTCAGATGACTATATCTTGTGTCCAGTTACATAAATCTAGCCAGCGCAAAACCATTGTTAGTTCTAGAGATCCAGAACAACTGTGACACATCACACCCAGAATTCTGATCACAGGTCTCTTAGCCCTCCGTGGATTCCAGAAATTCCACCACCAAACCTGTCCTTAGAGATCAGCCTCCCATAGCCAGGGAACAGCCTTAAAAATCTTGAACAACTATCCACCTTCTTGCCTTTAAAATCTAGTCCCAGGATAAAGAGCTACACATTCCAGTTAGTCCCCCTTGGTCAACCCAGGAAAGAGTGTTTCTCATTATGGAATGACCAGACATGTTAGTCCTATGCTGAAGATAGAGTTTCATCATTTCCTTTTACCAATGTGGAAAGATAATTGAACCTTGCTTCCTATTTCCTTAAAATCTACAACAGAAAATGATTAATCCTTACACTTAGTCAACTTTGTCTATAAAATGAGATCATGAAAATATTTGTAAAATTATGTTGGATAAAATAAATAAATCCTGCTTGCTTTGGAAATAAAATTAAACATCCCAATTTAACTTTTAAAAAAACCCCACATTTTAAAGACAGAAGCCTGTCCTCAAAATTGTGCCAGATCCCCAGCCTAATCTAGCCACCCATCCTGTGCAACACACGCTCTGGCCTCCCCACATGCCATCCCTACGTTCATCCACCTCAGGTCCCTTCTCTGCTGCTTCTACCACAACTCTCAATACATGGAGTACAGCCTGCTGTCTCCTCTCCAAATCCTACAGGTCCTAAAGAAGTGTTTGTAAATGTCAATTACCTAGATGAACTCTGTGACACATAATATAAAAGAACAATCATAAACTTCATTAGAGAATCAAGGAGTTTAAAAATACAAGAAGAAACAGCTCAATTCAATTAAGGAGAAAGAACTTAAGGAGGCTAAACCCCTAAGTGATGCCCAAGAGAACACAAACATAGACTAGTGGAAATGAAGAAGACAATCCAGGGCTTGAGAACAGAATTCAATCAAGAAATAGAACATCAAAAAAATCAAAACAAAACAAAAAAGTTGGGTGGTAGTGGCATACACCTTTAATCCCAGCATTTGGAAGGCAGGGGCAGATGAATCTCTGTGACAGCCTGGGCTACAGAGTGAGTTTCAGGAAAGGCTCCAAAGTTATACAGAGGAACCCTGTCTCAAAAAATCAAGAAAGAAAGAAGGGAGGAAGGGAGGGAGGGAGGGAGGGAGGGGGAGAGAGAGAGAGAGAGAGAGAGAGAGAGAGAGAGAGAGAGAGAAAGAAAGAAAAAGAAACATTAAAGAGGGCATTAGTTGGCCTCAAACTCAAGGAGATCTGCCTGCTTCTGCCTCCTGAGAGCTGAAATTAAAGGCATGCACCACTGTAAAAAAATGAAAAAGAAGACATTAGCAGAAAATGAAGTTATTCTTGAAAAACCCAATAGCTCAATAACAAAACTCAAAGAAAAGCCTTACAGAAGCAGAAGGGAGGCTATCAGGTTTAGAAGGAAAAGTAGAGGATATAGACCAAATAAGCAAGAAACATATTTTTTAATACAGAAAAGGAACAGACAAGAAATGAAAAATGCCATTGAAAGCCTTCAAATGTGAGAGAGCAGGAAAAACATGAACATTCTGAATTACAAGCTTAGATGGCAGAATAGAATCCTAAGCCAATGCCATATTCCAGATTGTCAAGAAAATCATAGAAATGAACATCCCCCAAATGAGCAAATACACACATAGATACAAGAAGCACAGTGAACACCAAATAGACAAGCAAGGAAAGAAATTCCCCATGGCATATCTTTTCAAACTTTTAAGTGTTACAATAGAGAATAAAGACAATGTATTGAAAGCTGCAAAAAGAAAAAACATGTCACACATAAAGAAAAACCCATCAGAATAATGGCTGATTTCTCAATAGGAATTTTGAAAACAAGAAGAGCCCAGAGCAATGCATTCCAACTCCTAAAACATTAAGACTGCCAATCTAGCATAATATATCCAGCAAAATGATATTCCATGATTGAAGAAGAAAAAATTTTTCATGACATAAACAGACTAAGAAGGGTATATATCCCACGGCACTCAAAAAGAAGGAGGAGGAGAAGGAGGAGGAGGAGGGGAGGAGGAGGAGGAGGAGGAGGGGAGGAGGAGGAGGAGGAGGAGGAGGAGGAGGAGGAGGAGGAGGAGAAGAAGAAGAAGAGGAGGAGGAGGAGGAGGAGGAGGAGGAGGAGGAAGAGGAAGAAGAGGAAGAAGAGGAGGAGGAGGAGGAGGAGGAGGGGGTCAAGATCATGATGGGGAAACCCACAGAGACAGATGACTGGCGCTAGTTGGAGCTCACTCACTCTGGACTGACAGCTTGGGAACCTGCATGGGACTGAACTAGGCCTGCTGAATGTGGGTGACAGTTGTGTGGCTTGACCTGTTTGTGGAGTCCCTTGGCAGCAGGACCAGGACTTATCCCAGATACACGAACTGGCTTTTTGGAGCCTATTCCCTGTGGTGGGATACCTTCCTCAGCCTTGATACAATGAGGAAGGGCTAGGCTCTCCTTCAACTTGGTATGCCAGACTTTGTTGACTACCATGGGAGGCCTTACCCACACTGAGGAGTGGATGGGGGTAGAGTGGGAGGGAGGTGAGGAGGTAGGAGAAGGGGAGGGAGGGTGAACTGGGGTTGGTATGTAAAATGAAGAAAAAAATTAATAAATAAATATATTTTAAAAAAAGATTAAAAAAAACTCTCTGCTACCTCTCCAGCACATCTGTCTGCATGCCACCATGCTTTCCACCATGAAAATAATGGACTAATCCTCTGAACTGTAAGCCAGCCCCAATAAATATTTTCCTATAAAAAAAAAGAAGGGTATATCCAACAAATAAAATCTAAAGGAAATACAGGAAACAATATTTGGGGCAAAAGAAAGGAATGAGCATAGCATGGAGACTGTAAATATAAATATTACACAAAGTACCACTGAGGATACAATGAACAAGATCCAGTATCAAAAACAAAATTACCACAGTTAATACATACAGCACAGGCTGACTGAATAAATCAAGAAATAAAATCTACTTATCTGATGTCTACAAGAAATATGTTTTGGCCTTAAAGATAGACACTGTCTTAGAGGAAAAGGGTGGACAAAAGTACTCCAACCAAATGAGACCAGGAAGCAAGTAGGCTTAACTTTCACAATATCTGACAAAGTAAACTTCAAATTAATCTAATCAGAGGAGATTTTTAAAAAGGGACAGTTCATTCTTACTAAGGGAACTGTTAATCAAGAAGACCTTACTGTCTTCAACATACATATGTCAAATGTAGATGCACTCTATTTCATAAGAGAATTTACTACTGGGTTTAAAGATACAGATTAACATCAATCCATTAATAGTAGGTGATTTCAATACCTCACTTTCTCCAATATGCATGTGACCTAGAAAAAAATATACAAGGAAATAACAAAATTAATAGACAACATGCATTATAATGGATTTGACACATATCTACAGAATTTTGTCTACAAACATGAAAGAATGCATACATTCTTCTCATCAGCACATGAAAGCATTGGGGAACAGACCCATCAAAGGATGTCTCAAAGGTCTTAATGAAAGAATGAAGGGAACTAGTTCTGTGTCTTTGCCAAGCTAGGCTGGGTCTAGGACCTTAAGGAAGACAAGATTTCAGTTCGTGGAAATTCTACTGTAGTCATCAGTCCCAAGGCTGCTGCATGTTTGGTCTGTGACACACTTGATATAGCCTGTGTTCCCTTTAAACTGTATTGCTTGATAATCTTCTTGCTTACTCTGTTCCATTCTGTTAGAGTTTCCTACTGATTTTTTCATGTACTACAAATAGTACATGAAACAGTGTGGCTAAATAAATTTGCTGGCATGAGACATAGCTTATGCAGTCCTTGTGACCCCAATTTCCTGTCCTGTTTATTTTCTCATGCATGGTCTTCCCATTGAAACCTTGCAGTTAGGACCCTCATTTGTGCAGATACAAGTCACTGAAGCTTTTATAAAATAGACCACATTGGCAAACACGAAGCAAATAGTTACAAATTCAAAGAGATAGGATGATTCATTGTACCATAGCTGATGATAATGCAATAAAACTTAAAATTCACAGAAACAAATCCCTTGAATATATGCAAATTCATAGATATTAACTCCAAAAAAGTTTTTCTGAAAATATTTGAAACTGAAAACACAATATAACCAAACTTCTAGGATCCATAGAATGCAGTCAGTGTCCAAAGTAACTACATTAAAAAACTCAGGAAGTTCTTTAGAAAATAATCTAATGATACTATCCAAAAAAATTGAAAAACAATAGCAAATTAGCCAATGGTACAAAATAATAAAAATTAGAGCAGGAACAACTTAAATATAAAAAGGGGGGAAGCAACAAATTTAAGAGCAGATTCTTTGAGAAGATAAGCAAAATAGACAGACCCTTCACCCAACTAATCCAAAGAAAGTAAGAGAAGACCCAAATTAATGGAATCAGAAATGAAGAGGGAAACATTACAGGATATACCAAAGAAAATCAGATTACTGTAAGGGAATACTTTAAAAACCAGTGTTGTGTTAAGCTGTAAAACCTAAGAGAAAAAGATGGAAGAAATTTCCAATCTAAGAAGTTAACAATCAAAACAGACCCATAAAATTAGATTGAAATAGTAATAAAACGCCTTCCAACTTAAAAAAAAAAAATAGCCTAAAGCCAGTTGGGTTCACAATTCTAACAGACTTTCAGATATTTACATCATTCTTTTTTTTAAACTTTTTTTTATTATATTTGTGTTTTAATTTTACACATCAGCCATGGGTTCCCCTGTCCTCACCCCTCCCGCAGCCACCCCCACCTTCTTCCCATCCCCTCCCCTCCATTCCCATCTCCTCCAGGGCTAAGACTCCCCTGGGGATTCATTTAAACCTGATGATTCAGTACAGGCAGGACCAGTCCCCTCCTTCCAGGCTAAGCAAAGTGTCCCTGTGTAAGCCCAAGGTTCCAAACAGCCAGCTCATGCACTAAGGACAGGTCCTGGTCCCACAGACTGGGTGCCTCCCAAGCAGTTCAAGCTATTCAGTTGTCTCACTTATCCAGAGGGCCTGATCCAGCTGGGGGCTCCATAGCCTCTGGTTCATAACTCATGTGCTTCCATTCATTTGGCTATTTTTCACTTTGCTTTTTGCAATCTTGGTCTCAATAATTCACGCTCTTATAGTCCCTCCTCTTTCTCAACAATTGGACACCTGGAGCTCCACCTGAGGCCTGGCTGAGGATCTCTGGATGAGAGTTCCAGCACGACCGTCAGGGTGTTTGGCCATCTAATCACCAGACTAGGTCAGATCAGGCTTTCTCTCGACCATTGCCAGCAGTCTACAGAGGATGTATCATTGTGGATTTCTGGGGAGCTCTCTAGCACTTTGCTTCTTCCTGTTCTCATGTGGTCTTCATTTATCATGGTCTGTTATTCCTGTTCTCCCTTTCTGTTCTTGATCCAGCTGGGATCTCCTGCTCCCCTAAGCTCTCTTTCCATCATTCTTAAACATTCCAGGAGATTGTGAAAGATGGAACGTGCACAAACTCCTAAGAACCCAGTGACACTCCAATACCAAAGCATGACACAACAGCAAACCTACAAGACAATAACTATGATGACGATAGATGCAAAATGCTCAATAAATATTTGCCAACAATATACAGTCATATATCAAAAAGACTACGTCCCATGAACAAGTTGTCTTTAGTCCTGAAATGCAGGCACAATTCAACATATATATTTGAATAAATGTAAAAAACCACATAAATGGATTTTACACAAAACCACATGATCATCTCAATAGACACAGAAAATACCTTTGACTAAACCCAACAGTATTTTATGAAGAAAGTCCTAGAAAATGTAGGACTGAAGGGAACATAACTCAATACACTGAAGTCTGCATATGAGAAACCTGCAGTGAACATCAACCTAAATGGAGAAAATTTTAAGACAATTCCACTGAAGTCAGGAATGAAACAGATTCCTACTATGCCCACTGCTTTTCTACATTATGCCAGAAGTATTGGATGGAGTCACACGGGGTGAGAAGTAAATTATAAGGATACAAAAGAAAAAGAAGATGTCATAAACTACACATTAAAAATACCAAAAATTCTACCTTAAAACTTATAGAAATGATAAACAAATACAACAATGTGGTAGTATATACAATCACCTTGTACAAATCAATAGCATTCCTATGAACTAATATCAAATTTACAGAGAAAGAGATCACAGAAAAACTCTCAGTCACAATAGCCTTAAAGAAAATGTAACATCTAGGAATGAACCTGATCAAGGAAGAAAAGGACCTCTACAATGAAAACTATAAACATCTAAAGGAAGGTACAGAAGGAAACTGGAATATGGAAAGACATTTCATGCTCAGGAATGATAAAATTAATATTGCAAAAATAATCATTTTACCAAAAGCTGTTCCAGATTCAATGCGATCTCCATCAAAATTCCCATCTCATTCTTCACAGACGGAGAAATATGTCTCCTGAACATGACATGGAACCACAAAAGACCGTAGGTAGCCACAACAACCCTGAGGAACAGGGCAATGCTGGAGGGATTGCAGTTCCAGATCTTAAGATATATTCAAGAGACGCAGTAACAAAAACAACATGGCAGTAGCACAACAACAGACATGTGGAACAGTAGAACGAAATCCAGGACACAAACAAGAGCACATGTAACTTCAGCCACTTCATATTTGACAAAGACGCCAAAAGCATGAGCTGAAGAAAGAATCTTCAACAAACGGTGCTGGAAAAACTGGAATCCACATTCAGGAGAATAAGATTAGAACTGTGTTTAATACATTGCCCAAATTTTGACTATAAATGTATCTAAAACATAACATAAAACCTGAAACATTGCAACTCACAGGAAAAAAATCTATAGGCAGGCCCTAAATGATATAGCTATAGAAAAGGATTTCATGAATCGTTCTCTGTTCACCCAAGAGTAAGGCCAACTATTAACATAAAAGTCGACAGCCTTTTCTTAGCTTAGATAACAATTAACTAGAAAAAGAGGAAGCCCACAGAGTAGGAGAGGATCTTGGCTAGCTATACATCTGACAGGGCATTAATATCCAGATTATATAATGACCCCAAAAAATAAAGAATCAAAAAAGTGGGGGCAGGGGCTGGAAGGAGTAGAGTGAGGGGAAATTGGAGTCAGGATGTACTGACAACAAAACAAAACAAAATTAAATTAAAAAAATTTAAAGACTGGGACCAAAATAGTGTTCTCAACAAAAGAAAAACTGCCTATGAAAAATCTTGAAAACTATTCTTAGTCCATAATAATTAGGGGAAACGAATAAAAACAACTTTAGGATTACATTATACACCTGTCAGAATGGCAAAGATCAACAAAACAACCAACAAACTTCTGGAGTGGGTGTGTGGAAAGGGGAACCCTCATTCACTTAAGATGGGCTTGCAAACTGGTGCAGCCACTATGAAAATCAATGTGGGAAATTGTCAAAAGGCTAAAAGATAAATCTCCCATATCACCTAGCTGTACAACCCCTTGGCATATGCCCAAAGACTCAACATTTTACTTTAAAGATATTCGCTCAGCCGTGTTCATTGCTGCTCTGTTCACAACACTAGCTAAGAAATGGAAACAACCTAAATGTCTTCCAACAGATGAATGCATAATGAAAATGTGGATGTGGTGCCTAAATACAGTGGAATACTACTCGGCTATAAAGACAAATTAAATTTGCAGATAAATGGATGTCGCTAGGGAAGATCATATTGAGTGAGACAACCCAGGCCTTTCTAGATAAATATCACACATACCCTTCCATTGATGCTTCTAGGGTAGAATCTCCAGATATGAGTACAGATCCTGGAATAACTGGAGAAACCAAGAAAATAAAACAGAACCCTTGCTTGGGATGGTGGTTGGGGATCAATAGTGAAAGGAATTTGTTAGGGCACAGGTGATCTGATTTGCACAATGAAAAAAGGGGTATGGGATGGAGATAAACATAAAGAAGGGAGCCAGTAAAATAACAGGAAGGATGTCTGAAAAAGTCATAAGGAAACATACTATTGATAATGCAAGTTAATCTGTGGGTAAATATACATACACAGTTTAAATGAAATTTTCTCAACTCGGTTGCCAGTGCTCCATTCAAGAGGCAAAGACCTCCTAATTAAAATCCTCATACCAGGAATGAGATGTCCTCTTTCAATTTGCTGGTCAGGGATATCCACAAGACCTCCAAAATATTCAGCCTATTGCTATCTCTCTTGGCTGCTCTCTGAAGTGTAATGTAAATCCTATTGCTGAATAAATGTTGTACACCAAACATAGGGCTCAGAGGCCCCTGAATGGGAACAGAATTGAACCTCCTCTCTAAGAAATAATTTTCATAGTATAAGAAGGTAACATGAGCGGAGGGGTGGTGGCGCACGCCTTTAATCCCAGCACTCGAGAGGCAGAGCCCGGTGGATCTCTGTGAGTTCCAGGCCAGCCTGGGCTAACAAGTGATTCCCAGGAAAGGCTCAAAGCTACACAGAGAAACCATGTCTCAAAAAACAAAAAACAAACAAATGAACAAAAAAGAAGATATCATGAAAGCTTTCAAGGAGGGAGAGATTCAAAAGTACAACCTAGCTATTAAGCTTATAAACCACAAGAAGACAAAAGCTCTGACTGGATTTAAGAACTTCTCCACAAGAGGGAAATCATGTCTGGTACTGGAAACCTAGGCAACTACCCAGGGTTGATGAATCATGGATCTTAAAGGAAAACCTACCACCACTACTTTAGTAATTCATCATAATTCCTAACCACACTCTAAATATTTGTGCGTGTACCCACAAATAAGTGTGGTCTTTACCCCCTAATCAAAGAAACTTGTCTTTGCAACAGATGGAGAACTTTACAGAAAACTACAACCAATCAAAATGAAGAGTTGTGAAACCCAGTCTCAATAGATACATTGACAAAACTAGCCCTACACCTCGGGCTCAGAGAACATTGTTAAAGAGGAGGCAGAAAGGTGGTAAGAGCCATAGGACCGCAGAGTTCTGCTCTGGGATTGAGCCTCCTAGTAATCTTATATGATATACATACAAAGTCTCACTAGCGTGACTGACCCAACATGATCTGGACAAGGACAACAAAAATAGACATGCCAAAATAGATGAGAGAAAGCCCAAGAGGTCTCACCCAAACATTAGGCAAATAATGAACACTGAGAATGGGAAAAATGGCCTTTCCCAGAGAAGAGCAATTTGCAATCCAATATCAAATGGCAGTCCCTGAAGTCATACATAATATTTACAGTCTGAGCAAGCCTAGGAATGTATATGTATAAACATTACATAAACATTTATCCACATAAACATTATATGTACATGCATGTGACAACAATGTAAAATGGGTCCAGGACTTTGAAACAGAACAAGCAAGGTTATAAGAGCAGTATTGGAGGAAGGAAAGGGAAGGGGAAATGATGTACTTATTTTATACTCTCTCACAACATTAAAAATTATTTTTTTCAAAATAGAAGGAGGGGAAACAGGCCAGAATGTGATATATGAAAGAAGAATTAAATAAATAAATAAATAAATAAATAAATAAATAAATAAATAAATAAATAAATGATTTTCCTATGGGAATAAAATGAATCAATGTGTTTGGGTAGATAAAATCAAAGGAAAAAAAAGAGATCAGCATAATTGAGGCAAAATCTCCTGGATATTTCCTCATGGTTAGCACACAGAATATGTGGTCCTGAGAGGCTCAGGTTCCAGCTCATGCTGGCTGCCAAAATTGGTACTTTAAGGGTCAGCAGGTGGATCTTGTTTCAGAGGCGTGAAAGAGAGCAGCTGAGACTGGGTATGCTGAGAGGCTGTGGGCGGAAGAGACTGTAGTCTCAGTTGTGATAGAAGCTCCAGGACTGAAGAAATCCTTGAGAAAAACTGAGGCTTGGAATCATATAGTGAGGTCAGAGTCCGCGAAGAGAGCCCATGAAAGGATACTGGAGAAAGTACAGGCCATTTGCAGGAGGAGACCTCAACATTTTGGAAAAGCCAGTGCCATGGGATGGCCACCAAGGGCAGGAGCATCCATGAAGTGGAACCTGAGGCTATCAAAGAAGCTGCCTGTGATATGGATGGCTAAGCCCAAGAAAGGGAACTTAGCTGTCAAGGACCTTTGGAGCCCATAGGACTGTGAGTAGGTCTCAGACACTAACCACTAAATTCTTTCCACTGTTGGACCATGGTTTTGCTTTATTCAGATTGTTGATCTTTTCTGGCTCTTCCCTTTTGAAATAAGAAGTAATTTATTTTTATTATTTTACCTATGCCTACAGTTAAGAGACTGGAATTGCACAGAGGCTTTTAACTTTGAGAGAGATTGTGGATAAGTTAAAGAAATTGAAATACATTCAAAATGTCTGAAACGTAAAGATTGTGGGAATTTTAAAAGTCAGTACGTTTTATATTGTGGTAATAATATACCACTTCCAAGACAAGAAAGGAAAAATCAAACCCACTTGCATAATAATGTATGCATTTGTCAAATTGACAACTGGTCAATTGTGCTGGCTAATTTTATGTCAGCTTGACACCAGATAGAGTCATTTAGGAACACAAAATGGGATAGAGGTAGAGGCCATGAGCCTCAGGGCAATATGTGGATTAACAGAAATGGATTAAGTTGTAAGAGCTAGTTAGTAGTAAGCATGCCGAGGGCCATGGGAGTATACAGCAGGTGACAACTAGTGTGTGACAAGTCAACCCACCAGAGGTGTAACTCCCTGATGGGGAGCCCCATCTGGCAGAGACATGGGGTCACTGGCTGTGGAAACTGGTTATTTTCTGTCTGTAACTTTCTCAGGTGCCACTGTTTTGCCACCACAATAAGAATAGCTGTGGAGTGCTTTCTACAGACCTTTGAATCTCTGGGCATACTTTTAGCTGTAGATTTCTGTTTAAGCTGTGTAATTCTGATGAACAGAAATATTACCAGAATGTTCTTCTTTAATGACACAAGAAAGTAACAGTATTCTCAGTCTCAGAGACAGCTTTTTAACAAACTAAGCTGCCTCTACAGAATATATACAAAGACTAATTCCCAGGAGTTGTTTATTGCTATATCAAGGCCAGGCTGTTTACACTGAGCAGTAGCTCTCTTTCTGCTCATACCCTGAATGCTCAAGATTCAGCCAATTGTTTAATGTCTGGGACCCCTCACCAACTTACAGCTATGTGCATGGGTCAATGTGACATTACTAGCCTAAGAGAAACTATGTGACTTATATTTTGAGAATGGGTAGGGCCCTGAAAATGTAACTTATAATTGTCCAGAGTTTGGTTGTGAGGGAGCAGCAGCAGCAGCAGTATGGAGAGAGACAACTAGGCAGAGCTATGTGAGAGCTGCTGCAACATGTGAGTGGTGTGTGTGTGTGTGTGTGTGTGTGTGTGTGTGTGTGTGTGTGTGCATGCGCTGAGTGAGAGATGAAGATGCAGCAGCATGAGAGAAGTGCAAAGGAGTGAGTGAGTGATAGAGTGAGTAAGCAAAGAGTGAGTAAATAATCTAGAAGAAGTATGTGAGAGAGAGTTGTGTGTAAGAGCTGCTGCTATGTAGAGGAGCTATGCCTAGGAACTGTGTAAAGTGCTGTATGGTGAGAGAGCTGTGTAAATGAGATGTTTAGCTGTGGCTGTGTGGACATTTGTAACTGTGTGGAGGCAAGGAAGTTGAAGCAGTACAAAAGAGATATATAGAAGAGAAATGTATGTAAAAGAAAGGTGTGTAGCCATGTGAAAAGATGCATGTATATAAGGACATGTAGCTATATGGAGCTGTGTGGAGACATGGAGCTGTGTGGAGACAGAAAGAATCAGAGACCATTCTTAAGATCAAGTAAATGAGAAAGTTAACATCAGAAAGCATGTCTGTTTCCTTACTTCACCAGCCATAGACAGATTAAAACTTATTTCTAATTACCCTCAGATAGAAAAGTTTCCTAACCCTGGCTACTCTGAGGCACTCCTTTTACCTTTTACCCTGAGCTGATCATGGGAGCCGGTCTCAGATTGCTGAGGGCTATCTGGGGCTGACCATTAGAGAGTGTCTCTCCTGAACATTCCCAGAAGGTTCCACCTGGGGCTTTAACCTCTGAGAAAAATTATCTCTTCTGCCTTGGGTAATTTTACTGGTCCCTGTTTGGGCACCAGAAAATCACAGACCTTGGGAGACCAGCTCCCAATATCAGCTCAGGGTAATTAAAGGAATGCCTCAGAGTAATTAAAGGAATGCCTCAGAGTAGTAAGGGAGCCTAAGGGTAATACACGCATTAATAGAAATGGCTTAAGTTGTAAGAGCAGTTAGTAGTAAGCCTAAGCTATAGACTGAGCATTTTTTAAATTAATATAAGCTTCTATGTGTTTATTTGGGACCAGGCTTTTGTGACAGAAAAACTCTGCCTCTGTTTACAGACTCATTTGCCTCCTCTTTCAGCATTCATTGTTTCTCTGACTGTTGCAAGATTGAATAATACTATATGTGAGGAGAATGGCTTATTCCTTTAAATTTTATTGGTGATTTTTCACAACTCATATTGGTTTGCTTTTTGTTTGTTTTTGGTTTTGCATGTGTGAAGATTTCTTATTATGTCTTTGAATAAATCCTCCATGCACTGGTAGTTCTCTAGTCCTTCTTGGACCCAAATTACTGACAGGTGTCTTGATGACATCATAAAAAGCTCATAAGGTGATTTTGTTCCTTTTCATTCCCCCTTGTCTCCTCTGACTGCATGTGGGCTGTGCATCTTCTACTTCACTCATTATGTTTCCGCTTGATTAGTTCTGCACTAGACTTCCTCTACTGTGGTTTTCATGCTGTTTGTCCCATGGTTTTGGGGTTTTTTTTCCTCCCATCTCCTCCTTTTCCTTTCACTATAAAGCATTTCTTATGTTTATTATTCTGTGTGGGAGTGGTCTTGCCTATAAGTCATTTGTGTAAACAACTCTTAGCATGTACTTATGATGATGAATATGGAGATTAGGGGACGACTTTAGATGGTGGGTTCTATCCATGAGCTGTGAGTTCAGGAGTTGAACTCAGGAGTCATGTGTAGATGAAAATCACTTTTTATTGGCTAGTAATCTGGTCATGACATCTGTTGGAAATTTTTATTTCAGTCTCATGAACTGATGAACATATTATTTTTCACTTGCAATTCTGTAAATTTTCTTAAAATCATTACATTGAATATTCTCTGACAAATCATCAACCCACATCTATATGTCACTGAGAATATAATGTCTCATGTACAAAAGAAAATATAAGCATCATCAAAAATTAACTGAATGACCATTATTTTTCCACTGCTCAGTGGTATGATTATACTTGGCTCTGCTAACTAGAATGAAAGATACTTTAAGTACCAGAGTCATTTATGAAACAGGTCATTAGCTCCTAGGGAAATTTTATCAATAAAGAAAGATAGCCTATGACCATATGTCTTAGTTAGGGTTTTTTATTGCAGTAAAGAGACACTATGATGATGGCAACTCATAAATGAGCTGTGAGCTAGGTTGTAATTTAATGTTTCCTGATTTAAAGATACCACACATGTAGGGCTGGAAACTGAGTAAGTCTCCAACAAAAAAGTATTCACAGAAAATATATCAACTTCAGAGATGCCATGGTCTTCATGATCAATGTTTAATGAGGGACATACCTGATTCAACAATTATAGAGGATACCCTCCCATGGTTCAGAATGGTGTCATAGGAGTGATTCTGAATCCACTGAATCTCATTGTGCTGGTAAGTTTTTGTCAACTTGATGTCAGCTAGACAGACATGAGGAGAGGAGATCTGGATTTTGACAATGCTTCCATGAAATTGATTTGTATTTCTAAGTCTGTAACGCATTTTCTTGTTTAGGAGAAATGCTGGAGGGCAAGACTACAGTACGTGATGCATCCCCAGTTGAGGTGGTCCTGGTTGCTATAAGAAAGCAGGCTGAGTAAGTTGTTAAGAACAAATCTACATGTGTGCTTCTCCAAAGTCTCTTCATCAGGTACCCCTTCTAAGTCCCTGTCTTAAGTTCCTACCCTGGATTGTGGACTATAAGCTGCAAGATGACATAAACCTTTTCTTTTCCAAGTTGATTTTTGTCATCATGTTTTATCACAGCCTAGAGGGTCACCCATCACAAAAGGTAGCGGAGATTGTGTTGACAGTGGCCCACCTCCTATTAGAACAGTTCAAAGAAATGAGAGGAACACCCAGTAGTGGTGATATATTGTTTTTATATACATATGCATATACATATACATATACATATATATATACACACATATGCTTTTCATATATAGTTTGTAATCTAGGAAATAAAGCTTGCCTGATGATCAAAGTACAGATCTAGCCACAGAGTTAGCTACAGAGGTTAGGCAGTGGTAGCACATACCTTTAATCTTAGCACTAGGAAGGCAGGGGCAGAGATCTGTCTGGATTTCTGTGAGTTCAAGGCCACACTGTGATACATGAGATTAGTCTAAAAGAGAAACAGATTCAGGCAGTGGTGGCACGAACCCTTAATTCCAGTTGGGTTCACACACCTTTATTCCCAGCATGAGGAAGGTTGAGACAGGAAGTGATATGGCTAGGTAGATAAAGGAATATAAGGAGGGAGGAGAAGGAGACAGGAACTTGCTCTCTTTTCAAGCTGAGGAGTTGGTGAGGTAAGAGGTGGTGGCTCTGGCTTGCTCTACTTCTCTGATCTTTCAGCTTTCACCCTGACATCTGGCTCCAGATTCTTATTATACCATTTAGGATTCGTGAAATACCCAATATTGTGTGTTGATTCATTTTTTTTGGTTTTCTTATTTTTTTTAATTTGAGAAAAATTATCACAGCTTGAAAAAGAATTATCCAAGTTTCAGCTGAGAAAGCAGATCCCAGTATTTAATTTTCACTTAAAAAGAAAATTCAATGTTGAAACTTCACCAAATTAAAAAGCAAAATAACTCAATATTCAGGTTTCACCTGTAGAGCACAATTATTCAATTTCATAAAGTAATCCCACTTACATTTGGAACTTCCCCATGTATTAGTTTATAATGTCCTGGCAGTGAAGATGGTACTGCATGTGTCAGAAACCTCCACAAGGAGTCCCAGAGATCTACATTATTTTAGAATCACAAGGTTTCAGGACTATGTAAAAGGCAATTCTAACACATTCACACTTCGTTATTTTAAAGCCATTTTGGTTTATTTTTAATGGAATTGGTGTCTGTGGTCTATAAACAAAAGAGGTATTTAAGGACTTAACAAAAAAAGGGAGAGAGAGAAAATTACAAATGAATCTCCCTCATGGACCTAGATGCAAAAACATTCAATAAAGTCTCCCCAAACAAATCCAAGAACATATCAAAATGATTATCCACCATGATCAAGTGGGCTTCATCCTAGAGATGCAGGGATGGGTCAACATATGAAAATCTGTCAATGTAATCCACCATAGAAACAAACTGAAAGAAAAAAAAAATACATGATCATCTCATTAGATGCTGAAAAAAGGTTTTGGTAAAAGCCAACATCCTTCATGATAAAAGTTTTGGAGAGATCAGGGATACAAGGGATATACCTAAACATTATAAAATCAATATATAGCATGTGATAACCAACATCAAATTAAATGGAGAGAAGCTCAAAGCTATTCTACTAAAATCAGGAACAAGACAGACAAGACTGTCCACTCTCTCCATACATATTCAATATAGTTCTCAAAATTCTAGCTAGAACTATAAGATAAAAAAAGAAGACCAAGGGGATACAAATTGGAAAGGAAGAAGTCTAAGTGTCATTATTCACATATGGCATAATAGTATATGTAAGTGACCCCAAAAGTTCTACCAGGGAACTCCTATAGCTGATTAACAACTTCAGTGAAGTTGCTGGATAAAATATTAAGTCAAAAAAAAAAAAATAGTCATCCTATAGCATGAATTCTAATTGGTTTTACTAATAAAAACCTGGAGTCAGATATAGGGGTAAATGCTGAAAGATCAGAGAGACAAAGGAGCAAGCCACAGCTACTACCTCTTATCTAGCCAACTCCTCAGCCTGAGAGTAAGTTCCTGTCTCCTCCCGCCTTGTATCCTTTTCTCTGCCCAGCAATATCACTTCCTGTCTCCACCTCCCTAGTGCTGGGATTAAAGGTGTGTGCCACCACTGCCTGGCTCTGTTTCTCTTTTAGACTGCATTAATCTCTCATAGCCCAGGGTGGCTTTGAACTCACAGAGATCTGTCTGCCTCTATCTCCCAGGTACTAGGATTAAAGGTGTGCGTCACCACTGCCTGGCCTCTATGTCTAACTAGTGGCTTTGCTCTGCACTCTGATTTTCAGGAAAGCTTTATTTGTTAGATCACAAACACAATATTACCACACCATCCTATATACAAATGATAAACAAGCCAAGAAAGAAATCAGGGAAATAACTCCCTTCACAATAGCCACAAATAATATAAAATATATTGGAGTAAATCTAACCAAGCAAGTGAAAGACCTCTATGAAAAGAACTTCAAACCTTTCAAGAAAGAAATTGGAGAAGACATCCTAAGATGGAAAGATCTCCCATGTCATGGATCAGTGGGATTAATGTAGCAAAATTGACCATCTTACCAAAAGCAATCTACGGAGTCAATGCAATTCCCATGAAAATCCCAATATAATTATTTATAGACCTTGAAATAACAATACTCAACTTCATATGGAAAAACAAAAAACACAGGATAGCCAAAAGAATCCTGTACAATAAAGCTAACTCTGGAGACATCACCATCCCTGACCTCAAGCTCTACTACACAGCTATAGTAATAAAAATAGCTTGGTACTGGCATAAAAGCCAACATATGGACCAAGGGAATCAAATTGAACACCCTGACATTAATCCACACACGTATGAATATGTGATTTTTGACAAAAAAGTCAAAACTGTACCATGGAAAAAAGAAACCATCTTCAACAAATGGTGCTGCCATAACTGAATGTCAACATGCAAAAGATTCCCAATAGATCCATATCTGTCACCATGCACAAAACTCAAGTCCAAGTGGATCAGAGACCTCAACACAAATTGAGTTACACTGAACTTGATAGAAGAGAAAGTAGAAAGTGGTCTTGATAGGTAAAACAATTCTGTATGATAAAAGAATGTCCAGAGGTATCACCATCCCAGATTTAAAGCTGTACTATAGAGCTATAGTAGTAAAAAAAATGGTATTGACATGAAAGCAGACACATGGATGAATGGAATTGAATTGAAGACCCAGATGTAAACCCACATACCTATGGATACCTGATTTTTGACAAAGGAGCCAAAATTATACAATAGAAAAAAGAAAACATCTGCAGCAAATGGTGCAGGTATAACTGAAGGCTGGCATGTGGAAGAATGCAAATAGATCCATGTCTATTACCTGCATAAAACTCAAGTCCAAATGGATAATTGACCTCAACATAAATCCAGTTACACTGACAATGATAGAAGAGAAAGTGGGACATAATCTCAAACACATTGGTACAGGATCTAGCTTCCTGAACAGAACATCAATAGCATAAATCCTAAGTTCAAGATTTAATAAATGGGACCTCATGAAACTGAGAAGCTTCTGTAAAGCAAAGGACATGGTAAATAAGACAAGACGACAGCCTACAGAATGGGAAAAGATCTTCACCATCCCCTCATCTGACAGAGGGCTAATTTCCAAAATATATGAAGAACTCAAGAAAACAGACATCAAAAACCAAATAAACCAAAAATGGCATACAGATCTAAACACAGAATTTTCAACAGAAGAATCTCATATGACTGAGAAACTTAAAGAAATGTTCAACATCTTTAGCCATTAGGGAAATAGAAATCAAAATGACTCTGAGAGTCCATCTTACACCTGTCAGAATGGCTAAGAACAAAAACACATGTGACAACTCATACTGGAAAAGATGTGGAACAAAGGAAACACTCTTCCATTGCTGGTAGGAGTACAAACTTGTACAACTACATTATGACTCAATATTGCAGATTCCCAGAAAATTGGAAATCAATCTACCTCAGGACCCAGCTACATCACTCTTAGACATATACCCAAAGGATGGTCAATCATGCCACAAGGACACTTGCTCAACTATGTTCACAGAAGCTTTATTTGTAATATCCAGAACCTGGAAACAACCTAGATATCCCTCAACTTAAGAATGGATAAAGAAAATGTTGTACACTTACACAATGGACTATTACTCAGCTGTTAAAAAAATAACATCATGAAATTCAAAGACAAATGGATGGAACTAGAAAAAAATCATCCTGAGTGAGGTAATCCAGACCCAGAAAGACAAACATGGTATGTATGTGCTGAGAAGTGGATATTAGCTGCATAGTAAAGGATAACCAATCCATAGACCTAGAGAGTTTAGGTAAAAAGGAAGGTCCAAGTGGAACACTCAGATTTTCCGGAGAAGAGGAATAGAAGAGATTTCGTGGGTGGACTGATGGTGGGTGGGGATGGGAACACAAATAATCAGGTGCAGGGCAGGAATACTGAAAGAGTCAACTGGAAATGGGGGCATTTTGGGGTCAGGTAGAAACCTGGGGCAAGGGAAACTCCCAGGAATCTACAAGGATGAACCCAGCTAAGACTCTTAGGATATGTAACATGAAATGGTCATCCCTTGTGACCAGGCCAGACTGCTGGTGAAGGGATTGGGTTACTAACCCAGTCACATAAACTTCAACATACAGTCTGCCCTGCCTATGGGATGTGCTGGGGTAAGGGTGGCACAGAAATTGTGGGAGTGTCCAACCAAGGACTGGTGGAGCCTGAAACCCATGCAACAAGAATGAACCCACCTCTGGCACTGCCTGGAACATCAGGACCCAGAGGCTGAATGAGCCAGAGACCTAGGATAGTACCAAACAGAACTGGAGGGGGGGGAAGTCAATAGAATGATGCCTAATGATATTCTCCTATACTCATAGATTGGTGCCTAGTCAAATACTCATCAGGGAGGTTTTATCCAGTAACTGGCAGAAATAGAAACTGAGACTCACAATCAAACATAGGTAAAGCTCAGGAAATTCTGCTCAAAGGAGGGAGGAAGAATTGTAATAGCCAGAGGGGTCAAGGATATCACAAGATAATCCACAGAATCAAGTAATCTGGGTTCATAGGAGCTCACAGAGATCGAATGAACAACCATGGAGCTTGTGCACATATGTGACAGTGGTGCAGCTAGGTCTTCTTGAGAGACTCCTAACAGTGAGAGGAGGGTCTGTCTCTGAGTCCTTTACTGGCTTTCGGACGCTATTCCTCATACTAGCTTGCCTTGCCCAGCCTTAACACAATGTGAGGTGCTTAGTCTTACTGCAACTTGATATCCCATGTTTTGTCAATATCCATGGGAGGCCTGCCCTTTTTCTGAACTGAAATAGAGGAAGAGTAGGGGAGCAAATGGGGGAGGTACTAGGAGAAGAAACTGTGGTTGGGATGTGAAATAAAAATTTAAAAACAAAAACAAAAACATGACTGCCAATCTAGAATAACATAACCAGTAAAACAATTCCATGATTGAAAGAAAAAGAAAAAATTTCCATGACAAGCAGCTTGAAAAGGCTATATCCAACAAATTGACCTTAAAGGAAATACAGGAAACAATTTGGACAAAAGAAAGGAATGAGCAAGCCAGCTGGTGATGGCGAATGCCTTTAATCCCAGCACTCGGGAGGCAGAGCTAGGCGGATCTCTGTGAGTTTGAGGCTAGCCTGGTCTACAGAGTGAGATCCAGGACAGTCACCAAAGCTACACAGAGAAACCCCGTCTCAAAAAAAAAAAAGAAAAAAAGAAAAAAAAGAGAGAAAGGAATGTGTATCACATAGAGACTATGAATATAAATATAACACTGAGAATTAAATCAACACCATCCAATATCAACAACACAGTGAACACATTCAGCACATACTTACCAAATAGATCAGAAAACAAATCTACTTACTTGACGTCTACAAGAAATGCACCTTAGCTTTAAAGATAGACACTACCTTAGAGTAAAAGGGTTGACAAAATTATTCCAATCGAATGTGACCAGGAAGCAAGTAGGCTAAACTTTCACAATATCTGACAAAGTAAATTTCTAATTAATCTAATCCAAAGAGATACAAAGGGACACTTCATTCTTACCAAGGGAACTGGTAATCAAGAAGACCTTACGGTCTTCAACATACATATGCCAAACTCAGCTGCACTCTATTTCGTAAGAGAATTTACTATTGGGTTTAAAGACAGATTAACATCAATCCATTAATAGTGGGTTATTTCAATACTTTATTTTCTCCAAAAGATATGTGACCTAGACAAAAAGTACAAAAAAATTAACAAAATTAACTGAGAACGTGCAACAAAATGGGCTTTATATATATACAGAATATTGTAAACAAGCAACAAAGAATATAGACATTCTTCTTATCATCACCTGGAAGTACTGGGGCAAGGCCAATCCAAGGCTCTATCAGAGGCCCTGATGAAAGGACAAAATCGACTTTAGTTCTATGTCCTCTCCCCATAGGACTGAGTCCAGGACATTGAGGGAGACAAGTTTTCAGTCCTGGAAACTCTACTTTTCCTCTGAAATGCTGTAGTTATCAGTCCCAAGGCTGCTGAGTGCATGGTCTGTGATACACTATGATAGCCTGTGTTCTCTTTACACTACAGTACTTGATAAGCTTCCTGCTGACTCTGTCCCATTCTGTGGTAGTTTTATGCTGACTCTGTCCATGTTTCCCACTGCAAACAGTATATGAGACACAGTGCTGCTAAATAAACTTGCTGGCATGAGCCATCAGCTGATCTAGTCCTCCTGACCCCAGCTTTCTGTCCTCTTTATTTCCTTATCCCTGGTTTTCCCCTTGAAATCTCATAGTTCCAAACCTCCTCTCCTGCAGATTCAAGTTACTGAAGCTTTTCTAAAATAGACCACACTGGGAGACACAAAGAAAATACTTACAAATTCAAAGAGCTCGGATAACTCATTGTATCATATCGGCTGATAATACAACAAAACTTAAAATTGACAGAAAAAAAATCTCTAGAATATTTTCTCATAATCGAACTGAACATAGGCCTCCTATGACACAGTTGATAACTATGATTGTGTCAAAGTTTTGTCATAGCTCTTTAAAGTCATGTGGACATGATTTAAGGTAAATAGAATTTCATTGAAATCTGTCAACAGAAAGTAATAGGCTTTTCCATTCAGTACTATATAAACTTTATTTATAAAATGGATTCATGGGGATAGCAAGATAGCTGAACTTATAAAAACCATTTGACACTTGCCGTATGAACTGAATTTAATTGCTAGAACTCACATAGTAGAAGGAGAGAGAACTTACTTATGAACATGTCTCTGACCTGTCTTAGTACTGTCTTAGGATTTATATGGCTACAACAAAACACCATGACCAAAAAACAAGTTAGGGAGGAAAGGGTTTATTTGGCTTATACATCAGCATTGCTGTTCATCACCAAAGGAAGTAAGGACAAGAACTCAAACAGGGCACAATCCCAGAGGCAGGTGCTGATACAGAGGCCATAGAGGGGAGCTGCTTACTGGCTTGCTTCCCATGTCTTGCTCAGCCCACCTTCTTATATAACACAGGACTGGAAGCCCAGGGATGGCACCACCCACCATGAGCTGGGCCCTCCCATATTGATCACTAAATTGAGAAAATGTCTTGTTGCTGGAGTTTTCTCCCATCCACCCAGCTCCTGCAGCTGCTCAGACACAAGTAAACTCACAGAGACTTATATTACTTATAAACTGTATGGCCATGGTAGGCTTCTTGCTATCTAGTTCTTATATCTTAAATTAACCCTTTTCTATTAATCTATAAGTTGCCACATGGCTTGTGGCTTACCGGTACTTTACATCTTACATCTCATGGTGGTGGTGGCTGGCAACATCCCCTGACTCAGCCTTACACTTCCCAGAATTCTCCTCTCTGCTTATCCTGCCTATACTATACTTCCTGCCTGGCTACTGGCCAATCAGCGTTTTATTTATCAATCAGAGGAACACATTCACACCATACAGAAAGACATCCCCAGCATAGTCTTATAGCTGGATTTCATCAAATCATTTCCTCAACTAAGGCACCTTCCCCTGATGACTCTAGATTGACAAAAATAAAAAAATAAAAAAAAACAGAGCAACAATCATGCCTGTTAAAGGAAATTTCAAAAAAGAAATAGAATTTTTCCTTTCAACAGTCACTTTTTTTTTTCAGTTAAAAGTACTATTTAATGTTTAAACATTTTTGAGACAATAAAAACCACAGAGAGGCAAACTAGTAGTTATTGAATATTGTATAAAGTAACCATAATAATCACTAATGACTTAAACATACTTAAACATCACCTTTCAGAGAATCATACATTTGGATACAGGCTAGGTAAACCTTTTCTGGCTTTTCCTAGGCTGTAAGTGGGATGTTGCATAGTGCATGGTTTCATCTCAGGCAGGACTGGAAACAGATCAAATTCTAAGTACTTCTCACACTCCTGTCATGACAGCTCTTCTGTCACATGTATATCTCAGTTCGTTTGTCTATTTCTAAGAACTTCTATTGAGTTGCTACTCAATTGCTGAGATATAACACCATGACCAAAACCAACTTAGAGAAGAAAGAGTTTACTTCATCTTACAACTCTCAGGTCATACTCCATCCGAGAGGAAGTCAGAGCAGGAACTTAGGATAGGAACCTGGAGACAGGAACCAAAGCAGAAACCATGAAGAAACATTGCTTATTGACTTGCTCCCCTAGATTGCTACCTCTGAAGTACTTGTCCATGAAAGGCACCATCCACAGTGGCTGGGACTCTTCCACGGCAATCACAAAAATGCCATACAAGCTGGTCATGGGCATGGGGGTCACCTCAGCACTCAGGAAACAGAGGCAAGCAGATCTCTATGAGCTCAAGGCCTTGAGTTCCAAGACATCAAGGACAATGTAAAAAAGACGCTGTCAAGAGGGAGGGAGGGCAGGAGATAGTGTTGTGCAATATTTAAATATGTAAAGATCTGTTACATTTGTTTATGCTGCATTTGTTTAATTATGTAAAGATGTGTTACATTTATTTCACCTTGCCTGCCCAAGGCACCTGATTGATCTAATAAAGAGCTGAATGGCCAATAGATTTAAAAAATAATGCATTGAGAAAGTTTTCTATTTCTGGAGGAAATTTGTACTTTCAGCTGTAAGTTTTCTTTTGTCCTCAAGAACATGGCTCTTTTGACTGGTTTATAGAAACATAAGCAATATATGTTGCAAATACATTATAAATATAACACACACACACACACACACACACACACACACACACACACACATATATATATATATATATATATATATATATATATATATATATATATATACAGATTTACATAAAGGAAGCTCAAGAACTTTGAGAAAAATATGTTCCAGTTAAACTTTACATATGTTGTTTCTGTAGCAGAGAGAAAAATTATTCACTCTCACTAGGTTAGTGTCCTTATAACTGGATTATAAAATAGGAAGCAAAAGAATTAATGGAAATGGAGATATTTATGAGTCATGTAACAAATTTAATATTTCTTGGGTAGTATAAGTAAAATTAATATTGTATCACTAATCAAACAAAATGGAGCCTGTAAAATAATTTGGTTATAAAACTACATTATCCAGGGCAAGTGAGTCAAGGAGGTGAATGAATGAGAACAAAGTATAAAGAAACATATATAAGAACATGTCGTTATGAAACACATGCCTCAATTAATCAAAGGGATTGTTACACCTGTAACAATGTGATGATATGAGTATGAATAAAAATACACAAAAATAAGGATTTAAAAAAACATTCACTCTTATTTTATTTTTAATTTTTAAATAAAATGTGTTACTAGCAATGAGACTTTCCAATTGTATGGCCAGGTGTTGTATGTAGCATATAAATGACTTTCCTAGATGAGAAAGTAAGCTGTGTGCTATGGCTAGCAACTTGGAAACATCTTGCCTTCAAGAAACATACAAATCAATTTGATTTTAATTATAATTACATAGTTTTTCATTTTATCAAAACCTACATTATTACACTCCAAAACTTTCATAGACTAGTATAAGAAAATGCTTGGCTTTTTTATTTGTGGGGCTTTTGGGGGGATTCATAAATGAGTATGGTATTTCCATCATTTCAATTCTCCTCTTCCCACTCCCACTCCTTCCTCATCCACCCCAATCCCTCTAATTAACAGCATAAATATACATACACATCCTCTGAGTCCATTTAGTGTTGCTCATGTGTTTATGTATTTAGGGATGAACATTTGGTATTAACTAACCTATCAGGAGGGCTGTCCGTTGAGAAAACTGATGCTCTCTCTTGCATCAGCCAATGATGGCCTGTTATGTGTGCAGTTCTTCACCTGTGGTGGGAAGAGGGGTCTTGTAAGATTCCCCATTCCCCACTGACATGCCAACTGCTGTTCTCATTATGCAAGCTGATTAGGTGGCCATATCGTTGAGATTTTGTAGGTGTAGTTTCCCTGTCAAATACAGAAGACATAAACAGCAGACACCTTGTTCTCTGTCTCTTAAAATCTTCATGTCCACTCTTCTAGTATGTCCCTATCTTATCTTATTATTATATAGAAATATGAGCATTTTACTGTAGCTAATTATAGTATCATGCTTGTTTCTCGTGATGAAATTGGTAGAAAACCAACAGGAATGGGATTTAAAGATGGTTCCGTGAGTATTAACGCTTGCTGTACAGGCATAAGGAACTGAGCTCAAACCCCCAGGACCACATAAAAAAAGTTGGGTGTGGAGATACTGCTGAAAAGGAATAAGGTGAATGTAATAATATAAGTGAATCGTGTTTTCTTGAGAAATAAGATATAAAAATCCCAAATAAATTTAAAGTTTGGAAACTACATTTTAAAAGCAAACAAAAGCCTGTAGTCAAAACAACGTCTAAACAAATTCATATTTCAACGATAGAAAACTACACTGAGAAGAGTTTAACGGCTCTCCATTTTGCTGGGCACAGTCTGCTGCTGGATATGAGTGGAAAAGGAAATTTGGCCCAGTCAGAGGAGAAAGTCTCTAGTCAGAGATAAAGTCTAAGGCTCTAAGCCCTACTCAGAACTGTGTATATAAAGGAGCTGTCTATGGGCCTTCGGCTCCTTAACCTTGTTCCCCAAGTTATTGTTTCTGGTTTTAAATACTTACTGACATAAGTTTAAGAGATTGTGCATATGTATGTTGTGTCTGTGTTGACTACTCAATAAAAGTAAGTACACACACACACACACACACACACACACACACACACACACAATCAAATCAAGGGAACTAGACTAACCTTCAAATCAAACATTTATCATTTCTTTGTGATAAAAAACATTCACATTATCCATTCTTGTTTTGAAACGTGAAACAGACTATTGTTATCTGCTGTCACTGTAGAAAACAACAGAGGGTGAGAATTTATTCCTTCTTTCTGACTGTACCATTTTCCCTGGTGAGCAAAACTTTCTCCATGATGCCCTCTTTCCTAGCCCATCTAGTAACCACTATTATATACTCAACTTCTATGGGATTATCTTGTTTGCAACATAGGTATCCTTTTGTGCCTGACTTTTGTGGCACTTCACTGACATCCTCCAGACATATCCATAGTGTTACATATGAAAAGAAATCCTTTAAATATTAAAAACAGAACATCTATGGCTTTCTATACTGTTCCTCATAGTATCCATATTAATTCACACTTGTACTGTTGGTATTTGAGGATTCCCCAATCTCTCCATCCTTTAACATTGTTTTAAATGTATTCTTTGATAATTCAGTATGTATGAAATATTTTTATTTTATTCACCCCTGATAGCCCTGTCTTATACTGTTCCCACTTCTGCTGAAGCTCTCATCTTATCAACAAGTCCCCTCACCTCACAACCTTATGTCTTTTTGTGACACATTGAGTTTATTTAGGGTTACTTTCATGAGGAAGATTCAGGGGCTATTCCCTGGAATATGAACATATTTCATTTGTCAAACCACTGAAGAAAATGACTCCCACAGCAACAATGAACTGCCTGTAGCTACTTCAGAATAAGCAGAGCCTTCTAAAGTTCTCCTCCATCCATGATGAAATGTTGATGTGCCCAGTTTTGTGCAGATTCCTGTAGTTGATGTATGGTCATGAGTACTGGTGAAATTATTAAGGCCACTCCACATAGTTAAAAGGGTGGTTTATTTTGTGAGTAACTTATAAGTGAAGGGATAGTTTACAGGGTCTGGAAAAGGAGCGGCACAGTCTGGCAGTGTTCTCTGGAGAACTCTGCTCGGTCTACCTCCAGTGTCCAGGGGCCAGTAACTAAGAGAGCCCATGCATCTGGATCCTGGGTCTTCAGCATCCTCTCTCAGCCCTGCCTTGTAGGCGTGACAGTTACCGAAGCCTCAATGGGTGTTGGAACTTCCAAGTCAAGCTGCAATGGCTGCCCACTACACACAAACGCAATAACTGCGTCATATCCTAAAACTGTACTTCACAGCACCCCTCCCCATCCCTCACCATGACATCTTTCCCTACAACTCATGAACAATATTCCTAGAGGCTTGGAAGTAATTAAATAGACATATCACTTAGTCATGAGGAGTCAACAAACGGTCACTTACTTTCTGCACTTTAAACATTAATGAATCTCTGCATTAACTACCATCCTCTGTCAGAAAAAAAAAAATGAGTTTTCTGATCACAACTGCTATCAGCACTAATTGAAAGGTAGAAGCATAAATATTTAGAATGCAGTTATAAAACATATCCACTTAGCAAAACAACAGTAGGAGCTTTCCTCTTCGGGCCTATAACCACCCTAGCCATTTTATCAGGTTTATAGTATGAAGCATGAATTCCCTGCTGTGGAGAAGGACTCCAATCCAATCAGAAAGTAATTCCTTTTCCCCATAACAGTTGAGTCACTACTGCTCTAGTCTACCATACCTGGAGGACCAGTACTAGAGGATGCAGGGACCACAGCTAGGTAAGAACACTGAGGTCTTTTTATCCCCATCAGCCTACATAGCACCATCTGACACTGTTGAAAACTTCCCAGCAGGGAAGAAGCTTCCAGTGAAGTTCTGGTATCATTTCCTCATGTTCTGTAAGCACAGTGTGCTGTGTTCACCAATAAGGTCTTACCATCTTTTTCTAATGGCAATCAGTGATTCCAATATCCTGTATGGTTTGGCGTAAGCCTCCTATGGAGCCTTCATGACCAAAGACATAGAGATAGGTTTCTAACACCTGGAACTGGGATTTTCATTTAATAACCTATGGCTTCTGTTGGGAGCATTATCCACCCATGCATGGTAGGTACCTCTATTCAAACTTCTTCATTACATATTTTAATTAACATGCAAAGTAAGTTTCTATATGATGTTTTCATATACCCTTAAACTTAGTTAAACTTCTACTCATTCTCTTCCAGTCCTCCATAGCCACTCCTTATTCAATTTTTTTTCAAATCCATGCTTCCTTCTATACCCTCCCTTACAGTCTTTTTGTTTACCTGCTCGTGGCTATTTTCTAGCATCCTGACATCTATGGGAGCTCCAAGTTAAACACATTATTCTAAAACTTTAAAGATACATTCCACACATGTGAGAAAGCTTAGGCATTTGTCATTCTGGGGGCTACCGCTACCTGTTAGGTATTTTCCAGTTTTATCCATTTTTCTATAAATTTCATTTTTTTTATAGCTGAAGAAAATTGCATTGTTAATTTGTATCATATTCTCATTATTCATCCATCTAACTGTGTAATCTAGGGTGATTCCAGTTCCTAGCTATTAACAAAACATCGGCAATAAAGGTTAACATGCAAGTGTCTCAGTGGTAGGATGTGTAGTCTTTCTGGTACATGACCAGGAATCATGTAGCTGGGTCCTATTTCCATGTTTTATAGGTTTCTGAGAAGCATCCACAATGGCTGCTCCAGTTCATATAATAATGATGACTGTGTATGCCATTTTCCCCAACATTTTCACTATAATTTGTTATGTTTTCTTTTTTAATTCATTTTTATTGGTTCTTTGAGTACTTGGTATAATGAGGTTTTATCATATTCACCTCTTCCCCCATCTCCTGCAAGATTCACCTCCTTCTTTCCTACCCACTAGACTTCGTGTTTTCTTATTTTTCCACACATCAAGTCCAATTAGTTGATGGCAATATATTCATTGATGGGAGGCCTTCCACTGGAGGAGGGTTAACCTACTGCTGGCAATACTCTTAAAGAAAACCGACTTTCCCTTTCCCAGTAGCTATCAATCACTAATTGCTCCTCAGGGAGTGGTGAGAGCTCAGCCCCCATTGCCGCACTGGGATTTAGCCTGGTTGGAGTTGGCATGGGGCTTGTGCCTGTCATCCTAACCACTGTGGATCCTAATGATTAGCCTCCCTGTTGTGTCTGGAGGACACTATTCCCTGAGATTCACTCATTGCCTCTGGTTCTTACAGTCCCTCCACCCCTCTTCTTCAATAATCCTTGGATCAATGAGAAGATGGTGTGCAGCACAGATGTTACATTTCAGGCTGAGCATTCTGGGGGCTCTTATTTTCTGCACCTTGACCAGTTACTAGTGTCTGCCCATCACCATCTACGCAGATAGAAGCTTCTGCTGTGTACTTTTTTTTCCCCAGAGCTGAGGATTGAATCCAGATACTTGCATTTGCTAGGCAAATGCTCTACCACTGAGCTAAATCCCCAACTCCCCCGCCGCCCCCCACTGCAGTGTACTTTTTGACAGGTGCATTGATCTATGAGTATAACAAGTCATTAGGAATCAATTTAATAAAGCATTTATCTAGCAAAATAATAGCAGTAGAGACTCTACTGGGATCAATAACTCATGTAGCCACAGGTTCTTGGCCCAACAATGGTGTCGGGTATTGGTTTCACCATGTGAGGGTTTAAACTCAAACAAAAAATTTTTGGCATTTGGTAGCAATTTCCTCTGAGATTGAGCCTTCCATCCTGCAGGAAAGCTCATTAAGACAGAAAGTAAACAAATAGCTTCAGGAAGTCTCTGAAACTGAACAAATTCTCTAAGCCCCTCCTTCCACAATAGCAAACAGTAAAAACTACCAAGATTCACTCTCAGAGGAGGCAAGGTGCAAAGAACACATTCAGACTAGCCCAGCAGCCCAGAAGCAGACCAGAAAGCAGCCTAAAAGAAACAGATTATCCAAACCACCTAGAAGAAACCAAGACCAGCTGTGCCAACTGAGCCCCCTGGAAAGGAAATTCTTAAACATGTTGAGCTGCCTGGAGGCTATGCATTGTGCTCCAGGCTTCTGGGTTTTATGAGTTGTCATCCATTCTGGAGTGGACTTTGGTGAAACAGCTGACTTTTAATTATTTCTCTTCCTCTTCCTATAAGTAAACTCTCACATATATTCCTGTAAGTAATCCCAAAAAAACTAATTGGTTCAACACGTTAGACTTTGGTGGTATCTGTGTTGCATTTACTCAGAAACATTCTGTCACACAATTGGTTACCCTCCTGATGTTTATGCCACCCTTACATTGCACCAATGCACATTTCTTGATAGGCTAGTCATTACTGTATGTCACAGAGTTCATAGCTGATTACTGTTCCCCCCAGTAGCATGCACTCTAAAAGCTATACAGTGGGGATGAAGCTTCCAGGTCAGTACCAGCTTAATATCTCCACATTCTGTAATTTACCAGATGATGTCTTCAGCAATGGGATCTTATAGTCAAGTTCTAAAAGATAACCAATAGTATTAGCATTAGCCTGTAATATTTGTGGACCTATGGGACCTGACTGGAAAATAATTCCAAAAGAGGAAAGCCATTCCTGGCAACCGTTTTTTATTTTTTACACTGTGGTGTCTAATACATCATTGTTATCCCATTTTCGAGTAATTACATTTGAATTCTTTGTATAAATTTATTTGTACATATTCTTAGAAGGTTATCCAGTAGTTGGTAAGCTTCCATATGACAATTTTAAGAGGATGCTAGAGTTATTTATCCTCCTCTGTGCTCCATCCTATACCTGACTCTTCTCCCCCACCTCAATTGAACCTGTCCTCTTTCATAGATGCCCTTTAGGTTCTTATACCATTGCTTTATATCTTCCTACCCTTGATATCCACCCCACAGTCCCTTACTAATTGTCTGACCTCTACATGTATTCCAAATGAAATGTAAATATCTGAAGATTCAAAGCTGACATCCACAAATGACAGAAAACATGTGATGTTCTGGGTCAGGGTTACCTCACTCAGAATGATTGTTTCCAGCTCCATTTGTTTACCTTCAAACTTTGTAATTTCTTTTTTTTCTTGCTGAAGTTATGAGACTCTAGGTGATAAGTAAAAGACCTGGGATAGAGACTGTAGTCCCAAAGTCCAAACAGAGGAAATCAACATCCCAACCTGCTATGAATTAATCCTCTCCTGAATATTGTAAACATGTGTAAACACAATTTGTATTTATTCTTTAGGACTTCTCTGTTCAGTCACACAACCTATTGTTTGGTTGTTTGGGTTTTTTATGTTAAGATTTGTTTAGTTCTTTGTACATTCTAGTTATTAGTCTTTTGTGAAAAATATAGCTGTTGAACATTTCTCCCATTCTGTAGTCTGTCTCTTCACTTGTGTAACTGTCATTTATTGAACAGAGGCTTTTTAATGTCATAATATCCCATTTATTCCTTTTTATTTTTTTCTTTATTACATATGTTGATTATAGGTTTTACTTCTTGAGCAACTAGAGTCTTATCTAGAAAGTCTAGGACTATGCCTACATTATGGAATGGACTCCATATTTTTCTTCTAGTGTTTTAAGAGTTCCAGGTCTGATAATAAGTTCTTTGATCAAATTTTATTTAATTTATGTGCAGAATAATAGATACGAGTCTTTTTCATCTTCTACATGTCTCATTATTGTGTGTTGAAAATGTTGTCTTTCATCTAGTATGTCATTTTTGGAAACTGTCAGACATCAGATGTCTTTCATATGGAATCATAAATGAGTCCTATATTCTATATCACTGTTCTACATGTCTATTTCTACGCCAGTTTTATGCTGTTTAGTCCAAAATGTCTCTGTAGTTAACTTAAAATCAAGAATGCTGATACTTCCATTGTTAGTCTTATGATTCAGGATTACTTTGGATATCCAGGGTCTTTTGTGTTCGCATATAAATTTTAAAATTGGTTTTTCTGTTTCTTTGAAGAATGGTGTTGGAATTATGATCAAGACTGCATTGACTCTGTGAATCGCTTTCGATATGATATCCATTTTTATAATATAAATTCTTCCTATCTGTGAGCGTGGGAGGTCTTTCCATAGTCTTCCTTAATTTTTTCTCAGTGTTGTAATGGGTTTGGTTTTGTTTGTATGTTTTTTTGTTTGTTTTTTGTTTGTTTGTTTGTTTGTTTTTGTTTTGTTTTTTTGTCTTGCTTTGTTTTTCAACTCCTGGGCTATATTTACTCCAAGGTGTATTTTTCAGGCTATTATGAAGAAAGTTGTGTCTTTGAACTTTTTCTGACTGATGCCTAGAAAGACTACTTGCAACTGCCTATGGTGGTTTTACAGTTATGACTATTCCCATTTTAAAGAGATCAAGTAGCAAAGAACAAAGAGTGAAGAGGCAGTGCAGATATAGCATGGATTCAGCTGGTCGATGTGCAGCATCCTTGCATTTCTTTCCTACTCTCCATGGCTCTTCTTTTATGCCATCACTATTGATGACAGACATGGCAAATACTAATAGGCAGAGAACTGCACATGAAATGAGTGTGACAGAAAATGAGAAGTCATCCTGGATTGTAGTAGTTGGGAAATATCCAATAATGGCAGAGACACTTTTCATAAACCTCAGGGTCAGGGGGCTCATGACAGGATGTTAAGAAAAATAAAGTAATGGAATGAATGTAATGGGAAGGCTAAGCTGAGTACTAACTGGGCTAAGGAAGGGATCCAGCTGGAGAAGATAAGCTGTAGAGGAGTGGACAATGGAAAAGGTGAGCAAAAGAGAAGGGTGGTACCTGTGTATGAAGACGGCAGAGTGAAAGTCTTTATTTTGTATACTGCATTAGTTAAGGTTACCATTGCTGTGATGGGACATCATGACCAAAGGCAACACGTGGAGAAAAGGGTTTGTTTTACTCACAGTACCATGTAACAGTTCATTATCAAAAACAATGAGGACAGGAACTCAAGCAGGGCAGAAACCTGGAGGAAGGTGCTGATGCAGAGGCCATGGAGGGAGGCTGCTTACTGGCTTGCTCCCCATGGCTTACTCATCCTGCTTTCTTATAGATCCCAGGACCACCAGCCCAGCGGGTGCACCACCCCCAACAGTCTGGACTCTCTCATCAATCACTCATCAAGAAAATGTCCTACAGCTGAGTCTTCTGGAGTCATTTTCTTAATTGAGGCTTCCTCCTCTCTAATGATTCTAGCTTATATCAAGTTAATATAAAACTAGCTGGCACATATACTAACCACCAAAAAAGAATAATATAAAAACCTGAAGGGGGTATTGATTTTTGAAGAGGAAAAGCTCAGCTTACACAGGTGGTTAGGCCATTTGTGATCAGGAACTTTTACTGCAATAAGGAGAAAAATCCATGAGCAAAAGTAGGGAGTTGGGAAGATTACAACACATGAGGTGTGTAATCCACATAACTATCCCATAAGCCCCTCAAAGTCTATAAGGAATTCTGTTCATAATGATCATTTTCATTGGTCACTTTGTCTCCTTTAGTCTCCTTGATGTGCTTTTCCAGGAACGGGATCTTGTGTGCCATTGTATGACTATATTCTCAGAGCTTTTCATGCTGTCTGGCACATAACAGGAGCTTATATATTTTCTAAATGATGAAATAATTAAGTTAATAAAGAAATGACACTCCAAACTTGGCTTAACTCTCTCCTCCAAACATAAATTAATTAGCAGTCGAGTTTCATTATATGTCCCCTTCTTCATGAACAGAACTGAGGTGTTCAAGAGAGAAAAAAACCTACAAATTCTGGAGACCCTTCCCCCTTAGCGTTTCTGGTACATTCAATCATACACTTCTGTCCTTTCTAATAATCTTTCTGACCTTTCTATTTCTCTTTGTTCAGGTATAAAGAAAATATGAGCCAAGACAAATATTTTTAAGGCCATCTTCAGCTACAGAGTGATTCCTGGGATAGCCTGATGAAACATATAAAGCTTCCAGTTATTGTTACATAATGAAAACTAGATAAGGAGACTCATGGTGATGGTAATTCTGGAGATCTTTGTGATGAGAACACTACCCAGTCCGTGAATAAAATGTATGTGTGTTTAAGGGAACAAGAGTAAAGATCTGTAATTTCTCGCCCTAATGCTGAGACAAGCCACAGTGGAATGACATCTTCAAAGTCTTGGTGAACAGAAAAAGTGGTTAGATCGTAAGTATTGTTGTTGTTGCTTTTTTTTTGGTGTGGGGGGGGGGCTGAGGATCGAACCCAGGGCCTTGAACTTGCTAGGCAAGCACTCTACCACTGAGCTAAATCCCCAACCCTGTTGCTTTTAAGGTAAAGGTAAATAAAGACTTTTATAGACAAGTTAAAATGGAATTAATTGCCAACAGAGAATGCTGAGAAATGTTAAAGTCAAGTATTTAGGAGGAAAAGAAATTGTTTCAAATGTAATTTGGGTCTCTGAAATAATGACAAAAAGATGTGGACCAAAATAAATCAAGTTTTGTTCATTTACTTAAAATCTGTGGCTTTTTAAATAAAATTAATAATAACATGATTATTATTAATCATGTTACCTGGCTGATGATTAGGATCCCAGAGTGCTCTTCCAGTTCAAACTAGCCCTGGCTCTCAGCCATATGCAATTTTGTGATGCATCTACATGGGGTGGTAGGGATCTGGGTATGCACACACTGTTTATAAGCCCCATCCACCGTGACATGCCATGCCAAATGGTCACACATATCCTAATCATTCCTGAACACTTCCACCAACTGTGGACCAAGTATTCAAAAATATGTGCCTACAGGAACCATTCTCATTCAAACTACACAATATGCTCATCACACATGTACACACACACACACACATACTCACAAATACACACACACACACACACACACACACACACACATACACATATATATATATATACTCATATATTTTATATATTCATACATATGTATACTATTTGAATGAGAACCATCCCAGAGTGAAATCAAGTCTATCAATGAGAAGTAAGATAACATACAGTGGCAATGCTAGATCTCAAAACAGAAAGCAAAGCAAGCCACAATCAAAGAACACATTGCATAATTTCGTCCATTTACATTTCAAAATAGGTCAAATCAAGTCATGATGGTAGAGCCAGCTCAGAGGTTACTCATGGGAATGAGCAGCTAAAAACAGGTCAAGTGGCTTCTGAGGTGCTGGCATTGTTCTCACTGTTGGTTATGTGCTAGCTCACTGGGCTGAGTATAATTTGTGTGATTTTTTTTATCTGTATAATGAAGATAGTTTGACGGTTTGTGTGCATACATTATGCTTCAACCAATAGTTTTTAAGACTTATGAAGAAGTGTTGAAAGTGCATATATGTTCATTTGAAGAGCTGCTACAGATGAAATCCAGCACAGTTTGAACACCAAAATCTGTTATAACAGCATTGTATCACAACACATGGGATTTCTGAGTCCATGCCTATGCACCAAACCAGCAAATAAATAAATGAGGGCTATTTCTCTTATACACTAAAATTCCAATAAATTACTGCAAAAATAAGAGCTATAAGAACCTGGAAATATGAGTCAGTACTTGGAAACTCAGGCTTCTCTTCCAGAGGTCCCAGGTGCTGTGGATATTGCTCAGTATAAATAAAATACCGTTTGGCCAGTGGCCAGGCAGGAAGTATAGGCAGGACAAGAGAGAATTCTGGGAAGTGGAAGGCTGGATAGAGAGACACTGCCAGCTGCTGCCATGACAAGCAACATGTAAAGACACCGGTAAGCCACAAGCCACGTGGCAAAGTATAAATTAATAAAAATGGGCTAAATATAAGAGTAAGAGCTAGACAATGGTAGTCCTGAGCTAATGGCCAAGCAGTTTAAATAATATAAATGTCTGTGTGTTTATTTTACAAGTGGGTTGTTGAACTAACAAGACTTGGTGGGGGCTGGAGAAAAGGTCTCCAACTACAAGGTTTGATCATCAGGACCCACATGATGGCTCACAACCATCTATCTGTAGCTGGGTAGGACTATTTAATTACTTCCCTTCATTTGGCAGTTGACATAATATTTTCTCAAAATATGGAAGCTAGACCACAGGGAAGGAGCTTTTAAATCAAATTTAGCTCAAATCATCCTAGTCCTGTGTCCTAAGTATGTGGTGTCTTCAGCAACAGGGGTCCACACTCAACCTCTCAGAGGCAAGCAAAGGCTAAGTTGATAATCTATAATGTTTTGGAAGGCACATGAACTGCCCTGACTAACTATTTATGCCTGGTCTTGTGGGTTTTGTTACTCTATGGTTCCTGTGGGGAGTGTTGTGAACCTGGGTAGCTTAAATTCCTTTGAGACACATAAATAGTAATTTTAAGTAAATATAAAAGAAGATGACGCCATAGGGTGTTATTAAACAACCTTTGTTGTTAGTTTTTTCTCTTTGTGGGGCCTGCCAACCAACTCCAAAATAAATATACACATGGAGGCTTATTCTTAATTATAAATGATCGGCCTTAGCTTAGCTTGTTTCTATCCAGCTTTTCTTAAATTATCCCATCTATCTTAGGGCTCAGAGCTTTTATATTTCTCTATTCCTGTATACCTTTTCTTTCCTTCATACTCCATATCTGGATGTGTAGCTGGGTGGTTGGTCCCTGAAGTCATCATCGTCCTCCTCCTCCTCCTCCTCCTCCTCCTCCTCCTCCTCCTCCTCTCATTCCTTCTTCCTTCTCTCACTCCTAGATCTTTCCTTTACCAGATTTCTCCTTCTATTCTTTCTCTCTGCCTGCCAGCCTCACCTACCCTTTCTCCTGCCTTGCTATTGCCATTCAGTTCTTTATTAGACCATCAGATGTTGTAGGCAGACACAGTAACACAGCTTCACAGAGTTAAACAAATGCAACATAAACAAAAGTAACACACCTTAAGATAATATTCCTCAACAAACCTTGGTGTTATTTGTTCCTTGCCCTGTAGTTCAGAAGTTTCTCTGTCCCTCCAGCCCTGCAGTCCCACAGCCGTTTATAAAATAATTACACAGAGGCTTATATTAATTACAAACTATATGGCCTATGGCTCCAGCTTATATTAGCTAGCTCTTTCAACTTAATTCAACCCATTCCCATTAATCTATGTCTTGCCACATGGCTTCGTGGCTTACCTGTATTTTCACATCTTCCTTCTTGGGTGGCTGGATGGTGTCTCTTCTCACTCTGCCTTTCTTCTGTCTTTGTCTCTCTCTGTCTCTCTGTCTCTCTCTCTGTGTCTGTCTCTGTCTGTCTCTGTCTGTCTCTCTCTCTCTCTGTCTCTCTCTCTCTGTCTCTCTCTCTGTCTCTCTCTCTGTCTCTCTCTCTGTCTCTCTCTGTCTCTCTCTCTCTCTCTCTGTCTGTCTCTCTCTCTGTCTCTCTCTTTTTCTCTCTCTCTCTCTCTTAGATTTCCTGCCTGGCTGTAAGCTTTCTTGCCATAGGCCAAAACAGTTTATTTATTAGCCAATGGGAGCAACACATTTTCACAGCATACAGAAAAACATCCCACAGCAACATCCCACAGCATTGCCCTGCCTTCTTTTTTCTTGGCTGACTTCTATGAAGTAATTGAGGTAGAAAGACCCCCCTTAATGTGGACAGCACTTTCTAGTGGCAGCCCAGTTAAAAGTTGGAAGAATGAAGCTTTGCATTTGCCTGTTTGCTTTGGCTCTCACAGACAAGCCTGTCTGCCCTCTTATTGAGGCTGCACTCTAGCTGATATTAGGGTCCAACTTTCAGCTTCTAACTTCAATAAGGACTGAAAGCCAATGACTCTGCATGAATCCTCCAGGACTTCAGTGTCAGCTTGGGACTGCTGAGAAAGCCAGCCTACTGACCTGAGCAACTACCAGATGGTCAGCCCCACCCCACCCCAACCAAGTGTGGTACAGGCATTGCTGGACTATTCAAGCAGTTTTGTATAAGCCAAAACAGTAAGTCCCACCTTAATATATATTTATTCTACTGGCTCTGATTGATACAGGCCCCACACTCATGAATATGATGAAGTGGATGCAGACACAGATGCAAAGAAGAGAGAGCATTTTTCTTTTCTTTTTTTTTTTTTTTTTTTTTGGTCTTGCAAGGCAGGGTTTCTCTGTGTAGTTTTGAAGCCTCTCCTGGATCTCGCTCTGTAGAGCAGGCTGGCCTCAAACTCACAGAGATCTTCCTGGCTCTGCCTCCCAAGTGCTGGGATTAAAGGTGTGTGCCACCACCTCCTGATGAGGGAACATTTTTTTAAGAAAGAAAAATAAGGACTGAAGAGAAATATAAAGGGAAACGAGAGAAGAAAGGAGAGAAATAATCTTAATCTACTCATGGAGCATCAACTAGTTAAACAGAAACTGAGAGAAATTCACATTCAATAATGTGATTTGCAGTACTTTTCAAAGTACTGCTGTCATACAAGGTGGAGAGTTTGAGTTAGCTTCTTTTTAAAGGAAACCTTGATGGCCAGTCCTGGCTGTCAACTTGACACACCATGGAAGAGGAAGTCTCAACTCAGTAATCGCTTCATCTGATTGGTCTAGGGGTATGCTAAAGGCCTTTTTGTTTGTTTGTTTGTTTGTTTGTTTGTTGTATTTAAATATATTTATTTATTATTTTTTTTTTTCATTTTACATACCAACCCCAGTTCCCCTTCCCTCCCCTTCTCCTGCCTCCTCACCTCCCTCCCACTCTGCCCCCATCCACTCCTCAGAGTGGGGAAGGCCTCCTATGGTAGTCAACAAAGTCTGGCATACCAACTTGAAGGAGAGCCTAGACCCTCCCCATTGTATCAAGGTTGAGCAAGGTATCCCATCACAGGGAATGGGTTCCAAAAAGTCAGTTCATGCACCTGGGATAAGTCCTGGCCCTGCTGCCAGGGACCCCACTAACAGATCAAGCCACACAACTGTCACCCACATTCAGCAGGCCTAGTTCAGTCCCATGCAGGTTCCCAAGCGGTCAGTCTAGAGTCAATGAGCTCCAACTAGCACCGGTCAAAAAGACATTTTTATGATTGCTATTAGAAGGAGGGCCTAGCCCACTGTTGGTAGTCCCACCCTCCACAGGGTCCTGTGTTATAGAACAAACCTATCTGAGCAGAAGCATAGAGTAAGTAAGCCATAAGCAGAGTTCCTCTGTGATCCCTGCTTCAGGAACTGCCTCCAGGCTCTTCCCTTGAATTCCTGCCCTGACTTCCCTTGGCAATGAACTGCTTCCTGGAAGGGTCAGATGAAATAAACCCTTTTGTCCCTGAGTTGCTTTAGATCATAGCATTTATGATCAGAAAAACAGAAAAGCAAAGGCAATGACCATAGAAACAAAATGATATTGTGTGATCCTGAAAGAAAAAATGCTGGTAAGGATATTATTAAACATGTGGGTGTATAGCTATAGACTTAGGCTAGAGAATATTTGATGTAAATGGCAAATTCCCTAAATCTGATATATATTAAATATATGTGAAAATAGTCATTATTGGGGAAAGTGTACTAACTTGCAAAAGATGAAATGCTATGATGCGTACCATTAATTTCTAAGATCCGAGGGAGGAAAATGTTATCTATGACATGAATATTAACACAGGAAGAAGTAAAGGAAACATGGCAAGATGACAAGTTAGTGAACTTGGATGAAGTGCTCCATGTTGCCTGATAACCATTCTGCAAATATGAATACCTTAAAGATTGAAGAAGAACTGGGCATCTTGACACATACATTGAATTACAGCACTGGAGAGGCAGAGATAGGCAGATCTCTGACTTCAAGACCAGCCTGGTGCATCCTGGTCTAGGACAGCCAGGGACACACAGAGAAACTTTGTCTCAGATAACAAAAAAAGAAGAAGATGGAGGAGAAGGAGCAGGAGGAGGAGGAGGAGGAAACAGAAACCAACTATAGTTTTGTGATGAGTTTAAGTTTTGTATGTGTGATATTAGCATGGTGATTTGATGATGAAGATGGTGTTGACAGGGGTGATCTGAATTTGAGCCAAGCTATTTCACCGTGCTTAGAAAATACTTACATGGGCAACATTATTCTCTACATGCTGGCAGCATGTGACTGTGTAACATAGACATCTTTCCAGCCTGAGGGGGATATGATGTTAATTTGAACAAATTTGGTAAGATTGGTTATCTGAAAGCTAGTGGATGTTTGATGGAAGATTTTGAAGATGAAAACAAAATGATTTTCATAACCTTTTATTTTTATCACAGTCTTCATGACTCTTGCAAATGGTTGTAGGAAGGAAATAAATGTAGATTGTAATCTGAAAGCATATTTGTCATTTCTGAGTTTTAATGTACATTTTGGTATGTATTTGTCCAATCAATATTACAATAAAGTATAAAATAAGTGCCAGAGAAAAATCAAACCACTTCTAGAAATGATTTGCTTTGTGTATACTGAGATAGAAAATGGAGAAGTCAAATTTCATGCTATTTAGTTGCTAGCCACTATTATTTAGTTGTATTTCATCTTTCTGGCTATTTGAATCTAAGTTGGTTATAATAATGATTGTTTTAATCTATAAGAAAATAGCAGACGCAAAAAATTTTCCTAGACATTTTACAACATGAAATCCCTGATTGCGATATTGTCATGGGAACATTTGTGATTTGTTTGAAGGCTAATAAGATAACCTAAATAAAAAGATAAATAGTAAAAAAGCTAGAAAGGCCAAAAGAGGGACTATGATTCTTAATCAATTAAATCTTTACAGCATGTCTGAAAAAAATAATTTATGAAAGTGTCTTTATATGGAAGAAAAATTTTATAATGCTTTATATATTAGGAGGAATAATGATTTCCTGGGGTTTGAAGCTATAAGAATAATGGGAAAGAAATAAATCATCCTTCTATCTTCTATCATGTGTAAAGTCAGTTTTGAAAATGGCAAGACATTCCATCTAAAACCATTAAGCTTAGCACCAGCCTCAAATATATAGTACATCTTATATAGTGACCATACCAAAAACAGAATGTGAAAGAGTCACCCTTCAACTGGGATCAGGGAGTTGGACAACCATCATTATTAATTATTTAAGTTCAACCTTCTCTGAAGTAGATAAAAGAACTAAATCGCCTTTTGGGATCTTTTTCAGTATAATAAGTTTCTGAAAATATCCAAAGCCTTGTGTTATCCAATGCACATACGTTTTTCCTGCAATAACCAGAATTTATAGCTGATGGCACCTTAGAAATAAAGTTCAGGAGCAGAAAACTATTGCCCACTGACTATCTTTGAAAATAAAATTGTGTCTTTTAACACAGCTGCAATATCTTCCTTTCCTTAAAATTGGTGTGTTGGGCAAGAGGAGTTAGGATCCAGATCTAATCATGAGGGATGTCCATTCTCAGTGACCTCCAGACCTGTTGACTATCTGATTCACAGCCTTACATGACTGGTGAAAACATCAGGTAGAAATTGGTCAAGAGGTAAGAGACAGAAGCCTTGATTCTTGTCCAATAGCCAGATGTCTTCTTGATTCTATCCTAGGCAGAGACCAGAAATGCCAGAAGGGCATTCCAGTTCCTGTTCTGGCTTCTTAATGTCTTTCTGCTCCTTTTACACAGCATAGATGAGCATCACTTCCTGTAAATCTTACCTGAGGATGTGCCCAAAACATCTGCACACCTCATGGTGTGTGTGATGGTAGTAGTGGAGGGGCACTGGAGTGAGCAGCTCAGCTCCCCATGCCTCAACCCAGCAACTCAGTGAAATCTCATTTCTGGGACCCATTCTGGCTACACTAGAGCTCTCTCTGACTTCTTCCTCCTACCTATAATAAAATTCTTTTCCATACCCACCCTATTCTAAGGTATTAATTCTTTGACTTGGCAAAGCAAAGGACCTAGATGCCACTGGTGTAGGGTGGATCTGGAGGATATTGATTTCTCTTGGAACTTAATTCTCAAAGCTGTATACACTGAAACAAGAAATACTCCCATGTTCTCATGGATGCCTACTTTGCCCCAATTCACTGTGTTAGTCTCCCCAGGGAGAATTCTAGCTCACTAGTGTATTGTAAACTTATGATGATTTGAAGTAATTGGTTTTTGTGTCTGTAACAGCATGGAGCAAAATTTAATCTGCCCCTAGTGCTCCCAAAATAATTGAATAGCAGAGTTCTAGCTATTACACTTTTGGGTTCTTGTTTCTTTGGGTTTTTCTTGTTTGTTTTTAACTTATTGCATACTAAAATTACTATTTTGAGCATGCCTGTTTTAAAATGTGACTGTTTGGAGAATGGCTATAGAAGAACAATTCATTCTCTCTCTCTCTCTCTCTCTCTCTCTCTCTCTCTCTCTCTCTCTTCTTTTAAAGGAGTGGTTAGTGAAAAATGCAAGCATTTAACAGTTAACTGTGGAATTTGGGACTAAGAAAAACTGGTTATATGAGGACTTTAACTATTCAAGCTTAACAGAAATATTAATAACTAATAAAAATGTACATTTTGTGTGCATGTACGTGTGTATGGATATGCTTATCTATAAAGGCACACACTGATGTCAAAATTGGGTTTCCCTACCTTATTTATTTGTTTATTATTTGTTTATTTTGAGATGAGTCTCTTGGGGGACTTGGATGCTGACAGCTGCTAGTAGCAATGGCTTTTCTAGAGGCCATGGGGATTGTACAGCAGTTGACAACTAGTGTTCAACAGGTCCACCCACCAGACAAATAACTTTCTGATGGGGAGCCCCACCTGAGAAGACCATGGGGTCACTGACTGTAAATGATCAATTGTTCTTGTCTGTAACTTCTCTCATGTGCCACTACATTTCTTCCCTAAAAACTGCTATGTATGGGTATTTTTCCCACTGCCTATGTTTCTATCTTGAGAAAATATTCCATTTCTGGGCACCCATATAGCTGTGGATGGTCAGAAAGATGATTTCTTCTTAATTTTATAATTCTGATGAATAGAACTAATACTAGAATATTTTTCATAACTGATAAAGGAAAGTAACAGTATTCTCAGTTACAAAGACAGCTAATTTTAGACTTCAGAATAAATTCAAAACAAGGACAAATTTCCAGATGTTTATTGCTGAATCAAGGTCAGACATGAATCAACTTTGGTAAACATAACCCTCTGCAGTAATTGACTTTCTGCACATACTCCCAGCCTCAGTTTATATTATAGGACTCAGGGTTACTGTTAAGTCCTGAATTTCTGTCTGGGAAAAAGCTACATGTATGGCCAAGTGTTACTCACTAGCCGGTCAATGTGTCCTCCCTAGCCTGAGAAAAACTGTGTAACTTATCATGGGTTATAAGAATGGGTCAGACTCTGATAATGTAACATAATTGTCTAGAGTTTGGCTGTTGAAGTGAGGGTATGCTGAAAGAGAGAGAATGTGTAAGTGTGTGTGGGTGTGTAGAGGGAGCTGACAGAGAGGATGAGTAGCTAGGCAGAAGGGAGAAAGTAAGAGAGGTTTTCAGAGAGGATTTTGTCAAGATGAAGTAAAAGTGAAAGTTGCCACCAGAAAGTGTGTGTTTCTTTACTTTCCCCTCAGATGGAAAGACTCTAGCTCTTGCTGCATGTGTGTGCTTTTGTTTGTTTGTTTGTTTGTTTTTGCTTGTTTGTTTTTTTGTTTTGTTTGTTTGTTTGTTTTGCATGCCCTCATGCTGCCTGGAGGCTGACCTTCCAGTTATCAATATTTGGAATTCCTTGTCTCAGTTATACAGGCTGGTCAGCAAGCTCAGGAGAACTACCTGTCCCCAAACATACCCCTACCTTCCTCCTACCTCATTCCACCCACCAGCTCTAGAATTACAAGTGTGTGAGCCAGCTTATTCAGCTTTTGTGTGTGTGCTGGAGATCTGAAATCAGGCCCTGATTCTCATGTAACAAACACTTGATCTACTAATCCATCACCCCAGGCCCTGAAATGTTAATTTTAAGCTTCCTTTCTGATGGAGTGGCTTGAGTCCGGCTCTTTGAAATGTGAGTTATGGAAACTAAAGCTGGGAATGCAGAAATCTTGTTACAGGTGCCGTGAGAGAGTCTGATTTTATAAAAGAAATCTTTTCAGAGAGACAATGAATACATAAAATACTTTACTGAAAGTACAGTTTGTCTACTTAAAACATTATTTAAAGACATAAATCTAAATCAAAATCAAGCATGCTTGGCACATTGGCAGTTGCCTAGAATCCCAGAATTTGGGAGGCTGAAGCAAGAGGATGACAAGTTTGAGGCTACTTATAGGACCTCAGAGTAGGACCCTATCTTAAAGTCAAAAATAGAGAGGATGGGCCAGTCCTTCCAAAATGTAATTAAAGCCAACACATTATAGAGAAATGATTCTTGTGCAGTCATTTGACACAAAACTTGACTCCTGTTTATATTTCATTTATGATATCCATTTCAAATATGGGTGTATTTCAAGAATTTTCACACAAAATCCCTTAAGACTAAAGTTTATAAATCAATAGTTGGGAACTGTAACCATCTGGGCAGGATCAAAAATACTTTAATGAGAGACCCCTGTGTTCCTCCTATTAGCTCCCAACCTTTTAAAAAATAGTCCATAAGGAATTGAAACTCCCCCCCCAGCAAATATTTATCAGTTCTTTGAGAATTTTCTACAATGTATTTTGATCATATTCTCTCTCACCTCCCAACTCCTCCTAGATCCTCACCCCTTCCCTCACCAACCCAATTTGTACTGCCCATAGACTTTCAGATATATGGCCTTTCACGGGAGCATTGTATACCTAACAGGGGCCATTCTTTTTGTGATGGTTTGAAGAAAGAATACCCTCCCCCAACTTAAGTTTGTATATTGAAATGCTTAGTATAAGAATTAAGGGGTGTGGCCTTATTGAAGGAAGTATGCCACTAAGGGTGGACTTTGAGATTCAGAACCCAAGGCAAGCTCAATGTCTGTCTGTCTCTCTGTCTCTCTCTGTCTCTCTGTCTCTCTCTGTCTCTCTGTCTCTCTCTCTCTCTCTCTCTCTCTCTCTCTCTCTCTCTCTCTCTCTCTCTCTCTCTCTCTCTCTCTCTCCTTGCTGCCTGTGGATCTGCATGCAGAATTTCAATTACTCCTGCAGCACCAAGTCTGCCTACATACTGCCAAACTCCCCACCACAATGACAATAGACTCAACCTCCGAAACTGTAAGCCAGCCCCAATTAAATGCTTTCCTTTATAAGAGTTGCTGTGGTTATGGTGTCTCTTCACAGAAATATAACATTGACTAAGACACCCTTATAAAAAAATAGATTCTTCCTTTCTCAGAAGCTATTAGTTGCCAATAGCTCCTTAGCTATGGAGGGACTTCATGTCCACCTTTCCTCTTCATGCTGAGGTTTTAGTTTCATAAGGTTCCATTTATTAACTGTTGGTCTTAATGCTTGATAAACTGAGGTAAAAAAAAAATACCCAGACTTGAGTAGTAATAACTTAATTTTCCAGTTTCCTTTAGAATATCTGTGTCAGCGTGTAAGAAGCACTCAGCCTACTCTTAGAATCCTATCTTTTATAGTCACAGTTGTTACCATGTAAAAGAGTAAGACACCAAGTACCTTGTAGATTTGATAAAACGTTAATTCTTCAGTGTTCACAGGAAATGAAAAGAATCATCTGTATCTCACACACTCTAATTATCCTAGGGTGAAAGAAAAAGAGGTCATACCCTAAAAGATACAAATTGTGGAAAAGACTCCAGTAAAACCCTAGGTACCTTCTAGCAGAGGAAGCTTATGGCTCATTAACACTGTTCTGTGCAACATGATCTTACCATTCATGTGTTCAAAATGAAAGGGAGATTGGTTATTATGTATTTCTTAATTGCCATGGTTTTTTTTTTATTACATGAACGATTCCAGTGAGCCTATGGACAAATATGTTAGCTAGTATTACTTTTATTTTCAGTTATAAGAACTAAGAATAAGACTTCAATAAAATTTTTTCAAATTATGTGATTTTTCAAACCATTTTCTCTATAAATATGTTTAAACATACAGCATTTAGAAAGGCATGTGCATCCTGTTCTGCTTTCTTTTATGTTTTAATACCAGTGAATATAGTTAATAAAGTATTTCACACCTTCCTCAAGAAAGATGTTCCTAGAGAATTTGACATGATGTAATCAACATCATTGTAAATGGAGAGAAAGTCAGAACATTTTCACTGAAATCACTACAGGAGCTGGGGAGGTAGGTCCATGGGTAAGAATGATTACTATGCAGTCAAAAGAACCTGAGTTCAAATCCCCACCACCTACATAAAAAAAGCAGGGTGTGTTATGCCAACCTGCAATCCCAGCCTTGTCCTGAGGAGACAGCCAGACCCAAAGAATGAGCTTCCTATCTCAAGTCAATAGTAGACAGTGATAGAAAGGGACACCTGACAGCCTCCTCTGGTCTCCATATCCACATGCTCAGGTGCACACACCCAAATGCCCACATGCATGCATTCACCATGGACACTACACACATGAATTAACTATCAATATTAAATTGTAATTTTATAAAAATCTATATACAAAAAAGGAAAATAGTTGAGAGCTGGAATGGATGAGGGAAAGACAGCAGGAGTACATAGCAGATACACCCTACCCCAGACCTGGTGTGGCTATGGGATGTGAACATTTCATTTGGAATATGAAGCTGAATGCTTATGGAAGCTGCAATATGTCTTGCTTGACTAGGTGGATGGTGGAGTTATTAATTAAGAAAGAGAATATAAAAGAGGCAGCTGATGCAGAATGAGAAGAATAAGGAAGTAGGCTTTGAAAATACTGAATCTGTCTGCGGGGGCCTTGCAAGAATCATCCCAAAAGCAACGTGTGGGGCATTTCAGTTAATTGAATAGGCAGAACTCAGAGTCATAAATCTGGAGATCATTTGCATATAGTTGATATCACCCAGCAAGATATTTTAAAGTGAAAAGAGGTCTAAGGAGATAAATACATGAGCTTTGCTGAATATGTTGAAGAGGAAAGGAAACAAGAAAGAACACAAAGGGTGAGCTTCACACGCAGAAGAGAAACATGTAGGAGCTGGACTCCCAAGCAGGTCTCCTGATGCTCACACCTTCACAGCAGCACTTCAGTTCAGGGCTCTCCCAGACAGCAGCAATGGGTATGTGGGGACCACTTAGTGTCCTCCTTAGCTGGAGCTGCTCCTTCGTTCGCATTTTCATCTCAAATGCACCAAACATGAAGCTTGTCGTCTCTTTTGTTATGTACAGAAGAGTGAGAATGGTTTTTTTTCCACACTAAATATTCCTTTTTAAAGGAGGAACATCTTTTTAAAATGCAAATAATGAGGACATGGCAAGAATTATATGCAATCATAAATGCTCTTTTATGCTCTGCATGATGTCTGAAACATCAGAGAAAAAAGTGATGATTCTACACTACCTATAGTCCTTCGTGTCTAAAATTTCAGTTTTCTTTTCATCAAATATTCCCCAGCCCTCTATATTTTTCCCTAATCTTTTCCTTGGGAGATCTCTAAATTAGTGTTTGTATTAGGCATCTGCACCCCACTGAAGTTTCATTGATTTCTCAATAGCCACTGTTCTGTTACTTGATGGCAGAAAACGCCCATCCTCTTTCTGACAGGGGTCACACTAGCAAACACTAGGTGCCAAATGGAATGATGAATAATTTTCTCTTCTCTGTGTTTTCAGGGTCAACACTGATAAACACTTACTCGTGGCCTCCTGAATAGAACTTTGAGAGAAAGAAATCCCATTGATGTTTTCAGTTCTCTGAAAGCTTACTAACTGGTCTGTTATTTATTTGCGGCACTATTTACCATGCAAGAGAAAACAAGAGGTACAATTAAAACCCACATAAGAGTTTTTATTAGGGGAGGGTAAAGAGGGAGTGTGCAATAAGCCTACTGGAATCGAACAATGTGGAAGAAGAAGGTGTAGGAATGGGAGGAATCTGCTTTTATGGGATCCCCCAGCATGTGCATATGGGCTTATGTAGCTACATCACACATGCACATAGATTACATGATCACGCTGCTCAAAGATTCCTCCATCACAAGGCACATGTATTACATAGGACTTAAGGCCCTGGGATGACTAAGCACTCTGCCTGACTGATGGACAATGCTGGGAGGCCATGTAGCTAGGGAGTGGCTAGGAATTCTAACAGAATATCCATGTGACCATTGGGTGAGATTACGTAACCTAGGAAGGGAAAGTTTTCTACGGGATTTATCCTGAATGAGACATCATAACACACTATGAAGGAAGAAAAGTTATTTAAATTCAAGTGTTGGGCACCTACGGCAATTTATTAGGTGGGGGAACAAATATTTAGATTCATGTCTTTTTCACACTGTTAGCCAAAATTACTCCATTTCAAAAATGTCTTAAAAATAGTATAATGCCAATTCTTGCTTATCAACTTGACTACATCTAGAATTAACTAAAATCTAAATGGCAGGGAACAATTGTGAGTGATTTTCTTTCTTAATTAAATCATTTGAAGTGGGAAGACCCAATTCTAATCCAGATTTTTGAGGTGAGAAGATACACCTTTAATCCAGATTTTTTGGGGTAGGAGGATCTACCTTTAATTCAGGCCATATCTGCTGGCCGCCTATGTAAAGGACACAGAAGAAAGATTATCCTTTCTTTGTCTGTTTGCTCTTTTTCTCTCACTGGCAAGTCCAGCCCTTCACTGGCATTAGCGACTACTTCCTTGGGATTCTGTCCTATACTGAAGATCAGCTGAGACATACACCCCTGTGGAATGAACAACTACTGGATTCTTGGACCTTCCATTAGTAAAAAGCCATTGTTGGATTAGCTGGACCACAGAATTATGCCATTCTAATAAATCTGTTTGTGTGTGTGTGTGTGTGT